>NC_044367.1:12778598-14146274 GCF_007364275.1 Archocentrus centrarchus | reverse complement strand
ATTCAAAGAACTTCTTGGGATGTTGGCTGCCTTCCATTTCATTCTCTGTCAGGATGATCCCACACTACTTCAATAATGTTGAGGTCCAGGCTCTGGGGAGGCCAATCCATGATTGATGGTGTTCCACTGTGTGTTTTTCTGTTCTAGTATGTTTCTACTGCACTGGCAATGTGTTTGTGATCACTGTCATGCTAAAAAATGAAGCTGTTGCCAATCAGACCCTTCCCAGATATTACATCAGAGTCTAAGGGCATTTTTCTGTGCTCAGATTTCCATCAATTTTGACTGGCTCACATACAGCTCCAAACCATGACAGAGCCTCCACCATGTTTTACACATGGCTATAGACACTCATGTTTGCATCTCAGCTTATGAAAATTTGAGCCAAAAATTTCAAATTTGGATTCATCATTCCATAAAACCCTTTCCTATTGATTTTCAGTCCAGTTTTTGTGTAATTTGACATACCTCAGCCTTTTGTCTGTTTCCCTTAGTTAATAGCTTCTTGACTGCCACCTTTCCATTTAGGCCACTTTTGATGAATCTTCAAGGCAAATTTTTTTTCCTGGATTTTTTCCTAATTCTTAAGGACTTGACTTTCAGCTACTGTTCATCTGCTTTGGATAATTTTTCAGGCCTGTCGCTTCTTCCTTTGTCCTCCACTTGTCCAGTTTCCTTAAGTTCATGAAAACGAGTCAAAAGGCAGCCAATGTCCAAAGAAAAACTTTGAAAGACCTTCAGAAAGTGTGAAGAACTACTGCTCACTTTTGCAAATCACAGTACATATGTGAAAATATCTCACCTGTCTCCCAATTCTATGTCAAAAAGTATTTCACCAAAAAACACGCATGTCGAGTGGAGGAAAAAAAAATGTTGAGACAAATTTATATTAAATTTCATTTAAAAATCACACCTGCAGGCAAAAACACCATCCTTCTGCTTTCTCACATTTCGAGGGTGATGGATCAGCCGCTCTTCACACGCGCATTAATTTCAAAAAAGTGAAGCTGTGTGAGCTTCAGCCTGCATGCGCCCTCACGCCCACACACATCTGTGTCGCATGTGTCAGTTATATGCAGAGATGTCAACATGAAGAAAGCAGAATGATTTTTGGCAGTATTAAATTATGAATATCATTAATCAAATTATCATTAATCTAATAATGATAATTTGATTTAATGCAGTGATAGAAAATCAAGGCAACCTGACCTTTGTTAAAATATTTAGCACAATGAATGTTTATCAAACAACTGATTCTATAGATATTGATAAACTTTAGGAAAAGAGAAAATGTCAAAGTCATGGTGGTTGTAAAAAGAAAAATGCTCAGGAGAACGCCAAAGTTCAGGGTAAAAGGCCTCCTCAGGAGAATAAATGAATAATTGGTAAAAGATTTCAAACTGTATCAGCTGATGAGCAGACACCCATGAAAATCAGTAAAATAAAAATTAAGCTAACAAAATGTTAAATTATATCCATAACCGACATCTAAATTATTTCTTTTCGTTTTGCACCATTAAGTTTAGTCCATCTTGCTTTTGGCATTTACATTTTAAATGGAAGGTGAAGCAATTTAATTTCATGGCAAATCACCGATGCTTCCACACTTTGCACAGCTGTGTGTTCAGGCTTGGTTTGTAAAGGTTGATAACTGCGTCTCCTGCTGTGAAACTGACAGCCTAGATGTATGATGTGGTACAGGTCAACATCAGAGGATTAAGAGGTGGGAAACACTGCATATGAGCTCATCAGACCACGGCCTCCAGCTGAGCTTTGATGGTTGAGCTTAAGGATGTGCTGCTTCACTTGGCTGAGCTGCTGTCAAGCCTTTCTGAAACCCACAGGAAGAGGCTGCCATAATTTCCTTCTACAACCCCAACCATTCCCTGCCTTCTTTTTGACAGCAGCAATGAGAGTGATGAAAGTCTGCTGGGAGTCAGTGGAACACCCGGGAAACCTTTCCTTACTGTTATACAAAAGGGCATGTGGAGGGCAAGATGCAGCAGACAAATACAAGCACCAGAGCCACGACACAGCTAATGGCAATTGCTGTAACCCCCTGCAGATACTTCCCTGCATTTAACATTAACAGGACAATGCAGTACAGGACATTAGCTCTGTTCTGCATTGTAAGGTGTTCACCACTGATGCTCACTAGCTAGACTAGTTTGTGGAACCAGGGATTTACTGCATAACAACCATGTTGGTTAGCTGTATTTTCTTTAACTTAACTCTTAACTTCTGTTTGAAGGATCACACATACTGAAGAACATTGCAAAGCCCTTTGCAGAGGTAGCAAGTCCTGCACAGAGAGGCAGGAGGTGGCAGCCAATTGCCATTAGCTACAGTAACCGGCAACTATGATAATATCTCAGAAAAAAAAGGGAAAAAACAAAACAAAACGAAGGATCAACAGGAGTAGCCGTTCTGCTCTGACCAAGCCAGAGAATTTTTCTTCCATCTCTGTCTTTTTCTGATATTAATGAAATATTTTTTTATAGCCTAAGATCACCTTTATTAATGATCAGGTGTGTTAGGGCACAGCCTTTTTCAGTATGCAACCCTCCCCTCTGCTTGATAACCTGAAAGGCTCATCTAAAGGTTGAACTCTGTGGAAAAGCGCTGTCATGAGCTATCTTATAACTATACTCTACATTACAGCACTGGAATGGGAGGAACATCAGTGAAGATTGAAGATATAAATTTCACAGCACTCCCTGTGGATTATATTTTGCATGAAGCACTACAGCTGAAAAGCAATCATGTTGTCTTAGTGACAATCACACGAAATACAACACCGGCAGGAAGGTGCTGCATTTGGAAATAATCAGAAGCTGTGTTTCAGGTACAATAACTGTCCTCAGGGAGAATCTTTGGAGGGAATCAGTATATTTCCACTGCAGAGAATTCCAGAGAAAACATTTTATCCCCCACAACACTCCTTTTTAGGGGTAGAACAATGTAGTGTGAAATATTTGTGATTGGATGAGTACTACCAGCATTTAAATCAGTCCATCTATGTCATCTCAGGATAATGAGTGAGACAAGTAGTGTTTTGCAACTTCAGAGCTAGGGCTTTTTCCCCAACTGTTTCCCAAAGATACAATACTGCAGAAAGGAACTGCATTGTTGTATCTTGTATGAATAGAGCAGAATTGCATGCTTCATCCTTTTCACTGTGACTGCTCTGCTCTTTGCCTGTGTCTGTACTGTAGCTCATGCCTGCCTGTCAAACAGAGACAGTCCTTCATCTCAGAAGAGAAGAAAGATGTAGTCAGTTGATCGTGCTATACAAAGTCAAGTCCTTTTCGCAGGTTAGTGAACTAATTTGCCTAATCTTCACAGGTCTTTACCACAGTGAAAATGCAGACAGAGTGGCTGTAAGGAAGCTTTACTGTATGTTCCTTGAGGAAAGCTCCTGGGACTGAGCACTTTGCCTAAAAATGCAGCTTAAGCAAATGTTACCTATGAATACAGTTAGATGGTGACTGTGGATTCTTGCAACGTGTTCTCCTCAGCAGTAGACCTTCTTTCAGCCCTTGAAGTATGTTATCCAATATCCAAGGTATTCGCTGATGGCTAAAATAAGTAATTTGAGCAATTTCCTGACTTTCCACAGCAATTTAACACTCAGAACAAAATCACGTGTGACTACTCTCATAAATCACACTTGATTTTTTGTTTCCCATGACTAAAGACAGGCCAGGAGATGCTTGACGAGGCTTCTCCCTTATTGCTTTTTTCTGTTCCTTTCCACACAATCATCAGCTTATTATACAAATACAGAGTTTTGTAAGGGATGGCGCAAAGAAGCAAGGACATACAGAATGGCATTTCTGTCCCAAGGAGATGGGGTTTGTGTATAGGCAAGTTATAATGAGCAAATTCATTCATCCACAAGACAACACCATGTTTTGTCATCACACTGTAGCAATTAGCTGGACAGATGAGGGACTGCTTTATAAACATTTTGTAGGTTAACCTCCAAGAATGTTTATGATTTAACTGATCAATACTCAAGTTTAACTGTCACTATAAGAAGTCACACTTCCGTGTACATTCAAGTTGTTATAAGAGAGTATATAAGAGTTGTTATTTGGTCCCTAAAGTTTTAACACCTTTTCCCTTCACATAGGCTTAATTATCTTTGGTTCTGTATACAGTTGTTGGGGCTGACAAGGAGTTCTTTGCACACAAAGATGGCTGTTTCTAAGCAACAGAGTGAAACGGTTTTAACTTTACAGGGATTATAATTAGATAGCCTGTCAATCAAACCATTTTTTCAGTCTAGTTACAACACAGCCAGTCAAGATGACAAAGGAAATGACATGCTCAGTGAGGATCATTATCATTTTCTACTTTGGCGCTAAACTCGCTTTCATCTCTGATTGTGATGCATAAAAAGACAATCACATCACATGTAGTCTAGTATATAATTATGTGATGATTGTAGGATTTCAGTCTAAAGCAGCATGGGTGCTTTAGTAGGACGAAGTTACCTGTTTTAATGATGAGAAAGATTTAGTTTTTTCTGCTTTGATTCTACAGTAATGTACAGAAGTCTTGAGCCACTCCTCATTTCTTATATTATTTCTATATATTATTATATATTTTGATTCCCAGGAGTCAGACATTCTTGTAATTTTTAAAGTGGTCTTCAGAAATAGTTCTCCAGGGTTTCTGAAGGTCTTTCAAAGTTTCTTTTTTTGGCCTTTTTTTTTTGGATGCTGTCAGTAATTTTCTTTTCTTTTTTTTTATGTTTGTTAAACCACTTAACACTGACTCATTCAAGCATGACTAAGGCACCTAACCCAAGGGATGAATCAGTGTTGTGTCTACACATAACAGACAATTTAACGACAAACCAATCTGTAATTGTATCGTCAGGCGTTTTATGCCAAAACACATAATTTCTTCCCGTTTCTTTAGATGAATCTGTGGCACAACAGTGAGTGTCTACAGTCATCTGTAAAAGATGGTGGCACCTTTGTCATGGTTTGGGACTGCCAGTGGTGTTGGGGACCTTCTCATATTACCTGAATTATGATTGCAGAAAAGTACCATTAGATTTTGAACCACCATGCAATCTGGAAAGCATCTAGCTGGCAACAGCTTCATTTTTCACAATAATCTCAAACACACTGCCAATGCAGTAAAACCATACCTAGATAGACACACACAGCACTATCAGTCGTGGGTTGACCCTCCCAGAGCCCAAAGGTCAACATTATTGAAGCAGTGTGGGATCATCTTGACAGAAAATGGGGGGACAGAAAATTGTACAAATTCTGTTTTTGCCTTGTATACTGTTCTTCCATGTATATTTGTGCATTTCAGTAAATCACTATACCTATTCTCCATTTTCCCCACAAAATATAAAGAAATGGGACTAAAGACTTTTGCATAGTAATGCTTGACTGGTTAAAGTACCGTATTTTCCGGACTATAAGTCGCACTTTTTTTCATAGTTTGGCCGGGGGTGCGACTTATACTCCAGAGCAACTTATATGTGAAATTATTAACACATTTACCAAAATACTCCAGCCACTTGACCTCTCCGTGAACTGGAGCGTTAAGGCAGTCTTGCGTAACCTGTGGGAGCAGTGGATGATGGATGGAGAGCACAGCTTCAAGGCAACTGGGAGAATGCGCCACCCAACTTTCCTTTTTGATCAAGCCTATAGTTAGGGCTGGATCAGGTGACCCTGAACCATCCCTTAGTTATGCTGCTATAGGCCTAGGCTGCTGGGGGGGGGTTCCCATAATGCATGACATGTTTCATGTTTCTTCTCATTCACCTTATTTACTTTGTTTATACTCCACTCTGCATTTAATCATTAATTGATATTAATGTCTGGCTCTCTTCCACAGCATGTCTTTTCTCTCCCCTCAGCCCAACCGGTTGGCTGCCCCTCCCTGAGCCTGGTTCTGCTGGAGGTTTCTTCCTGTTAAAAGGGAGTTTTTCCTTCCCACCGTCGCCAAGTGCTTGCTCATAGGGGGTCGTTTTGACTGTTGGGTTTATTATTGTAGGGTCTTTACCCGCAATACAAAGCGCCTTGAGGCGACTGTTTGTTGTGATTTGGCGCTATATAAATAAAATTGAATTGAATTGAATTGAAGTCATTGGATGGATCAACAAAATATGGGGTTCAGTCGGGATTCAGATAGGCCAGAATAATTGGAACTGCAACTGATGAGTCTGACGAAAGCGACACAGAAGAGGAAGTGGTGCTTCGTCTACGTATGTAGTGTGCAGAGTTGTTTAGAAGTGACACCAAGGATGAAGAATTCAGTGGATTGATGGTTTGGTGAACTTATTAGCATGTTCTTTATGCTATGGTTATCCAAATGCAACTTATAGTCCAGTGCGACTTGTGTTTTTTTCCTTCTTTATTATGCATTTTTTTGGCTGGTGCAACTTATACTCTGGAGCGACTTATAGTCCGAAAAATACGGTAACCATTTCAAGCGTTGGTTCTTAACAATGATTTCTCAGACTAATCTTTCCCATCATTCGCAAACATACTGGCTCAAGAAATGCAACAGCAACCTCACTTACCACACCCACACTCAGGTGGCTGTAGCTCAGTTAGTCACCTACTAACTGGAAAGTTGGTAGTTTGATCCCTGGGCACCTCCATTTTGCATGACAACATATCCTTGGGCAAGATACTGAAGCCCAAGTTGCTTTCTGACGTGCTCATTGGAGTCTGAATCTACGTGAAGGCACTCAGGTATAGAAAAAAAGTTCTTGGGTGAATGAGGCATGTTGTTTAAAGTGCTTTGAGGCAAAACTGCAATAAAAAATAGAGACTGTTCTTTTTGTTGTAAGTGAGCAGACTTTACAAATTCAGCAGGGGATCAAAATATTATTTCCTCCACTGTAATAAACACTAGCTAAAAAAGTGCAATTTTCCTGTGTGGTCCTCAATCACATGCTGACTCCCAAAAGCAAGCTTTGAGTTTTTGAGTTAATACATCAAAACTTTAAGAACCCCTGCTGTAAAGAATTTATAAATGGTTCAATATCAACACTAACTACCACTGTTACAAGAGTTTTTGTTCCCTTAAGGTGTAAACAAGGCAAATTACAAACAATGCAATGTGTTTTTCATGCCATGTTTGATAATACAGATATATTAAAAATACAGCAGCAATACAGTGTGTGTGGTTCTCCTGCTTTATCATGCCAGTGCATGCCAGAAAAATTCAAAGGCTGCTCAGTGGGATGTACTGCCATAGATATGCACCGCTTGCTGTGAGGAAAACACGATTATAGAGTAAAAACAAAGATCAGCAAGCTCATTGTTCACCTGATGTTTTTTTGGGGTGTGTGTGTGTGTGTGTGTGTGTGTGTGTGTGTGTGTGTGTGTGTGTGTGTGTGTGTGTGTGTGTGTGTGCGCGCACACATGTGTGCGTGTGCGTTCCCCACAAATCCAATCCTTCAGCATCAATGAGGCCATGTTGGAGTGCTTGGTTTAATGAGGATAAAATGAACAAAGCATTTGGGTTTATGAAACTGCTTTTTCGCTTTTCAAAATGAGACATTTGGGAAAGAGGGCTTCCTCATTGCCAGGATGACTGTCGACGTGAATATAAAACCCAGCTGAAGTCACTGCCAACATAATGAGTCATGTTTTAAATCTTTGTTTTTCCCCTCTAGAGGGCTGTAGCCATAAAAACTGAAGAGGACATATGACATAACAGGCAAAAAAAAAAATGCATACAAGTCTGAAAGACTGGAAATTCCTTTGTCAAATTGTCATATTGTCAAAATGTGTCATCAGTGACTTCTGTAGGTCTCGAAATAGAAATGAAAATAAATCCTTTAAAAGTAACGTGATCATGCCATCCACGCAGGCCTAGAGACCTGTCGGTGACCATCTGGCAACCTATGGTCAGGAGGGAAAAATGTGTATTCCTCGACTAGTTGTGAATGGTTGCTGGAGGTCGCTGGCAGTTGCTGTGAAACTGACTGCTACTTGATGCAGGCCTGGAGACTGGTCACTGAAACCCCATGGTAACAAGCTGTCACTTGGGAAAAGTGTGTATTTTGCAACCAGCTTGTGAGTGGTTGCTGGAGGTTGCTAGCATCAAACTGGTTGTAAAAACCTCCTTGCAATTGCTTTGGTCACCAGCAGAATGCTGTGATTGGTGCGGCACTCTTTTTGTGATGAATTTCATCTAGTGACAGCCACAACCCCCCAACAATCACAAACCAACCTGTTGGGGAATACACATTTTTCCCTACAAAAAATGTTACCAGGGGGTCGCCGATTGGTCTCTGAGTCTATGTGACTGAGGCCATTACAAAATATTTATTACAAGCTTTTTTAAAATTTTCATAGTTTGGGCTAAATGAGGAAGAAAATAAACATGTCTTTAAATTGGTTTGTTTTAGTTTTTAGAGCAGTTTATTGTCAAAATTATCAGCAAAATAAACAGCAGCTACAGTGATAATTGTTCATTTGTTGGTTTCTAACTGTTCGTCTGTGAAATCTTTGAAGGAATTTCTTCAAATATGGCAAACCTTGACTCAAAGATGAATTCATTGCATTTTGTTGGTTAGTAGTCGAGGTCACTGCGACCTTATGTCTGGAAAGGAATCTCATTACATCTGGCACAAACAACAACTCTGTCCTCATTTTTAGCCATCGTTATGTAAAAAGGAAATTCTAATAGGATTAAATGCTGAAGTGATACAAAAGGATACAAAAGCAGGCCAAAGGTCATCTTCCCTGTGACATCACGACAGTCAGCAAAAGACTTTTCTGAGTGCCATACCTTAGGAGCAGAATGGGAGATTGTGACCATATTTGCATATTTTGTTGGATAATGAATTGAAATTGTAATGATTTTATAGAGCCCTGCCTGCTTATAGCAAGTGTGAAACAGACAGATATTTTGTCAGACATCGAAGATGGAGGCAGATGATCCTCTGTGGTGACTCCTAATGGGAGCAGCCGAAAGAAGAAGAGGACTTTAAAGCCATCACTATATATATTATACAAGTCTGGAAAGCCACAGAGGTAAATGGAGACTTGACTGAGTTGAGGAGGCGTGTGGCCATAAGATGTTTTCGATCCTTGTCTTTTTAGAAGTTAGAACATTTTTGAGGTTTTAGACAATAAAATACTTAAAAATCATCATGTATTGTCATAATACAGATATTTTAGAGGAGTAGACTGTGTTGCATTTCACTTATCTGTGGTTCAAATACTTTTTTTTTTACATATAAATAATTTCACATGCAATATTGAAGAAAATTGGAAAATTTAGAGTAGGTTTATAAGCAGAGGTGTACTTGTTTATTCTGTTCACAACTTGTTTTCCTGTCACACAGTATTGCCATATTGAAAGTGAGTTTTCATTCTCTGCACTGTTGCCCCTGATTGTGGAGTTTTAGCCAGGGGATTTGTCACATCAGTTCATAGGCTCTGACCAAACAGCACTAAACAAGCTTTATGCTTTAACAGCAACCTCTCTGTTTCCTCCCTGCTGCCTGTCCCAATTCATGCCTTTCTTTTCATCACCTTTATTTTTCCATCAACATCACTTCCCTTTGCAGTGTTTTTGGAACATCCACATCCTCGTCTACCTAATTCTCACCTCCCTTTCAGTTTCCGTCTTTTCATCGGGTCCATTTTTGGCCTTCTATCACTTGTTTTATTTTCAGCAGAGGTGGAAAAAAATGTTGAGTGAAAGGAAAACCAGAGAGAGAGACAGCCTGTAACAAAAACAGAATAAGCTCAGCAAGGTCAGACTGTACCTTTGCGTCAAGAATTTCTTCCTCTTTATCTCTTCTTTTCAGTTCAGTGTAGCTTATACATTGAGTTGGAAATTGAGTTACACTAAGTTGGAAATGCATATATAAGCCCCACATTCACTTTGCTTTTTTTTTTGTTTTTCTTTTTTGTGCCACATGCCTCTTGTCTAAACCTGCATAAACCATGCTTAATTACAGTATTCAAATCTATTCTATCTGTTATATAGTATTTTCTGTACAATTATGAATGGCTTTAAAGCTGCATGCCATTCTGCATTTTTGCTCTTTCGGCTCACAAATATAGTCCTCTAGCATCACAGGAGATGGACCAAGCAAATTAGGCTAATCGTGTTGGTTACAGTTGGAGGAGCACTGACATGTTCATTATCGTGTTACAACCTGCATAAGAGAGAAACTGTTGGGGAAAATATTAGGAAGGTCATGACAGCGATCTTTAGATGTCACTGAACCGGAGCCTCTTTGGTGCAAAACTGCCTGAAATGGAAATGAGCTCATTCACATGTCTGTGGTGGCTTTGGTAGAGTAAGCTCCTAAAACATGATCTATACCCAGTAAAAGCCAAAAATGCTTCAGGCAAAAGTGCCTTTCTGAAAAAATGTTTTACATACGGTGGCTTGATCTAAGAGGTTGCGTTACTCCCCTTGCTCTGGCCTCTTTTCAGTGGTGACTTTGCCTGTGAATAATTCATAGCGAGGGACTGTAGTGAGTGAGAGCATGCAGAGAGGCAATATCAACACTGCCTTAACCTTGGGCTGGCAGCCACAGGTTCCTGTTGAGGTAAGATTCAATTAGACCAGAGAAGAAGTGTCTTATCCTTTACTTTATTTTCTCCTTACTGCAGCTCGGTGGAGCACAGAAAGCTAAACAGGTTCACAGAACTGGCAAATATTCAATAATGTATAATGAGGACATTTAAAAAAAAATCATTATATCATTAAAAGTGACATGTAAATGTGGAATCATGTAGATAATTTACAGTGTGATTGATTTAACCACAGGGTTTGCTAAAAAATATTAAAAATAGGATTAATTATCATTCTGACCAGAGTGATATATGTAAATTCTTTCATACAGATGATTAGTGCATTAGAAAATTTTAAGAAAAAAAAAAAGCACTACTGAGCCTCAGGCAAAAATGATTAATATTTCAATGTTACAGGAGTCATTCAAGCATAAAAAAAGCACTTAACTCAAGCGAAGAACCAGTGTTGCGTCTACATATTATAGACAATTTAGCAAAAAAACAATTTTAAATTGTATCTTTTGGCACTTTGTTACTAGCAACCTGTTCTCAGCATGGGGTGCAGTATGTCGTTAAAAAATTTGAGGAAACTGGAAAAGTGGAGGACAAAAGAAGAAATGGCAGGCCTAAACAAAACTATCTGCAGCAGATGAACAGTATCCAAAACTTATGTCATTAAGAAATAGGAAAGAATCCAAAGAGCTGTCACAGAAGATGCATCTTTGCCTTCAGCTGATCAGTCTGTTCAGCAAAGCCTCATCAGAGATAGTCTTACTAGAAAGATGGCAGTGAAGAAGCCATTCTTTAGGAAGCAAAACAGGGAGAAAAGTCTGTGGTATGCCAGATTACACAAGAACTGGACGGAAAATAAATGGTAACAGCTCTTATGAATCAAAATTATGTAATGAATCCAAATTTGAAAGTGTCGGTTGAATCAATATATGGAGGAGGTCAGGAGAAAGGAGCAACAGTAAGTGTCTACAGCCATCTGTAAAACACGGCGGAGGCTCTGTCATTGTTTGGGGCTGCATTGCAGCCACTAGTGTTGGGGATCTTGCCAAAATTGATGGACTTAGCAACCTAGAAAAGTACAGACAGATTATGATTCACCATGAAATACCGACTGGAAAAGGTCTGATTGGCAGCAGCTTCATTTCAGCATGAAATTATCCCAAACACACTGCCAATGCAGGAAAAACCTATCTTGATAGAAAACAGACAATGGAACACAATCAGTCATTGATTGACCTCCCCAGAACCCGGACCTCAGGATTATTGAAACAGTGTGGGATCATCTTGGCAGAAAACGGAGGCAGCCAACATCTAAAGAAGAGCTTTGAATGTCCTTCAAGAATTCTGGAGATCTATTCCTGAAGATGAATTAAGAAATCATAAGAAAGCTTACCAAAGAGAGGTCAGAATAAAGATAATAAGAATAAACACTGCAAGAAATATAGTTTTGCAAAAGGTAGAATGAATTTAATATTAAGGATTTTGACATCCTTTCTGACATCTTTTCAGGAAAACTTAAGATCTCAGAAAACATTTTGGTAACAGAGAAGTGACAGGCATTGATGAGCAACACTGAACTCCTGCTGTTAAATTATGTTCAATTTGTGTCAAGAGCAGGTAAAATGTCGTACCTTACTGATTACTGATTGCACCTTCATGCACCTACAATTAGAGTTCAAATAGCTAACTGAAGAGGCCTTAAAGACTGAGTTGTTGTGTCTCCTGTATGGTGTATGTATTATAGTTTCATGCAATGGGTTTGGTTCCTATTTGCTAAGATTAGATGCTTTTCTTTCTGATTTTTTTTTTCATTTGTAAATTGTTTTGGGTCCAAAGAGATACAAAAAAAATCTTTAAATTTGCCTCTATATTTGAACTTTTGTTATTGATCAATTAGTGGCACCACTTAGTGATCTTTGTCATGAAAAACTGAATGAATCTTATTCCAGATTACCTTTGATTTACTTTATGATTATTTTTTCAACAGCCCTCCTGGTGACTTTATTGAGGTGGTTACCTGAGCCCCAGGAGGGATCAGGATGAGTGACAGATGCTGGGCCTTGAACTTGATCAGGTGACAGTGAGCAGTGCAGCAAAGACATTGCTGAACATGTCTTTCTGCAAGGCAAAATAAGAACTGCAATAAATCACTTTGCCTTTAAATATGCATAGCTTCTTATGCCTTAGGCTTCTTATGCAAGCATTATGGATCTTGTCTGGAAGAAAATCTTTATTTAATAGTCTGTGTTAGAAAATATGTCACGTTATTTGAGATGAGTCACACAGGGGAAGGGTTGAAGAGGTTGAACAGCTGCTGCTCTTTAGGTATCATAGCAAACCATTGTTGTGTTAGCTCAACTCTATCGCTCTCTCTCTGCCTGCTTTTGTCCCACTCTACTCTTTATGTGTGCTGAAGAAAAGGATGATGGTTGGTAATGGACAGAAGCTGCAGATGAGGAGTTTGTGTCTGTGTCTGTGCTATAACAACCCTGTTAATATCTATATGGCTCGGGAACAGACTTCACTTAAATAAACTAAAAACACAACTCCTTCTAACAGGGTTTCCACTTAAAAAGCTCTAATATATTCACCAATAAATTAAGGGATGCTGACGAGTCACCTGCACGAGCAGTAAAATGTAGCTAGCTTAGCCACTGTTTGAAGTGAAGTGTTGGGTTACACCTATACCAGTGGAAAATAGCAAAGATGGATTTAATCAGCAGGCATTGTGGGCTATTTAACTATTCTATCTGTCACTTCTGGTATTTGTTTACTCCAGTACCTGCGGCTATCAACTGTCATCAACTGTTGATATCAACTGTTTTGCTTTCTGCCCTGTGTCACAGATTGGTCTGCCAAAACACTGAAACAGGCAGTGTTTAACCTTCAGTCACCCTGTCAAGACCATCTCGACATGGAGAGAGGTTCAGGCACACAGAACCATACAGTAGGCTTAAGAAATAAATGAGCAAATATAAGCTTTCAAATGTGAGACTAGCTTGTTAAGCACATCATGTAGCAAACATGTAGCCGAGTTAGTGAGGATTTAACCAGATGGAACAATTAACAACAACGCTGAAGGTGATGAAAGAACTGACTGACTGCACTCGAGCGTGCTCAGGGAATCAGTTTGTTACCTTGGAGCCAGTGAAGCATTAAATCACTGCTAACAGAACATCGGTTTGCGCTGTGGCTCAGTGCGTTCACTTTTTACTTCAGAACTTAAGAGGAGTAGTACAACAGCAGCTTACTTCATTAAAGATTTGCACTTTAATAATCCCTCTGTGTCTGGACCACTTTTGGATGTCACACATTATTGTTCTTTCAGGGTGAAAATGCGTTATACCTGTTATGTCCTGATGATGCAAGGCTGTAGCAAGGTGCGACACACCTCGAAAGATAGCATCATTCTCCTGTTACCATGGTAACAAGGCAGCAATAACTAGTACCGGGAGCAGGTGGCAACAAGTCATTTCTCTACGATTGCCGTTTTCCCCTCATTTTCTTGCTCCTCTCTTGTGCCTCAGTCTTCCTCTTTGACTGCTCCCTCTGCTTGTAACTCATCGTTCTGGTCCATCAGGATCTTCCACAACCTTAATGTTTGATCATGAGAGGCTGCAGTTGCTATGGAGATAACGGTAACACTAATTAATTTAGTTAACATCTCTACACACTGACTCACTTCTGAGCAGATGGCAAATTCCAAAAATATCCTCACTAAGTTTCGGCCTCCTGCAGATCCCAGTTGGTGTTTATGGTTTTATAATATGTCACATAACTGCTGTTTATGTAGCCACAATGATTTTTTGCACTGATGAATCAATTAAGGGATACTATTATGCAGTTTTAACATGTAAAAAATACCTGGATTATTAGTGTTTAAATGTTCTTGTTTTGTCTTAAGTGGCTTGAAGCTAAACAATGCAGTGTGCTACTTTGTTGCAGCTCAAGCATTTGAATCACTTGAGGGACTATAATAAGTGACGCATCTTATATCTGAAATGTTTGAGGGGTCTTTTTTAAAAATGGCTGGAGATTGAGGGAAATATTGCAAAAAACCTAAGAGAGTTATGTTTCTAGTTTGGAGCTGAATGAACAGTATGACAAGAGAGCCTGAAAGAAAAATGAGAAAAGTCTTCATTATATATATATCAAAAAAAAAAGAAAAAAGAAAAAGAGTAATCACACTCGTTTCTGCAGAGAAGAAAGTTGATGTAACACTAGTGCAAGACAGTGGTATGACGAATGCACACTATGTCCCTCGGGAATAGTGCACGATTGAGTAAGATGGAGACAGCTAAACTATTAAGATGACAATTAATGAGTCTTACTTGAAGAGAAGTCGGCAAGGAGGGAGCAATATCTTTTAAGTCATCCTGTAGGATCCCTACAACTAATATGTAACAGGTAAATTCCTCCCTACCTTTAAACAACCATTGATTTACAGTGAACAGTTTATGAATGAATTTCAATATCATCAACTCTATCAGTTTGCTATCGTTTGACACTAAAGCTATAAGGTTTCTGTAACTGTTTTCATATTTGAAATTCTGGGGCAGGTTTTGCACATGCTTTGAAGCAAAAATTGAAAGTGTTTGAAGTTCTGCCATAACTCCTAAAGGCAAGGCTACAGAGCAGTTAGCCCTTAGCATAGTGCCAGGAAAATGCATGGTGTGCTGCCATTCAGCAGGAGACAGATCATCTGTACGCCACCTTTCAGGTAACTGGTATGTTTGAAAACGAGAAATGCGCTCTCTATTAACATCAGCTAGCTTAGATTTCTGCAGAAAGTATATTTTTTTCCTCCTCAGCTTGCTTAGAAGAATAAGGCAATGAATAAGGCAATGATGTGCAGTATTGTACAGTATTACAATTTATGATGCTTATGTTATTCAAGTTTTGCCAATATAATACATAGGGACAAAGGAGAAATCTAACTATGCATTACCCTATATAAATGATAACAGCGAGTATCAAAGCTATTTATTACTCCACACTAATTGCACAAATTGCGATGACATTTTCAATACAATTGTTGTTCCCCAAAACTGCTGTGCACCTTAAATCAGTCTGACATTTATCTGACAAAATAAACATGATGCCATTCAGCAGAGGCCAAAAATGCACAGGCAGCATTCACCTTCGCTAAGTTGCATAAATGCAACAGTAACTTATAGTACTCCAGCTAACGCTTCTCAAAACTGGGATAAGGCTAATTCAGGTTACTAACAGTGGAATATGATGTCTAAAAATATCCATCCATTCATCCATCTTCTTCCACTTATCCTGGGCTGGGTCACGGGGAGCAACAGCCTAAGCAGAGAAACTCAGACCTCCCTCTCCCCGGCCACCTCCTCCAGCTTATCCAGAGGAACACAGAGGCATTCCCAGGCCAACCGAGAGATATAATCTCTCCAGCATGTCCTTAATCTGCCTCGGGGCCTTCTCCTGGTAGGATATGCCAGGAACACCTCACCCAGGAGGTGCCCAGGAGGCATCCTAGTCAGATTCCCCAACTGCCTCATTTGGCTTCTTTTGATGTGGAGCAGTAGCAGCTCTACTCTGAGCCCATCCCGAATGACTGCACTCCTCACCCTAAATCTAAGGGTGAGGCCAGCTGCCCTTCTGAGAAAGTTCATTTATGCAGCTTGTATCCGCAATCTTGTTCTTTCAGCCGCTACCCAAACTCATGACCATAAATGAAGGTAGGGACATACAGTACCAGTCAAAAGTTTGGACACACTCAATGAGTAAGTGTGTCCAAACTTTTGACTAGCACTGTAGTTCGACCAGTAAATTGATGTGCACTTATGGACATCCTTATGTTTAAACATGGTGTTCACCATGGACAAACTGTGGTTTGCACATAACTACAGGACACAGAACAGCACTCAGGTTCAGATCAGGCAGGCCACTACTCCCAATCACATTCCTAGGGTCTTTACCTTACAATATAAAATGCCTTGAGGTGACTGTTTGTTGTGATTTGGTGCTTTATAAATAAAATTGAATTGAACTGAATTGAATTGACGTCAACCAGTAGGACAACAGTGTCACCGGAAGAAGCACCCTCGTGCACCCTACCCAGTGTCGTTTGGCACATAAGCACCAACAGTCAGGACCTCATTTCCTGGCCTGAAGATGCAGGGAAACAACCCTCTCGTCCACCAGTAAAACTCCAATGTACAGGCAGCAAGCCAAGGGGATACAAGGATACCCACCCCAGCCCACCGCCTCTCAGACTAGAACAGACTCCAGCCCCTCTTTAGGAGACTGGTTCCAGAGCCTGGGCCATGCATTGAGGCGAGCCAGACTATATCTAGCTTCATGGTTGCTGCTCAGCACACACTGCACCCGGTCCCTATGGTGCCTCCTGTGGGTGGTAGGCCTACAGGTAGGCAAGCCCATGCTTCTTCTTTGAGCTGTCCTTGGCTGGGCCACACAGGCTAATGCCCCACCACCAGGTGCACCCTCCCCAGTCCTGGCTCCAGGGTGGAGCCCGAGTAACCAGGACAGGGTAAAGTGTTCCCTTGATCTTCCTCTCATAAGGGTTGTCTGAATCATTCTTCATCTGGCCCCTCACCTAGGACCAGTTTGCCTTGAGAGACCCTACCAGGAGGCAAAAGTCCACAGAGAACATAGCCCCTGGGATCCCTGGGACACACAAACCCCTCTACCATGATAAGGTGACAATTCTAAAAATATGCAAACACAAAACTATGCACTGGATGTTGTTTGGTGGTAAAAACATTTTCACAAAGCTGAGGTGTTTTAAACCCATGAGTAATGCAACATTTGCTGAGCTACCTAAGGGCTTCATTGAGGGAGCTACAATATCCTCAAATTTATCTAGTGGCACCCATGCAGAAAAGAAAAGAAATGAGGAGCCAAACCACTGAGGTGAGCGGCTGATTTTTATCTTTCACCTTCCACCTAGCCATCCAATTAAATAAGCCACTCATCCCCAGAGGCAGATGCAGGTCTCTCCTTTGTGAGTCATTACTGTGTGTATGGGGAAGTTTGGAAGGGAGAGAAGAGAATTAGCTCAGTTATCACACACATATCTAATCACTCTCCCTCCTGCCTGCCACACAGTGACAAGTTGACTGAAGCTTTCATACTGACAGTGTCCAGCAAACATGGAACATTTAAAAAAAACCCTCATAACTGTGAAAACTAGAGTAAAAAACAACAACTGACATTAAATTAAAAAAAAGAAGCATTTATCTACCAAAGACTTGCACTCCAATTTCCTGATGTGACAATGTGCTACAAACACAGTCCACAGTTTAATCAGTTCATCTTGTACACAGAGTTATTTCAGTGGTAACACAGACACAAATAGTATTATGGAAAATGTATTTATGACATCTCTGGTATCAGTAAAATGATAATTTTCTAGCTATATCAGAAGACTAGCACTTCTTCATTAAAAGTCTGGGTATTTGAGATAATCTATTAATACAATGAAATTAAATATAAAATTTTAGTTTTGCATTTTTGAGCCCTGGTTCATGGTTATTACACAGAAAATAGCACAGATGTTTCCAAGTAATATGTCACAGTCACTAATATATAATACTATACCATTATAGCCCCAATATATTCATTTTAGTTTAATATCACCAAGTTAAAAACCATGGTTGGCTATAAATTTTCTTTTGTCTTGGTAATTATACAGTTATTAAATGGTACAACATAGTTATTTCCACATTATTACCTATTACATGTTATTACCAAGCTATTATGGTGTCATTTATTTCTAGTTTCTAGTTTCTAAATGTGAATGTATACCTCACATTTCTTCCACTGAGCTTCCCTCAGTACTTGTGTGTGAAACATATTTACACCACCATTTACAGGCTGAAATCCAGCAAGGGGCCAGATATTGTAATATAAAATAAAATTACATAATTTACACATTACTATACTATAATATATATATATATATATATATATATATATATATATATATATATATATATATATATATATATATATATATATATATATATATATATATATATAGTAGAATGGCAACTTTACTGTTGTGTGTTAGATCTGTAAGTGAGCTCTGTTGACTCCCAACTGGTCGGCTCTCCAGCCTAATGAGCCATCATGTCTCCTGGGCCATTTGAAAGACATCAGAGAAGAAAGAGCTGGGCAGCCTCAACATATGTTATTACCCAGGCAACTGTATTTAAATTGTATTATTCAAGGATCATTTCTTTCAAAGTGAGAGTTTGAATGAAATGATCTGTATCAAAACCTGAATGAAGACTTCTTTAATCAGATTTCAGACAGTGCTGATGGACTTTTCTTCATTTTGTGTCTGCGTGCTGAGAATTCTGATTAAATCATTTCAGTCTCGAGTGGATTTTAAATTAAATTATCTACACTGGTAATATGCAGATCTAAACTGTGGTGCAGCAACATGTAATAATTCCTCATCTATGTGGTGTAACGAGGGAAAAGCTCTCAGTGTGGGACTAAACTTCATGAAGATTAGAAATTAGCTCTCATATTACTGAAATCATGGGAAATACTCATTCTCTGTAGATGCATAATAATTAGAATTAAGACCTGGCTGCAGTGACATTTACACTTTCCATGTTCAAACACAGACTTGCACTGACGCTTAGCATTTCATGATTAATTATTGAAGACAAGATCTATAAAGAGTCATAAAAACTGAAAAAATATTAACCTTTCAAAAATATCTTTGAAGTATTTTTGTAAGAGTATCATGCCAGTGTCAGCATATACTGTAAGACAAAACACCGACCTGCAAATGTATAAGACACAGACCTCAGATCCATAATGTCTAATTTTAACTTAGAGCATCCAAGACCAGATCAGATACCAGATGAGATCAGGGCTGAGGGGAAAAAAAAATCAATGGAAAAACTCCTTCACTTTAATAAAGCGCATACAAGCCTGAGACATTTCATTAAAAAGCAGTAACTGATGTGGATCAGGTTGGTAGATGTTTTGAAGTAATCGCACCACCACTGTAATGTCAAACTGGGATGGTTGGAGGTTTGAAAATAAACACACCAGCTGAACTGAAGTGGTGGATATGAGACTGGAGACCTCTCACAGATTCTATCAGATGTGAAGAGAGTTATCAATTTCTCTATCACACGAGCCCGTGTCAAGACTGCTTTCCACAGTATGATTGTGTCCTTGTTTCAGGACTGATTCACTGTAAGAAGAAAAGGCAGATTCTTGAAACCCTCTTTACCATCATCCAGTTATGAAATATAGACTTGTAGCTTATTTGCATTCGTACATGTATCTCTTGTGCTTTCACTGTCTAGACACAAACCCACACATCTGTTTTAAACCAGAAACATCTGCTCGAGATTATGTATTTGTAAAAAATCTACAAGATAAAGGCTTTGCTCGATACTGTCACTTGTTATTCTCTCTATAAGATAATTTTTTTCCTCTCTTGGAGTAATGCGTTTCCACAAAATCAACAAAACCTGCACACAAGTTGCATCCCATAGCCTACTTGTGCAGGTAGAGAAATAGACACTGAAGATCATTAGATAGACAGATCTGTAGAATACCCTTGATGCTTGCTTGGCCACCATTTTCAAGATCTTTATTGCTTAGCTAATAATCTCCGAGAGAGGTGAAACTCATAATTAGACCCTCAGACTGTTCTATACTGCATGGAAAGGAAAATACCATTCCCTGCCCTTGGGAAGGCTACAGGAAGATTATGGACAGCAATAAGTAGACTAAGAATAGAACAAAGCATTATTATGTATGACAGGTAGGCTCTGTGAAAGGAAAGTCAATCAATATAATTTCAAAATGGGGGAAAGAATGAGAGTTCCTCCCTTAGGCAGCATGAAAGGAGAAGAATAACTATGCACATTTTCTCAGTACTGCACTTAACTACAGATTTGAAGTACTTTGTTGAATTTTTCTCTTTTATCGTGTTTTGCAGCATATCCCAAATTCCACGAGGAATAAGACAGTATTTTTTTTTTCCTTTTCCATTTTCTTAAAACAAAACCAGGTTGTCAAATATGATACATGAAAATGGTTCAGTGTCAGCCCCACTTTGACAATATGAAATCATGCTTAAAAGCATCTGTAATGGTATTTCTATAAACTAGAACATTAAAAAAAATGACACGTTGAACTCCTGTTCAGTTCACATTTTCACATTTTCTGACATTTGGATGAAGTATAGCTTGATATTCTTCCACCAGTGTCTTCTGGCTTGCTTTCAAAGTAAGTAGTGACTGATGGTAGGCTTTTTTTTTTTTTTTTTATCTTTTCTGCATTGTGTGCTTTTGTTAGTATGGAAGGATGGCCAGAACTGCTGAAATAGAATGAAAAATATTTATTATATACTCTTACAAAAAATGTTGTTTTTATTTTCTGCTGTGCACTAGAAATTTACCAGTGTACGTTTACTTCATTATATTTGACTTAAACCTGCTGTAACTAGGAGTTTCATACAAAAGTTCTTGCAGTAAATATTATATTTAGTTGATCAACTAAATACATGTTGTCGAAGCTTGTAGTAATATTACTTGTGTGCTGCTGTATAATAAATATCCAGTTAACCCTGTATTGTACATTTCTGATATACTCTTACTTTTAATACTTTAAGGACATGTAGCAAATATTGGTCTAGTTATGTACACAATCTTTAATCGCAATTATGTCTACAAGAATACTGTCTCCAACAATCATGGATAATGTATTATTAAGAGGAAAAAAAACAATAAAGAAGAAATCTGCAGCAATAGGTTGCTTTTGTTTCCTTTATTTATTTATTTTTTTCATTTGCAAACTACAGTCAGCTAATGTGGCTACTGTACAACTATTGCACCTCTCTCCTCCGGGGTCAGACTGGCGCACGCATTCTCCCTCAGATGGTGGGAGGAGCGTGCTGCACTGGGACGCTGCACGACGCAGCAGTCCCGTCAAAACCTCCAGGTCCACCTTCAGCAACCAGACCACAAGTACACCTGTGGTATCACTTTCATTAGCACGTTGCTTGGATTAAAAGAAAAAAAAAAAAATAATAATAAAGCAAACCAGTGAAATATGATCGAAGTCACTTTGAAGCAGAACGCCTGGGAGACATAGGTAAGGCGATTATTTTAATTCAGAGATTTTTGATGAGAATAAAAACGTGTAGATCTTGTTTAAATGAACATCTTTTCTCCTTTTCTTCGTGCTCGTGGGTAATCGATACCTTTGGGAGAAGACGTATATGGTTCAGGTGCGTCAACTTTCAAAAATAAACAGGAAAGCAGTCAATTTCCCCCAAAATATGTGTGGATATACACCTATATTTATATTTTTAAATTAACCTCAGCGTATTTTTTTTACAGTTATTTTATAAACTAAAAATCTAAAAGCTCCATGTATAGCATCATCTTCATTATTCAAAGATTTTCTTATTCCAAAATCAACTTTTCACCAGTGTCCTTTTTTTGGATGGAAGATATCGTTTCTTCACACAGCGAGAGCTCTCTTTATATCACCTGCTTTATATTTTGCAGGATAAAAGGGGTCTTCCTCGAAATTACGATGCATCTCACAGCGGTGGTCTTAATTCTCTCCGTGACAAACATCGTCAAAGGTAATCTTAGATTTCGATCAGTCCGCCGAGACAGCTGACAGCGACACAAAGAGATCTGAGTCAGTTCAAGAAAAAGGAAAAAAAAAAAAACGAACAAACTCTCTTCTCTCTGCGTGGACAGAAAGTATAACGGATTAATATTTTATTGCTGTGAATGTTTTATGCGTGTTTATTTTTATTTTTATTTTATTTTTTTAATGCCAGCATGGTGCTGTCCCTTTCTTCCTTTCTCAAAGGTTGGGAATGCAGCGCAGGGTGCAACACAGAAAATGGATTTTGTGAGAAACCAGGGAAGTGCAGGTACTGAACGACCTCAGATTTCTGTGTAGATTCTCTGGTCTTTACCTCAGTAGAACAGTAAATGCCTTTTAGAGAAATGCAGTAGCAATCCATCCAGGAGAATCTCTGTCTTTTTGGCGCTTGTATTATGTTAAGTCAGCTGCCAAGTCAATTCTTTGTTTAAAACGGGGAAGAGCTTTGTTATCCCGACAGATAACTTAAAAGGTTTTCTCTCAGAGCCTGCCCATTTTAAAAGGATTTTTCTGGCAAAAGCTTCTGAATCTACTCTTCAGCCATAATGGCTGTAGTCTGCTGCTGTGGGTGCTTAGAGACATTAAGTAATTACAGCAAAATCATAGCAAACTTTAATATTTGATGTCACTTTAAATGTAAAAACCATCCAGATATTATAACAGCAAGAGTAGGACTACAAAGCCCTTTGGGGGTGGAATGTTAATAGTTCAGATTTGTGCTTTTATTCACCCTCACTCAGGTGCAAACCAGGATGGCAAGGAGACAACTGTGACCAGTGCGTGCCCTTCCCTGGCTGTCTGCATGGCGCATGTGAGAAGGCATGGCAGTGTATCTGCGAGGAGGGTTGGGTGGGCAGCCTGTGTGACCAAGGTAAGTGTCATTAAGCTCCCCAGACACTACTATCTCTATCTGCCCCCACTTCCTGATATACCAGAGGTCAGGGTGAGTCACAGAGCTCTAGGGACACAGAGGTCCTTAGAACTGAAGCTGGTCTCCATAATATAGTTAACTACAATTTTCCAGGAGCAAAGCTAGAGCATAAATAATCTGACTATGGAAATCTGCCAACAAGGAAATCAATCAAGGCTGAAATTACATAATAAAACTGCCAACGTCCTCATTATTAACTACTATCCCCTGCATTTCTGCTATTAAATAAGATGTGTATCATTAATTTATAAAAACTTCCTTGTGAAAATGTTATTGTTAAAGTCACATTAACATTTAATTAGATGCCCTATTTTTGTTAAAGAATTTTCTTTATAATTGCATCTACAATGGCGATTATTACATAAAAATACATGGAGCCCCTTGAGCAAAGGAAGAAACAAAGGGAGAAGAAGAAGGAGAAAGTTTTTTTTTCTGGCTTCTAGCTCAGTGTGACCTCTTTATCAGCACGCACAGTGCATCTTTTATTCCGTTGGAGCATATGAGCCGCTTGCCTGTGTAACGCAGTTGGTTATGTTCTCAGTTTTGTTCTTGGTGACAAGATGCTGTGGTGGGGAGTGTAGTGTGAGAGAGGAAACAAAGACCAGAGGGAAAAACAGTCACAGGGACATGGGGAGAGAGAGAGAGCCCACAAGATCTAAAAACAGCATGCTTATTATTAATAATTTTTTTCTTTTTTTTTTAACCACAGATATTCGCTTGTGCTCATCCAGGCCTTGTGCTATTAATGCCACCTGCATAGAGACGGGAGAGGGAGGATATCTGTGTATCTGTCCCCATGGCTTCTCTGGAGAAAACTGCCACCTGAGGAGAGGACTTTGCCTTCAAAATGGGTACAAACATCTTTTATTTGAGTTTATAAGTAGGGCTATACTTCACTTCTTTCCAGCCTTATCCCCTATGATCCCCAAAATATTATATGATTATTTTTCCTACCTGCTCTACTGCTGTGATTTGTGTTTTTTTCTTTTATCTGATGAATTCTTGTCCCTGTAGCTTCTGCTACACTTCTATGCAATCAGAGTACTTCTTATTATTGGGGTGATATGGTACTGTGAGGTAAATGCAACCTGCGACCCCAGTGTCACATTGATACACATTGATGTTTTATCTTTGTAGTTTTTTGGACGGTGGGCTCACCCTTCACTTTCAGCCAGCAGCTGTGAAACACTGCAAAGTGTGATATGATCGGGCTTACTCAGCCAGAACAAACACAGAATTTGGCTTTGGGCAAACAGTTTGCTTTCATGTCAAATCCAAGTCTGCTTAGATGCATAAAGAAATAATTTCAGTAAATTTGTAGCCCTGCAGCTGTGTTCATTGTGCTCCTCCCTATAGTATGTAGCTGAGTGTGTGTACCAGGGCAGCATCATAAGCTGCATCCCACTTCAGAGGCTTCATCCTTGAAAGTCAAACTTTCAAGATCAAATACACCATAATCACTTGTCACATTTCAAATACTCCATTACTTAGAATGTGATTGGTAATCTGCTCTTCCTTCGGCAGCTGGAGAACACAACTGCTGTGTGCTTTACATCTGTCTGCAGCAAAGACCAATTTTTCACAGCTCCTCATCTCCCATATCTTTCATAAATTTCATATTACCATAGACCAGGGGTCATTGCTCATCGATATACATGATCCAAAGCCTAAATATTTGGACAGTTACTTTTGGGTCCTTTGGGTTGTGTGCTTCAGTACAGTAAATTGTAAATAAAACAAATGATCTCAGTTTTCATTTTGGGGGCATTACATCATTGTCCATGACTGTGTGTTTTCCCAGTGTTTAGCCCATGCACAACAAAGCTCAGAGTTGATTGCAAGTTGACTTTTAGATTGAGGTGGAGTTCAGTGTCAATATAAGACGTGAAGCGACGGAGGTGAAAAAGATAAGAAAAACAAAGCACGTCTGTCACAGAGATGTCAGTGGTAGCTGGTTCTCCCAAATCAGTTGGGTAACATCAGGTGTGCGCAAGAATACAAAAAATGAAAATAACTCCGGAGATCATTTGCATAATGATGAACTCCGTGACTGTGTTTGCGACAGCTGGCTGCATTGAAGCCCCGGGAGAGCATCACCAGGAAAATTTTAAAAGCAGCTACTTGTGTCTGTTGGGGTCCGATGGGTCTAAGGCTTCATTGCCTGCAAAGAGTTTTCATTAAAATGTTGATGTAAACCAGTTCAAATTAAATCTGAGACTTGTTACTTTAATGTAGTATCCAATATTTATGCTTCATAATAATCTAAGCAGCAACCTCTGAATGAAAATAGTATAATAGTGGCAAGTTATTAAGCCTTTGTGTCAAGAGCCCTGACATGTTAACGGAGAGCTTCAGAGATAAACACTGATTCATGAATTTCGAGGTTACCAAGTTAATCACGTCTATTTGCATTTACCACTCTTTAAACCATTAGCGTCAAATTCCTGAAAATGTGCTACTTTACTGGCTGATGAGCAATATTTGAGCATTAATTTGGTAATACATTCAATGATAGGTGATGTTTTTAAGCACAAACACTAGCTGGTCTTTTGAGATTCTGTCTAAAAAAAAAAAATACAGCCTTGCACTCCACTTCTGCACACAGACGGATTACAAACAGGATTGATCCCTGAAGGAATCTTCCTCCTGCCCGTCAGATGAATATAAAAGACTCTCTGGGGATGCAGCTGTCTGACACAGCCCTCCACACTCTGAACCACAGCATGTTTTTTTTCCTCTGTCAGGCAGTCTTGGTACTGACTTGAAATACACCTAAAATTCAATAACCGACATATTATTGATAGAGAATTGCCAACTATCCTCTTATTTTCAAAAATAATCATCCACCCATTCATTTTCTTAATCGCTTATCCTATTCAGGGGGGAGGGGTGTCTGGAGACTATCCCAGCTCCTCACAGGTTGAGAGGCATCACTGTGCTGCCCTCAAAAATAATCCAGCTTTCTGCTTATGCTGTGCAGCTAAATGTATTTTTCTTAAACTTCTCTCATTCGTTAATGTTACTGCATTTGATGCTCTTTATACAGCTCTGCACATTGAAGCACATAGATTCAAATCAGTTTTATTCATATAGCACCAGTTCACAACAATGTTCCCCTCAAACACTTATATTGTAAGGTAAAGACTCAACAGTATTAAAGAGAAAACCCCAATAATCACACAATCCCCTGTGAGGAAGCACTTGGTGACAGAGGGAAGGAAGAACTCCCTTTTAACCGGAAGAGACCTCCAGGAGAAGCAGTTACAGGACAAGATATGAGTAAAAAAAAAAAGAGAGCATTGGGAGATATGGACAAGATTGCAGGGAAATAGATGGAAATTGCACACATGATGTTCATCTCACTCATTCATCTCCTGTCATTTGATCCTGGTTCAAACAGTAAGATAACTGAACCTTCACTTGTATTCTGGTGGAATTAATCTCAATTAGAAGCCCTGCACGAGGCTTCATTAATCAGCTCCTCTGCGAGGCACCAGAGGCTTCTAAAAGTGTGGAGCTATTATTCTTTTTGTTAGAGACTTGTGTAATTATACGAGCTACTACTAGAAATATTGATTTGTTTTTGATCCCAGGTTTTCATCATGCACTTTGTGAAGCATGGCTACATTGATCACCTACATTGCTTATGTGGGTGCAAGAAGATTAGCAGATGCAAAGCTGTGACTTCTTCATGTTACTTGTACAGATTTTTAATTGCATGCAATAAGCCATTAGAGCTGAGAGAAATGACTGAAATCAATATCACAATATTAATGAGCACTGCATGAGAGTAGCAATTGCAAGTTTTGACTTTGATTGATTCAGTAATTTTGCAGTTATTCCTCAGTTTCAACCTTTCCTTTGTGAAGATCTGTTGCCTTTATTTGTCTAAACTATCTAGTAAACTGTGTATTTATTTGTAATTTATTTCAAGACGGTTTAATGGGTATTATCAATACTCCCTTAGCTTTTCTTGTCCAGAGGAACAAGCAAATAATCACGAGTACAGTACATAGATCGATAGATCCTTTATTAATTCTTTGCAGGAAATTACACTGCTATAGACATAACACTACACATCCTAAACAGCAAAACAGTATTATTTCTAATAAAGTTAATAGTATATAAAGAAATAAAACAACCAATAACTAACATGCAAATATGGAAATGTGGATAAAGTCATATTATTATTAATATTATTAGTGTGCACTAAACAGTCTTGTAGCAGCTGCTGTAAAGGACATCCTGAGACACTTAGACTTGCATTTTGGTGCAATCAGTCTTTGAATGAAGGTGGTACTGTTGATAATCTCCAGAGCATGGAGTGGGTGTACAGGGTTGATCATAACCGATTTCAGCTTTGAGACCATTCTTGATAAGTTTGTCTGCTCTGTTCCTGTCTGCTATGCGGACACCTTTTCCCCAGCAGGCCACAGTGAAAAATAGAGCGCTGGCCACTGTGTGGCAGACACTGCATAGCAAGGGTTGGAAATAAAGTCATTTTTGTCCCTTATACCACCTCCCTATGGCTCTTCCAGCCAGCTTACTGTCAAGCTGCACACCAAGGTTTTTGTGACATTAAGGTCGAAATGATTGCATTCCCTCCAATCCCCAATCTCCTTAGTTGCTCCTCTGTGCTCCTCCTCCTCACCTCCTTTGATTAAGTTGACAACTGCTATATTGCCAAAGCATTTCTGAAGGAAGTAGTTGTCAGTGTGGTGCTGGAAGTCTCGTATAGATTGTGAACAGGAATGGGGACAATGTTGTTAGTTCTTATGTAAAATTATTAACTTTAAAATTTTATGTGACATCAGATGCCTTGTCCTGGTATAATTTTTGCATTGATTGCTAAATTGAGTGCTCAAAGGCCATATAAGCAAGTCAGTCCCCATAGAAAAGAAAAGAAACCACGTGTCTGTAATAAAAATTCATTCCAGCTTTGCGATAACTCATGCTTCTGGTAATTCAGTGGGTTTTTCATAGCTTTAAGAGCAGAGGAATTTTATTCCTTTTTTCCCCAAACACAAATATATGATAAACATTCATAATTTTACCAATACAAACTCCACCTTGAAATCTACATGTATGATTAAACCATTTTCCCCTGCTTATTGCTGTTTTATAACACAGTCTAAAACATTTACTGTACTGTTCTAAATTTATGTAATTCACAGGAAACTCTGTTCTCCCTTATGTCCTTTATGTCCTGTCCTCCAGCTCTCCTTGCCAGAACGGAGGCACATGTATGGATGCTGAAGGCTCAGCGGCCTTTTCTTCCTGTTTATGTCCCCCTGGATTTTCTGGAGACTTCTGTGAGATCAGTGTTGACAGCTGCCAGCCTAACCCTTGCCTCAATGGCGGCAACTGTACAAATCATGGCCTGACTTTCACATGTGTCTGTCCACATGGCTTCTCTGGTTTCACTTGTAATGACACCACCAGCCTCTCTCCCTGCACCGGCCGGCCCTGTGCCAACGAGGGCACCTGTGTCGGTCAACCTGATGGAACCTTCCGGTGTATTTGCCAGAAATGGTTTACAGGTCCCACATGCTCCCTGCAGCACAGACCAAGGAACAGATCCAAGCCGGCTGCTGCCAAGCCTGTGGACAGAGTGTTTGCTCTGACTCCACAGCACTACTCCCTCCCTGCTCATGCATTCCACAAATTGCTTAGACCACCCGAGAGAGACCTGCTCAAGATCACCCTGAAGGAGACGGTTCACTCGTCCGGTGTCCTTGTTACGCATGGTCAGCTTGTCTGCTTCAGCTTGCTAGCACTGCTCACCTGTCTGGTTATCTTGGGTACTACAGGCATTGTGTTTTTTGGCCGCTGTGAGACGTGGCTGGCAAATGCCAAGTACAGCCAGCTTGTCCGGCAGCAAAGGGAGCACCTGCTGAGAGAAGCTGGCAGCACTAGCCAGGAAGAGGCGGAACACTCAGTAAACATCATCCTGCCGGAGAAGATTAGACTCACCAGCTTTGGGAGGCACTACACCTCCATCTGATAAAATCATCTCCCCCTTTCCCACACTCCCTCTGGAAGACATCAAATATGATTGTGTAAAAATAGCAACGAATGGAAAAACTATGACTGTCGTGCAGTTGTGTTTATAAACGAGAGATACTGGGCTATCCCGGTACATGTTTGAATGTAAAGTCTGCTGGACCAAATGGACATACATGACACTGGTTTGTAAATGTAATTTTTAATCAAAAACCATCATTAAAATGTATAAATATATGAAATGTGTTCTCTCACATAGCATGTTGTCAAAAAGATGTCATTGCGTGGCTTCTTTTTATTTGAAGAATATGGTTTTACTTATTTCTCACAAGTCGCTCTGATTTGGAAGCGGGGTTAATTTACGAAAATAGTATCGAGTGACTGAGCCACTGACTTTTAATTTGTCAGCAAGTTGTACTTTAATAACCACTATCAGAACTGCAATGAATAATCTCTCATTTCATTGACAGAAAACTAATCAACAAGATAAACAAGATAAATTATTGTTTATTGTAGTCGAAACCTTCTCCATACAGCATACTGTGAATTTCCCCGTTTCTTTTTTATAAATGCAAAAATACATATTGTGAGTGTTTATAGCACAAATAATGTGGTTATATGTCATGTTACATGCCACCCAAACAACTGTGCAAGTCCTGCAGTGATGAACTCCACAGGAAAGGTTGTTTTCAGTGTAAATTTATTTCTGATGTACCAAAAGGTAATTTACTTTTCCACATACCACTCAGCTTTCCTCTCACTGTAGGTACATCATTTCAGATGTTGGTTTAAAAGGTAAGTATAGATGTCAAGTCATGTAAAGACAGTTGTTGTTTGGCTAACTCATTTCCATCTCTTTGTATCCATGCAATGGATCTCGTGTTCCATTGAGCTGTTATAAGATTTTCCAGCATTGCTTCTTACTGTCAGTGTTATTATGCATCAGTGAGCCCTGAAATTGATACTGCAGCACCTGTTTAGTGTTATTAGTTTGCTTCATGCATGAGATGTCCCACCCATTCTGGATGGAGGAAACGTGATTGCCATGAAAATGTATGTCAAAATATGGAAAATGCATGAGTGTTACGTAGAAAATATGCAGACAGATGTGGAAAGCATTATGTGTAAAGTAATGAATCCATTAAGTGCTGATATAAGGATTATTAGGGTTTTACAGTAAAAGAGATTCTGTCTCTTTTTCAGTAAATCCCCTTCAGTCTCCTTATTGTTTATCATAATTTTCTAATTGGGTGGTTATCTACATTTCAGTTTCTGACATGCATAAATAAAACATAATGATGTACAAGTGGTTTATCTAGTGGGGGGGCTGTGATTGCGGTCATGCAGGACGTGTGAGTATTATATTCTGCGATTATTTGCTGTTGTACTTTGGCTGGAAAACAATTTGTTGCCTATTGCTTTTAATAAAATATGTGATAATGTATCCACCTAACAAAAATGCTCGCAGTGTTACATGCTTTTGCACAAAGACAACTTTATTCTTTTTGATTTATTTGATGTGCTATCACCACCTTAGTCCTGATTTTATTGCTTTTAGCTGCTGTTAGAGAGAACATCAGCTCCTCCCCAAGGCTCATACAGTGCATCAGCTGTTTAACAGCGCAAAGTCCAAGCAATGCACACGCTGTAAGTGCACCACCACCTGTTCTAAAAACATCTGCTCTCCTGCTCTGTTATGCTTCATAAATTTCTCCCCAGGGCCGTCTCTATGATTATCAGCTGAATGATAACACAGACTCTGTCCACACTCCTCCACTGTCTCAAAAGGTTTAAGATAACAGTCTTTGTCTCCACCTTCTGGTTCAGTTATATATTACTCCTCTATGGCACCCTTTAAGGTATCCATGTAAAAACACAGTTAAAAACCTGTCAGCTCATCTTATCTTATGAAACCCTTGTAAAAGGCTGTGCGAGTGTGGTAACACCTGCAATCAGAGAGGAAATATTCTACAAATAGTGACACATCTGTTTATATAATGATATATTGTTCCTGCATGAGATCTTCTGATTTGATCATGTGTTTTGCTATTTTATAGCCAACCAGGCTGGAAAAGAGAGCATGTGTAGTGTATGTTAGGAACTGTAGCATGGGACTGTATACAGGCAAAAAAGCTTGGTGTTTTCAGTCACTCTGTCTGATTAGGTGTCTGCTTAGGTTAAAGTGGAAACTACAATTTCCTCAAACTATGTGCTAATGAGAATGAGAAAACACCATTATTCTCAGTAGTTAGTGCAAACCTGATCCCACGTCTTTTGTTTCATGTTGAGTTCAATTTGACTAAATTTTCTCAAATGCCCAGTCAGTTTTGCATAATGGTGAGACTGACATTTTTGCATTTATTACCGTATTAAATAATAGAAGCAGAAGAGACAGGGGGAAGCTGCCTGGCCAATGTAAGTGGGGCGACAAGAAGCTGGTTATGTTCAAAACCCATTCCAAGTTATAACCTCTCCAACCTGCGTACATCATAACCAGACTGTGTATAATATAACCAGGTGAAATATGGTTTAAGTTGTCTCACTCTAATAGTTTCAATTCAATTCAAAACAGGCACCTCAAAGAGCTTTATATTGTAAGGTAAAGACCCTACAATACTAAAAACCAGAACAATCACATGACAGCCCCCCCCCAATGAGCAAGCACTTGGCGACAGTGAGAAGGAAAATTTTAACAGGAAGAAACGTCCAGCAGAACCAGGCTCAGGGAGGGGCAGGCATCTGCTGCGACCAGTTGGGGGTACTTGTCTAAATGGAAAATAATTTTGCAGCGGCTTTAACATCTAAATGTTTAATACCATTTCCTGTGCCTTCCATTGTGGGCCACAGATAACAAAATTTCCTTTGAGCATTAAAAGCTCATCACATAGAACTTTCTTGTAGCATTTAAAAAGTAAATGTTACACTAGAGTAGTTTAAAGCACCCAGTACATTCAATTTAAGTTTTGTTCGTTACAGTATCAGAATGATCAACACTTAGGCAGCCCCTCAACTAGGATTGACGTGTTCAACAATATAGTTGGAGACTTTTTATTTTCTTGAAATTAAAGTGTGTTTTCCATTAAGGCTCTCCAACAGTGAAATAACGGTTCAGCTCTATTCCACCCACTGTGTTTCAATCTGAGCTCATTCGGTTCTAAAAATGTGTAAAAAAAAAACAACCTATGCAGTCACAGAGTATGACCACAGGGTGTCATCAATCTAAAAGAAGAAAGAGGAAAGGCTGTAGCCACAAGCTGGGCACAGAGTGATGCACTTCAATGCACTGAGAATACTGGATATTGTTTTCACTGGTTAATTATAAGTTATGGGCAGTGTTTATATATCTGGAAATAAGACACCTGCCACTGTATCAAATAAATCTGCACAAATTTTTTTTTCAAATGTTTTGTTTGATTAATATTTTAATATTTCTTATATATATATAAAATACATTTGTAATATATGGAAATTTAATACTCCGTAACCTTAAAAAGAACATATAGGTAATGTTCTTTAGCTTCCATTCTGCTGCTCTTCTTCTGAGCAATAATACAGGCCATCACAAGACTCAGGGACGAGTGCTGCCTGCCCCACATAACAGATCATTTTCCACTTTGTTGCTGGGCTATTTCAGTTCACCACTGCACAATCAGTGTTTTTTTCAAAGTTACATCCAACCATTTCTCACTCCTGACTGAGCTTCACTGGAAAATGTTTCAGGGACTCCCGCTGTGTTACTGCATAGTCCCAATCTGACACACACACACACACACACACACACACACACACAGACACAGACACACACACACACACACACACACACACACACACACACACACAGACCTATGCTTAAACAGAAAATCTAAATATCTTTTAGCAGCTGTACAGTAAAAATAAAATGTAAAAGGAGTTAAAAATGAGTTGAAATGTTAAACTTCAGGTAACCTGTTAATAACTGGAGACGATACCATGGTTCCAGATCCTGTACAAATTTTTATTGACATTCCCAAATAGTCTCGCTATTTCTGGAAAACATCTAACATGTTAAATTTTAAAATTTTGAATTAGTTTTTTAAATTTATTTTTCAACCATTATAAATGAGATAGTTTAAAGATGGTTAAGTACAGTATTAACATGCTAGTTTCACTGAAACCTTTTTGTGTCCTGAGGCTCCCTGGCCCCCACCACCACCAGACATTCATTTGTGGAGTTATGACCCTGGGGAGAGAGGGGCCCTCACCTTCAAAGCTGACCAGAGAAGCTGAAAAAAAAAAGCAAAAAAAAAAAACACCTCAGCAGACCCATTCTGCTCCCTTCAAGTCATAAAACAAAACAGAGCAGCAAAAGTTAAATCTCTCCCCTCAGCCTGAGACCCTTAACCCTTTGTTCCCGTCTGCCTCTCCACAGAGAGATGAGATTCAACATCCATGGAAAATCACACATGGAAAGAATCCAAATCTAAAGAATTCCAGTTGGGGTTTCTTTTCAGGGGTGCACGCTGGATACACTGAAAGTTATATTTCAATCGAGCAGGTACCCCTGTCAGCTGTCAGCTCCACATAAATACTGTGTGTTTGTGTGTTAAATGTGTTCCAGATGAGCCATAAAGTCGGGTCACTGCTAAGCCCCTGTAGTCAGACCAGCAACATGTTCTTTAATGGTGCTGGACTTAATTCTCCTTTCTGTTACTCTGGCGCCAAATGTTTTGGGCTTGTGAATTCCTAAAACAAAGTGATGTCTGCTATAAACTATTGTCAGGTCAACCAAGGTGGGTTCTGCTTTCTGTTTTATCTGAATATTTATGTTCTTCTGATGTACGGCAACATTATTTAGTATATTTCATCATATAGGCACACAAGATGTTAGGGACTAATGTGGAGTGAGAGCACGAATTGACTGCAGAAGCTGAGTTTCTAATTCTGGAACCACACAAACTCAAAAAGTCCTGATGTCCAGGAACTGAAAACTTCAAGGAGATTATCCATTTTACTGCCATGTGTTGGATATAAAGAGAAAACCCAGAACTCCAGTTTTCCTGACCCATAACAAAAGCCTTCTCTTATTTTCGATCAACTGTAATACAGCCACTTATCTCAGACATCAAGCGACATTTAGAACAAACCCAAGAGTCGTTTCAAAGCAGTGATTCATAAGAATTGCTTTCTGGTAAAAAACAAACAAACAAAAAAAACAACTGACAACAATGAGCATCCTTGTGTCGTCACTACATTTAAGTTTCTAAAAGCTTGTTGTGTCATGTCTGCAGTGATTTATTCCCTGGTTGTGACTTTACCTCCTTTGGTGGCGGTAATGACTCTATGTCCCACAGCTGACTATGAATAATAGCCACACAGGGACCCAAAGCATCTGACAAGATATTGTTCCATATAACGGCTTTGTCAGAGTTATTATCTGGTTTCCTGAGTCATTTGTGTCCAAGACATTGCCCGCTGTTGTGTCTTCATTGTGTTGTGACTTGTATCTGAAGCACTGGAGGAGATCTTTCTCCAGTTTCATAGTGTTTACGCTGCAAATCCGAATTGAATCATGTTAAGTTTAAAAAAAAAAAAAAAAAAATTACTGTGCATGATTTCAGACTGGTTGATAGAACAGGATTGATATTCAGCATTAAATCAATGCAGAGAGGCTGCAGACATTTGACATTTTGAGGGATTCGGCACGCACTGCTTTCTGCTGTGGGACTGGTGTGCTAAGCCCTGAAAACATTAGTCGTCAGGTGGAAGTATCACTTAGCATAACAGGATAAAGTCTGATTATCTGATTATTGTAAGAGGTCAAAAGCTTAGGAATGGTGGGGGTGGCGGGGGTTATGGAGAACAATGAATGTATTTTCTTTATTTCTTTTTCTTTTTTCTAGAGCCACCATAACCATTATACAGTTAAGGTGGTTGACCACTGCAAATGTAGTATTTCAGCCTTTTTGCAGAGACCAAAATTGCTCGCATCAAATAGCTGATTTTAGAGAATAAATTAGTCTTTTTCTGATTTAAATCAACAGTTTAACCACAATTTCTGTTATTGTCTTTCTCTTCTAAGAGACAGTTAAATCTACACACAGCATGCTGTATTGTAAAAACGAAACCTAACGACACAAACGCACATACCAGAACCCTAGCTTGCATACAAGCACCAATAATGCAGCATGTCCACTTTAAACATTTTGTTTACAGTAAAAGGAAAGGCCCATAAGGAGTAAATCAAAGAATTTATTGAATACAATAAAATACCATCCATAAAACGGAACATTTACAAAATCTTTGCGCCATGCAAGGCAGAGAGCAGCACCTTCACTATGATCACCAGTATGGAAAACATCAATATCGGTTCTCTGGATTTATCCCATTTAAAAACCGAACTTCATAACAATACTGATGAGCAGAGTGATGCGCACATCCCCAGGTCCCGACTGAAAAATCCCACCGGCGCATTTCCACAAAGAGAAGAGAGAATTAGACATACACAAAGTGCTTGTGTTCAGTAACAAAGTCCAAACAAACTAACCTTTTGTAGGTGGATCCTAAGAGGATGCATAGATGTCCAATATTAAAGGAAGGAGGACACCCTACAAATGTTGAACACATTTCTTTTAACCAATCCCTTATGAAAAAATAAATACACAAACCATTAATGAAACTCTATCTAAAGGGAGTTACAATACTGAAAAATGAAAAATTACAGCATATGTTGTTTTTGAAATAGCAGCTCTAAAAGTGTGAAAATTAATCTACACATGTATAACAAGATTATTGGATCTTTCCTGCCCTTCTCTGTATCGCCCCAGCCAGTCTCTGAGCTCTGAGATCCGATACCCCTCAGGTCCTCTGCCACCCTGGTAAACTATCTTTCCCTCCTGCAGGATATAAAGTCTGTCAAAATAAGCTCCGTATGCAGCGTTGGAGGAGTTTTCCATGCTGTCGACCACGATCAGGCAGCCGGGCACCTCCAGGTGCATCAGCTGCGCAGCGTTCAGCCTGTCCTCCAGACACCGGTGTTTGGGGATCTGATATGGCGCGTCCGTGCTCACCCAGCCGTCGGAGGGGTGTGCTTCCTCGATGTACACAACTACAGAGTCTGCTATGTCTGCATTCTCTTGCACAACCTCCTGGAAAGCTCTCAGACGTGCCATGAACGGTGGTCAGGTGCAGCTGCCAAAGTTAAGGATAAGCGGTCTCTTTTCCTTTGCGTAGTCGAGGATCCGGCTGCGCCGCTGATCCTCCAGCTGGACAACTTCGGTGTTGGGCGCTACCTGCCCAAGATGCGCTGCTTTCAGAAAGTCCAGCTTGTGTCCGTGCCAGACTGCTTTGAGGGACTCGAGGCTGAAGAGACGATTGGAGTCCGATATGCACAGAGGAGGATCAATGGCATCGCCCTCCTGCTCCTTCATCCTGAAGAACACTCTTTTTCTTATGCATAAAAAGTCAAGCAGCCAAAACATGACAGCTGCCACCAAAAAACGTGGCAGCAGGACGAAACAAACTATTGCATTTTTAATAGTTTTAAGAGTATTCATTATCACCTTAAATGACAACCCGGATGGTCTTGCGTTGTGCCACGATCTTGTGGGTTGAAGTTGAGTTACTTGCAACTTCCCCTCTTTTTATAGCACCGGCAGATTTGAATGAATCACACCCCGCCTCCAAACCGGGGTCGAGGCCTCACATGGTGGGGATTACCTTCTGTCAATTCCGCAGCTTGTAGTCACAGCCAAAAGCCAAGGGTGCACCAAAGCACTGCGTTTTGTGCAGTCTGTCATATATTTATTTTTTAATCATCAGAATGTTAAAACTGATGGCAAAATCCAGTCCGGTCTGGCTGTATAAAGTTAGGTAAGACCGAGGGAAAAATGGGACGCTATGGAACATCATTAATGCCACGTGACAAAAAAGTACATTTGAGGAAAAGTTCTGACAAAAACAAATCAGCTCAAGTTGAAAATCTAAAGTTAAACGTCTGACATTAAAAAAAAAAAAAGAGTCCGGATGTTTTGGAAAGAAACGCACCGTTTACAGAAAACGTTTGCTTTCCTAATTCTCAACTCAAAGTCAGATACAGAAATTTTTTAAGTCAAACTACTAATACATTCCTGCTGTGAATTGTGAGCTCTTATATTTAAAATTACTCTCAGCAAAAAAAAAAAAAACAAACAACATAAAAACTTTAGACAGCAATATCAACTCTCCCCGCCATCTCCTGTCTCCAGTCTGAGTCTGTGACCCACAGTCGTACTGGTGACTCAGAGGAATCCTTTTCCTGTCCTCCATCAGAGCTCAAGTGCACACATCTGTTTGTTGAGTAAAAAGGAACCAGTGCTCTGCACCTTACTCAAAACATCTCAGGAAAAATCAGAATATAGATGTCTGTACATTTGCTTGTGGTTTTTTTTGAGTCTGTCAAAAACAATTTTTTAAACTTGGCGTAAGGACTGAGGTCTCCACCATTTCTATGCAAATTGTCTGATTACAAAGAAGAAATATCAACCACATGCACAAACATTCTGCAGGCCAAGTGCACACTGTCTGTTAAACACAGATAGCCAGTAATGGCCTAGTTCAATGTAGACTTCAGACCGTGTGAAGCCTCAACTATATCACATTTTATAATCTTTATAATCAGAAGACAACATGTTAGAAAATGTACAGTTTAATTATTATGTATAAGATACACATATCATTTCTGAAAAAGAAAATAAACTTTCTGTGCATGAGAAAATCAGATGGATATGGCTGCTTTGGACAAACACAACAAATGAAAACTCAAAATATTTCATTACATTGATACAAAAATGAAGCTCAGTGATTGCCAGTGATGACCTCTTACATATGAGGATATGACTGTTATTGCATTCATCTTGTTGCTTTGTATCTCTCCTTCTCTTGGCATATTTTCAGACCACATTGGTGAGCAAATCTGGAGGGGAACCATCAAGTGGGATAGTTTAAGCTTCATTTGTACTCTGTTGAATCCATACAGGGCTTACACTGTGGCCTGTACAACCAGCTAATGCTGTTTTAGTGCTAGGTTGTGTTCAGCTCATCAGACTTTGGCTTAGAGTGTCTGTCTATGTCCTGCCTCCAGCTAAAGGAGAAGAAAAAAAACTTTACAATGATCTCCATACAGACTCAATTCATATTTGAATATGTCTCAAACAAGGTGTGGTTCTCTTCTTGGAATTTGCACCTCCTCTTGTTTGCTTATTAAATCTATTTGTATCGCTCTAAGCAGTGTAAGTTTCCACACCTGTGACCCAGTGATAGATTTAAAAAAACAACAAACAAAAAAAAAAGGGGAAAAAAAGGTAGAAATAGAGGCTACAAAGCTACAAGCCCACCTGCTGATCACTGTTTTTGTTACCTGCTGAAAATCAACCTTTGGCTGCTTGGATGAGCTCAGCATGCACTCAGCTCTGGGTTCTTTGCTACTAGCTTTGTGCTAGCACATTGTCTTTGTAGATGCTTGGAAAAAAGTTGATGCTATGTTAGAAACAATGTTTGCACGTTGCCATCACATTCTTGTCCTTTTCTTCAATGTAACTGACAGTAATGCTCATGTTTTTACTACTGAAATGTTGCAGATGCTCTACTATTTTTCTCCTCCCGCCACAGGAACTGAACTTCATTGACAGTTACACAACCTGGCAGGGAAAGGGCAGTTTTTAAAAATTTGTTACCTAGACATCAACTACAGCAACTCCACGACTATTTGATCAGCAACTGTAATGTGATTGCTGAACTTTAGTACAGAAAAATGTAACATGACGACTTTCTAACACCAAACACTGGTAAGTACGAACCTGCAAACTATCACGTTTCAAATGTAAGCTGCCTAACACTGCATTGGAGACAGTTTCCTACCCTCGAGTGTTTTGACTCCTTGATTTCATCACCCTGTTGTTGTTGTCATCTGTTAGCCAGATATCTCGATCTCATCAACCTTACAACGTGTTGCACAGACCCACTGTCTGTGTTTCTAAGCTGTATACCGGAATATCAATAAACACCCCATTACAGCAAACACTGGAACAGGACTTTGGGTGATTTCTTCAACAATACATCCAAAGTCATTCCAAACATTCTCACCGCAGCGGTTACAAACTTTCACAAAAATAAACCTTTAGAAGAAGTCTAATTCAGAGACAAATTATAAAGAACACCATTCAAAAGAAAGTATCGGAAACTTTTAAAAGACATTTTAGAAATTGTCGCTCTCATCAGGGAGCTGAAGAACAATAAAACACCAGTGAGAATCCACCCACCGAACTAAACAAGCACACAATCTACATGCCTAACAAAAAACAAAGACACTAGCTTGTTTGCAGAGGGAAGGATAATACGGAGCTAAAGGCAGCTTCTCGCAACAATGTTCTAGATTATGGATTAAAAAAAACAACAATAAACAATAATAAAAACAAAACAGAGACTCTAAACAAACAGCCGGGGGCAGAAAGTAAGGCATTGCTGACACACTGGGCTGCTCAGTTAAACCAAGAAAGACACTAGATGAATAGCCACTGTAAATAACACAAGCAAACAGCTAGCAGTTATGAAAATACAAATTGGTTAGATCTTTTAGGAGTATCACGTCTTCTTTTGGGTCTTCTCTGGTTTGATTATCTTTTTTTTTGGGGGGGGGGGGCATTTGGAATTAAGCCCAAAGTACGTGGGCTGGAAGTTCTACCTGGAGTTGTTTACAATTGATTCGACACAAACGCAGGCTTGAGAGCAGCTGTCCCAGTGACAAAAATATATGATAACTTGCTTTAGTCATGCCCCAGTCTTTAAAGGGTTAAGTTTATTCTCTCTCTTTTTTTTGGATATTCTTTAGCTCCTTTTTGCTGCAAGAAACACTGCAGCATAACTTTTCCAAATAGTGTTGGTCACCCACTTCAGACATAAAGCAGATATGAAGCCTCTCATAATAAACCTATATTTCACATACTGGCAATCAAGGCCAGATGTTTTGCCAATAGTTACCATCTGTCCTGTACCATATATGTCCTCAGGTATGAGTAGGAATGGTATCACAAGCAGTGAGGAGTTGTGTGTGTTTTCTGTTGTTTACTTCATATGTTTTATTTCCACTATAATTTCATGTGAAAATGTAAAGTTTTATGTTGCATGAAAATTGGGAATAAAATAAAAACGTCTTCATGGAGGGATGTTAATCCTTTGTTTGTTACATCAATGCTATCATCAATGATAATGTTCATTTCTTCTAGTACTTACACCACTGATGATTGTTACTGAATCACAGAAAAAGAAAAACTCTGATGCTCTGATGCACAGCAGATATTATTACAAATGAAATAATTAGCCATAGGAAGCACATATATTCTCATCAGATCCATGTCCATTAATTTATGGAATCAATGTTAATGACTCAGCGACAGGCCAAAGACCATTTCAACGGGTGTTCTGTTTAAAATCTTTCTGTGCTGCACAGGGATTTAAACATCTGGTCATGCATATTAGCAATTACAGACTAACATGCCATTTACTGGTCTGGTGTGCTTATTCAACAAAACCACTCCAGGTCTAGAGATCACATGGTGTATCCGTTAAGTCCTAATCTCCCGTTACGGTAAACCCATGTCATATATGAATGCAAGATGTCTGTAAATCGCAAAACTAAAGATGTAATTCGTCTGTGGGTCACAGTCGTTCTGATGACTCAGACAGCAGAACGACTGTGACCCACAGTCGTTCTGATGACTCAGACAGCAGATGGCGGGGAGAGAAACTGTAAGTTGATATTGCTGTCTAAAGTTTTTATGTTGTTGTTGGTTCATCAGCCTAACAAACGGACTTTTCTCAAGATCATACATCAGTTTTTATGTAATCTGACAGAGACATGCATGTGTTTGTCAGAAACGCTTAAACCATTTTACTAAGATTGTGTATCTGTTTTGACTCCACAGTCAGTCATCACTTTATCAAGACAATTACAATGTTTAGTTTTCTTCAAACTGTTTCAGACAGGTATTGATAGTAGTGTTCTATGATGCTATTTACACCAATCAGCCACAAAATTAAAACCACCGACAGGAGAAGTAAATAACATTGATCATCGTGTTACATCTCGAAAATGCAGTGCTCAGCTGGGAAACTTTGGGTCCTGGAATTCGTGTAGATGTTATTTACTTGTACCACCCACCTAAATATTGTTGCAGACCAAGCGCACACCCACAAGGTAATGATAGCCCCTCACAGAAAGGACCACCACCGCCAGCAGGACAATGTGTCCCAGCACAATACAAAAATTTTCCAACAATGGTTTGAGGTACTCAACAAAAAGCCAGAAGCATGACCTGACCCCAGATCCCAATCTTTATTTTCTTCTTCTTCTTCTTCTTTTTTGATTGAACACCTGCAGGATGCACTAGAATGAGTGTAATTCATGGAGAAGCCATTCCACAGTCCACAGGATGCCAGTGCCCCATTGCCAGATACCACGAGACTCCGAGTTGCTCCTGAGGCACGTGTGCAACCTACACAATAATAGGCAGGCTGTTTTAATGTTGTAGTTGTTCAGTGTATATCAGTGAGGATAGACTTAATCACACCTTGACACATTATAACCATACTGTTGAATCAACATCTCTCTTAAACCATTTTAGCAAACATTTTAACTTACACGAGTATAGGATTCACTGTAGGGATGCAGCATTACACTACATCAGATTTTATTTGACATTTTGTTGTATTTTGCCCTTACAAATAAAAATGTAAAAGAAAAGGGTATTTGTTTCTTTAGAAATGATAAAGTAGCTAACTACTTTAGTATTACAGTATCAGCATATTTTCTACAACATTCATTTCATTGATAATTAGTGTTGTAACACTCATTAAATACTAACTGATTTAATCTGGTAAATAGTTAAATCTTTATGAAGCATGATGGTTTATATTTCAAACAAATCCCTAAAATGGAATATTTTTCTTTTTTAAAACAAAGAATAACCGGTTCTATTTTTTTTTGTTGTTGTTGTTGTTGTTGCTTAATATAATTTTTTTGATTATAGGGTGTACAAAACAGAAATTTGAAGATTAATAACAGGTAGCATCGATGCTGTCAATACTGTTATTCTAATAATATAATATTGACAATATGCTGTGCCTACAAATTAAATCTTGTTAGGCGTGTTTGAAAGTTTTCAAGTATGTGTGGAGCGCAGCATCTGATCAGACTTCATATTTTGAGGGCCTAATGTTTGCCTCAAAGTGAATAAATGGGACGCTTGTTTATAATGTGCCTGGTATGTTTCACTATTGAAAGAGATGCATGTGATGACAGACTGTTTCTTTATTGGGTGTCTCATTTGGACCGGGAAGCAGAAACATGACTGTAATGAATTCAGCAGCTGAGTCACCATTCCTCAATTTGCTGTCCTCTTTTTCGGCAGACGTTTTAACATATCTGCCGTCGCTTTAACCTTCAGCTCTTTCACTTCGGTGCAGCTTTTTCCCCTTCGCCAACCTTCCCACTCCTTCCCCCTTGCTTCCTCCCCACACTGAAACTGTATTAACACTCTATTATCTGAACCTTCTTTACTTTCTCACAGCAAGAAAACAGAAGTGTGTTGATGGAAAAAAAGGCTCACCTACTGTGCCTAAATTTGCTTTGAGGAATTACTCTTTTGTTCTTGCTGCTGAAAACCAAAGATGTATTCTAACCTATTTACTTTTACCTCCTATAAACATCGCTGGATACTTGGCAGTGGTTCCAGGTTCATCTGAGGACAATGCAGATCTGGGAAAACAGCCCTTTTTCTGCTGCTTACTTGTTGAGATGGCGAAACTCCAGAAACCACAACTGATGGAATATCATAAAGACTAACCCACAAAACAGATTTATGATAAATTTCAATGCTGGCTCCTTCTCTTTCAAATCACTGATATCTCTCTCAATGCACTGAATAGAATAAAGGATAAAAATCTACCTCTTCCCCATCTCTGCTTCACCTTCTATGACCCCATCTAAATCAAAGAGAACTAGTGTTCACGCTCAACTTGAATGAACTGCTGTTGCTTGTCCCATGGGCTGTTTGTATCTCGGCAACTGGCGAGCCAATGAGGAGTGAACTAACGTGTTATAATAATCCGTTTCATCTTGCTGGTCACATCGCTCACGAGACGATTCAAGTAGTACTTCAGTTTAAGCACACCAGAAAAGAAGTCTTTGAAGAAACAGTGTATGAACAATTTACTTTAAAAAAAAAAAACAAAAAACTGCTTTTACCTTTTCTGAATGCATAAGAAATGCTTGATGTTTTTGAAATCCTCGTCTTCTGTGAGACTGTCAAGGTGTCACTGATACTGTCACTCTATACAGTCTTTAACTTTGATGGCATTGTGATGTCGCTGCAGTGTACCTTTAGGGTCTGCGCTAGTGTTTCAAAAATACAACCTGTTGAAGTTTAGATGGTTTAGATGATATTAATTTCTCTCTCTTTGTCTGGTGTTAAACAAAACAACACATCTCAGTGCTGATACCTGATCTGCCGTGGGTATTGCCTGTGGACAGAGGACAGCATTTCATCTCGTAAATAATTTGATTAGACAACAGTTAGTTTAAGCAAATGAAATTGGATTTGTAGATTTAAACAAATATATAGGAAAAACTACAGCAAATAACAGGAGATGTTAGACGTTGTGTGTTGACCTCTTAAATTTAAATGCAGTACAAAGTCACGAAAAAGGTAAAAACTTAATGACACATACTTGCTTTAAGTGGTGCAAACTGAGGCTGAGACAAGATTTGACACAGTTTTTCAGCTTTGTGCTCATAGGGTTGTTTTTTTTTTAAAGATACAGAGATGAAAGCAAAAAAAGAGAAACTGCAGCAAAATAACAGAAAGAACAGCAGTTTCAGAGTCTGTACTGAACATGCATGCATACATAAACATACTCTGCACATTCAGAAAGTTAGCTGCAGCTAATGTCTGCACAGCTAGTACATGTGGTGTTTAGGGCAAATATGTCCAGACTGCATTGAGCGTTCAGCATGCAAATCTTCTTTAAAAAAGCAAAAGAAAAGAAAAGAGAACAAGAAAATGCGTTATGCTCTGTCTAAAGGCATCGTAATGTGTGTGCCTGCAGGTGGCATGAGGTGTCGGAAGTGCAGGAATGTTCACTTTCATTTACAATAGATGGTGTACATCTGAATGGTGAAGTCCTAGATTTTTGCAGTTCTTTTCGTTTTCCTTTCATGCGCTGGTTTAATAGTTCTGCAGTTGCTGCTGCTGCAGTTGAATGATTATTTACTTGGCCTAGATTTGGGTAGTTCACGTCACTACCTTTGCTTGTTTGCTTGCAACATCATAAGTCTACAGTTATTTTTACATTCTCTTAAGAGTATCCTTTAGGACATTATTTTTTTTTTTTTTTAAAGTAAGCATAAATACATTTTTATTCTGTATAATATTTCTTGAAAAACAAGTGCTTTGGATTGACCTACTTCTATTTTACTTTTGACTACAATTTACTTTTATTTTGAAGTAAAATTCTTTTACTGTTTGTTGATATATTTACAAAACAATGTACAAAAAAACTTCAGACCGACCTTGTTTGTTCCTCACAGTTATTCTATCTGTAGTCTGAGGGGTTTCTGGCACGTCTCCACACAGGCTAGAGTCTTTAGTGTTCTCTGCCCTTATTTGCACTCTCCGAGTAATGATGATGGTGTGCATGTCGCACAATGTCCTCATGTGGCTTCTTTCACTGCTGCCTGTTTGAGCTTATTAGTGAGTTCCCGTCTGTGCACTATAACACTGATGCCAGTCCTCAGGACAGATGGTGGCAAGACAGGGTGAGTGAGAAAACCTCTGACATACACTCCCTCTCTCTCTCTCTCTCTCTCTCTGTCTCTATGTCTCTCGCCCCCTGAGGCACTCACAGCTGCTGTAAACAATTTTCTTTATGTTCTTTTGTGTGATGTTGGTCCATTTATGAACTGCTACTTAGATTAAATAATGAAATGGGATCTGATTTTTTTTTTTTTTTTAATCAGCCTGGTGCAACATTCTGATGCAATACAAAGAATTTAGTGGGATCAGTTTCCACAATGTGGGAACAGTGAGGTCTGGTTTTCAATGATGTATGACATCCACAAGTGAGGGGTGCTTTCAGTTTAAAATGAGCCAGAATTAGCTGTGTTTCTTCTGTAATGTATTTGAAGAGTGGAAAAGGTTAATGTGAGGTTTATGTGTTTGCCAAAAACCAAATCCCTGGAGAATCAAAGCACTGCTGTCCTCATAAGGTCATTGTGCACTCAACAGTGTTTAATAGGATGTGTTTTCTGCCCTGAGTTGTCTCTGCGGGATACCGCTAAAGCAGTGGGACAAACATCAACTGGCAGCATTTGTGATGCTGGACAGGAAGGTGAAGCAAAACACTGATGGCTGAGATTTTCAGGCAAGCTGAGGGCAGAGTAGGTTAACGAACTGAAGCACAGACATTAACTGAGATGGCCTATGAAACGTGATTGTACATGGGAGTTGTATCCATTCGTTTAATTATTTATTTTTTCCAGTCCTTTGAAACTGTTTAAAATTTTTTACTCAGCATTATCTTGATTTATGAAGGTCAGTCATGCTGCTTTTGTTACATTTTACAGTAGTTAAAATGATCAGTGATAAAGTTCAATCTGATATAGAAGTCCTCAAAGAAATATATGTGATTCTTAACAGGTTACAAGATTTTCTCACTTATCTTTATTACCTTTATTAGTCAGGGTGATTTTCTGCCCTAAATTCTGGTTTTGGTTTTGGGAAACATTCATCATTTGTTTTTGTAACTGAAGCTGCAAGCATTGTATTCCACGTATGTTTAACCAAATATTTTTGAAGACTCTCCTGACAGAGTGACATATGCATGAAATTCTTTCCACTTAATACCACGCTCTGAAACAATTTTAACAGTAACCATATTTTAATCATTATTTTAATCATTATTTCTTAGATTTGAATGCGTTAGTTAAGGCTACACATATAAATTCATTCCAGAGTATACTGTCCCAGTGTGAAACAAGTTCATTTTAATCAATTAAATGTAACTAGAAAATAGATGTAAAAACCACAAAGGGTTCTGTTTGTCTCATTTGTGCATGCCCAGACACATACTGACATTTTATGTCCCAGTGGTAGTGTTTTTCCACTCTGGAGGACCAGCCGTGTGCTCTTTATTGGCTGTTTCTGAATTTGTTAAGTGAGCGGTTCATTATTGTGTTTTTCGTTTTTTTTTTTTGCTTTAAGTGGGTCTCTTTTCATTTCAGAATGTGGTTTGATAGCAAAAGCAGCAGTTTCAGTCATCAGCATCTCTTTAGCTAATAAGGTGCAGAGCTGATGCAGGATAGGTTTCTTAACTTGTTGTTCTTACATCCAGTGAAACTCAGTGTCTTTCTTATTAGACTTTAATTATTATTATTATTTTTTTTTAGCATGACACAATACAAGTCTGCAGATTTCAATTAAGGGTTAAATGCCATACAGCTTCACATTTACTGCTGTCTCGGCTTGTAGTCTGGCTGTAAGTATTGTTTACAATTTTGTTAGTGCTGTAAATTAAGCACAAAAAATACGTTTGTGAAACTATGTTAACTGAGCAGGCTTTTTTTCTAGCTCTGTGGCAACGTCAATGTAGTAAAATATGTATATATGTAGGAAAGAAACCATTTAACTGATCCAGTTGTGCAAAACAAATTGTTGAAAGTAACAATAATTTAAGTACAATTAATATGAGTTATCGAAGAACATTTGTCTAAATTCCACTCAAAATCATTTAAGTAAAAGATTTTTTGCAGTCAGCTAGAAAAAAAACATATATTTGTATTTTGATAAATTTCTGGATCAACAGACTTTTACATTCTCCAACTGTACTAAGCAAAAAAAAACAAGTTGTTATTTTCACAGTTGACTTTAACTGTTAAAATGCTTTGCTGAAAATTTAGAAAGGCTAAAGCATGCATCTGTATGTTTATCAGGACTTCTAGTTACATGCAGTTTTAAAAAAAAATAAAGCACAACGTAAGCTCACATGATCTTAGTTCTCTCCTCAGTTCAAACCTTCTTAGTAAAATACAAAAAAATAACAAAAGCACATGTGTTTACTTTCTGAGCATCTTCTCTGCACACGGGTGCTGAAGATTTTTTTAGCAAAATGTACCCCAGATTGTTTTGTGTCCTGCATGATAACATAGTGGTAACATAGCTCCAGAAATAATATTTCATCACAGATGCGGGGTGGTACAACATGACTGTGTGTTATCTGGGGAGGTGTGCTTCAAATGTTTTACAGGCGATTAAAGACTTACAAATATTTGGAATTCTCCGTCAGACTCTGTTCTCTGTTTTTCTTCTGATGTTGATCAAAATAAGTCTGTTCAATAACACAGCACAAAATGAGATAATTTACCGAGTCCAGCTGTGTTTGAATTGTCAGACTGCAGGTGTTTAATTCATATGTATTTATGCTCAGTGCAGACTGGGAGAAATAGTTTCCCCCAGTAATTTCAAAAGATTTCATGATCTTTTTAAGGGCTACAAATTAAAGCCAATCCTTTAAAAGATTTTCACATTACAGACTGTTATTGCACATTACTTCATTTACCGTCATCCGCAGCTCTGAACTGCTTTTTCTTTTCTTTCTTTTTTCACACCATCTCCCTTCCATCTGTCTCGTTTTCCTTATTTTCCCTTTTCTCTCTCACCAATCTGCAAGCACACCTCCTCCCACCCCCATAACCCTCCTCTCCTCTGTATTATTGCCTTGGCTTTGTAAGACCCCCTGGTGAATCCTGGCATCACACTCCCATTTCAAAGGAATGAAAATGCAGCACTGGTCTGTGCCATCGGTTTGCTCTGCTCCCCCTTTCATCTGCCTGGACATATTAAGACAAGAAGTGCGAAGCTCTGCAGCAGCTCCCACATGAATCAGTCTGAGCCCCCCAGTGGGAACGTGTGCTGGTCATTTCACGTCCCGTTTCAGAGCAGAGGAAGAGAGCGAGAGATTAAGTTAGAGCAAGTATGAGAGGCAAGATAGTGACAGAGAGACAACAAGTGAGGGGGGCATGTGGCCCGATTTTTTGAGGGCACTGTGTTTGTCGCTTTAGTGTCCTTATTTTCTAAGGACACTGTGTGCCATAATCAGGTGTCCGTGACTTACCACTTGAGAAAAGGAGGGGCAGGAGACATCCAAGCATTCATCCAGAACATAACAGCAAAAGTAATGCAGACGGTGTAGAATGTGCAGGCCTGTTTTACACTGTTTTCTAGGATTTCTATCCTGAGTTCTGTCTGTGATCTGATTTTAGGGAATGATTCACTTTTACTAAACCTCAGGGAATGATTGTACTTCTACTTAAGTGCTGATCAGGTTACTGCAGACTTTTTTTTTTTTGGGGGGGGATAATACACCAAGAAAATGAACTTTCCACTAACCAAGTAGAGAGAGGATTTCTACCCTTCCCTCTCAGATGTATGAATAAGAGGCCTTTGGCAGGTTAATAAGTGAATCATAGGCAGCTCCCTAAATATTTAAAATGCAGAATGAATAAGAACGAGAGTCTCATTCAGACAAAAATACAAAATAAATAAAACAATATGGTTTAAGACTCTGGGCGACATGGGACATGATGTTGTTTTGTGTTATGTACTGTAATAATGCAAAGGGCGGGGTGTTTTGGATAAGAGCTTTGGAGCAATAAAGTGCAGGTCAAAGAGATTTGACAGGTGACATAACAGGAAAAGAAACAAGCAAAAGTGCACAAAAATATGCTAAAGGGAGAGTAGCCAACAGTGCGTAAAAAGCCCAAAGAAAACTAGCATGACGAAGAAAGTGTCATTAAAGTACTAGGACTGTGCCTGTATGCTGTTCAATCCCATAGATATGGTACTTAGGTACATTATGAATACCATCATGTTGATCTCCGTCGTGTGCTGATACCTTCTTGTGGTAGGGGAACTTGTGTGTCTCAGTGGTCCTTGAGAGCTATATCGGCAAGGGCTTAAGCTCCTGGCAGGTCTAACCAAGCCAAACAGGTCTCAGGGTAGAGGCCAGACGAAACACAGCACCTGGTCCTCTGTAAAAATAATACCTTGTCACGGAAACTGCAATAGATGGTCCCAAAAGGGAAAAATAGGACTAAGAAGAAGAAGTGACCACCAATACCAGAATGCTTCAGAAACTTTTAGCATTAAAAGTCAAACAAAAAACAAAACAAAAGAAAAAAAACACTCCACAGTCCGATTCTTTGACATTTTTGAGGTTTTGTTTCTCCTGAGCATGAACTGTCATTGTTTAAGTAACCAGCACTCACAAAAATGTAGTCATAGGTCATTCTAAAAAGGATTTCTAAGAGGTTTCACATGCCATAGCTGATGCGCACCAGGTGCCCATCAATCAGATACGGCCCATCAGTAGGCTACAACACATCAGTCTGGGTTACAGCAGCTACACACACACACACACACACACACACACACACACACACACACACACACACGGCTTGGCATTCTTGTGTTTTCTCCAAGCTTTGAGTTCTTGAGTACAGATTGTTTACAATGTAGATGCTCAAGTTGAGGTAAGGCTAAGTTGTCCTCTCCTGTTGAATAACTTAGATCTGCATGCTTTCTGTCTGCCATGATTGCCACCCTCCAAGCTGAAGGGGTTGATTCCACTATATTACCAATCAGTTCAATTAAAGCATGCAGCCTTTTCATCCACCATGTATCTAATGATGGTACAAATAAAATCTGTGATCTGTGTGTAAAGTCTCCCTAGCCCTGTTCAGCCTGAGTTTTTAACAATACAACCAATGCAAAATTATACAAAAAAAAAAAAAAAATTAACTGTATAGTTATATAACAGTTATCGCTTCAACAAGACTTCACAGTATGTCAGAGTATGTAAGAGAAAAAAAAAACTTTTCCAAACATGAGTTTCTGCTGGGAAAAAGCTGTTGTCAGTGTCCTTTTCCACCTACACAGGGCTGAGAAACTTTTTGCTCAAATCATCATACCCATCATACGGTGGCATTACATAAGAAGTCCGCACCAAGTCCACTTTCAATTTGTGATTCCATATTTAATGTGTTTGTGGGGGAAGTGAGAGGTTTTTCAAGGAGTAAACACCTACCTACGTAGCACCCTATGTGTTAGAGCCGTCTGGAAGGAGAAACGGCCATAAGGAAACATGCAAACTCAGACGTTTTAAACAAATGAAACTAGTGAACAATTTAGACTCAACTCTACACCTATTGTAAAATCAAGCGGTGTTTTTACATTAAAGCCACTTCGATCAGATTTGAGAAAATGAAAGTGTGCAGTGGGACAAGCATTACATTTACTTACAAATGACCTGCAGTGTGGATATACTACTCAGTTATTATAAAATAATGTCTTAGACTACGGGTGTGCACCAATAAGCTGAACACAGCTCTGCTCAGTGTTAATTGTATCTCTTTATAAGCTTATTGGTGTGACCCCCCATAACAGTCCCAGTTTCTCATGTGGGAAAAATTAATTGCCCACACCTGTCTTAGATATTCCCACTTGCAGTACATTTCTACAGTCGATTGAGAGTTGTTATTGTGTATCAGTGTCTCAATCTTACTATCACATTTCAACATCTCAAAACACATCTGCTCTGCAAGTATTTTGCCGCAAGCACACCGAGTATATGTGTAAAACAAAACAGATATGCTTTCAAATGAGGTTTTAAAGAATAACAGAGTAGGTAATATAAGGTCATTACCCCCAAATGTGCCCTGGTAAATTGCTGATGAGAACAAGATAATAGAGAAACCAGATTTAACCACATTTACGCCTGGTATTAAAGAACTATTTGAGTCTACATCTAAGAGTGATTGGTAGATGGTTAAGCCAGCCAGACTTCCAGAGGTGGTCTGGCTCACAGTGTGATCAGATCTGTCTGCCAGGTGTAATTTAATGCAGTGCAATTCAGTGTGTTTCTTACATTTTTAACTAAGTAAGTAGATAGGTCATTACTCATTTTCATGTTTTTTTTTTTTAAATCCCCACATACCATAATTTTTTCCATAGTAAAGGTGACACAGCTGTGGCAACAAGTTACTTTTCATTATTTCTGTTTTTTCTTTTGCAAAAGAGTCATAAAACCTGAGCTTTAATGCCTCAAACTGAAAAAAATCCACCAACTTTACACTGTCAATTCCAATGACCTGCGAGATTTTCAAAGAGACAACGAGACAGCTGTTGTATTTTTGAATCAGTGTTATACAGGAATCTCTGTGATAACTTGCACAGTGAACAGAAAATGTCTACATAAAGAATTTTCTGGCACTTGCATGTAAATGAAGTCCAAACTGAATGCTAAGACAACTGAGAAGGTGCTGCAAGAAGCAGTTTGCTTGTAACAAACCTCGAACAAATGAAAAGCAGCAGCTATCATTTAGGCTACTTTTACACAATGCATGTGTAAGAACTCCTTGCTTGGTAATTCAGTATTAGTTCAGGTTAGCATGCTATCTGAACACCATTTTCTTGAATTGCTGGATGTGGGATTAACGTACTAAAAAAAGTGCAGCAAACAAAAAGACACTCATGCCACACTTTATGGTGAAAACAAAGAATCATTACGAGAGCACTATTAATTATGGTTTATTCCGTGTGAGCGGAAAATGGCAAATGTGTGATGCAGTCGGGTCAGCCACTGATTGATCTTTATTCTCCTAACTTCCTAGTGCAAAGTCTGTGCGATGTCCAATTGCGCCAGTGTGAAAACAGCGCAGGAAATACTTCACTGTTGACGAACTAACAGGGAGTAAATGGTCCTGCTTCGTGTACGCTCTACCCATGTAGCAACCTCATCAAGACCAAATGCAGTATTTTCCAGTAGTGCCAACGCTTCTAAAGCAAGCTACTTCCCATTGTGTGTTACATGTAATTAAAGATAACCTCAGGCCATTCACCAGTGTCATTCTGCTGACACTGTCTGGAAAATGGCTTTAAACCTTTGCTTTAATTGTCAAACACCACAGTGATCTTGCATCAACAGCTAAATCTTCATTAAATGAAGAGCAATAGCTGGCTCCTTGTTCTTAACAAAAAAACAATAAGCTCCTCCTTTGCTGTACCAATAGCTGTTGCGATGGAGACAGCTGTCCACCAAGTTGCAGGGGGTGCAGGGTTTGCAGTTCAATCACAGGAAAATGACCAGGGCAAGACAACAAAGCCCAATATGCTACTACTGGCAGGTGAGCACCCCACATGGAGAGCACCCATTGGTGAGCACGTGCCTGAAGGAGTGAATAAGAAACACATAAAATGAACTAGACACATTTTAAAAGGTGTTGCACGCAGTAATGGCAGACCATTTACTAATTTATTTCAACAAAATATGTGATTTTCTTTCAAGGGCACAATCAGACAGGTTGGACCAAACTACATTCACTGTATGTACAATCAACACAACACAAATTCCAACATGTGTAATCCAGACATGCTGTCAAATGAAACAATACAATAAAATTAAGTATATAAAACAAACAAACAACAAATGAAGGCAGCAATTATGGTGACCAGTCACTTTATGATCTCATAATGTCACTAAAGGACAATGATAAATATTACTGCTCACCCTTTAGATTAATAAATACACCCTAGCCTTTTGTTGATAGATGCAAGATCTTCTCTGATCAAAGTCTTTAACTTTATGGACAGATGGTGGAGAAATCCTATCCTTGCCATCTCATGCTGTTCATAAAGAACATCTGGACCACAGTCAGGTCATTCCTAAATATTTACACAGCAAGGCTACGAGCCACCAATGAGAAGTACATACTTCCTCTGTGTAACTATAGGTGCAACAGATTATTTTGATTTTGCTGATAGCTTAAGAAGCTGTGGGCTAAAAAAAAAAAGAATCACTTTGGTGGATCACCAGTACTTCTTGTTGTGGACTTAATTCAGCACAAGTCACTAAGATTTAACACTGCGGCGCAGTGCAGCATTTTTGGTTTTCCTTCTCTTTCAGTTGCCACAGAAATAAAGCCCCCTTTTTACATCCATGTCATCACTGCACTTTTCATTAGGAATTAGATAACCTGATAGCTTTAAATGTCACTTATGCATGGGCGTGCATCAGTGTTTGTTTGTCTGTGTGTGCACCTGCATCTGCATACATGTGTTTATCTCCTTGATTAACGCTTTTAGCGTTTCTATGTCACCTTCCTTTGAATTCCAAATAGCATTCTTCTTATATATTTAGCCCTGACATGAGTCCAACTTGACACAGTCACATCCCAGATCTAACTTGTTGACATGCTGAGAGCAGGCGGGTGGCAATGGAGCAAAGCAAGCTAATGCTGAGCAGAGAGAGAGAAAGGAAGGGGGAGAGAATGAGAGAGAGAGAGAAAGAGAGAGTGAGCGAGAGGCTGCGCAGCGGCAGGACTCAGCTGTGTATTTGCCGTTTTATCCACCCAAAGTTCAGATGAGGACAGGCTCACACACTCGCTGCCTTGAGATTAGCCACAGTTTTTTTGGAGGCAGCAGACAGGAGAAAGGAGTGAACTCCAACCATGTAAAATTAATTCTATCATGAGAAAGAGGTATATTGTACTCTATTTATGTGACCATACACAAGCCAGTTACTGTATTTAATCTGGATCCTGAATTTTTGACCATCTTATCTTTTAATGTATTAACAATTTACAGTGAATATATAGACAGCATAGAGGGACATTTAGGGCTAATTGAGGATCAGAGAAGGATCACACGTTGAGTTACACATCAGAACAGGCTGAAGAAGGAGTAGACATTCATCTGAGACAGAGACGCTTCTCCGTGGTAATTCAGTTGACACATAAATGGCTATAAAGCTATAGGCCTAGGGAAAGGATGGCCCGAACATAATGAGAAGCATGTAAGTGAGCATAATGAGAAGCAGAGCGTATGTGGAGGGTACGTGCTCGGCATGTGTGAGAGCCAGAGTGGAATATTTGTTAACTTGCTTATGTTAGACCTTGCTCTCTTCCCACAGATTAGTGTCTCAGTTTTTTTGTGTGTTTATCAGACAATGATCAAACAGCACTAAACTTTTTCATTAATGTCATCCTAAATATTGGAGCTTGATGCAAATTGACAGAGAAAATTGCAATTCTGTGTCCTGGCCTATGCTCTCTGTTGTTTTTCTTGCATTTACTGTGAACTATTCCCTGAGGTTTCCATAAACTATGCAGTGAGGCCCTCTTTCTATAGCCTACAATATGAAGCTTTCCAAGAATCTGGGGGGCTGTTAACCTAAAACAGCTTTCCCTTGCCAGAAAAAAAGAACTTTTGAATGTCAGCCCAACAGCTTACCCTTGAAGAGCCAGAGTGAATGAGAGACCATGGTTGATTTTCACATTAGCCAAAATGTTCAAGTTTGCATTTGTGGAGTGAGTTTAAAAAACAACGAGATGGCCAATACGCACAGCTACAATTACTTGTGTGAATTCATAGGTTTCTTGTACAACTTAAATGCTGTAAAAGACAGAAAGAACAAGTGAATAACGCTAGTTATTTAGTCACAGCAGTTATTTTTGTTCTCACAACCTGGATGGACTTCTTTCTTTCCTTTTTTAGAGTTTACTTGTGCAACATAAGGTTCTTTCATCAGCTTTAACAGGAAATGTCTTTTAAATGTGAACAATGACTAATTGTTGTTACCGTCTGGGATAAAGTTTTCTTCAAAAATGGGCATGCTTTTGTGATGCGCTGTTGCATCTGATTTGTCTCAACTTACATCGTAGGAGAAGTCATACATTTCCAGTAGGTACAAGCTGCTGTTACTGGAAGTGGTTAACAATGCAGTGACTCAGTTCAGCTGAAATAACACTTGTTATGGTATAACTGGTTGTTTAAGAGCCAAGTCTGCACCAGAGTGAAAAGATTTCAACCCAGTTTTAGTTTTCTTTACCACCAAATGACCAAAATTACATATTCTTTCAGAATTTCTTTGAATTCAGTTATGTCCATGTTTCATTCATATAAGCAGTTCCAAGTGATAAAAGAGGTTGTTGGCTTGATTTGATCATTTTTCAGTTGCTTATTCTAGGAAAGAAAGATCATAACAGTCAAGTGTTTACTTGATTGTGAGACTGAATCCACACATACAGTGCAGGTTTTTCCCACCTACAAAGAATGGAGAGGTCTGTAATTTTTATTTTTGTAATTTTTTTTCAACTGTAAGAGACAGAATATTTTTAAAAATCCAGAAAACCACATTGTATGATTTTTAAATAACAAATTTGCATTTTATTGCATGAAATAAATAATTGATCACCTACCAACCAGCAAGAATTCTGGCTCTCACAGACCTGCACTAATTACCTGTATTAATTGCACCTGTTTGAACTGATTACCTGTATAAAAGACACCTGTCCACACACTCAACCAATCACACTCCAACCTCTCCACCATACCCAAGACCAAAGAGCTGTCTAAGGACACCAGGGACGAAATTGTAGACCTTGTCATGGTCCTGGGCCGGTGGCCCAGTGTTTTATGTTCCTTTTCTATAGTTCCATAGTTTTTTGTTACGGTTTCTGTGTGTAAGTCTCCCTAGGTGTCAAGTCTGTATGTGCAGTGTTAGGTTACTTCCTGTTTTATTTTGGTCTGTCTTTGGCCCTTGTGCTTTAGGTTTAGTTTTGCTTGTGTGTCTCCCTCCCAGGTGTTCCTCATCCCCCTGTTACCTAGTGTGTATATATTGTCTGCGTTCCAGTCAGTTCTTTATTGTGTCATTAGTTGTACTCCGCTGTTGTGCATGTTTGTCAAGTCATATCTGGTCTAGTCTATTCAGGTCTAGTTATTTCTCGTCTGTCCCTGTCAGAGTTTATTCCATGGAGAGTTCATGATTCTGTAGCATATGTGTGTAAATAGAAACACCAACACTAGTGGCAGTGGCACAGTGGGTAGGCACTTGCCTTGCAGCTGGAAAGTTGCCAGCTCGAACCCCTGACCCTGCGCTGCGTTGTGTCCTTGGGCAAGACACTTAAACCACATTGCCTAACGGTCGGGCCAGTCTCTGGCTGCATGACCACAGATGCTCGTCTCTGGATGAGTGATCTGGAACGATCATTTCGTTGTATGCCTAGTGTGAATCTAACATCTAACCACCCCGGTGTTCTGCATTTGGGGTCCTCCTTCCTGCCTGCTCAGCGGCGAACCGTAACAGACCTGCACAAGGCTGAGATGGGCTACAGGCAAGCAGCATGGTGAGAAGGCAACAACTGTTGGGCAATTATTAGAAAATGGAAGAAACACAAGATGACCGTCAGTCTTCCTCGGTCTGGGGCTCCATGCAAGATCTCACCTCGTGGGGTAAGGATGATTCTGAGAAAGGTCAGGAATCAGCCCATATCAGTCCTGGTCAATGACCTGAAGAGAGCTGGGGCCACAGTCTCAAAGATGACCATTAGTAACACACTATGCTGTCATGGATTAAAATCCTGCAGATTTTTTGCAAGGTCCCCCTGTTCACACCAGCAAATGTCCAGGCCCGTTTGATGATCCAGAGGAGGCATTGGAGAAGCCATGTGGTCAGATGACACCAAAATACGTAGAGCTTTTTGGAATCAACTCCTGTGATTGGAGGAAGAAGGATGAGTACAACCCCAAGAACACTGTCCCAACTGTGAAGCATGGGGGTGGAAACATCACACTTTGGGGGGTGCTTTTCTGCAAAAGGGACAGGACGAGTGCACCGTATTGAAGGGAGGATGGATGGGGTCATGTATCAAAGGATTCTGGCCAACAACCTCCTTCCCTTAGTAAGAGCACTGCAGATGGGTCGTGGTTGGGTCTTCCAGCATGACAATGACCTGAAACGCACAGCCTGGGCAACGAAGGAGTGGCTCCGTAAGAAGCATTTCAAGGTCCTGGAGTGGCCTAGCCAGTCTCCAGACCTGAACCCAATAGAAAATCTTCGGAGGGAGCTGAAACTCAATGTTACCCATCGACAGCCCCAAACCAGAAAGATCTGGAGAAGATTTGTATGGAGGAGTGGGCAAAAATCCCTGCTGCAGTGTGTGCAAACTTGGTCAAGAACTACAGGAAATGTCTGACCTCTGTAACTGCAAACAAAGGTTTCTGTACCAAATAAGTTTTTCTGTTGCATCAAATACTTATTTTATGCAATAAAATGCAAATTAATTATTTAAAAATATACAATGTGATTTTCTAGATTTTTTTTAGATTCCGTCTCTCACAGTTGAAGTGTACCTACGATAAAAATCACAGATCTCACCATTCTTTGTAGGTGGGAAAACTTGCAAAATCGGCAGTGTATCAAATACTTATTTTCCCCACTGTATCATATACAAGGTGTGAATAAATAATCATGGGAACAGGCCTAAAAGAAACCCTACCTTATTTAAAGCTGACTGATCTCCCCCTCAAGGTCATCTTCTCTGTTATATCCAGACAGCTTCCAGTGTGGGTGGATGGATCTCAAACTTCTGGAGAGAGCGTTAACTTCAAACATTAGTGTCTCTCTAAAACGACTCAAATTTGAGTGAATGTCGTGATTAATGACAGCTGGCCTTCCAGATACAATCCGTCAATTTTCAGCAGTGTCCAAGCCCAAAGGCATCACATCAGCAGAGAGAGATGCTCATCATTTTTTCAGTATTCACCATGTGCAACCTGAATTAGTCCTCCATGGTGAGACTGCCAGTGTAGAATTTTGTAATGTAATGTCCCCAGGCACCCAAGGGACAAGACCAGAGCAAGCTATCATGCACAGTGAAAGCGCAGTAGTTGTTTTTGCACATGTCAATGCAATTTTTGGTCACCATCTGCTCTGTTTACCCGAATTAACTGTCTGTGATTTTTTTCCCATCCCAAAAATAAAAATCAAGCTTAAATTTTGCTGTTTTGACACACTGGAGGAGATCCAGCAAGTATGAGAGGACATGATGGGACTTCTAAAAATAGTAGCCACTGAAAACAGTACAGAGGTGCACGGGAAGGTGGGAGATGGGAGATGGGAGCCAAATTGAAATCTGATCAGGTTCTTTATTTTTAGGGGCACATACCCAGAACTTTTTGATCACATCTTACGTGAGGGTTAGTGTAAGGCCAGGGTCAAGTTTATATCATATGCAGAGGTTCACTAAATGCAAAACTAAGACATGCTGAACATATTATTCATAACCATCCGGGGTATGCCACATCTGTTGGCAAGTCAGCCAGACCTGCTTAATGAAATGAATGAAAACATACATCTAATTGGAAATTCTAAACTATGTGTACACTATTTGTTGCAATTCAATTGCTTTCATGTTACTTGTTAAAGCCCCTACCACTTCATCTATAAGTTGCTGGAGCATGAAAGTTGCATTCTGTTCACCAAATGAGCTCCTCATTTCTGAGGTGAGAAAAGAAAGAAAAAACAAGGAAAACAAACAAACAAAAAAAAAAATCACTCCCAGCACCTGTTGCACAGGCTTCACTTTGTTTCAACTGAAGGGGGTCAGATCATGAAATTTATAGGATGACTTCATGATGCTGAGCTTCACTGTTTAGATTGTGTGTAAAGGGGAGAAATGCAGTTGTAAACAGAATGGCAGACAATCAGACAACTTGAGTAAGCCGCTGATGCGCGCCTGTTACGTTATATTACGTTTTCGGTGATAAGTTGCCAGCAATAAACAGAAAAAATTACTATCATCGAAACCTCAAAGAAACAAAAGTCTGTGTGGCCCATCTCCGCCAATTCATTCCAGTCTAACACAGCAGCATCAGTGTCAGTGTCCACTAATCACATCAAAATACAAAACTCATAGCTAACCTACCAAGTTATGCTAAGAGCTAAAAACTCTAGTATAAATGTTCCAGTCCATGTGCTTGCTGAAGCCTGGGTTCAAAGCAAGGGCTTAATGTAATTCTCTAGCACAACAGGATTTGTATTACTCCGAAAGGGTCAGTGGGGTTAAGAGTCGCTAAGTAGTAGTGTTTAAATCCTTCCTAAGCTCAGCCACCACAATGCAGGGCCCCCCACACTCCTTTGGACTCATTTCACCTCAGGGTGTGGTTTAGACAACTGGAGAGGCAAAAGGGACAGTTATGGCAAAACAGATATGCAAATCCATTATTTCCTCCCAGATTTGTTGACAGACAATCAGCACGTTTTCCAAAATGAGCTGGGCATAACACCAGTAAGTGTGGCTGGTTTGGTATTGGTGCATTGGTTTTCACTTAATTGTTTAGTCAAGCTTGTTTACTTGAGCTCCAGTTTCGAGGGGCATCTGGGGTTACAGACGGGTTTAACTGCTGTATAGTATCATTGGCTCATGTGACTTTTCTATCCACTAGATGTCATTGATTACTGGGAGGACTCTCATCACATTCTTTTTGATCTTGTTTGACTTAAAAAGGTTGAGATTTTCTTGGTCTTCGTTATTGTAATAAGAAGTATACACACATTTAAATGAAAAAAAAAACTCCTTTTCGGATTAAAAAATGAATCATTGGATGCTTTTAGGGTCTGCGTTCATTTTACCCTTAAAAATGGGAACCTTGTCCCACATTGAAAAGCTGATGTTTGCTACAGTCAAGGACGGATTAATGTGAGATGCAGATTTTATTAGACTTTGGCACCTGGCATGACAGAACAAATCACTGAGGTCAGGAGGATTGTGACCGGGTTACAGATCAGGTCAGTGGACTAGGCATCCTGGGAATCCTTAACAACATGACATAGTGCCCTATTATTGCTTTCACAACAGCAGGAGATGCAGTAAAATTGACTCAGTTGTAAGGCCGAGATATAACTCCTAACAAAGCAGGAACTTTTAAATTAAACATGTGCATTATGTTGAGAGCATCTGGGATTATGCACATTTTGGAAAGTGGCATGGATTTAAGGATGGGAATATCAGCCAGTTGGACTGTTTGAACAAATAACTTTATCCAGAGATAACTATCACAGCAAATGCTAAAGGGATAGATGTGGCATTTGATACAGACATTCATAATTACAATATAATAAAGCTTGTGAGGCTGAACATAACTTTAACTCATGGCAATTAGACAGGTATGTGTGGAATGAGTCAAATTTGAGATGTCCTCTCTTCTGGCGCCATCCTAAGGTCAAACTTTACCATGTGTTTCCTCCGCAAATGGGAGGTTCTGTATGTCATCAATTTACTAATAATGACAGGGTGCATCTCCAGCTCTGTGTGCTCCCGTCAGGTGTGGCAACGACAGCATGAGAATTACAGTTACGGAGCTACCACTGAGATGACATGTAAAGATAGCAAGCTTTACATGTCAATTATATACACATATGATATATGAATGTCTGTGTCAGTGACATTCATATAATCAGCTGTAATTAAAATGTTAAAAGCATCTCTGGACAGAACACCTGTTTGCTTGAAAGAACTTTTCAGACTCCCGGTCTGAACTGCATCTACTGAACTGCACCGGATTGTTCATCCGCTGCAGATTTACCTCAGATGAACCAGTATTTGGCTGCAGATAGACGTGGGCGAGAGAGAGAGACAGAGCGCAAGAGAGAGAAGGAGAGAGACAGAAAAAAAGAGTGTCAGAGAGGGAGAGAGAGAACAGTGTGAGCAATCTGAGGAGACTAAGCAGGAGGTTGATTTATAATTAGAGTGAATGTCGGCTCGATACCCCCGCTGTTTGGGTGATGGCTCGATTGCATAGAGAGGCAGCTTAGCTGCTGTGAACTTGATTTGAATTCTGAAGCACCAAACATCACCCAGCATTTATGGATATTCTTACATGTCTAAGACTTTGATTTTTGGATTTCCTATCTTGGTTATGACAGTCACAGGATCAATAAAAAACTTGTTTAAAAGAAGACAGACTAGTATTACAAAAGCTCAAATAAGCTAGAGCTTTGAATTGATAAGGATACTGTAAAAATATATTATATGATAGAGTATGGTGAAAAAAAAAGAATATACTGACATTTAAGTGATGGTTGCCAAGATGTACAAGTTACTTGAAAGACTTAAAAGTAGGACAGCCAACTCTTATCTATCAGTGATGTCTAAATTTAAAACTTAATCCGATTTTCAAGTCAAAACAAAATGTCTTTGTCTACAAAAAAAGTCATCAGAACCACTCGGACATTATGGTTACAATAAATAACATTCTTCTTGTCTAACGTTGAATCAACAGATCTTTCAGTGACTTCAGAACACAATCATATTTATGCCTACCAATCTGCCGACCTGCAAATCTTTTGGCATCGTGTTGAAGGGAGTCATTGAACCCAGCCTCCCACACACAGGAAGACGAGCACAGAAATACATGAGCCGGCCACAAAATTCAAACTCACTCTGAACTTCTGACTCAGTCTTCCATCTCGGTCTAATAATGAGAGGCTCTACACCAAAAACAGCCCCTGGACGCACCATCATAAAGATTCAACTAATAAGGATGTTATTTTGCACAGTTATCCTTTCTCACATATATAAGAGAGCAGGAGGTAGTCCATTTCAGACATGTTCACACTACTGGAAATACTTTGTGTGGGTTAGGTGTGGGAGCTGCCTAAAGCGAGCAGCAACAAACATGAATCCCACTAGTTAACGGTCAATGCACAGAAAATCCACAGATTTGATACTAGTGAGTGGCAAGTTAAATGCTGACTAATGTCTGATCTGACCATGCTGGACATTTATATTCTCACATGCACCTGTCGCGGCAGATGGCTGCCCCTCCCTGAGCCTGGTTCTGCTGGAGGTTTCTTCCTGTTAAAAGGGAGTTTTTCCTTCCCACTGTCGCCAAGTGCTGCTCATAGGGGGTCGTTTTGACTGTTGGGTTTTCTCTGTATTATTGTAGGGTCTTTACCCACAATACAAAGCGCCTTGAGGCGACAGTTTGTTGTGATTTGGCGCTATATAAATAAAATTGAATTGAATTGAAAATTGAATTGAATTGAATGCACCTTTCTTGGGCAAGTCCCAGAAAGGTTTGTCGCTGCAGTGCATGCATCACAACAGTTCATGTAAAACAATACAGCAAAAGCCACAATTTCGTCACATTTTCTCCTTGAAGCTGCTGCATATGCGCCACGTTAAGAATGTTACTTGAATGAGCCATTGCTGATGCTTGCACCTTCATCCAGTTAATACATAAGGTATCAATGTTTGCACCAGATGATGATGTGGATATTAAATGAGCACACCGGGAGACACTTTATAAGTATGCAGGTACTGGCTTGCAACATCATATTCAACATCTGTCTGAGACCAGAAAGCTGAATTTTATTGGGACTTTACTGGCAGTTGTGCTCATTAATTTGACATCAACATACAAAACACCAGTGACTACATGTTGTATGTTTTAAAGGGAATTCTATCATGAGTCTGTGTATACCACCCAAGAGGCTTGTTTGTCTGCTAAATGTAGCTTTTTTTTTTCCAAAGAACTTCCAAGTGTAAAATGCCAGTGATAGTTATAGTTGGTGATAGTTCCTGCTAGCTTTCTGTATGTGTTGTTTGCATTGCTGCAAGATTTCAGCATTTAAAAACACTAGGAATATACGTTCTCTGTCATTATGGATGTGGGAGATTTGTGCCAAAGTTCTAGCAATTACAGTAACGAATGATTTGTGCTATTTAAAGTTTTCCCTTCAAACTTCCAGCTCTTCAAAGAGGAATATAGACATTTAATAACTATACACAAGACTAAAAAAGATAGTTAAAGATGAATAAAGTTTTCATCCTTCCCATCACCAGGTGCCTCAAATCTGACTCAAATCTCCAGGATATTTGGCTCATAAAAGAAAATGGTACCCTTTTGCACCTAATAAAAGACACAAATTAACCCACATCCTCATATGTTAGGAGAAACCACAGGTTATGGAAGGGCAAATAAATAACTGAATGACTTCGACTTTCACTTCAGCTTTCCCACCCAAACTTAAATTATCCGTATGTCACGTCATGTAGGATGTGGATGTATATAATTCTCCAAACATGGTCATTACTGAAGTGTCAGTATGAACCGTTTGCCTTTTCATCAATGTGATAATTATAGCTCAGCCCATTAGCCTCCCATAATCAAGATATATACATAAAACAGTATGCATTTACATTGTACATCTTCAGATGTTTGCCACAGATGCCTTGTAAAATTTGCAAGCTTTCATATGATTACAGATTGAAGCTTGCTTGATCAGTAGCTGTCAAATATGTTGTCCATTACCATTCTGTTTCATCTCTGACTGACTGGAAAGTGATGGAGGAGATGTGTGAGACATGGGCTGAGTACACAACATGTGCAGTAACTCCAACATGTTAACCATATGGACGAATCAGCGGGAGACATAAATGCAGAAGAAGAAAAAAAATGTCAGAAAGGCAGCTTACATATGGGAGGAACGCTTTCTAAATATTCAGTGTCTTTTTTTTCTCCATTGCAACTACATTCATATATATATATATATATATATATATATATATATATATATATATATTTTTTTTTTTTTTTTTTTTTTTTTTTAATTTATTTATTTATTCTTTTTAATCCATTATAATACAACAATATTACATTGATTTAACTCAGAATCACTTGCATGGGAATGAAACCTGAGCCACTGACTCACAATGTAGAAGTCATTTGAAGGTAACATGAGACTAAAGTAGAGCTACATTTCTCAGGGATTCAGCTACCTGCCATTTAAGAATGAATGTAACTTATAATGGAAATAATTTGATTGTGATGGTTTTTAACCTGCCATCATTTTTTGCTCTTTTTGTAGCTGGTCTGCTTTTTTTTTTTTCTTTATGAAAATGCCTGCGTGATGTGCCTTAGGTATGAATGAATATGATTGCTAATTGGAATGTGCAAGTGCCTGGCAGTGATTGGTGTGGCAAGCTTACGGCTTGCAGATGATTGGCTCCGGGCGAACGACAGTCTGCTACATAACGAGCCAAAATGGTTGCCGCAGAGGATTCATTCATCTTTCTCTCATATCAGCCTGCCACACCTGTGGGTCTTGGCATGCGCTTTGCTTGTCAGTCTGAAGGAGTTTGTAGGGGTGAGCTGCCATTTATTTTAAATAAACAAAGCATTTATTAGTTTTCACAAATTGTTCTGTGGCTGCTTGGGACTTTAATGTTCTGTCTCCATCAACCCTAAATAAGGCAAAAGAACAGTGACTAAGAGATTGTATTTAATGTGGATAAACAGGCTCAATACTTAATCTGTTTTAACAAGTCTCTTGGATTCTGCATTACTGAATTTACTGCTGAAGCTGTGAAGTGCTTATTCATAGTGAGGCCTGATCTCAGGAATATGTTCATACAAGGACATAATTACATTGTCACACACGCTGTAATAGTGGATCTCGTGTTCAAGAAGCCAGTGTGAGATGATAGTTTTGTGACACAGCACATGTTGAGATGGGTTCATTGATCATAAAGGTCATTGTCAACAACTATACTCAGTCAGTGCTGATTAAATAATGTGCCATTGCTAGCTGTGTGTCACAAACACCCCACAATTTATTACCACACCAGCAGCTGCTGGGAAATTTGATACAAAGCAAGATGAAGACAAGCTTGCGTGCTGTTTACGCCAAATTCTGGTTGTCACAGTATAAATTATTAGACCAGGTAACATTTTGTAATGGCATATTTTTGTATGAGCCTGTAACTGATGCCCAAGTTAACTCTGCTTAGCTACAGTAGCAGATGTGTAGCAGGATGTGGTGTTCTGCTGACGCCCATCTGCTTTAAGGTTCGACATGTTCTGCATTTAGAGATGCTCTTTGCAATACCGCATTAATGATAATGGTTATTTAAGTTGCTGATGCCTTTGGTAAGTGGGCTTGTTCTTATATAGCACTTTTCTACTCTACATAAGCACTTTCTATCTAACATTCAAACACACGCAATCACACTCCAATGAACGCATCTGGGGCAGCTCAGGGTTCAGTATCTTGCCCAAGGATACTTTGGCATGCTGACTGGAGCAGCCAGGAATTTAACTACCAACCTTCCGATTAGTAGATGCCCTGCTCTATTTTGCCGAGCCACAGCCAGAGACAGATTATTTCAAAATAGATTGTTTCTGTCTCAAAACATCAGAGCATTCTTCTCTCACCATCATCAAGACATTATTCCTCCTCACCAGATGCCCTTTCTTGGTCACTCCATGTGTGAAAATTTCCATTGATCATCAGTTTCTTAAATACTGGAACCAGTCGATCTATCAGAAGCAAGCCAGCCATGTTCAAAGTCTCTTTGATGTTTACACCATTTAGTTTGAACTCCAGCAGGTCCTCTTATAATCATGTCTACATGCTGGAATGCACTGGGTTTCTGCCCTCTGATTGGCTTATTAAGTGCTTTAGCTAACCTTACAGTAACTGGCAGTTGAACTGGTTTAAGGACAAACATCACTGTAACTAATGTAAATACTGTAAATGTTAAGCCATTTAAAAATGGACACTTGTGGGTCTACCTGCCCGATTCTATAAACAGTTATATCTCCCATGCAATAAATCAGGTAGCACATAGCTCATAAATAAAACCAAGAGAAGTGTAACCCAAAAGAAATATATTTACCACTGACCTAAACAATGCATGATCTACACCACTGTGAATGTGGTATGAGTGTTGTTGCCTTTCTGAAATTTTAGCCCTGCAGACTCTACTAAAAATTTTGTACACAACAATCCATCAACCCAATATGGCCTTGAGACCTGTTTATCGGAGTTTGTCAGTGCACAGTAATACACAGAAGTGTATGAATTTTAAATTTAGATTTGTTTAATTGGTGACTGATTGTTTGCAAAACTGTCTAGTGAAATGTTTTCTTTTTATTTATTTTGCAGTGAATGTGGATAGTAGAACAGCTTATTCAGTTAGCTCTCAAATATAATAGCAGCAACACTGCAGTGGCTGGAAGCAGCGTTGGGGGGGGGGGGGGGGGGGGGCAAGTATAAAAACTGGCTTCTGAAGATTTTTTTGCTCACTTTTTAAGGAATCAAATAACAATTTCATCTCTGGTGATATATGAGAATTAAACACTGAGCATTTTTTAAAATTTCTTTTACTGCAAGATGAACAATTTCGATTTTAGATAAGAAAAACAAACTGGGGAAAGCCAGTAAACATAAAAACTCACACTCACAAACTAAGCTGAAACAATTAAAACTAGTTTTCTTAATGATGATTATCTGGAAAATCCCATGTTTCTACGCAACTTTCTCCCTGGGATGGTTTTGTCTACACGTGGTAAATGTCGACTCTTAAAGGCATTTTTTGAAAAAGCTACTCTGGCTCAAAGTCAAGCTTCAACCAACTAATATACCAGAATGCTAAATTTGTCACTAACTTCCACATTAAAACAAACAATATTGTCTTGACTCATCATCATTGTGTCATTTCTGTGATTTTGTTGCCAGTAAATATCCTGAATATTGTCTAGATTTCTAGACTTCCTGCAGGGAAAAACCAGTCATGTTTATCTCTTGTTTTTATACTTTTACATAACTGTTTGAAGATAATGAAATGGAGAAGATCACTTAAAAAATGAAGAATAAGCTCATCTCCTTTCCCAGAAAGTGAGTGAAAGAGGGGGATAAGAGAGTCTCTGAAACACCTGATTAGATTACTCTGCTAGACCGTGGTGAGGCTTCGGGCTGTGGCTCCTACCCCACCATTCACCTCAGCTGCACTCTCCTCCCTCTCACATTTTCTCTTCCTCCCTTCATCCAGGTAACAACTCCCCCTGTAGGATTAAGCCAGGATTTCAACCTATGAACCTGAGATTACTGGCTGCAGTTCACTGAGGTTTCACGGAGGCTTCTGAGGTAAGTAAAATGCTGCCGTGCATGTTTGGAGTGGATTAAGTTTCAATTTTCTTTTAATTTGTAACGAATGAAGTCATCATGACAGTGTGTTGAAGACTATGCGTGAGTTAGAGTAAATATTCCAATATTACAGTTTCACTCATAACAGCTTATCCAGTTTTCAAAATCCTGCATGTCTAATTAAGTCTAAATTTAACATGAGCATGACAGTTTAAGTTAAAAGGTATAGTTTTTTTTTTTCCTCTTCACCATTCATATGTTCAGCAAGTATGCCAAGGAACCTAAAATGAAAGCTGTCTGATACACATGTGGGTCATCAAATTTTCATTCAATCTTTCATTATTAATTATTAATACTGAAGTCATCCAGACTATGAAGGAACACATTAGGAATCTCGAGTAAACTTAAAAGTGTTAAACAAACCAACCAACCAAAATATTTTTTAGATTTTAGACTCTTCAAAGTAGGCACCTTTGCTTTGATTATAGCTTTGCACACTCCTGGGATCCTCTCAATCAGCATCATGAGGTAATCACCCGAAATAGTTTTCCAACAGTCTCAAAGGAGTTCCCAGAGGTGCTGAGCACTTGTTGGCTGCTTTGCCTTCACTCTGCAGTCCAATTCATCCCAAACCATCTCAATTGCTTTTAGATCAGGTGAAAAACAAATGATGGTCCCACTAAACACAAACCAGATGGGATGGCATGTCGCTGCAGAATGCTGTGGTAGCCATGCTGGTTAAGTGTGCCTTAGATTTTGAATAAATTGCCAACAGTGTCACCAGCAAAGCCCCCCCCCCCCCCCCCCCCCCCCCCCCCCCCCCCCTCCCCCAATCACATTTCCTCCTCCATACTTAACGGTGGGAACCGCTTGCTTGCCTTTTCTGTGGCTTACAAAGACATGGGGTTTGGAACCAAAAACCTCAAATGTGGACTCATCAGGACAAAGGACAGATTTCCACCGGTCTAATGTTCATTCCTTGTGTTCCTTGGCCCGAGCCATTCTCTTCCTCTTGTTGTTCTTCCTTAGAAGTGGTTTCTTTGCAGCAATTTGACCATAAAGTCCAGATTCACGCAGTCTTCTCTGAACAGTTGATGTTGAGATGTGTGTGCTACATGAACTCTGTGAAGCATTTAGGTGGGCTCTTATCTGGGGTGCTGTTAACTTGCAGTTTCTGAGGCCAGTAACTCTGATAAATTTATCCTGTGCAACAGAGGAAACTCTTGGTCTTCCTTTCCTGGGGAAGTCCCGATGAGAGCCAGTTTCATCATAACATTTGATGGTTTTTGCGACTGCATTTGAGGATACTTTCAACGTTCTTGAAATGTTTCGGATTGACTGACCTTCATTTCTTAAAGTAATGATGGACTGTCATTTTTCTTTACTTAGTTCTTGCCATAATAACAACTGATGCTCTCAAACACATGAAGAGGGCAAGAAATTCAAAAAATGATCTCTTGACAAGGCGCAGCTGTGAACTGAAAGTCATTCCAGGTGAGCACCTAATGAAGCTGACTGAGAAAATGCCAAGATGTGCAACGCTGTCATCTAAGCAAGAGGTGCCAACTTTGAAGAATCTAAAATCAAAATCCTTTTTTGGTTTGTGTAACACTTTTAAGTTTACTACATGATTCCTAATGTGTTCCTTCATAGTCTGGATTACTTCAGTATTAATTTACAATGTAGGAAAAAAATAAAAACACTGAATGAGAAGGTGTGTGTCCAAACTTTTGACTGGTACTATATATCAATTCAAAGCCATCATAATATTTAGATGTCATGATGATGAGAAGACACAAGGGAAGTGGAAATTATAACTAAAACCCTAAAGACTAAACTGAGAGTAAAACCAAGAAAGCTTTACAAGAGCAATAATGCAAAGGCAGTAGATAAGATAGGTTGAGAGTTTATTGAACCCATTCTACAGTGTGTTATTTAAAATGCATTATTTAACTTTTTTTTAATTCACCACCACAGCACTGTACCTTGTTTTTTGAAGCTGACCCTGTAAAACATTTAATAAACAGTCCCCATAAGATTAAAGAGCAAAATAGAAACAATGTCCAGGAGTTTCAGCCTCATCGATATCTGGAGATTTTAGGATGAATCCTGATCCGCCATAAGAGCCAGCTTCTAGCCCACCCTAAGACAACACTCTGACACATTATGCAAACATGTCGTCTATATAATATCTTTTTCTTTTCTTGATTTAACCTTTGAAACAAAAGCAGACATAAGGGAAATGGATGCATATTAATTATAATAGTCTGAATATGCTAATTGAAGTAAAAAGGAAAAAGTGTCTCACCCCCAGGAGACAAACAGAAGAAGTAAATAGTCTATATGAAGAAAAAGTGTTGTTTACTTTAAAAAAAAACAAAAAGGCATGCATAATAGCTTAAACTATAAACTCTAGCAAATTAAAAAGGGACTGAATAAGACAACTATAAATATTGAAGACACACAAAATCTACACATGGCAACTTGTGGCTTGAGAGAGAATCATACCCAACACCCAACATGTGTTTCCTGTCATAAAGTACTAGAAATGTGTACTTGTTTAAATGTATTGTATTCTTTTTAAGCTTTATATTTTCTGACAACCTCAAAATGTCCATATACATTAATACTTTATTTTAAATTAAATATAATTTAATTGCACCTGTCCAGCATAGATAAAATAATAAATAGATACCTTTACTTTAGAAAGACAGATACTGGTCCACACACAATAGTGCGTAAATGTAACTTTTGTGTGTGAGCTGGCTGTGGTTGTTTCTGGCAGCCTGTGATATTCCAGATGGTGGCAAGTTTCCCTTCCAGCAGTCTGTCAGTCTTGGCTCTGAGCCACCTGTGAGTAAGGTAAGGGCAGGTGAGGACAGCTTGGCAAGAAAAAAACACTGCGATACACAATCCCAGGAGATGCCGTGGGATTTGACAGAGGAGGCTGGTTTATGACCAGGATCAGTAAGAATTAATTTTGGCATTGGCTTTATTCCTCCAATACATTTTATGAACAAGGCTATCAGTTAGTGCAATGTTAAATTCCTTGAAAATATAAATATAAAGTGTTGCAGCATTTTCTGGGTTGTTTTGCTGCATTGTTTCAACTTCAACTTGGTTTTGTCTATTTTCATACTCCATTAACACTGGCTTTTATTTGTTAAAAAAAACTAATAATAGTAAATTAAACGCAGAGCCTCCTCCCAACACATTGGTATAGTCTGTACAGGCACAGCACATAAAGAATAATAACACCCTTGGGCAAGGCTATGGTATGTAGGCCATGTTAGCAATATAACTTGCAAAAGAAAACAGAGAAACCAAAGACAATTCAAAGACAGTGACATATGAACAGGTATTTTTTTTTTAGTAGCATATAATGTCGGGGACCACCAGTAAAACAGTCTTCGCATTTAAGCAACTGATCACTGATCATGCTCAAAAAGACCTGCACCTCTGGGCCTAAACTGTTGCCAAACTATTTGTGGCCTGGGAACCCTCATAACCCCCTCATAAACCTAACACCTATTTACTAAATGCTTTCTGCATTTGTATTCTTAAATGCTATTGGAGCTTTTTGCATTCTAAACCCTTTCAACCTAAAACACTTCAAAGGTAAGTAATGTGTGTTCCATCAGGGTTTCTAATTGCCCAAAGATATTCCAAGAAGTACTAACGACCACAATATGCTTGTTTGGTCCCTCTCCATAGAGCACAGTTTTACAGTTCATACAACATGATCTTTTTGTTGTGGGTTGTGGACCAAAGGGGGTCCCCAGAAACCACTTTGAGAACCTCTGATTTAAGCAACTACTCAGTGATCCCGCTCAATGAGCCCCGAGAAGAGAAACAGGCTGACACCCTGACTGCAGGTTTCCATCAGGTCACAGTTAATATGCAGAAACATTTGTCGAAATTGCAGCGATAATCCTTCATTATAACTGCAGTCACAGTACATTAAAGCGTTCTGCTTACAAGTGTTTGGCATCTGCACTACAACAACTGAATCTCAGGACCAAATAAGGGCATCAGAGAAACACTAAAGCACTCATATTTATTTAGCTTTATAGTTTCATGTTGACATGTGACAATTTAGATCTTCACATTTAGGCTCAAGACTCCGTATCATCTGGATGTGATTGTAATCTTGCCGTTTGGCATAAATTTTCAATTTCCTGCAGTCTCCCTCGGACATAAAATGGGATTACAAGCAGCCGTGGGATGCTTTTATATTTTAACATTCATTTTCATATACAAAAGCTGTACATATAAGAAATATACTGCATCTGTAATCTAATCTACTTCCATTATTGTTTTAGTAGTATCTGTTTTTGTATCTGTTGTGACTTTTTATTGTATTGCCTACAGTTTTTAGTGCTGCCACAATTCCCTTGAAAATATGCTTAATGGGTCTCATCTGGTCGAATCTAGTCTAAACTCACTGGGGATGCCAGTGGTTACTTTAAATAATACAAAGCCAAAACAATAATGCAAGCATATGCATTTATGTTTATGTTCATGCTTGTTTTATTTTTGAACATGGGAAGCAGTTTGATTGTAGATGTTGCATGTGCATGTGTATATATGTAAAAGTGAGCCCGTGCCTTGTTGCAACAGAATTGCATTAAACATACCGTGAACACATGGAAACTGTTATGGTTGACTGTTTTGCTAACTTTTAATACAATAAAAAGCAAATTTTTATCCTATTCAATTATTCCTTTGGTGCTGTTGTAATTACATGTGGCACTGCTAATATTATTCATTTGGTAGGTTCTGCTATTATTTTGATTATGTGTGACAGTGGCTAAGAAGCCATGCAGCATTGTGATCATCAGACTGTAATCATATAAATGCATCAGTTACACAGAGATGATACACACATGATAATTTATCTACTGATGCTTTTGGTGCTGAGTTTTGTTTCAGGCTGCATTCAGAACAAGTAAAATGTAGAAGTACAACCAGTGTCCTGTTTGCTCCCTACCTGACTTACCTTCTTTTAATTAAGTAAGTCTGAGTTTACAACATTGGGCCCTCAGGCCAACTTTGTACTTCAGGGTTATTTTGATCACTGGTGTCGGCTCAGGACAAGGCAACAGAAATGTCTCTGGGGAACAACAAATGTCTATTTTCCCTGAAATCATCCTCTTCCGAAAAAACAAACAGACTTGTTTACACTTGGCTTTCCGCTCACCAATCCTTTGTGACTTCATCTTCACCTTGTGTAAGATCAAGATTTAATACTCCTTCTGCAAAGGGAGATAAGCTACTACAGCCAACTGTTACAGGAAGACAAAGACATCAAGTAAAAAACACTCATTACCAACAGGAAGTTATCCATAAAGCACGTGTCCCTATTATTTCTCTCTCTCTCTCCAAGTAAAGAAGCTTTGCGCACACACACACACACACACACACACACACACACACAATTCAAATCACAGTCTCCAATCTGCCCAGTGCAGAAGAATGAAGTCACTATACTGAAAAACTGTAATATCTATAACTGGCAGATGAGAAATTAAGCAAGCACATACTGACTGTCAGTATTTAATACAGTTTCTGCAAATGTGCTTGACTTCAGTTACAGAATAGTTAATGTTTTAGTATTAAACTATTCATACATTTTTTTAAAAATTACAGCTACTTGTACACAACAATTCATTGTGTATTTTCATATTTTTTGCGTCGTTCATGCTATAAACATGCACACTAAAGCAAACATCTATACAGCAAAATCATTTCTGCTTTTCATTTGTTACGGTTTGATTTAATCCCGGATGTACTGCAGAAAAAGTATGACTGCATTCTCAATGGAAATAGAAAACTTTTAAAACATGCCACCTGAATGTGAGGAGTTCATCCAATATTGGGTATTAGTGTACAGTACTGTGCAAAAGATTTATTGGAACATTTGCAAACATGCATGGAAATACAGTATATAAGACAAAACAAATGAAACTGTTTTTCAGGCAGACACCAACTTTATAGTATTGCATAGTAGCTCAAAATGTTATGATACTTTTATGTTTATAATTCAATCAAATTTGAGGTCCCCAACAACACTGACTGGAATGCAGCCCCAAACCATGACAGAGCCTCCACAGTGATTTACAGATGGCTGCAGACTCTCACTGTTGTACCTCTCTCCTGACCTCCTCCGTACATATTGACCAGGATTTGAACCCACAACTTGGATTAATCACTCTATAAGACCTCTTACCACTGATTTTTCAGTCCAATTCGTATGTAATTTGGCCTTTGTGTAATATGTTATACCTCAACCTTTTATACCTGTTTCCCTTACTTAAAAATGGTTTCTTGACAGCCACCCTTCCACTGAGACCATTTCTGATGAGGCTTCAGTGAGCAGTAGATGGATCAGCTGGCGGATGTGTCAGATCTTTGCTGTTTTTTTTTTTCTCCCCTGTTTCTTACGGACATGACTTTCAGATACTGTTCACTTGCTGTAGTTTTTTTTTTTAGGCCTGCCACTTTTTGTCCTCCACTTGTCCATTTTCCTCATTTTTTTTAAGGACACACTGCACACCGTGCTGAGATACGTTTTCAGCTAATAGCTCTTTGGGAATACTATTTTATGCCTGTCAAACTGTGTTATCTTTGGCATTTTTTTGTAGTTTCAGCTAAAGAAATTGGAACAAAATATGTCTTTTTGCAGCAGCCTGCTAATAAAAAAAGTGCCTAAAGATACAATTTAAAATAAACTGTTATGTGTTGACACAAGACTGGTTCATCCCTTGAGTTATGTGACTTTTCATGCTTTAATGATTCATATGTCAGTGTTAAGTGGCTTAACAAACAAACAAACAAACAAAAAGACCATTCCTCCGAAAATGGTCAATTACAAGGGCTGAAAGCAGCCATGTCCAAAGAAAAACTCTGAAAGACATTCTGAAAGCTTGAAGAACTATTGCTCAAGACCACTTTAAAAATGACAAGAAAGTCTGGCTCTAGGGAAGCAAAGTAGAATGAAGTGAGGGGTGGCTCAAGACTTTTGCACAGCAGCACATCCTCTGTTGGTTCTGTGCAAAAATGCAGGAGGAAATGATTGTAATAGATTTTAAAAGATAGGGTGCTTTAATGGACAGACAGCTGACAAGGAAATGTCAAAAACACCTCCACTTAGACAAGTCTGGTAATAAATTTGGTTTTTTTTGTGGCATTTTCTATATTTTAGACATAAATAAATAAGATAATGACAAACACTGACCACAAACATCTGCCCTAAATCACAGAAAAATCACCTGTATTTAACCTGCTCAAAGTATTTCACAGTACGTTGCTTGAAAGCCAGTGAGACCAACATTTTCTTTGCAGTGTGTGTGTGAGTGTGTGTGTGTGTGTTTGGGGGTGGGGGGGTTGAGATGTGGATATTTGCTTGAATTTACTGAAATTCCACACAAGATTCAGAAACCCTGGATGACCTCCACATCTGCATCAAGGCTAAAAAGAGTTCTTTATTGTTATAAGTGCTACTGCAGATGTTTCTGTGCATTTTACTGACGACAGTAAGCAAATGTCCATTTTCAGTTATCTGTCTCCCCCTGGTGTCCAAAACAATTCACTGCCAGACGTTCTACTTGCCAGTAACATTAAAATAAAATCGTTTAAAGTTGAGGCTGTGGTTAATTCCTCCGTTTATTCCTGCGTTGTTTACTTGGATGTAGTCATGTGTCCTTTTTGCTTTTAAACTGAACTTTTATAGAAACATATTCATGTTATAAATGATATGTAGAAACAAATGCTCTTCTATGCCAAAAAGTCTCCCACATATTGTTATAATAGCTAACCAAATTCTATCTTTACTTACATTTTGTATTATTTGGACCCCAGAGATTTATCTCCCTGTTTCAGCACTTGCAAAAAATCTCAAATGACAGATATCCAAGCTGATTCATTCGGTGTTTTGAAGTATATTTCTGTGTAATAAGCAACATACTATGAAAATCTGTCACAGATTTAAAGCATTACATTTCATTTTTCGGTAGCAGACTTAAAATTAAAATAAGTTAAAAAAAATTAATAAATTAAATTAATAAAAGCAGCTCGCTGATTTATCAGTGTTGAGTGTTTTGTGACGCTTTATCACTGCTACGGTAAATGTACAAATTACATGTATTTTATTTAAGATGTCTGTTAAGTAAAGCCAAAATGGATTCATGGTTGAAAATATATATTCAAATAATCTCTTTATTCATTTAATAGTTTTTACACCACTAAAGACAGGGATAGGATCACACAATGGGGATGGATATTTTTCAGTTATTTAGTGGAGGGAGGAAACTTTGCAGTTTTTAATAATAAAAATAAGCCCCATTTTCTAAATTCTCATGATGCTCAAAGTACAGCCAAAAAGAGGAGCAATAAGATGGTATGTGCCAGATTGACTTCTTTCACTTGCTATTGATGTTTTATTCTGTACAGAGGGACAATTTGTACAAAATTAATCTAGATATATAACACTACATGAAACAAGGTAACTCATATATACAATATTAAATGAAGCATATAGTACAGGTCACATACAAAAAGGACACTTTAAGTTATGTTTTGGAAATAATATGTTAAAATTAAAAGATTTGAAAAGATCCTGCAGAAGAGAACAAGCCGCCAAATCATTTTAAAATCATCTCTTATCGTCACGGTTGACTTGTTTTTCAGCACTAAAAAGAAACCTCTGACATTTCTGACTCAAAACTCATTCGAATTCATTAAAACATCTCTCCCAGCAAGCAGGACTGTTTCATAAACAGAAATCAGTTTGGTGAATGGCATTCCTCCAGGGTAAAATGTACATGTTTAACATGGTAGTTTTAATTTACATCTTTTTGCGTTCAAGCAAATACAGTATTAATACAGTTAACAAGCCAAGTCACAATGTCAGTTTATTTTCAGCATCTGGTATTTTTGTGGCCATTTCGCACTAGTGTGTTTCAGCACTAGGCATTCTGAACAGCCAAAAAAAAATTAAAAAATCCAAAACCTGACATCCACACTACTAACCTCCAGAGACAATACAATGAAATACAACACATCGAATATGAAGACATCTAGCAGACCTCCATAGTTTAAACAATGGTACTGATTGGAAAATATTTCCCAAACTTTAAAATCTTCCTCACTGAGAAGGATACAATTTATAAAACCTACAAATCAGAAAAGTGAGATTCGGAATGGTAGCAAAACAAACATGCTACATCTTTATATTTGGTAACATTTGTGGCAGGTCTTTAAAAAAAAAATAAATCTGTGAATAACTTATATTTCATAAACTAATTCCATATCTACTTCTTGGAGGGTATCAAACCCCCAAAAAAGCAATGAGCAAATGTGCTGAGTAATGCTAAAAAGCAAGTGGAGTTTGCAGGTGTTATAACAGTACAAATCTGTACCTCCTCCTCCATTCAACACAGGAAGAACTCACTCTATTACATTCCCTTTACATTTTCCCTATTCTTCTTATATAATTTATTTATACCCTATCTCATATCATCCTGAATGTGCCATGCTCTGCATTTTTCTATTCAGCATGCTACAACAACATAGGCAGCAAATACACAGTTTTCATTCAATACCATTGTTTAAACTGTAGACATTGCCGTGGTCTGGTTGTTAAATATTGCCAATGAATGTAAGGAAGCAAGCATACAAAAGAGCGGCATATGGCACAAAACAATAAATGAGAAGTGTCAAGATGTCCACAGGACAACTTAAATCTTTACTAGCCGTCTTTTCTGGAGATCGCAAGGCTAAGGACAGGCCTCAGTTTAGTCTTAAGTGGGGGAGAGAAAAAAAACCAAAAACAAAACAGGCCCCCCTGCCAAAAAAAAAAAAAAAAAAAAATCAAAAACACCAGTGACTGGAAACAAAGGCAGGTGACCCTGTTAAAGTCACGGATACAAACATGAAACAAACAGAACACAACAGTCTTGGCACTGACAAGATGCGTGTTAGAGCAAAAATAAAGAAAACGTACAACAGGTAACAGAAAGTTGTGTCTTTCATCTGAACAATAAGGTCTGTTTTTGTTCCCTTTGAAAGAAAACAGAGAAAAGACCAAGAGACGATCCTTAGACATTTAGTCAGGCAGGTCCTAGTTTTCCATATCCAGCCATTGTGAACACATTTGTAAGAAGGAATGAAGAACCTGTGTTGTGCTGTCTGTACTCTCAGGTTCCACAATTACAGTGAGCGCACCGTGATGTGAGAGGAGAGTGGAAGGTGAACAAATGAGGAAAGTGACTGGAAAATACAGGGCTAAAAGTCACACAAACATACTCCTACTCCTCTTCAAATAAAGGGAAAAAAAAAACCTGAGAAAGAAGAAATCTGAAGGAGGTGGATACAGGTTTTCTGTTCTGGAGCAGCAGGAATAAGGAGAACTAAATATTCTGGGGGAAACTGATGGGGGAGTTGGGGGTGGAAAGCCCAGCTTGGATCGCCAGTGTAACTCTGGCACCCGGGCAAAAAAGATGTCCATGGCTGTAGAGTGTAGGAGGGTTAACTGAACCAAGAGCCAGCAGATGGTGGGACCTAGAGTCCGTCGTGGGTGGTCAACATGTCTTCAGCTCTGCGGTGGGACTCCAAGGCTTTTGTGGTGTAGATATCCTGAGGCAACTCTGATTTGCGTCGCATCATGGGCCGCTCTTTCCGCTGGTCATGCTGCAACTGTTCGATGAAGATAAGAGAAGAGGGGAAAGTAAGGCTTATTGATGCTCATACTTTATTTACATCTTTTGTCTTTTGACCCTGATCTAATCAGAGACAAAATGAAAGTCTGATATATTAAACGACTAGAGGTGTCATGTACATAAACAAACCCAGATTCTTCATAATTTCATAATGACTCTTCAAGACAGTGGAAATATTATGAGCCAACATAAAAGTTACCAAATAAGTGCTTGCAATAATCAAGTTAAGGTTGAGTGTAATATTTTATATTGTATTTCATAATTTTTTAAAATGTATTTATTTATTTTTACACAGTTCTTTAATATGGTTAGTTATTTGTATAATACTAAACTTCAAACTAGTGTCACACATAAGAAGCAGCACGGACAAAAAAAAGATTTGATTCTAGTGTTTAGTCCACAGTGTTTTTTTCCCCTCCTTTTTTTTTGGTGAAAGTACAAAAGCCCATACTCAAAAAAAAGTGCAATAACAATAATAACAACAATAATAACAACAACAACAACAACAACAACAATAATCCAAATCCAGAAAGTTGTAACACTGTGTAAAATGTAAATAAAAACAGAATGCAATGATTTTCTAATTGCATAAACACATATTTTATTCATGATAGAAAACAGAAACTATATCAAATGAGAAAATGTATAATTTTAAGAAAAACAGCTCATTTTGATGGCAGCAACTAATCTCAAAAAGTTGGGAAATGCTGGAAAAATAACTGGTACTAAAAACAAACAGCTGGAAGAACATTTTGTAACTAATTGGGTTACAAACTTTCTTAGAAGTACAGATGGGCAGAGGTTCACCAATCTGCAAAAAACTGCAACTACAAATTATAGAACAACTTCAAAATTATGTTTCTCAATGTAAAACTGAAGATTTTGGACATTTCATCATCTGCATTACATAATATCAAAAGATTCCAAGAATCTATGTGCACAAGGGACAAGGCCAAAGATCAGCACTGGATGCCTGTGATATTCATGCCCTCGGGCAGCACTGCATTAAAAACAGGCATGATTCTGTGATGGAAATCACTGCATGGGCTCAGGAACACTTCCGGAAATCGTCTATGAACACAGTTCACTGTGCCATCCACAAATGCAGGTCAAAGCCCTATGATGCAAAGAAGAAGCCATCTGTGAACATGATCCAGAAACACTGCCAGCTTCTGAGCCAAAGCTTATTTAAAATTGGCTGAAGAAAAGTGGAAAACTGTTCTGTGGTCAGACGAATCAAAATTCAAAATTCTTTTTAGAAAACATTGACATAACATCTTTCGGACCAAGGAGAGGGGCCAGATGACTTGTTATGAGCACTTGGTTCAAAAACGTTCATCTCTGATGTTATTGGGGATGCATATCTGCCTATGCAATTGGCAACATTGATGCTGAAAGGAGCAGCATATGCTCACATGCGCTGGCTTTTTCAGGTAAGGCCTTGCATATTTCAGCAAGACGATGCAAAACCGCATAGAACGGCATGGCTTTTTAGTCGAAGAGTCTGGGTGCTGAACTGGCCTAACTGCAGTTCAGACCTTTCACCAACTGAACACATCTGATGCATCATGAAACAAAACAAAAAAACAAACAAACAACAACAAAAAAAAAACATGACAAAGAAAAACCACGATTGCTGAGCATCTAGAATCCTATATCAGACACGAATGGGAAAAAAACATTCCTCTCCCAAAAGTCCAGCAATGGGTCTCCTCACTTTCCAGAAATATACAGACCGTTAAAAGAAGAGGTAAACACAATGGCCCTGATGCAAATTTTTGAGAAGTGTTGCTGCCATCAAATTCAAAATAAGCTAATATTTTTCTTACATTTTTTTCCCCTATGTTTTATGCTGTGAATTAAATATGGGTATATGAAATTTTTAAATCATTGCAACCTGTTTTTATTTACATTTTACACAGCATCCTAACTTTTTTGGAATTTGGGTTGCTTGATAACAATAGTTATAACTGCCATCTGCAGTTTTACTCGGGAAAATTTGGAGGATTATTTTTAAAGTATTGGGTAATTTTAAGAAAAGACAGACAGAGAGAAAGTCAGGTTTACCTGAGTTGCGCCCTCCTCAACTGTCTTTTTTAACCTCTGAACATCTTCTATCAAAGGGACATCCGTCTCCATTGCTACAGGACTATTGAGGTCAGAGGAATGAACATACATAGAGAACTATGTTGAAAAGAAACAAAAACAAAAAGAATGGAGAGAAGACTTTCAGTCGCATGCAAAGAAGAATTAATCCAAAAGGCAGTAAATGAATTAAAATAAAGAACAAGAGTCTATTGATACTATCAGATTAATATGCTTTAGCTGAGGTGAAGGAATCAAAATTATTAAAAGCTCCAAACTACTATAAATTTGATCATGCATCCACAATGAAGCCAATTGAGCTCTTTGGGGTGCAAATATTACGTTTTTTTTTCCTGCTTTTGCTGACAGCGTTCAGGAAATATGTTCTAACACTATAGAAAGAATAATAGAGATGCCCAATTCAACCAACCATTCACATCAACTAAGCACATTGTTTCTCATAAAGATCTTTCCATCATTACCAGCTCTGTCACTGGGGGGGGGGGGTTCCAAGCTAGGGTTTGAACAAATAAAACTAAACAAACTTCAACAGAACAGGAAGGAAAGGAAACTACAATGCAACTACAATTTACACACAGAAAACACAAGATGCTTGTCCTGGAAAGTATTTGGACAGTTACACATTTTCTGTTTTTCTTTAAGCTCTGTGCTTCAGCAAACTGCCAATACACAGTGTTAACTGTGGTGTGCATACATCAAGTCCGTTAAGCCCATTAAGTGAAATAAAATGATTTTTTTATTATATATTTTTAGAAAACCGACTGCATACATCCTCTATCAGACTGACACCATTTAACCAATTCATCAGACTGCAATACTCTTCAGTTGCTCGATCAGAGAAGAATGAAAACTCAACGTGATTTGATTACTTTGGCTGAACCTGCCACACACCTTGCACCTTTCCGTCAATCACTGTGTTGCTTCATTGAGCTTCATTAAATAATCACTGTTCTAATGGGAACCACACATACACAAAAATCACCACATTTCACAGATGAAGTGCTGTTTGGGGTCATGAACCCTCTCACCCTCACTTTGACAGGGGGCCAATAAAACAGTTTCTCACACGTTCAAAAATACTTTTGGAAAAATGTTTTTTGAAAGCACAACCTGGCCTCGGTTCTTTATGAGGAAAACATATGCAGCATTTTGCATCTGTACAAAATCCATCTGATACCCCTCTGGTAATAGGGGGTGGGGGGGCGGGTTAAGCCATATTATTTGGCATTTTAACTTCACTTGCATATTAATAGACTTCATTTGGTACTCTGATGCAGTCTCTCTTATTTTACGGGCTACACTTCAGCACAGAGCTTAACTGTCCAAACAGTTCCAGTCAGGACTGCATATTGTATAGTTTGACACACAAACACGCTCACACACAGTGAAAGAGGGATTGTGTTTAAATAATTTCACACACTGCTTACCTGTGGATTTGATTTGGCGAGGTTCTCAATCTTGAGCCAAGCCTCTTCACGTTCTTTTGACTTTGCCTTCTCCCTGTTTAACAAAACACCAACCGTCCTGTCACTAATCGGTTCCAATCCACTGATTAATGTGAAATCCAACCTAACAATTCATCTGTGGCGTTAAGGCTTATTATAATTAAGCACCACTTCAACATCACTTAAAAAAAAAAAGAGACTTTGATGTTTACTTGTTTTTCTCAGCCCTGTACTGCTGTGTGCAATCATCAAAAAGCTTTTGATTCATTTCCATGAAAAGCTTCAGAGCGTTGTAGATGAGGCCGTGGATGGTCCTGTGAACACAAGAAAGGGTATTAAGAGTCCAGTGATACCAGTAACATTTGTGTAAAGGTCGCTTTCACCCTCGAGGATCAAATGTAAAAAACACTGATTTAAAATTTAAAAAACCCAAATATTAAATGCTTGGCGGTAGGGCTGGGCGATATCAAGTTTTTAAGAAATAGATATATTTTCATATGCGATATAAGATGGGACAATATCGTTTATATCGATATAGTCTATGCCATAACGCAACTCCATAGCGGAAGTTGGTTTGTACTGTAAGTCAAGTGACCTTAATAGTGAAAGTGGGTCTTTTTCGTGTGCTTGTGATGCAGCCAGCAGATACGTAGACCCCGCGTTGAGTGGGTGGACTTGTTGCTGTGATACGTCAGCGCATAAGTCTATGGATTTACTGAGCTGGCTAGAATGCTGCGGACTGAAGGATGGAATTTTATTCATTCAATCTGTTTACACGTTTTGTTATTTGCAGTACTAGATGTACAGGAGAACACGTTTCGGTGAAGTCTACTTCACTGCAGACTGGCTTTTTAAAGAATAAGTCAGCCTTTTGCTATTTTTGCTCTGAATCTTTTCTGTTTACATTTTAATAGCACAGCTGTGAGACATTTGGGACATGTAGCTTTGACTCGGAAGTGCCTTTTTGTTTATGCCTTTTGGGAAGAAAAAATATTAAGATATAGCACCATTCAGCTAAAAAAAAAAAATAGAGATATTATTTTTGGTCCATATTGCCCAGCCCTACTTGGCAGTATACTGACAAAATAACTGCAGACATGTGTAACTATAAAAACTGTTGGTTGTGTCCCTTTTAAGCATGTTTTAATTTAAGTTTAGAGAAAAGTGAAAGGAGTTTAGATGTTCAATAATAGTTCAACAGTTCAAAACACAAGTACTTAAGAGCAGTATGTGAACTACTGTGTGAGGCATTGCATCAGATTGGTGTTATGTGCAATGAAAGTACACTGTGTAGAGAGGCAGCTTACTTGTTCCAGTGAGTTTTTGAGTTGCGGTACAAAGCGGGGAACATAATTGGCAGAATCTTTGCTGCGTTGTCACTGATCAGACTCATGATGTACTCGTTGTTCCAGTAGTACAGGGCTCTCTCTGCCACCTAAAGAGAACATATACGGTATGTACTTGGAGTCACAGCCACTACAATTGAAGAACTTCTTTGCAGGGTTATGACGGTTGTGATCAGTCATCCAGTACCTGGAAGTGGGGGCTGGAAACACATTTGGCCAACTGTCTGAAGAGAGGCTCCTGCACCTTAACAAATTCAGAGGGCTCAATCACATCCAAGATCTCCTCCAGTTCATTGAGGAACATCACCTCCTTGGGGCTGTGAGTCTTTGGCCAGTACTTTAGTAGAGCCATTACCACCTATAGGGATAATTAAGGATGATGCTGAGTAACCAGACAGGAAGAATAGAGGGACAGCAGCTTTAAGCTTAAAGGTAAGGTAAACAATCTCAGTGAAAACCAAGGTGTCAACAAGCAGCATTACACACACAAAAAAGAACCAGTCTGGCATGTTTTTATTTGACATACCGGCTCAGTTAGAGTGCTGTCCTTTTCCAAAAACTGCACCACGCAGTAGGCCAGCTGCAAAACACAAACAAATACATTCACTGCACTGGAAAAGTATCTGAACTTATGCACGAGCAAATTAAAAGGAAGCACAGCAGGGGACACAAGATGCCTGAGGGACAGAGTGGCTGAGACACGTCGTTTTTGAATGACCTGCTGCTCTCGTGAAAAGAGGAGCGCACACAAAGCATGTCAGGACAAGAATATATAAAAAGGCATTTCCAAGTAAATATTGTACATATTCAAGAAAACAAAAGAATAAACACTTAAGCCCCTATTGCTGACCTGTGGATGGTAGACACTGAGTGATTTAACTTTGTGCAGAGGCAATAAAACCTTCAACAGGAAAATCTTGTGCTCTTCTTTTAGTGGTAAGGCAAATCCATTGATTATGCTGTAAAAGGGGGGGGAAAAAAAGAACTATTAGAACATCTGGAAAAATGTTTTTTTTATATATATATTTTTTTATATTTCATGTTTGCTGCTATCATACCTTCCAAGTATTTCCAGTAGTTCAGCTATACCATTATGGTGCTCTGTCTCATAGATAAACCTAGAAGAACAAATTTAGACTTTTTAAGTGGCAACACAAAGACTCAAGAACAATGTCAATTTATAAAGCAAGCATTTGTCTTCTCTAACATGAACTCACCTATAAAAAATGTTATTGATCTGTTTTCTGATGTATGCTCTCAGCCCCAGGAACTTTCCATAGATCCTGTGGAGGGTGGTTTTGAGGAAGTCTCTCTCTCTGGGATCCTCGCTGTCAAATAGTTCTAGGAGCTACAATGCACAGAAAGTGAAACATTATCACAAAACCATGCCTTGTCCTATTATTTTGCTTTTCAAACTTTTCTGTTTACTATCATCTTTTCATTTATCAGCATAATAGATTTTCACCGTTTGGTGGTAATATTAGGGAAAATCTTCAAGTATCCTTTTTCTGACCTGCATAACAAACTTCTGGTCGATGTATTTCTTCGCTATGTTAGGCTGAAAGTCAGGGGATTCTAAAAACCTAAGGAAAAATTCGTAGACAAGCTGCAAAAGATACAAACAGAGGAGTCAATGCTAGGAAAGGATGATTCAAGCTTTGAGCGTCTTCTAGGTTAGGAATAAACATTTTTAAACTTGTTGTGTTCCGATAACAAAGAATAAAATGCCAACCTGGAGGTGTGGCCATGCAGCTTCAAGTGTTGGCTCATCCTCCTCAGGATCAAACTCTGCTCCAGTTGGGTTGGATGATGGAGGCAATGTTCTAAACATATTCACAGCAAACTGAAACAAGAGAAATGGAAACAATATCCTACTGTAAACGTTTATTCCCCTGGACAGTATGCAATTTAAGAGAACTTCCATTTGTCGATTTGTTTTGGTAACGATATGAACTATGACTCCAGGATATTAAAAATTTAGAAATTAAAAAAAAAAAAAAAAAAAAAAAATTTGCCCATGATTCTACCAAAATTAGGTTATAAAAGACATCTGAAATAAAAACAAAAAAGAAAAGAAAACAGAATGATTGACTGGAAAATATGTTTTCTTTCTAGGCTAATGGTAACTTTGTCCTTGCAATTGGACTCCAGGGGTTTAAGCCCACAATAATTCAAGTATCTTGAGTTTCTGGTCTCTCACAGTGTCAACTGACTCCCCTGTGGGCATCTTCCCCAAAAGGCAGATCATGGGACAGTGCAGGTGGCCTAGTAAAACACTGAGTGCCTTGTTTGAAAAGACAAGCTACAAGGTAGGATCGACTGCCTGTATTGTACTGCACTTTGACCAATAACCAAGGGGACTTAAACAAAAAAAGAAAGTCACAAATAAAATAAACAAATAAAGGATGTGGAATCAAATGCACACTGTACAGTTGTTGCATAAGATGTGACCTCTAACGTTAAAGCCACCACCACCACCAATATGCCTTTCTGGTCATTACAGATTGTCTTTTTACACAGTGAAAAGACAATCTAAAAGCTACATTGTATGCTGGTTAATGATACAGAAACACAATAGCACAACTGCAGCAGCATGTCAGCTGTCCTCTCATAAAAAAGAAAAAAAAAATGGTGAAGCTTCAAGTAACTTATGCAACAACGAACTTTAATTTGTAAAACAAGCCAGCGAAAAACTCAAACATGCTTCCCGTTTTTTTTTTTTCGTGCTGTTTCACCAGGTGTTTTACTGAAGAGGACGTGAACAAATAAATACAACTGATCCAGCGATTCACAATTATAATGTTTCCATCATACAAACACTGCAACTTTGCACACTAAAGTTTGAGCTGCACTGATTGAAAGAAATCAGAAGTCTGACTTGCTGACAAATTTCTAAGCCCTACTCAAAACAATGTACAACGTACAGATTTTTGCAACTTCTCTTTAATTTAAATTTATGTTCATGAAAACACTGACCACTAAACAACCTTCATTCTCTCTTAGTCTCAATCTCAAAATAAAGAGCTTCAGGTTCAACTAATAAGCAGTTTATTTAACCAAAATTAGATGCAAGTCTAAAAGACAGAAGACTACAAACCAGCTGAACCAATATACAGATTGGCAGACCTGTGAAAAGCAACAAATGGGTGCACTGGCAGATTACTTGCAAATGTGTTACAAAAGAGCCCTTTACATGTTACATTTTGCTTTTCGGGGAAGAAGTGTCACTGCATATATGAATATGCAGATTTGTGTATTTTGGCATATTGCTTTCGAGTGGAACAGCAACAGTTGTGGTCTGCATTGCTCTGATGTGTAGTAACATTTCTGGACAGGATGTGGTGAATTAGCATGGAATCGGATATATCACTTAGTGCATCTCTAGTCAGCACAATACCTATCATAACAATCTTGTTTTACTTTGATTCTTTTATTGAAGTTTAAGCTGCTGTTGCAAAAAGGAAAAAGCTATTTTTTTTTCCATTCCTTCCAAACAAACCACTGTAGCTCCTGAAAATATAAAATGCATCACTCCCTGTGCCAAGAGAAAGTCCTCTGCTGGAAAAGGCCCCTTTTAATGTAAGCCCATTCATCTACTTTTTCCCTCCCATTCCCAGCGGCTTAAACTTACTTCATTCTTTAAAAAAAAAAAATAAATATCTATCTATCTATCTAGATAGATAGATAGATGCTAGCTTTTCCTCAATCATCTATCTAGATAGATAGATAGATAAAAATGACAAGAGATTTTCTTGTTGCGAAAATGCTTACACATCAGTAATGCAACGTTAATACCTGAAGAAAAGAAAATCTTAACCTTGGTCAAGTTTAGGGCTGCAGCTTTGGTTGCTTTTTGTTTTACATTTTATAGTTCTGAAAAGCCCCACATTGCTAGCCTTTCCTCAATCATCAGTCAAAAACCTGATAATATTCAGTCTATCTGGAAAAATAAAAGCTGCAATGAGCTTCAGTGAAAGAAATTCTTGAAATCGGAATGAATGACAACAGCAAGACAATTTTTTTTAATTGATTAAAAAAAAGGAATGTATGGGTGATCTGAAGAACATCTGAAGCAATCCAACCTTGATGAACTATGCAAAAGATCCAGTGAAACCCTATTAGAAACATCACCAGGGACACTGTTCTCCTATGCAATGCATGCTCAACTCTTTCTCAGATCATCTCTGTCCTGTAACAATGATATTCTATAATCTTCAGCATTGAGGGCAAACTCCCTTCAGCTCTACTGACCATGTGAACCACCTCCGGGTAGATGGGCTCTGTGATGACATTCCTGTTGTGGGTAATGTACTCCACCATTTCGCTCAGAGCTGCCCGCTTCACTTCCTTCCATTTCAGGTCACTCAATGGGTCGGACAGGAAGTCAAAAAGAACACAGCACTGTCGCAGCTTCTGGATGAAGAGCTTCTCCTGTTCCGCAGGGGCCACATCTAAAGAAAGATGGAGAGAGAAAAAAAAATGAGGTGGGTGAAGAAAAGAAGGAGAGAGAAGAGTCTGGAGACAACTGAAAGAGAGCGGAAGGCTGAACAGTGGTGATAAAATAAAGCAGTTGAGAATATAGAAGAATGGAGTCGTGTTCAAAGAGTGAGGGGGGTCACAAGAGAAAGGAGGGGGCGGTTTATCTGTCAAGGACGACAGTTAAAACAGCAACGTGTAAAACGGGAAAAAAAAATATGAGGCAGCAACGGAGTGAAGAGTAGCAAATGAGTCATGAAGACTGAGTGCACTGAGAGAAAGCCTAAGATGGTTAGAGCCCAGGGGGGTGGCTAACAGAGCAGAAAAGACAGGATGGAGGATAGAGGGAGAAGGATTTGGGAACTAGGTGAACGGTCACACTCTAGCCATTTCACACACCCTGAGAGATGCATAAAGGAACCCTAGCTAGTCATTATATTTGTCCATGGTGGTTTGAAGACTCTCTGTTTTGCTTTGAATCCAGCTGAGCTCAAGAGCACAGGCTTATAAACAAACAATCTTTGCCAAAGTGCACACTTCACACATGAAAACACAAGGAGGAAATAACCATTTTCAGTGCTACCTGTTCATGTGGCGCAGTAATAACATAGTGACACTATAATTATGCAGTTACTTGATACAACTTTGATGTAGCCCGTTTCTCTTCCTCTTTTATGATGTTTAAATGTTACCTTTGAAAGTCAAAACTCAAGATACACATCACATATCCCCAACGTCAACAGAAAAACCAACCTTGGATGAAGACAGAGGGCTAGCTAAAGCTAACCATGTTTCCATGTTTTATTTTTTAATTTTTTTCATGCTAAGCTAACAGGGTGCTAGCTATAGCTTTACACGTGTAAGGCAGAAGTAATGGTGTCTGCAAATAAGGCATTAAGAGATAACATTTGCTCCTCTACCTAAAGAAAAAACAAACATGTTTTTGAAAAGACTGTCAATTTTCTGGCTTCACTAACCTAAATTTCTTCTATAAAGTCAGGTGCTGGCTAACTGATACAGTAGAACAAAACAGACGTAGTAACAGTGTGTTATACTCATATGTATGCTCTCATTAGAGCCTCTGCTAGTAAAGTATATTCTTGATCTGATAACAGGAGATGATGAATAACAGTGTTAGCAATCACTGCCTGCAAACATTCAAATATTACGGCATCTACATTGACCTTTCATTTAGATTTTTTTTCATTTCTTCAACAAGAACTGTCTCTCATGAGGGGATCTACCATTAATTTTAGTTCTACTTCTGATCAGACATTTAAAGACTCATGGATATATCATATATTATATTAGGGATATCACCAGAATTGAATTCTGACACCAAAAATTTGAAAACAACTTCAGTACCACGGGTACTGTAGGCAGCCTAAGTACAGTGTAGCATTGTCAAAAATGAAAACTGATACTCAGATTTAATACGGGATTAGATATTCATTTGCAACACTATTGATAACAGCGGGGCCGTCTTTGCTTCAGAACCAATGCTGCAGACAGGCAGGTACACAGCCCGTCCTCTCACTAGCAGCTGAACACACGAACAGCAGTGTAACTGCAAAGCATCTTAAAGACATCCCAGGCTTTATGAAGCATTTCAAGGGGTCAGTAAAGTTCCCAATTTAACAACACTTAAGTGTTAAACAGTTATCAATTTTAACCTGGCTGGCGCATACATTAACAGTCATTTAACTATTTGCCATTACCAACATTAGCCATTTCTTATCATTAAGGAAGCAACTAGCGGCTATGTCGAAGCTAGGCAGCAAACATTATCAGTCCTGCCCATCTGTAACATTAACAAATAAATGGTAATTTAACCTGACAATCAATGGTGTCTAAAAAGTGTTGTTTCTCTTGAAGTCCCACATTGATGCTGAGAAAAAGTCTGCCAGCACCAACACAGAAATAGCAGCAGCCTACCTTAACAAATATCTGATCAGCAATGAAAATATGGTGAACCAAAAGCACAGACAAACACAATAAACAGTTACACAAACAAGCATTGTTCTACTTGTTATTTAAAATGATTAATTTTGTCCTTTTTTTTTTTTTTTTGCTCCTGTGGCATCATAAAGGGTATAGAGTATCAAGTATTTTCCTGAGTATCAAGTTTAAAATTCTAGTATTGTGACGAGTGTAATTCATATATATCATCAGCAACATACAGCAACATGGCCCTGGGTTCGAACCCTAGATTTGTCTTTTCTGTGTGGTGTTTTCATGCTCCCCCTCTGCTTGTGTGGGTTGCCTCTGGAGTGGTTCTCTCTCAACCATCAAAAACATGGTAGGTTCAGTTTTTTTTTGTTGAAGTGGGCTTGAACAAGATGTTGCCCCCAGCTGCCCTTTTACTTAGGACGCCCTTTAATTTCCCCTTCAGGGATTCATAAATGTGACTTAAAGTTATGTAGGTGTGCAAGTTTTTAAACAAGACAAAAATGCCATCTACACAATCTATACAAGCCTCAACAAGTCGAGTAGCAAAACTGTCCCTGCTCCAATCATTTTTTAACATTTTTGTTTTATTTTAACTTTATTTAACCAAGAAAAAACAAATTGATATTTAAATCTCTTTCTCATGACTGTCCTGGCCAAGACAGCAGCAGCACAATTAAAGTTTGAAGCAGAGAGCAGCCATACGTACAAACAGGATAAGATTAAACTGGAGAAAAAATGTCAAGCAAAACATGTACTGCTCGATGCCATCACTTCCAGATTATTTAAAAGTGCCTTAAACCCATTCATTGAGACCAAATCCCAAAGTTTGAGATGTTTTTGTAATTTGCTCCATGTGGAAGGAGCAGCAAATTGAAACCAGCAATAACAGATGGTCCTGGGACCTCAAAGTGTAAGGACTTAAACTCTTCTGTTGCATGTAAGCCTGAAGATAAAAGGGAAGCAGATCTAATGCACACATAAATATAAGAACACACCAATGTTTGAATCTGCAAACACACTGGGAGGACCGGCCAACCTGCTCATACAGCAAACGTGGGTAAGAGCTTTAAATTTGTGATAAATCTTAATGCTCCATGATACACGGCGTCCAGAGCATGTAGTGAGAGGAAGCGTGCACATACAGAACATCACAGCAAGAAATGTTACAGCGATCAAATGAGAGATGGGAACTTCAGTTTTAATCTTCTGACTAGCTGTTGAATATGAGGAGTAAAAGAAACAGATTTAGCTATAAAGATACCTGTGCTCTGATACACACTCAGTTTGGGTACCCTGAGATGCAGATACTGGGGTCAAACTCACAGATTTAGACTTGGTATTGGAAAACAACATGACATAATTCCTAATCAGTAAACTAAGTGCTGGCACTTAGACTTGGGTGCTGCCTGCACCTGAGGAGGATGATGCTATGGGTGAACTGAAGTACATCATGTATATGTAAAGCAAACACTCCAAAAAACAAAAACAAAAAAAGTGTCCCATTTGTTTTCTGTGAGTGTACTGCAACTTGTGGGCTTAGAGCTTACAATTACTGACATAAGCAAATTAGGTTGTGAGGCAAATTATGATGTATGAATGTAGCACAGGGCTAAAATGAGAAAAAGGTAGGGGTGTGTGTGTGTGTGTGTGTGTGTGTGTGTGTGTGTATACCAACTGATAACACTAAACTGAGCACTGCAAACTGGTTACATGAAATCAATATATAATCATATTATTCTGAGATTAATTAATTCTGTCTGTTCTTGTTATGATTTTCAATCATGTTTTAATTAAGATTAAATTAATGAGCAAATAAACAAACAAGAGGCAATCATTAAAACTTGACAGACACTTATAAGGAAACAGCTAAACATATTCGTCCCTGCCCTACTTTTACTGAACATACAAAGAGTGACAGAGTCAACAGTACACTATAGAGGAGGATGCAAACACACACACACAAAGCCTGTGTGTGACATTCTTGCACACAGGCAGATTCTAGGTAAGAAGAGAGATTCTCTTATTCAGACATAATGGAGACTTGGCCCTCTCTCTCACACACTCACACACACACACACACTTCTGCAGTGTCAGTTTCAAGTTGGCCAATTTATATTGATGACAGTAACAGACTGGGAATTCCAGAGGAGAGGGCAAATGTGTGCACAGCCATTATCAGCCACTTCCATAAAGATTTGACAGCCGATTGGGATGTTGATGGAAAACACTAGGAGTGAGACAGTGGTTCATCCAAAAGATCTCCCCCCCCCCCCCCCATTATCTCATCAAAACCAGGTGAGAACTGTGTCCCAAAGTTGACATGGCATTTTTAAGAATGAGGCCTGTAGAACAAACTGAGGTGCTGCAATTTAAGCTCCTAAGCTGAGATAACTGGAACTGTAAGAAGGCTTAAATTAACATTATTATCTTTTTAAACACCAACGTGCTTAAGTGAACCATTTCTGTCTATAGCACAAGGCCTGTGTCGTAAAATATTTTATCATTTGTCCTGTCGGACATGAAGCTGGCCCGAATGAGTGGCCATGGTTTGCATCCTTGACCGTGTCAGACTTGAGGCACTCCTATTACATAAGCCTGTCTGTCTGTTCTATAAAGTTTCTGTATACTCCTAATGTACAAACCACATTGTTGTTTAACACATAAAAGGCCCAGTGTTGGGGTCCCAAAATTGATGTTAACCATAGTGTGACTTCTATTAATAAAACTCATAAAAGCCTTAGGTGGGAAGAAGCATGTGCATGAACACACAAGCCCAAACATCTTGTGGAGAACAGAGACAGATTTATCTTACTACCCCCCCACATTCAATCCAAGATAACAAATAAGTGGAGTCACACTGGAACCACAGTCAATACGGTTTTCTCTGTAAATGGGTCAAATGAACAGCTGCTACTCTGAAGCCAGGAGTGGTTTGGCAATCTGCCTTATTGATGGTATGATATGATCAATGTAAACACTGACCAATTACTATTTACAGCAATGCAGAAAGAAACTGTGTCACAGGTTTGACAGCATATAAGAAGACAGTTTGGCCACTTTCAGTCATTAAAACAATTTTGCATGCACTATGGCAACACCTCTACGGCGTCTATACGTCCAAAATATAGACGCTGTCGAGGACAGCATCCGCATGAAGGTCCATTATATTGTTTGGTAAAAAGGTATGCATCACTGACACCCTTGAGACACATTTATAGCTGGAGCTTCCACTGTGACTAATAATGTCAAGAAGTGTTAAAAGAAAAAAGAAGTGTTAGTGTTAAAATGATGTCTGAGATCTCAAACAAAACAGATGAGGAGGGAAATGATGTTTCACAGATAAATTTAGTTTGGAATCCAGCGCCATGTTTTCAGAATGTATCACCAAACATTTAAATCTGTTTATTTTATTTTTCCAGAAACTAAACACGTAAATCAACATTTCTGTAAAAGCGCCAGCCAAGTGCCTAATTTTCAACTGTTCGGTTTAATGTGTCAAAAGAGTGTAGTGTGAATATGTGTATATGCTTGTTTGCTAACAATACTGGTAGTGTAGCATGTGGAAAGCACAGTTAATCTGCTCAGACTAAACAAACATAGATGCTAGTCTTCAAGTTTATCCCTGAAATGAGACACCATATCCCGGTATGGACTTACACACCTATACAAATGCACATACCTTTTTTTTGTGCAGTAACAGATTAAGTGTCCCCTCACAGCAAGAACTGAACTGAAACCAGTGATCTCACAATAATTAAACTGCTTCATTCAGATGCCAAGCATGAATGGAAATTACTTTCAGCTGGATCTAGACTAAATTTGTAACGGCTAGGATAAGAGATGTTTGATCTGAACATGGCTGGAATGATGGAGTCTCACAATAAGAGGAAACAGAATGAGACAAAGAGAGCCTGATTGTTCCACAACATTGTTGTCATTCAAGGCATTTGCCTCTGTGGCTCAATAGAGAGTAATCAATAATCGCCTAAGGCTTCATCTAACGCTGGGCTGCACCCCGAGTACAGTGGTAACAGGCTGGCCCTTTCAGACATGACTGAGTACATTGTACAGGCATTAAGAGGCAGAGTCCGATGTTGTAATCCTAAAATATTACTGCTGTGCTCTGACAAAGATGGCTGGGTTACACTGACTGCACTGTTTTGCTTACAAGATATGCACTTATGAGATGCCATCTGACTTCTGGCTTGACTTTCTTAGTTTGAGAAAAAGGTTGCCGAAGCATGTCACTCGCAAGCCGGTAAAGAGGGAAAAGGGTGGGGGAGCTGGAGAAAGGGGGTTGCAGCCTGCTGCAGAGCAGTGACTGCTTATAACACACACACACACACACACAGACACACTATAAGATGACAAAAATACTGGGCCAGTTTGAATCACCTAAAAGGTGAAGCCATCAGACAATATCTGAATACCGTTTAGCTTTTCCTCGTGGGCAGCGATTACCAGCTCCACATCAAACACAAAAATACAGAATCACAGTCAAACACGAAAAACTAGAGAGAAGAGACCCTTCCCTAGGCTATGACCTCACTTCCTTTGACATCACTAGCTTGGCGGGGGGATGGGCAGCTAGCTACTAAAACCAGATTTTTATGTAGCTCCTGGGTCTCGCAGCTGACCACCGAAACATTAAAAACCACCATTCTCTCTCAGATAAAACCGGCTGCTTAATAAAACTAAGAAGCAATAATGGTATCCTAAACGGCTGACTAGCCAAGCCAGTGGAGGGGAACAGGAGCACAGCAACATACACCTCTCTCTCTCTCTCTTAATTTCCATAGGACAATACAGGAAGAATAATTTGTCCTTACATACCTCTGAAGTGCACAAGAGCCACCGGCTGAAACGGCCCATTGGAATTGGGTGCATCCACAACCATCCTGTCTCCAGCTTTATTGCATGTCAACATCTAAACCTCAACCAGGAAGGCGATCCACTCAGGGCGAGAGGCCAGCCTCCATTTTAGCACAAAAGCAGATCAGAAAATGAAGCTCCGTGCTGCTGGAGGGAACTGGCTAGTGACGTAAGGAGCAGAGGAGCCAGCTGATTGGCTTAGCTCATGCAGCTCTGGAGCAATAGAGGCGAAGACTGCGGCGAGAGAGGGGAGATGATAGGATAAAAGGTTGCACAGGGGGTGGGTCATACAATTTTTTTTTTTTTTGGTCTTGCTCCTCCTTTCCACTCACTGGTCTCTGGTGACGCTCTGCAAGGCAGGCCCTGCTACAGATCTTAGATCAGATTGACTTAATTCTTTTCCACAGTTCAGCCATCAGCAGGGGCTTCGGCATAATCTGACTTTGGAAAAGCAGCTGGAAATAACTTACTCTTGAGTGTGCTTAGAGAGAGAAACCCCGGCTCAATCTTCAAAGTATTTAATTGTTTCCTCCTGTCATTTCTTCTTGGTTCTTTATCAAAGCGAGGTGAAGAAGAGGGTCAGATGCGGTCTAGCGTCTCTGAATTCAATGAGCAACACAGACAACGCAGAAACCACATGAGAACTGAGCACTGGACCACTGAGGGCTGAAGCACCAGTGGTCTCCAACAAGAAGAGCTACAGAGAATCAGTGGAGGCTCTGCACACAAGATGATGAGACAATGTGAAATTAAATAAACAAATGTGAACAAAATGAATCTAGAATTTAAAAAAAATAAATTGCTGGTGTCTGATGCACTTTGTAAGAAGTTTTTATGAAGCAGACACTGTTCGGAACTTGCTGCATTTGCATCTGCATTTGCTCTCAGCAGGAAATGAAACCAAGTGCACCGAAAATTAAATGCATGAGGACACAGAATAGAAAAAGCTCTACACAGCAGGAGCTTCCTGTCTTAAAGTTTACCTAATCAGTCAAACATAAAAGTTAATTAGAAATACAAGATGAATATTACAAGTCTGAGTATGTCAAGTCATACATCAGTCTATATGTGATGTAGGCTATGCTTATTTCATCAGTTACTGTTAATGTGACTAATTTCTTTTGTGAGTAATTACTTTGGGAATGTTTACACCAGCACTAGTAATTCTTGAAGACACTGAATGATTAATCTGCATTTCATCTTTACGTAATGAAGTAGCTGTCCTGTTTTTCATGTGATTTATCAGAGGACACAGTGAAACCACATTCACACCACAAGACAGACCAGGCTTTTCATAACAGCAGGGCTCACAAAGCCATTTTCACAGTCATTTAAAAACAAAGGGACTGCGCTGTTTTGCAACAATGGACACAGTCAGACAATTAATTGGAATTTAATGAAGAGTCCAAGAAAGAGGCCACGGTGTACAGTATGTTCCAGCTATCCTGCATCTCAAATTAGAACTGAGTATGCACCGCATTCCAATGCTACTCAATTGTTCAAATAATTTACAATGATGCAAATACAGAAGAAAATACATTTACTATGAAGAAACTCTGATGCACAAAATAGTTTTATTTAAGACATATACGGTACAGTGTAAAACACTTTTGATCTACCCCTCATTTCTTTGTATTTTGCTTTCAAGGAGACAGTTTATTGTAATTAAAGTGGTCTTGAGTAATAGCTCTCCAGGCTTTCTGAAGGTCTGTCAGAGTTTTTCTTTGGCTGTTTTTTTTTTTCATTCATTTTCAGTCCAGTCCTTGTAGCTGACCATTTAAAAGGAATTTTTGTTTGTTTTTTAAGCCACTTAACACTGACCTATGACTCATTTAAGCATAAAATAGGCACCTAACTGAAGGTATGACCCAGGAGTATATCTACACATAACAGACAACTTAGCAAACATAAAATTTTAAATAGTATCTTTAGGCATTTTGTTACTAGCAGCTTGTTGCAAAAACAATTTGTTTCCATTTTCCTTGTCAAATCTACAAAAAAATGCCAAAAATAAAAATGCAAATAAAATGCCAAGTTTGACAGGCATAAAATTGTATTTTTGCACCAATAAGATAATTCAGCAGTGTGTCTGTAAAATTTGAGTAAACTAGACAAGTGGAGGACAAAAGAAGAAGTGAAAGTGATAAAAAAAAAAAAAAAAAAACTATATACAGCAGATGAACAATTTATGAAAGTAATGTCCTTAAGAAAGAAGAGAAAAAAAACAACAAAGACCTGACATGGGGCCTGAAAGATGTATCTGACCCTTGTTGATCCATCTACTGATCACTAAAGCTTCATCAGAAATGGTCTCGGAGGGAGGGTGGCTGTGAAGAAGCCATTCTTAAGGAAGGGAAATAGGAAGACAAGGCTGAGGTATGTCAATTTACACAAGAACTGTACTGAAAATCAGTGGGAGCAGGTCTGATGGTGTGATGCATCCAAATTTGAAATTTTTGGTTCAAAATGTCATCAGTATGTAGTGAGTGTCTACTGCCACTTGTAAAACATGGTGAAGGATCTGTCATGGTTTGTGGCTGCATGTCAGCTAGTAGTTTTGGGGATCTTGTCAAAATTTAAAAAAAAACTAAAAATTGGAAAGTGTCTGAGTGGCAACAACTTTATTTTTTGGGATGCCAATGACCCCAAACACACTGTTAATGCAGTAAAAGCATACCTGGATAGAAAACCAGTGGTGGATTGGCCTCTCCAGAGTGCAGACCTCAACATTATTGAAGCAGTGTGGGATCATCTTGACAGAGAATAGAAAACAAGGCAGCCAACATCCAAAGAAGAGCTTTGAATGTCCTTAAAGTAGCCTGGAGAACTGTTCCTGAAGACTACTTAAAGAGAGTTCAGGCTGTATTGAAGAATAAAGATGGTCGTATCAAATATTGACTTTCAAGCTCATTAGAATCGTGCACGTTTCAACAAATCACTGCACCTATCTTCCATTTTCCTAGCAAAATATAAAGAAATGAGGGTTGCCTCGAGACCTTTGCACAGTACTGTATATTGCTATATGACTGAAAAATAAATGCCTTAATTATTTTAATTGGTAAAAAAATTCATCTGGGTAAGTAATTTCTGAATTAGCAGGTACAAGTGCAAGTTCATTTTTGGCTCTCTGCACCTCATTACAGTGTGAATTAAAACTTAGTGAAAAGAGGCACCCAGTGACACAGAGGAATACATTAAGCAATTAAAGTAAAAGGAAAGGAGAGGAAGGGCAAGTGTATCGCAGTTCTTACTCTTGCTTTTCTCTCTCTCAGGGGCCAAAGCCTCTCCAAGAGGTACCATTACATTCCACAGCCATGACAACGGGCACCAGTATTTTTTGAAAGCTGCCACTTACTTCTCACAAATTGGACAGACTGGGCAAAAGTGTATAAAGCTTCAGACACCCCTTTTACTTTACTAGAAATACTTCTGGTTTCCGACACATGCCCTATTAGTTTAATGTTAAAATCTCCCACTCAAAAAGCACAATATAAATTATCCTACTAACAAGTCTTTGTGGTCAATTATACATTATGCCCCTGCCCAGAGACCTCCACTGTTGTACAAAAGTGCTGAAAACACAAATGCTTTTTTTCCCACAATTTACACCTATTTAAATATTTGTGGATCTTTTAGTCAAGATTCACATCTCCAGTGGAAGTCATGTGGAAAGTAGTTAAAGACGATATTGATTTATTGACAAAAACAAATAAATAATGCCACCAGCCTCAGTCTTAGTATACTGTCAGCCAGAGGGCAACAAGGCTCTACATTATGCTAAAATATCATGAAAAATCTCAACATTATAGCTGAGGAAACAGCAGTTATTCCATTGTCAGCCATAAGGTGGCAGCACAGACTGGGCCATTTGTGTAAGAGCCTTCCGAAACACAAACCCATCACTAAATGTTTTACTAACACATCCCTGACCTCCATTACATTTGTAACAAGGCCTACTTTCCATGTTTCCCAAAAGCATACATGCATGGTCAAACTACATAGATGATAAAGTAGTTTTGTCTGTAATTTGTACTGTAGCTGTATATTTTGATGCATTTGAAATACTGTGAACACTGAGATGCAGTGTAATTTTGAGTGAAAAGTGATATTATTATAGATATAATATAAAAGTGTCAGGAATACTAACCTAACCTGCTTCATCGGTTATTTTTTTTTCAATGTCAATTTTCTTTAAATAAATTTTAAGAAAGTGGTATCAGTCTGCACAAATAAATAGAACATCAAGTCCATTAAACAGCATGTATTCTTCTTCTTCATCATCATTATTATTATTATTGTTAATGGTGGAGCGCACTGTGACTTGTCCAAAAACTTCCAATATGCGTTCAATGCCATTGATAAGACTTATGTAATTTTCATAGTCATCAGACAACTGTATTGATTTGTAATCCTCAGATCACCTCACTGCACGGGGCAAGAGAACATACGGTAATAGAAACAATAAGCTAATTATTACTCCTCAAATTATCATTAGATAAACTGCCACAGAACTGTGTACGTGTCTCACTCCGCCGTGCAGGCTGTCCGTGCTGCATGCCTCCTATTGTTTCTCCGTAGTGTCACCCACCTCATCCAGGTATGAGAACAAAGCATAGCTGGGTATAGTTTACAGGAAACCACTTAGGCCAAATCCTGTCCGCAATGCTTTGTGTAAACAAAGAAGTAATGAAAGATTGATGCAAATGTTCAAACCTCAACCTAACGGTCTCATCTCAGAATTAGTGTCGGTGCAGTACTGTATGTACTAGCTGAATCAGTCAATACGGGTTTTTTTAACTGACAGTGGAACCATCCTGCTTGCTATAATTATGACTGTTAGTATGCCGATTATTTATCACAGTTATCCACATGGCGTGGCCAGGCTGTGTTATAACATGAGCTTATGCAACTTTGTTTATCGGAAATGATTAACGCTGCGAGACATGCTCAGGCTTCCATTTTATGTTTGATTTTCAGGTTGCATTTTCTCTGATTATTCAATGGCCCAGATTCAAGGATTCTTTCTGTCCATTCATTCAGTGTTATCTTACATGAGCGAACCCTCTGGGAGGAGGGGGGTAATATCTGTTTCTTCCAGGTACGATTGCAGATACAGCTGATTGCACATCATTTGCATTACAGATAAAGCTGATGGGCAGTCTGCTTAGATATAAATTATGTAGCGAGACCTCAAGGTTAAAAAGATGGTTATGAGGATCCACCAAGGCTATGAATTGTTAATACGATTCCCTTCATCCATAATGGCCAAACATGCAATCTAAGATAAAGGTCAGCTTGTGCTTTCCAGAACAAGAGTAGCTTATCTCTGCATGTAAGGAAACTGTACTTAATCTGCATTTGTTGAGGACAAGAAGAAAAGAAAGACAGCTCCTTTTTGAGATACTGTGCACTGAAGGAGGCATACCGGCTAGTTCGGGTAGCTTCTGTAGCTCTCTGTTAGCACTTAGGGGGAAAGAGGATGTGCTGAACCTCTTCTCCCGCTTCATGGCCGATTGTGACCCTGGCTGCTTTACCCTCATCAGCTGAGTTGCAGGAGGCACTTTCTTACTGGCGCCCTGCAGAAACAAGAGTCACAGAGGAAGGGCTCTTGTTACTAGAGCAAGGTAGGGCAAGGTAGTTCCTGCCCCAAAGGAAATGGCACAGGAATTATTTTTCTCAAGTGTCACTGTGGAGTCCAAGGAAGGAGAGGAGGAGGAGGAGGAGGAGGAGGAGGAGGAGGAGGGGGGACAGGAGAGGTGAGGGTGTTATGGTTAAGGCTCAAGTTCCTTTCTGAATCAGTTCTCAATTAAGCAACCCGATCACAGCCGGCGGTGTGCTGTACTGCATCTGTTGACAGAGATTGTGATGGACCTCAGGGGATAGAATAATTGAACATAGATGGAAAGGATAAAGCTGTCAATGGGAACACACAGCCGGTCCAGGAGTCAATCAATCAGGTCTTTTCCAAACGCCACTCAACATCACTGATGTACAAATGATAAGGACAAAAATAGCCACCACAATGGCTGGCATTATGTTCAGAGACCAAACAGGGCATGCTGGGGTAAAACTAGGGTTTGAGTGCAAGTATTTTGAGTGCAAGAAAATAAAGTCATAAGATCATGTCACAAGTCACATGAGCAACTTTGCCTGCGTTTCATGACGACAAAAAGTTATTATGCTTGAAGTACAAATGAATTGCTCACAGAAAGCAATACAAGCAACAGCAGAAGTCAAGGCAGCGTTATAGTATAGAAGCTGCTCATGGGCATGAACTTTTGATCAAAAATCAAGAGGTTTCAAGAAAACCTCTCCTCCCTCAGCCATTAGAGCTGCTAAAGCACCCAAACACAATTAATACAAAGGAATACATAAATAAATAATGAGTAAATGCATCAGCTAAATAAATAAATCAAAGTTTTACCCTACAGACATCTCTATTATACCCACGTAGTGAGAAATGCTCAGTGACCTTACATTTAGTACTTATAATTCAGTGCAAGTCCTCGCTGGACATTGAAAAGTTTTTTTGTTTGTTTTTTTTTAAATACAGTACTTACTTCTTGGTCACCTGAAGACCCATTTTTACTTCCAGATTTCTTAGATCTTCCAGATTTGGAGGATTCCTAAAGAACGAGTATGGGAATCAATAAAACAAATAAACAGATGAACATGAATACAAACATTTAGCAGTCGCATCAAAGTCCAATTTACCTTTTCTTTTTTGCTCTTGTGAGGCATACTGACAGGGGAATCCCCAGTGTCAGCAGAGTGAAAGTGTGGCCACACACTGACAGCAGAATCCTGGTTAAAACACGTCTGTTCAAATACACTAATGAGGCTTCCTCGACTATTGACCATCCAAACACAATGTGACTCAGTCCGAGCCGCAAGGACTCATCCTACTTCTGCAGGCGGCAGCACAGCACTACTCACCCCTTTGTAGAGGTACAGTTAATAACGGCAAAAATTGGGTCGATGTCCGCTGTCAACATCCAAGTTACTCCTTCCATAGTTGCACTTTCCAGCTAAACGAGTGATGCGTCTCCTGTGTCGGCTGTAAAAGTTGACTACGGCCACAAGAGGGCAGAGCTGTACATGGAAAACGGGAGGTAGAGCTGTGTGTGTCTGTGTCTCTTTCTGTGTGTGAGACCGGTTGAGCCATCGCCTGACCGGGCTGACAGTCATGCTCTGTGAGTGTCCCGGGATGCACCGCGAGGCACCCACTCAGTTTAGACTTTCGCAACTTTTAAAAGTTATGTAACTATCTGCAAATATGAACGCCAGAGGGGATTGGACGCCTGCATTTTACCCCAGACCGGAGAGGAATTGGGCTCAGCATACTATGTGCGAACACTGAAATTAACCTTATTGACTCCATTTCCTGCTGCAGGGTCGTATTCTATGCTTTCTATATTATATATTATACCGTATTAACATTATTTGTATCAATTAACTGACAAGCTTGAACACTATAGATAAGTCAGCTGGCTACTTTGCAAAATAGCATATAGCTAATAAATTAAGCGCCCATTTTTGTTGCAGTTATGGTGAAAATGCAGCAGCGTTCTTCCAAATTCTCAGGACTTTAAGGAGAGTTAAAATGTCACATAAAAATTAAATGAAAACACAATTTGTAGTTGTCTTTTTTATGTGTTTGTTTCTTTGTTTCTTTTCTAAATATGTGTTTTTTTTTTGTATTTTCTTAAATACTGACACCAAGAACGCAAACTGACCTTCTGAATCAAGAGGCCAACCATTAATAATAGAAGCTCAATGTTTACAGAAGTAGCTTAAGAAGGCCAAAAGGAAAGAAGCTTTCACAAAAGTTATTAATATTTCATAGCCTCCTTGCAAGTTTCAAGTCTTTTTTTAAAAAAAAATTGTTTAATACGAAACAATTCTAGTAGCAGAAATGGTCTCAAGGACAAATCCTCACATCTTCAGCAATTATGAATATATAAAAAAAACACCAGAAAGCACTGGGAATGAAATCTTATTTATCTTATTTATTAATGTTTGATCCAACTTCACTGCCCCTTTAGCTGAGTTGTCTTAAGTAATTTTTTATTATTTTTGTTTTGTAAATTTAACTATTAAATTAACTAGTCTAAGTAGGTAATTGTCCTTAGTTGTTTATCCTTGTGTCTTTATCTGCACTCAACTTGCAACATTGTTGTAATAGACATCTTTGCCCATAGGGTGGCAGTGGTGCATCCTTTTGAACTTCGTCTAACGTTCATTCCTGGTAAATTGTATTTGCCCTAAAGCAGGCGTTACTAAGGAGATCAATGTAAAACTTAAAAACTGAGGACAAACTCTTTCATCCGTGAGTGTTCTGTCATTTGCAGAAAATTCGGCACCAATTCTGTAACCCTAACACTCTGAAGTCCAATTAGTGTTAACAGAGAAAAAACAAATTAATAATAAACCAATCTCTTGGTAATTATGCTTCTTGTTTATTTTTTTCATTCTCTGTCTTTGAAAACCTTATGAACTCCTCCTTAAACCAGAGAGAGAATACAGTTCACCTCTCTCGACATCTGCTTTTTTTGGGCATTTCCAGTGAGCTCTGTGTTTTATCCTGACTGATTGGAGAAGAAAGTACAGATTGACATGAGTAATAAATGCATGTGTGGGCTACAAACAGAGTAGGATTGTTTTCTATTCTGGTTGTTGATGCGGCACACTGGTGTGTATTGATTAGGTTGTGAGAGTGTTCTGTTCTCTGAATCATTGTGTTTCCATCTCTCTCTCTCTCTGTTGTCCATGGCCAGAGCTTCTTCATCATCGCAGTGTTATTACTCGATGATACGGCTCCCTTCATTTCCTGTCTCAGCAACAGCAGTCAATGCAACAACACAGGGGGAAAAAAGGGTCTGCATTTTGTGCCTACATGGTTGGGTGGATGGATGGCTGTGCGTGAGACAGCACAATCTGTCCTCTCCTCACAAAGAAAAGTAATAAATGGAGTAGTTCTCATTGCAAGTCCTTGTGATGAAGAATTAGCAGTAGTTTGAGGGGCGATTTTTTTTTTTTCCATGTGAATCTTCCCAGTAGCCTATACCTCCTTACTGACTTAAAGCTTAGCCTCCGTCTTCTCGGGTCTCTTTTCCTGACTCTTCATTAGACAGCCCTTTGTGAGATTCTCCTGATGTAAATTATTATAGCACTCGGTATAATAGGTTCTAGCGAAGTGAGTGTTACCATAACACCAGCTTTTTTCGTAAGGAAACTGTCCTGGAAAAAGGGGGCTAATGAGGGGGCTGCTCGACAAAAGCTTGTTTATTTTTCCAGGAGAGTGAACAGAATGACAGGAGAGAGAAATGGACCGCTTGTTACAATAAAAGAGGATTGCCTGGAAGGACAAAAGAGAATCAGTAGGTAGAAATGGCTCGGTTGACTGTAATCATTGTGCTTTATCACAGGTGCACGATCTCCATTGATAACACACAAATGTGTATTGATTATGTCACACAAGCTGGCACTCATATGCTGGTCTGTTTACCTGCTTTCATCATGAAAGGGAACTGTGATTGCTCAGCAGATTGATTTAGAGGGTAATTCATTTCATTCAGGATGAATCTGAATTGCTTTTTTGTGATCCTTTAAGTGCTACCAACAGCTCAGAATTTCCACCTGCACAGCGAGTTGTACAGCAGTGACCCCCTCAAAATCTTTCCCCCACTTTACAGAAGTTTCAAACTCAACAAGTAAATGAATCTAGAACAAAAGGCTGCAGTCTGATATTATCCTGTTATTGTGTGTGTGCGTGCATGTCATTCTGTCCGTGAACACAATAACTCGAAAAGTTTTGAATGACTTCTGATAAAACTTTGTCGCTTTACATCCACCAAGGTCTTTGAGGTCAACTTAATGTTGTTGTTTTTTAGTGCCATTATTTGTATTGACAGCATAGAGGCATACAGGGAATGATATATGGGGATTCTAAATATCATGCTACTTTTGATCTCTGACCTCTTCTTCAAGGTCAAATAAGGTCAAACTTTCATGAAATGTATTTTATCTCTAAAACTCTGCTTATTTCTGTTACCTTTGCTTGTACTGGGAACATTTAGGTGCAGTAATGATACTGGTATATGGGGATTCCTATTATCACATTAGTTTGCATCCAAATATCATGTCACATTTGACCTCTGATCTCACTCTTACATTTCAACTTGAAAGAAAGGCAGATGTGAAACACTTGCAATATTGTACACTCGGTGTCTACAATATTGTCTACCTGAAGGGTGCCATATATTTTGGGTTTGGGACTGCTGGGTAATGACAGGCACATTTCCATTTCTTCCAATATTTTATAGACTAAAAATCTAAGTCATGGTCCCAGGGCTTTGAGTTTTTGTAAATGTTTCCGTGCATTTTGTGAACGACTTATGTTCAAGTATTGCTTCTTTGTAACCTTGTTTGTATTACTCATTCTTTGGTACCTCCATTGTGGCACGGTATATTTAGTTCATCATTTGTATTTCACTATTTGTCCTTGTCTTTGTTAGCAGTTGATTCCCTCTGTTTTTGAAGTTTAGAGAACTTTCCTGTTGTTTGTGGCACTTTATGGATTAGGCCTACTCCTCTGAGTTTCAGTTCTTGTTAAGTTTTAGTTTCTGTTGACGTGTGGGTGGTTTAGTTCCCTTTTGTGTTCCTTGGTGTCTCAGTCTCATCTGCTTTTGTGCTTTGTCTTTCCATGTTCCCCTAGTCTAGTCCATCTGTTCTCCCCTGTGTCAAATTAACTCTTGTTCCCTGATCAGTTGTTTCCTGTTCATTGCAGTAACTGTTTTTTTTTTCCCTGTGGTTTATGTTGCATTTACTTCCCTTGAACTTGTGAGTTTTGTTATTTGGTACCTTAGTCCTTTGCCTGGCTTTTGTTGATTATAGGTTTGTTAGTTCCCTTTGTATTTCTATTCTGTTCCTTTAGTCTCCGTGTTTGTCTTTTGTTTCCGTCAAGTTTGCACGTGCGAGTCTGTTATCTGTTACTTCCTGTTACTTCTATTACACCCATCCTGCTGCTCTCATCTTGTCTCAGCAGATGACTTGCTTGATGAGCTTGGAAAAATAACATGTACCACCTGCTTCAGTAACATCTTCCTCTGGGATTCATCTTTCTAGTTTCTTCAAAGTGACCTTTAACTCTTTTCACCTGTAGCTATTCTCTACTGTCCCTTTGTTGTTCTGTGCCAATTCCACTTGGTCTCAATTCATATTCTGCAGGCTATGGTGCATGCTGTGCCAGCGTCGACCTTTTTTCCTTTTCCTTGTGTTTTTGGAGTGCTCTCCCAAGAGCTTTTCCCTGGACTTTACCCTTTGCATGCACGTTTCTGCCTGATGTCTGTCTTTTACAGAGACTTTATACATTCAGACACTTTTTATCGGTCAACCTGAAAAAGTTCACATAACAAATTTAAATTTAACAATAGAATTGTCAAGGCATTAAAAAGAAAGGAATCTTAAGTGAAAAAAGGAAATTAAAACATGGATGTATTTAATAGTAAATGTCTTTTACTATTCTCTGTGTGTAATTTGTGGAAGGAGAATGGAAATTTTCAGTCAAGACAACTCAAGCATTTTCCAAGTGAGCTATGCCCACTTAACATAGATAGAATTTTATTCTTTCCCATTTTACTGATCTGTAGACCCCTGTCCTGTGGGGCTAAAATAGAATATGAAGATAAGGTTACCAAAACACCAGGGCTTAAGGAACAACTGGAGTAGATGTAGAAGGTAAAGTCCAAAGTGGTCCCACTGATAACTACTTTCACTGTAGCTGTACTCACCCAACTAGACGAGTGACTCTAACAGATTCCAGGAAGGAGCTAGTTTTCATGAAAGTTAGATCCATGGGTCTTTGGACAGTTCTTTTTCAATTTTGCCTCTGTACACCACAACAGTGGGTTCTTAATCGAACAGTCAATATGTGATTGAAGTGCAAGGGGTTCATGAAAAGTGTTGCATTAACTGTTGAGGAATTGGAGCAATCTGACACCTTGCAGTTACAAGATTCTTCATGAGCGTCACCCCATCCTGACCCCCACCAGCCACAGCTTCAAATATTCATTGCAGATTACCACTAAAGCTCCAAAGCCCAAAAAATAATATTCAGGACAGCCCTAAACTGCAGGATTTGCAGACAAGGAATCTGTGTGTAATTAACTATGTCACACACTTAGTTGCTCTTATTAGTCATTGGTGTGTCCCTTTAGATATTTTTAAGCTGTTTATCATAAAACAAACACATTCATGCAATATCTAATAAGGTACATCTGACAGTGTCTCCACATGAAATAGCATTGTGATGTTAACGTTTCAATTAAGACAGCTTTGTTTGGAACACATCCTACTTTGATTCAGAGAAAAAACTGACACTAACACTGGTTGCCAGAAACATTTTTAACTCCTCTTTGTGAGGAAACAGATAGAAATTTTCTTTGGTCTGTAAGAGCTGTAGACAAGTGCATTACAGAGATTACAAAAATGAAGAAAAGAACTCTGAGAACCTGTATCTGGTTACAAAACAATGAAAGGATTTATCGTCACATACATGATGCATTAAAAAAATAGACTAAATAGACACGATACAAGGGGAAAATGTACACAAACACACACACACACACACACACACACACACACACACACACACACACACACACACACACATATATATATATATATATATATATATATATATATATATATATATATATATATATATATATATATATATATATATCAAGTCATTTAAAAGTAATTTAAAAATCTGGGATATTGATCTGGTCAGTTAAGTAGCAGAGGGGATTGTTAATCACTTCCAGCTCCTTTGAAGTTAATGATATTAACAGCAGGTGCGCTAGTGGGACAACCTCAAAACAGGAGTGGTTTTACAGGTAGAGGCCACTGACTTGTTTCCCTCCTCATCTTTTTATAACAGTTTTTTCACTAGTTTTGCATTCGACTAGTCAGTGCCACTACTGGTACCATGAGTTGATACCTGAACCCTACAGCGGTTGCATATAGTCAGTATTTGTTGTGTCTCTCAGCACAGTCTCAAGAGCATGGAGGGAGATTCCAGAAGACAGGGAGTTACTCTAGGAGAGCTTGACAGGGCCATAGAAGGACCTTAATCCATAAGCAGGAATGGTATCTGCTCCTTTGTGCAAGGAGGGACAGGATGAGCACTGCCAGAGCCCTACAAAATGACCTCCAGCAGACCACTATTGCAAATATCCTTGACTAAACAGTCAGAAACAGACTTCATGAGGGTGGCCTGAGGGCCTGACATCCTCTAGTGCGCCCTGTGCTCACTGCCCGGCATTGTGGAGCCCAGTTGGCCATTTCTTTGCCATGGAAAACAGAATTGTATCCTCAGACTGTCCAGGACCTCAGTTATGCCCTGGTTCAGATCTGGAAGGAGTTCCTCCAGGACATCGTTTCATTAGGAGCATGCCCCGATGTTGTCAGACATACATAAGCACGTGGGGCCATACAAACTACTGTGTACAATTTTGAGTTGCTTCAATGAAATTTTGGCAAAATGGACTGTCCTGTTGCATCTCATATGACAAAAGCAGGACCATTCTCATATGTCTGTCAAGCTATTTTTGTAAGGCTTGAATGCAACAGCTTTTTGTGCAGCACTTGGCTTTATCATCATCATCATCACTTCTAGATTAAGCTGACAAATGAAGCTGAGGTTCTCAATACATTTTATTTGCATTTCAAGACACTCAAGGTCACCTTACAGAGTAAAAATAAAATACTATAGAGCAACAAACAGAGGCAAGAAAACAGTAACATGGGAAAGATAAAACAAGGAAAATAATAAAGCAGCAGCATAGGAGGAATAAAAACAAATGTGTTAAACGGAATGCAATGAAATCCCTAAAAACCACTGTAGTTAGATTCCAAATGCATGTTTAAACAGGTAGGTTTTTAGATATAGACTGTCTATGTCCCTCAAGGACTGTGGGAGTGAGTTCCAGAGAGGAGAGACTGTGTAACAGAATGCTCTGGACCCCATTGTAGATAGACAGACAGGAGGTGTAGTGAGAAGCATGGAAGAAGAGGAACGAAGTGCACTTGAGGGAGTGTAAAAGTGAATGAGAGCAGCTATGTATGGGGTGCAAGGTTATGAAGAGATTTGTAGGTGGGTAGGAGAATGTTATATTCAATACGATGGTGTACAGGGAGCCAGTGGAGTTCCTGAAGGATGGAGTTGATGTGTTGAGTGGAGGGGGTTTGGATTATGATGCGAGCAGTGGAATTCTGGACAATTTGAAGTTTATGGAGGAGTTTGAGTGGTAAACCAGAAAGAATTGAGTTACAGTAATCAGTGTGAGAAGTGACCAGGGCATGAACAACAATGGCAGTGCTGACAGGTGTGAGGGATGGACAAAGGTGGTTGGTGTTGTGTAGATGGAAATATGCAGACCGAGTAAGGGTATTGATGTGGGCCTCATAGGCGAGTGTGGTAATTTCCAGAGTGTGCTAACTGTCAGACTCTTGACTTTGGAGGAGATAGGGATGATGTAAAATATTGTCGATAGTGAATGTAAAATTATTTGATGTGGCAAGAATGGACTTTGTGCCAACAAGCAGAATTTCTGTTTTGTCACTGTTTAGTTTAAGAAAATTATGTGAGACCAGATTTTTTATTTCCAGGAGACAGTCAGAGACATGTAGAGCTGGGTGTCATTCGAGTAGCAATGAAAAATGAATACCATGTTTTCTAAAAATATGTCCAAGTGGTAGGAAGTAGATGATGAAAAGGAGAGGACCAAGAACAGAACCCTGAGGAACACCAGAAGAGACTGGGGTGAGTACGCTGGCAGTAGAAGTTATGTAGAAGACGTTAAACCTAATAATTTGCACAATGATTTGATTAATTGTATAAAGGTTGTTCCACTTGCTAGTCAGCACAAGAAATACTGTTTGATATTTCATCAGTGTACAACAGCAGGGAACTATTGTGAAATCTGGAATGAATTTTGTACAGTCCATGCTGCACAGCAGTAGTAGTTACATGCAGTCCATGTCACACAAATTCTATGCACATAACCACTTGATTGGAGAACTGTGTAACCATATTCAGAACAGGCGTATGGACGTTGACCTACGAGGGAAGAAGGTAGCTGATTCTAGCATTATCTTCGAACTGAGATAATGTTAAACTGCCACCACTATCCAGTGATGATTTGCAGATAGTGGATGAATGATTCCAGTGGTCATGCAGCTCCTTTGTGTTAGCTGGCTTATTTATCAGTGGGATTATATATAAAGTGCTATCATACAGAAGCAGAGGCATTTTCTTTTTACTAGTTATTCTAGTTATGTCGTTCATAGTTCACTGAGCTATACACTTCACTGCTGTACAGTGCGCCAAGGTACGTTACCTCAATTCAGCATCTCCTCATCAGTATCTGTATTTTTGAAAGCACTGAAAATCATACCATCTGAATTTCTAAATGCATTATAAATGGTAATACTGTGATACCACCCAAGCATTGTACTTTCTGTCATGTGTTTGTGACTGGCTCTGTCTTACCAAAAGGGGCTGACAGTCTGCAGCCACAGCTGCCATCTCAGTGTCATGTTCATTTGGACACTGACACTGTCAGTCTTTGCTTGTAATGAAAGTACCTTTTGTTCAACAGTTTATGTTCCTGCTTTCTCAAGTCATTCCTCCTGCTGCTTCAATGAAAGAAGGGAGGACTCTTCTCCACAGGGATGAAAACTGCCAGCTCTTAAACGCCATGGTGAACATCAACAATGAAACTGAATCTGCCTCATTATGTGGATCAGACCTTTCTTTTATTTTTTGCCTTTGCTTTTCATTTATCTTTTAAAAGAAAAAGTAGGAAAAGAAAGACTGATTTAAAAAAAAAAAAGCCTGTCACAGCTGCAGCTGTCACTGCCATAAAATGAGAAATAAAAAGAGAGCGCAAGAGGGGATGGCTCAGAATAAAGACAGGGACTACATTTTAATCAGATTAAACCGCTTCTATCTTCTTTTTGCAGCTGTTACTGTGATTGCTTGTTTGACACTCTTGAGACAGTTCAGTGTTTTCTCACACATGTGGTTTTTATTTGTTTACTTAGATGGACAAAAATATTGGGCCATGCATACAGGAGCTGCTCAGCCATGGAAACCCATGCCATGAAGCTCCAGGTGTACAGTTTTGTGCTGATTATAATGCCAGAAGAAGTTTGGAGCTCTGCAGTGACTGAACCATCAGAGTGAGGGTGACTTTTTACACATTATGCACCTCAGTACTCAGTGACCCCTGTCCCCTCCATTATCTGCAATGCATCTTTCCCACCTACAGCTGGGGCAGATACTTAGGTGTGTTATGTGTTATATTTAGGTGTGCTGAGCTTTCAGCTGATATTAAATGTAAAGATCTGCAATGGTCATAGGGGCATGGATTTTGATAGGGTAGTTTCGTCTCACTTTGAAATGGAAATTTTCAGCTTAAACATTTTGCCAGACCTTCTGTATTGAAGGTGATAATTTAACATGCATAAACACCATGCAACATCACAGCCTGTTTCATCAATACCCAAAAAAACTAGCTGCTGAACTTGTGATCCCTTCCTTTCTGCTACATAGTCAAGATGGCAACCACTGAGAAGTGTACAGCATTCAATACTTTTGGATCATCTGGACAATCGGGACTGTACTTGTCAGTGTTAATGCACTTATATATTCAAAATATCAGGATGCAGAATTAGTAGAGCCACAGTCAGCTTTCTGAAACTTCTGCACTCTTACGATCATAGACTTTGATGTGCAAAACAGGCGTTTGGATTTTAAGTATAAATTTAGTTTAATTTGGGTTAATCACAGTGTTCTAATCTTCCTTAAAGATATTTAAAGTGTTGTTCTGCAAGAACTGTTAGATAAATGCCTTTAAATTCCATCATCGCAAACTTATGTAAGGACAAGATTTGAGGTTTGAGGTGTTGTTCCGCTTTCCTACAAGCACTTAGTCTGAGGTAAACTGATGCTTTTATGGTTTTGGTAACTCTGTGCTTCAAATCTTGAAGCCTTATACACTAGTGCTGAAAATGACGCGAATGCATGCAAATTAAAAGAGAGAGCTAGCCTAACCCTGATTCCTTGAAAAATGTACACAGCAGATATAAAGAGAACATCAACAAATCAAATACACTCCAGTCAAATAGTATATGTCTGCTTTGAGCAATTTCCTTAGAGAAAGCTTGTGACGGTTTATCTGTGGCTGCTGTGTTGGTGGGAAATGTGGACTTGTTGAAGGTTGTGTTGCCATAGAAACAAAGCAGGATAAAGGACAGGACAGGATGTTGTGCGTATTTCTCTTTGAATAGTTTGTGATCCAAACACCTTGTAAAATATTATTCCAGTTTGGAATTTATAATTGCCTCATTTTGTTACTAGACTGTTATATTTACTGGTAATATCACACATGAGTGGGAAAATGTGTGGTTTATGATACTGCCTTCTAAGAAAGCCTCAGTTCTCTGGAGTTTATATCTTGCTTTCATACACCATATTTCATAAGAGATAAAGCTCCAGTGAAAAGCATGCTTCTGAAATGAAATACCACAGTGCCACTCAGTGAGTCAGTGGCTCCTCTGACTCCTCTCTTCTGCACCACTGACTCTCTCAGAGCAACTTTTCTTTCCCTTTTCCTCTATCCTATTCAAATTTCTTCATCCTATCTCCTCCTCACACTATCTTCTGCATTCTCTCTCAGTCTCTGCCCCATCTTCTCTGCTGGGGAGTCAGGTCAGAAAATGAGCCAGCTGCCCAGGCTATAATCTGGGGAATACAGGCGGCTGAAGACCAAGAGAGAGGCTGACAGAAAGGCCAGCTTTTCCAGGTTGATAAAAGGCTGTACTCGTGCCTCAAGTCAGATACCATCCAACCTGACCTATAAATGTACTTGACCGTTAGAAAGAGAAATGCATCTTCATATCTGGAGAGGCTCTATCACCTAGACGTGACGTTCAGAATCACTTTGTAGAAGTAGAAATTTAAATTTGACTTCAACACATTGACCAGTAGAAGAGACGATGCTGTATATTGCCTATTTTGTGGTAAAATAAATAAATTCACAGATAACAGGAGAATAAAAGGAAGCCTTTTTTTACATCAATCATCTGTCTGTAAATAAACAGCTCTTTGAATGGGTAATTACATAATTGTACATTACTGTATACGTGGGTGTTGTGTATTGCTAATGAGGGTTTTGTTAATTCATGCTTAAAACCTTTTATCACAGCAGCAAAATTTTTTGTGGGGAGCTCTGCATCTAAGCTCAAAGCACAGATTCAGCAATGTAAAATGTGATTCCTGTAAGGTATGGATTCGCATAATTAGCCTTTAATGGTGTATTTCAAAATGTGCAGAAAAAAATGCTTTCTTTTGTCATTCAGCACTAATTAGTCCCTCAGTTACTTTGCAGGCAGTACAGCAAGTATGGAAATTACTTACCATTTTATCTCGCTCCATGGTTGCATGGCAGCACTGTACAAAGACAGGAAATTGGGATGAAGGTTTATTTTTTTCTGGCAAATTTAGGCAGAGAGGCATTTCTTGGAGGATTTGTGTTGCCCTTTAGGTAGAGCAATGATCTGATAAGTGTGTGTGTGTGTGTGTGTGTGTGTGCATGTGTGTGTGTGTGTGTGTGTGTGTGTGTGTGTGTGTGTGTGTGTGTGTGTGTGTGTGTGTGTGTGTGTGTGTGCATGTGTGTGCGCGCGCGTGTTTGTGTGTGTGTGTGTGTGTACACAATTTGGCTGCAAAAACAGCACATTGTCAGAATGGTTCAGAATATTTCTTCCTTAAAAAGTCTTGTGTGCAAGCTTTAAAGCCAGAAAACGAAGACTTTCTGGAATAATAATGTAGATGAATTTATTATTTCTACCTCAGTTATCTGAATTCTCATTTTCACTATTATGAGGTGTTTATAGGGCTGGAGGTTTTGGCCTGTCAGTCTGCCATGTAAATTCTCAGTGACATCCTAATTAGTTTGGTGATTCCATAATTCATGGCGATCTAGTTGACATTAGTTTCCCTGCAATTAGAGACAGTCTTGAGTTCCAAACAATATGAATGAATTTGTTACAGATATTCAGGTTCCTAATGACAGTGAAAGGGGTTACATGAAGAGATGAGGGACCTGTGAATTCTGACACTGAAACAACTCAGTGTCCAACATCTGCAAGAAACAATTGTTATCACAACTAGAGATTGATGAGAAGAGATTGCTATAGTAAGGGGAGCCAGGACATCATGTCAAGGGGGAGATATCATCATCCCCATACTTGAATACCAAGTCCCAAGAACAACTGGTACACTGAATGACAGAACAGCTGACCTGAAAGAGAAGCTCATGGCTACGCTGAAAACCTGGACCCTCCACAGGCAATTACCAAGATTACATGAAGTATCCTCTGAAAGTCAACTAGAAGATGCGAATGCAGCATTATGGACAGTCCCTACTGCAACCATCACTGAAACCAACCAGTTGATCATTACCACGGCAATAGTGATCCTTGAGATGCTTGGCTATAAGATGAACAACCGCAATGAGTAGTACCTTCCATGGAAAACAGAACTGGAGGTCAGGATCAAGGCAGCATGGAGAGTTAGCCAGCTATCTGAGCTGAAGAAAGCGGTGCCTAAGAACTACAGCAAGCTGTCCATACCTGAGGCCTTAGAAACTGCCAAGCAAAGACTCAATCAGCCCCAGCTTTTCCCTGCATTAAGTGGTAAGTAGCAGATGAAAAATTGTAAATATGATACTTTCTAAACATTACATACAACTATACTACACAACTATATCTTCCTCTGTACCAGAAGATAACAAAGCCTGTGGATGTAGTGAATTTCCAATGATAACTGCTCCAGAAGGTCTGAAAAGCAAGACATTTTTATTCCGTGATGAGCTTTCCGGAGGAACTGCAGCAGCCATGAAGTATTTATTGGAGCTGTCACTGGCCAGCGTAGGAGGATCACTGTGGTTGGGTTGTCCACTCAGCACTGCAGTTGCAGACATTGTGTTCTATTGCAATTAAATTAGAGCTGAAAGTATGGCAGCTATTAGCAAAGACAGGCATAATAGTAGATATTTATCTATAATAATGCCAAAAGTCATATATTTTAGGATCTGCAAACAAGATTTGTTTAATTATCTTGTGTTTGTAAAAATTAGAGCTGAAAGTATAGCAGCTATTAGCAAACACAGGCATAATAGCACATATTTATCTATAATAATGCCAAAAGACATATTTTAGGATCTAAAACCAAGATTTAATTATGCTGATGTGTTGAAAAAAACAAAAACACAGTATTGTCCTTTTAAGACTTCAAAGAAAGCCAGGGTTATACTAAATCAGTAATATTAATTCCTATAATGAAAGCATTTGATAGAAACGTATATTTAGAAAAACATCATTCTTATTATTATCTTTAGATTCCTGCTTATGTCTAATATGGTGCCGAGTTCATTCCTTGAACTTGAGGAAATCATATGGGTGTGCTATTTCATAGTTCTCTTCAGTATATGAACTGTACTAAGGTGTATCATTCTATCCCTTTCTTGATTAGACTTAGTGCACCAGTGACCGCTGGTAATGTTTAACTTTTCATTCACCACATTTTTTCAATCTCTATTTCTAGGTCATTATACTTTGATAGTTTTTCAGATGTCTTTAAGCTGGTATTTCTGTCTGTTGGCACTGGAATATGAATGAATGAGCAGGTATGTTTTGTCCCTCTTATCCTTGACTACTATATCAGACCTGTTTGTCTTGATTTCTTTGTTAGTTTGGATTGGCATGACCCAGAGTATTATTGCGTCTTCATTTTCAGTCACGCTGATGGTTCATGCTCATAGTATTTCTTTGTCACTTCAGTGTTGTAGAGTTTGCTGATTGTCCAGTGGACATATATTGCTGCCTTGCTGTATCTCAGGGCAACCTGAGACAAGGTGGTCTATTGTCTCTTGAAACTGATCACAGATTCTACACATAGGGTTAGTACCATCTTTCAAAATCTTGTTTCTGTAGTAGCTGGTCTTGATACATTGGTCTGGAGAGATGATTATGAAACCTTCTGTTTCTGATTTGAGGCCAGCCATTTGTTTGTGTTTTGTCCACATATTTGTCATTAATATGTTTTGGATATTAACTATATAGGGCTTGTCTTCCCGTATGTTGTTAAACTGTTCCAGTGTTACTTTGCCTTTGCTTTTGTTTTGTTCTTTAGATGTAGTCAGTAACGGTCTTGTTTTCTCCTTTCTATATATCAGGTAGCTTAAGTTGAATTTGGTGGCTGGATGATGCACTGACAGTGCTTTCTTTGTTTTCTCATGATCCCAGGCAATACCCAGAAGATGATTGTCTTAATTTTTTAGGTATGTGTCAAGTCCAGTAATGGTGGTTTTGTAGGTGGTGTTGATTTGAATGAGGCCTCTCCCGCCTGCTGCTCTTGGGAGGTATAGCCTTTCTACATCTGTTTTGAAGTGGTACATTTTCTTTATTGTTAGGAACTTTCTTGTTTTGATGTCCAGCTTTTTGAGTTCTTCCATTGCACAGTTTATAATGTTGACGCTGTAGGTGATGACTTTGATTGTTAAGGTGTTGATAGCCTTAATTCTGTTGTATAGCATTACATTCAGATTTTAGCTTTGGTCATCTGTAATATTCCTTCTGGATTTCTTCTTTTATCTTTGTGTGTTGGATTCCGTCATCTTCATCCACACCCAGATACTTGTACACGTACGTTCCTTCTTCTTCTAGATCTTGGATCATGGTTTCAAGGTCAATCTCAGTGTTTTCACTGTTGGATCATTTTCTTTCCTTGAATGTGGCTTTTGTGATTTATCTAGGCCAGATTCCATGCTGATATCATTCCTGAAGCCTTTGACAATAGCCGAAAGGCCTTTCTTTTCCTTGTCTGATTTGTCATAGGTCTTTAGGTCATCCATATAGAACAGATGGATTATGATTGACTCTTCTTGTCTGTATCCATAGTCACTCTTGTTCAAAAGAGATGATAATGGTGCCAATGCAATGCAAAAAGGAGAGGGGACAGGGAGTCCCCTTGGAAGATGCTGTATACATTTTGCAGGTATACAGTTTCACACTGCATCTAGGAACAGATGATTAATGGTAACTCCACTATCATAAGTGATAAAGCACTTTTTCAATCTTTGTACAGATGAATGAGCATTTTTAAAAATCTTTTATAAAGTCTGGCTCCACAGACATCTTCTTATTATAATTTGAGCAACAATTGTTTCATTAAAAAAGATGATTGACATGCCTCATTCTATTTATGTTCATCTGGGGTTCATCTAGACTAAACTAGATAGATTGTTGTCTTGAACAGACAACCCCTGGGTTTTGTGTGTGTGTGTGTGTGTGTGTGTGAGAGAGAGAGAGATTCCTGACTTTCCTTCACCCTCCCACGTTCTCTCTTTATTCCTCTTACCTTCAAATCCTGTATTTTCTCTGCCAGGAACTCCTCATTATGATTAACACTGTTGTGAGCGGTAGCCTACACACTGTCACTGCAGACATTTTTGTATTTGCATATGTGCATCAATCTTTCTCCGTGTGTTTGTATCTGTGACCTGTGTATCTGTCTCCTTGGGTAAACATATGCATGTACAAAGGTGTATTCAGTATTAGTGCCCTTTTCTGTTGTTATGGTAGATGATACTGTCTAGCATTGCTGTCACTGAGCAAACAGGTGGGTAGATTTAGGGTTTATAAGGTTAATCGGTTCTTCCTTAGTGACTGCCCAATTCCTTCATGAAAGGCTTTACCTGCCATGTGTTTGCTAATTGCTAAAACCTCAGTGACCGAAATGTTATGGGGACCTTTTGTCACCTTTAATATCATGACCTTTTCTTGTTCTGCATCTCAGAGTCAAACAAAGGAGAGAATATCAAAGGTTAATTGTGGCAATGACAGTGTAAACCTGCAAGGTCCACATTAGCCTATATACTACAACTAAAATACAGGTTGAATTTTAGATATCTCAGTTCTAAAAATCACGAACAGCATTTTCGGCATTTAGATAGCAATATAAATAATTTTAATTAAAGTCTAGAAGTTACAAAGTACTCAAAAATACCATCACACACCTACATGTGTAACTGTTGACAATGGGGTTTAAATATTCTTCACTAAAGCTCAATTTTAACCTTGTACAGTGCATATTGATGCTTGAGTACTACCCCTCTTTTCTTTATACATTATACTGCCAAAAGTATTCAGTCATCTGCTTTCACACACATATGAACTTGAGTGACATCTCATTCTTAATCCATAGGGTTTAACATAATGTTAGCCCACCCTTTGCAGCTATAATACTTTCAGTTCTTCTGGGAAGGCTTTCCACAAGATTTAGGAGCGTGTTTTTGACCATTCTTCTTGAATCCCATTTGTGAGGTCAGACAGTGATGTTGGATGGGAAGGCCTAGCTCTCAGTCTCCACTCTATCCAGTCAAGTTCTTCCACACCAGATTCACTCATCCATGTCTTTATGGACTTTGCTTGTTGCACTGATGCACAGCCACATTGGAACGGGAAGAGGTCAACTGTTCTCTCAAAGTTGGGAGCATGAAATTGTCCACAACAGAGGTCCCCAACCCCCGGGCCGTGGACCGGTACCGGGCCGTGGGACATTTGGTACTGGGCCGCACATAAAGAATAAATAACTTAAATTATTTCCGTTTTACTTATTATCTGCGCCTAAACTATATTTTATTTTGAAAAATGGGCGGATTCGCTCCGTTACTTCCCTCCATGACTTCCTCTTGACGTGTCAAGACGTTTCTGCTCACATGATACGTCACCGCTAAAATTAAACCCAGAAGCTTCAGGCCTGTCTAACGAAATCGGTTGGTTGACCTACATAACGCTTCTTTAAATTTTTGAGTGCTCAACAAGAGTAGAAAAGCGCTATGTAAGAACTAGTCCATTTACCATTTTTATTTATCAACACTGGGGATAGCAGTGAGGTAGACCCAGCCATCAAACTGACTCTCCAGCGCTTGACACCGCGGCTCTGCAGCCACGCTCCATGTGAAATCGGCCGAACCCAGTCAAACCAGAAGCCAGCAAAAATGAGTATCAGAGAAACAAGCTCAGGGGGCTTACACTGATTCAGTGTTATGGTGAGTTGTATTTTTCATGCGCTTTATACAGTAAAAATCACCTAAGTCGAAGTCGCACAAATCGGGTTTTCGCTCTAGTTGGATGGCATCTGCAGGTCCTGATTTTTCCTAACATTAATTCCAATAAAATCATCACATAAATCCGTCGGATATTCACCTACCTCGGATGAAAAATCTGGTCCCATTGTAATAAATTTCCAGTTAAATGTGATCGCATAAGCTGGATGAGTTTAGCGCTAAAACCCTCCTCAGCTCCTGTCCGCCCACTTCCATGCATCGGCTCGTTTATGCACAACTACACACACACTAACAACGCCTGGAAATTGTTTTAGTGTTTATATCAGTTCATTTCACCGGGGACAATCGTGGCAAGTGTAAGCTACAAACTTGCACTTACGAGTAAAATTTCAGATTATAAAATTTGCAGAAGCAAATTAATAGATGAAGCAGAAGCCATTGCAGCGAAATTCGATAATAGACCCCAAACTGGGCCATTTGAATCCGACTCAGGTGATTTCTACTGTATTTGTTTTTGCAGTGTATCTTATTTTGAAGGCATGTTTTACCATGGCTCTAACAGCTGACCAGGGAGCGCTGTGGGCAGAGAGCCTGTTATTCATGTTGAGGCGGGATGTTACGAGAACGCTGCTGATAGAGTTGCATACGAATACAAAGTGGATTCCCGTTTTTTATTATTATACGTAGAAAATATCACACTTGGTTATGGTCGTATCATTTATTTTGACGTATTTATTCGCCACACCTTAAAAGCCGGTCCGTGGAAATATTTTCTAACACTAAACCGGTCCGCGGCTCAAAAAAGGTTGGGGACCACTGGTCCACAATGTCTTGGTATGCCGAAGCTTTAAGAGTTCCTTTTGCTCAATCTAAGGGGCTGAGCATAACTCCTGAAAAACAACCCCACACCATAATGCCCCCCTCTACCAAACTTTAGATTTTGCACAATGCAGTCACACAAGTACCTTTCTGCAGGCAACCCCAGACTCGGCCAGAGGAAGAAGCGTGATTTTGTCACTCCAGAGAACATGTCTCTACTGCTCTAGAGTCCAGTGGCGTGTGCTTTACACCACTGCATCCAATGCTTTGCATTTTTCTTGGTGATGTGAGGCTTGAATGCAGCTGCTCAGCCATGGAAACTCATTCCATGAAGCTCTCTACACACTGTTCTTGAGCTAATCTGAATCTGAAGGCCACACAAAGTTTGGAGGTCTGTGCACTATGCGTCTCAGCATCCACTGACCACGCTCTGTGATTTTATGTGGCCTACCACTTCATGGCTGAGTTGCTGTTCCCAATTGCTTCCACTTTGTTATAATACCACTAACAGTTGACTGTGGAGTATTTAGTAGTGAGGAAATTTCACGACTGGACTTTTTGCAGGTGGCATCCTGTCATGGTACAATGCTGTAACTCACTGAGCTCCTGAGAGTGACCCATTCTTTCAAATGATTTTAGAAACAGTCTGCATGCCTAGGTGTGTGTGTGTGTGTGTGTGTGTGTGTGTGTGTGTGTGTGTGTGTGTGTGTGTGTTTTAATACACCTGTTGCCATGGAAGTGATTGGAACACCTGAATTCAATTATTTGGATGGGCGAATGAATACTTTTGGCAATATAGTGTATCTTGCTTGGAAAATGAATAGTAGGTGCAGTAATTTATTGAATCATGCAAGCAAATATGAAAATATGGGAAAAACAGATTGTACAATTCTGACAAGCTTCAAATTCAATATTTAGAATTTATTTTATATTTAGTATCACCACCTTTATTCTTCAGCACAGGCAGCTTTCTTGTCATTTCTTTAAGTACAGTACCAGTCAAAAGTTTGGACACACTCAACCATGTGTCCAAAATTTTGACTGGTACTGTAGTCTTCAGGAATAGTTCTCCTGGCTTCTTGAAGAACATTCAAAGCTCTTCTTTGGATGTTGGCTGTCTTTTGTTCTTCTCTGTCAAAATTATCCCACACGGCTTCAATAATGTTGAGGTCTGGGCTCTAGGGAGGCCAATCCATGACAGGTATACTTAGACTGCATCGGTAGTGTGTTTGGGATCATTGTCATGCCGATAAATGAAGCTGTTGCCCATCAGACACTTGCATGGTAGATCACAATCTGATGGTACTTTTCTGCATTCATAATTACATCAGTTTGGGCAAGTTCTTCAACCCACTGTTATACCACTCTCCAGACCTCTTCCTGTGCATATTGATGATCATTGGATGCATCACTCCATAAGACCCGCTGACACTGATTTTCAGTCCAATTCTTGTATAATTTGGCATACCTCAGCCTTTTCTCCCTATTGCTCTTCCTTAAGAATGACTTCTTGACAGCCACCCTACCAAAGAGACCATTTCTGATGAGGCTTCAGTGAGCAGTAGAGGCATCAACTGAAGGAGCAGATGCATCTCTCAAAGGGCTGTCAGGGCTTTTTTTCTATTTCAGATACTGTTCATATCCTATACAGTAGATAGTTTTTTTTAAGCCTGCCACTTCTTTTGTCCTCCACTTGTCTTCCACTTGTCCAGTTATTGCGCACCATTTGTATTGTTCAGGGATCACCTTGTTGGTGCAAAAATACTCTTTTAAACATGCCAAACTGTGTTATCTTTGGCATTTTTTCATAGATTCCACTAAAGAAATGGGTATAAATTATGTGTTTTTGTGACAGGTTGCCAGTAACAAAGTGCCTAAAGATACAGTTTAAAATTGGTTCGTTGTCTGTTAAGTGTAGACACTTTTGAATACTTGAATGATTCATAGGTCAGTGTTAAGTAGATTAACAAACAATGAACATTCCTCTGAAAATGGTCAGGTACACGGACTGGACTGAAAATGAGTAAAAAGCAGCCAATGTCCAAAGAATAACTTTGAAAGACCTTCAGAAAGCCTGGGAAACTATTGCTCAAGACCACGTTAAAAAAGTCTGGCTCTTTGGAAGCTTAAGACTTTTACACAGTACTGTATAATGATTTGTTATAGTGGTGTGTGTTCTTTTACTCTTACAGTTTTTTGTACTCTAATCCTCTTTTTAAAAAAATTATCATCATGGGACTCACTATAATTCTGAAAACTCTTCAGGACAAGACTGAACTGCTGTATCACAGATCTTTTGAAAGCAGTAGAAAGAGGTAACAGATCTTCAAAAAGCTCTGTGAAGGTGTGCTTACTGAATATTTACTCAAAGATTTGTAGCATTTGTGGAATCGGCTTCAAAGGATAAGGGGTCCCAACTGATTCCAAATCCTGGCTTTCTTGGTGTACACAATATCAGGAAGTATCACAAATAGAAATTTGATTGATGAAGCCTCTGAGCTGAACACACACAGAAACACTCAGCATATTGTTTTGTGTAACAGGACCCTAAGGATGCTATGTTTATATGTTTTGTGTGTGGTGTTAATAGCACCGATTTTTGGGCCTCATTACAATTGTTGTTCCTATCCAGCATTCACAAGAGATTTAAAAGTGTTTTTGCCATTCAGTAATTTTCTCATTTTAAGACTGGTCCTGCTTTGGTGCAGTTTGCCTGTCTCCACGGGGGGAGACAAAGTCTACACACAGCCACACACCAAATACAGCTGAATTTAGATTAAAATAGCTGAGCTTTGGGTACCATACTAGAACTGTAGCATTTTTGTAAATACTGATCTTGTACAAGTGAGTTCTGTATTGCCCGAAGATAAGCTTTCTCCACTTCTGAATTCAGCCCCTTCAGCTATTTATCATGTTTTTAGCCCATCTGCTCCACTCCAGTGTTTCCTCTGAGTCCATTTTCTTGCTTGGTTAACCTTCAGTCTGTACAGTTTCTTGTGGATTCAGCAAATCATTCTTTCCCCTCACTCCCTGATTTTAACTCTTTATATACACTTTATATATGTCTAGAAGCCTCAAGTATCATTTGGTGTTGTATGGTAAGTTGGGTGGATGGCATAACAGTCACCTGTTAACTTACAGTGCTGGTGCTAATGATGTAGTATACATAGTAATGCAATATACTTGAGATAAATCACAAATAAACTACCCATGCCATATGGCAGAGGTCTGCAGAAATGTGTCTGAGGCTCATACATGTTTTAAAGAAATGTTTTTATGGAGTCCTATTCTGTCTTCTTACATTAAACATGAATTCTCAGCTTGGGTTAAAAAAAAAAAAAATCTGTAGGTATCTATCTTTGCAAGTACACACAGGAGAGAAGGCAAAGATAATCTCTGAAACAATCCATTCACATCATTTATTCATTTGTATTCTGAATATTTCTACATGGACAGTATGAGTATACACAGGTGACACTGATATCAGTCAACTTAGTTTATCATTTTTTTCAGCTATGACTCAAGTTTTGCAGATTCCTGGTAGTTGTAGAAATGCATTCAATCTACTGACTGATTGCTTTGGTTTATGATGGTGATTATTATTCTTGAACAAGTTATTGTAAATCTCTCACTGGAGTTAAATGTTTTGGTATAAAAGAATACTGCTTTTTTATCAAGTAAAGCTGATGTTTCACCATATTTAATTTAAACTCAGCTTGCTTTTTCTATGTCTGAACTGTTTGAATTAGATGTGAAACCACTGTTCAGAGCCCCTCAGAGCCTCTTAAATGTATTTGTAATTGTGTAATTTTGTAAGTCTATATATTTCCTGTATTCTCTATATACTTTATCCTGTATACTCTAAATAACACACAAACCAAAAAGTCTTGTGTGGCTAGACTGAGGGAAGGTAAGAAAATTGTTGAGAACTGACTACAAGTGTTCTTCTCCGACTAGAGAGATACAAATGATAATCTGACAGTGTATTGCAAGAACTGTGAATACCTTTGAAAAGATTTTTTTTTTTTTAATTGATGATGGTGGCTAGCTGCAGGGATAGAATATCTATTGACCAATACATTACTTTAGTCAAGGCTGTAGTGGTCACACGTTGTGGTTATTGACCGTTGGGTCAGTATTTTAATATTTCCAGTACTTTGGTTCATGACTGCCAAAAGAAAGTCTATGCAGTCCTGTTGCATGACTTGGTTTCAGGCAAGCTTAAGCTATTGGACAGATGTCCTCATATTTGACTCTAGAATATTTTGGTATACAAAGAAGTTCATGGCTGACTCAGTGAAGTGCTCAGGTCCTGTGGCTGCAAAATAAACCAAAATTGATCACACTTCCACCACCGTGCTTGACAGTGGGTGTGAGGTGTTTGTGCTGTCAAGCATGGTGCTAAACATTATGGCCAAACAGCTCTGCTTTGGTCTCATCTGAACCAGAAGTATTGTGGTTTGTTCAGATGCAGCTTTGCAAACCTAAGATGTGCTGCCATGTTCTTTTTAGAGAGAAGAAACTTTCTCCTGACAACCCTTCCAAACAAACCGTCCTTGTTCAGTCCTTTTCTAATTATGCTGCTGTGAACATTTAACATGCTAACTGAGACCTGTAGAGTCTGAAATACAGCTCTTGGGCTTTTTGCAATTTATCCAAGCATTGCATGGTCTGACCTTGGGGTGAATTCGCTGGGATGTCCACTCCTGGGAAGATTGTGTTAACACATAACGAATGCCGTTGGCCAGCAAACAGCCAATTTCAGCTTTTACATTGTGCTGAAATGTGATCTGGACATTTCTCAAGGAAGATGCTGAGAGAACATATAATATTTCTTATGACATTATCAAAACATCAGCTTTGACAGCAGCTGTAAGTTTGGCATTCAAGCAGTGTCATGCTCAATTAGTTAGTTTCCTCCACAAGTTTCTCCAAAATAGCAGCACAAAAACAAATCCTATTTTTTTTTAAAAGAACATCTGCTAAAATAGTTTTAATCTGTTGCACTGGATCATTTTTTTCTAAGTAATATGATGTGTATGTTATATATGAAGTGGTACTTTATTACCCTTTGGCCCGACTTGGTTAAGAGTGTAACAGTCTGTTGGACACTTTAATTTTGTGAGCTTGTAGGACTGTCACTTGCTTTAAATTCACTTACGCTCCTCCAGCTGTTTTCCTCTGTGCTCCCTTTCAGCTTTGCTCAGGTCGAGAAGTGGCAGTTCCCATCTCATAAGGTTAAGTGCATCCTGACATTTTGGTTTCTCTGCGTAAGACAGCCTTTCGTTATCTGAAGCCATCTCCTATCCAAGCTGATCCAGAGTGACAGGACTACTTTTGGCTTTCTCATTTTTTTTTTTTCCAGCCATATAATTTTTTTTTTTTTTTTTTTTTTTGGGAGGGGGGGTTATTTTAGAGTACACAGTAGAAGGAGGCACATGCAGCCTGATTTGAACCCAAGATTATGTGGTATTTGTCTGACCAGCTCAGCTGTCAGATTGCTTCTTTCGCGTCTTATCTTACAGATATTCCCTTATTGTAACTGGTTTTGATTTCTGCTCAACATACTAATTAACTGAAACACATATACTGACCTCAATGATCCCCAAGGGCATAAATTAATAGCCAGCTGGCTAATTGCGGCATGTTCAATTCTGTATCCTGAATTACTTTTTCTGTTCTAACGCTGTTACATGATCCACTGATAAATTCAGGGAGAAAATGTGACCTCTCGTCACAGATCTTTGTATATTTACTGTCTAATTAATTTGACACTGTGAAAGCTAATGGCTTCACAGCAATTACTTATTTAAAGTCTAGCTAGTATGTTAAAAGGAAAATCTGAATACATTTTGTTCTCCTTTTACTTCTGCCCTTATTAGCAGTCAGTGTGCAACCAAGCACAACTCTGACTTCAGACGTTTTTCCTTAGATGGTTAGGGCAAAAAATAAAACAAAAACATGATTAGAATTATTGCTCATATTAACACTGGCTCACATTACTGCATGTATGTAGTTATGAAGCCACATACAATTACCACCTGACTCTGGAGTTATCTTCAGCCTGACAGAATATTTTAAAATATTTGAGGTCCATTATTTCATTGTTCAGCCCCACTTTTACTATCTTGGATTGGGCTCACTGCTCCCATAACAGCATGCATCTGTTTTTCATTATCTGCACTATCTGCCAAGTACAAAATAGCAAATGATCAGAGGAACATAGCAGGACATGTAGCAGCTAAGGTCCCAGAAGTTTTTCTCTGAGTTTGTGGGGTCCAAAACAGAGTTAAAAGAGAATAACAGAATAATTTGCATTTGCGCGATTTGCAAAGAATCAGCTGTTTGTTTCTGCTGTTCCTGAGCAGCAGAACAGCCTGAAATTGGAGCTTTTCAAATAACATTCAGCATATTAGGCCCCAGTCACACAGGCATAGTGACTATCTGGCAACCACTGGTCGCTTGGGAAAACTGTGTATCCTGCAACCGGTTGGCAGGTGGTTACTGAAGCAGCTACTCACCAACTGGTTGGGAAATACAAATTTTTCTCTAGTGACCAGATGTTATCAGGTGGTCCCTTATCAGTCTCTAGGCCTGTGTGATGATACCTTAAACATTAAAGGTGGCCTATTATTTTCCATTCATCCATTCATCCATCCATCCATCCATCCTCTTCCGCTTATCATTTTCAGGGTTGCGGGGAGGGAAGGGGGGGCTGGAGCTTGTCCCAGCTGTCAGGGTACACTCCGGACAGGTCGCCAGCCTGTCGCAGGGCTAAGAGAGACAGACAACAACTCACATTCACACCTTTGAGCAATTTAGAATCACTAAGTAACCTAAACCCACTAACTGCAAGTCTTTGGACTGTGGGAAGAAACCAAGAGTACCCAGAGAAAACCCATGCAGACATGGGAAGAACATGCAAACTCCACAGAGTAAGGCCCCGGCTAAGGTGGGTTCAATCCCAGACTTTCTAGCTGTGAGGCAACAGTGCTAACAACCACAAATAAATAATTTTTCTCAAGGTAATTTTTATTCTGTGACTCTTGAATGGAGTCACAGATAGACAGTTAAAAAAAAAACACCCCTGTGTTGTAGCCCCTTGGTTCCTTAGTTTTCTTTTTTTTTTTTTCACTGCCTTTTTAAGACCCCCCTCTTTAAAAGCCCAGTTTCTTCTGACTGGCTACTCTTTGTCTGACATCTGTAAAGAGAAGCTAGTGCTCATAAGCCTCTCCTCCTCTAGCAGAACCTGAGATGAGCTTATATGGAAATCTGTGCCAAGCTAATACCACACCAAACAGCAGAAAATAAAGGAAAGATTTGGAAACCCAACATCTAGAGCAGTTTTTAGTCAGATTTTTTTCAATTTTAGCTCGCAGGGAGTACATATTGATATCTCTCTTTTTTTTTTTTTTACTTCTTCCATGTTAAAAATATATGAGCATCCAACCAGGTTAACAGTATGTAAATGACACACAATAAGGAAACTGCACATCATTATTGAGATGCTTTTGCTGAACTGAACAAAAAAAAAAAAAAAAAAAAAAAAAAAAAAAAAAAAAAGCATTTCATTAAAAATACATTTCACAGTAAGAGAACCTTACTCTGCTGTACAATGAGCTGAAGTATTAAAAAGCACACTCAGAAAATGTAAACAAACAAATATCACATTAATAATATATTCACTTTAAGGGGCTAAGCTGGTGGTTCAGCATACCTTCAAAGACTGTCCATTAAACCAGCCTATTCAACCAATCATTGTCAGACCAATTTAGAGAGAGGGTGAACTATGTAGCTTTGGTACCACAAATATGTACAGCTAGCACTCTGGCCACATTGTGTTGTTACTCATGATGGGGAGATCATGGATTCTCTATAGGTTTGCAAATCATTTATGAGGCCTGTATATATGACTGTTTTGTTCATCAATAAATTACTAAATTAACACATTATTTCACATCTGTCAACAAGGAAGTTCCTTATTGTTACATAACAAGCAGCTTTACTTTACTTTATAATCCAATTGCTTGCCAGATTTGCTTATAAACATGTTTTTGTATTGATGGCATTTCCCCATACCTATTACAATTAAAGAAATAAGAATTGGGAAACAAATGCGCAGCTATTATAGCTTATGTTAGGTATTGTGCCCTGGTGGAACTATAGCACATGTAATTCATCACAAATACCTGAATTTTGCCTGTACTGTGTTTGTCTATTCTATTGTAATATTCTGACTAAAAATGCTGTTTTCCATTTCAAAATCCTCACTTCTTCAAACTGCCGTTGCACACGTGCACACACAGAGGACACACATTTAATGTACATGTGCGTACATGGCGAAAGCTTTTCTGAGCCTTCAGAATTTGGAGTCTTTCTGAGTACTTCAGTGTTCCACAGAAACTTTACAGTACATAGGAGAAGCAGCATACAGTATGACACAGACATGAAGACGACATATATTTCATGGCTTTTCTTTTCGCCTCAATTGGATTCAGTCGCTCAGAATTTGCTCAGTCACACTAGTTCTTCTTTGTGTAGAATCTTTGCTTTGCTCCAAGAAATAAGAGTAATGTCCCTCTGACATTAACTAGATTTCAAATGACCTTTTTTTAGTCTTTCTTAGGTTCTGCAATTCTGCAAGGGTGGGCAGTCAGGGAATGGGGGTCTTTTTAAGGATGCATGCATAAGTCTATATTATGGAAATACTATACGTATCCAAAGATCGATTGGCATAGAGATATTTCATGTAAAAAAAAAAAAAAAAAATCACAATTAGAATGTGTTTACAAGATGGCACAGTTCAGTGTACAACAGTTCCACTATGAAAATTATCTATTTTCTTGTTTTTGTTTGCCTTTTTCTCTCCCTTTTTTCCACTGTAGATGCCAGCTTTAATCCACGGTAGTTTTTTCAGGAGCACCGTCTGAATTTGATAAGTTTTTGGAAAGCCTGCTTGAACTCATCATTGAATACAGTGTAGATGACAGGGTTGATAAGGGAGTTCAGGTATCCCAGCCATGTAAAGATATCAAACAGCACTGGATCAAACCAGCACTCTTTGCATATCGCCATGACAAGCGTGCCAACGAAGAAGGGAAGCCAACAGACGATGAACGCGCCCAGGATGATGCCCAGTGTCTTTGTTGCTTTCCTCTCCCGCGCTGCACACAGACGTTTCCTCTCCAGCACGCTGTCTGCCAGCTTCACTTTCACACTGTTCATGAACAGAGGCGATCCTCCACCTCCTCCTCCCCCACCTCCCGCATTGCCAGAGTGTAGGTGTGCTTCATGGTGGGAGGCGGAATTAAGAGAACAGAGAGAGGATCCTGCAGAGGTCTGGATGAGCTGTGCTGTGGTGAAACGCTTCCCAGACGATGATGGCGTCTTAAAGATGCGAGAGCGGGCCGCAACGTAAATCCGACCATAGAGGATGATGAGGAGCACTGTGGGAACGTAGAAAGCGCCAAAGGTTGAGTAAAGGGTGTAAGAGATCTGATCTGTATTCACCACACACTCTGTAAGCTCCTCGTGGGCTTTGGCCTGCCGCCAGAAAAGTGGAGGCATGGAAATCGATATAGAAATCACCCACACCACCCCGACCATGATCCCCGCACGGCGCATGGTGCGGCGCTTAGAGTACTCCAGCGCATCCGTGATGGCCCAATAGCGATCCAGTGCAATCACACACAGGTGCAAGATGGAGGCCGTGCAGAACGTGATATCAGATGACAGCCAGATGTCACAAACAATCTGCCCCAACGACCAGGTCTTGCTGACAGTATAGACGATGCTAATTGGCATGACTAAAATAGAAACCAGCAGGTCTGTGACGGCGAGAGAGCCAATTAGGAAGTTGGCAGGTGTGTGGAGCTTCCTGGTCAGGAAGATGGTGGCGATGACAAAGGCATTTGAAAGCACAGTGGCCAGCGTGACTACAGCTAACAGAGCAGACAGGGAGACCTGGAGACCAAGGAGTGTGGCCTCACTCCAGGGTTGGGCTGTAGTGGTGTCTGGAATCTCTGTGAAGTTACTGGTGAAGTAGTCCAGTGAGCTGTTAACCAGTTCCATCTCGCCTCTACTCTGTTAAACCTGCTATTTAGTTCAGTGTCATATTTATAATCTAAAACTGTACATGGATCAGTTCAGGTGTGGCACTGAAAAAGGCCATATTGTGGTGTGGCAGTGCTGATTTTGACTCCAAAAAGTAAAAACAACTGCAAAAGCTTCTCTTTTATCTTTTTTGTAACTAAGCTAAAGTTGTCCTTAAATTCCCTTTTATTGCAAAATCATTTCATATTAACCATTAGCAAACAACTCATTCCATAATTTCAGTTCAGAACTAATGGTAGTGATGATTAGTTGGCATGAATCAGAGACTAATTTGAGCATTTCACCGCTTCAGTATTGATTCGCTTAACTGGTGTAGCTGAAGGAGGGCAAAATCCTAATTTGTATTCATCTCCCTTCAGACAGACACGTCTTCTCTCTCATCCCAGCGCTCTTATCTCATCTCCAACCAGCAGCCAGCCAGCAACCACACCTTCAGACCACGCTTTCCTATCTATCAAATGCTTTAATGGGCTCCTCCTTTTCAATAAAGCAAACCAGGGAGCCGTGCGTAGGAAGATGATGACAGATACAGATACAAAGGTTTGCTTGTTCTCTCTCTCATCTTTCCTGAAGTCCACATGAAACCTTAAGGACTGAGGTTTTAACTGTAACTTGGCTGTGCCCAGTATTTCTAATGATGTCAGGAAGCCAAAGCAGTACAGTTACAAGATCAAAATTAGAGCAAAATTTATAACTTTAGCTCATAGATAATTGTTCAATATCCATATGTCTCCTCTCACAGCATCGCCTGTCAGACAGATGTTCAGTTGTAGAGTCCGTAAAGATCGCAAGGTTTCAGATTTTCATCCAGCTTCTTCTGAGGCATTTTCTTCCTGGGTGAGACAAATGAGAGAATAATAATTAATAACATTGTTTTTCCAGGGCATCATCCTGTGCACCGTATTGTTTATATGAACAGAGACGCACACACACAAACAAACCACCTACCATCACTGCCTGTGAATAAACTGTAACCTCAATCTTGATCTCTAAAAGAAGCATCATGACTTGATCCATGGCTTAACACCCACATGCCTTCTGATGTGTTGGAATAGTTGTAAGACTAAGTCGTCAACAACTACACACACACAAAAAAATCCTCTAACAATTGCAGCACAAATTAATATTCCACAAAAAAAAAAAAAAAGAATAAAGTTTCCTCAAAAGTAAAGTATTTACTTTTTCATTCACATTACTCTGACCAGATCTAGGAAATTGGAGCATAGTGGTACAAAGGGAAATGTTGCTTCGAGGCAACAGTAACAGAACATTATCACATGATGGAAGCTGACTCAATTTCAAATACAACGAAAGAGATAGGAGCTGAAATTTGGAACTGTGGCGTCGTGTCCCAGAAGGGATGAAAACTTCAAATGATGGCTAATCACTACCCTCCAGCTTTCCATCCATGTATTAGCTTTACTTTAATTTATTATTCAAGACAAAAAGCATGATTTACTGACCACTTATAATGGTGTGATATGTGACAAATTGTTATCTAAAGCTGTATTTTTGTCAGTTACTGTGAAAAAGCCACACTAAAGGTCCACTGTGAAATCTTCACTGAGTTTTGTGGGTTTTATTTGTTTAAACATGAAAGAATTAGGGAGAGGAGGTTTTACTGGAACAAAGTTTGCAAAGTTGTTAATTATTTTTTAGGTTGATTTCATTTTTCATACATCAACCAGCTTTGAAGTGATGGAAGGGTATTAAGAAATGTGGCGGCTGGAAAACAAACAGCGATGTTTGCCACAGTAATTACAAATGTTTGCCTTTTCACATTTAGCGCATCTTTCAGCCAGTACATTATGGCTGTCAAGAGTGATTTCCAAGTGTATGTTTGTTCCTGATACAACTCTGCAAATCACCGCCATTAAATGAAGTGTTGATTGGCAGCTGGTCTCTTGAGAGGGATTATTGTGCTATGGCTGTGACAACAAATTGGCATATTAAATAGCAAAGGAAACAGCCTTGGTGTCTTGGTGCCAGTCTCACCAGTTTTGGTGCATTCATTTGCAAACTCTCAAGCGACCATGAACAGTTTTATAAATCATAATCACTTACTTATGTGGTTTCTTTTTGCAGTGTTTCCTCTCATTTGTGCTGTTTTCTAAAGATCCTTTAGATAAAACCTTGCTCTTGCTTCTAAAACGTCTAACACAAATTTCATAACAATCCATCTAATTGTTATTGAGACATTTACCTAAACACAACCCTCAAATGAGGCCCATGAATGATGCAACCAAATTTATCAGCAGTGTGTCTAATATTTGTTAAGGTATTCTAGACTAAAGTGGTGGGCCTAACAACCAATGCTGGCTTTCAAAGAACTACACAGCCAGCATGACTCAAAATGAATCACAGGCAAACACTGAGACACCTAAAGGTCAGTTCTACTGACTCTAATCTGTAGATCCTGTGTTGTGCCTCTCTGCCTTTGATGGGCAAAAAAGAAAAATAAACACTGTGAATTTGATACCAGTTAGTCTCTTATTACTTTTTTAAACTATAACTTACTCAGGGTTGACATACCCCAAAAGTTCAAACTAGTAGTGTAAGCCAAAACATCTAACAAAAATGTATCTTAAATTTGTAAAGCCTGAACCATGAAATAATTGCCAGACAATTTAAAAAAAAAAAGAAAAAGAAAAATAACAAATGCATTTAATTCCTCCCTTGCAATAACCTAATCTATATTTCTCACTTTGTAAAATATGGTCTGACGTGACCTCTATTGTATGTGTAGCACTCACATCAGTCCGTCTATGTTTCAGTTTTTGTCATTGTAAGAGTACTATGGACTGTTTTAATAAGGACAAAATATCCTCACCCACTCATCCATTCAGTGATCAAACCCTTCAGTCCATTTCAGGACCTGGGTAGTAGTAAGTCTCCTTGTCTATAATTCCTTCCTTCCCCCCTGTGGGATCCCCTCACCACTCCCAGTGTAAACTAAGATAATTTATCCAAAGTTCCCTCACATCATACAATATAAAATCTTTGTTCCTTGCTTTGTCTTGCTCCAAGCCTGGACCATGACATTCAAATGGCTGAGAGGGCAGTTGTCTACTGGCTGCCCTCCATCAAAGACCTGTCCTCTTAAACAGCCAAGAAAAGGGCACAGAGTACTGACTGTACATACACGCTTATTATCCAAACTGAGTCAGACACACAAGGAATGGTAACTGAGTTTCACTGCAGCTTCAATTACAATAATCCTTATTAAAAGGTTCTGTGAAGGTAAGTACTTACTGGTTTTGAACATTTTTGCTTTGCTTTTCTGAACCCCAGGATGAGGGTTGTTACAAGAGTAATCCAGCAGCTTAGGACTGTGAAAATGAAAATAAAAATAGACTGGGCAAATGGAAAGCCAAAAAAAATCAGGGCATTTACGTTACTCATCACATGCTAAAGTGGCTCAAAACCCAATTTCTGTCTCCAAGTGGCTTAGATCAAATTTATTACACATGCAATCTTGTTTTTTTTTTCCCCCCTAGATCTGATCCATGCATAATCCACAACTAAGCAGCCGCTGTTAAAATTGTCAGATTGGATTGTTAGGATGGACACATCTGGCTTCACTGTACACACATTTTGCCTGTCATCATCATTCAGTGTGCACAGTACAAACAGAAACATGGTGAAGAGCAACAACAGTAACCATGGTTAATGGAGAGACATTGTTTCCAATTTACTAAACACGTATGGAGATTCATTCCCAGACGTGAATACAAGCACAGCCCTGTCATCCCCGAGAATGATAGTTAGTCAAGTTATTGTTATTCATGTACACATAAAATATCACAACAAAAAAACGCGATGTGCACATGTGTCAGAGGTAGATGTAACTGCTGATGGGTGAAACATCACACAGCGCACACAGCGTGACTACTTTACAGTCATCTCAGCACTTCATTGCATCAGCAGAGAAAAGACTGATTAGTGTGCTGAGTGTCTGGTAATGACGCTTAGTCCTAGTGTTGTAATACTGAATGCACCACAGAGTGAGCCAGCAATAAGACTGTTGTGGACAACGCTGAATTATTCATTCACATGTTCCTGTTGCAAGCTGCTACACTGTAATATGTTCCTGGTGCGTATCATTTCCCACACACGCACATGTGCAAGTAGCATGTATGATAGATGATTAAACAGCTTATCTGTTTACACATCAGACAAGTCAAGGACAAAGCTTATCTCCTAAGGGTCTGGTTTACAGCACAATGAGCTAATGAGATTCATAATGAATGGATGAGAGGGAAAGATTTTCAATCAAGACCAGGCCTTGCCTTAAATGGGCTGTATACTGTTTGTGTGAAAGCAATTATGTCTACATCTGGATTTGAAATTAAAGGTCTAATACAGTAAGGCCTGACTCTAAGCTGAGATGTGTATTTATCATCCTTAAAAAAAAGGAAGTGGAAACAACAATTTAAGATCACAATAAAAACGGAAAAAAAAATGTTAAATTGACTCATCAGGGTATGACAAAGAGCAGAACAGGAGCAACCGCAATATTGCATCTCTGCCCAGTTGGAGCCACTGCATCACATGCCATTCACAAATCAGAGATTAATTTCTTTCAGGCTTGGGCTGAGTCCAAGCAGATGCTGCAGCATGTGAGGCAGTCTGGTTGTTGGTCTGGGTGAAACAGTATTACCCTCTAAGCCCAACAGGCCTCCAAGTGCCGCATGGCCCCAGTGTAAATAAGCTAATTGATTTAGTCCAGAGGAGTCAGACCCATTGCTACCTTTGCTGTCAGTAATGTCTAGTGTTTACTCAAGCATGCACTAAACAGCATTTAGTGCATGCTTGAGTAAACATGCATGAGCATGCATGTGCATGAATGCGCATCACACAAACTCTGGATGATGTCCAAAGTTGTACTTGTTGTAGCACATAGCAGGAAGTAGCCCGTGTCTTAATACTTCTTCCGTTTGGTTTGGGGGAGGGTGGCAGCTGTGTTGGAGCGTGCAGCGCGTAGAAGACACGATGTCCACTCCGTTGCTGTGATTTCTCTGGACTTGCTACACTCCTACAATTACACAATAGATCTGTTCTGACTCAGGTGAACATCTGGCTTCACAAATACAGCTGCACCAGACAATGTCAATCAAAATTCAGTGCTGCTGCACATGCATGAAAACTGTTTTCCTGTCCAGCAACCACAGTCCAGATGAGAGATTACCTAACTTGATTAAAAATGTTGATATGCTTATTACGACTATGGCCACCAAACAATAAGCATGGCTAAGTTACTGCTAGTGGTGTGACTACAGTGGAGAAGATGAGGCTAAAAGAAAGACTCCTAAAAGATGATAAAAAGACACTTTCAACTTTGACTTTTGCACAGGGAAAGCATATTAAATCATTATCAAATGTTTAAAATAAATAAAAATTCTCCTAAAGCTAGACGCCATCCTACGATAGGACCAGCTATAAACCCTGTTACCATCTTGATGTTCTGACCCATGAGTACTCAGTAGGGGTTACTACATTATTGCATCAGTCTGTACTAATGGGTCAGAGATCTTTTTTTTTTTTTTTTTTACTTTTATATGACTTAAAAGTTTCTTTCACAGTGATGCAAACACAAAAACACACAGACCTTTAAATTTAAATGCAGGAAATGTATATTTTATGCTTCTCAAACCTACATGCCTGGCTTCAAACAATAATCATTGTTTGTTTGTTGCGAGTAGGTGAGCTGCCTTTTGCTGCCAATGCATTTGGATGATGTTTCCTATCATTACAGTGAGTACACAGCCAAATTCAGTTTATATTCTGTACAGTATATCGAGTGAGCTCTTATATGAGCAAGCTCTTTGCAACAATTGGAAGGAGAAACTTCTTTTTACCAGCTTAGTGCCAAGCAATAACACAATTATAGATTGCAAGGATTCATTATACGAATATGATAGAATCAGTGTCTGAACAGTGAACAGTATCTGTTAAAGGACAATCTACGGATTAAACTGCATACAGTCTAACCGACAAATAGAAGAGTCCATAATAATAGCATTAGTGCAATGCAGAGTAACAAATACTTCAATAATAAATGCTTGACTAATATAAATTGAGAAACACTGGCCTGCAATGCTGCTATTCAAAATTCATATTTTTCAAATATAGTTTTTCTTTCATATTACTGATGTTTGCAGGTTTCTAGGTGCATAAAGAGTAGGTGGTTTTTCTCAACCTGTGGGGGCTGCACATATGGAGAAGCATGCACATGTACAAGCACAAATACATGCAACATCTGCATCACCTAGCGACCATCCATTTACACACACAAAAATACAAGGATATATAAACATGAAAAAACACAAAGTCCTTGGAGTAACCAGCACTAGAGGACACTGAAGGGGCTTCACAGTTTCATGTTGATTTATGGTGACTGATTGCAGTGCTAGAAAATGAATTCTAGAGCGTGAAAGGAATATATATATGTATAGCGATATTATTCTGTATATACCTCAGGACTTATTACAGAAGCTAAGAAGGATAATCTCTTCTGTAAGCTGATAAGAAAGGGACAGATGGTGGGAAAGTGTCCCCTTTAGCCTCTTAGAAAGAGAATTACAATATTTCTATAAACAAAGTCTCCCAACTTGTTAGAGTTTTGCCAGGCTGCATAGAAGCTTGATAAAACTGGTTTAAAAGCAGATACTGGCATCTTTTTTGTCTTTTCATTTCTGCTCAAAAGAAACTTTATCAACACACAGGCAGCCTTCCCACCAGAAATGCAGTCCTCACTGTACATGACCCTTTGAAAGTGGAACAGAACCAGTGCAAATCTAGGACACCTGAGAAGCTGGTGCAGAGATTATCAGTATGCAAATGTTGCAGGATGCTATAGGAGGCACACTGAGACTGAGAGACCAGCCAGGACAAATAATAGTGATTATTATGATACCAGTATAGTATAGTAATACCTGTGCCTAATTATAAAAACAAGTTAATGCCCATGTGATCTTTTGATTCACACAGATTATTTTAACATACACTCACCAGACACTTTATTAGGTACACCTTGCCAGTACTGGGTTGGAAGCCCTTTTCCCCTTAGAGCTGCCTTAATTCTGTGTGGCATAGTTTCCACAAGGTGCTGGAAATATTCCTCAGAGATTCTGATCCATATTGACATGATAGCATCAAACAGTTTGTTTGTTGACTGCACATCCATGATATAAAACTGATGCAAGGCAGGATGGATCCATGCTTTTATGTTGTTTATACCAAATTCTGACCCTAACATCTGAATGTTGCCGCACATGTTGCCTCATCAAATCAGGCAATGTTTTTCCAATCTTCTATTGCCCAATTTTGGTGAGCCTATGTAAATTGTTGCTTTAGCCTCTTGTTCTTAGCTGACCACCCAGTGTGGTATTCTGCTGCTGTAGCCCATCTGCTCTTCTGCATTCCTTGGTTGTAAGAGAGGGTTATTTTAGTTACTGTTACCTTCCTATCAGCTTGAAGCAGTCTGGCAATTTTCCTCTGACGTCTGACATCAACAAGGCATTTTCATGCAGAGAACTGCTGCTCTCTCTTTTTCGTACCATTCTCTGTAAAAACCAAGAGAAGGTCATGTGGGGAAATCCCACCAGATCAACAATTTCTCAAATACTCCGACCAATCTGTGTAGCACCAACAACCACACCACGTTCAGTCACTTAAATCCCCTTTGTTCCCCAGTCTGATGCTTAGATTGAACTTCAGGAGGAAGTCTTAACCATGTCTTCACACATGTAGCGAGGTGCTGCCATGAGATTGGCTGATTAGATATTTACATTAATGAGCAACAAGTATACAGGTATACCTCACAAAGTTGCCAGTGAGTTTTTGTTTACATCATTTTTCAAAAATTTGGATACATTTATTATGAACATCAGACACTTAGACATTTTATATGTGACAAAAAATATTTTTCATTTCCCTTTGAAAAATATAGCATGTGTGCTATATAGTCTGAAGTATTGTGTTTGGATTATTTTTAAAAAAAAGGAAGCCTTCACCTTTGGCATTTTTTAAAATTAACTAAATAAAATTGTCCAAAAAATTGTAATAACAGCATAATTAAACAGTGGATGTTTGACACTGACGAAGACACAGTGAAAGACTATAGTAGGTTTCTTCATGTTACTTGTGTGACTCCTGATATTTACTGAATTCAGACATTAACAGTCATCGTGGCAGTGAAATAAAATACTGAGATTCATGGAGCCAAGGGTTGGCATGTAGAGTTAAATTGGATCAAATCTGAACTCTGGAGCGCTGTGCATGTTATTAGGAGGATGAGCTGAAACGGTGAGACAGTGCGCTCTAACCATAGTAGATGATCCAGTGTCTCGACAAAGACAGCTCACTGAGGGCTGATTAGACTGTGGGACAGCTTGTGCAGAACTTGTTACAAACCCACAATATGACACCATTTGTGACATAAGAAAACTAGAAATCTTGTTTTGTTTTTTTTTAAAAAAAGCAACGGCTTTAGCAGGTGGGGAGATACCCAGTAGTTTTCAGATAGTTTAGAGACACTACAAAGGCTACAGAAATAATTTTTACCATTTAAAAGACCTTAAAATGCTGGTGCATGATCAATCCACACAATAACACTCAATTTTATGTCCTTGACTAAGTTTTTTGCTCTTTATGGATTGCAAGTAGACTGAAGTTGCATTCCTTTTCTCCTTATTACGCTATTGTTTATCATTATTTTACTCCTAATGAACGCCTTTACTTTATCTAAAGCGTTTGCAAATGGCCTTGTGTTTAAATAGTAGCAGAGAAATACACTTTCTGACACTAAAACCATGGCTTTTGAATATTCTTAAAAAGGAGCAGTAATGTTTAGTTGGTGAGTAAATGCAGACAGCTGTAGCTTTCGTAGAGATGGTGTATTGATTTTATTGTCAATTAAACTGGATGGATCCATAGAGCATTGCAGAATCCACGAAAATATGCGTGTAAGCCTATTTGTAAGTAAAACGGAACAGAAAGTCTGACATCTTGACTATCTAATTTGGAAGAAGTTTAGAGCAAAACCTTTCTAACATTTCTAACAGAAAGATGGTGTCAATTAACAAATGCTGGGCTGCCTTTAAAATTTTAGAGATGAGCTGACAGCTCTGTGTTCAGAATCTAGTTTAAGAAGCTCAGGTCTGTATCAAATGTCAAATGCAAATACCTTCAACCTTATAACCTCATCTTTAAGCTTCAAAAATTATGTAAAAAAAAGCAATAGAAAAAAAGTATTTTAAATTCCAGTTCTTCAGTCTTATTACAGCTTTGGTTTCCATTATCTGTTTCCCACAGTGGCCCTGACAGATCAAATGCACTGGAACTCAAGAACATACTAAAACACTGCAAAAGCACACAAAACACAACGGAAGTTTAATGAAACACAGTGGAAATGGATGCAAAGCTCACAAAAAAAGAAAAAGAAAACTCGTGAAACTCATTAAGTGTTTTTGGGGAGACGATAACATGACGGAACAGCTGCAGAAGGGACAAGCTAACAGTAAAAGGCTAATAGGAAACATGTATCTACAGTATCATATAAAGCATGCAATAAAACACGTTACTTTGCATCTTTCTCTCCCTCACGCCACTGAAGAATCCTCCGCTTCTTTTAAGTATGTCTCAGCAGCACCACTATGGCAGCATTTCAGAGTAGTGGTTCAGGTGCACAGAACTGCATATACACCAGCGTGAAAGGCAGTGCAGCAGCTGACGAGTTGCAAAGCAGCTTGCAGATGACCAGCAACTCGGGACAGGCTAAGGCAACTTAAAAATCACACTCTACATGAGAATTGCCTATTGGATAAGTGAAAGGGTGTCAGCTAAGCTATCTGCTGATCTTGGCTGGCAATGATATCATCGATCTGCTGGTATTGCAGCTTGACCTTGTTGAATGCCTGAACTAACATTATGCTCAATTCTTTTGTGTCACTGATGCATTAAAGCAGGGGTGGGAAATTAATTTTCCCAAGAAGCCACATGAGAAACTGGGGCTGTTGTAGAGGGCAGCAGAAATGAGCTGAACTCAGTTCTGCTCAATATTAATTTTATCTCTTTATAAGCTTATTGGTGCGGACAGTCCCAGTTTCTCATGTGGCCCCTTAGGAAAATTAATTGTCCACCCCTGCAATTAAAATAAAGTCAAAGGTATGCTTCTTCCTGTAGATTTGTGGACTAATATTACATTTTGCTTGAACATAAGAGACTATTCAAAGTACATGAAAACTTAGATAATTTATTTATAGCTCAAGAACAATCTAATAGCATAGATACAAACAGATTTAAGAGAATGTCTATGTTGATTTGCTTTAATATCTAACTCTGCCTTTGCTGTTGTATTTCTGTATTTTACAGTAAAAATATTAACCTACAAAAATGAATTTTCCCAGTAGAAGCCAAAACAAATAAACTGTCATTATTTGAGCTATTATTGCCCTGTTGTTTTTTTTTATTACCTGAATATGATTCAAATGTTTTTATTATAACATGAAAAGTAAAAGTGCTAAAGTTTAAACTTTTCTGTTCCTCCGAAAGGAAAATTTCAAACTGCTGACTGAACCTTAAACTCTGTTGTTTCTATAGTCTAGTGTTTCATACCCTTCTGACATTTTAACTTAGAGGCTTTCAGTCAGCAAATTACAGACTCTGGGATAATGCGAAATAACTATCCCCCAGAGCTGCCTTGAAATAATGGAAATAGGCATCTTTCAACAAGTAGTCAATCTTGAAACACTGACCACTAATGGCTTGATAGGTTGCTGCTGTGAGAGCAGGGAGTGCATCTTTCTGTGGATTCAGACATGACCCCTGCTGTCATTTTCACAGCAAGGGACAAATTCTCATGATCTAAAATTACAGCTTTCATCTGGAGGGCCCAAGCCTACGTATCAGCTCTAATTAGATGGACAGCCTGACTGCTGATTAATTGGAGGTGGAGGGATACAGCAATGAAAAAAAAAATGCAAGGCCAGGAAATAAGGAGAGGAAAGAGACTAAAAAGAAAGTGAGGAAAGTGAAGGAGTCAAGACCAGAAAAGATTTGAAATCGAGGGACTGGAACAAGGGCCAGGAAAACTGACTGAAAACAGACATAAACTTTGGGCGGCTGAGGTTAAAAAATCATCATGAATAAAAACAAAACATTGCACTGAGACAATGAGGTGGGTTGTCCCCCCTGCTGGAGCAGTGGTGTGGAAAATGATAAACAGAAAGAGAGGAGAGTCTGACAGAGGCATTTTATTTCCTCAGTGAAAAAGTCTCACACTGATTCCAGTCCCTGTCAAATAATCTGGCCTGTAAATCCAACAGGATTACCAGTGAGACTGTGTTAATTTTCTGGGTTGCTTTAATTCCAGTGTAAAGAAAAAACCCGGCAGCATAAAAACTGACAAGAGGATTTAATGAAAGAAGCAACCCGTACCATGAAATGAAGACTGACTTGGTTGAGCTTCTGTCTGTAGAAGTCAATTCGTGCACTTGTGTACATATTCACAGACATTTGCAAGTAAATATGTGACAAGTGTAGTTTAACAAACCATACTATTTTTTGTTACTACAAACATCAAAGTATTTATCAAAGTATTGACAGATATCCCAGTCCTGTAAGTGAAACAGGTAGCAAACTGAAATTTCATATGTGCCACCAGCTACAGGTTGAGAGACCTGTCATCTTGCAATCTTCTGATACGTACATCGTTATGCTCCACAGCGCCCCCCACCCCCCCAACAGAACAGGAGGTGCCCTTTATTAACTGATCATCATCACCAAGTGTGACCACCTCTATAAAAGCAGAAGTTTTTGCAGTTTGCAGTCTGGGGCATTCAGGTGTGTGTTAACACAATGCCACAATCTTCCCAGTAGTGAATGTCCCAGCAAATTCACCCTAAGGTCAGATCACATGATGAAACTGCAAAAAACAAACAAACAAAAAAAACCCCAAAAAACAAGAGCTACCTCTCAGACTCTACAGGCTTCAGTTAAATGTTAAAGTTCATGATAGTGCAAATAGGAAAAGACTGAACAAGTATGGCTTATTTAGAAATGTTGCCAGCAGAAAGCCTCTTCTCACTTACAGTACAGTAAAAGAAAATAGTAGCAAAGCCAAGCTTTGCAAAGCTGCTTTTGAAAAGCACAAGACTTCTGGAACAATGTCCTTTGTACATACAGGACCAAAATGGAGATATTTGACCATAATGTGCAGTGCCATGTTTGGTGAAAACCAAACACAGCATATGAGCACAAGCAAGTGAAACTTAACTGTCAATCACGGTAGTGGAGGGATGATGATTTGGGCTTGTTTCTAAGCCACAGGACCTGGGCATCTTACAGTCATTCCTCTCTATACCAAAATGTTCTACAGTCAAGTATGAGATCATCTGTCCAACGACTAAAGCTTGGCCCAAAATGGGTCACACAATGGGACAATGATCCCAACCACACTAACAGAGTCCAGTAGTGCAGTAAAAGTCCAGACCTCAACTTGACTAAACCTTAAGAGAGCTGTGCATAAATGCATGTGTCATGATCCTGGGGTTGACCCAGCACTCTGTGTTTTTGGACTTTCTAGCTTTGGTGTTAGATTTCTTCAGTTTGCTCCTTAAATTGTTTATGGTGTAGATTCTTTACCACTGTGTTCCACTATTTAGTTATTCTCAGTCTAGGCTGCTTTGAGTTTGCTATGCTGTCCTCAGTTGAAGTATTCTTTATTATGATTTTCTATGTTCTAGAGTTCAGGTTTCCCTGCCCTTTCCTATTTAGTTATGGTCGGTCTCTGTACCCTGTTCAGGTGTCTTGTCTGAGTCTCTATGTGCTTGTATCCCTCTGTGCTTGTGCTTTCCCATGTTTTGTGAAGTCTGCATGTGTGTCATGGTTGTCACTTCCTGTTTTATTTTGACAGTCCCTTTTCCCGTGTTCTTTGTGTTTAATGTAGCTTCCCTTGTGTCATTAGTCTAATTTGGTTCACCTGTTCTTCCCTGCTGTCTCCCCTCTCCCTAATTACCTTGTGTGTATTTAAAACCTCAGTTCTTCTCTGTTCCCTCTCATGTTGTCGGTGTCTCCTACAAGTTGTGTGCGTCTTTTTTGGAGTTTTCCCCTTTTTGTTAATCAAGACTTTTGTGTATGGACTTCCTGCCTTGACTCACGGATTTGGGATTTTTGTATATTTGAGTAGTGTCATTATTAAAAACAGCACTTCAAATTAAGTTTCTTGCCACTGTGTCCTGCATTTGAGTCCAACCCTGCCTGCCACACCTTGACAAAATGCCCACAAACCAGACTGTTAACATCATACAGAAAATGTTTAGTTTTTAGTTTTGTTTTTTTTACGTGACTGTTTCTCACACTTGGTAGGTATATTGCTGGGGACTCAAGTGAGTGCAGTGTACAGTGTGAAGCTGTTTGGGTGAGCAGTCCTCATATAGTGGAATACTGAAAACTGTATGTTTTCAACAATGACATCCTCAGCAGACTGGTGTCATTGGCTGTGTTGACAATGTAGTTTTCATTTAGATCATCAGCAGTCCATTATAGCCTGAATTTCAGTGAGTGCGGTTCATTAACCTTTTGCTGCATACCACAACCAATGATTTGTTAACTTCTCCTGGAGTCACTGAGCAGAAGTATCAGGCACTACCACCTAATGGAAAACCTGAACAACATGAACAACGACACTCCACCAGTACAATGTATGCAACTACCACTGTGTGACTGTCATTGTTAGTATAAGCTCAACATGAAGTTTTTTTTGGTGTTGATGCAATAGTGTGTGTCTGTGTGTGCAATGTCAGGCTCGCTTTGGATATGTTTTGTTTTTTTTAAACTATTACTAGAATAGTGTTAATAAAGGGATTATAGAAGTAATGGCATAAGAGGCCTAGGGCTTTAAAAATGCATTTTTTGTCAGAATTCCTACAATTCAAGGTTTTTAAAGGAAACTGCTTACAGACAAATCACAGATGTGTTTGTTTTACCTAACAGAGTCTAGTGTTGAGTGCAATGGTGGATTTTTTTTTTCCTCACAAATATCAGCACCTGATTGTGACTTCTGGGTCTGTTTCTCTAAACGTTTCTCAACTTTTAAAAATATATAAAGTTAGAATAGCATAACAGCCCTCTCTATAGTACATCTTGGTGTTTATCTGATTTTATTTGCATTCAGTGACAGTTCCTACAGCTTTTCCAGCTTATCTTTGTGCCATGTTTTGTTACAAAAGCAATAAAATAGAGTAAAACTAGTAGTTTCATTATATTTTGTATTTTATATTTGATTGGTTTGTTGGCAGCTCAGCTACATAGACTATATTGCCAAAAGTTTTCACTCATCTGCCTTCACATGCATATAAACTTGAATGACATCCCATTCTTCAGTTTAATATGATGTCGGCCCACCCTTTGCAGCTGTAGTAGCTTCAACTATTCTGGGAAGGCTTTCCACAAGGTTTAGGTTTCTTCCAGAAGCTCATTTGTGAGATCAGTTACTAATGTTGGACAAGAAGGCCTAGCTTGCAGTGTCTGCTCTAATTCATCCTAAAGGTGTTCTGTTGTGTTGAGGTCAGGGCTCTGTGCAGGCCAGTCAAGTTCTTCCACACCAAACTCTGTCATCCACGTCTTTATGGACCTTACTTTGTGCACTGGTGTGCAGTCATGTTGGAACAGGAAGGGGCCATCCCTAAACTGTTCCCACAAAGTTGGGAGCATGAAATTGTCCAAAATGTCTTGGAATGCTGAACCATTAAGAGTTCCTTTCACTGGAACTAATGCCTCTTTTCCACTACTAGCTACTCAGCTCGACTCGACTCGGCTCAACTCTATTTGGTTTTGTTTTGTTTCCATACGTACAATTTAGTACCACCTCAGCAATGTGGCAGGAAAGTCCCATGACATCATTTGTATGCGACACAAACACAAATGGTAGCTCCGTCTAGCTTCCTCTGAATTATGTTGTCAGCCACCAAGCACAGAAATGTCTGTGTTGGTTACTGTGTAGCCATTTACCTCATTGCCGGGTTTCAAAACTGGCGAATTTGATTCTTGTGAAAGAGTCGCTCTCAGCTCGCTTGGAACCATGGCTGAGTAGGTACTAAAAAAGGACCTAGTACCAGGTACTATCACCTAATGGAAGACCCTAAAAATCGAGTCAAGTCGAACTGAGTAGGTAGTAGTGGAAAAGTGCCACGAGGAGCCAAGCCCAGTTCCCGCCAAACCCAGACTCATCTGATACCACTTCATCCAACGCTTTGCATTGTGCTTGGTGATGGAAGACTTGGATGAACCTGCTCGGCCATGGAAACCACAAATGTTTGTAGAATCAGTCTGCATGCCTAGGTGCTTTATTTAATACACCTGTGGCCATGGATCCTTTCTAATGACCAGCAAGGAGTGTCTCTTTGCTCAGATTTTGCAGAACTCTGTAATACTAACTCCACTTATTACTGGTTTATTACCTCGCTAAATACTAACTCCACTTACTACTGGTTTATTACCTCGCTAAATATTTTCCTAGTAAGTGACAAATTCATTGTACTTAGAGCAGTGGTGCATTAACACGTTGGTCTGTAAGTTATGCTCCACTGAGACCTGCAATCAGACTGACTGATAGTGTCTCACAGAGTTTAGGAAATACACTTTATCTGCCAGTAGTTAGCTCTCCTTTATATCAGAAGTTGAGCAACTTAATGACTAAGGCATGAGGCTCATCTTGAGATGGATGAGTGATGGCAGAGACAGTCAGTACCAGTCATTATACTGGCTCTGACAGTTCTTTGGTAGTGAAGCAATAATAAAGTGAATATAGCTTCCCCTGATACTTGAAAGAATTGTTCTCAGGGTGGAGTGGTTTATAACTGAATGGTAAGTCTTCTTCACAGACACTGTTTCACCATCTGCTTAGCTAATCAGCCAGCACTCGTGCTGCACAGTACATTGGGCTGCAAGACAAACAGTGTAAGATGACACTGTGCTTCACTACCTCAAGTGGGTTTTTTTTTGTCTTTGGTGTCTATTATATCTTGTAGTAAGTCCTGGAAAATGACATGTTGGGACAACATAGTTTACATTAAGCAGTGACAAATACTAAAATTGTGGAACATAGCTGATCACATCTGCTTCTTGTTCTCACATTTTTAGCCCTGCAAGACAGCAAAGGTAGTTGACTCACATGCACTGGACTCAAACAAGTAATTCATTACTGTGCTGCACTACCGTTTGGTACTGCCTGTGACAGAAAGAAGAAGCTGAGAGGAATAAGCTGCTGGTGTCTCACTGGGAGCTTCTCTACTGACCTTCATACCTATTGTGTAATTCAAGATTTTACAATTAAACATTTAATAAGCCTTGTCTCCCTTAGTTACCGTTACTACACCTTTACATTCTTCCACAGCAAATATGCAATTAACATTAACAGTGGTGGCACATTCACCTCTTGATCTCAGAGGTAGACAAAGACAGACTTCTCTTTTGTATCCAGTGACCATTGGATTTGTCATCTGAAATGACAGGTGTTGATTTTATCAGCTGTAGCTTTAGGTAATGATGCTCTAAGAGCTGGATAAAAATGTGCATGCCTGATTTTTTTTTTTTTTTTTTTATGTTTCAAGCTGACGCATAATTGTACAATAACATGGATGAGATATTTTGCTAAAGGTTAAAGCTGCATAAACACCCTACTCATCTATCCTGTATTAAAAATGAAAACCCCTCTACCCACCAAAATTTGCAAATTATATGCATCAAATGCCACTACAAGCTAAAAAAAAAAAAAAAAAAGAGGCAAATTTTCTTCCCACAATAAATCTTCAACATCAAATTGACACACAAGACACACAGTGTTCACTTAAGCCCCCCTGCTTCATGTCAGTTTACATTTCAACCAGCAACAGTGTTTTAAGTGGCACTGCATACATGCTTCTGTAGGTGAAAAAATAATGTGACTCCAGGCAAGAGAGGCATAGAGCAACCAGTGCTCCTTGAATTTCTGTATCCTCTATATGTAAGAGGAAATGATTAAACAGCAGTTCTTATGTGCACTTGTGGTTCACCTTTGGAACAATCAGGCATTAATTGTCTGTTCCAACATGAATTATTAAAGCAGAATTTTATATGTTGCCTCAAAGAGTCGTAAGATATGTGATATGTTCTTCTCCTGCCTGAAATGATGAGCGAAAAATGCTTCATCATAATACGGTAAAATCACATATTCAGAAATATAATAGTCTAATCTTTTTTTGATTTTTTTTTTTAATTTACTGTGTCATTGCTAAGTAAAGATTGGTTATAAATGGATAGTGGATTCAGTTCTCCATCTTCAGTCACATCCTGATAGTTAATGTGCATGTGCACTGATGTGTCTGTGTGTGTCTTCGGGTGTGTGCGTAACACTCCTGCTTGGCTGCGAGGAGATGGGGGAGAAAATGGTGTCAGTGTGAAAGTGAGATAGGAAACTCCACATGTGTGTGAGTCTCCCAGTGAAAAGGGAGTACACTGTAAGGTGAAATACACTTTTCTTCAGAACACTGTGGTGGTGAATCTCCTTCATTTTGTTTAGCACCTCTCACATCAGTCAGCTACTTAAAGAAAAAAAAACAAAAAGCAACACAGAGGAGATCTATTTTTACAACTGAACTTAATGACTTTCCTGCTCACTTCTCCACCATAACAACTGTTAAGGTGGAGATTTATTCAGATACTTTGCTCAAATATTCATGAGGTCAAGATGAAAATTCAATCAAAACCTACTACAGTTACCAAATTATCACATGCTTTTAAATGCCCACCTCCACCATGCCTTACACAGTTTATGCTCTGTCATGCATGAGTCTTAATTTTCAGTTTAAGCCTTGCGTTTAAGAAGGTTTAAAGCAAAAATTTCTTTATTCCTGCAAATAAATGTTACCACCATTTCAACAGAAATCACCCTCAGAAGAATCAGAATCAGATCAGATCAGAATCAGAAGGTTTTTATTGCCATATGGGTGAACAGGTTCACAGCATTAGGAAATTGCTGTGGTACTTCGTGCTTACAGAAAAAAAAAAAAAAAAAAAAAAAAAAAAAAAAAAATAAGTATAAAAACTATAAGACAATATACAAGTATACAAACCCTGCAGCATAAATGACATTTGATGAACAGATTCCAGGTCTTTGGGATTTTCCTGAGTTCCCTGAACCAAATTGTGTTTTGTTTGGTTTTTTGCCTTTAAATACTGTAACATCCTTCAGCTGAGGTTTACTCACCCTGTAAGTCAGTACTGGCACACAGGAGCTTCATGCAGGTTTTCTGCTTGTGTTTTTTTTTTTTTTTTTCCTCACGTCTCTTACGTCTTATTGCTCATATTATGCTTGGCTTGCTTTCTCAAAGGGATTCCTATATTTAGTCTATAGTCTGTGTTGCCTCATTGTAACCTACTTTATAAAGCCTTCATTCCCTACCGTGTCACTAAAATAGTCCTAAAGGGACGTAAACTGCGCCAACGATACTTACAAGTGACCTTATCACACTTCGTTGCATCCGTTGTATCTATAATAGATTATTTTAGGATTCTCTGCAGAAGTGTTTGATCTTTATTGAGTATCACTTTTTAACTGTGTATTTGCGTTAGCTCTTTTTGTACTTAAAAACATACTTAACTGTTGTCTCTGTATCGTCTGTTCTGCGCTCTCAGATCCATGCGTAAAGGGAACAAACACGGACAGGTCCACCAAGATGTTATTTTTTTAAAAAAAGGTAAACAAACAAACAAGAAAAAACAATTAAACGTACCGTGAATGTTCCCCGTTTGTTGATATTCTCGCTTTCTTCTTTTGCAGCAGAGCAAAAAAGCAATCCCGGAATCTCGTCCTTCATTTACGCACGTCCAGTACAAACAGTCGGAACGCAGACTGGTTACACTAAAAGTACCTCAGCTTCTGTAGATGTTACTGCTGCAAGTGCTGAGGTTGCTTCAACTCTTATCTAAAAGGCAGAGCCTTCGTGTAGTTATAAACACAGTTAAGTCGGGTCTGTGGTCAGCGTTCGAAACAGATATTTTCAGTTATCTTGTAAACTTGTGCAGCTTGAACTCGTTACACTTTAAACGACTTCTTAGCAGGCACTGACAAAACGCCTTTAAAAAAAAAAAAAAAAGCGTCAGTCTCTAGTATGTGTGAAAAGTGTGAAAACTGCTGCACCGGCGGAGCTTCGTTGGATGCATTAGGACGCAGCTCATTGCGGGCTGTCTCCAGCAACAATTAACTACCCGGTACAAGACATGGGGACTTCCTGGAGCTGATGCGATCCACTCTGCCCCTGGGAGACAGAAAAAACGTCTGAAAGTTGCATTAAAATCTGCGTTTCAAGAAGGTTTGGTTGAGACTGGCTGCATGGTTGCATTAGGAGTGAATTTACCCGCCGCAAGCACAGGCGCGTATCCTAGTAATTCATCAGACAGTCCGCCCCATTACTGTTACAGCCTAGGCTAGAGGCGCTCAAGACCGGGTGTAGGGTCCAAGACGGTATCACAGCAAAACAATTTAAACAAAACAATAAAAGAGTGGGCACATGTGGGCTATATTAAAGACTCATATTTCCATGCAGGTGTTTGAGGACTATAACTGTAAGAGTGAATTTAATAATTTTTTGTTTAGTTCAAGATTCATTCCCACATGCTGGCATGCCAGCTGAATGCATTGGCTTCATTAAAATTTTATGACTTTTAAAGTCTGCGGTGCTGATGCAAGGCGCATTGGCCTTCCACTGGTTTTACAGTAAGAATGTAACACACATATTCAATATTATAATTCACTTTTTTTCATACTTTGTAATGCAACATCACTAACTTTGTTGCTGTACTATAGCCTGAACAAAACTACTATGTCATTGAAAACCATTCTGAAGTCTGCTATTTTGATACAAATAATTATGTACTAGGTATATTTAAGGTTCATTCAAACTGCAATGAAGCACATTCTGAAGTGCCTTGGGTGTTCTGTAAAGCGTGATACAGCAGTGTAATTTAAAAGTTATATCAGTTAATTTTGTTTCTTTCTAAATAATCTCAGAGATGTAAAAAAAAAAAAAAAAAAAGTGGTGGTAATTTCTAACTTTATACTATTCACATTCCTATACCATACACATAACAGAAAATCTTCCAAATTTACAAGCGACATTAAGATTTTTATTGTAACCAATACCTGTGAAGCTCACAGTGTGCATAATCACACCTCCTTCTTGCTGCCTCTACAGTAGGTGAGTGCAAAGTGTAGACTGTATAGCTTGCTGCTATCTACTTGGGTGGCTGTCGCTCAGGTGATAGAGCGGGTAGTCTACCAGTCGGAAGGTTGAGGAATCGATCCAATCCAGTCTGACTCCTCCAGTCCACATGCCAAAGTATCCTTGGGCAATAACCCTGAGCTGCCCACACTGCATTAGTCAGAGTGTGAGTGTGTGCCTAAATGTTGTACAAAAATAGATAAACGCACCACACTGTGCGACTTTGGAAAGCGCTTTGAGTACTCAACTCCATTTACTACTTACCTTCAAATGGAGCTCAGAAGTCATGATTATGACATGGAAAGTCTTGTGAACTTGTAAGTTTCAGAAAGTTATCCAACTTGAAATACCAAAATGGCCCACCCGCTTGGGTGGGGTGGGGTGGGGTGGGGGTGGGGGGTCATATGGACTCTTCTTGTGAACACATCAGGATAAGAATGACTTTTTTTTTGTTTCTTTTTGCCAGGTATTACACAAACCAGATTGCATTTGGAGGCACCAAACTTACTACTTTAAAAAGAAGCTGAAGGTTATGTTGTTGGCTGCAAGAATGGGGAGAATAGTTTATCAATGTGGCTAACGCCATTAGCTTTGATCGTATAACCACAGGAAAGAGTTATGTCAAAATTCTAATGTGGATGGACGTTTAAGACATTTAAGACATTTAAGACCAGTTTGAGACACATAAACAAAGCCTCCCATCTTTTGCGCTTCAGTGCAAGTTAAACTCAGCTGGTTTTTTTTCTCAGCTCTTTGCTCGCCTTCTACTACCTGTGTTTGCAGATAACCTACCTTATTCCAATACAGCTAAATTCACAATAAAGCTGCTCTCATTGGCATATTTTCCCATTTTGGCTGTCAGAAAACACAGGAAAACCAGTATCTCCCTTAACCTCAAGATAACCTGCTCTGACTTACAAGCGCTTTTTTCGAACTACAGCTTTGCACCACTAAAATCCCAATTTTGTTATTGCAACGTCTTCTGACAAAATCACCATAAAACAAACTCTGTGCTGCCATTTGTTATATTTACATAAAAAATGATCACTCACTGAGGAGGATAGAAATGAAAGGATGATTTATTTATGCCTGATCAGCTGCCATGCAGCCAACTGAATGTGCTGCGCCTCTCCAACTGGTTGCTTCCCTCTGTCATTCACCAAACTCTTCCTGAAAGGAGTGTGGGCAAGAGCAGCTCACTGGGAATGAAAACAGACACAGAAGTAGTCTATCTGGAATAGCGCTGGAAGCCAGAGGTATATAAAAGAGACAGACTTGGCTTATTAGTTTGAAAAGTGAAGCCAATACCTTAAACCTGTATTGTAATGTGCAGCAGGAGGCAACTCCTCTGGTTTGAATTCAGCATGATTGCACGGAAGAAAGAAAGAGAAAAGGCTATTTTTAACTGGATTTATTAACACAGGAAGCATTTTACCATTGATGCTATGGTTTAAAGTGCTACTTTCATGTATTACTGAATTTAACATGATGTTTATTTTGTAAAATTATTTCTTTTGGCGTAAACATCATTAATCACTTGCACTTTACACCTCAAAGGGGTGCTATGCAGTGAAAACTGGTACAGGCATTACTTCTTTTTATATATATATATATATATATATATATATATATATATATATATATATATATATATATATATATATATATATATATATATATATGGTAGAATTGCAATATGTGATGTGTGCCAAAATAAAACTTTAAATTAATGTGGACAGCTGATTTATTTCTTGAAGCAGGGCTGCTCAGTGATGAGTCTGCAGAAACTTGGTTTGCTGTTTACCAGTTTTCAGTGAACTTTGAAAAGTGGAGGTAACTACCTAAATGCTGAAAGTGTTACTTATCGTATATCCACATCTCAGCCATTTTTATATTAGATTTACCACACTACTGGGAACTTTAGTGGAATTCAGCAGGGATGCCAGTAATAAGAAATAAGCAACTGCCATAAGGAAATTATTTGGACCTCCAGGGAAACTTCTGCTTGGATTGATTCGGGGACTGTAGAAGAAAAAAGCAGCCATAGAGGCCGCAAACATTAAGAATCACCTGCATAACTTGGACTTTGACAGCTTAGCTGAAACTGAGGTGTGCCTTCAAGGAGCAAAACTGTGCAGTCAAATTATTTTTAAACAAAAGGGCAATATACAGTAGGTTCTTATTGAGAATATGGTTTCATATCTGCCTGTTAGCAACTGGTTTCATATTCCTTTAAAATTTCCATTTTATTTAGGTACATCATCTTACAGCTCTGGTTCTTTCAAATTTAAAGGAATTAGTCTCAAAAGAATTATGTGAAAAATTAATTGTAGGAATAAAATGATTTTACATGAGTCATACTACTCAACCCCCAAAACAGAGCAGTCTTGTTAGTTCTTTAAGTACTTTGAGTGAGCTGCTGTTTCTCTCCCATCTTCTGTATATTTTATCTTTAATTAAATCAATACCAGCTCTTAGAAAGCAAATTAGCAGACTTGTCATCTATAGTAAATGTTAAGGAAGAAATGGGCCGTATCACTTGTGCTTGTAGACACATATTTATACATAAAGGGTTTATGTGATGTTTTACACAGCACAAAAAAAAATAAAAATAGTCAGCTCTAAAACAGAATTTTTATTCTTCTCTGTAATTAGAGGGCATGTTTGACTGCATCCATCCATCCATCCATCCATCCATCCATCCATCCATCCATCCATCCATCTATCCATTTTCTTTCACTTATGCAATTCAGGGTCACATTGAGGGGGTGGGGTGGGATGGGGGGGACACCCTAGACAGGTTGCCGGTCTGTCGCAGGCTCAACACAGAGAGACAACCATTCATGCTCACATTCACACCTATGGGCAATTTAGAATCACCAGTTAACCTCAACCTACTAACTGTATGTCTTCAGACTGTGGGAGGGAGTACCTAGAGAGAACCCACAAGAAAAAACCTTTCATTAATAGACTCCTAGCACACATACTCCCATGAGACTGTGAGTTATCTCTTTTCTTTTCTTTTCTTTTCTTTTCTTTTCTTTTCTTTTCTTTTTAAAAAAGGTGTCATGACATGCTACTTAATGAATTATTGACTTATTAAACATGTGAAAACACACAAAAAAATACATTATATAAGGAAAAGACAGAGCCTGAAAGTCAACTTTTGGTATGACCACCTTTATTTGATGACACTTTACAATACAGTCAGAGACTAAGGTCATAAGTACCCGGTAATTATGTGTACCTTGTAAGTAATTTTAAGTTCTGGGTAATTTAGCCAAAAAAACAACACCAATGTTTCCTTGATCCTGTATCATAAGTACACTTAAATACTTACACATAATGACAGGGTACTTACAGCCTTAGTCCTGGAAATTAAGCAGAACTTACAAGAAACAAACAAACAAACAGAAAAACATTCCTCTGAACATGATCAGGTATAATGATTGGACTGAAAATGAGTGAAAAAGCAGCTAATGACCAAAGAGAAAACATAGACCTTGAGAAAGCCTGGAAAACTATTGTTCAGGACCACTTTAAAAATGACAAGAAAGTCTGGATCTTTGGAAGCAAATTATAAAGAAGGGGTGGCTCAAATATTTTGCACAGTGCTATATATTTTGTTGCCAGTAGACATACTGGGTTTACTGTTTGATTACTGAGTTTTTATAGTAGTAATAAAATCTGTCTGTGTTTGACAGTAGCATTGTATTTTAGGACAACAGGAAGTGGGTTAGTAGGTTCTTCAGTTGGCAAAATAGTTAAACCAATGATGCTGCTTGCAATGTTACAAGAGGACCCAAAATAAACACATTTCATTCTTCAAGCTGTTCTTAATGCAATATCATACCAACAATGGTTTTTTTTTCAGTCAGATTGTTGGAATGTGCTCGGTTCCGCTGGAGCTTTCTTCCTGTTAAAAGGGAGTTTTCCCTTCCCACGGTTGCCAAGTGCTTGCTCGTACGTGGTTGTCTGATTGTTGGGCTTTTCCCTGTATTACTGTAGGGTCTTTATCTTACAATATAAAGTGCCCTGAGGTGACAGCTGTTGTGATTTGGTGCTATATAAATAAAACTGAATTGAATTGACCCTGAACAGGATAAGCAGAGAAGAATGGATGGATGGATGGATGGATGAACTGATTTGAATGTGTAAAAACACACATGGTTGGGTGTGTACTGAGCATATAAAGACAACTGAATGCCAAATACATGTCCCATAACCTGAAGACATTACACAGAATAACTGTAGGAACTATGTACAAGTAGGCTAATTATGAATTTCAGTTTCTTTGTCTCTTTACTATTGCACCATGTGGTAACAGTGAGTCTAATAAAACTCGTCATATATTTATTGAGTGATATATTGTATGTGCCGGTGAAAGACAAAGCAGGATCAGAGTGCACATTAGCCTTCTGGAGAGCCACCAAGAAGGAACCACATATCTTTATTGCATCTCCAGTTTAAACACATAAAAGATTAAAACTGCAGCCCCTCCCTTTTCACAAAGCACAGAACAAAAAATATCACTGTATTGTTATCACACTCAAAGCAAAAACACCTCCCTCATGGTAAGAGATTAATGCAGACAGGAACTGGCGTTAAAGCAAAATATTTATTTTATACTCATGTAGGATTTCCAGGGATAAATTCAATATTTCGAAATGACTCCCTTTCGGTTCACAATAGGCACTTAAAATATGAGAGAAAGATTTCAGCATTCATTATCGCACTTTGTCCCCAGAGGATCGCTCCTGTTCATGTTAGGCACTCAATTAGTTTTCCACTTGTGTTTTCTTAAGGCCAAAAGGCCAACTTCTCACTTTAATAGGTTGATTGCCATGACATTCCTGAGCACATTAATGCTACAAAGATTGATTTTAGTGACCCCCAAGGTTATTTACTGCAGTAACCCTCTCACACAAACTTTCAGTCCCAACAGAGTGGTGATGTTTTTAATGAATATTATTTTGGCATTACATTGTAGGCTCTTAGAGCCTGTACTAGGGCACTGATAAAACTGGGGCAATTTAAACTCGTTGTGAATCATGTTCTGAACACAGTATTGATATCCACCATTTAAATTGATTCAGCAACCATGGCTGTGAAAAGTCAAGGAACTACAATTGTTTATTTAGAGTGGTGGTGTCATGGCCACTTTATCAGTGGAAATCCAGTATTCATTCATTTTTAGTGCTGTTTTTGATCTCTACAACCTTCCCAGGGACATATCTAGCTATATCGCTGTGCAGTTCTCCTCTATCACTAAGTACTTGATACTGGCTGTAACCTGAAAACAACACAAAAGGAGCATTAAGAGTGAACCACAATGATAGTGGGGCCAGACAGATAATCAATTCGATGAAATTTACTAAGTTCTGTAAAGCCAAGGGGAGCTGTATAAATAAAGCACGAAATTCTTACTGGCTCCACAAATACCCTTTTCTGCAAACTCAAGACAACAGCATGTTCTTTGAAGCAGCTACAACAACAGATATCAGACTGACAGAAGAGTGTCAGCTGCAGAGTTTGGTATATTCACTGAGATCTTCAACAAGATCGTTCATTTGCAGAAAGAAGTTTCCACTATCTTCTTCGCAGAATACTAATGCCGCCATCTTTTTGATAACTTTGAGGTCTCCATTTCTACACACAGAAATGCCTTTGTTGCTTGCAACTGGGCTGCTGCTGCTAAGTTCATTGTAGGATTACAGAAAAAGAGAAGACTTTTTAAAAATATATATAAGACATATAAAAATGCAACATGCAAAAATCTAATATAATGCATGAATGTGTGCAGGATGGTTGGTGTTTGGTGTTTGCTCAGCAGCAGGAGAAAATGTGGAGCTGATTTGTTCAGCAATCAATTCAATTTCATTTGTATAGCCTAATATACATATAGAGGTTCACAGGCATAAAACGTATCAGGAAATAAAGTCATTTACAAGATAAAAAAGAGATTTAAACAAACAAGCAAACCACCATACAATGAATGGAGGGTTTCACCCCAAATCCAGCACCCTGAGACTGCGTACGCTACACAGAAGTAAGGAGGCTGAGGACTAGTGAGTGTCAGAACCACTATTCTAGATGAAACAACAAAGATCCATGAATACATTAGGAAGATGGCCACAAAGGATCATGTGCTTAGTGAATACCTCAGGCAGCAGAGACCTGAGAAAGAAGAGGAGGAAGAACAGGAGCCATCATGGAAGGACAAGCCTCTGCACACCATGTACCACTGGCAGGTAGAAGAAGTGACTGACATAGATAAATCCTACCAGTGGCTGGACAAAGCTAGACTGACAGACAGCACATAGGCACTAATCATGGCAGCACAGGAACAAGCTCTGAGCACAAGATCAATACCATGCCAGGCAAGACCCCAGGTGCAGGCTGTGCAAAGATGCCCCTGAGACAATCCAGCACATAACAGCAGGGTGCAAGATGCTAGCAGGCAGGGCATACATGGAACACCATAACCAAGTGGTTGGCATAGTAAACAGGAACATCTGTGCCATGTGTGACCTGGAAGTCCCGAGGTCAAAATGAGATATGGCCCCAAGGGTAGTTGAGAATGACCAAGCTGAGATCCTGTGGGACTTCCAGATACAGACAGACAAACTTGTGATGGCTAACCAACCGGACATCGTAGTCGTGGACAAACAAAAGAAGTGATAGACGTTGCAATCCCAAGTGACAGCAACATCAAGAAGAAGGAACACGAGAAGCTCGATAAATACCAACATCTCAGAGAAGAATTAGAAAGGATGTGGAAGGTGAAGGTGACAGTGGTCCCCGTGGTAATCGGGCCACTCAGGGAAGTGACCTCCAAACAGGGAGAATGGCTTCAGTAGATTCCAGGAATGACAACTGAGATCTCTATCCAGAAGAGCACGGTCCTTGGAACAGCTAAGATACTGTGTAGGACCCTCAAGCCCCAAGGGTCCAAGCTTCAAGGACAAAAGACCACCCACAGCTGGAGGTGTAATAGATAGATAGATAGATAGATAGATAGAAATACACACACATAAACATTTTTTAAAAAAGCCAATATCAAATACCCAAATTTCCCCTCTGTGGGACAATAAAGGCTGTTTCTTCTATCAGATTGAGCCATATGGTTTGTATCTGCCAGAATCCCAAATGTTGCTCAACTCAGGAGGTAGTAGGTACAGTGTAAGTACAGTATTATTACAGTATTGTTATTATCAAGTGGACGCACTAGTTAAAAGCCAGATTAAAAAGTTGTGTTTTTAAAAATTTTTTGCAATTATCTGGAGAATTTGCTTCGCTAACATTTTGAGGTAAGTTATTCCAGAGTTTGGGGGCATAAACTGGAAAGGCTGCTTTCCCTATTTTCCTGTGTGAGGAGTTGATTGGGATATTTTTTAATCATCTCCCTTTCTCATGCACTAGCAACCTGGCCACCATGTACACAGGCCATGCCAGCAGACACAGCCATGCCAGAATGTGTAGCAATCCTGTAGAAAGATCCTTAGTTGTTTATATCAGTTGTATGAGCTCCAGTGGCATTGGTAGACTTCACAGGAGCACTTCTTTTGTGTATTTGGGTGGAAGGTAAAACAGACAGAAAAACAGACTGTAATAGCAGCTGCCCAGCCAAGTCCACGAATGAGATTGTGATGAGATGAACCAAAGGGACCTCCAAAATAATACAGTCCTACACTGAGGGAAGAATACCATAATTACATTACAATATAGTTCTTAACTTATTATTCTGCAGAGGTGTGTGTGAAAATGCAACTGTGCAAGGCATTCAGATTGCACTTTAAATTACTTTAATTTGCCAATTCACTTTTACAAATTCAGTGTGATGTTCTAACTGGAGGCATGTGAAAACAGAGCTGGTAATTGTACAGTGAATTCACAGCTAGCGAGTTAATGTCCTGTTTTCTGGTGCCTGTATTCTCAGGTAGCCCTGTTGCCTGAACCAAAAAGTGCATTTTTTGTGGTGAGAATGCATTTTCTTACCCGTTGTGTACTACATGTGAGAAAGTGCAAATTCGGACAGTGTTAATTTGAAGTAAGACTGTTTTATATATATGCTGTAGGCTTCTAACAGTCTGCAACTGCTCCTTGAAATGTTTATAGTCATCACTCCAGTAAAGTAAGATGACTGAAAACATGTATGGGATCACTGACAGTTATTTGTTTTCCAAAGAATTAGTGTCAACAGTCAGATTTTGTTGATTCAGACTAAAAGTCTAGATTTGAAAGGCTGAAATCTACAGTGGAGGAAATAATTACTTAATACCCTGTTGAATTTGTAAGTTTGCTCACTTACAAAAAAGGGAACAGTCTCTAATTTTTTATGGTAGCTTCATTTTAATGGAGAGAGACAGAATATCAACCAAAAATACAGTAAAAAAAAAACACATTACATAAAAATTATCAATTGATTTGCATGTCACTGAGTGAAATAAGTATTTGATCCTCAAGCAAAACATGACTTAGTACTTATCGGAGAAACCCTTTTTGGCAAGCACAGCAGTAAGTCCTTTCTTGTAGTCAGTCACCAGGTTTGCACATGTCTCAGGAGGGTTTTTGACCCACTCTTCTTCACAGAAACTCTCTAAATCCTTTAGGTTTCTTGGCTTGACAACTTCAAGCTGTGGTCCACTGGCTGTCCTTCCTTAGACTCCTACATAAGACCTCCTTTTCTGGAAATGCTGTGACCCAGTCGCCTAGCCATTAAAGTTTGGCCCTTTTCAAAATCATTCATATCCTAAGGCTTTCCCATTTTTATGCCCTAAATCAACTTCAAGACTGTTTGCTTTCTTCCTAACAGGTGCCATTGTAATGAGATAATCAAGATGATTCACTGCAGCTGTCAGTGGTTGTAATGTTGTGGCTGATCAATGTAGAAAGTACTTTTTCACCCACATCTGCTTTTTTCAACTCAGATGTTTCTCCTTAAAGAAAAGACCCTGGACTAAAGGAAACTGTGGTCAAAATTAAAATAATTCTAACATTTTTGTTTCCTGCATTACAAACAAACAAAGTCTGAACTTAACATTAAACCATTTTTTAGTACAGAGGTGTGTGTGTGTGTGTGTGTGTGTGTGTGTGTGTGTGTGTGTGTGTGTGTGTGTGTGTGTGTGTGTGTGTGTGTGTGTGCGTGTGTGTGTGTGTGTGTGTGTGAACATTAAAATTGTCCTGTGTACTTGCTTCTACTTAGAGGAGAAGTACAAATTAACCATTATGAATTGTGCACTTGTGATTATGCATAGTTATTTGGACAATACTTCCAATAGTCTTAATTATCAATTTGCATTTGAAGTACTTAAATTTTAATCAGTGAGCATTCGCCGCACTGATATGGTTGCCGAAGAGCACATTTCTGTGTTATTACAGCTGAGAGATAAACAGACTAGGATGGCAAATATATATGTAATTGATGATGTAAAGTTTAAAACGGGTGATTCACATATACATTGACAGTGTTTCAAGATAAAATACCAAACATTGAGCAAAACATTGCTTCCAGAATATGTAGGGTTGTTTTTGCTGTCAGAGATGCAAAACCACTAGGTTAAAAACAAAACATGATGCATTACTCAGCTTTGACAGTTACTTGTGTCAGAACTGGCTACATTGTCAAATATAGCACAGCAGAGGATGGACTGAACAATGAGGAAACATGTTACCATTTCACAAATGGTGAAACTACAAGTCGCATCACTGCCAGCTTGCAGTGATAATGTCCAGATAAGAAAAGGCAGCAAGGCAGTGGTAAAATAGAATTACAGATACCATTTCAACCAAAATGAAATCCAGAAATTGCACTTCAGCTTAAGAAAAATTGCAGCTAACAGCAAATACACAGAGTGACAGCTGTACAGTGAGATAAACCTACCCACTTCAGACTGATTATTGCATGCAATGAATATTTATTATCCTCTAGTCTAATAATGAGTCATGTGATTCTGTTGAAATTTTAACCTTTCATATGCATGTGCCACCATTTTTGGAATTAGAATTAAAATATACAAAACTTCTAGTCATGCCAGTACATCTAGGAGCACTGAAATGTAGGCTGTTACCAGATCCAACTGTATGTTAGGGAGAATATCTGTCAATTTCATGGCAACCCATCCAGTGGTTGTCAAAATATTTCAATTTGAGCCATGTCAAATATTTCAATTTGACATGGCTCAAATGGGAGAATTGGACAAAAACTTGTGGTTTCACTGAAATCTCTAAGTTTTATTCTCCAGGGACCATGAACATACAGTATGTGTGTTACAGCACACCAATAAAATAGTTGCTGATACTGTTATTTGGGTGGACAGACCAAGCGACAAAACTGAGTTTGACCATATTCACACCATTGTTGTGGTTAGCCCTCTTAAAGCCACCGGATGTACTCATGCACCCATACAACTGTACACGTTATCATTTTACTGGTTTAAACAAGCCTTCTGTCACAGCACTTGTTCAGCAGCTTAGTGGCAGTGAATGCTCGATCAGTTATTCAAAACAATAAAAATTAAAGTCCATAATTGTAGATGCTCATTAAACATGCACCCCAGTAAAAGCAATCAGAGCAGTGAGAGGCAAACTGTGTGGTGTGTTGACACCGATACATCGAGAGTAAACGGGGGGGGGGGGGCTCTGTGACCGCAGGCACACATTGTGGCATGTGTTTCTACAGACAAGATAGTAACGTGTTTTCTGTCATCATATGGATTATAAATAACTGGAAAATTGACCAAGCTCTTCTAAGGTAATGAAGAGCATGATTTTTTTGATCTAACTGGCTTTGACTTGAATTGTTGCTACTGTGCTAAAAGAAATCTCTGCAGGTCCCCCATGTTTCTGAAAAACTTCACCCATATTCAGTTTGTATAAAGAGTTTTTGCTATTGTGGAAATTAAACTACCACAATACTAGCTCAATTGTATTTTGAGGACTCACACACAACCAGACAGCTTTTATCTGTTAGAAACTTTCCACTCCAAGTTATGTAGGACTGTAGAGTAAATCCCAGTGAGGTTCTTTCCCCCTCAGTTTGCCCCAGGATAATGCTGTTTCCACATGGCTCACCTGTCTGATTTGGTTAGCTCTGGAGAGTCCACTCTGTCATATTCCTATACATTCATATGCACACATGCACACATGCACACACGCTGCACTAAGGCATTAAGTCGAGTGTGCTCCTTACAGCTGTCTTGTGTGGTGGAAACGATCGAATCAGGATCAGATCATTAATCCTTACGCCTGATGCCAGTGAAAGGCCCCAAAACTAGAGTCTTCACTCATGGTCTGTCAGTTCAAATCCCACCAAGCATACCAACCTTTAAATGCTGACTAGACAAAGGTTTGGACTTAAGCACGGCTGGGAGTTCATGTTAAAAGTCATCATAGTGGAACATGTTGCAATGCTGACCTGAAAAAGATGTGAGAGATAGTGAGCTCCATGGATTGCCTGCTGTGTCTTTGCTGCAGCTGCAAAGCAATTTTTTTTTATAAGAGGAAATACGAAGCTGATTCTTGAACCCTTCTTACAGGTCAAAACATCTCAGCTTCATCATCATCCTGTGCGATACAAATAATAATAATAATAATATGAGAAATCTGAAATTCAACCCTTGCAAAAGGTTTCAAATGGCAATTACCCAATCATAGCTTAAAAACTGTAATTATGCACAATAATTGTTGTCAAGTGTGCATGGGCTTGTACAAGGAGGCTTGTTTTAAAAAACCTTTCAAATCTGGGACTGAAAAATTAGGCTAAGGGCCAGCATTTGGTGCCTTTTGAAATTATTCTAATGCTGGATAATAATACAAGTCTGGGAAGTCTGCGCTTTGAGTTTAGTAAGTGAAATTATACAATTTAATGTGTATGTCACTTAACTCTGTTATGCAGATGCTTGTACTGTATCTGTCTGATGTAGTCAGACAGTCAAAGGATGCATCAAAAAAAGAAAAAGAAGAAGAAGAAGTGATGACTTAAACTGAGTCTTTAGAATGCAACTCACCAAATTATGGAGTCATAGTCTCCATGATGTCCATGTTTTGTCAGTTAATGCATAAATTCAAGCATTATCTCAGATACCTATCCAATACTGATCAACTGTTTTTAAAGTATGAATGCATCAAAGCTTTAGTGAAAAAAGATACAGTGTATTTCAGGACCAGTTCAACTCTAACAAGAACATTTGATATATACACTCCCTGGCCTAAGTGTATATATCATGTACATCATCCATGTATACCTGGAATACCTGTTAAACTTCCCCACACAGTCATCTCTAAGGTTTGCAGAGAATAGTTTGAAAAAGAGTAAATGTCCAGTGAGGTACATTTCTATGGGCAAGAATGCTTTGTTGATGCCTGAGGTCAGAGGAGAATGGCCAGACTACTTACACTAACCACTCATTACAACAAGGAACTGAAAGAGGACAGGATACTGAGGCTACAATTCACACTGGCTCACCAAACTGGAAAAATGTTGCCTGATTTCATGATGCTGATCAGATGGTAGGGACAGAATCTGGAATGTGGATCCATCCTTCTTTGTATCAGTGGTTCAGGTTGCTTGTGGTGGTGTAAGGGTTTGGGGAATATTTTCTTGGCACACTTTGGGCCCCTTAGTACATTGTTTGAATGCCACAGTCTTACAGTCTGCCACAATATTCTTCTGATAGCTGCTTCCAGCAGGATAACACAACATGTCAGAAAGCTCAAATCATCTCAAACTAGTTTTTTGAACATGGCAGTGAGTTCCCTGCACTCAAATGACCTCCACAGTCACCAGATCTGAATCCAATAGGGCACCTTTAGGATGTAGTGGATTGTGGACAAATCTGATGCTGTGGTCCATATGGACCCAAATTCTCTGAGGAATGTTTCCAGCACTTTGTTGAATGAAGAATACCATGAAGAAATGAGGCAGTAAAGGCAAAATGGAGTCCAACTTGAAAATAACAAGGTGTAAATAATGAATCACCTGGTGATTAAAAGTGTGAATGTATCAGTTAGACATAACCTTTCAAATCCAACTTACTTGGCAATACGTAATGATGACAAATACAGAAAAAGCAGATTGAAATTTACAGGTGCAAGTTTATATTTTGGGAGGGACTGGGTATCTATGACTTCTGGCAATGCAGTTGTTAATGATACACATCTGGTTCCAGTTGAGTTGTTCATGTTCAGTGTCCTGGATTCAGCTGTTAATTGCCTGTGTGTGCATGTGTGTGTCAGCTGAGGCCTTTGTTAGCAGCTGTTCATTTTGTCCATGTGCAGCACTAGCTGAGCTGTGGGTGCTGGACATTTAGGCAAACAATCTGCTCTCAGTAAACACTCAGCTTGTGGTGTTTTATGCTTTTCCAAACATACAAATGAGCCTAAATTAGTAGCTTTTTAGACTGTGTTTCCATCTGTGCAGTATTTATTTGTTTAGGTGGATTTTTGAAAACTTGCAGCTTGTGTTTACTGATTTCAAGAATGGCAGAACAGTAACCTTACACAGATACTAATTAATTACTAATCTTAGGTAATTATAGGTGCACTTTGTCAGTAAACAAATAATGCCAAGTTATATGAACATATTATTAAATTTCAATGTGATCTCCACCCAAACCTGTCTCTCAGCTGTTAGTCAGTCCCATCTGAAAACCCTCTCACTGTTTTATTTTACTGTAACTATTTTACCTGAATTTTGACTATAAAATGAGTCATCAAAAATTCCCAGAAGAGAATAAGAAAAAAAAAATCTTTATTGTGTTTTTCTGTTCAGAAAGTGTCTTTACACACAAAAGCTAGTCATAGATTTCCACAGGGCTCTGTGTTGGGACTGATAATGTTTAAAATCTGCTTCCCTTAGGCCATATAATTAGAGAACACAGCATATATTTTCATTGCTATGCAGATGACATTGTGTTATTTATCTACAAAGCCAGATGACACAAATCAATTAGGCATTTCTTAAAGATATAAAGGACTGGGTGTCCCGTAATTGTCTTCTCCTAAATTCAGATCAAACTGAGGTTATACTTGGCCCTAAAAATCTTAGAAACATTTACACTATTCAGTAATAAAATTAGAAAAATCCTGTCTCCGAGTGATGCTGAAAATCTAATTCGTGCATTTGTTATGTCAAGTCTGGACTATTGTAATTCTTTATTATAAGGTTGTTCTAAAAGTTCCCTTAAAAGCCTTCAAGTTGATCCAAAACAAACAGGAACGAGAAAGAGACATCATATTTCTCCCATATTAATTTCTTTTCACTGACTCCGTGTTAAATCCAGATTGAATTTCAAATCTCTCTCCTTACATACAAGGCCGTCATATCTTAAAGATCATATAGTACCATAACATCCTCATGGAGCACTTTGATCTTAAACTGCAGGCTTATTTGTGGTTTTACACGTAGAATAAGGCAGAGCCTCGAGCTGTCAGGCCCCTTTCCGGTGGAACCAATTACCAGTCTGGATTTAGGAGACAGACAACCTATCTAGTTTTAAGATTTGACTCACAACATTTATAGTTAGGACTAGATCATGTTATCCTGAACCATCTCTTAGTTATACTGCTATAGGCTCAGGTTGTTGGGGAACTTCCAATGCTGGACCTAGCACTTCTTCTCCACTCTCATCTTTTCTCTTCCCTTGTGTTTATACATCACTACAATATATAATTAAATTTCTTCCATAATTCATTTTTTGTCCTACAATCTCCTTTCTCTTCTTTTCTCTCACCCCTTAAGTCTCCCACCCCCTCCCTGAGTCTGGTTCTGCCGGATGTTTCTTCCTGTTAAATGGGAGCTTTTTCTCTGACTCTGAGCAGAGAGAATTGCCCTGTATACTTCAGAATTCATCCTGCTACTTCTCTCATCAGTAACGATAACAACAAACATTATTGAACTGGTTTCACTGGTAGCCATACAGGCCCTTGACATAACTTTGCCTCTGTCATGTTCACTCTGGTGGTGTGCAGAGATAAAATCGTGCCATTGTCCAAAAATGTATGGATGTGATTATTTTGGTCAGCATGAATGGTACCTTTACAGAGCCAAGTCTCCTATGCCATGCTACTCTATGTAACATGAAACCACACCATCTCCTCTTTAGCATGAAAGGCATGCTCTCCATAATTTCTGAAAAGAACGTATAATCTTTATTAGTCAGGCCACAGATCAGTGAAATAAGCTCTGATGAGAATTCAAATTTCAATCCAACATTAATTCCAACCTTCAAATGCTAAATACCATCAAATGCAATCAACTGTGCTTTCCACTGAAACATACTGTAGAATGATTAATGAATCTGTGCTCTCTTCCACCCTCCTGTTGGTTGGCAGCAAATTTCCAAGTAGTGTTATCTTAATAACAATTACTAATTACAAAAAGTTTTTTCCACCAACATGTTATGCAGAAAAGAATAGAAAATCTTTCTTTTGATTTGAGGTAATACTATAGTTTCATAAACAAGCAGATCAGACATGCTCTTCTGCAGCTGTAACATCATAGTTTAGTATGATGATCTGCTAACTGTGCTAATCTCCTATAAAACACTAGATTAGTGTATATATGTAGGCTTGATTTACCATCTCTTTTATAAATACAAACAAGGTGCAAATCAAATTCTTTCATGTGAAAGTTTATGAAGAGCAAGTTTGGTTTCCTTTGTAGATGATCCTCAGACATAGCATTGTTTTGCATTTGGAAAAGCCTGTAGCCTCGCCTTGAGACTTGCCTCCAAAAGAAAATCTGCTCTTTATAGTTCAATGTGAAGGATACAGTTGATTTTAATTCTAGTCAGATACAGAACATGGTAAGCATATTTTTTTTTTTTATGTTCATTTTTCAGCCTGGCTTTCCACTGTGGCTTTGCTTCAGGTTATGTTAAGTGCCCGAACAAATGTTTAGTCAGCAAAATGAGATTAGGCAAATTGAAAAGGTTTTCCCCTCCTGTTTAAATTAGAATACCCGTCTCACAGGCCTTCACCCAGCGTGGGTTCAAATTTATAGAATTACTAGTGTGTCTAAACTTTCACTTCACTTCCTCCTGCTGAGATGCAAATGCTTTAATGAGGCTTGCATATTTGAAAAATCCAGGCAAAACCACACCATCCCGCTGCGCCATTGTAATTATTCAGCAGATGCAATAATATTCACTGCAGGCAGTTAAAGAACAGCAGTGGGATGACTGTGTGTTTGAGTGGGCCATGTCAAACGGACAAAAAAAATCAGTTTAAACAGTCACATTATGGGGACTTGCCTTGCTGTTGGGAACAAAAAGGAAGTCCCATTAACATCAATTTTAAAATTTCATGGTGATGATGTTTCAGAGTTAAAGTGGGATCTGTGGTAGACAGGTGGTTATTGTGGTTAAGGTCAGTGCAAGTCTCCCAGAAATTAATGTAAGTCAATGTAATGTCCTCTGACATCATCAAAAGACAATTGTTTGTGTGTAGCAATGGGAACTGTAAACCAGATCCAGATGAGAACCGGTTCCAAATTGTCCAGTGTATCAGAATCGCATCATTCCAAACTGATCCAGTTTCTCTTGGCTGCCAATCACATCAAACTCATGGCAGCGGAGTACACCTGGGTCACATGCAACCCTTCTTTCTAATTTTTTGGAACTCAGACATTATAAAAGTAATGCAGTCATGAAGAAAGACTTTTTTTTTTGTCTCCACACAGAAAACTGATGAATAATCTTACTATAATCTCACCATAATCCACAAAATCTCTGTCTGTCTCTTTTGTTTCTTTGTCTGCAAACGCCTCCTTAAGTATCAGGAGCTGAGCAACCAAACCTGGTACACAGGTACATCTGAGGCCACTGAAGGTTTTTATCTATATCAGTAATTATGCCACTGTCATGTTGCCTAGCAACCACCTAGTAATGGGCTACAGTTAACTGTTTTCAGCCTTTATGCACCCACAGAATGTTATGAAAGCATCCCATTGTTTTAATTTCATGACAGCATCAAATTTACAGCCACAAAAATTTTATTATCTATGCCTAGTAACCAGTGCTCTAAAATTACCCATATTAAGCATGTGAACAACAGCTACAACTCCTACTTTGTTACTTAAATAAGTATATAGTTAGTTGATTAAGTATATCAGTTTGACAACAGCACAAACAGGCCAAACAACAGTCTAGCATGGGCATATCCTAACATAACATATCATTACAGGAAATGATATAGTATAAAATACTATATTTCTTGAACAGCACTGATTCATAAAAAAAATCCACACATTCAGCATGAGGTGAACAAACCACACTAAACTGTAGCAGTTCAGATTCAAATTTTTTTTTCTTTTCCCCACACAATTTTTAATTTCACAAGTATTGTTAGTAACTTTTATGTTTAAAAGTGAAAAACTAGTTGGTTTATTTACTTTCCCTCTTGCCTGTTTTTTTTTCAATTTTCTCTCTATTCTCCTCTTTTTTTTCTCCTCTTTTTCTCTCCCTTTTTCTTTTCTTTCTTTTCTCTTTTCTTTTTACACAGTATATTAAAAATAACAAATAAAATAAAGGGTCACACACTAACAAGAGGAGCCTATAGAGAACCTACAGAGTTCATTTTGAAAGAGAAAATATGTTTGGCACAACACCGCAGTCAGATCACGGTTCTGCTTGCAAGATCTGCCAGACATGACAGGCTTTAAAAAAAAAAAAAAAAAAAAAAAGATTCAAAATTTTTTGAAGCACACGTGGTAACTCTAACAGTGTCATGGTCCCTGAGTTTTGGACCCAGGGTTTGAGATTTGGGAGTTTATTTGTTTGGTATGAGTGAGTTACCTGCCCTGTGATTCAGTGATTGGGAATGGCCTCCTTTCCTGCCTTGCGCACCTGTAGGTAACAAGTTCACCTGTTTGCAGTCTGGTGTTAATCTGTGACTACTTAAGGAGAATCTTCAGTCTTTGCTAGACCGTTGCTCTGCATACAGTTAGTGAAACTGCTCCTCTGTCTGATGTCTTGCTTTTTGTCCTGTTATGAATACTTACCTTGTTGTTTCTTCAGTGCAGCATAACCTGAGAGTGAAAAAAAGAGGGCACTGTGTTTGGAGAGATGAGTTTCTGGAGAGACCGTGTTGTGGAAAACGCATGTGGCTCAGAGAAGTGAACTCACCTCTGGAACCCATTCTTTGAGCTGTTGCAAATCTTCTGAATCTGTAAACAAACTTGCTGAACAAAATATCTTTGCACTGGTTATTTAAAAGTAGATGCAAAAACTCCAAGCACTGATAAACCCACTCAGTTTATCAGATCTTAAAAAAACTCAACCTTTCTCCCTCTACAGTTGAGTGAATTGTTGTCAAAAAATTTAAGCAATTTCTGAAATGACTTGCAAAAAGGACTAATTTGGTGCACAGCAGCAAAACATTGTAAGTGCAAAGGTACATGTCTAACAGTACTTTTCTAAACGCCTGCTGATTCTTTTAAGTAGTCTGTTAGTCATAAAAACAGCAGCAAAAAGTCTATACTATCATCTCCAGCCTCATTCCTTTACATGCAAATAGAAATACTGGCTCTGAAACAGCCACGGAAAGAAGAGCAGACAAGCTCGAGTCCTAATTTTGCACACAAGAACACTGAAGTGCACGCTTCGCTACCCCAGCTTGCAGACTGTAACCTCCTGTCATGGCCAGTTTGACTCAGAGGTAGAACTGTGGTGTCACATGGCATTGCCTGCTAATAGTGATACACAAGCACTGTTATAATGATCAGTACTTATTAGGGGTTTTTTTTACAATTTACAGTTGCAAGTACGCTGTGACGTTAGTGAACGGGAACGCCTGTTTTTTCTACTCATCAGACTGACTGTGGTGCCAGAGCTTTTAGGCCCTTAGTATAAAATATGAGGTAACATAACAGCTGGACACAGCAGGCAAATAAAATGTAAAATGCAATTATGCAAAAGTATGGAAGTATTAAAATATTAAAATGCAAAAGTTTTATTAGATGATCTGACTGTGAACTGTAGGATTAAATTTTAATGTGAGGACTGCTTTAATAAGTCTACACTATTTTTTTACCTGAGAGGTAAAAGGGTGGAGTAGTGTGGATGATGTAAATCTTTCCTTTTAGTAAAGTTTAAATCAGGAAGTATGCTGGACTTTTTGTTCCTTTTTTCTCGTAGCTCACAACTGATTGTAATGTGAACCTATCATGTCCCCTCTGCACAAAGGAATGTAAATACTGCTCTGGAAAACAAGCTTATAATACGGCAAGAAGCACCAAACCACCTCCATAAATCATTTGAAATACTTACCTCTGAATCTAAATAAAGAAAGCAGCCCCTTATGATCATTATGCAATAAAGAATTCTGAAGAAATTAAATGAGGTGGCCCACTGAGTGTGTTTTCATGTATACATGTAAACACACTCAGTGGGTCACAATTATGAGAACACAATCTTTTTGGGGGGGTGTTTGCTTTATACGTGCATTATACAAAAATACTAATATTCAGCAGTCAATTTGAAGTAAGTTTAAGTAAAGAAAAAAAGCAGAGCTACTTGAGGGCTTTAAGTAGCCCCAGTTGATCCTGACAGCCATGTTGTGAATTTTGCATGCAAACACAAGTTTGGCTGTATGCGTCTGGGACTTTAAGTTCAAGGGGAGCTGCTGCAGCTCCGGAGATGGATGAAGACAAGGGTAATATGCACATTCAAGGGTATCGGCTGCAGTCGGATGACTGGAGTGAACGTAAGACAGATTGTCACCACACAGTATTAACCCTCACCGAGACTCTGCTTCTGTGTCCTGTTCAATTTATAGGTGGCAGTGAAGTTTTTTCTTGTTCTTTTAGTTCAGGGCTAGGATGAAAATAAGTTAGGAGTTAGTCAGTATGAACAGGTTTACACTTACTATAGGACTGGATTACAAGGAGATTTTGGGAGCACACAACTTTGCAGTTTGCAATGTGCTTAATATAGCTGAGATTGCTGTTCTTATTAACAATGACACTGCTAAAGTACAAGAAGATGGATGGATGGATGGATGGATGGATGGATGCTTCTGCTAACAAAATATCACATTTTCTCAAATATCATGTCTGAGATTCTGAAACTTATCTAAACTTGCTTTGCCTTCTCTGTCATGATGTCATGCAGTTCTTGCGCATTGCATCATACCACATGCAGGGTCTGCTAAGGGTTTTCCCTGGGGCTCTGTCCTCTGGATAGCTGAGCTTTTTCAAAATGCTTGCATTTCATTAACTACCTATGCATGTACTCCATCCAGAGGAAGAAGCTGTGTAATGTTGGGATGATTAGTAGATCTTATTTATGCAAAAGAAATTCCACAAAACCCCAATAAAGCAAATCTGCACTTAGATAGTCGTAGATGTAAGCTCAAAATGAGATATGATTTTTAAATTTGTGAATGTGAATGAGTAATTACAATATACTGTAATTCCCCTGGCAATGCACTGTTGGCTCAGCATGCCGCCGCAGCAGGGATGGGCGAATTAATCATCACATGCCTCCTGAGTTTATCCTTTCTGATCTTACAATCACTGGAAAAAGCAAGAGAGCGAGAGAGAGATACATTTCGGGAAGTGGTTGATTTATGGCATGGGGAGAAACAGATTTATTTATTTTTAATCTAGGCTCACTAGAGTTTAAAATGGCAGTATAAAAGTAATTAAAACTTAGAGACTCAAACATCAAACAAAAGATACGGAGGAGAAAGTATATATAAAAAGCATCGGACTGCAGAAATATTTGTCTTTTGATTTCCACACACCATAGTTTTGCTCCAAAGTGAGCCATAAAACACCATTGCAGCTCCTGTTTATAAAGAATTCAACCATAAAATATACTGCTCTGCAACAACATTAAAAGTAACACGTGTCTCCTCTCACCTGCCCCTGTGGAGCTGCTTTGAGGCTATATTACAAAGACAGTTTTAATGTAGTGGCTGGCCAGTCCACTTCCATATTAACTACCTCTACCTGGGTAACTACTTAATTAATATTTGTCAAAGTAATTTTAAAAAATTGTTAAGTCATCTTAATTTGTTTGCTGTTTGTTTGGAAGTTGTGTGCCATATCCTGCAAGGATTTTAGGCTATGTTATCAATTTATCACTGTATGAAACACCAAAACTGCAGTTTATCTACAAGTGGTATGTGCTTGTATCCTAACTCAGGGCTATATTTCAAGTACGAAGCTCCTCGGAGTTGTATGCCAGATACAGCATTGATAATCTGTGAAAAATTGCTGCAACAGTTATGATATGATAGTAAATAATATGTTAAATGTATTCCAACACCTGCTCACTCATGCCAAACACAAATCAAGAAAAGGTACCCAGCCTCAGCCAGTAATCTGTTTGAACAGCCTTTCCTTGGCACTTTCAAAAATTGCTTTTGACTGTATAAGCTGGCTTTTATGTTGACATATCCTGTTCAGGTGCTGTGTAGAAAACACAACAGGTAAGACGTGTTTATTCAATGTTTTTAGTTTACTGCACTATAAACCGCTAAAATAAAACCTCGAGGTTGGTTGAACACAAAACATTAGTCCCAGCCATTTCTTAGTTTAGAAACTGGAATGCAGAGATTTTTAGATATTTTTAGAAAATTAATTCAAAGATTTTATTAGTAACAGATAAAGTGCCAGATTTTACAAAACGCTGGTTAGTGCCAATTCCATTTGGGCAGAGTTGAAATCGTGTTCTGGCGTGATCTGGCATTTATTAATCTTTGGTCTCGGTCCATAGAATATTTCAAAAGGAGAAGAGGAGGTTTTTGTCTGCATGAAATCATGTACCAGGGGATTCTGAACCAGTTTAAGAGGACCGAGGTTCTGACAAATGGCTGATGAAAGAATATAGCCTGAGCATTGACAGCTGTCAGCGCTGCGGCTCTGAACAGCATCAGGGTCTTGAACTCAATCTAAGGCACCACAGGAAGGCTAAGGAGTGGAAGTTCTCCCCTGCTCCCAGTCTTTAGTTCATGACTGGGCCAATAATGATGAAATTACAAGTAAAGAAACAGAAGCACATGAAATCGTTCCCATATTTAAAGGGAAAGTAATAAATCCAGAAATACACATGCCCATAATTATATTTTACCGTATAGCACAGAGGCACTGTTAGGCTCAGGAAATATGAGTCCAGCCCAGAAATCTGTTTCCTCTTTTCTTCCCCATTATTCTCTTCTCATCTCTCCGATCCTGGTCATAACAAGGATGTAGTTGACATTTCAGCTAAAATCTAACCAAATCTCAAATTTTTTGAGGTGATGATTAGATAATAACATGTTATATCCAAAATACCTGAAAATCCATCTGTTTTCTGCTCTTTATCCAGGTTTGGGTTACAGGGTCAGCAGTCTAAGCAGAGAAGCCCAGACCTCCCTCTCCCCGCCCACTTCTTCCAGTTCATTCAGGGGGACACCAAGGCATTCCCAAGCTAGCTGAAAGATATAATCCCTACAGCATCCTCCTGGGTCAGCCCTGGGGCTTCCTCCCAGTAAGACATCCCTGAAACAACCCACCCAGGAGGCATCCTAGTCACCCCAAATCACCTCAACTGGCTCCTTTTGATGGAAAGAAGCCAGCTGGAGCCGAGAAAGGAGCTACTTTCAACCAAATTTCAAATTATATATATATATATATATATATATATATATATATATATATATATATATATATATATATATATATAAAATATATATTCACTGCAGACATACTTTGCTATTTGTTCTTTGCTGCAGTGTTCATGTTCCTGGCTTCACCCCTTCCTCTCTTGTGCTCTTGTTCCTCCTTCAAGTCTTCTCCCTCCATCTTCCTCTCTGTGCCACATATTTCAGCTGCCACAGCAGTTGCAGAGATGGATATGCTTCATACATCACAGCAGCTCAGTGGTTAGCAACAGGGTTCAATCCTGAGTAGGACCCTTCTGTGCCGAGTGTATATGTTCTCTCCAGCTTGCTTTATTTTTCTACAGAAGCTCAGTTTTCACCCAGCAATATGCAGTAAAACTAAATAACTATTATAAAATAAATGAATGTTAGATCTAGGCAGAGGACACTCTTACAAAAGATTCTAAATCTCAAGAAAATTCTCAGGCAAAAAAAGGGGTTAAAAAATAAACTTAAGGGAAAACTAATTACTATTACTAATAAGTAATGCCATCATTCCACCAGTGAGTGCATCCAAGCTCCAGTGGTTTTCAAAATGGATGCTCTTATTTATCATGATTTATACAACTGTAATATTAAAACTGCAGCGACATGTAAAGATATTCACTGGAAACACTGATTTTCAGAAATGGTTTCCCTGTGCATCAATATTAACAGCCAATGAGGTATGCTAATCAGCTGTGGAGCCCTTTTCATCACCAGCAACTTGTGGCAGAGGCAGTGACAGTCCACTCATCCTCGTTCATCAGCCACTAAAGCAACAAAAGATAGTTTTTCTTCCACCTTCAGCAGCCTTCCCACCAGATGCCAACAGTAACAAACCCTGTAACCTGCGCTCTCACATAAAATGCATGTATGCCAAGTTCTGTGAAGCACAATCAAAGTCCTTACAGCCAGATCTCCTGCTTTAATAATGCACTTCCACCTTCACCCATTCCAAAAAAATTCAAAACTTTTTCCTTCTGATCAAAGATGTATCATTATATAGATGTACTATTTTGCGTGTCTTTAATTACAGGAGTGACAAACCGTAGGCTATTCTTTAATGATTTTTTTTTTTTCTTTTTTGAGATTTGGGGCAATTCATAAAACATTCAGAGCTGTACTGTAGCCCTGCAGATCTAACAATGCTTATGCTGCAACATGTCATGATTAGAATACATGATGTTCTAGTCATTTTGGGTAAAAGAAAAGCCTCTGAAGAAGGAAAATCAGATTGGATTCAAGGTTCAACATAATGTTGATCACACTGCTAATACTGTGGTTTTTCACTCCCTTCTGTCACAGTTGACATTTGACTAACAGATGGAGAAAGAGTGAAAAGGTCACAGCCCTATTTCATTTTCCATCTTTTTTTCTTTCATCTGTCACCCTCTTTAGTTCTGTTTATTTCTTAGTCTTTCTTTCTTTTCTGTTACTGCAGTTTTTCATCTTTTTTGTGTTTGTTAGATTTTTTTTTCCTGTGCACAGCTTCCCTCATACTTTCTTCATCTCTTAACCTGTAGAGTGAAGCTCACTGGAGTGGGTTGAAATGTCACAACACATCAGTGAGTCAGTTCAGTCATGTGCCCCACATCAGGGATAAGCGTGTTTCCAAGAGTCTGCCATTCGCTGAGCACCCTTGAAGGTGCCACAAGCACCACAGCGCACTGACAGCTAAATTAGTTTAATTTCTCTGTCAAATTGTTTCTTTCAAATGTCTCGATAAGGTAATGAAACTTTGAATTTGATGCCGTAAAACACAGATTACCAGTTTTAGTGTCTTGCGCAGCAGGTAATTTCAGCCACTAGTAATTCAAGTTGACTTTCATCCTCCTTTCCATGATGTAATGGCATTATTTTTTCAAATCTCAAAGAGTATGGTACATGCCACTAATAATTTGGGTTTGTGCATAATTTTGGCCTCTGTGCTGCTGAATAATGTTAGCAGCCCCCCTAATTTATGTAAAGAAAGTCCTCTTTAGAGCTATTTCTATTTTAAAAAGTTTTCCCCAACACATCCATCACCTTCTGTTCTTGCCCTCCCTGATGCATCCAGTTATCAGAGTGAGTGGTTGTGGGAGGCACAGTCCTCTGCCACAGGCAGGTATACGCTCTCTCTGTGAGCCTTATCACTAATTCAGCAGGATCAAAGGTTATCCACTCAGCACCCATTATTACAATGACACCCTCTGTTTGTTAGCAATGCAATGTCAGGTCAGCGGGTGTAGCTGGAGAGGGTTTGATGCCTGTCATTGTAAAGCAGTCTTTGCCTTTCACCCACCCCTGCAACTATCACTAATTATTCTTTTCCCTTCAATTAACTAGTTTGTTTGCACTCAGCAAGAGTTTACAGTGACCACACACATCCTCATAAATATCCACAATTACTCATGCAATATGTAAATATAACCTTGAAAAGGATAAGCGGAAAAAAATTGATGGACGGCTGTAAATTGTTTTACATTTTGAAACCACAAAGTTAAATGCAGCTCACTGATAAATTCTAACTGTGACTGCAGGTGTGAGCATGCCAGATGGAGTTGCTTGACCACTTGGAAACAGAATGTGGAGGACTGCCACTTAATATTGACCAGACACATGTAATCTGATGGTTAAGTCTGATGTCATTAGACATTTCTGGGTCCAAACACTCCTTTGGTTCCCAAATTCAAAACAACGCTGAGGCACCACTGAAAGTTAGAAGCAGTCTAAATTATTTCAGTTCCAATAAAATGGTCAGTGTGGATGTTGCCCCTGTTGTTACAATAAAGTAGCATGCATGAAAAATGAGGATTTGCCAGGCCTAGCAGAGTTAGAGGTTAGCAGGAAGTTAGCTAGGTGGTTTCTATCTAAAGGTGATATACCATTTTGTCACTTAAGTATTCATAAAAAACTGAAATGTATGGCTCTGCAATAACTTTGGATGTAAACAAAGTCAGAAAAGTAAATAGCAGTGACTTTGGAGTGTTTGTTTAGTTGGGCTGGTGGCTAGCTACAGAGTTATGCTTAGGCTAAAACACATAAGCACAGTTAAGATGGAGGATAAGGATTAAGTTGTTCTCAAGTTTGTGTTGAGGGCATACCTGTCAAGTCTCCCGTTTTGGCCAGGAGACTCCCGTATTTTTCCCTCTCTGTCCCGCTCTCCTCCAGTAGTAGTATTTTCCTGTAAATTTCCTGTATTATGATATAATCATTTTTTAAAAAGCAATTCTGTGCCTCTCCAAACTGAATTCTGTCACTACCCTCACGAGAACTGGCACCTGCAGTAGCCTGGATGGCAGTTCTCAACTTAGCAGCTTTTCAGACCCCTGTATCGACAGTTTTTTCCAAAAAGTAAGTAGCGACAAATTTAGCGACTTTTTCCGGTGACATTGGCGACTTTTGGAGATAGACCAGAAACCTGAAATCCTCCACTGTCGTGTTTTGTGTACATAAAGCCTTCGTACTCCGCCCCCATCCCCGGACCTCGCTTCGGCCTTTATCAACTTTTGAGAAAGCCAACAGCAACTTTTCTTACACAAGTTGGCAACAGTGGCCCAGATAAAGGAGGAGGGTTGAATGTAGCTAGCAGTCGCACCCCACATAAGTGTTTTCATTAAATTTGATACTCTAACATTAAACAATACGGGACAAAATTGATTTATGTAATATGGGTCATGGCAAAGTTCATTTGTAGTTCTAAACATATTTAGTTTGTTTTTTTTTCTTCACTTTTTGTCTCTCCAAAGATGTTATTCCTCTCTCCTACAGCCTGGATTGCAAGTACATGCAAATGACCAATTATGCAAATTACGTGATGACTCCCTTAAATACAGAACTTGACAGGTATGGTTGAGGGTCCCTGATGGGCAGTGATAAACACATCACATGGAAGTAGATGCCAATAAATGGACCAAATTTCAGCCAAGAGAACATCTGAGATGATCCATCCACAGCATGAGGTTAATCAGTAATATGTTGCTGTGGGTGTGGATTATTTGCCATGAAAGTGATCTTAAATTTAATGTCCACTTTGAAATTTTTGTCCTCCCAAGAGTGCTTCTTTCTGAACTGTTCAAATATTTGGTGTCCTTGACACTGTGAGCCCATGGGCCGTAGGATGCACTGAGTTTTTAAGAGGATAGCCTCAATTGACACAGTAGACACCTGGATCCGGAAACAGGGTCGATACATCACCACTTAATAAGTGGGGAGCTTTCTGTAAAGCTTGTAAAAGATCTACTAAAGGAAAGTGACAGCATTCAGTTCAAGAGACCCTCTTTTCATCAGATGTCAGACCTGGATTCTCAGTTCCTATCTAAAGCCTTGGTGTTTCTTTTTCTTTTAAAGCAGTTTGGGGAAATCGAAGGCTGTGATTTAGAAGATATCACTAAAAATCTAACATCAACTAAAGGAGCATCAATGCAGCAGGAGGTGGCCTAAGGGGAACTAACAGACCAGAAAACCTAAATAGACCATTTCAAAAGCTAATTAGAAACCTAGTGAATTTATGTTTTCATTTTCAGTAATCATAAACATGCAAATTCTAATTTTTTCACCGAATGTCTTGGTTTTGCATTAAATATTCAGCTCAGTATTCCAGTGACATTTATTTCCTTCATATTACCTCTTCCATTTAGTCTCTATTTTCTACTCTTCTGAGCACATCTGTCCCCTCAGGACAGAACTAGAGCAAGAGTAGGACAGAACTCCTTATCTACAGCTGATGGCCAAGGTTCCCTTCGAAACCAGAAAATACAGGGGAGGCTGATGTCACTGCTGGCAGGTTGGTGTAGGTGGAATAAGGCTCCCAGCCCACATTGAAAGTTGACTGAGACTAGAAGCTGCAAGCACGACAGTGAAGTCAGCCGCCGCCTTCAGTGACAGGATATGAGACCAACTCGTATTACTGCTAGCACAATGCAGGAGGAGGAATAATAATTCAAGCCCTCTGTATTATCAGCAGAATGTGAATGTGACCGAGCCCCAGAGGTGTAGCTGACAACAGCAAAACAGGTTAGCATAATGAAATTAGGTAAACACTGCTGAAAGAGGTAGAGGTTATATATATTTTATATTACTCTATTACACTTATAAACTAACCCCTGTGATTTGTTTTGGGGAAAAAAACAAAAAAAATTGGGTTTTTTTGTATTGTTTGTAATGCAAATGTGAGACAGAGTCACAAAGCAATCCAGAACGGCTGACTATGCAACTGACTGTGCAGCTGATACAGTATACCTGCCAGAACTACTGCTGCTCGGTGTATGGATGTATTGCATGATGTAATAAACCTAACTATAATTTGCATAAAAAACTGGTGATCTTTACCTGCTGACAAAACAGAAAGAAATCATTCAAAGTCTCCAACTGCATGTAGTAGAAGAAAAGGCGACAGCAAACCTGAGTAAAATAGAGAACTGAAGATTTTACCTTTAAAAAGAGTTCTCTCGCTCAACAAGGTCTGACATATTGCTGCTCTAAATTCAATGGTTTCTTAGTCTCCAGGGTTATCGCTGTCTCAACATCAATTTTATCATTTGCACTACAGCCTGAACCCTTTTTAGTTGGTCCTTTGAAAGTTGGAGCATCATTGTTATCTCCATCTTCAAGATGTGCTTCATCCCTGCAGCCTTTGCGGCACACTGTTAAATACATCTTTAACTTTCAGTAAGAATAAAAGCTTAAACCATAGTAAACTTTAACCATGGGTGCAAAGAAGAGTTTGTAGCAAACTGAAAACCAAGAGTGACAAGGAGTAATTATTGAATTCTTTAAATAGGAACCAAACCTGTAGCAGCAATCCTCAGATACTAAAGCTATGTCTACACAAAAGTTGTTTAAACTGCATTTTTTAAGTTGTTCATTTCACAGACATTCTCTTTTATTCAATTCAGCCGTCTGCACCGGCAGCAGTGTAGAATGCATTTGTTCAAGTTTATTTTACAAAGTTTTACTTGTTAGAAAGTGCAGGTTTGGAGACTGTGAGACTACTTGAACTACCCCACCACCACCACCACCTACTGCTGCCAGTGTGAAGTTGTAGTGGTGTACATCTTATGCTCCCTGTTAAACATCACCATCACCACTACCCATCTGTCTAATGTGGTTAAATTAGGAAAATTGCTCAAAGGTGCCTTTTTTGATTGAGCTGGACAGGGTGTGCAGCAGGTTACAGTGCTTAAGAACAGAGATGAAAATGTATTTATGAGTGAAGAGAGTGTGTTGACAAGATGGAAGGAGTACATTGAGAGAGGACAGATGGAGGACAGTTAGTGAATCATGAAGTGTAGAGCATTAGTAAGGAGAAAATGATCGAGTGAAAGGGCGGTTGGTCCAGATGACATAGCTGTGGAGGTATGGAAGGTATGGCGAGAGACAGTGGACTTTTAAAACAGATTGTTTAACACAGTCTTGGAGGGTGAGCGGATGCCTGAGGAATAGAGAGGAAGTGTACTGGTACATATTTTCAGTAACAAGGGTGATGTGCAGAGCTTCAACAGTTGCAGAGGGATGAGGTTGATTAGCCATACTATGATGCTATGGGAAAGAGTTGCTGAAGATAGGTCAAGAAAAGAGGTGACAATCAGTGCGCGGCTGTATGGCTTCATGCTGAGAAAGAGCACTACAGTTGTGATGCTTGCTTTCAGAGAAGTAAGACAGAATACATGTGTGTGAATGAGAGGGAGACAAGTGAAAAGCTGCAAAGAGCAGAGGTAATGAAGGTGGGGAACTTTAAATACCTGAGGCCAAGGATCCAAAGCAATAGGCAGTGCACAAGACAGGTGGTGAAGAAGCGAGTGCAGTATCAGAGGGACAGTTCAAGTTGAGCAGTTTGGAGACAAAGTAATAGAGGCAAGGCTGACATGGTTTGGACATGTGCAGAGGAGGTATAGTGTATACACTGGACAAAAGCTGCCAGACAGGAGGAAAAGAGAAAGACCAGAGATTCATGGAAGTAGCGAAGGAGGACATGCAGAGGGTTGATGTGACAGAGGAGGATGCTAGAGATGGGTGAGATGGCAGCATGATCTGCTGAGACAAACCCCTAAAAGGAGCAACCAAAAGAAAAAGAAGAAGACTCAAAGATGTCTTTTTTAACCTAAATAACCCCAACAGTCTATTCTAGTCTAGCAACCCAATCTCATGAGTTCTTCAGAATAAACATTGATGGATGATGTCTCTCAGTTCATATTTCTCAGGGAAGTACTTTAAGCTATCGATTGCAGGAAAGCAATTGGCAAGGATAATCTAGACCCTTACATTTTTAAAGCTGTGTGGCTCTCTGAGCAAATTACATATCTCTTTAATCTACTGTAGTTTTCCCTCAGGGCTGGAAATCTGCACTTGTGGTCCCTCTGCATAAGGGTAGTGATGAAAGTGCTAGAGTCATTAGTTAATATTCAGTTCAAATCATGCCTCTCAAGAGATTCTGTTAAGTCCAGTGGTTTTAGAGCTAAGCTTTGAAATGTCACTGCTGTTACTTTGGGGTATATATGACATTTGCTGATGACAAGCGATATTTTGTTTTGCCCTCTTTAACACAACCATTCGACACAAATTGTTGAAGGTCAACTAATCCTATAGAACAAAATGTGTTTAGTTATGGGTTCTGCTCACAATTTACTGTATATTAAATATATACTGCCAAATATCCATCCATCCATCCATTTGCTTCTGCTTATCCTGTTCAGGGTCGTGGGGGGGCTGGAGCCTATCCCAGCTGTCATAGGGCGAGAGGCAGGGTACACCCTGAACAGGTCACCAGCCTGTCACAGGGCCAACACAGAAAGACGAACAACCTGTCACACTCACATTCACACCTATGGGCAATTTAGAGTACCCAATTAACCTAACCCCAGTAAGTGCATGTCTTTGGAATGTGGGAGGAAACCGAAGTACCCGGAGGAAACCCACGCAAGCACGGGGAGAACATGCAAACTCCACACAGAGAGAGGGAGAGGCCTGGGCCAAGGTGGAATCAAACCCAGGCCTTCCAGATGGTATTCTATCTGTGAGGCAGCAGTGCTAACCACTGCGCCACCGTGCTGCCCTATACTGCCAAATATATTTCTGTATAAATATATTATCCTTGTAATATTACAAGGATAATATATTTATACAGAGTTCATTTTTCTACATCCCAAGATTTATTACCAGTCACACTTGCTCTATCCGTTTTTGCTTTTTGTATGAAAAGGTTGGGGTGCGCATGTTGAAAAATAAGATATTTTGCAATTATAGTGTATATCACACTCTCACTAAACTGGTCTCAGATTTCAGCTTATTGGCTATTACTTGAAGTCCTGCTTCAGACCATAGATAGTAAAACGATGTACATAGTGTAAAATCACCCACTGGTTTGCAGCCATCATTTTCCATTATGAAGTCTCAAGCTGAGCATTTTCAAACCAGGTGTGACAAACAAGGGGTGTTTCTGGAACCACAGAGGTTGGGCCTTGGTGGTGACTGAAAACATCCATCCATTCATTTTCTTCTGCTTGTCCAATTTAGGATCAAAAGGCAGCGTACAACCTGGACAGGTTGCTAGTCTGTGGTAGGGCTAACAATGGAGGTTAAAGGCACTTCCATGATAGTTTCATTTTTCAGGCCCAAAAGCTACATCCATGTTTTTTTACTCAATAAAATTGGGACAATTTACAACTCGCATTAAAGTTTAAAATTCTTTTTCGTAAAGGTCAATTTAAAACTTTTGTGGCAGTGGCGCAGTGGGTAGGCGCTCGCCTTGCAGCCGGAAGGTTGCAGCTTCGAGCCCCTGTCCATGCGCTGCGTTGTGTCCTTGGGTAAGACACTTAAACCACATTGCCTAACGGTAGCGCCGGTCTCTGGCTGCATGACCGCAGATGCTCGTCTCTGGATGAGTGATCTGGAACCATCATTTCATTGTGTGCCTTGTGCGCACAATGAGTTGAATCTAACAAAACAATGATTGCTAGACAGTTCTGCTCTTCAGTAAAGCAGGAACTGACTGTTGGTGCAAGACACAAAATAAACTATTGTCTCAGTCAAAAGTCTTTTGGAAATAAATCAAAATGAAAAAGCGTCGTAGTCACACCATTATTATTATCCTAGTATCAGGAAGGTATCAGGAAGGGAAACAATACATCAGGCATGTCATCTATAGCCGCTGTCATTAACCAAAGCTGCATTGTTTCAGTTACTAGTGACATTAAAAAAAAACTGAGTTTCATATTATTCCTGGCTAGAATCAGAACAAGGATGCACAGCAGACATCTTAAATGTGCTAACAAAAACAAAGACTCTTTTTTGGAGGGGGGGGGGCAGTAATCTTTTTGAAAATCTCACAGCTTTTGGTAGAATTCACATGTGTAAAGTAACCCTGTGACCTCAGTCCTGCCTTTATCTTCCTTATGAAAGGGTCGATATTGTTTCTGCTATCCAAGTCCCTGCTGGGTGCCGCTGAGAAATGTCAATACTAAGCCATAGTGGAGACTCCCTTCCAGCTCGAAAGGCTAACCCTGAACTCGTGTAAGAGCCTGTCATCAGCTCTTGGGGAATTGAGCTGTGTGATACAATGAATACAGATAGTCTGTGACTTCATTGTACACTGATCGATTTAAGCCTCATTCTTCAACAGGATCCATTCATTGGATGTGTCTGTTGTAGTTAGATGAGAGTTGTGGTGTAGCAATATATTAATTTGATTGTTTTAAAAATAACCGCCCTATAAAGTTCTCTAAAGGATAAGGAGAGAGAAACTCCAAAAACAGGTAGAACTTGATAATATGGCCCACAACTAAGGGTGTAATTCCCCTAGAATTATATTAAATTTCAATGTACTGTATCTGAAATTGCAATGTAATTATAATTACCCACAAATACTTACTGGTAGATACACTACAATAAGGACTATTATCCCTTTCCTACTTAAATAAAAAATAAACATCATCAAACACTGAGGGTCATTGGCCTATCTACTCTTCTAAGACTCAGAGGTTAAGACACCCATAATTCAGCTTGTGCATCTAAAGATTCTGTATATTTATAGTGTAAGCTGGGAAAATATTGTTTGTTTTTACACTAAAATACATGGAGGCTATGCACTACTTAAAATTACTTACTGTATAATTATCTCTTCTTTCCAGTAACAGTTGGCTGAGTTGCAATTTGTGATTAAGTGACCTCTAATTAGATAATACAAGCAACTTTTGCAGGCCTACAACTTATGTTGCTGGTAAAACTATCCTATTAACCCACCCACCACTACATTCAACAAAATTTTATTTCCTTTTATTTAATATCCACTTGGGTTTGAATCATTGAACCCTTGCAAATTTAAGCTCTGCTAACAATTTCATTTCATTATGTTTACATATTCAAAATAGAAGCGTCATTCTCATAAACCCTGTGAAATCTATGTAAATATGCGATGCACACAAATCCCTGAAAATACAAAACTCTTAGTATAAGCCAGTTCCTTTTACCAATTTTCAAGTGCAAATCACTAAAGGTGTGTCATGTTTGAAGCTAATCCACCTCGGCTGTCATCTCCTGCCCTGAATACTCAAGTATCCTTTTTAATTTAAGTGTCCTCTGATGTGATTTAAAATTCAAAGATCGAACAACCATTTTCTTGCCTGACTCACAGGCAACAATACCTCCATTACAGCACTGACAGCACAGTTTAAAAGTCACCACAGTAATTTGGAGCAATTAGATATTGGCGATTTGGGTGATCTTGACACGCGTCTTCCCTTTGTGACATAATGTCTGACTATGTTGTTAAAAAAAACAAAAACATAATACCTACTATATAAGGCCTTTGCATGTGTCTAGAGGGTTGTATTAATAGACAGACACTCTCATTTAGTTTTTGAATACTCTCTATAAACAGTTTGAGCAAACTTTGGCTGCATGTGGTAAACAGAAGGAACATATTTGCTGAAAATGCAATCTTGAAGCATTCTGCTGATGTCTGATGATAATTTAGCTTTTTTTATTAGCTGTTTTTATTTCAGTTCATAGGCACTTTTCAGAATTATTGGTGATTTTAGAACTATCATTAGCAGTGACTTAAAAGTTCATGTTTCTTATGACCGTGAAAAGGACAAATGTAGGTGCTCATAACTGCAAGATAGACACTGGGGTAGAAATAAGTATAAATGGAACATCAGGTGGCCAGTTATACCACCAGCTGGTAGCATTAGCAAGTGCCAACAAAAGCATAACTTGACCAATAGCAAACAAGCAAGAGTGTATTTGGGATATATATTTATATATATTGTGCTTAACAAAGATTAATGGCTAGAACCCCAAATTATGTACATATACTGGGAGAGCCAATGTATTCTTGGACCCAAAGGCAGGACACATGGACACAGAGAGACAATGATTAGAAGGGATTTTATTGGAAAATATATAGTAGTTGTGGTAGTTGTGTCAGAATGAGATAGGTCTTTGGGGATGGAGCAAGCAGGCTGTGGTAGAGTCAATGAGTTTGAGGCAAACAGAGCTTGCAGAGAGGCACTAGCCATGTGAGCATGGACAGTGGGTGGGTAGGTGAAAGCGGCTGAAAGTGAACAGAAGAGTTTAAGCTTGGCTGGGCTGGCAGGCGATGAGGTGGTCAAGCTACGCACAAGAGAGTTAAATTAGTTTAGTTCAGAGCAAAAACCAGAGGAGCAAACTTTAAGAAGGGCCTTAGTGTCTCTACAACTGCAGCGGGAAGGGCTGATGAATCAAGGTAAATAAAATGCAGGCAAATAGACTGATGAACCAACGGTGTTTACACTGTTTGGAGGGGAGAAAGGTGAAAGCATCAGTCCTACAATTCACAGGCAAGAAAGACAGAAAAGCAAACAAGACATAAGAAATGGGGGAAACCACACAAAGCAAACACTGGGAAAGAGGAGCATAGTGTATATGCAGTATATGCATCCAGCTTTTTACGGCTGGAAACAGTATTGATGAGTGTTGTAGAAGCGAATCAAAAAAAACTATAACCCATAAAATCAAAAAATGAGCTGAAGGATGCTGCAGCTCTCCCCAGAGTCTAGAGGAACTGCAGACATATATTTAATCCACCATCTATGTTTAAATGCTGAATAGGGCAGCTTCAACGTTACCTGCCTTCCACAAATCAAACAGACATAAGTCCAACAGAAAAGACAATCTGTCATTCTGCTGAACACTGTGCAGCACTGTTCAGATACAACTTGAAAATCACTTTGGGATATTTCTTGCTCAAATACCTCAGACTGAGCACAAACCAATCAGTGCAAGTGTGAGTGCTCTTAGTTCTCCCAGAAAATGCCAATACCATTACTTGGAGCACACCAATCATCATCAGCTATGATATCACATTGTTATATTTTGCAAAAAAAAAAAAAAAAACACTATTTCACTATTTCAAAGAATTTTTAATGTATTGAGGGTTTAAAATCAAGCCCTCAGCTGACTAGAACCACATTACATCAGTGCCACAGTACATCAACGTTATCCTTGTCTTGATGCCTAATTAAATGAAAGGCAGATGTGAGTAATAGACCCTCCAGGTTCATGCATGTGCGACCTGGTGGTATGAACTGCATAATGATGACAGTATATGATAGACTAAGGACATTTTTCAGCTTTCACATTACATAATGTATGGCCAAGTTACTACTGGATAACTGCAAGGGTGAGCTCTGTGGCTTCACATTCTGCTGTTCAGACCCCAGAACTGCAGCTCTTTCTTTCTTCTAACTCAAAGGAAATTACAGTGCGCTGAGAGAAAGCTCACTGACAGCTTTTCTGCTCTACTCCTCTCTACAAAGTCAGCAGTATATGTCCTCCTTGTTTTAGAGCTCTAAAAGATTATTGTATTTCTTTTATTGGATGTCAGGCCCTGTGAAGTGCTGGTGACTTGTCCAGGGTGGTATCCTGCCATTTGCCCAAGGTCAGCTGGCACAGGCTCCAGCCTGACTTTGATAAGCAACCCAGACTTTGATAAGCAGTTAAGAAAATGGCTGTATAGTATCAGCTGAGCAAGGCAGGAAATGGGAAAGGGAATCGACCTACTTATTCACACCTATTGGCGCACACTTATTGGCTCCCTAACCCCTCAGCTCTCAGGTCAGCCCATTATCAATGACAGCATTGTGAACAAAACAGCAAATTAAACTTAAACAAGACTAAGAGTATTCAGCCACACAAGCAGATCTCAGGGACAATCTCTATTTAGACAGGTAGCTTGCGAGCATTTGTGTACTTTTTTTTTAATTTAACTTTTTATTTGGTCATCAGACAAAGAAATGGGCAAAATGAAAAATTAGAGAATAACCCAAATTATTGCATTTCAGTTTCAGTCTTGACCAAAATTATGGACCAACACACTGACAGTTTTGCAGGGTATTTAATGTAATTCAGACAAAAGGGGCATCTGTTCATGTGGTGCCAAGATGATAAAACTGCAAAATAATAGAGGGGGAAAAAAAAACCACATTCTTATTCTCAATGTACAATAGACCTACACCTAATTCTCCCATGACTTGGCAGCTCTGAGGGGCTTATACTGTAAGTATTCTCTCTTTTATTATGATGGAGGCATGGAGTACACGGGTGGATAAAGCACATGCATTATTCAGCTGTACAGTGTAAGAGGGTACAGACACTACATGAATTATGTAATATATTATTTGAGCTTCAGTCTTCCCCCACTCTTGACTGGTGCTACCTACAGGCTCACTATGCAGATGCCTTCTGCAGATATCATGTGGGTCTGACGTGGAGTCAAAACAACACCAAAGGACATCCAGTCTTTGTTTATTTTGCATACTATTCATAGTTGTTGGTGGATAAATAAATGGCTTACTGGCCTTTTCACTCAAAAATATTATGTATCATTATAAGTAGTACATAATATTTTCATATTTTTCTTAAAATTGAATGAAATCAGTTTACTATTAAACCTGTTGCCAATTCAAGCAGACTATTTTTAGGTTTGATTGTTTGAAATGGTGAAATGATGTGGCAGCAGTAATCACTGCTACTCCTGGATTTTCAACAGGCTGAGTTGGGTAACATTTCAATTTCTTAAGGATTACCTCTTTTAGATGTGCATAAAATGGCAACTGTTTGAATTAAATATTTTTAGGGAGAGGTGAGATTGTGTTGAGAAGTTGTAAGCATTTAGTCTTTTGAAGACAACTCACAGTAAAAGTCACTGTTATTGTCACTGCCATAAAAAAAATGGTATTTTGATGGCAGAGAGATCATTTTTATTGTGGTAGCCTATAAGTTTTTCTTGAAGGCAAATCGCTAAATAGTCAGTGGTCACTCACTCACTCCTGCCATTTGTTTACACTTAATTTGAAGTTATTAAATTATTCTTTTTAAGCATTGCAGCCTATATGTTACATTTTAAATGGGCTGTCGTGTTATTGAAATGTGTCAATGTCAGAACGAAAGTTGTAGATTAACAGTCCCTTAAAATACAGTAGTTACTGTATATAACACCAGTTCTATGATTATGTTGGTTGCATAAGGTGCCCAGTGGGGAGGCCTGGCTGTTGCCACCCCTTAGTTTTGGCCCTGCATTTATGTAAGGAATTGTCTCTTTAGAAGCAGTTATAGAAACATGATGGTAAAGGATTTCACAGCAAATCAGAAGTAAATGCAACAAAAGGTTTTACAAGGACAAATTTCAAAGAATTGTGACCAAGATATATTGTAACTCCAACATGCAGGACACAACTTGGATGTTTTCTTGTCTTTTCAGTCTTATAAAAATTCTTAATTACTTCTTAATTGGCATATTTTGTGAAAAAAAAAAAAAAAAAAATGGTTGGTTTGTGGCTTGGTGTTAGCAGATGTTGTTAAAACTAAGCTTTGACAGTGCTGGTTTAGCTCACTGGGTTGAGCAGGCGATCCATATGCTAGGTTTAAATCTGCCCAGAGGTCGTTTACTGTGTGTCTTTCTCCCAGTTTTCTTGTTCTATCACAATAAAGGCTAAAAAACCTTATGTAAAAGTAAGCCTTTGGATCCTAAATCTTTGGATAAAAAATGTTTCAGTTATGCTGTTCCATTGATAAGCCCACCAGTTCTGGATCTGACAAGCTCATTATAATTACCATCACACTCTGTCCTGTGGAGCTAACCAGACAGGCTGCAGATTCACACACTCTACTCTTAAACTTGTTGTATTTCTTGTATTCTCTGCATTATCACTGTCCAGCAGCTCATACAAATAAGCTACCCATGCAGCAGTGAGATAGCAGTGAAATAACATACATGTAGATATGTGTAAGAAGCATAAATATGTTTTACTTTGAAAAAAAAATAGTGTGTAGTAATATTAGTCTGTGTATATAGAGTCGATGTTTGCATGGCTGTGTGAATACAACCATTTCACAACCAATTAAACTTTCAATCTAATGTCATTTTAAAAAAAAATACAGATAAATCAGCCGTGACCAGTTTGAGCCTGCTTGTCATAACATAATTTTCACTCCTGAATGAGTATTAGTTACAGTAAGAGGATATTAAAATGTATTTAGGCCACTCGTGCAAAACCATTAGCGTGAGTTCATTGTGACACTTGAAGATGTGATGGAGCATCTATGTTTTATTGGTAAGACTGAATGTGTAGTAGGATGGGCTGCGGTGAGAGGGATGTAGAGGTGAACTTGGTGTTTGTTCCTGTCTCATTCTCCTGACAAGCCTGGGACCTTGGGCTGTAGGGTAAAGAGAAGGTGCTGTTTCATTTCCACTTTCACTTTATGTCATAACACAATATCTAGAGAGTTGTGGAAAAAAAAGAAAAGAAAGGACCCTATACAGTTCCACATTATTGTATAATATAGCTTCACTCCAGCTTGTATAGATTTGACAGAAAGAGGGGCGAGCTGACGAGTGGGGAGCAGAGGGTAAACTCGCCCACATTTTATTCCATACATGGAGTATGATGAATCAGAAACTGCAGATATGCAGTATATATGTGCACTCCTCCACATACTTGCACACGTAGAATTGCTTTGCATACTGAACAGAGAGAGCAAAATGTTTGTGTTTGCTTCATCTTATGTCAGTGCAGCACATTAATATATTAATGACAAAACCTTTGGTGCATTTACATATAGGCAGAGAGGAGGAGAGTCTAGCTTGAACACATCATCATTTGTGTTATTGTTGGTCTTTCCTCTTCAGAAAGTCCTCCCCTCAGGTGTCCCAGCTGAGGTTTTATCAGGTTGCAGCTTACATCTAGGTGGTTAACTGGCTTTCTGGCAGTGCTTCACCTCAGTTAGCTTTGCTTTTCCCTCTCGCTCACAATATGGGAGACTGCTCAAGGCTGCAGAGAAGGAGTGGACTGTGAAGACCCAGCATCTAACCCTGAATGGTATGAATCCATAACTCCAGCTGTTGTTGCAGCAGACGTTCATACTGTGCAAATTTCCTTTCAACACCTCTGCACATGCTCAACCTCAGGGACTTTGTGTTCAAGAAAAACATGTTTCAATCAGTCAGTGTACCTGATATTACAATAGCAGCCGACATTGCTTTTTACTCCTTGTAGATAGCTTTGCATCTATGTAGGATGTTGTTATCGATCCCATCCTTTAGAGACCATTATTGTGTTTAGGGTGCTACCAAACATGTAACTAGGAGCTGTAACATGTAACTAGCATTGTGGGAGTAGAGCGTGCATACATGGCACATTCAAAACTTCACAGTAAAGTTTGCCTTTTGTGTTCTTTGCTTTTATTTTGATACTGTTAAAGTGTGAACACACCATACAAAAACCTGCTTTCAACACACCTGCCAATACAACCGCCCCTTATTTTTCCCATAATACCGTTCAGTTCCATTATACCACATTATATCCACTTCGTCCTGTTTGAACCCACATCTGTCTGTGGCCCACCTCCTGCCTCAGACTTGTTTGCCCATTCTATGCTCTCTGACTGCTGAAAGCCTGCATTTCAACCCACATTTGCTTGTGCATCACCATTAGGTTGCATTTTCCTGTTTACTCCGAAAAACAAGTTGATAAAACACATTGTAGCTCTGACATACACTAAACTCATAAAGTACATTTGAATAGGTTTGAAGAAGCTGTCATCCTGTCGCATCACATAATCTCAAACCTTCACTTTCATTATTTTTTCGTAGCAGTAACCTGCTGTAGTCAGCACCTCACCAGCAATGTTGTGTGTGTTCTTGTTGCATCATTTTTTTTTTCCTCCTAAAAAACTGTTTTGAATTTTATACAGTACCAGTCAAAAGTTTGGACACACTTACCCTTTTGACTGGTATCTGAAAGGGATCAGTGATTCTGTCTTTACTCTCTTTTCCACCCCTTATCCTGTCAGAAAGCCTCTGATTGTGTTTCCCAGTCCTTTAATCTCCTAGCAATGAGATAGAAGACTTGGGATGTGTATTTTTTTTACTGTCTAAGACTCTGGAGGAAATCTGTCAACTCAGTTCCCTCCAATATGCATGTCTGCACATGTTTTTTTTTCCTCTGTGTGCATGCTCATACGCACTACATCTTTCACTGTTCAAGTACGTGAGGCCACCCATGGTGGGCTCTCTTTTCACGGCTCTGTGGGTTTCTCTGTCTGTGAGGCTGCTTTGCTCCCCTCAGCATCAGTGAGGTGCCAGAGATAAGAATTGGTACATGAGGTTACAGCCACTATTAACTGTGGTTGACAGACCAAACCAGGATTTGGACTGGGGAAGATCATTGCACAGCTCTGCAGAGAGCGAGAGGTGAATGGCATTAATGAAATCCCAGCAAAGACTTCAAGTTAAAAACCTTGAAGTTCATTTAAATACATTTTAATCAAATTCTGAAGCTGGTAATAGTGATGGCAAAGCCCTGTTTTCACCACCTCATGCACTGAACCATGAGAGTGAATGAAAAGCTGCTACTAAACTTGATTTTGTTGTTTCAGACCGTATTTCATGCGGAGACTGACACCTAGCACAACATAAATATGGGAAATGTGCACATGGTTTCACCATGTGCAGATTTTAGAAACACTGAAAATATTGCTTAATTAATGAGACAACCAGTGGAAAAAACTGTTAAAGGTTCCGACAGTGTCCACAGCCAGAACTTCCACTTCACATTTGTAGACGTATATAAAGTGGACACTACTAAACTTTCTTTTCAACAGATCTTCCAACTGAAGAGTAGCAATATTGCATACTTAAGTTTTCTATTCAGATGTCTGAATTGCTTCCCACATGTAATTTTTTTTATGCAAAAAAATTTTCTGTAATGTGATGAAACTTGTGAAGGGTTTCTCTGATCTAAGAGAGAAACTGAGGATGTTGCACACTTATAATGACTTATCAATCACAAAGTACGCACTCCCCAATTTTATATGCCTTTTGGATTCTAGTTGCAACCTCTGGTTACGAAATCATGTTATATTCAATAAGAATTAAAACTAGTTGCATAAACACATGAGGAAAGTGTTTACGGATGTCACAGAGTAAGGGTTAGCTTGTATGTATTTTTTTTTTTGTTTTTTTTTTGCAGCTGGAGGAGTCGCCCTCTGCTGGTAATTATGAAGAATGCAGGTTTATGGCACTTCCGTGTTTGGCTTTGAAATTGGAACATCATCTTCCTGCATAGTTATAGTTCTATGCATTAAAGTACCTGCCCCAACTATTACTTTCCACTGCTGCTTTAGGTTTGTCTCCATCTCCAGGAGATCATTTTTCTTTCACACATGAAAGAGCGCGGTTCTTTAGGTGACATTTTTATCTCCTCTATTGGTACTGTTGGCAACACAGTGATTGATATAAAACATCTAAAACCATTTGCTTTGTGGTGAACCAGAATTTCAGGTACAGAGTCAGTCACATGGGAAATGCAAATGCATTTAATCTGGTGTCATTTTCATATTATTATTTTTTAAATTTACATTTAATGGTGAAAATGAACCCATAACTTTCTAAGTCAGCAGCTAATATCTCCTGTGAATATGCTGCCAGATATCTTGCTGGTATGGATGTGTTATATTTATTTGCACGGTAATACCTTATTACTAAGTGGTGGGTGGGTATTTGTGTGATTGATTGCATATTTTTATCCCTTTGAAATGGTGCATATATCATTAATGTCTCCTGGTTTTTAGTTTTTTCCCATAAGACCCTTCAATTTAGATAAAGTGCTCCATAATCCTTTAAAATGGTAAATAATCCAGGTTAAAAATACACCTACATTGTTCTGTATGGTCTCACATCAGTCTGTGATATTGGTGTTGTTGCTGCCCCTCTCCTCTTGACTCATATCTGTCTCTCTCTTTTAATATCTGTGTTTGTGAATGTGTGTATATAGCATTACTTGCTCTGCTGTGTGGCAGCCTTTTATTCCAAACTAAGTTCTTGTCTTTTTTTTGCTTTTATCACAGTTCATTTAAACAAACTGCAATTTTGCATACACTACATACACTGATAGAGGTAAAAGCAAAACAAAAATCTGATCATTTCTCTTTGGAATTTCCTACACATTGAGCAAGTCTCTGTAAGTTACAGGGCACCACTGTAAAAGTCTCAAGTGAACACTGCAGCTCTTGGTTCATAAGTATGACTCACAACTCTTAGCACCACATTCTTTGCCTGCAGCATTACAAGCCAGATTACACCAAAAACACTGCAAATAATTGTCCTCAGATTAAAAAAAAAATGAGTAGCTGTGTGTGTGTGTGTGTGTAATACTGCATACAGTGTTCGCACTTATGGCTCACTGGGTTACAATGATTTAGGTTGCATAACTGCAAGTGATAATACATGCTTTCACCTGAAAGTCTTATCTAGAGTGAGGAAAGAACACACACATTCTGTCACGTAACATCACTTGACCTTTTGACTCATAACTACAGGTGGAACAAGGCATTGGAGTGATCATACGCTGATCAATAACCAATCATGATGTATAACACAGGTCACGACATCTACCTACGGAGGAATCAAAGTTTATTCAGAGAAATGAATAAACTGGTTTAAGCAGATATCGTGTGATCCTGACAGCTCTTTATCTTTAGTTTAATCAGAAACAATGAATTCATTATAGAATATGGATATACTTGAGCGGAAAATTGTGTGTGTTGTACAGTATGTGCCTTCAGGGTTACTAAGGTCAGAGATCATGCACATGTGAGGAGTCTGAGTAGAGTATGTGCCAAAAGGCTTTCACCCTGACCCCCAAAATCTCTCCAGACAAATCTATGTACAATTTTAAAACTGCCTGAATCCGTGTTTTACTTTTGTTCTTGTTTTTTTATTTTGGATAATAACGTTTTCAAACAAATGAATACTTCCAATAACTCATCTCTGTACTCATCACTACATGTATAAATACAAGTATTAGTGGTTGTTGTTTGTCACCTACAAAAACAAGTTCTCCTAATGAAAAATTAATTGCCTTCTGTTATCTGCTGTTCTTACAACACATAATGAAAAGGTGTTATGCACATTTTACCAGCTGTGACAGCGTGTGTGTGTGTGTGTGTGTGTGTGTGTGTGTGTGTGTGTGTATGTGTGTGTGTGTGTGCGCGCGCACTCCTGGTTACAAGCAGAAACAATCACAAAGCCAGTTTTAACTACTTCATCAGGTGCTTAGATTTTTGTCTGTCTTCTAGCCAGCTAAACCTGAAGGTGATAAAACAGTCAGCATGACCTTTTTGGAGACTGCTCATAACAAAGCCATTCAAGGATATGGGAAGCCATGTAATACTTCAGTATAAGGACATAAATCTATTCATACAGTCACTTCCATTTTTATACACAAAAAGCCAGTGGCCATTAGACTAAATCCTAAGATTTTATGGTGGTGATTGTTTAAGTGTCTTCTGCATAGCAGCATAACTTTTCCAGCATAGGTTCTCATTCTTTGTGCAAAGTAGAACCAGTCAAAACAGTGATGGGACATGAAACTGTCATACATTGTGATGTATGTTGCGCTGTGACTGAGAGACCAGTGTCTATACTGGATCTAACTATCATGTGAAATACAAACAATTGTCTTGGATGTGATGAACCAATGAAAACCAAAGATATATACATGTTCTTTAGCCAAATTAAAAGCTAGGAGGAAAAACTTCCCCTGTCTGGCATGGATTCTGGGCAAAGTAGCATGTTATAAATTACTTTCTGTGTCCGTGAGTGTACTAGGGGCCACTTGCCCCAGTACACATTACGGTACATAAATTTTGTGATCAGACAGCAAAAGCAGGGATGTGGATGTCTGCATGTCTGCTCATTTGCAACTAGGTGGCTAACCATAGCTTCCTAATATTGTCACTAGCAGGTACCTCATCTTTTTTTATTACTTCTCCTTATGTGGAGTTTATGTTGTGCCTGGCCATTTCTTGTCATTAGTGATTAATGTACTCCTAGGATATTAGTGTTTACTGTTAACACTGTAAAGGAGTGGGAGACATTGAGGCAAGGCATTTGGAAGCCAGCATAAACATTATTATTCTTATTAGCTACATCATAAACCATTCACACATTAACCCCCCAAAAAAGTAAATAAAATAAAATAAGTTAATCAGTTTTCTTTAAAGTTATGGGAACCTTGTGTATGTGATTTTAGAGCTTACAGAGTCTGTTGATCACCACAAAACAGTTTTGTGCATAAGGAGCAAATAACTAAAACCCTTTGCCTTATTATGCTTATTATGGGGTGTAACGGTGAGCCTCTCTGTTTTCTTTTCATGTGCATACTCACACAAGTGCTGCTTATTTACTTCAGATGCCCTTACTTTGTTGTACTTTGAGGCCAGATTCCTATCTATGCAATACTGTAAAAATGATTAATTGCCCCAAGCTCTTGTTTTACATCCTCTGCTTCACATAAAGCAATACTACATGCCTGATATACCTCAGAGTTACCACTGCGTCCCACAGGCAATTTGTTGTCTATCTTGACAAATGACAAAAGACAGTCATTGATCTTGACCTATTAACAATGCCGCAAATAGAAAAGCTGGTGACCTTGTAGGACATACTGTGCCTCACACTGTCCACTTGTGATCCACTTCTTTAATTCAGCTGGATTCAAGTCTTTCAGGAGCCTGAACTACAATGTTTATCAAGTTCAATGCTCTGCAACACAATTTGCCCACCAAACCCTTATATACATCTTTGCTGACTGTGGCTTTCTGAAAACAGTAATTCACTGTATCACCTTACATTAATTTCCCTCTGTGATTAGGTAACTATGTGCAGGTGAGACACTGTTATTCAACTATTTGTGGCACTTTTCATACATAGCTACTTTCAGCTGCTCCCTTGTCACAAGGGAGCTCTGCTTGTTTGATTAAGCAGAGCTTTCTTCTGCTTCAGTTCATTGAAGTTTACATTTGTTTATGCACAGGCGTCTTAAGGTCCTGCCACAGCGTATCAGTCAGGTTGAGGCCTGGATTTTGACTGGGCCATTGCAATACTTTGACTAGTTCTTATATAGCGCTTTTCTACTCAGTCAGAGCACTCAAAGCGCTTATACAACATGTTTTACATTCACCCATGCACTCCCATTCATACAAGCACTTCCATGTTTACTAAGCTAAGTGCTTTTTAATTAGCTAACATTCACACACATTCATACTCCGACGGGACGGTCGGAGAGCAACTTGGGGTTAAGTATCTTGCCCAAGGATACATTGGCATGCAGCCCGGAGTAGCCAGGAATCGAACCACTGACCTTCCGATCAGTAGGTGACCTGCTCTACCTACTGAGCTACAGCCACCCCGTCTTTCTTCTTCTATTTTTTTTTCCTCCATCCTGTTGTAAATTTGCTGCTGTGCTCAGGATCATTGTCCTGTTGCATGACCCAATTTCAACCAACCTTTAGATGTCGGACAGATGGCCTCACGTTTAGCTCTGGTCCTGTGGCTGTAAAAGCAAGCACAAATCATTACCACTCAACCAGCTGGCACTTTGCAATATAGCCAAATATCTCCACACTGAGATTGTCCGTCCAAAGGACTGCTAAAGAAGTTTTGTTGTTTGTTCAGATCTTTACAAACCTAAGTTGTGTTTCCATGTTCTTTTTAGAGAGAAGAGGTTTTCTCCTGGAAACTCTTCCAAACAAGCCAAATGTATTCAGTCTTTTTCTAATTGTATCATCATAAACATTTAACATGCTGAGGCCTGTAGAATCTAAGATGTGGCTCTTGGGTTTTTTGCAGTTTTTCTGAGCATTGCACAGTCTGACACTGGGATGAATTTGCTGGAATGTCCACTAGTAGAAAGACTGTGACATTGCATTAACACACACCTCCAGACTTTCAGACTGCCAAAACATCTGCTTTTAGAGGAGGCCATGCTTACTGACAATCAGTAAATGAATTGCAGTTGATTAGCAGCACCTTCTACTTCTCCTGTTAATTCCTATCGAAGCAGTAAGGGTGTACGTAATTGTTCACAGGTATGCATAGCTGTCCCTTAACTTGGATTTCTGTGTGCATGTCAGCAACTTTGGATGTTTAAAGTAAACTTACATGCAGCCTTTAAACCGCAGCACACTGTTATAGCTTTCTTTAAGCACATCTTCACCAAAGCTCTATGATATCTTTGTTGGAGTTCAACTTTCCAATAGAAGCATTTCAGAAGTTGAGCTCCTATTTGTCAGTAGCCATAGTCCAGAGATACAGTATTTACCAACCAGGAAAATAAGTTTGCGTTGACCTACTGTAGCACGAACTATCACAAAGACAGTTTTGAGGAGTTTCTGTATGTGTCTCTTCTCTTGTGTTTGATCTTAGATTAAAGTTGAGGTTTAAACTTTTTTCCTGAAAGGCTAAAAGAAAGCACCATCAAACTTTGTGCAATAGAAATGTCTTTTTTAAGTTGACACTTTCTTCTCAGAACTTGTGTGGGTACTTCATGTGAATGGAACTTTTAAAAAACTCTTTGATCGCTTCTGTCTTTTATATTGTACGATAAACTTATTTTTAGTACCTTGGCTCACACAGATCAGAGTGGCTTTGTAAAACTAAAAAGCTCAACAATAGAGATGAGTTTGGATTTTAGCCTTACTTTATTAAAGGGAGAAACAACACTAAATCTTGGCTTTCATCAGCAGGTATAAAGGAGTTCCCATTACTGCTGTGCATCAGATAATCAGCTAATTTCATGCAGGACTAAACAGATATGTCACACCAAAGCAGCATGGTGATACAAATACAGATTAAGCAGATGTCATTATCATCGCTGGGTATATGAGCCATGGTTTAGTGTCAGTATGCTGGCTCTTTCAACTTACTTGCGCCTGATTAAACTAGCGTGGTTAAAATGAAGCAAATGAATCAGCCAGTGGAAAACGACTTTGCTGTGATTCTCTGAGGATTAAAAACTAAATGGTCCTAAAAGCAATTTCACTTTGCTAAACTATATGTAAATTACACTCACTTGTTTGCTCTCTAGTTAGAGAACTGTAACTTGGAAAAAAAAAAAACATAAAATATCCACAAAGAGAAGGTGTAAATATGCAATTTTCCCTATGGTATTTTACAATCACAATGTTTTATTTATGAGTTACTACCACAGCTGAACAGAGTGGTCAAACCTATTACTTCAATAAAGCACGTCTTCCTACAATCTCAGCAGCACACACTATATAGCTACACTGAATATATACTGCATAACATGTGTTTGCCAAATACCTCATTTTCATTATTATGAAGAACAAATGTGCCCTTCTGTAGTCTAGACTGAAACAGGAAGTACAGCCACAGGAAAATACAAAATAAATGAATAAACTGAATAAAAGCTCATTGTACTTCCAATCTTAATCTATAGCCTACCTTTGAGAATATTTGAAATCTTCCCACAGAGTCGGGTAAACTAAAGCCCAAAACTTTAAACAACATACTGACAGCTTATCAGCAACACTTAAAGAACTCATGAAACACAGCAAAGGAAATGGTCACAGCAGTGCAATGCTTTCTGGTAGCATTTTTTTTTTGGCACAGTTTCTGGTTGCTCACTCCTCATTTGCAGAAAGTTGAGATCTAGGCTACTTTATGCAAATCAATGGGGTTCAGTGTCACTGCCTCTGAAAACTAAAAAAAAAAAAAAAAAAAAGAACCTCTAAAACGCAGCCCAAAGGAAGTGTTTATTTAGTCAAGTGTGAAGACCTGTTAATTATCTGTCATGACAGTGTCACAGTTATACTGTGTGGAGTGTTTATCTGCAGACCCCAAAATAGGACACAGGAGACAAAAGACAAAGTGAGCATTTAATGCTGAAAAGTCCAGGGAGTAAACAAAGTCCAAATTCAAGAGTAAACATAGAGCAAACCAGAGAGGCATGAACTCTAAACCTCAAGAGAATCCAGAATATTTAAAAATCACTAGGATGCGCAGCGCGGCTGACACAACAAAGGAAGACTGAGGCAAATCACTATATAAATAATCAGGGAGGGGCATTTATCTGTCGTGACCAGTTGGGGGTGAGGGAACGGAGCAGGACAACAGTATACAAGAGTTAATCTGGAAAAGGGGAAACCGGTGGGGGACACAGCTGAAAACAATCTAGATAATAAGCAGGACGAACTAAAGCTACACAAGATACAGAAGAGCAAAACTGGAACCAAAATTAAACAGGAAATAAGATTAATGTGACACAGGGAAAAGCTGAAAGACAAGAGGCAACACAGAGACAAAACAGAGTGGTCAGAATGAAAACACAAAGGGAACTAAATAATATTAAAAATTAACCTGAAGAAATTAAGAACTGAGGAGTCAACATATAAATGATTACAGAAAGAAGCAGAACTGGAAACTAAGCGATAAAAAAAAACAAGGTTTCTAATTTCCTAAGGAAAGGCCACTGGGGATGTAATAAAGAATATAAGTATTATAACCAATACTCCAAAAAAAAACAAGACAAAATACAAACAAATCATTCGCAAAACCAAAAGGCATGAACGCAAAACCTCAAACCACTTGGTTCCAAGATTCAGGGACCATAACAGAATATGTGTAATGGGACACCCATCAAGTGTAGAAGATGAACATTAGAAGTCAGTCAGTGAGGTCAGTAATATGCTAGATTTAGTTTTTGTTTTGCTGTGTTTTATTACTTTTTATTATCACGACAGGACCTTATTACAAGTGAGGAGCTCGTGTATACCTTTCAAGAGAAAGTAATTTATATACGCATCAGATTTTAATGCAGCGGGAAATTAGGGTTGTTCACCTACTCAGCACGTCTTCTCTGGCACACATCTGTCTGAGAAATGAGCAGATTAGGTAGCAGGGAGCAAAATATACGTTTCACTAATTCCCCATCTCAAATTGCTTCATTTGATTGCTTTTTCAATACGGAACAGATACTAACCTTTACTCACATACACATTTCCCATTCATGTATCCTGTCATTAACCTTGCTTCAGTATGAATCCTGATTATGAAGATGCAACATTATGAACTCTTTGCCTTTGTTATTACAACAGTGTTGGTCATGAAGTTCAGTAGCTTGTGGTGGTTAATTAGGTTTACAACAATAACAGCACTCTACCTCAAGCGTTCATGTAGGTGAAGGCTGATGAAGTGAAGTAGGTCTAATACGATAAACATGACCATTCTGTTACCTAAAGTACTATTCAGCTAGTAATTAAAGGGAAGTTGATGTATAAATTATCTTCTATACATTGCATTAATGCTGGGCACAGGAAGGGATCAGAGGTCTTATGAAGTCTTTGCTCTGGTAGTTTTTTGTTTTTTTTTGAAGTTCTGATAACAAATGACTGGAGTAATTAAAGATCAGTGTGTAGGCCAGAGGGAGGATGGCAATGTGCTGCCAGCAAGCTGGCATAAGGTAATATATGGAGCAGCTGATCAGGAGGAGTCACTCCTGTGGGAAACCTCACTCAACTCTTTGGCTGTCCTGATTTTGAGAAATGAGGAGGGCTGTAAATTTGGTGACAGCAGTATGAGATAAGGAAGGAGGACAGAAGATGAGAAAAAGAGGGAAAAAAGAGCAAGGCACCAAGAGAAAGAATGGAAGAAAGATACATATTCCTGTGTTTATTATTTGCCTTTGCTCTGGTTTTTACCCGTCTCCTGTAAATCAGTGTAACCAATGATCAGAATGTTAACATTGTCATTGCATATTTTTATGCTTGACACTATTTTCTTCCATTATAAAGCCCATAATTAGTGATTGTGGGATCAAAGTGCAGCCAAAATATATATGATTATTGTATGATTATTGTTTAATCTCCATTCCACAATAAATATTTAACAACCTGCATTTTATGAATTTCAGTTTTTGTTACTTTAGCTGATTGCTGTAAAAAAAAAAAGTCTTGCTTTGTGCACCCACCAGGGGCCTGATTCACAGCCTTTCCAAGTTGTACTTATGCACAGATGGCAAATAGTGCCAGATTTATTTGTATTTCATACATTTCATTCTTGCCCCTTTAGCAACTAAATAATCTGAGCATAACACGTAGAGTTCACAGCACCTCAAACAACCCACATCTATGACACAAGACCCAGATACAGCTGCATTTGACTGCACCTAAATTGATGCTTTAACAGTGAATATAATCCAGGGGGAAAAACATTGAATGAAATGTGTATTAATGTAATGCAACAAGCTGTCCTCTCTTTAATGGGAGTGTTTACATCAGTGTGCATTTGTGAATGGGGGTTCTTGAACCTGAATCTGTAGTGAGCCTCTGATCAAGAGGATAATATTCTTGAGTCACTGACTCTTGAGGTGCGTCTTGCTTTTAGTGGCGCCAGTAATCACTGTGTCAGCATTATCACTCAGTGTAAATAGCACAAGAAGGGCAGTGAAGAATACGGGGAATTAACTGTAGCAGGTCACACATAATGTCTTGCTTGAAGACAGTTTGCAATCAGAACAGCCAGTCTAACTAAAGGGAAGGATTTTTTTTTTCATAGATTTCACTGAAAGGCTCTGTCTAAGACAGTTGATTTAACAGTCTTTGACTTTGCTGAGTCATCTCAGCAGAGTGATTAATGATTTATTGTTTAAAAGTTGGGAAAATCCTCCTTTTCGGGTAACAGCAGCTGACGTCAGCTTCAATTAATGTCAGCTCCAGCATGACTGTGGAGAGAGTTTGAAAACGTCCAAAGAAACTTCCTAAACCATTCGCTGAGCACAATCTACTTCTTCACAGTCCATATGCTCAGTCTGTTCCAAACACTGCTTCAGCAAATATGGCAAAATGAACTTCTTCCACATGACACTGATGGACACTGACTGACTGCTAAGCTTTGGGATTTTCAAGAAAATTTGCTTAAATTATGCTCTCTCATGTTGTTTCATATTTGAAGAAGCACAGTGGATACAGATGCACATAAACATTAGTGTGTTATTATGTACTGTACATACTGTAAAGGTCATATCCTGAGAAATGAAATAAGGAAATTCAATCAAATTTTAGATACTTGGAACTGAATGCACTGGCTATTATATAAAGCCTTTCTGGTCTAAGTGACCAAAGACTATAAGCCAAACATTCACCTTTCATGCAGCACTCTATTCTATTTACTTAAGCACATTATCTACAGTTATCCCCAGTTGACTGAGCATGGATATATTTGGACTGCGGGAGGAAACTGATGCACAATACATGCAGAGTAAACCTGTTCAAAAGGTGTGATTTAAGTGGAAACTTTGAGCTTCAATTCAAGAATTTTGACAAAAGTATTTGAGGCTCGGAAGTATTTTCAGAGGCTCGGAAGTATTTGGAAAACTAACGTCATTTTAAATATAAGGATTGTTTAACAGCTGGATGAAAATCCTTTGCAGTGAATGATTGCCTGAAATCTAGAACACATGGACATTATCAAACGTTGTTTCCTCTTCTGGGATGTTCTGCTATGCCTTTACTGCAGCTGCCTTCAGCTGCTGCTCGTTTGTGGCTCTTTTGACATTTAGTTTTGTCTTGAGTAACTGAAATCATGGCCTGTTAGACTGAAATCACATATTTCTGGTTGCTTCTGCAGTATGCTTTGGGCCAATATCCATTTGCACTGTGAAGCGCTGGTCGATCAGTTTGGCAGCATTTGGCTCAATCTGAGCAGAGGGTACAGCCGGGTACACTTCAGAATTCATCAGCATTCACAGCATCAATAATTACTAGCGACCAAGTTCCACTGGCAGCCATAAATGCCCTTACCATAGGCTTGTGTCCATGATATTTGACATGTTACTGTTACATTTTACAGGTATGCTTCAGATCATCAGCTGTTTCTCTCCTTCTCTATAATTGTCTCTTCCCATCATTCTGGTACAAGGTGTCATCTTTCCAAAGAATTATTTCAGGACTGTGCAGGCTCTTTCAGATGTTTTCTGGTAAAGGTTGTACTGGCTTTTCTGTCTGGCCTTGAGTGTAACCAGTAGATTGCACCTTGTTGTAAACCCTTTGTCTTTACATTCATGAAGGCATCTATTGACTACAGTCCTTGACAATGATACGCCTTCCTCCTGAAGAGTGTTCTGGACTGGGATAGTTGTTTTTCTCTTAACCAAGGATTCAGTTCAAGAAATCATTGACTTTAGTTGTCTTCTATTGTCTCTCTGGTCTTTTGGTGTTGCTGAGCTGACCTTTGCATTCTTTCTCTTTAAGAAAGTACCAGATAGTTGATTTACCTATTCCTAGTGAGGCTTTTTTTGTTTTTTTTCTATCTCTCTGACAGGTTTATTTTAATTTTTCGGCCTAGTGATGGCCTCCTTCATTTGTAGCCACCATCTTTTTGGACCTCATACTGAGAGTTCCAGTGAAAAACTTAGAATCAAATCCAGGTCTTTTTATCTGCTTGATTTGTCATGGAATAATGAGGGGAACTGGCTTCACCTGACCATGAAAATGCCTGTCAGTCAATTGTCCAATTATGCCTGAGCCTCAGAAAATAGGGTATTATGTATAAAAATGGCTATAATTCCTAAGCAGTTCTGTCAAACTGCTTGAAACAAACTTAAGCTGTACTTCACTTCAATCATATCTTGACTGTTTCATTTAAAATCTACTGCAACGTGTACAGAGACATCGTCCAAATACTTATGGACCAAACTTGACAAAACATACAAAATATTAATATTTGTGTGAGATGAAAGTTTCCCACAAATGAAACATATTGCCCGGACTATAGAGCAGGTTGTTGTTAATGCCTTATGACAGATGATCAAATGCACGCACTGATGGAGGGATATTTAATAAACCAAGATAACCACATTTTTAAAAAAATGATCAGAAAATGCTGCTTCAAAAAGGTGGTTCATATAATTGCAACAACCCCATCTCCCCATACTAACCTGCACCTGTGCTAAGTTTTCGGGTTTATCATTCACCAGTTTGCATTGCTTTATCATTGATTTATACAGAAGCCACTTGACTTGCATTAATTCTATTAATTACAATCTATTTTCTTGAGTTACCTGTCTGCTATTCCAGTCCTTCTTGGTTTTGCAAAAAGGGAAGCGAGGACAAGGCTACCTGAAATGTAGATGTCAACCAAATGGACTGAAGCATCAGCTGTGACCACATGAGGGAGAATGCAGTTTTTTATATTAAATGTAGTTATTGTCCCTGTGGTTTCCACCCTTTGCATTTACATGGTTTCCTCCGCTACTATATAGGCTGAGCTTTCTCTCATTTGTTTATGTCAGTTTGTTAAGGTCTTATTTTGGTGAGCATTATTTCTGTGTAGAGTTTTGTTTAGCTGACCTCTGTTATGGGCCCATTTATTTCTTAAAATAGCTTATTTTCATAAGTATGTATCTTTATCTTTTGGGGGTATCATAAAACCCATATGTTGAAAATGACACCTGTGCCTGTACATGCTTTGACTGCTTGGCTCCTTCCAGGAAGCAACATTTTGTTGTTTTGCCCTAATTTTTTTAAAGTGTAGAAATTGGCAGACATAAATCTCTGTTAGATTTACAACTGATCTGAAGGCATTTAGCAATATTTTATGAACTAATCTACTTTCGTGCTAAAAAAATTAATTACCTCACTTGCATCCTGGTGAGTACTTCAGCATATTCAAACATCATATTGTACACATCATGTATACTCATTTTCAGCAGTATTTTCAGTAAATTCACATACACAGGATGATATGACTAAAATAGGTGCACTGCTTTTAAATTTTATTTCGTGTATTATGTGTAGTGTGTACAGTTTTGGGGTGTCCTGTCAGTTTTTTTGATTATGAATTGGTATGTTCTCAAATCTGATGTGAATTTGTCTGACATCATCAGCTTTGAAATAGCTTTATGAAACAGATTCATTGAAAACCCCTTTCAATACTCTTGTGTGTTTTAAACCTGCTTTGTAAAACATGATAGAGAAATGTGGGAAAATGACTCCATAGGAATGGTTGCGTCCCTCCAAAAGCAGTGAAAAGCAAACCAATGACTGACGGGCAATATAATGTGTTATTACTAAGCTGTCCCTTTGCCCGTGTTAGCTTGTCCTTTAAAGGTAGTCTGGTAAAGTTCAGAGCTTTTTCATATTTCTTTATGTCAAAAAAATGAAAAATGTAGAAGCCTGCACCACAGAGCAGAACAGACAGGCTAAAGAAAACAGTCAAAACCACATGAAAATTGTGCTTGTTTGTAGACCTGTTAAACAGTTCCTTAAACTTTTTCATTCTATTATTGCCAACTGTATAGCAGCAAAAACAGTTTGACAGGTGGAACTGCAGGGATTTTCCATCTGATCTCCTTGATTTCCATGTTCCTGGTAAGTTTTCAGCTTTCTCAGTTTTCAGCAGTCAGAATTTTAATGTCTCTTGCTGGGCTTGTACCACTAGCAAATTGCTACTTCTGGGACAGGCCACGGAACCTGTTTTTCTTCTAAATAAGGCTCTTACTCCTCCTAAAACACCTATACATCACACAGAGGCGAGACAAAAGGATGGACAAAAGGGAGGCAGTGTGTTCCTCAATGATTTCGTAACGAAACAAGGCAGTGTCAAGCTCCTTTTCATTCATGAAAAGGAGGGAAAATGGAACGCGAGTAAAGCAGCATCCCCCAAATAATGAAAGGGAATGGATGCAAAAGCAGATGCTGCTCAGTCTCTTTGCTTTTCACGTGCAGCCACACACATTCTCCTACAGAGGTTTCATGTCTTTCTCTTTCAATAGCAAGTCATGTTAGGTGACTGACTTTTTATCTTGCACCAATATGTTTTCTTATTCATAAGCAGATACAATAATTTGCTATCCTTTTAGATTGTTTTCCTAAGAGGCATACCTTTCTTTCCATTTGTCTATATGTCATTTTCCAATTTCCCTGCTGGTCTGTCTTTCCATCCATCAAAGCCAGCGTGCTTGTGAGCTTGTGCATGTGTGTCATCGTATTCTGGCTAAATGCTAAGAGGCACTTGCAGATTAAGAAAATTGCATCGGAACAATAGTCCATAATAGACTTTAGCTGCATGCTGCCGGTGGGGTGACACCCCTATTATACAGACAAGTGGAGCAAGTCGCAGGGCTGTGTCAGCACAACAAAACCGCTTAAAGGTAAAGCCCCGCCACCAAAAACAGAAATAGAGGCGCCATGTGCAGAGATATGGAATGCAAATGTGTTTTCTCAGGCGGAGTCCAGAAGGAACAGAATATATATTTTCTTTTCTTTCTGCAAAAGGCAAAATGTGTTAATAGAAATATTTTTTTCTCTTCTATTAGGCTAATAAAGTGCACAAGTTTTCAAGTACGTCAGTGTACTTAGAAACTCTCTTTTTTTTTTCCTGCACTAAAGGCAAATATTCAGTATTTTTAAATGATGAGTGTTGCTTAAGTAGTTTAATCATTAATCTTCTGTCTGATGTGGGTTTTTTTTAACCTATTTACAGCTTTAATTACTTTTTTAAAACCTATAATTACGTCAACTTCTTGATAAGATAAGCTTTGGTCCTTTGTGACCTTGAATATGATAAGCTGCTCAAAAAAATTGATGAATAGATGCATATTTCACTTTGTATGAGGCATCTCAACCTTTAATAAAAAAAAAGTGACCTCATCTACCTCACCTCCTTGTGCGATATTTCATCTTGATCTAAATCCACTTTTTTTTTTTTTTGAGCATTAAAATAGCTGCTTTTACATTTAGGAGCTATCAGTCACAGTGGTGGCTGTAAACTACTATTAATTGTATTCCTTACCATGATAGGAAGCATTAATCTTAACTTTGCATAAATGTGTGATAAAGCAATCTTATGCCTCATTTAATTGTTTTAGTAAAAGTTCATGACTGAACATACAGTGGGATCCAAATTTTGACAGCATGTATGAAGATACCTCTATTTTGCTTTCATGAACCAGCCAAAGTTGTGTTAGCAGTATCATGCAGTGGTTTCTTTCCTGGAGGCATCGTGCCCTTGTCATTTCGTGCAATAAAAATACAATTCCATAATTCCACTCCTCAAAAGATGCAGACTGCTTTATCATTTTCCTCCTCCCAGCCCACAAACTGAAATCAGCGGATTGTAAGAAAAGTGTGCAAGATGACAAAGGCATGTTTGATTGATGCCCCCACCCCCAAATTGCCAGCATACAGATAACCAGAGGTGGCAAAAGGACATTCTATACTTAAGTAGAAGTACAGATACTTTTGTTAAAAATACTCTACTAAAAGTTGAAGAACTTATTCAACTTCTGTACTCATGTAAAAGTAAAAAAGTGCAGGCTCTGAAATGTACTCAAAGTAAGAAAGTAAAAACATAGCTCTTTGGAGAACATTTCTACCAGCTATTTTTGTACAAAGTTAATTGGACCTTGCACTATATTAATGTAATAATAAAATAATATTATTACATGAGAATACAAACTTTATTTCAATCTAAATTCTAATTCTAATTAGCATGAGCAGAGTAAAAGAAAGATAATTTTTAAACAGCTCTATTTGCTGTTACGTACATTGTAGAGGGTGACTTTGCCTCACCTGAACAAGAAAATGAGTACAGTCAGAGGTTACAGTAGGATTCAGCAGGTGGAGGAACCCTAAGATCAGTTGTAGTGGCTCAGCATGGGGTAGAGAATCCCAGCTCACAGTAATTTCTATTGTGAGCTCCAGTAGATTTTCTTTGTGTCAGGCTGTGATCAGCTGACCTGCGCTACTGCTCTGAGGTTTACTGCTCTGTATGATTTACTCAACTGAATTCAACAAGATGTAACCCAATATTTCATGAGCTATCTTGGCTGATTTCCATCCCCTACACTGACAGTATACTGTTTTTACTGTCTTTATAGTTTGCAGTTGGAATAAATGTTGAATTCAGTGAACGAATCTCTGCTACACTGATGTAACCTGTAACTCTGACCATGAACATCACAGCTGCTCTGCACCAGTCCAGCACAGAGCTTTACTGTAAACTTGCCACAGTACAGCAAACTAACCTGTTTATCCTGCATTAAACTGCAGTATTTTGAATAACACAAACTTAGTCTACCTCAGTTTGTTTTGCAGGATGTTTCACAATATGAAAAAACATCAACTTCACACAGTATACAGATCCAGGATCTGATTTTAAAATGTAAACTTTAAATTTCCAGTTTATCAAATGTCACTGAGTAGTCCTTACCTTTAAATCTAACCTCTCTTCTTCCTCTCCTTTCCTCTTTCTTACATCTTTCTCCATCTCTGAGTGAACTTCTGATTATTTTCTCCCCCTGGAACTACAGTAGCTGTTCTTTTAGCTAGCAGACACACTGTGACAAACTGCAGACACTTTGTGTGTTTGCTGGGTCTTCACCTTACAATATAAAGTGCCTTGAGGTGACTGTGTGTTGTCATTTGGTGCTATATATATAAAATTGAATTGAAATTGAATTGTATTTGTTGGGCTGATAGAAACGTTGCATTTGAATTTCCTGTTAGCTAGATGCTGAAATATCGTGACCACAATGGACATCTGCACTCGGTCCAGCCCACCATAACCCCTGATTATAGCGCTATAAATGATACATAAATTATATGATGTTAACTCTTTCATCTCTTTGTATGCGATAAACCCCTGGGATGGATACACCAATACGATTGTCCCTTAATGTGATATTGTTCCTCCATTTAGGCTCAGATCAGTTTGTTTTGCAGTGACCGGAAATAAAATCTTCCCTCAGATGTTAAACTTACAGTAACGCGTCTGTTACTGTAAGTAACATAATTGTATCTGTAATCTAATAACTAAATTTAATGCAGAAGTGCATTACAGTATTGGGGTACTGAAAAATTTAATTTTTGTTATATCCAACACTGTTTTGTGTGCAGTGTGCCCTTAAAAATTTGAGGAAACTGGACAAGCGGAGGACAAATTAAGCAAAAGGGCTAAAAACTATCTGCAGCAGACAAACAGTATCTGAAAGTCATATCCTTTAGAAACGGGGGGGCAGCAAAGACCTGAGAGTTAATCTATCTGTGCACTGAATCAAAAATGATTCTGTTCCAGTTTTGGGCTGCATTTCAGCCAAAGCTGTTGAAGAAGAAGTCAGAACTGATTATAAACACAGAAAGGTACAGTCATTGCAACACTATCTGCAATACCACACATTACTGAATCAGTGTGGATTCATCTTGACTGAGAACAGAGCAAAAGACAACCAACATCACTGTTGAAGAATAAAGGTTAATGTATGCACAATAAACACAAACCTACAATAAATCACCGAACTTATTTCCAATTTTCCTAGCAAAATATAAAGAAATTAGCATAGTCTGAAGACTTTTGCACAGTACTGTATATGAATTTTAAAATACTTTTTGCGCCACAACTTATGCAAACTCGGATCACCCATGTTATTCCAGCATGATTGGACAATGTTCATAAAGCTTCTTGGGATTTCAGGAAAGATTGACTTTCTCCGTCTTCAAGTGCCCCTCATTAAACGTTCAGTAGGGTTGAGGTGAAGTTATTGTGACAGAAAATCCTTGACTTGGTCTTGTTTGGTTTAAAGTAGCTCTTGCAAAGCTTTGAGGTATGTTTGGGATCATTATCCTGTTGTAATATGAGTCCCCCACCACAAAGAAGCAAACCAGTGGATGGAGAATGTCTCTGTCATTTCTTCTTGGCCACAGTGAAGTCAGTGAGTGAAGGTGTTTAATTCCAGAGTAGATGAAATCATCTCCAGAAAGGTTAAACCGATATCTTTCCTCCTAAGAAGTGATTTAGTTGTCATACTACTTGTCATATGAAACTACTTCAAGACACCAAGTCCTGTATCTGTGATGAAGGAGTTTGAAGTTTGCAGTTTATCTGGTCTCAGACTCTTTGAACCCATCATACACATGACCAGTCATAAACAGAGTAGAATCAGTGGCGGATCTAGGATTTTTCTGAGTAAGGGGCCATCAAGGGGCCACAGTATTCATAGAGGGGCCAAGTATTTGTGGTAGATGTGATGATATATGGACCAATAAAAATTAAAGCCATTACATTAAAGTTATGGTAAATCTTATCACCATGAGGTGTAAGAATTCAGTGAACTTATGTGCCATTTCACTAAATAACAATATCAGACATTTCATACATTACAGCATTAACTGTTGTTGCTCTCCCTAAATGTTTTCTGACCTGATGAAAAGGGACTGGAGGTGCCCTGCTCTTGACCAGCCTCTGGTCTACTGTTCTGCTGCTCTCTCCCTCCTCTCACCCTGCTCATTTTCAGCTGGCAGACTCACTCTTTTGCTCAAAAACTGCTGAATTCCCGCCTAAGAATGACTCTTTCTTTTCCTATTCTTCTCTGTCACTGCCAAAGGGAAGGGACAGAAAGGGACAGGAGCAGGATCGACAAACTGGTGCGGAGGTCTAGCTCTGTGTTGGGATGTCCTCTGGAGTCTGTGATGGTGGTGGGTGAGAGGAGGATGTTAGCAAAGCTGACATCCATCATGAACAACCCCCATCACCCTCTTCATGAGACCGTGGGTGAACTGAGCAGCTCCTTCAGTCAGAGACTGAAACATCCTCGCTGCAGGAAGGAGCGCTTTCGCAGGTCATTCATCCCAACAGTAGTTAGACTGCATAACACATCATAATGTCTTGAGTCACTTGGACACTTTACCTACACTGCCATCACTTTATCCATACAGTCAGATACATTTTATTTATTACACTCACCCATATAATGCATACCGTGTATGCTGTGTACCTTACCGGCTACAAATGTATATAATATTTTGATATCTGTATATAGTGTTTGACGTGTGTGTATATGTGTGTATATGTAAATATATATATATATATATATATATATATATTTATGTATATAGTGCTTATGTATATGTGTATAGTTTTTTGCTATTTTATTTTATTCTATTGAATTTTAGTTTTAGTTTTTAGTTTAGTTATTTGTTCTTACTCATCCTTTTCATTTTTTTTCTCTGTATTGAGCTGCTGTAATGCACAAATTTCCCCGTCGTGGGATGATTAAAGTTTTATCTTATCTTATCTTATCAAACATTATAGTTAATGTTAACACACAAATACAAATTACAAAGAAGTACATGAATTAGTATTACATGAATTAATTTAATGTTTGTCAAACTTATGCTATGTGACAGCTGTGAGTAAACAGGGATTTATGACTTATCATTACCAACTCCTCAAAATGTAGACTGCATCATTTGTTGGTTAAAAAACTTTCTCCGTGAGATCGTTCAAATCTTTTTCTTCTGTAAGCTTTATTCACGCTGGACATTCCTATTTGGCTCATTAGCGCTACTGATGTTTCAGCATGTAATTGCATCCTCCTATAATTTGATCCTCGCTCTCGGACAAAGGACAGATGAGTGACAGGACAGGGGCACTTCAGACAGGGACCAATCAGATTTCAGATGGGGCCAATGCCCCTGTGGCCCCGCCCCTAGAACCGCCAATGAGTAGAATGTAGGCAGAACAGATTACATAATACTTTAGACTTTTCAGATGATTACTGCTTCAGTTCAAGCAACTATAACACCAAATTCTCATCGTGGGAAATGCTAAATGTACGTGTTAGACCCTGACTCATAGCTAACTTATTATATGTACATAATTAAGAGAACTGCAGTGCCTGAGTGTATTGGTTCACCGGAAAACACAAACACTAAACTGTTTACATTCGAGCTTGAGCAGGTAAAACATGAACTATTAATAGTCATAGAAACAAGGTGAGCATGTAGATAAACAGCAGACATAATATTTGTGCAGAACCCACAGTTGTAATTAATGCTTCTAACATCTCACTTATGGTTACAGACTCACTGAAATGATACACCTTCAGTCCACTTACACTCCACAATGTTTACATGAAAAAGCAGTCTGCCCTCCTTTTGCAATGGTCTCTGTCACAGAACACATCGTAGAAGTTGTCAAACAAGGCAAGAGAAGGTAAAGAAACTCTGGCATGCTCTTTTATCGTGAGACATCCCAGATTTTGTGTTGGCTGTCTTTTAAATGAGAAACTATGCTTCTAAATCTGAATGTTCACCCTTGTTTGTCAGCTAGTGTCTTTTTCAGGCTGACGTCATGGAGTCTGATCTCAGAGTAAAGTTAGATATCAGTCAGGGTCTGGTTGTGGCCAATGAACACGAAATTCCTTCAGTTTACATTCCTCATACTCAAAAACTTTGATCCCTAACATTTATCCAAATCAGTGATCGTGTTGAGAGTGGATGTTCTTTTCAGACACCTTATATACAATACCAGACCTCCTAAGAAAGAGCATAACTGCTACTTTTCAACTTAATGACACAGAGGAGATTTAAGTCGATCACTATGTGAAGAAATCTTTTACTGTTATGGTCCAGCGTCGAGGACACAGTGTTTTCTGTTTTTGGATTTTCTGATTCTGTTTTGTCTCCGTTTGATTCTTTGTTAGATAGTTAAGTTCTGTTCTTGGTCATGGTTTTTGCATTTAATTCCTGTTTCCCCATGTTTCCCATGTTTGGTCCTAGTCTGTTTCTTGTATTGTTTATCTTCTGCCTCTATCAAGTTCACGTGTCTTAGTCCTCGTTTCTGTCTGTCATGTTTAGTCATTTCCTGTTTTACTTTGTTAGCTTCTGTATTGTCTGCTTGTGTTCAGTTTTGCTTCCTCGGTCCTGTTAGTTAGATTCTGTTCAGCTGTGCTCTCTGCTGTGTCCTATTTTCCCTGATTGCCCTTGTGTGTATATATTGTCTGCATTTTCCCCAGTTCTCTGTTGTGTCGTCTGCTGTCGTTTATCATTATTGGTTTCCCTCCCCTTGTGTGCGCTCCTGTCAGTCTGTATCCTGTGTTGTGAGATTTTTAGTTTGTTCTGCTGGCTCCCATCCAGCTCAGTCTGTCTTGTCTTCCAGCAATAAAAGCTCAGTATAAGTTTAATCTTGTCCCAAGTCCTGCATTAGGGTCCTCAACCTGCCTGCTACAGTGTAGAGTATGACCTTTACATCCCTCAGCTAAGTAGGAATGTTTCCCAGAAGCACTGGAGTGCAAATCAAATTGTAGGACAAAAATATTTGTATCAACAACAGGTATAAAATGGATCATCTTATTATACATGACAAGAGGAGAAAGGCTGTGAGATTTACATTTATCACATACACATATATATATGTAATAAGTGAACTTGCATTCATGCATGTAAGCATGTGAACACTTGCATTCAGTTATTTTGTTTTGTTTTTTCCCCACTGGCCATCCAACATGTTGATGCCGTCCCTCGCAGGCTTCTTGGCACTGCTTCACCTCAGATCCCATTTACTCCTTCTGAGCACAGCTATTTATCATATGTAATATTTTCACAGGGCGTTTTCCTTTCACTTTTTAATCAACAGCTTGGATCTCATGCTGAGAGGCTTATTCAACTGTGAAACAAGGTCCCGTCATCCCCAGCTAACCATACACATCCTTAACAGAGTGAGCTGCTTGCTGACAAACGAGTTCTGCTTGCATACCAAGAGGACAGGCTGCTGAAAATAAAGGCAGGGAGGAGAATGAGAGGGAAAAACAATACTTGATACACAAATGAATTGGCTTCTTCATTTATCATACACCTGTCTTTTTATGTTGCGGCACAGTAGCAAGGCTTAAAATGAGTCTATTCAAAATACTACATATTCAAAATTTTGTATTGTAATGAAGGCTACAGGTAATAATTTTTCTCATTATTGAATTGTCATTCTCACTTCATTGTTTAGAAAAGTTAGAATATGGTGTATTTGTTGTAACAAAGGGTCATAACATTTTTTAAACAATTAAAATATGGTAAGCTCAAGGATATTTATTTGTATAAAAATTATGTTTTTAGGTACAGTAGTGACATGGATCTTGGAAACTTGAAAATGACTTTGCTGGTTGCTTAGTCATTTCTTAAGAGTGGCCATGAAATTGCTCTTCGCGGTTTTCACAATTGTTGTAAGGATTGTTTCGAAATTCAACTCAATGGGCTAGGAGTTGTAAAACTAATGAAATACTCATCAGCCTTAGTTGTATTTTGTTTTTTCTGGTTCAGAATGGCCCTTGGAGACTGTTCATGCAAGCCCAAATTATATAATTTATTAGTAGTAGTAGTAGGATTTTATAATGGCAATGGCAGTTTTATTTAGCATAAAAACCTATGTAGGTAGACAATGACTTAAGGCAGTGAAACAACACTTTTCACAGAAGTAAAATACAAGTTTTCGCGCACACACACACACACACACACACACACAGAAGTAACATCAGCGAGGTAGAAGTGCTAGCATTTTTTGGTGGCTAAAATTAGCAGAGTCACACAGTATTACTGTAAAATGTTAATCTTGTTTCTTGACAAATGACCTCAGCAGTCAATACTCTGTACATTTCAGATACACTCACTGGCCACTTTATTAGGTATTAAAACATTAAGCTGCTACTGCAACCTGACTGCAAGATAGTTAAATGAAATATATGTCAAGGGAACTTTGTACCAAAGTGTTTGTTTTAAATTCAATAGCTGTAAATGTACTGTACTTAGAGTCCATATGTCCTCTGCAAAATTTTGAACTTGGGTTGCCAATCTGAGGAATGTACAGTACTCTGTCTGAACTCATCAAAGCTGCAACTCAGGCAAAAAAGGGGTACACTGAAGTTAACAGTTCATGAATATTTAGCAGAATCTTTCATCTAGAACAACAAACACTCAGCAAGTGGATGAGGCACAGTACAGTAGTATAGTAATAAATAATAATAATAATAATAATACATTTTATTTGTAAGCACCTTTCAACATACCCAAGGACACCTTACAGAGGCAAAAACAAAACAAATCACAGATAATACATAAAAGCACAAAATAAGAAACTAAATGCCCAAAGAAACTAAAGTGAGTATGCCATCTTGAACAGGTAAGTTTTGATTTGAAGACAGGAAGAGTGTCAATATTGTGAATGTCTGGTGGGAGTGAGTTCCACAGCTGGAGAGCAGAGTGGGAGAAAGCTCTGTTTCCCATGGTCCTGAGGCAGGCAGAGGGCACAGTAAGACGGATGGAAGAGGAAGAACGGAGGCAACAGGAGGACGGGGTGATGTGAGGAAGTTTGGCTAGATAAGGAAGGGCTAAGGGTGTGGATGGCCTTGAGGGCATACAAGAGGATTTTGAAATGAATTCTGAATTTAACTGGAAGCCAGTGGAGTTGCTGTAGGACTGGGGTGATGTGGTGAAGTGAGGGGGTTTGGGTACTGATGCAAGTGGCTGAGATTTGAACCATTTGAAGCTTCTGGAGGGATTTGTGAGGGAGGCCAAATAGAAGAGAATTACAATAGTCAATATGGGAGGTAACAAGACTATGAACAAGGATGGAGGTGGTATGCGGGGAGAGGGTGGGGCAGATATTATACATGCTCATCAGCAAAACACAAAGACATTAGACACTATTTACACTATTTAGGTCCTCCTCCAAAACAGTTTAGGTCTGCAGCATAAGGCCGCACGACACATTAAAAACCTTGAAGCAGCAAAAACCAGACTGGCTCCCCCTCCTGTCAGCTAAGAACAGGAAACACACAGGGACACATGGGCTCAACAAAACTGAATATTAGAAGATTGGAAAGCACCGCCTGGTCTGATGAGCCTCGATTTCAGCTGCAACATTCAGATGGTAAAGTTAGAATTTGATAGAATTTGGCATAAGAAAGTATGGATAAATCCTGCAGTCATTTCAACTGGTTGGAGGATATTTTCTTGGCATATTTTGTACCCTTAATACCAAATGAGCATTGTTTAAATGCCACAGCCTACTTTTTTTTATTTTTGCTGACCACGTCTATCCCTTTATGACTACAGTGTACCCATCTAATGATGGCTGCTTCCAGCAGGATAATGAGCCATGTTGTGAAGCTCAAAACATCTCAAACTGGTTTCTTAAACATGAAAGTGAGTTCACTGAACTCAAATGGCCTCCACAGTCAATCCAATCTAATAGAGCACCTTTGGGATGCGTTGGAACAGGAGATTCAAATCATGGAAGTTCATCCAACAAATGTGCAGCAACTGTGTTATCATATCAATATGCACCAAAATCTCTGAGGAATATTTACAGGACATTGTTGAATCTATAATCATGGTAGTTTTGAGGGCAAAAGGAGGTCCAACCTGATACTAGCAAGGTGTACCTATAAAAAAGTGCCTAGGGAGCGTATGATCTGCTATATTTTATTGATGAGGATGTTTAACTTTTAACTGATTGTTCAAAGATACTATAAATTCTGAAATCTTTGCACTTCAAAACCGCACTGGCTCCAAGTAGTTATAAGAAAATCCAGGATTTTCAGAAGAGCCATCTGAAGATAAAGAGTTCAGGCCTCCACTAAGCAGTGGTCATTACTTATCTTCTGTGGCAGGTTTGTCATGCAACACTGAAGAGTTTAACTGCCAGGAAGACAGTGTGACTGATTCACTGAATGAGCACATCTCAATATTTCACCAAGTTTCGTGGGCCATGAGCAGAGCAATCAGCAGTGGCTTCAAATTTATGACACTTGATAGAAGCCGACATGAAGGTCTCCAGCGCTCCTTACTGACTGACTGCACAATTATATTGTCCCATATTTTTCATGTTGTTCAGTGAACCAGTAACAAGATGATAAAATATAATAGTAGTAAAAACAACACTCATCCATTCTTTTGCATTCATCACTCCAAAGAATATACGCAGCATGTTTTATCACAAAGTGATTACCCATTAATGGGCTGATATAGACTGCTGGCAGGTAGTTAAGAACAGTACTTTAGTACAATTTTGAAGTATTGGTTCTTTCTTTAAATATTCACATTTTATGCCGCTTTATACTTTAATTCACTGTATTTCAACAGTAGCAATTATTGCCATTATTGACAGTGCATCATTTGGCCACTTGGGGCAGTACAATAAGGATAAACTTTGTTGTTGAAAGTTGTGAGTGACATCATGTGCATTTTGCTTAAGAGTTGTCCTCCATATTGGACATGATACAATTACTGGTTCCGATGTTAAAAATTAATAATGGACAAAATGAATGAAAATGAAGCATTCAAAGTAATTGTGCCAGAATTTTATTGAGGTGTCATCTGTCACGTATCTCCACGGTGACACCTGCTGGACACTTTTGCTATTGTTACAGCTAAATAATAGAATAGAATAGAATAGAATGCCTTTATTTTCATTATACAGGATGTACAATGAGATTGGAGGGCCACTCCTGTTCAGTGCCATGCAATAGAAAGTCAAACTCTCTAAAATAAAAATAAAAATATAATAATATAATATAATATAAAAATATACAGAAAATAAAACACAATATATAAAATATACAAAAAATAAAATGTATAAAAATATATACAGAAAATAAAATGTATTAAAAATACAGAAAATAAGAGAATGTATAAAAATATATACATTGTAAAATAAAAAAGTAAAATAATGGTGAATATTGCACTTGGTGAATGAATATTGCACTAGCGAATGAATACTGGATATTACACAACATAGGAGTGATGGATATTGTTCAGTATGAATAATATAATATTGCACAGAGATGTGGGTATTGCACTGTTAAAGTGGGTGAGTGTGAGAGTTCAGGGTGGTGATTGCTCTGGCGAAGAAATTGTTCTTGAGTCTGTTTGTTCTGGCTTTGATGCTCTTGTAGCTCCTGCCAGAGGGCAGCAGGTCAAACAGGTCAAAGCCAGAGTGTGAGCTGTCCTTGATGGTGTTTCTGGCTCTGCTGAGGCAGTGGGAGGTGTAGATGTCCATCAGGGAGGGGAGAGGGCAGCCAACAATTCTTTGTGCTGTCTTGACTACCCTCTGAAGCCTCATCCTTTCTGCCTCAGTGCAGCTGCCGTACCATACTGTGATACAGTATGTCAGCAGGCTCTCAATGGATGAACGGTAGAAGGTCAGCAGCAGGTTTGAGTCCAAGTTGTTCTTCTTGAGGACCCTCAGGAAGTGAAGTTGCTGCTGAGCCTTCTTGATAACAGCTGTGATGTTATCTGACCAAGAGAGATCAGCAGAGATGAGGACACCAAGAAACCTGAAGGTGTGGACCCTCTCCACATGCTCGCTGTTGATGTAGAGGGGGGCTGGGTCAGTCCTGTGCTTCCTGAAGTTGATGATGATTTCTTTGGTTTTCATGGTGTTCAGTGCCAGGTTGTTCTCTGAACACTGGGCTGTCAACTTCAGGACCTCCTCTCTGTAGACTGCCTCATCTCCCCTTGAGATGAGTCTGACCACTGTGGTGTCACCAGCAAATTTGACGATGAGGTTGTTATTGTGGGCCGGACTGCAGTCATGGGTGTAGAGGCAGTACAGGAGGGGGCTCAGCACACAGCCCCATGGGAGCCAGTGCTCAGTGTGCGGATGGAGGAGAGATGGGGGCCAAGTCTCACAGTCTGGGGCTGGTTGGTCCTTTATCCAGGAACATTGTGGCTTACTGTTCTTTGGTGAGAGAATTGTTCAGGCAGCATAAAAGTGCAAACAGAACCTATAAGTGTGTATGTCACACTAAAAAGTGCAAGGTTTAGCAAATCTGGTCTAAAACAACATGATTGCATAGCATAGTACATTATGGTAGACTCTTTTTGCCAGCCTTTTCTTACATAACCAATGACTTTTATTTAACAGGCTCACATTTTATCACACAGTGTCTACTAAATGTCTGCTAAAAATGAAACATTAATAATATTAAAACATTAAGCTGCTTCTGCAACCCACCAATAAGATTGCTGAATGCCAAAGGAACTTTATACCAAAGTGTTTAATTTTAATTCAGTAGCTGTAAATGTACTGTACTTCTTTGAGTCCATATGTCCTCTGCAAAATTTTGAACTTGTGTTGCCACTTTTGAGTACAGTACTCTGTCTGAACTCATCAAGGCTGCAACTCAGGCAAAATAGGGGTACACTGAAGTTAACAGTTCATGAATATTTAGCAGAATCTTTCATCTAGAACAACAAACACTCAGCAAGTGGATGAAACTTCAGACTTCAGGGTTCTATAGTACAAAGTTCAACATACCCAGGTATCTTTCTGTTATCTGGATTCACTCACCGTAACATCAATAATACTCTAACATCAGGATAAGCGGTCACACAAAGCTGGTTATGGGCTCACTAAGTTAACCCAGGGTTTCCCCTGTGAGTTCACATGAAAGGGGACTGGTGCTGGCAGCATCTGGCCAATCAAAAACATGGAGAAGTGTACTGGCAGCAGACTGGCTTCCTTTAACAAAGGAAGTTAAAACTATAATATTAAAAAAAAAAAAAGGACACACTGCTGTTGTTAGAAGTTAACAAAATGATAACAGTTGGAACTGAACTAGAACTGAAAGCACAACTCTGAAATACCTGATAAGGAACAAAAATGGGGAAAAATACAATTTTCTATCAATCACCATTTAAGTGCTCAAGTCTTTTACAAGAATTTGGTGTATGAAGATCTTACAGTGTAATTTACTGTTACCCAGCAGGACAGTTAAGGTAATAATGTGTCAGATTGGTGTATAAAAGCCACATGTACTGCATATATTACAGCATATAGTAATGCAAAGCGTTGTAAACTAAGGTTGTATGGAAACTGGTTAGTAAGCAACCAGAAATGCAGAAAAAGCCTGCTACTATTCCTTGTATTATTTTTTAAACATAGCCAGTTTATATAATTCATATTGTTTAATAAACTGCAGTTTAACCAACTCAGATGAATACATCTGGAACATGATGATCAGTTTACACAAGTGAGTTCAAAAGAGATTAGAGATATATCAGCGTTCACATATACTGATATATCAGCACTGACTGTAAGAAAATAATGAAATAATCTCTTAAGAAAAGTAAAGAATAATGCTTGCTTTGGAGGTCACCCTGATTCAAGTGACAATTTTCATTTGCCCTGGAGGCACTTATGTTTCATGTACTCAGTAGGAGGCTTTACTTAATGCTTTTGGTTGCTGAATAAAACATAGACAGACAGGAAATAGACTGGTGAGTTTTCATGCCTGGCTTCAATAAGAACCATGTCACTGACTGTATTCTGATTGGTGCAGCATATCTATTGCTCAAATTCTGTTCAATCAGATTGGAATGGGACTTAGTTCCACGGATATGAGCTGTAACATTATTGCAGATATTGTGCAGTAAAATGTGTGCATTTGGTGTGATGTCATTACCTTATAAATTATTATCTAAAGCTACTTTAGTGATTTTTAGGAAAACTGGCATAAATGTTTCATCAGCAGTAGAGCATGCATTTGGCACAATAATATTTAATACACTGTATACAGTGCTTATTCCTTAACTCTTGGTTTTATATTGAGTATGAGGTTTGCTTGTTGTTGTGAGTTAATAAATATTTCATGAAGCAAAGTTAAAATAAAGGCCTGAGGTGCTGAATCAATGAATACCTTTTGGAGCAGCTTTTGCAGCAGCTGTAACCCGGGGTTAAAGTGGGCCAGAATGATCCAGAACGGTGTTTCGGCACCTTCAGATAATGAGCATTTAAATGTGATAGGCAGGTTAATGCAGTTTACTGTCCAATAAAATTTTGTGTGTGTGTGTGTGTGTGTGTGTGTGTGTGTGTGTGTGTGTGTGTGTGTGTGTGTGTGTGTGTGTGTGTGTGTGTGTGTGTGTGTGTGTGTGTGTGTGTGTGTGTGTTGTAGCCTGGTGTTGCTTTCAGTGGCTTGCTCAGTAATAAGAAAGCAATGACATCCCACTACCTGCTTACACCTTCAGTACATCTATTTTCCTTCTCATCCCTGTGATGCGTTCATGTTGCAAATGAAAAGTTGTGATTACAATATTTCAGCATCTAGCTAGCTATACAGAAGCATAAACAGATTAACTGTTATTCTTTTTTTTTAAGTTGCAGGTAATTTCTTTTCAAGCAGCTCAAGGAATATTACCAAATACACAGACACTGTTTCTGCACAATTTGTCACAAACTGTGTCTGCTAGCTAATTTACAGTTGCTGTTTTTTCACAGGGAGAGAAGAAAAACCCCAATTTGTGACACTGAGAGATGGAGAAAGATGTAAGAAAGAGAGGAAAGGAGACGGAGATGAGAGATTATTTTCAAAGGTAAGTAATATTTGCTAAACTGTAAATTTAAATCTTACTGTTCTAATTCTTTTTAAATCAGATATGGGATCTATAGATGGTGTATTCCTGAATTATAATTTTGTGGAATGTCTTGCAAAATAAACTGAAGTATACTAATTTTGTGTTTCTCTAACTTTGCATGAAAACACTGTGGACCTATTAGGCAGTTTGGTACAGTAGTACAGACTGGATTAGTTTGCAGGGCTGTGGTGAAGTTTACAGCAATGCACTTCATGTTGGACACAGCAGACATGGTGTTCATGGTCAGTGTTAGTTTACATCAAGGGCAGCAGACATCCATTCATATTTAAGGTTAAATTGATTTCATAAACCTTGTGAAGCATCTATTTATATCTTCTTGAATTCAGTGCGCTAGATCCACAAAGAACAGTGAATATCAGAGTAGCAGCAGAGATCAGCTGATTACAGCCTCACAAAACAAGTTATTATGTAACTTATTTCTAAGTGATTCTTTTGATCAAGCTGCACCACTACACCTGATCTTAGGGGTTCCCCTACATGCCAAATCCCACCTTAACCCCTTGGTGTAACCTAGCCATTACTCCAGCTTCTGTTAATTATTCAGGTCTTTCTGTTGACAGACCAAAAGAGAAGACCTCTTGCTTGTATCAATGAATATACAGCGAACTTTACAGCTCATATCATTTATTGTTTTTGCTTCACAGCTCACAACTTAACTGTTTTGGTTAACGTAGCATGTGCGCACAGAGTCACAGTGCCAAACCTCACTCTCAGGAGCTGGTGGAGACCAAAAGCAAGCTGAAAGTAAGAGTGAATATGTATACATACTGTATACTGACTCCTTAGCAAAAAAAAAAAAAAAAAAAAGGTTAAATGTTTACAGATAATTCCAAGCGTTTACCACAGTTTGAAATTGAATAACGAGAGATTTGTACCACAGCATGTTTCTGGAGCTTTACATAAGCTTAGTGGGTACAGAACGTAAGCTTCTCTAGAAATTGCAGTGAAAAAAAAATTACTCAAACAAACATTTTCAGCAATCCTTGGACAGTACACTGCAGGTTGTTCTGCATTCACTCAGCAGTCTTTATGTATTTGATACTGCATTTTAGTGCTGCATATCAAAACTAGATGCCCATCCATCCATCCATCCATTCGCTTCCGCACATCCTGTTAAGGGTCGCGGGGGGGCTGGAGCCTATCCCAGCTGTCATAGGGCGAGAGGCAGGGTACACCCTGAACAGGTCGCCAGCCTGTTGCAGGGCTAACACAGAGGGACAGACGACCTTTCACACTCACATTCATGCTCTCATTCACACGTATGGGCAATTTAGATTAGCCAATTAACCTAACCCCAGTAAGTGCATGTCTTTGGAATGTGGGAGGAAACCGGAGTACCCGGAGGAAACCCACGCAAGCACGGGGAGAACATGCAAACTCCACACAGAGAGAGGGAGAGGCCTGGGCCAAGGTGGAATCGAACCCAGGCCTTCCAGATGGTATTCTAACTGTGAGGCAGCAGTGCTAACCACTACGCCACCGTGCTGCCCCAAAACTAGATGCCTGTTCCTAAAATCATCTCAGATTTTCTTCTATCAATGCTGTTTGTAGGATTCTTTTCTGTGCGTGCGTGCGTGTGTGTGTTTGTGTGTGTTGTTTACCCCACACCCTACAGGAAATTAAGTGACTGCTGATCTGTGGACATCTAGGAGAGAAATAGATGACATCTTATTAAAAGTGTGTGCAGTGTTGCGGTGGATGGTGGTGGTTTCAGAAAAATGAGAGACTAAACTGAACTGAACTCACACGGTTTGTATGTGCAGTCATCTCTTTTTGGTTAGAAATTTTGTAAATTAAAAAGCCATTTGTTTTTGTTGTATGTTAATATTTTTGTGCTCTTGTTAATGCTTGACCCTTTATTTATTTGAGTTATTTTTCACATACACATATCTATGCCAGAGTTGAGAGGCTGAGGAAAAAGAAAAGAAAAAAATGGTGTGCAGTATGTCCTTAAAACATTTGAGGAAACTGAACAAGTGGAGAACAAAAGAAATGGCAGGCCTTAAAAAACTATTTACAGCAGATGAACAGTATCTGAAAGTCATGTCAGAATCCAGCAAAGACCTGACACAGAACCTGGGATCTGCATCTGACCCTTCAGTTGATCCATCTACTGTTTACTGAAGCCTCATCAGAAATGGTCTCAGTGGAAGTGTGGCTGTCAAGAGGCCTTCTTAAGGAAGGGAAACAGGGAGGAACTCTGAGGTTTATGAAATTACACAAGAATTAGACTGAAAATCAGTGGCAACAGGTCTGATGGAGTGATGAATCCAAATGTGAAATTCTTGGTTCAAATCTTCATCAATATGTATGGAGGAGGTCAGGAGAGAGGTACACAGTGAGTGTCTACCATGCAATACCATCTGGGAAAAGATTGGCAACAATTTCATTTTTCAGCAATGATCCCAAACACACTGCCAGAGCAGTAAAACCACACTTGGATAGGAAAAACACACAATGGAATTGAGTCATGGATTGGCCTCCCCAGAGCCCAGAGCAGTGTGGGACAGAACCAAAGGCAGAAACATCCAAAGAAAAGCTTTGAATGTCCTTCAAAGAAGCCTGGAGAACTGTTCCTGAAGACTACTTAAAGAAATTTTTAAAAAAGCTGCCTCAGAGAGTTCAGGCTGTGTGGAAGAATAAAGGTGGTGGTCATACTGTACCAAATATTGACTTTCAAGCTCATTAGAATTGTAAAAAACTTGATTTTTGTCTTAATATTCTTTATGTCTCATAGACCTTTTTCCTATTTGCCAAGCAAAATATAGAGAAGTAAGGGGTGGCTCAAGTACATAGAATATGAATCAGGTTTTAAATATACACAATACTTGTTACTAATTCAGTCCGTTTTTGCTTTGGATCCAAACTTTTGACAATAATAAAAATATAAAATGTTAACACAGCCGTGCTTCCTTCAGCACGCACAGAAAGAGGCCCAGATACAGTTGTGGTTAAATTTTGATTTGGCACAACTGCCAAAACAAAATTTGTATTTATTTGCCATTAGAAATTGTAGAAACTTATGAAATCTTGTGATCTTTACCATATCACATAAACATGTAAAAAAAAAAAATAATAATAATAATCTGAATGAAAACAGAGGCAGCAAAGTGCCTGAAAAACTATTTAGTGCCATTGCTAAAGGTTTGGATGAGTGTACTTGTGTGGCCAAAGTCTGTTGCTTATTGTATTAGTGCTGCTTATTTTCTCAGCTGTAATTTTTTTATTTGCATGATTGATAAAAGATGCAAACATACCAACAGCAGGTAATATCAAATCTAGAATAGCTGCACCAAATGCTGTCTGGAGGGATGGTGAATTGGGGAGTGTTAAATGTCACTTGGCATTTTTCTCTGCAATAATTATTTTTCTGTTCTGGCTAAAGGTTTTTATATTCTGTGTTTGAGGATGTTGAGGACACAAGAAGGAGATGGTGGTGATGATGTTCTGCCGTGAAACATAAACATGCAGAATCCATAGATGACCTGGAAGGTGTTGGAGTTGTCGTCAGAGGTGTGGAAGTGTTTCACAATCTTAGGAGCATCTCATATGCATATGATATCATCACGTTTCCTATGTTGCTGAGCTGGTTGATGAAGGACCCCCAGCTGTTTCCCAGTAAAGGTTTAATGGTGGTTACAGAAAAAAGTGCTGCTGCTTTGATACCGAACATGGTTTTCCTTCGTTATCAAATGATCATAGTGCTAATGGCGGCGCCCGCTAGCAAACTGTGGTGATGGCAATTTTTAGCAATATTTAGAATTTATTGACTGCACCTAATTCTATTCAATAGACTTAGTAATGCAGATCATACTCAAATATATATCATAAAGAATGAAATGTTTTCATACTATATACAAATTGACAGCTTCTATTTTTCATGTTGTGTTTCTGTTTGGGGTTTAATTAATTCCTTTTTGTTTTCTGTTTGAATCTGTTACTTAATGTTGCTTGTATAAGGTTGCCTTCATTTTTTTTGAGTAGATATGGTGCATCTGTGTGTCAGTTATATTGAAAGCTGAAATGTGAAAGAATGGTGACAGATTAGGTTATGATTCTGTGTAAAAACACAACTTATTCTGTAATATGCAGTACCTTTAGGGACACAGGTCATGTTATGGAGTGGCTTAACCTTCCAATATTACAGATCAGAAAGACTTATGTCCTTCTGATCTGTAAATATATGTTTTATATATGTTTTATTATATATGTTTTTTGATGGTGTTTATTTTTTATTACTAGTAGCAATAACAGAGCAGTCCTTACCAAATTTTAATATGTATTATGAGAGTATAACTGAATAGTCAAAAATCCACCTTGCACACCACAAGAATGCATAATTACTAAATAAGAATGTCATTATGCATTACACTCTTATGGGAAAAGGGGAATGGGAGGTTAAGCCACTGTACTGCATATTTATACTGTGAGTTGGAGAAATATTGTTTGTTTTTATGCAAAAATAAAAGGAAGCTACTCACTACTTAATATTACTTGCAACATAATTTACAGGAAAGAAAGAATATAAATATTTTTTCCGGTAAAAACCTGAATTCTTAAACCCATATTCTAGTCTATTTACCAGTTAATATTTGTAGGGAAATAAAATTACAATGTAATTTCGGATAAAATACGCCACAATTCCATTTAATTCTAGGGAATTTCACTCTTATTTGTGCCTGTATTATAAACTGTTACTGTTTTTTCTAATGAAAGTGGGGAAAGAAGTAATCACAGATAAACTTAAGTTGCTAAACGCTATCTAGGCTAGCATGCAAAGTATGTTTTTATCTGACTTCTGCTTTTGGCTTTTCATTGATTTGGTTTGTTTTTTTTATTTTACCCAGCAAAAGCATGCAATTATAACTTCAGTAATGTAGCCTTAAAACACCTCTTTTGTGTAGTTTATATTGTCTACCTTTGAAAGACTGCAGATAATTTTATGAAGGTAAGTGTTTTTATGATATAACTGCAGAGAACAACTTTGTGAATCCATCTAAAAGACTTCAATGAACAGTGATAATCGCAGCTGAAAGCTTTCCTCTTTTTTCCCACACAAACCTCAAAGCTGCCCTGAGCCTGAACCTGTATGCCTCCATCGCCTGGATAATATTCAAGGGCAGTTAACCTTGTGCACTATAGGAGACAGACACATGCGAGAATTTTAATGCTCACGCCCTCGACTGAGATGTTATATTTAAAACATATACTGATATCACGAATATGAGAAATTATGCTGTAAAATATAATGTTCATAATATCATAATAATGAACAATGACTCTCCACAGTATGCATCCAGTGTGTGCATCTTTTTTTTAAATTTCCTTTGGCATTTAACAGCAGATTATTCTCCATAGCACATTTTGTTCTGTGAAGATACAAAGCCTCTCACCAGACAAACAACGATAACCCCTATCACTAGTTTATTCAACAACTTATTAATTACATGCTAAACAACCCAGAAGTAGCTTCTGAATAAATAAACGTTCAGATGAGCTTTGCTGCAGTGACTCAGACTGTGTTTTCTTTATAAATTACATTCACACCAAGTGTGCTTCCAACATGATCACTTTAAACTTAAATCTAACATAAACAAGATCCATCTGATTAGTGATAAACTCATCGTTCTGCCAATCAATTCCCACTCTGGGAACTGTAAGACGATTGAAAGAGACAGTTATGTAACAGCTGGTTATGGTCAGCACCGAGGTGAATGTAGGCTGCTTCTTCTTCCCACTCTTCTCCACCTGATTATTTGGCCACCATGCTGACTCAAAGCTTGTTGTATGGTGACTTGATGGGCTATCACACCCACACTGCTGTCAGATGAAAGCTTTGTCCTGTGCTATCAAACCTCAGAGAAATTCAAAATTCAAATCAACCTAATTTCACTCAAAATTGCCTACAACATCAGCCAGATTTCTAAACTTTAAAGGCCAACATGAGAGTGATGCAATCTGTGAAACACAAATGTGGATCACTGTTTTCTTCAAATGTACATCAAGAGATTATGTTAAATTCACCATAATAAAAGCTGGCAAAAAAAGCAGGTTCTTTCCTTAAAAAAAAAAAACAAAACAGTGCCAGATGTAGCCTTTAAATTTCAGGGTTTAGAAAGAGGAATGACTCCTTAAAATTTCATGTGGGCTGTCATATAAATCAGGCAAAAGATCAAAGGGCAATTAAAACTAGAAAGGACACGTTCTTGTCTTTGTCACTGAAGATCAAGAAGCATGACATCTGGATGTTTAAGAAAGAACAGAAAGTCAAGAGCACCGCTGAGCAGGTGCCACCGCTCGACTGTCTGAGATTTTTAGTAGATCCATGGTGTGAATTTGAACATCCTAGCACACATCATTCTCGAGTTAGAGCCAGAACAGACACCAAGACCATGACAACAGCTTGACTTTTTTTTTGAAACAGCCGAGCTAATGAGTGAGAAAAAAGATCTAATTGTATTTTCTTATATAGGTTTATGAGAAAATAGATTTTCTCCCTCTCTGTATTTGGTGGAGTAATTGCACAAACCTGAACCTGCATCATTTCCAAAAGCATGTGCCTATTTTCTGTGTTTTGAGGAAAGAACCAGAAGCAGCTGTTGTGTTGAACAGTTTAAAGTTGCACAATATGTAATACAGCCCCCACCTGTTTTCAGTTTCTAAAAGTTTTATGATGGGGGGGGGGGGTGTCAACATATGTGCCTAAATGCCAAGCTATCACAGAGCTGGTAGCATGGCTTTTATCCTGTTTAAGCCACAATCAAAACAACAAATTACTTGTATTGTATTTACTTGTTATGTAATTTAATTGTGTCCAATGACAAGAAGATGGATGGATAGATTTTCCCCTCAAATAAGCCTTTAAAGACCCACTCCCTATGCTTATGTATTCTTTTTATGGTTTCTTTCCCAATCTAACATTCCTGTACATTACAGTATGTTCCTTGCTTTTCCCCCTCATTTATGATGGATGCTGTCTGCTTCTAGTAGAGCCTAATGCTCTTATCCTGGTGTTTCACCTTTTGTTCTCTGCTGGTCAGAACACCAGACAAAATAAACAAATCCTCCCTGTACAGATATGTCTACCATGAGTTCCTGTCTATCAAACTTTGCTTTGATTGTCCCTTGTGGATTTGTGCAAAACACAATGACAGGTCACCAAAAACTTTCCAATTAATGAGATAGCTTTCAGTCAGCATAACATTGTGTTTACAACTCCAGGTTTGTTTGCAGACACTCTGAACCCTGCACAGGCTGCAAAAGAAAACAAAGGATCCTTTCTGCGTGTCTCACCCAAGAGAACAGAAATACAGGTGCGAAGGCAGCCTCAGATGAGTGAATGTGTCTGTTTATATGTGCAAAACTTGCAGTTTTTGAGGAAAACATTATTTATGAAACAAACTGTTACTTTAATTCATTAATGACAACTGTAAGGGCTCTCAAACCTTTAGGATTGCAACAAGAAGCAGGTAACATAACCAGTAACAAGTGCATGAGACAAATATGCATCTAGTAATGTGCTTCAACACACAAAAATAGCAGTACATCCAGGATATCAACACAGGCGTCACTCAAAATTTACACCCAAATACAGACAGCACTGGCAAAAGCACAGTCTATAAAAGGTTGTGTGTTCTCCCATAAAAAGAAATCAAATCACATTGATTTGTCTCGCAGAGACAAAAATGGGAATTATAAACAAAAAAGATTATACCCCGTGACAAATCAATGCATCTGCTGTCATAATTACAACAAGGATCAAAGAAATAAAGGCTCTAAAAATGGCTGAAAATGGGTTTAAACAAACATAATAAGAACACCGTAGGAGCTGCCGCAGCCTGGAATTTGCTCTCTTATTGCTTGTACTTGAAGATATTGGAAAATGTCCTCAAGCTGTTGGAAAGCTCAGTTAAACAATCTCAAATGTATCAAATACTGATGACAAGCAGCAAATATCTCTAAAATTAAAATATCAGTTCTGCCAACTTGAGCACCTTTGCCACGGCCTGGTCCTTCTTCTCCTGCTCCCTTTGGTTATATTTGCCTTGCTTAACTGAATACTTGCGTTCCCCTTTTTGCCACCAGTAAAGTCTTCAGTTTTGAACTTTTGCTCGGTCTATGGTTGTGTATTATGGAGCCAGAATAGTGCCATAGTAACAGAGATCAGAGTGTTCTCTTTTCAGAACATGCAGCCTCAGATCCTCGCTACATCCAGTGAGTAGGACCATGCATGACTCGCAATTTCACATGTAATTTTGAAATACATCACCTGGGCGAAAGCAGTTTAAATTAAATCTCAATTTCATTGAGTTGCTGATTAATAAAATGCTGTTATCAAGTCCCAGTAATGGGAATAATTAAGGGATCTCTTCTCATGCACCTAAATATGATAAATTCAATTCTAATTTTTTTTTCTTCCCTTTGTTCAGGTGCACACATACACTCAGAAGGCAACAGTAACTCAAACTTTAACCACTTGTTACAACCAGGGTATGCAGAAGAGCACCTCTAAACACACAACACCTTCAAGCAGCAGAAGGCCACAGCAGGTGCCACTAATGTCAGCTAAGAAGGGGAAACTGAGGCTACAGTTCACACAGACTCACCAAAGTTAGACAGTAGAAGATTGGGAAAATCTTGCCTGATCTGATGAGTCTCAAGTTCTGCTGCAATATTCAGGTGGTAGGGCCACAATTTGGAAGGATAGATACAGCCTGCCTTGTATCAAAATTCAGGCTGCTGCTGGTGGTGTAATGGTGAGGGGGATATTTTCTTGGCACACTTTTGGCCCCTTAGTATCAACTGAGTATCATTTAAATCCCACAGTCTACCTGAGTATTGTTGCTGTCCATCCCTTTATAACCACAGTGTACCCATGTTCTGATGGCTACTTCCAGTAGGATGCACCATGTCACAAAGTTGAAATGATCTCAAACTGGTTTCTTGATCATAACAGTTAGTTCACTGTACTAAAATGGCCTCCACAGTAACTAGATCCCAATCCAAATGACAACTTAAGGATGTGGTAGAACAGGAGATTCACATTATGAATGTGCTGCTGTCAGATCTGCAGCAACTGCACTAGTTAGTATGACCCAAAATCTCAAAAGAAATGTTTCCAGCACCTTCTTGAATCTATGCCATTAAAAATTAAAGCATTTATGAAGGCAAAAGAGGGTCCAACCCAGTACTAGAAAGTTGTACCTAATAAAGTGTCCGGTGAGTATAAGTGCCCAGAAAATCACCGCTATAACACCACTGGTTAAAAACCCAGATTATCACCAAAAACCGTTGTAAAAACTGTTACATGTCAGTGTCTTAACTGATTCAGAACATTCATTTTAGTGGATCAGAAATAAAATTATACTGAAGCAATTAAAGAAATTTGACTGTAAAAGTAACTCAAAATTTATGTTTTTTTAAGCTTTAATCAGGAATTAGCTTATTTTTTGCTTTAAAGTTCCTGTTTTTTGTTTTTTTTTACCATTTACAGTAGAATGTTCAGGTTTTTTACACAATAAAAAAAAGGACATCTACTGTGAATTCACAGATAATTTCAGTGTTTTAATTGTAGGATATATCCTTGATTTCTTACTGTGTAAGTCCAATGTGCCATACTGATTGTGGGAGGGGGGGGTATAATGTGGAAAAACTGAGAGGTGTTGCTGAAATTGCAGCTTTCTTTCTTAATCATCTCAGGGATTCCACTTGTCATTAAATGTCTTTACACTTATAGTAAAAAGAATAATTTGGAGGTGTTTTCTTTATAGGTTATTCAGTAGCTTCACTGTTCTATGGGCTCTATGTGGCCCAGGATGCAAAATGAGTTTGACACCTCTGCTTTTTGCCAGCAAGTATTTTACTACATAACGTTGCTGCATTGTTCTGGTTATGTCTACTTTATAGTTCCTCTTTTTTCTTTCTGTTCAGCCTGTGAAGTTCATTTAAACATATATGAGGTTATAAAACACATCTTGTCACTGTGCCAGTTTCACACTGAAAGACTGACTGGCGTTTTCACTCTTGAATTGCTCCCACAGTTACCCAACTCCAGCAAGAGCAGAACTACTGGTGTGAAAACACCTGAAGGCTCAGGCAATTTGAATGACTGATATCCTGCTGTATGAGGCTGTCATACAGGGCACACATGTAACTGAGGTTATTATGGCTCATATTCATTCCTTTGTGAATATTAAGCCCTTGAAAACTTTGGGAAAGTGTTGCAGCCAGAGGATGCAAACATACATCCCAGCCTCCAAATTTAATGTACAGTAGTTAGTTCAGTATCATTCTCACTCTAGCTGAGTCTTCTTTTTCATAGCTTTGAAACACATTTCTTCTCCCTTCATATGGCGACAATGATTTGCATTTTAAGGTTTGTTTCATCATGTTTCATGAGCCTGCAGGCTGTCAGCAGCTTTGAAAACATGATGACTTTTAGCAACACAAGCTAATTGGGTGGAGAAGTAATCAGTTTGGAAGTGTTCATCAAGCTCATACATTCTCTCCCTTTTTTTTTTAAACTCTCACACTAAGATGGTTGCAACTGGTTGTCAAGCTAATTTGGCAGATGGCGATGTGTCAGTTGTTCTGATCATTGTTTTCCTTTTGTAAAGTGTATTGCAGTTACAGAAGCAAGAAAAGTGTGATACTTTTTCTGCAGCAACCTATTTTTGTTTTTTTTTTTTACTTTATGGGATTTTTGGCTTTCTGGCTAGTTACACATTATGCAGAGAGAGTATGCGCTGGAAAGGGAGGAACAAGGGTAAACTTTTTTCCTTGAACAGTGGCGAAACAGAAAGCTGACTCACCTTTTTTAAATTCATTTCTGTCCTCCTTCTATCGCTGCTTCCATTACTTGAATTGTCAGATAGTATATGAGAACACATTTCCCAGAGATGTGCTCCATGTAGGACAAGACTCTGTGAAGGAGGGTAAATGTAAAAGTAAAGTGATTCACAGTGGGGGTTCATGTATCCCAGGCATGCTCCATTGCACAGTACAAGCCACACTGTACATCATTTCTCATAGAAAGTAATAAGGAAAATGGTGACATGGTTACAACTCATGCGTTTCTTGGTTTCTCAGTTACAGACACATTTAAGTTTAGCCGTTAGCATTTGTCTGCAACGCTTTAGGAGTGTCTCAAAACACATTTCGACTACATAAACAAAATTACATTTTCTTATCAGTCATTTGTGTGCTTTTTGTTCCTCCACCATATCTGCAGTAGTGCCATTGTTGTGAGCAACAATATGATACATTTAGTGCACTGTGCTAAAGTCTTGAGCCACCCCTCATTTCTTCATATTTTGCTAAGAAAATGGGAAATAGGTGTAGCAATTTATTGAAAAAAGTACAAGCATAAATGGAAATACAATACAACATATAAGGCCAAAATAGAGTGTACAATTGCAACAAGCTTGAAAGTCAATATTTAGTGTGACCACCTTTATTTTTCAACACAGTCTGAACTCTCTTAGGCAGCTTTCCTGGCATTTCTTTAAGTAGTCGTCAAGACTAGTTCTCAATGCTTCTTGAGGGACATTCAGAGCTCTTCTTTGGATGTTGGCTGCCTTTTGTTCCATTCTCTGTCGAGATGATCCCGCACTGCATCAGTAATGTTGAGGCCGGGGTTCTGGGGATGCAAATTCATGACTGATAGTGCTCCACAGAGTGTTTTCCTGTCCAGGTATGCTTTTACTGCATTAGCAGTGTGTTTGGATCACTGTCATGCTGAAAAATGAAGCTGTTGCCAGTCAGATGTTTTCCAGATGGTATTGCATGGTGGATCAAAATCTGATGGTACTTTTCTGTGTTCATAATTCCATCAATTTTGGCAAGATCCCCAACACCACTGGCTGAAATGCAGCTCCAAACCACAAACTACACCATATTTTAGAAATGGCTGTAGACACTCACTGTTGTACCTCTGTCCTGACATGTTCTATAAATACTGATGACAATTTGAACCAAATGTTTTTTTCAAGTATTCAACTAAAGAAATGGGAACAAATTATGTGTTTTTGTGCTGGCTGCTATCAGCAAAGTGCCTAAATATACCATTTAAAGTTGGTTCTTTGTGCCCATTATGTGTAGGCCCAACCCTGGTTCATCCCTTGAGTTTTGTGCCTTTTTTACGCTTGAATGATTCATAAATCAATGTTGACATTCCTCTGAAAATGGTCAGGTGAAAAAGAAGAAGACTGAAAAAGAAAAGCAGCCAATGTCCAAAGAAAGACTTTCCGAAACCCTGGAGAACTATTGCTCAAGACCACTTGAAAAACAGCAAACTGTGGCTCCTTGGAAGCAAAATATAAAGCAATGAGGGGTAGTTAACATTTTTTCACAGTGCAGTATATTTAATACTGCATATTTTTGCCTGTATCACAAATTCAAACATCTGTCAGTGACTCTATTTTTAACAAACACAACACATTTCAGCCTACACAAACAGAGGCCTGTGTTTGCAAATTTAACTTGTCAGTAAAGGGACTTCTGAACATTGATGTGTCGTGGCCTCCATTTGGGATTTTTGTGTTAGCCATGCATACAAGCAGCTTCTGTGAAGTAGGCTGCTGGAGAGTCAGCTGTTTGAGGAGTTGATGTGATTTGTTTTTTCTCAAGGTTCACCCACAGGTGAGCGCTTTATTCCAGAAGCTAATAAAGTAGTAACCCTGCTTCTTTTCCATTTTGCGCTGTGTTGCATCCAGATTTCACTTGTGCTTGTGGTCACCAGTTGCAAAAAATGCGTTGGTCGTGGTTACTCATTCGTGTGGCACGGCTGAGTTGGAAATTGTACAGACACCTAGTTTCAGGAAATTACCCTTTAGAGAAAATCTGTTTTCGCAAAGTTTACCTTGTTACCTAAGTTTGATTTAAAGTTAATAAGTTCAAATTGCGTTGTCTTGCATTTTCTTTAGGTCTAGATGTGACCTGCTGTGTGCTGTAAATTGCTGTTTTAAATGTGATGCCTTAAATCTCATGTCTTACTCTGGGCCACCCTGTGTGTGTGTGTGTGTGTGTGTGTGTGTGTGTGTGTGTGTGTGTGTGTGTGTGTGTGTGTGTGTGTGTGTGTGTGTGCGTGTGTGTGTGTGCGTGTGTGTGTGCGTGTGGTTTAAAACTATCAAAGCTCTCAAGCTATCTGTATTTGAGCATCTTATAATTAGCATTGACGTAGATGACACTCTGAGTCTCCCCTGCATGTGTAATTACTTTTTAAGAACTGCACTGACAGTGATTTATAGTATTTTAGAACAAGTGGTTTCTTCTGTCCAAGTCATATATATAAAAGCACAAGGGGGAAAAGGAAGCTGCTGAAAGACTGAGAAAAAGACGGAGAGAAAAGGAGACCAGTGTTAATGAGACTGTCAGGGACAGGGAAGCAATTTGAGATGTTCGCCTTGCAGACCACAATCAGCTGTCATGATTAATGGTCTGAATTTGTTTTTTCTGCCACCTCATTGCACTGATCAACTCCTGTCTCTTCTACATTTCAAATAAATAACAGTCATCACAGTAGCACTGATGCACATTAGATGCGCACAGCCAATCCGGTGACTGCAGCAGCAAATATAATATTAAAAGTCAGCAACCAGGCAAAATTCAGTAACTCTAACACTCTGTATTTGATTTTGAATAAAACATTTTCTATACAGTATTCTATCTTAATGTGTAGTTGTACAGATGTGCAGAAGATCTTCTTTTTGACAGCAGAAGTTAGAGGTAGGAACGGATTCTAATTTGGATTAAAATGCACTCCTTCCCGTCTTGGCTACATAACAAAAAATGAGGGGACAAACAAAAGATTTTCAGCCAATAGATGCAAGATACAATGTATGGACAAAAAGTAGTGGGCCATACCTCTTGGTCTATGAATTCAGGTGTTTTCAGTCCAGTTGCCACAGGTGTGTAAAATCAAACATGTAGCCACACAGTCTGCCTTTAGAAACATTTATGAAAGAATGTGGTTAAACAGTGGTTTATGTTAGAAACCACTGTATGCAGTTCCAGGACAGTAGACTATTTGACTAGTTAGAAGTAGTAAAGATGAACTCCCCCAGAATAAACCCATCTATATACTATACACTGCATCTATATAGTGTACTACACTGCAGCAAAGCCAATCACAGAAATGCTGCATCAGTTTTCTCCTTCGCTTCCCTCTCTACAGTTCCCAGTTGTCCTTTTTGTCAGACTGAAGAAAAGACCTTTGTTATTTTTCTCATCATGAGGGATTTTTACTCTTTTAATCTGACAGTGGATTACAGCTGTAAATGGAGCTCGCCTACACAGACTGTCAAGAAAAAGCAGAGAGAGCAGCTACATTCAAGTGCCAAACTGGATGCATATTTTTAGGATTTGTTCAAAAGTAAATGATAAAAAGATCAAGGGAAGTTCATGTTAATGAGTCTGTCGAAGGCTGAGCTTTGCAGTGCTATTTAAGAACAAACAAACAAAAAATCTGTCTTATTTCTGATGCAGTATTTCAGTTAATGAGGAGTATGTTGAGTCTACAGCCATCGTTCATCAGTGCTGCTGTACATGAATGGTGATTGTCAGAGAGCAGACAGAAAGATAGAATCAGAGTGTGACTACTGCCACCTATCATTGTTGTCTTGTTTATTGAGGCAAACTATTCATGGCCCTTCCAACCATTTCTCACCTCACAACTGATGATGAAAGCGTCCTCTGACAGCCAGAATTCTGCTTTCTCCCTTTACCTTTTCTCCAGACATTCATACAGGCACAAACACACTCAAATGTATCTTCCACTTTTTCTGCATCTACTTCTTTCACCTGCATATTTGATCTCTCAAGGGCCTTTGACACACAACTGAGAAAAAAGGAAAGCGCCTGTGGAAGAAGCAAGAGAGGAAACTACCTCGAGTTCAGTTCCAGGTTACAGTAAAAAGCAAAGAAGGTGATTCATTCCTCATGTCTTGCCTCCAGGTTTCACCCTCACTCTGCAAAGAGAGAAGTTTGAGGATGAGATTTGTTCATACCATGGCTACTGCTGATGGGTTATTCATGGGAAGTTTATTCAAGTTGAGCAGTTGACTTGCAAGCAACTCAAATTGCTGAACTCCCAAGGGCTGTCAACTTCTCAAAGTGGGTGATGGTGCAAGTCAGCAGTTTCTGTCTTGAGCAGAGCGACCACTTGAGAAGAACACAAATCAAAAAGTTAGTCTTCATTCAGGTGATTGCTCTGCCACAAAGCAAGGGAATTTTTCTGCTATAATCATTCAGCTTCCTCCCATCCACAAGAAAAAACCCTTAAGTCCAGTGAATTTTACAGAAAGGAAAGCAGAGCCAAAGAACAAAAAACAGGATTTAATGGGCTCAGAAAAACAGGACTCCATCTTGATTTTTAAAAAAGTATAATAAAATATATTTACAATATTAATTTTAAAAAGATATAACAATTAAAAAAAAAAATCACAGCTCAATAAAAAGACTTGAGCACTGTGTGACTAAAAAATTGTTGAATTAGCAAAACAGCTAAATAAACTTTATATTCATCTGGAAGTGATTTCCCAGAGATGCTAGTCTTGAAATGCAGGTGTAGTCAATTTGCCTGTTTAATAAAACAGGCAAATTTAGACTGTAACTTATGTCAGATCAATGAGAGCAGAGCCAGTGGCAGCTTGCTTATCATACTAGTCTCCAATCAGTCTCCTGTCAAAAACCAGAGGTTTATCTACAATGTGCATGTGCAAACAACCAGAAAAGGCTGCTGGCCTCACAGCTTGTCCAGCTCTAGCATTATTAAAAGGACACAGACACACCCATGAAATAGCCATAGGTTACATATTGCAGTGGGATCAGAGGCAAGCAGAGTTAATTCTGGTTCCAGAGTCAATAGGCAACTGTGGTTGCAAGATGGGAGTGATTTAAAGGATAGTGCAAACAGGCAATGAAAAGCTTATGTGAGAGAAACCTGCTTAAAGTGTAAGGAGAGAGGTTGCTTTCACTTTGACTTTAATTAATTGATTGTTTATTATCAGATTTCACTGGACAAGCATTGCTGGCCTTGCTTGCCCTGATGGAATGCCACTGTTTATCCAGCTTGCTGACAGGCATTCGTTTATTGTCAGATCTGTCATTAAGAACTTATCTGACTCTTCTGTAAAAGTCAAAATAGCACTCTAATATAATACTGCTGTGATATGATATTTTAAGCATTTAGCAATATGCTGAGTATTGCAATAACATATTGTAATATATTACAATTTATCGTGTTTTTTCAGTGGGTCACAAGTTAATATAACGCTCTCTGCTGTACTCAAACTTTCCTCAACTTTATGCTTCATTTCTCTGTGGAGCCCTGGTATGGCTGTGTCCATGAAATAGTCAGTGTCAATTCGGTGAGTTTTGTCTTTAGCATGTAGCAAAAGCCCTCATTTTCGACAACATTATATGGACACAGGTCTTTGCACAAAAAAAAATGTTGTGTTAGTTGGTTTTTCGGTTGAGTTGATTTAACATTAGCTTTGTTCTCCTTGTATAGCTTTATCTCAGGCCAGTGGTGTGTGAGATGGACCCTGGTGTATTTTACAACTCTCCTTATAAATCCCATGTGTCATATCAATCACCCTTGCCCCATCCTTGTTAAAATTTAAAAATAAGTCCACATGTTTGATTTAAATGCAAATGACTTTTTTAACTTTTTTAATTTTTTGATTTATTTTTCCAGTGCCTCCATCTTTGTTTTACCAGGTTCCTCATGCACACTGATTGTCACCTCTGCTGCCCTCAACAGAAAAAACTCAACTCCACTATGTGGTGGACAGAAAAAATAATTGATTTTATTAGTACTAAAAAGTTTGTTTTGGATTTATATCCAAATAATAAGATATTAATATTTTGTGTCCCACTATCATTACAATATTGCCATGCAAAATCTCACAGTATAATGCTGTATCAATTTTTTTCTCCCAAACTTTTCCTAAGTTGGGAAAAAATTGAGATATTTTTGTCATATTGGATCAGTATGTAAAAAGGATGATACCCAGCTCAAGTTGACATTCTCAGTTCACAATTTCATATTTTAATCTAAGTTCACTGCCCTAAAAATGAACCAGCTTATGTTCAGTTCTTCAGTTTGGTTGTTTATTTTTTAAGGCCTGCTCTGAGCTATTACTGACAGACCGGCTGGTTGTTATTTTTGAAACATGGGTCATCAATGTCAGTCTGTGGCAGACAATAACTGGTGTTGAACAGCATGTGGAAGTTTGTTTGCCTCATGAGTGTCCCATCTGAGATGCTTTATTCAGCTGACACTGTATTAACATTAGCTTTTTTTCCTTCTTTTCTAGGCTGCAAACACCAACTTTCTCTTTGTTTATGACCTCAGGCGCCATTGCCCTACAGGGACCTTCATGCTGGTACACTGTTCCTGCCTTTGTGCTTGTTAGAGCTTATACCAGAGTCCCAGAGGAAATTCACATAGAAGACTGGCAGCACAGAAGGAGGAACCTGATTTAATGACATAATGTATGAGAAAGGATGGACTGAAAAATGTACAACTGTTGTGTACATCTACAACTGTGGGGAGGAAAATACAATCAAAGGAGGATGTGAGCAAATATGTATTCTCATCATTTGTAATAAATATGTGTCTTTGTAGTTTCATATGTGCAAGCACATCCCTTGTGTCCATCTTTTTTTTCTCACGTGTTCTTTTCACAAAGTTTGTTGACACAATGACTGACATTTAAAAGAAAAGAGGTGCTGAGAAGAGAGTCAGTCTTGAATGGAAAGGAAATGGAAGAAACTGGGAATTTTACATATCAGACAAGTACAAAGTCACACACTGACATCCATCTGATTATCTGTGGCTATTGCCACATTGAAGACCTGCACTATCTCTCTCTCTTCATTTCTTTCTGTCACCCACAATCTGTGTTTAAATACCCCAGCCTCTCCATCCTCTTGTGGTAATTGGATCCAGTGCAAGCCAGAACAGATGAGGCGGTCACACAGATGGCTTCTCACAGGCTTAATCATGCATTTTGGATTCCTCCTAACTGGCAATTGGAGGTTATATACTATTGGACACCAGCACATCAAGGAAAGGGGGCTTAGCCAAAGTCGACCACATGGCCTCTGAACCCTGCACCACCCCAGATGGAGTGATTAAAAGGTTTACTTTGACAAAAAGCCCTAAATGTTTCAAACATTCCCTTTGGCTTTTTACACACCAGAAGATTTAACAGCAGTGAGGCACAGTGATCAAGGATTAGTGTTGGGATGCAATGAGGTACATTTAGCCAAGTTCAAATCTGTGATACAAGTGTGGTGTCTTAATGGAGTATTCCCATGATTCAGAGGAAGTTTCTTTTCAATCCACTACTTGTATTTAACAGATAGAGACCATCAAATATATCAAATGGCTCCATCTTAACCAACTGCATAAAAAATGCCTAAGAAAGAATTCTCCAGTGATGTAATGCGAAATTTGGAATCAATCCTGGCTCAAAATCTTTTCTTATCTTGGCTCAGAACACAAGATAAATTTAAATCTCAAGTGTTTCTTCTTCTCATACCAGAATGCTCTACATCTAGGTTATTATGTCCACTCAAAGAAAAGTTACCCAGCATCTTCCTGCTAATGCACCACTGAGCAAACATATTGTACTTTGAGTTTACACCTCCCAGGGCAATGAACTGTATCGCTACTTTCCCTCTTCTGCTTTGTCTTTCTCTCTTTGTCTCTTCGAGTTCTTGCTGCTTTGAGTGAAAACTCCTGAGAAATGAAGGGAGATGGGGACCACAGGAGAACGGCTTCTTAGAAAGAAGTGATTTATTCCCTTGACTTTCCAGGGGAACGTCGTGAATAAATTCAGTTAGGTAAGCATCCATACATGGCTTTCTGATTGTTTGGCCTTGTCCCTGGGGAGAAAAGATGGGAGGGGTGCTACTGTTCACAATGTGTGGATGTTTTAGTCTTGGAACTTCTCAGGAAGACAATTCAGATCATGTTTAACAGTATATCCGCCATAAAAGGCATAGTCTTTACAGTTTTCATAGTGTTAACACCAGAGGTGGCAAAAGTACTGACATTCTGTACTTAAGTAGAAGTACAAGTACTTGTGTTAAAAAATACTTTGGTAAAAGTCGAAGTACTGGTTCAACTTCTTTACTTAAGTAAAAGTAAAAAAGTACAGGCTCTGAAATGTACTCAAAGTAAGAAAGTAAAAGTAGCTCTTTGGAGGACGTTTCTACCTGCTATTTTTGTGTAAAGCTAACTGAACCTTATTATATATTATTGTAATAATATAAAATAATACATGAGAACACAAACATTATTCCAATCTAAATTTGAATTCTAATGAATGTACTCAGCTTGAATCACAAACTGTGAAAGGGAATTTAGGCACAGCTCTATTCTCTGTGTCCTCCATAGTAGAGGGTGACTGTGCCTCCACCTAAACACCAACATGAGGATACTCAGGGGTTACAGTGGGATTCAGAAGCTGGAGGAACCCTAAGATCAGCTGTAGTGGCTCTGCATGGGGAGAAGAATCACAGCTTTCTATTGTGAGCTGCAGTAAATGATGTTGGTGTGCAGGCTGTGATCAGCTGACCTGCTGCTGCTGCTGCTCTGAGGTTTACTGCTCTGTGTGGATGAAGTAAACTCACAAAGATATAACCCAGTATTTCACAGCTATCTTAGGTGATTTCCATCCCCCACACTGACAGCATACAGGCTACAGAAATGTTGGATTCAGTGAATGAATCTCAGCATCAGCAGCTTTGATTCAAACTCATCTCTGCTGCACTGATGTAACCTGTAACTCTGACCATGAACACAAAGTGCACCAACACAGAGCTTTACTGTAAATACAGTACAAGATAACCTGTTTATTACGTACTAAACTGTAGTATTTTCATACAATCTTTGAATAACACAAAGTCAGCATACTTCAGTTTATTTTCCAGTCCTTACCTTTAACTCTAGCCTCTCTTCTTCCTCTCCTGTCCCCTTCCTCCATCTCTGAGTGAACTTCTCTCTCTTTGCTCTCCCTGAAATGCAGCAGCTGTTCTTTTAGCTAGTAGACACACTGTGTGACAAACTGCACACACTTTGTGTGTTTGCTTATATTTGTTGAGCATTTAGAAACGTTGCATTTACCTGCCACACGTTACTCCCTTCGTGCTCGCTCCTCTTCAGTACCGCTAGCTAAGCTGTTTATGTCCCGCGAGCATAACTTACGGATTCGGTCCGGCCCGCTGTAACCCCTGATTATAGCGCTATAAATGAGACATTAATTATATGGGTTTGTGTATTTAATCCCTTTGTACCCGATAAGCCCCGGTGATGGAGGATACGCCAGTACGATTGTCTCTTATATGTTAATATTCCTCCGTTTAGGCTCAGATCGCTTGATGACTGGCGGCGCACTGACCGGAAACGCAAACTTCTCCCTGACGTGTTAAAAAGTAACGAGTCTGTTTTGAAAATGTAAGAAGTAGAAAGTACCGATACTTGTGTAAAAATGTAGGGAGTAAAAGTAAAAAGTACTCAGAAAAATAAATACTCAAGTAAAGTACAGATACCTAAAAAATCTACTTAAGTACAGTAACGAAGTATTAGTACTTCGTTACTTCCCACCTCTGGTTAACACCATAATTTCAAACCTATTCTACATTTGTCAAATAAAAAAGTTAGACTTTGTTGTCAAAAGAAGTCCAAGGATCTAAGCGGCACTCTATCAAGAGTTATAAAAACTCCTTCTCCTGCAGTTACAGGATAAAAACTAATTTTCCCCAAGTTTAATTTATAACCCGACAATTTCCCATGCTGAGTATGTACAGATATCATCTGTATGTAACGCTACCTTCTTCTATTTACCGTGGTAAATGAAGGGCTCTTGCTTTTCATGGTATAAAGGAGGTTATATGAGGTCATAGCAATAAAGGCAATTGTTTTCTGTACAAGAACTCATTTTAAAATTAAAAGCAAACCAGTCAAACCTTCAGGTTGGTTCATGACATACAGCAGCAGTAAATTAAATGTCACAGTGTTGTTGTGTTCACATTTACCCTGAACTTCCTTTGATTCTGTTGAGGGTTACAGTCAAAACTCAAGTCCAGCTAATCGGAAGTAGTTCATCCGAGGTCACTGGGTTGGGACTAAATCATTTCTTAATTATGTCTTGATACATAAAACATTTTTCACATGACTGTATTATGGATAAGTTCTAGTTGATTCAATCCAAATTCGATTCAATTAAATTTTATTTATACAGTGCCAAATCACAACAAACAGTCGCCTCAAGGTGCTTTATATTCTAAGTCAAAGACCCTACAATAATTACAGGGAAACCCAAGAGTCAAAACGACCCCCTATGGGTAAGCACTTGGCAACAGTGTGAAGGAAAAACTCCCTTATACAGGAAACCTCAGGCAGAACCAGGCTGAGGGAGGGGCAGTCATCTGCCACAACCATTTGGGGATGAGGGGAGAGACAGGACACATTTGAAATGAACACAGTTTTTGATTGGACATCACAGGCATCAATATATGATAACATCGATATTTTTCTATAATCTACTGAACATGTTCAAGTGGGAAAATCTAGTAATTTCAATGAAAGGGTAAATACTGTGGTACAGTTTAATAGGGAGAGGAAACCAGCTACTCTTCTCACTCAAATAATACAATTTACTTTCAAAAAAGAATTTTACAACTCTTTGTTTTTTGGATATGCTGTCAGTCTTTCCTACAACAAGCGTGAAAAGGTAAAAAACAATCACAATCACTAAAAATACAGACCAGAGAGGTTTTTATGATGCTTGAAGTCAGCAGAACAATCTATCGAGGCACATGAAAGAATAAATGAAAAGGGAAAAGTAATAATGTTATGTCTGTATATAAGAGATATCAAAGTTACCATAAAATTTCATCATGAACTTGCAGTGTTTCGGTTTTGAATTAATGAAGCCCTCCACACAGAACGCACTAGATTAGAGAGCTGTGGATGCCCTGCGGTGCAGCATCCCTGAAGGCAGTTGAGGGTTTAGTGTCTTGCTTCAGAGCATTTTATCTGTGATGCTGTTTCATTATAGATGCAATACCACCAACTGAGTGGAGCTTTCAGAAAAGTAACTGAGCAGTTTCGGTAGTTTTTTAATTATAGTGTTATAAATATATACATTTGTATATGCATATATGAACATTAAAAGCACCAAAATTTGAGGTGAGAATAGAATTCTCGCCTCATAATGAGCGCATCTTTATGCTACTGAATAGCACATAGCAAAGACACCCCACTGTTGTAACAATAAGACAAAGAAGAGCCCCTCTGGTGGCTCTATGATGCCTGTAGGCAGATTGGTGCTCGGAACGCTGCTGTGCCAACGTGCACGCAATGACATGCTGATGTTTAGCAAGTATTATGTTCATTGTGTCCAGATTCTTTATTTGGCACGTTAACCTATCAACAAAGTAATTATAATTCATCCTGAAGAAGACATGAAGGTGGGGACCAGATTTCATGGCTGCCAGACTTAAATTGTTACTCAAGAGCATAAATGTCAACCTAATGGTGATGCTAGGAAACATGAAAATGCACTGTATGGGTTAAGAGTTGATTATAAGTTGTAACATGCTGCTTTTTTAACTGACTGACTGACTAGTCATGATGACTTTTAAGTTTCCTGGGCATGTAAAATCTTAGACACATGCTTTGTCTTCTTAGCTCCTTACTTCAGCAGGAAGAGAGGTCCAACAGATGGTGGTTTTGCTCATCACAGTCTACAGGCTACAGAAATTCCAGTCATTCATTTAAAGATGTTAACATTTAGAACTGTAGATTTAAAGGTTTATTACTCAATATATAAGACAGCATAAGGCTGTGTGATGTATATTGATAAAGAATCTTTCATTAAAGGACAGCCCATGGTGCTCTTTCTGTTAACCTGTTGGCAGCAACATTTCATTCAACTGTGGATTTTCCACAGGTCATTCTCACTGCTGTCTCTGTGTTTGCTGTGTTTTAACAAGAAATGATCAAGAGAGCAATATGTACAACATGTGGACTGTTTGTGGCTTTGCACCCCAGTAGAGCTTTACCCTTTTTCCTCTCAATTTAAACATTAAAACTGAAGCAAAAGTGAGACAGGAACATAACAAAAAAGACAAGAAAGGGGAGAAAAAGCTACAAAGATACTGCACTGAGGGTGGATGGTAACAGATCTCAAATGCTGTTGCAACACAAACCCTGCGCTTATTGGAGAATTGATTAATGGCTCTGTAATGAGAACATGGAAAAAGCTGAGGGTCCCATGTGACAGTACTGCAGTATAGCGATAGAGACACCGATTATTCCCTTGTACAGCCATCCATGATTGTCAAGGAGTGGCTTAAGTATGACTGGAGATGTCTCCATACACAGTGTTACAGGAGATAAAATCAATACTGAAATGTTCAACTCAGTGAGTTTCATTACTGCTTATCTTGAGCACCTTCTAATTCTGGGAGCCTTTCTTCACTCTTCCCTAGATGTTCTTACAGAAATCATTTTTCTATTTGTTACAAAGGGGGAGGGAAATATCCTGGAAAACTTGCTTTCAAACTATTTTCTCCAACTCACAGGTGGATACGTGGGTGAGCGCAGCACTTTACTGTAAGTACAAGGATACGCTGCTGTTCTTTAACGTCCCAGCTTGAAGGCCTCATTAGAGATGTTCATCACTGTGTGGGTTTCTGTATGCAAACATCTTTCTTTCTCACTCTCTCTGTGTGTCTTCTGAGATTCCCCTTGGCTTCCACCAGTAAAACAGTAAGGAAAATCCGGTTTGTCTGCAGGCTTGAAGTCAGCTAAACTCTTCTCATTAAACTGCAAAACCACTGCCAAACTCTTTCTGCTTTATTCACTTTGTTAATGAAAACTTTTAAGTTATGGGGGAAAGGCAGTTAGGGCATTTTCAGCTTCAGTAATGGGGCGTGTGTGAAGCATGGAAAGACAAAGCTGAGTAACTCGATGCAGTCTCTCACCATCTTTTCCATCAATCTTTCCCAATTTGATGCATCTACCACTGCAGTTGGTCCATGAAGTTGAAGCATTTGTTAATTTAACAGTAATTATACTGTTGGCAGGGAACATGTAAGGTTTTAAGTTTTATTTCTTTATTAAGGTGAGGCTAAATATTCAGTCACCAGCCACTTTTTTAGGTACACCTGTTTAACTGCTTGTTAACACAAATATCTAACAGATCGATCACATGGCAGCACTTCAGTGCTTTTAGGCAGGCAGACATGGTCAAGACAACCTGCTGAAGTTCAAACTGAGCACCACAATGGGGAATAACAGTGATTTAAGTGACTTTGAGATTTGAGTGACTGTCAGCTAAGAACAGGACACCGAGGCTGCAATTCACACAGTTTCACCAAAATTGTACAATAACAGATTTGAAAAACATCACCTGATCTGATGAGCCTTGATTTCAGCTGCATTAAAATGTAATGAGACATAAATGAGCAATTAAAGCTGAAGCACATTCATTTGGAAAGTTTATTTTATACACTTGAACAGTATGGACTCATGTAAGTGCAGAAACTTCTGAAGTCCCCAACCCAATCATTTGACGCAACATTTGATATGTTGTCTATGTTCTGTTATGAAAAAACATGGGTTTATGAGTTTTACAAATCATTATATTCTGTTTTTATTTGCATTTTACCATGTCCAATGTATAATAGTTTGTGATAGATGATTAAAGAAAAGTCACTTGAAATATTTTTCTCACTTTCCTCTGGCTGCATGAAAGCTGATCTGTACAGATGATGTTTTTCAGTGATTAAGGGGATATTAGTTTAGAAATTGGCATGACACCAACAGCCTTACTCAATATTTGCCTCATTACAGGTAATTTTGTACAAGCAAAATGGCCTCCTGAAGACTGCAACCACAGAAAAACAATTCAGAATTTCACAGCTCACAGTCCAGGCCTCAGATTGATTCATTAGAGAACAAACCTGTTCTGGATGAGCTCCATCAGTCGAGGTGGTTCATGTGTATGTGCGCTTGAAGCTGCATGGGTACATCGTAAGCCATTGCTGTGCTGCTGAGGTGTCTGCTGAGTGCTAGGACAGACACATACCTATGTACTTGTTCAAATGCCAGTTTGAAATCCCTAGTCCTGCTGACAAAGAACGGAAAGGCAGGGATAAAGCCTTCCAGATGCCTCTGGCAAAAACATTAACGCCATGTGAAATGCATTTGTTTCACATACTGTAGCTCCAGGGTGAACGTCTTCTCATCTAACAATCAGCCATTCATGGTGCTGCTTTGCAGCATGCACCAAGATATTTATTTAAGGATATCCACTGGAAGAATATGCTCTTTCAGCTTTAATATTATCTATATTTCCTCTGTGTTTGCCATTATGTGAAAATCACAACCAAGAATCAATACACAGAAATTGTCTGTCAGCTTTGATAACCCTGCACAGTCACTGATCTTTACCCCTATGTGCAAAACCAGGTTACATAGTCAGCAGAGCAGCTCCTATGCACAAAAAAAATCAGTGATGCTAAATGATGAGGGAAGAGTGCCAGAGCAATTTAGGTTTTTTTTTTTTTTTTTTTTTTTTGCTTGGCAAAGGTATTCCTTGTTCCTCATTTATTCCCTTTTCATTAATGATTTTTTCCTCATTTTCACCATCCAGAATTGGAGCTTTGCTGCTGAGCGCATTCTTGCATCTCTGTTCAGTGGTCTGTCAGTGTGTAGGAGTAAAATGGACCATTTTGTACAGTGGCCTGAGCTCATGTTGGCTGAAACCTTGGGTCACTACAAAGCGCCTGTGAGCAGGTATTTTCTGTGCTCTTCCATCTAAAACTGCTGGGATTTTTAGTTGAAAGAAATAAAAGTGAAAAGCAAAAATTACTGCCCTTTTTGCTTCACAGTGTCACTAACTGAGAAACATGATATCACTTAAATTATTTCAGAATCACATAGGGCTCTTATTAATTTCTACAATAGGTGCAATTTTTACAAAATGAAATGTGTATTATGGCACCCAGAGGTTTTTTTTTTGTTTTTTTTTTCATATATTGATACTGATACCATGTGATACTGATACTGCCTGCAGCATCTGAAGTCACACAACCCCAGCAGTGGAGACTGTTTACTCTAGTCCATCTAACATTTGCCTCTCAGCCAGCACAGCATAGTTTATTCACATGTGACAGGCCAACCATTCGATTTAGCATCTTATTGATCAGGTTTTTTTTTTCCACACAAGTTTAATACTGTTAAACCAGGGTGTCGTTATAATAGAGAAACTGATTTCGTTTGTTGCACGGCCTCACACGATGCATGATTAGGGATTTTTTTTTTCTTTATACACTGGTGCATGCAGGTTTACCAGAAAGAAGTACTGGGTCGACCATCTCCAATGAGTGAGGGGTTTTATTTTGCTCAAGCACACCAAGCAAACAGTGCATATATGTTCACAGTCACAGTGGATTAAACAAACAAGTCTTCCAATATACAGTCATATAAGCCATTTGTTCCCACTGTGTGAAATGCTTTCCATTTTAAAAAAGACAAAAAGTCTGTATTAGGAGACAGGGAGTACCTGACTTTTGATCAGAGTACTGTTAAAAGTCCCATATTGAGTTCACAGTTTTGCTTTCAATTTATTTTTAGTTGTTTTTAGACACAAAACTTAACTGGTAAAAGTAAAGAAAGGATCATGATTTAGATTAAATTATGCACTTACACGTTAAAAAGCTTCACTTTCTTAGGTACCAGGGTGCTAAGTTCCATCCATCTATCTTTAAAATGTAACTTTAAGCCCTGGTGACCTTTGGGGGGAATGACTGCCACCTCAGTCAGGAGTGTTTCATTCAGTGAAATGAAGGTCTCTGCGATTAGTCGTTCTCTTGTCATGGATGTCAATTTCTGAATCCAATTTGAGACCATAAACCCAATAGCAATCTCTGATGAGTGCTGTAGCTGAATTTTACAGCTGCTCTTGTCCGCCAATGGATATAATGACTAACTGAATGAACAGAGCTGCACCACTGTCATTATAAATCAATTCAATTACACTCAGAGGTCAGTGAATATAAATAAGGCAGCGACATGGTCTACTGCACCTCATGTTTATATCAGTGTATTGCTGTATGTTCATATTCTATGAATATGTTTGGTTGCACATGCTTTACAGGACAGCTCCCAACCACAGATATTTGTATTTGAGTGACTAAGAAAAAAAAAATATACACACACACACACACATACTCACTGAGAGTCTGTGAAATCTAAACACAAGCTAAAAGTAGAAATTGTTGAGATGGGGTAAAATAATGACAAATGACATGAAACTGGAAGTGAAAAATACTTTTTTATCCCATATTTAGGAAATTATTTTGTTAATAATAATAATAATAATAATAATAATAATAATAATAATAATAATAATAATAATAATAATAATAATCTGCCAGATATTATTCTGCTGATAGCATGTAGTCTGAAAGTTTTCCGACATTTGTCCTATGGCAGCAGAACTGAATCAGTCTATTTGGGGGAGATGCTCCACTGCCTGTGCAGTAAGTGGCACAGAGGGTGGTCAGTGTCCAGTTTCCAGCCAATCACAGAGCCAGCCTTCCTAATCAGTTTATTCAGTCTGTTGGTGTCATCAGCTGCAATGCTGCTCCCCCAGCAGTCCACAGCAAAGTGGACTGCTACAGCTGAGTGAAAATCTCTATCATTTTGCTGCACACATTGAATGATTTTAGCTTCCTTAGGATATAGAACCTGCTCATCTCCCTTTTTCTATACATCCTCTGTATTGGTCTTGGTCAGTGTGGACACCCGGGTCCTTGTGCTCAACTGCCACATCACCATCCTGTCCCAGGATAGACACCGGCCGCATAACTGTCCTTTTCTCTCAGAAATCTCTGATCTTATTCACATTAAGAAGCAGATAATTCCTCCCAGACAATCCAACAAACTCATCCACTAGTGCTCTGTACTTCCCTCTGCCCATCACTAACACATCCAAACACTGCAGAATTGTCACAGTATTTCTGTAGGTGGCATGACCCGGAGTTGTACTGAAAGTATAAGGCGTCCAAGGTGAACAGGAATGAAGACAGCACAGGCCCCTGTGGAGCTCCTGTACTGCACATCACCAAATCAGACAGAGCACCACCTAGCATCACACACTGCAGCCTGTCTGTCAGGTAGTCAGTAATCCATGAGATGGTTGATGGTGGATGTCTTTACTGACATTTCTGGTAGCTTCTCTCTCTCAGTATCAGCAGCTGAATCGTGTTAGATACACTTGAGGAATCAAAGAAGGTGATCCTCACTGTGCAGACATTACTGACTAAATGTGAGTAAGCGCTCTACATTAAGTGAATAAACCTTTTAAAGAATGTAGGCAATTGTTGAAACCATTTAATTAAATAATGGCTACAGTTAACGTAGTTTAAGCAGTTAATGGTTAGAATGGTTAAAATGTATAATAAATAAACAGATCACCCCAATAGCAAATTTCCAGATTTATCTGTGGCTAAATTTATTTTGTATTCATCCATGTTTGGAGATATCGGTTGTAGAAATCACTGTCTTCTTTTAAATATATTGGAATTAAATGGTAATTCTTTTCTGATCTTCAAATCACAAAACATTAATAATAAATAATAGATGTATAAATAGTTTTGAAAAAGTCAGCCAAAATGTTTCTTTCAGGAAATTGTGCAGGTCACTCAATTTCAGGTTACAGAATAGAAATCCTTTACTGCCAAAGGTAAGGGTGGCTGAACTAGACAAAGTAGAGGGAGATATAAACATACACTTTATGTTACCAGCACTGACCCAGCCTAAACACTGTAGTTTATTTGAATGGTGGAAATAATTGTACTATTATATCATCATTCATGTCATCAGCAGTAAATGTGTATTTCCATTAAAAAAAAAAACTGAACATACATAAGAAAGGCTGATGATTGATCTGTATTATTTATGAAAAGTCGTGTTTTAATCTGTGGATGATCAAGAGGAAACAAAACTAGTGTCTGATTTGGCAAATTTTCCCCACAGCACAATGAGCTGTGCTCAGTCATTTTTTTCTGTGGGGAAAAGTTTCAGTAGTTATTGGCCGTATGTTTATTTATGCTGAGAATATGTTTTATAGATTTTTAATAAAGCAGTACTGAGGGGAATGAATATGGTTAATCTGTGAAATAGCAGCCAGTCTACCTGTGGAGAAATAATACGTCTCACAGTCAGTTCTGTGTGACAGCTTTTGATTTATGGATTCTTGCACTCTCAGGGCTCATATTTTTCTGATTTTTCTCTTAGGCCCCATCTAACCAAACAAATTCTTTATCCTTTCCCCTTGTTCTTTATCTTTTTCTTAAAGTAACCATTGACAATCTGTCCAAGGGTGACCTCAGCAGAGACCGCAAAAACTTTACCCTGATGCTTCACAAGAGGGCAGCTCTCCTCTGGAGCACTTCTGTGTGGATCCACATACAAAAAAACTGCCAGGTTTTCATCAGGAATAAATTAGATATGTTATTCAAACTGTGACCCAGACGTGCTCCTCTTTGCTAATCTGATTTAAAGCTGTCTTTGGTTGAAAAAGGATATAGTGGTATAAGCTTGAGACAGACTCTGCAGAAATAAGACATTACTAAAACATCAAATAGCAGCTTAAACTAATCAGCTCATGCTGGCATGTGGGGAACCTTTTTATCGTTCTCGTTACTCACACGCTGTGTGTTTAATGCACACTGTGGGGAAACATTAGCTATATATAAGGTGACTGGTGTAATCTCTCAGGTGTGTCATTCCAATAAGACCAGTCAAATAAGTTAGTATGGTCGCCCTCTTTATAAAGATTAAATAGGAAGTTACTTCAAAATCAGTTGTGAAAAATGTTACTCCTGAAAAATGAGGAGAGTTTCATTTTCAGCTGAACTTTAAGTGTATATAGAAGCTTCACAGTTGAGGCACCTTCTTTTGGGATGAGGGTTGGGGATTGTCTATAAATGTTGGAGCCCGTAATACTCTTGGCCTGCAGGAGCAGTTTCAGACAATCATGGTCTTTTCAATCTGTTTCAGATGGTGTGATTAGAGAGTGATCTGCTGCTGGCAGCATCGCAAAATATCTCATTTTTGGAGCCGTCACAGTAATTTCTCCATCTGCTGGTGGAGACATAACGTCCCTCCTTAACGCAGGTAGACAGGTGGCAGATTGGCCTCTTGCCTGATCCTCAGTGGGCGAGCTTTTATGGAAGGCATGTGTGCTTTTAGTATGTGAATATCTATAAGAAGAAGACAGAAGAGACCAACACAGACAGTATGATGTGTTGTCAGCTTCTCCTCCGTGGACTATTTGCTTTAATCAGGGAAATAAGCAGTATTTTGAACTCAGTCACAATCATGTCAAATCAGAAAATGCTATAAGCTTCAAATACAATACCCACACATGCACAACTAATCATTTTGAGATATTGCAGGCTACTCCGATGAAATCCCGAGGGAAGTGCGTGCAGAGGTTTTTTTTTGTTGAAGAATCTAACCACAGGAAATAGACAGGAGCTACATGGTACTGTAATGCTTTAGTATATATAAATCTGTCACCACACGTGTTCTGTTATGTTATAATAAGATTAAAATGCAAAGAGCACAGACAGAAAAGGAGAAGAGGCGACTTCAGAATCTGGTTTATTAACTTAAAAAGGAGTCAAAGAAAACTCCCACGATACACTGTGGGTTTATAGCACTTAGGTGATGTAGAAAAACAGTCAAATCACCAACAAGTACTTTTACACAGCCAAAAAAGTGACTTTAGCTCACCAACATAATATAATGTCACAATATCATATTTTCACTAAGAATAACAATCTTATCGATATTTTATGATATATAAAGAAAACCTGAGAAAGAACTGAATCAGTCAAATTCATATTTAACTTTGTTTGTTGTGTGTTTTGTCTATTTTTAGGCAAATTAATTGCTTTCAAAATACAAGTGCAGTGAGGTGGAAGATGGATGGACTCATAACTGTACAAAGAATTTAATAAGGTCAATTAAACACAGAGGAAACCAGATGGCCACCATCTAATATGTCAGTCTAATAGTTTAGATTAGATTCTGGACTATTCAAAATATCATTATTATTTGTTATGAATATTAGTATTATTTGTCAGAAGCTTCCATACACTCATTTGGGCTTTTAATGATTTCTTTGAACTGTTCTTTTCCCAGGGTGGAATGATTCCACAGCATATGTTTGAGCACTTTTCTTGGCAGAACTGGTAGAGTTTATTTAAATTAGTTGCTTTTCTGGCGCAGACCCAGCTTTTATGAATATTCCACAAATTTTCAATAGGGTTCGGGTCGGGGCTTTGAGAAGGCCATTTCAGAAGCTTAATGATAGCCTGTTTTATCCATTCCAAGACCAGCTTTGATGTGTGTTTGGGATCATTGTCCTGTTGGAACACCCAGTTGTGTCCGAGTTTCAACCATTTAGGTGAAGTTGAAGAATTTGGAGGTAATCCTCCTCCTTTGTTACTCCATCCACTTTGTGGATATACCAATACCACTGGCAGAAAAACTGCACCAGGGCATGATGCTACCACCACCATGCTTGATAGTTGGCACAGTTTTCTTAGGTTTGAAATCCTCACCTTCACTCCTTCAAACATAGCTCTTGTCATTGTGGCCAAAAAGTTCAATCTTTGTTTCTTCTGACCATAAAACTGCTAAATTCAGTCGAGCTTGCAGGTATTGATTTTGGAGCAGTGCCTTCTTTCTCTGTCAGCACCCTCTTAATCCATGGCAATGTAAAACTCACTTCATGCTTCACAGTGACGCTGGTGTTCCAGCAGTTTCCAGTTCATGGCAGATTTTTGAGCCTTGGTGGTTCCTGAGTTGTTCCTGAACACCATAACCAATTTCCTCTTGTCTGAGGGAGACAGTCTGGGTCTTCTTCCAGGCTTTGGCAGTGGTGACACATCCAAATAACTTCTACTTACGTACAATTGTTTGAACTGATGATCTTGGAATCTGCAGTTATTTAGAAACGGCTCCAAGAGACCTCCCCAACTTGTGCAAATCTGCAATTCTTAGATCTTCACAGAGTTCCTTGGACTTTCCCATTGTTCTGAGAATTGGTCAATCCAATGAGTGTCAAACAAATCCTTATTATTATCACTGAGCAGTGTCTTGTTTTATGATATACAAGTATCATAACACAAGACACTTGACAAATTCAAACATAGACCAGATGGTAGCCACACTCAGAAAACAATTAGAACATAAAAATATCATCAATAAAACCCCATGATTGACATGATCACATGACCGAGCCACCCTGGAAGATGATTGCTTTATTTTAACCAGCTGTCTTATTTTTTATTGTGAAACAGTGATTTCTTTTTTCTTATGAGGTGTAAAGCTCCTTCAGATGAAACCGTGTAAGGTAAAAAAAAAAAATCTCTAAATTCTCTCAAACCTCAAAGATGGGGAAATGTGCTTTTTATAATGTAGGTAAACCTGCAGCCATATCCTTGGCTCATTAAGGTTATCCTCAGCAGTCAGCACAGAGTATATTTGCAGAATCCTACCATGTAAAAGGATGGTGTTATTGCGTGATTCAGTTAATCAGATGACTGAGCAAACAGGTCCACACTGTCTGTCAATCATCTCTGAACAGGTGCTTTCAATTCACTGCTAGGAAAAATGTTGCTCATCTATATTAAATCTTTGGAGGACAAGTGGGATTTTTTTCTGAATAATGGTTAAAAAAAAAACCTTCACTGGTTATTTTTAACCTCAGAGCTGGTCCTGTTTTTAAGTAGAGCAGACAGTGGATGCCAGCTATTCAAGGAGTTCAGTTGTTTTGAAAAAATAATTAAAAACAGGAACAGTATGATTATGTCTTAAATAAAATTGGCTTGCATTTTCTAGAATACTTTAAAACAGTACAATACAGTCTGAATCAAATGGCTGAATTACCTCCTCATTATACAGTCAAGTTCTCCAGTCCTGCTAATGACTTCTATATTTGACTCAGGTGTGTTGAAGCAGAGACACATCTAAAACCTGCAGGACACCAGACCTCGAGGCCTGGATTTGAGGATCCCTGATATAGTTGATACCTTAAATATTGAAACCTAAAAAATTTTAAAAAATTACATTTCTACATTAAGTACAAGACTGCCCTCTGCTGGTAGATGAGCTTGGTTTCAATGGGGAGTGGTAATTTGTGTAAAAATAATATATTTCTCAACAGCTGCAGCAAACAATGACATGATTCAAAAACTGAGGGAAAAACAAAGACATATATTACTGCCCCAACTACCCAATTCAGTTATATTTTTCTTTACCGTGTTATTTTTTAATAACCAAGGATGTTTCTCATGCATGGATTACACCTGGTTCAGCACCATAAACCTGTTGGAAGTGGAAGCCTTCACAGAACTTTTATTTCAGAAGAATCCATATCTGGCAAAGTCTATATATGTTTTTATCATAAATCTGAACCAGATATTAATTTTCCCAAACTGCAGATTTCATTGTTTGGTAACACTGTGTCCAAATAAGTCAGTTATAACATTTTTGAAGAACACGTTAACAATTCTGCGGCTTATCTACTCGTTTATTTTTCCAGTTGCAAAATTTGGTGTGCTTCAAGGTCTCAAATATAATAATGTACGTCACATTTTTCATAGACAAAATGAAAACCCAGTGTGATACTTAGCACGTGGTACCCATGAATTATTGTTAGTTGCAAATACTACCTGCAAATACTCACTTTTTTTAAAAGTGAAGCTGCAGCTACAACAGTGCCCTCTGTCTTAAACATACAACATTCATGTTGCTGTAAACACAGTTTCAGCAAGAAATTAAAAAGTCATGACACTTTTTATAAACATGAATTTATCTTTATTGGCCAGAGGAAACTAGCTCAGACAATAACTCCATATTGTTTCAGAACGTTTGTGTATTTTGCAATCTTGGACTCAACGTTCTTTTCTGCCTGCTTGGTGAGCTTGATCACTGTCTTTTTCTTGGCATAGCGGAGGTTAGATTTCGCCTTTCTCTTCTCCTCCAGAGTGGCTGTGATAGCCTGGTACTTCCAGCCAACCTCATGCGCCAGACGCCCGAGGAGGGCGAACTGAGGGAGAAGGGAGAAAAAAAAAAACAAAAAAACAACATGAATGAAAACAATAGCACATATACTAAAGAGAATATTCAAAAAAAAAAAAAAAAAAAAAAAAAAAAAAAAGGAATAGCTATGCCTGATAATAATTAAATCTGAATTTACTCTATTTACTGTTGTACAAACACTGTCACTGATATGCTTATTGCGACCCCCAATTTTCTTCCTCTAGAAATCGCATACTGTAGGCTCACCTTGCGAGAGGGCTTCAGACGCACAACTTTAAGAGCAGCTGGGACAACCATGCGCTTTCTCTGTAGATCAAAATGTAAAGTCAGATACAGAAGAAAACAGCTCATCCAAAGAGTGATGGGACAGCATGTCTCAGACATCATTTCTTTTCATGGTTACTATTCAGACAAGGCAGTTAAGATGCATGACATCACAGACAGCACAGTCAAAGCCACTTCTGTGGGCCATAAAGAACAAAGATAGAAAAAGTCAGTGTACCTTGTCATAGGGTGGAGGGATACCATCAAACACCTTCAGCCTCTCCAGAGCAGCCTGGCCTCGCTTGGTTTTGTGAGGCAGCATGCCTGGTTAGAAAGAATTTGCTTTCAAAAACCAACCACAGAAGACATGCGCCAGCACAAATTCAGACATACACCAAACTTAGAAATCAGATCTCTGAAGTCTGCCTCATCAAGCAAATAATAGCTTTGGGATAAAACAGCTTTACTGCTTTGAGCAAGAACAGTTCACACTCTGGTAGTGCCATTTTCTCACCTCTGACTGTCCTCCAGAAGATCTTGCTGGGAGCCCTGAAGTGGTAGGGACCACGGGAGGGGTTGGTGTTCATCCTCTTACGCAGAAAAGCCAGGTACTTCACTGCAGACAGGCACATGATACACATACCTTAAGACACATCTAAGTCCCAACCATTACTTCAGTAAGTACTGCTGATGCCTCAGATGGTAGTGCATGTAAGATTTTTTCATGGGCCAAGAACCTCAAACTAGTGAAACATCACAGACAACAAGCATGTCAATTAAAAAAAAAAAAAAAAAAAAAAAAAAAAAAAAAAAGACAGGACATATATCCCTACTTACACTTGTTTCGATAGAAATTGCCAGAAATGTTGATGCCTTCACATCTCACCACTACCACTTTGTGGCCTAAAAGACAACATGTCAAGCGTTAGACAAAAAAAAGACAAAAGTCACAGGTAATGTTTACTTGCTTCCTGTCTCAGATGGTAGTGCATGTGAGTTTTCTCATTGTCGTTAAACTCAACCAAGGCAGTTAATGAAGTCATCATCGACAGAAGAGGCAACAGTAGGTTAACACTCAATGCGCATATTAAATATAATGTTCATCTGATCACTTTTTAAATCAGGGCTGAGATTTCATCTATGTTACATGTTGCAAAACACACTGTGCGACATGGATCCAATACAAGTTTGGAAGTTAGAGGTAGGCCTTGATTACACCTTTCCGCGTCAGCTAAGGCCCGAGTGTTGGAAAACTTTACCAGTTAGTGAGGACCAGGGGCCATGCAGATGTCTGTGTATATGCCTTTTTTGGTGAGTGTGCAGATTCATCCATGGAGAATTTGCGCAGAAAGAGCATGTCACTCATTCCACACCTTTCACACAAACCCCAAGTAAGAACAGAACAGGTAACTATCTGGAGAATTCCCACAGAGTAAAGGGGGGGGCATGTCATGAGCATTTCCATAGTTCATGTGGGTAAATGGCTCTAGCCTGTCAACTGTGACAATCCAAAATATTTAGTTTTGCACATTCTACCTCCAACTAAAAGCCCAACTGGCTCTGGTGTCAGTTTGCACTGCATTCCTACTGACTGGTTAGCAGGCATAGCAGCACTCACATTGTGAGTTGGTAATACAGAAATTCTGACATGTCAAAATGTTGTTCCAAGCTGTCTATGGATATAAGCCTGTTCCATTGACCAACTCTTAACATGGCAGTCCAAAAATCGCACAGTGTGTGTACAAAGCCCAAGTTAAAATTTACATTCATCTGTAAAAACTTACCCAGAAGAACCTGCTTAGCCACAATGGCAGCAAGCCGACCGAGCAGATGGCCCCTGCCATCAAGCAGCAGAACCTGGAAACAAGGGGGGAAAAGAAAAAACCTTATCCTTTTACCAACGAATCAGATCTAAATAATTCACTACCCTCTTGCATGGTAATGTTAACCAATTTAGAAAGATCCGTCTTTTTTTTCTCCCCCTGACCATCATCACACTGTTAAGCTCAACAGTAACAAACGCGCATTTAAAGCCATCACTAATAATACAAAGGTTCACTGAGAACTCGAGCGTATTTTTGTCTCCACTACGCTATAATAACTAGCACATGGGCACTATTGATTTGCCGGGTGACACATAATGTTAGCTTAGCATCTAAACTACACTTAATGTTTTACAGTGGGAAACGAGCCTCACAGAAGGTTCTCCTAATAACAGCAACAAGAAGTCACACCTAAATTAGTTAAGATTGCCTGTACGTTATCCATGCTAACACATATCCAGTACATGCGTTAAACCCTGCCTCGCAAGCTAACGGCGTTGACGCTTCAGGGAAGCTGCCATGATGAAGGCACGTTCACTCCGCTACAGCTAGCTACGTTAAACATGGTCTAAAATCGTCTCAGAAAAACCACCAAGTAGAACAACGATGCTCCCAGTTATCGCCAGTCGCTTAACTGCATAAGACAAGGTTTTATTTAGATGAAAGAGACGAAAAACGTAAATATCACACTGCAGCACGATCCCACCTTATTGAACCGGTCCGCCATGATGTGCGAAAAGAAAGACCAACGGGGCTGCTCGTGGTAAAAGCCAGGGGTGGGCGGAAGTGACGACAGATCAGCGGCTGTTTAAACAAAACAGCGCCACTGCTGTACGAAAGAAGCTGTGCTCACTTATGTTGCTACCGCAGCTTAATGAGATAACTGACAGTTAATATGTAATTATTAATATATAGCATTTTCTTTCACGTCCTCCTTTTAATCATTGATGTAAATCTATCAGCAGTGTGCTACTTTTATTTACACGTAAACTATCAGGCTTGTGGTGATTGTGTTTGTACAGGCTACAGGTTGTACAAAACAATTTTCCTTTTCTGATTTAATAATCATTACAATCCATTGCATGCGTCCTCTGTGATTCAAGTCTGAATTATTCCCCTGGAAAAATGACAAATGTGCCAGAATAGGCCTCGTCTTGTATCTACAATGCTGTGGAAAAGTATTTGCCCCGTTCCTGATTTCTTTTTGTTTTGTTTTTTGTTGTTGTTTGGTTGTTTTTTGTTTTGTTTTGGGGTTTGTTTGTGTTTTTGCATATTTGTAACAATTACATTTCAGATCATCAAACCAATATTAATATTAGACAAAGATAACCCAAGTAAACACAAAATACAGTTTTTAAGTGACAATTTCATTTATTAAGGGAAAAACCTATCCGAACCTATGTGAAAATGAACGGCCCATTTAAGGTCATGCCAACAACCATCTTGATGACCCCCGAAAACCTGCTGCTCGCAAAGATATTAAATGTCCACTGAAATAAAAAGCAACAGCATGAAGCACTAACTGTACTTAGGTTGTTTTACTTTGGCATTCTGCCTGTGACGTACAGCACACCAGTGAACGACACAACAGGGGAAAAAGGGGAAAAAGTTCCACATCTTACAGAGCATGCCATGGAAACGGTAGTCATTTTTGATTGATTTTAATACCTTTCGAACATTTACAGAAGTACCATCACTCAAACATTCATGACTGGCAGGAAACAGTGCATGCAGCAACTGGAGTGATTACTAAAGGCGCCTTGGACAGTGAAAAAACTTTTCTTTTTAAGGTTTCGCTCAGTCGTCATGTTTCAGCTTCCTGATCTTTCCCTTGTGGCGGTCAATCTCACGCTGGAGACGTTCAATCTCCTTTTTGTGATGATCAATTTCCTCCTCGTGGTGCTGTTTTAGTGCTGTCAACTGCTCCTTCTCCTTTCGCCTTATGTGAGGAAGGACAGACATCACACTGGATTAGTTACATGCAAAAGAGGTGGAAAAAGTGGACAAAAACTGTCATTTATAAGCTGAATTTCATACTTGAAGTACATCTCCTCCTCAGCAGCCTGCTTCTTCCCCATGGATCCGCCTGCCTCTCTGATAGAGCCTCCACCACCACCACCTTTACCTGCACCTTTACCCAGCTCACCCAGCTGAGTGGGTGGGGGAGTAATCAAGAGACAAACAAAGTTTAGTGAACTCAGCAAAAACAAACAATAGAGCCCAGGGTATTTTCTCTAAAGTAATTTCTTTAAAACAAAGCAGCTTGAAATTTCGCAATTTTTAAAGTTACTTTAAGGTGAGTCTGTTGGACGCTGTGAAATCCAGCCCATGTTGAAGGTCAAAGCTTTTTATCATTTTACTTTTTTTAATCTTTGAGAGGGGTAAAAGGTAAAGTGATAATGAAGTGATCCAGAACAGACCAGAAAACCTTTTTTGAACAAAAACAAAAAGCCTGAGAGGACAAACCAGCTCACAGAGCTAAATTATTTTTCGGAATAGTTTGACGGGTGCCGATGCAGACAAAATTTAAAAAGAACAAAATTAAGCCCCTAGTCACATACGACCTATAATCATTAAGCAATATTGATAATTAAGTAAGCTACTACCACAGTGCTAATACAGCAAATATCACCTGTAATTAAGGTTGTCAGCTAGCAAAAAAAATGAAAATTCGCACAATATAACGGTTATACGGTGCCATAATGAAGGAAGGCGTATACAGGACGTTTATTACCTGGTCGGATGACATTCTCAGCTGTGAGGTGACAAAAGTCCTTATATTAGGCCTCAAAAACCTCGCCATGTCCGACTCTCACATGCGAAAACAGTGACAGTGAAGCTTGCTTGCCCTTGTCCACAAAAATACACCACAGGACGGCGCCATTATGTCCACGGCGGGGGTGCCGACAGGAGATACTCTATATTGGTCCAATTAGATGTGGCAATTGAAAATGTATTCATATGCTGATATATTATTTCAATTTCGCTGCCAAATATATTTCGTATGCATAACATGGAACGAAATACAGTGTAGAAAAAACAAGTGTTAAATTTCCGCAGTGGTATGGTCTTAAAAATGGACACCGCGTTATCATACGCTCTCTACGTAGCAGCTGACCTTTTTAAATTTGTATTATTATAGATGTCATAATACTAATAACGCAACAAAATGTTTGTTTTTTTTTAATAAATTTAAATATGTAAAAACTTCTGAACGGAAAGTTTTTAAACTGCTTTTTAAATAAATTTTAAAAAAAGAAAGAAATTAATTAACAATAGCAATGCTTTTTTTGATGGATTAGAATGATATTGATATTGGATTGATATTTTACTATTATTTTTACATGAATGAAAATTTACATTTGAATTTGCAAGAAGGAACAGAATGAGCACTGCCAGATCCCTACAAAATGACCCCCAGGAGGCCACTGGTGCGAATGTCTCTGACCAAACAATCAGAAACAGACTTCATGAGCATGGCCCCAGGGCCCCAGGGCATGGTACTGGGCAAATGGCCAGTGCTCATTTGCCCAGTACCATGGAGCCCGATCAGCATTTGCTATGGAATACCAAAATTGGCAGGTCCACCGCTGGTGCCATATGGTTTTCTCAGATGAGAGCAGGTTCACACTGAGCAAAGGTGACAGAATTGAAAGGGTCTGGAGAAGCCGTGGAGACCATTATGCTTCCTGTAACATCGTTCAGCATGACCGTTTTGGTGGTGGGTCGGTGATGGTCTGGGGAGGTATATCTCTGGAGTGATGCACAGAGCTCTACAGGTTAGGCAACAGCACCCTGACTGCCATTAGGTATTGGGATGAAATCACTTGGACCCATTGTCAGACTATGCTGGTGAAGTGGGTCCTGGGTTCCTTCTGGTGCACGACAATGCCAGGCCTCCTGTGGTGAGAATATGCAGGTAGTTCATGGAGGATAGATAAACTGATACCACTGACAGCCCCCCACGCTCTCCTGACCTAAATCCAATAGAACACCTCTGCGATTTAGGTTTCTGTCCATCCAGCATTGCCAGGTTGTACCTCAGACTGTCCAGGAGCTCAGTGATCCCCTAGGACACCATCTGTCATTTCATTAGAAGCATGCCACGACATCGTCAGGGATGCGTACAAGCACGTGTACCATTTTGAGTTACTGAAATGAAATTTAGGCAAAACGGACTAGCCTGCCACATCATTTTCTGACTCTGAATTCAACATCTGTAGGTTGATCGTTTTAATTTCCATCAAATGATGTGACATCCTTTCATTCCTATCGCATTACCCAGTCCATATCAGTACAGATATCGAGCATATTTTTTCCATTGAGACCTGATTTTTTCAAAGTGTTCCTTTAATTTCTTTGAGCAGCGTATATATAAAAAATGTCAACTTTCTTATTTTTTAATAAAACAAATATCTCAAATAAGATAAATGCTTAGAGGATTTTATTCAACACTACAAAGAAAGCATACGTCTCCTCTCTGAGCAAACCAAACTCTGGCTCATGTGGTGAAATCTTGCCAACTCCCTCCCAGAAGTCCCCTATAAATACTTTGCTTGCCAGGCACCGCTGGCCTGAAATCAAGGAGAAAAAAAAAAAAAAAAAAAAAAAAAGAAACACTTCATCAACTTAAAAAGTCAAATCACATTCAACATTTTTTTTTCCACAATTCACTTCAAACATCTTTACTCTAAATCACCAAAGTTACATATGTACAGGTATGGTTGGACCCTTGATGGCAAGCAGATGCTTAAGAAAAATAAAACAGCACACCCCTCGTTGCATGTAGAAAACAAAAATATTCAGTGTACTCTAACCTTCAAATGAAACATTTTGCAACGCTCCGTTTACTATGTGTTCATTATAAGAGCAAAAAAAAAAAAAGAATTCGAGGCACTCATTTTGTCACTGTGACAAAGAATCAACAGAGTTTCTCTTGGGAAAAAAAAAGAATTTGAATTGACTAGATTAATAAATACTCTAGATCTTGACAGGAAATGTTGCACTTGAGGTACAAATCAATCTGGCCTGTGGATCTGTAAAAAGCATTGCCATGAGTGAACATACTGTAGCATTAATCATCTTAAATTAATATTTAAAAAAATATTTTTATACATTTAATTACCAGATAGTATGTCTGCAGCACAACCATAAGGTCTAGTGCAGACAGGTTTATGGAAATGACATTTTGAACCTCATACTTGGAAGGGGGATAAAAAGAACAAAGTGCTAAATGAACTGTACAAAAACAAAAGGGTTTCTAAAACAAATCTAAGTGCAATCTGCAAAATTTGATCTGTACTCTGACAATTGCTTTTGGTAAATACACATTGTCCAGATGTATCGCTCACAGCAAGTGCAGGAATGGTGTTTCCAGATAAAAAGACAGTACATGCTTACATTTTTTTTATGGTTGCCTTGTGCTGATATGTTTTGGTTTTGTTTAAAACTAAACTTCAAAGGAAAAAAAGGAAAGTATGGCAAGTGAAGATAAGGCTAAAATAAGATAAAACTAGGTAGTTGGGGGGGGGGGGGGGGGGGGGGGGCAGAAGGGAAGGAAAAAGACCAGGGTGCATCACAGGGCCAGGAGAGGTCTGCGGAGGCCCTTCGGAGGAGGCAGCGATCGCCGCTCCCCCTTCCAGCCCCGTCAGTCTTGCTTGATGTTGCCCAGTGCTCTGAGGCGCTCCAGGAGAGGAGGGTGGGAATAGTGCCACATGGAGAACAACCAGTCAGCAACAGGGAAGCCAAGGTTGTCTTTGTTAAGCTTGATGAGAGCCGAGTAAAGCTCTGAGGCTTTGCCCATGCTACGCGCAAAGGCATCTGCCTGGAACTCAAACCTGCGACTCAGGACCGTCAGACAGAAAGACAGAAGCTACAAAGCAAGGAAGAAGAGATAAATATTCAAACAACTCAAAAAACAATGGAATTTAATGATTCAGTGTTTTAACACATCTCACACCTACCTCATTGTAAGGAGAAAAGATGAACTGGAAGATAATCATCAAGCCTATTAATGTTGGTTGGCTGTCAGTGAAGCCAAAAGCCACAAAAAGCTCCTTACGTCCAATCAGAACCGCAAATAAGGAGAAGCACAGGAAGGAATTCATCTGCAAAGAGAAAAGTCCATTCAGTTCAACCTCAGAATGTCTGTAGTATCATCTAACCAGACTTTATCATATTTTGGTATAAAACAAAAGCCAATCACATCTGCGAGGGGGGGGGGTTCACCTGACTAATGATGATATTCTTGACGGTATGTCCAAGCTTCCAGTGGCCAAGCTCATGACCCAAAACAGCAAGGATCTCTGGGTTATTGCATCCTTGTTTCTTGTTCTGTGAAAGAAGATGAAAAAATCTGTCACCTAAAGTCTCCTACAACAACATCAAGTCTAACCATTAATGCTTGTGCGTGCTCCTGAGGGGAAAACAAAAAACAAAAAACTTGGAGCTTTCGCATTCCCTCATTATGAAAGACTTTTAAATAAAACAGTGCCTGATGACCAAAACCATCTTTCAAGCTTTCAGGTCAGTTGCTATCAAGTAAAAATCAAGGGAACTCGCTGACACACAGAACTCAAAAAATGTTTCAGGACCAGTAAGGAAGCCCTGTTTATTAAAGTGCAATAAAACTTTTATGAATTAAGTGCATGTCTTTGCAACCTTGAGCTTGGCTTTAGACTCGCCGGATATCTCGTCACTCTCTGGCTGCTCGGGCTGTGACTCTCCAGCCTTGTTGAGAGGTGAGTAATCTTCCAGCAGAGTGTCAAACAGCACAATGCGTTTGTTCTTGAAGAACCCATAGAAGTATGCATTGCTGTGTGATGAACGTTTAGAACCTGGACACACGACAAAGAGTCACGCATCATCAACCATCTTACCATTACTTAAATATTGTAATGATTATAATGTAATTATGAGAAGACAACTGATTAAACAGACATATTCAAGTCTTACCTTCAACTACGTAAACTTTGGTGAGGGGGAAGCTTATGCTCTTGGCCAAGGTCTCAATCTCTGTCTTTAACTCTCCTTCTGGCAATGGTGTGAATTTGTCAAACAGGGGGGCAATGTAATCAGCGTAGATGGTTACAAGTACCTTAAATACAGAAGACACGATGTATTAAGGATGTAGTATTAACTATGCATTTCTCTTGAGTTACGCACTAATTTTCTGTCAAAGAACATATTCCCTTATTACACAGCGATGTCTTTTCTCATGTTCACAGGGCAAGGTGAATGCAGCACTAACCAGAGAAACAACTAGGGTAAAGAGCCAAGCATAGATGAAGAAGTAGTCTCCACCAATTTTTATGATGTACAGGAGCAGGGAGGTCACAGGAAGCAGGATACACTGGGTAACAGCAAACTTCTTCACGGCATCTTTGAGGAAGAACCCCAACGTCTGAGAGGAAGACCAGACATTAAGAGAGGACAGTGAAAAAGTAGACTAAGATGGTTAGAGTTCTGGTGTATGTTTACTACGTCACAGAGACAGATGCTGTGGTCTCTGAATTCATGTTGGTTTAAATGTCAAGTTGTGACAAGCTTTCACAATCAAACATTTGTGTCCATTTCTAATCTTATTACATTTTATATTTTAGACATAAGATGGGATAAAAATACATCTTCCGTAACAGCACTGGAGCCTATTTATGGATGCTACTGTGGTACATTCAATCCAATCAAACTCAAGTTAGTCTAGGGTACAGATAGTGAGTGCTTTTCAGCCAGTGTACCTGCTGATTAAAGCCGTGCTTTTCCTCAATGACAAAAGTGTTGTACAAACTCCAGGGGAGTCCAGTTAAGGCACTGAAGAGGGTAGCAAGCGTCAGAAACACGAGAGACTGGGTGATCTCGTACTCTGGACTGAATCCAAAGTGAGCTGTCACAGAACCGGCGACACCCCACAGAAATGGTATTCCACCCAGTAGCAGGATCAGCTGAAAGGTTTTAGCACAGTAATTTAAATATGTGGCATATAGAAAGAAGCAGACTGTGTTAAGCTTGGAAAAACAAAACAAACAGAAACAAAACAAAAAAAAACACACTAATCTTGGACTAAATCTTCCTCAAGTCCATTTAAAGACCTGTAAATCAAGAAGAGACTGACTTTCACAGTCTACTTATATCAACATGTCCTCAGCAAATGCACTTGTTATAAAACATTTTAATATGATTATCATCAACACAAAAAACAAAACAGCTGTGTCCTTTAGTTAAATGATCATCTTACCGTCCCCTCAGTCTCAGAATAGAGTCCAGACCAAAAGCTAAAGTTGCTTTTATCCAGCTGATAAAGACGGGATTTCTCAAATGTTTCAGAATCCATGATCTTGCCCAGCTCCTGTGGTACATGGGTTGTTGCTCTATATATCCTCCTCTGCAGTGTGGGAAGACATGTGCATAATGTTAAATTAATACTGAACATCATCAAGGTACTGAAATAGGAGAGCCATCTATGCTGTCAATCCAAGTTACATATTTCAGACATGTTATGTTTTAAACTCAAAACTTGTTGCGTATCACATGACAAATGCATCATTGTATATTCATTACTGATCCAATTTAAGTTTTTCTTTCAACTTTGTGCTCCAAAAAGTATATTTTTAACCTGTTGAATTTATATTATACAATAGTCCTGTATAAACAATACTACAACAATATGATCTTTGAGCTCTTATGTGAAGCAGTGCCCAATGACATGAGTAAAATGATTTACAGAAAGGCCAATATCAGTCAACAAGGCTGAATTTGGTTGATCCCAGTGTCAGGGTTGATGATTAAATGCATCCCTGTCCACATCCTCATAAAATTTGCTCTCTGCACCGTTTCCATTTAAATTTGGAGATAACAGAGTAGTCAGTGTACAACTTGTACAACCATATAGGTTTACTGTCTCTTTAAGATAACACACAGCCATTAACGTCCAAGTAGCTGGCCACATAAGTGAGTACACCTCACAGTGAACATGTCCAAATTGTGCCCATAGTGTCAATATTTTGTGTGACCACCATTATTATCTAGCACTGCCTTAACACTCTTGGGCATGGAATTCAGTGCTGCACAGGTTGCCACTGGTTCTATGTAGTATGTGCTCCATCGGTTCCTGTTCCTAGAGGAACTACACCCAACTTTGCAAAACGGTCCTGAGATACTATTTCACAGACACGTGTCTGGGCATGAAACAAACCAGTAAATATTTCCAGTAAGCTCAGAATACACTCATCTCAAAGCTTTGTGGGTTCGTATTGAGACATCTCAGACTGTTAGTAGCAGCTGCTGTGTTTTGACACTAAACACTAAATATCTGGTGTACAAACGTTACATGAACCCTGCTAAACTTACCCCTTTTCTCGCATCACATATTCAATTGCATGCAGACTTTACGAAGGCCACAGCTCACAGTGAGTCAATTGGCGATAAGAATCAAACGTTTCACCCAAGTTTGTCATCTACCGTTCGCTTTCTCCATTGATAAATTATATTTACCCTCATTTTTATTGTGAAGCAACTGCATTGTGAGTTTAATCTTGACAAATAAACTCACCTGTCTGTAAGAAAGGTATGCCTCCCAAAGATAGACGGTCCATGAAAACCCCAGGACAGCATAAAATATCTGCTTTTCCACCGGCAGGTCAAAGATAGTTTCAACCATCTTTGCTCTGTATTGCTGAAGCAGTTAGCTAAGCAGGCTAGTGGCTAATTAGCTTCCGCTCTTCACACAGAAACACAACACGTTGAACTTGAATTATGGGAAATATGACCCGACGTCAAATAGACAGTTACAGAGTAAAAATTTAATATTTGCATCCAGTGTTCATTCCTAAGTCAAGGCTTTTACAACTAATATCATTCCATTCATGCCAAATCCGAGCCCGTTGGTGAAGCGTATCAACGAATTTGGCCCCCACAGGAACGTCTTCTATAACTTGGTTCCGCGCTGGATCATATTCATTTTGTCCGGCTCACTAAAGTGTTATAGTTTTTGCGTTTCAGCAAAAATGTTTATATGAACACCTTTTAACAAATATCGCATATAACTGCTGTTTGTATAAAATGTAGTTACTTAAAAACATGCGCGTTTTCTTAGAGATCTGGAGCGTTTATGCATTTTATGTTTGAATTATTCAAACTTTTAATGAAGCATAATTTAAAGTTTTATAATATTAAGCCAAATAATAATAATAGTAATAATAATGATGCATATAGCACTATCACTCCACATTCATTACTGGCATGATTCGCTCCATTCATCCAGTGAGCAGACGTGGTGCAGGCAGTGATGGAGACTTTTGCTGCTTAATTTATTTTTCGTTCATTCTGATTCTTTGTATGCAACCACCACCTATGATACAGTTACGCACACATTTAAAGGTGTGTAGATCAATGTTTTCTTATCTACATAAATATGCATTTAACTTCTGAAAAACACTGCAGATGATGTAATCTTAAGTGCTGAAACCAGAGCTGTGCCGTGCCACCAGACTGAGACTTGGCCCCCTATCCTCTACCTGCACACTGAGCACCGGCTCCCCACAGGACTGTGTGATGAGCCCCCTCCTGTACTGCCTCTCCACCCATGACTGCAGTGGACCACCAAAACAACCTCATCGTCAGATTTGCTGACAACACCACAGTGGTCGGACTCATCTCAAGGGGAAATGGGGCAGCCTACAGAGAGGAGATCCTGAAGTTGACAGCCTGGTGTTCAGAGAACAACCTGACACTGAACACCATGAAAACCAAAGAGATTATCATCGACTTCAGGAATCACAGGACTGACCCAGGCCCTCTCTACATCAATGGCCAGCATGTGGAGAGGGTCCACACCTTCAGGTTTCTTGGTGTCCTCATCTCTGCTGATCTTTCTTGGTCAGATAACATCACAGCTGTTATCAAGAAGGCTCAGCAGCGACTTCACTTCCTGAGGGTCCTCAGGAAGAACAACTTGGACTCAAACCTGCTGCTGACCTTCTACCGCTCATCCATTGAGAGCCTGCTGACGTACTGTATCACAGTATGGTACGGCAGCTGCACTGAGGCAGAAAGGATGAGGCTTCAGAGGGTAGTCAAGACAGCACAAAGAATTGTTGGCTGCCCTCTCCCCTCCCTGATAGACATCTGCACCTCCTGCTGCCTCAGCAGAGCCAAAAACATAATCAATGACAGCTCACACTCTGGCTTTGAACTATCTGACCTGCTGCCCTCTGGCAGGAGCTACAAGTGCATCAAAGCCAGAACAAACAGACTCAAGAACAGTTTCTTCGCCAGCCCTATAATGTGCACTATTCAATAATTATTCACCAAAATGCAATATTCACATTCTATTTTGTATTTTTAGAAAGTGTCTTTTCTACAGCATAGCACTGAACCGTGGCCCTCCAATCTCATTGTACATTCGGTATAATGGCAAACACATTCTATCTGTATTCTGTTTACATGCTGATGTGTTACTCCTCCATATCTGCAAATTTTAAGCAAAGTGATACAGAAGAGGCTGACGGATCTTCCTTCAGTGGGACCATCTTGAAGGCTCATATCCAGCTGATAATGCTCCTTAGTGAAGCACACTAACAGATAAGTGCTGCACAACTAACTTAGGGCTGTTCGGACTTCTGAAGGTCTGGGACCACAAGTAGCAACCTGCTTTCTCTGATCCATAATCTAGACTTGACTCCAGAAAAGAGAAAAAAAAAAAAAAAAAAAAAAGCCTGTAAAGTGCTAAGCCTATTTTTACAATTAGAAGTTTTAATATGAGGAAAAACTTACATTTTCCAAGAAATATAGGAAAATTAAATAATCATTACTTGGAAATGACCACTTATAAACCAAATAGATGTTTGCATTTGGGAATTAAAACAAATTGTAAAACAAATTTATTCTATAATAGGTATAATACCATACCTTACGCCACATAAATTACACAGGCATAATTTTAAGGTGATAAATTGGGCCTAGTGTGCAATAAAGAATCCAGAAAGTCAAAGCTGTAATTTCCACATTTATTTTATTAGAAAGTGTTACGTACATGTCTGCCAACATCTGTCCACTGCATCCCAACACTGACTTATAAACTGAGGTGAAAAATAACCAAACGTATTCCTCCAAGGACTTGATAGTAAGGAAATATTTTCAGTCACATTTTCACAAAAGTGAAAGGCCTTGCAATTTGCTACTGACCATTTCTAACAATCTGAAAAGCTGTACATTTATCTCAGAGAACTACAATATATACACTTGAGATAATGATTTTACAAAACAGGTGTTATCTGAATGATTTCATTACAGACATCTAAAAAAAAAAAAAAAGTTAAATCAGCTGAATCTAGTGTGCAGTGTTTAAGCTTGTTTTTCATTTTTTGCTAGTTTCTACAACTGTTCAGTTTGGCAACTTAAAATATAGCAAAAATGTAACACCGTTATCATTGTTTGGGGAAATAAAAATACTGATACACAGCTGTGAAAATGCAAAGTAATTTGCCATAGCTATGTTAAAAAGGTGCTCTTTTAAACTAACTTCCAAGAAGCAGTTTGCTGTTGTTGGTATCTGTTGGAAAGAGGTCAGGCAGGGCGGTGGTGCACACAGGTCTGCCCAGGACCACCACAGGTCTGAGGTACTGAAGCTGTTTAATGGCCAGGTCCCCACACCCAGCCAGGGCTTTGTCCAGGATGGACTTCAAGTTTTGGACTGACGTGAAGTCCCTAGTCATAGCGTGGGGCTTCAGCAATGGGGAATGAGTGCGTCTGCTGCGAGTGTGAGAGATTCCCAGCTGGTTGTTCTCTTTGACAGAACAACTGCGTCTGAAAGTGTCTCGCCGTTTTGCTGATCCTGTGTTTTTGTCTTTTGGAGCAGTTTCTTGTATGAACTTTAGAAATGAAGACTCAAAGCCCATGGGCTTATAGCCAGCAATGTCGAAAGGACGAGGAGAAGCACTACGAGACTGAGAGTCTTTTACATTTGAAGGCTGTTCAGACAGCTCGTTCTTCCGTTTCAGGGGCTGGCGAACAGGAGGACTGGGCAATGATACTGACCCGTTTAACATTTTACCACCATCTTTGTTGCCCGATGCGTCTTGGAAGCCCTCTTCAGTAGTAAAACGAAGTGAACATGGTGGTGAGAGGTCAACAGTGACTGGGCGAAGGAGAGGTTTGATTTTATCCAAGCTCAGTCTCTCCTCCGGTTTCTGACTGCTCTGAGCTCCTGCAGTGGAGTCTTCAGTGTGCCCGCCCGTGCTCGGCTCACCGTAAAGCACCTCATCTGCACCAACGAGGACACCATTTCTCTCAACAGGCGGCAGCTCCTGCTCTTCTTCCCCCGGGAAGCCCAGTGGATCATGATTGTCCTCATCCTGTGTGTCTCCCTTGATGGAGTGAAGGCTCATGGGAGCAGGCTGTGCTCCTGTGTTTTCCGGCTCTGCCTGGTATTCCATTTTGCGAACCCCATTAGGGACACACGCTCCTGCAACAGTCGGCCTGGCTGACTTCCTCTGAATGAGTTCTTCAAGCTGCTCAGCAGTAAAAACGAGCTTATCTTCATTCTTAAAGAGATCTTCTCGACGCATGTGGTGCACCCTCAGGTAGTGACGGTTCAAGCTGTGCATGTACGTGACGACAGAATCACAGTCCTGAACCATGCACGGGTAGGCCACACGCAAGCAGCGGTCTTGGCACATCTGTAGTGCTTCTTCATGAGATCTAAAGACATAACGACTGAAAGAATTTCTTTTCTCTCGCCTTTTCTCTCCTGACACTTTTTTCTCTGGAACGCCCTCGTCACCCAGTTCTGACTGAGCTGTCACTTCAGGCTTCGGACTCTCAGACTGTGTGGTTGGAGAACTAGGTTCTTCTTTCTGAGGACTCTGCGGTGTGACTATAAGCTTCTTTTGGCATCCAGTAATCGACTTCTTGTGAGTGCTCTGTAGACGTACCACCAGTGAGTCGTAGAACTCACAGTGGCTATAAAGAGTGTGTTTTTTAAGTGCTCCATCATGGCTGAACACTCTTGTGCAGCCGTCATACTTGCACCTTAATAGCTCAGGTGGCTGTGAGTGGGAATCACGAGTATGACGCACTAGGCTGCTTTTAAGGTGGTAGGAGGCACTGCAGTTTGCAAAGTGACATTTGAACTGGGGCTGAGGTTCATCCGAGTTTGGGAGAGGCCTTTTTTTGGCAGGTTCTTTCTTCACTTCTGGACTGTGGTGCACATCGATATCCTTTTCCAACAAGAGCTGAGAACGATTGTAATGATGGACTAATTGGAGGTGGCGCACGAGGCCTCCCTGTGTGGAAAAAGCTGCGTCGCAGTTTTTTGCCACGCAATGAAAGGGTTTACTGAACTTATCGAGTATATAGCACAGATTACTTTTGGCTACCAAGCGTCTTGTCGTTCTGACTTGATGATGTGTGGTCTTATCTTCACTTTCTTTCTTCTGCTCATCTTCCTCTCCATTTGCTTCATCCTCCCCTTCATCTTCAGATGGGGAGTGATTGTCAAAGGTTTTTCCATTTTCACTTATCACTGTTGAGTTTTTTGTCTCCTGCTGGTGTTGCAACTTGGGGATCTCTTTCTTTTTCACTTTTAGACCATGGTTTGTCAAGGACTGCGATGTTAGTTTTTTTTTAGATTTGGACTCTTTGTTTCCCTCGAGCCGTACAGATGTTAAACTTATCTGATCTACATGAGTCTCACTCATGTTATGCATCTGAATATAATGGGCCCTCAACACATGTTTTTCTCTGTGGCTCTTGGAACAAAGCTGGCACACATAAGGCTTAAACGATGTGGTTTTCAAAGAAGTCAACCTTTTGGCCTGTTCAATGGTACGGCCATGTCTGGTGTTATAGTGGCGCAGTAAGCTGTAACTTTGAGCCGTCCTAAAGCTACAACTTTTCATCTCACAGACATAGGGCTTAGCACTGGCTAATGATTCACTGCCGTCTTCCTCAGCGGTTACTTGTTGAGTGAGAACTTTAACCTTTTCCTCTGAAAGATGTGGTCTCTTCTGAAGCAAGACAACAGGAGGCTTTGCCATAATTGCCTGATGAAGAGATATTTGAGACGCATTTGAGTCTGAGCTGGACTGAGTGGGTTCGCTTGGCAAACTGTCAGACGAGGAATTCAGGTCCAGCTTACTGAGCCCGATAAGTATCTCTTTGAGAGCATCGTTTTTTGTTTGAAGGCTTAACGAGTTTGTTTCACTGTTTTTAGGATGAGTGGATGTTTTTCTTTCTTTGCTAGTGTCCACAGGTTGAAATGGAGTTGGGTCGTTTCCCTTTTCTTCACTCTCCAGTTGACTTTCAGTCTTGATCCATTTGGACTTAGAGCCCTGCTCTTTGTCATGTTTGTGTTCTTTGTTCTCTAGTTTGAGATGTTCCGGGTGAGCACATTTAAGATGTCTCTGGACATCTCTGGCTCTGGAAAACGTCATGCCACACTTCTCAAAGCCACAAGTGAATTTACTTCCATCAAAACACACAGCCACCAAGGTCATTGTTGCTTTGGGCTCCTTGATGTCAGATTCCTGCAATGATGAGGAACAACTCACTGATGAAGCATTTAGGACGTCTCCATTTACAGTGTCAGAATCAACTGACTTAAGGCGAACTGTTGCGTCAGTAACAGTCTTAAAAAGTTTCCGCTTTGCCTTCCTTTGAGCCTCAAAGTCCTCTTCAGAGAAAGTAATGTTGTGTGTGGACAGATGCTTTATAAATTCCTTTTTGGATAAGTAATACTTTCTACAGTCAGTACTAGAGCAGGTAAATGCTGCATCTCTAAAATGCTGCGCTTCATGATGATATATCTGTCCCAAGTCAGAATATGTGACATAACAGCCTTTGAGCTGACACTGGTAGTTGAGCTGATAGCCATGGGTCTGTTTGTGTGTGACAAGTTCATTGGAAGTATTAAACTGCGCACCACAGCCTATAACCACACATGTATAAGGCCGATCACCATAGTGAACTCTTATATGTTTGCGGTGATGGTAAGCTGAGATAAAATGACGTCTACAGAAGACACACTTCTCCCGCTTGTCTCTCATCTGATGAAAATATTTCACGTTTTCATCACCTTTGTGTTCTGACTTTAAGTGGACATACAAGTACTTGGAATGTTTAAAAGTCCGTGTACATCCAGTTCCTGGACAGGGATACTCGTCTCTGTTCTGCAGTTTGAAATGTTGGTCAATGTAATCGAAAGTTACATGCTCGTCGTTGTCCACGTGTTTCTCTTTCACTGTTTTGGCTTGCTGCACAATATGCTGCAAGACATCTGGATCATGTGTGGATTTGTAATACAGCATTAGAGAAGGGTCGATGGTGATCTCTCCCGGTTCAACGTCGTCATCCTCATCTATCGGTTTCTGCACTTCCTCTTTCTTTGCGTGGTTTTTGAAAAGATGTGTTTCACTCTGAATGTGTTTTTTCATGTGAGGAACAAGTTCCTTCCTACTATCAAACTTTTCCATGCACACAGGGCAGGGATGGCTGTTGTCGTCTGCATGCCTTTTGGAATGGTGAATGACTTGGGTGTCAGTGACAGACCTTTTACAAATGTGACAGCAGAACTTGTATTTCTTTGTCTCAGAATCTCCTTTGATTTCTGTTTGGTTAAGAGACTGTTTTTTATCTAGCTGCTCATGACCATCAAGACCTCTGTTTATCCCATTTTGGTGCACCGATTCTACTTTGACAGCGACTCCCTGTAGTTCATGTGGTTTATCCTTCTCCTCTTTATCAACTGCCTCCTCCTCTTCCGCTTCTGACTCGGGCCTCAATCCCAGAAGGGAGATGCAATGATTTTTTAGAGTTTTCCAATCCCAGAATTCAGGGTCAAAAGGCCAGTATGCTTTCAGTGCTAGTAGTAACTCACAGCGTAGTGAGTTCGGAATAACCTCGCTGTCTTGGTCATATTTTTGGTCTGGGCGCAAGTAGAGCTCCTCAAGACAGCTGAAGGCTTCCTGAGCAGGGCCAAGCAGGAACTCTGTGAGTTGGCAGGCACGCAAAACCTCAAGGTCATCTGGAAGAAGGCAGGACACTGTCTTACAGACAGAGATCTTTGAGTCGGAGTCATCCTGCTTTGGAAGTTGAAGGGCTTTCACGCAAAGCTCTACTGAGGCAGGTATCCCTGGTTCCTCTGCCTAAAAAGAGAGTGAGATTAGCATATTACATAGTGCTAGAAAAGTGAAAAAAAAAAAATAGACCCAGCTGCACTGCCCATTTAAGTGTCTATAAAATCCCAATAGTCAGATTTCCAACAGTTTTATTTATGTTACTAACCCCCCCCCCCCAAAAAAAAATAGAAAAAAAAAAAAACTGCTGTATTTTAGTATGAAAAGTGGATAGTATAGTATGGCTGTTCACACTTACCTCTGTTTGAATCACACGGACCAAGTAAAGCAAATGGTCAACTGTTTTGGCAATGGCACCTAGCTGAAGGCATCGTTCCAGAAGAGACACCGGTGAGGGGTCAAGCCTCCTCTGAAGCTTACTCCACAATAAAATCAACTCCCTTTCAATAAAAAAAAATTTAAAAAAGAAGAAAATTTACATATATTTGACTCTGACCACACACACACAAATATACTATCAAAGTATCGCTTTCTTTTAAAAAGAGACCACTCACCATGAGGAGTAAAGACTCTGCTGCTGTAGCTGCTGTGTCAAGAAAGTTGTGCACAGGATGAAGGCTGTATTCTCCTCGCCCTCTGTCTCCAAATTGCATGTGATCTCAAGTACATCCTTGCAGTCCAGTCTGGATATCTGTCAGGAAATAAATATAACGTTGATTACTCAGCAAACAATAAAAAAGGCAACATAATCTCCAAGTCAATCGCCAGACATAAATATAGGAAACCAACAAAAAGCTATAAATGCCAAAAAACAAATATTTTAAATCAAAGATTTATGGATCAATTTGTGTTGTTTTGCATGTTTAGAGTTTTGTATCAGTCATTTACTACCAACAGAACATATTCTCCCAGAATTATTTATACACATAAAACACAATTTACTCTTCCCTAAGATACAGACCTATGAGGAATTAGGTAAGCAGCACTGTCTTAGCTACAGTAAAACAACATTTTAAAGTTTACAAATGTTTCTCAGAGAGCTTCATAATCCCAGGTCAGTAAACTGTCTTACACTAAAATGGGGTGAGCATGCGCTTGGAGGTTTTTAACCAACAACCCAGAGAGAAAAGGTGAGGCAATAGACACAACTGGAACTACGGAGGCAGGCAAGGCCGAAAAATAAGGTTATGTAAGAGCTGGACAATATCTTATATTAATCTATAAGAAAGCATAACAAAAACCCTTCTTCCTTACAAAACCATGCAACCTTTTCCTTTGCTGTAATATATTTTCTCTCTCAAATTCCTCAAATGGTGTGCAGTACAGGAATCCATCATCCATTTTCTTTTGCTTATCCAAACAATTATGCAAAGATATTTCTGTGTGAATGAGCATTAGATTTATGTACCATTTAAAGAAGCAGGGTAAAATAGTTATACAGCTTAATATAAAGTATAGTATAATCCCAAATTGAAAATAGGCCACAAAGTACCCACATTTTCTATCTGGCACAAGCTTAAGGATTTTCTGAGTCATCTAAGTGAATGCCAGAAAACTGAAATCTCAATTTGCATGTGAGTTTGGGGCTCTATTTCTGGAAGCTTCGCAGAAAGCCCTTATGAATAGGTAATTTTTTTGCACTTATTACAAAAAGATTTGACTTGCAAATCTGTCCCATTTTTTCCTTTATCAGCTAATATTAGTTACATATTGTCTTTGTGTATGTGTTACTGAACACTTCGTCCTCTGAAAGCTCTGCAAGGCTATCACAGTCATGATAATCTGACACTCTCTCAGTGCCACACTCAAAACTTATTACTTTGTATTTTTGATACTATACATAAATGTAGAAACAAAACCATCAATTTACTGAGAGTTAAGCCACAATATACCAATCCCAAGGGTATGCTCTAATACCTCCATTATGGCTTCTTCATTGGGCAACAGGTGACAAAGCAGGGAGACGTATGTCTGACGAAATGTGGCCTGATTGGAAAAGGTGCTGCATTCAGTGCAAGCTTTGGCCAACACTACGGCTTTGGCAAGCTCTCCCATCTTCTCCAGATGTTTCACCCGCATCTCCATGAAGCCCTCACCCTCCAAGCTGATGTATGCATTAACTAAAGACAGAATACATAAAATCTGAGTCAAAAACAAACAAACAAAAATTATATAGCTAAGGCAGCACTATGTTACTGTAATTTTCAAATAAAAAGAATCTAGACAAACTATCTAGTTAACTAGATCTTAACCTTCGTCTGGGTTGGTGAGCTGCCCGGTGAGGAGAGACGTAAGGACAGGGTTGCTCCACGCCCCTCCCTCTCCTGTGATTTGGAGTAATGCTTGAAGGTCTGTGCTTCCATACTGTAGCAAGGTATCATGGGCAATCTGCAAACACCACAAAAATGTTACACCTAAATACAATAAAACTATTTGTTCAGCATCTTTATAAATATTCATTTTCAGGAACACAAAAGAATTGTAATGAATTAAGAGGTATATTTCCTTAAAGGAGCCAGCAGTACTGCTTTCCCTCTACTGATTGTGTGATAAAATGACAAATGAAAACTCAAAAGGCTGTCAGTTTGTGTTTCAGCACAAGCGATATAAATTATCTACTCTACACAAAGCGAAACGTTTGTCACTGTTCGTATCTAAAAGGGAGAACGTGACAGCTCAGCACAGCCTGGTTTAGAACTTTTCTGACAACTCTGGCTGTAGAAATGACTCCCCCCCCCCCCCCCCCCCCCCCTTTTTTGAAATGTCATGTCAAATAATGTCATTCTTGAATAAAACTCAATATAGTGACTTAGCTGCCCACAGTCTAATAGCAAAGAAAATGACAGTACTTAAAAACCTATACAAGACTTCAGATTGGTTTTATATTTCCGTGATTCTTTGCAGTATATCACAGTTTTACTCAGCTTGGACATATTGAACGAATTTGGCAGAATATGCTGCCAACTCTTCAGTGCACAGTCGCCCCAAGAAATCAAGTCCCCAGCCATGCGACCCACCCCACGAGACTGAAACACTTAACTTCTTTCTCTGGAAACAGAACTGTGAAATGTAGGAAAAATTTAAACAGTAGTTTTCTATTCTTACATCTTTAATCGTTTGTGAAAATAATCATTTTCAGCCTGATATTGCAGACATTCATCTCATATTAAGGCACAGATCTGACAACCATTTAAGAGTTAGAGGTTATAAAGACACATGGTTTAGACTCACTACGGGGTAAACAAAACAACGCTGTCCACAACAATTCGACACACCTCGTCTTGGGCTTTAGTTTTCAAAGGGTTTTAAAAGAACCTGCAAAAAGAATCAACTTTCCACATTTATTTCCCTTCATACACACAAATTCTATTTTCTCTGTGAAGTCACCCATCAGAACAATGCTTTCAGTGTCATGTACCTGAACAGAGTGGTGGAACTGAACCCAGGCTTCATATGGGATTTCATTCTCAGGCACTGACAGCAACAGTTCGAAACAGCTCCTGCAATAAAAAATAAAGACAAGTTTCACGAAACGATGATAAAACAATGCAAAACAGAAGCTCTCAAGGACAGTTTGAAGAGTGTGCAGAGTCTGACCCAAGCCATGAGCCACCCTAGCTACCCCCCCCCCAATAAGGCAGTCAGAAGGGGAAGACTGTTCCTGTGTCTACTAATCCAATATTAATATTCACTAATATTCCTGTATACGTGGAACTGTGTGTGCTTCAATTAACATCCATTAACTTTCTTGTCCAACAAGGGTCACACTGGAGCTGAAGCCTATTCCCGCTGACATTAGACAAGAGGTGGGGTACACCTCGAACAGATGACACAGCTGACAGAAAGATACAGGCAACCATTTACACTCACATCTACAAACAATTACAAATGTGGGTGGAAGCTGGAGCACCCAGAGGCAACCCACGCAGGCATAGGGAGAACACGTGAACTCCACACTGAAACACTGCAGCTGATCAGCTGGTTCAAATACAAAACCTTCTTGCTGTGAGGTCACAGTGATAACCACTGTGCAACACACATAAAATACCAAAATATGAAATCACCAGAGCTGCTTGCACTATTTTGCATCTTTGCAGCAAAACGTTTTCGGCAGTGATCAGTTTGCTTGACTATAAAACCACAGCTTCCCTCTTTTATTCTTCAATCGCCTTCCTGTAGGCTAATGTACAATATTTGCACACAATTTGTTGCCGTCTAAAGTAGCTTATGGTCCCGTGATTGTATCAGTTTGCGCACGTGTTTCCGTTCAGACGGCGTGAAGAAAGGGGTCTTCACCCACTGCAAACATGCTCCCATGCAATCTTCCAAAATCCCAACTGGACGTGGACGCTCTACACGTCAGTCGAATGCTGATTGGTTGACAAGTGGGCCAGAATAGGTAAGGAGCTACAGTGTAAGTCACCAGGAATAGGACAGGTTTTTCATTGTTTTCAATCACTTGGTTTCACTTCAGCTATCGTATAACTTTGCTCTTCTCCATGGCTGGCTGATGGACCGGCAACAGCAAGAGTCTGCTCCACTCCATCTAACAACACTCTCGGCAGGTAGATGGGCAGTCAATATATGTGTTCAGCCTTCTCACCAAAAATGTGGGCTTTTCTTGGGCGCATGCATCACTAACCCACCCTTGCAAACTGCTGTGTAGTTGGTTTGCGTACAACAAACAGAGCTGCCTGTAAACAGGCAAGTGTTGTGAACTGCAGCAAAAGCAGCCAAACAAAATGTATATTCCAAACACAGTACACGTCTTCAAATAGTGCTTTTAATTCTAAAAACAAATCGGCACATGCGACATGTCTTAATCAGGAAATGCAAAATGATGAAGAACTGGAACATGAGGTTTACATGACCCGTATGGATACAGTTTGTTCAGGATAACAGTGGATTTTAAATGCACATGTAAATCTGATGACAAAAAAAAAAAAATAAATAATTCCCACACCTTTGATTACATCATATATTTGAACTTTTGCAGACTGAAGTAATTAACAGAAACTTAAAACTTATTTGCAGCATTAGCCCTTTAATGCCCATCAAAGGACATCATGAATCACACCTAAGTAACAGCCACTCAATCCCAGTCCATGTGAGCTTTGATTTCTTTATATAGATCACTTATCCAGATCATGATCTGGATCCAGGAATTAAAAAAAAAAAATTCTTTATCATTGTAAGGTAGGGATAACATTCACATACTTGCACCTAACCTTATGAGGATAAGTGAGAATCCTCTAAAAATGAATTAGGGTGCTTCATGACCATATGTTCTGTGATATAACAAACTCTGCTCATGATCGAAGAACAATTCTGGATCTAATGATCCAGAATGCTGGAAATTATTTATGATTGAGTATGGCAACACTGGGTGGCATCTATTGCAGCGTAGTATCGGCACATAGAAAATTTGCGGTGGGCGAGGTGTGCACTCTACTGAGTGCTCTTCTAGTTACAGTTACCACTGCTAACATTTGGGTTTTACATTATGTGTCACTGCATACCTCAAAGTCTAACCATAGCTGAGCCATTTCCATCAATTTACAAAACCACTATTGTGTGTGTGTGTTTGCAATTTACTCACTATTATTCATGAATGTTGTCCATTTTGTATTTATACATTTCATTTTATGCTCTGGGCAGGCAGAAAGTGCACTAACTAGGTTGATTGCTATTGTGAATCACAAGGTTTTCTATAATATGTGTTATAAACTGACTGTGTTGAGAAAGCTGAAGGTTTCTCATGGCAGGCAGGTCACCTACTATACCTTCTTCTAGTTCTACCTGGCCTCCTGTGTGCATATAATAGCTTTAGTCAAACACACTCATTAATATACCGAATGTATAACTGTAACCTATTTTTGTTTCATGTTATTAGACCAATGAAGTGAGTGTAACAATACTAAATCTCTCTGCAGCAAAAGGCTGCCTCTCCTGAAAGATTTCTCCCCCTCTCTGCACATGTGTTTTTCTAATTCCGTGCAAATTAAATGTTCTGCTTTGAATATATTAAGCCAAAGTAAGAAATAAATAAAAAGCAGAACTTAAAAGATAAAACTGAACCCAGCAGAAAAAGGGATGTTAAGAAAGCAGAGCAGAGAAAAGCACCAGGATGACGAGTGCCTTGCAGTAGCAGCAGGCATATGGAGAATGTGGATACTGCCTTTACTCAGATTGCTAAGTGCACTTATAAGGATTGGCAGAAAGGAGAGAGACTAGACTTACTCCCACTGGTTAACAGTTATTACCACTTAGGAAAGAAACAATCAGTGTTGGTGTCTTTAATTGTCAACGCTTGATCTCCTTTTCAGTCAGCACAAGCCTGCTCTAGAGGTGTAATGGCTTGAGTTTAGAGAAAATGCCAGAATTTGGCCTACATTAGACAAACTTTAAATTGTATGGTTGTGAGAGTAGGCTATTAAAGACTTCATAAATAATTGAAGTAGCTGAGCTTATTGCTTCGAAGAAAAAAAAAATAGAGACTTTTTTAAACAGATGACTCGAATAACCATAATACATTTGGAAACAATTCCATAATAATTGGAAATAATCATTTTAGAATGATTGGGATGATTTCATAAAGGAGTGCAGCTACACAGAAAATTAGCTTTTATGCAAAACATAGCCTTTCTGGAACTTTATTGATACAAACTTGGTTTCCAACCAACTGGTTTGCTTGCCACCCGAGAAACTGCCATTATTGCTCCTTTCTTCAAGGAGTAAGGCTGTGTCTCGTCTAAAGCGGCTCACTCTGTGGTGTTGCAGGTAAAGCAGTCTGCATCTCTTAAAAGATGGAGGCTCACAGCAGAACTGAAAAACGGAGCCCTTCCTCAGCTTCCTGTCTAACCAGGGAGGAAGAGGGCTGAAGATACACAAACTCTCAGAAGAGATCTTGAGTTGAAGAGTCAGAAGGGGAAACTAGTTCACAAGAGAGACGATAGGCCCACCTGCCCCATTACTCTCAACGTGGGGGAATGGGCACAAGGGACCCCCAGCAGAAAAGGTCGTGAGCACGCAGTGTGAGCAGGTCTCAGGTGGCCCACACCCAGAGATCGCATGTAAAATAACCAAATCTTATCCTGTGGGAGGGGCGTTATATCAGACCAGTGAACTCAGTCACTTCTCTAGTCTTTAGTATTGCTTTTATGTTTGCCATTTTCTTCACTTCCTTTCTTATTTTGCAGTACACATTTAGAGCCTGCATGACACACACCAGCAACAAACTTTGATTTTTGTAAAGTTTAAAAAAAATAAAACATATTAAGTTGCACCCTTAAAATGGGAACCGTATTGGCATTCCTTTAGCTTCAAAGCATACTGATTGAACTATTTTACATCACACATGCTGCAATATCATCATTTCCTATGCACACTTTGCAATGCCAATAGTGAAAAAAATATGCATAGCCCTTGTGTATACAAGTTAAATTCACATGATTTTTGAGATAATGTCCTGCTTATATCTCATAATTCACTGAAATATTTTTCAGTACTCACAACGCCAGTCGTTTCAAAACAAGGGCCACTCTGTCAGACTCTGCAGTGAGGTGGGATCGGGCTGAAGCAAAGCAGTTTATGGACAGGCAGTAGACCTCCAGAAGGGGCAGGCCATGCTCCATGGAATTCCTGCTTCCAGCATAGTGCATCAGTGCCTGCAAAGACACACACAGGTGTCACAAACTGTGCAAAAAAACATTTTTTTTTTTTTTAAACTATAATAAACAGATGAAGCAGCTTTGCAAGTAGACTTAAAAACTGCCCCAAAGAGGAGCCATTTGTCTGGATGATCAAAGATTTTTACACCTGGGGGAGATGCCTGTCTATACCTGATTGATCCCAGCTGACACGGTCTGGTGTGTCTGCTGTGCTCCTGATTGGGTCTGAGGGGACTTGACGGAACAACCCTAAATAATCACTTCATTCCAAGAAGGCCACATACAGTACATGATCATTAAACTTGATTTTTTTTTTTTTTGGATGATTCAACCCAAATACATACTTTTAATGAGTGTGAACCTATTTCCAACTGTTTATTTCACACAATTTAAACATCAAAACTCAATACAATTAATTAAATGAATATTACTTGCAGGAAATGGGTATTTTATATAATTCAACTTTTACCGTTAATGGAGAGGAAGGTTTTGTTTCAAGCAAACACTCAACTGTCAGCTGTCTCCAGGTATAGAGAAGTCAACATCTACACCCATCTGTCACCTCTATGTAGCTGGTGGGTATACACATTAAATCATCATAGCACTATCAGCATCCCAGGAGTCTCATTTGCCAGACAGAAGGAACTTCACTAGGTGGTTCTTGTGTCCACAGAGGCACTAAATTAATTCCCCTCTGTCTAAATATACAGTACCCTCTCAAAGGAAGTCAGGAATAAAGTCTAGACCCCGAAGACCTACATCAGTGTACTAATTACATCTGGGAGATTTCTGACAGGAACTAAGAATCACACACATCTATTTTCCTTAAACCTGGAAAACTGTGAAGCTGCACTGTGCAGAAATTGGGTTTTAGCACTAAATCAAGTGATATTTTGCAATGTTATCAAAACGTATGGAAACACAAACTTTTCACTGACTATAAGGGGAAGTTAGAGCCATTGAAAACATTGAGAAATATTCAACAGCATTCTAATTACAAAGCAACTGTCATGGTGATCTAGCTAATAAACTACCCCTGCTCTTCCCTTAGGCTGCTGGCCAGATTTTACTGGAAGCTCTTTTGTGGCTAAAAAGCTTGTAGAGTGGCTTAAGCAGAGAAAATGATGGATTGTTTTGTTTTGTTTTGTTTTTAAATCAGGTACTTTAGAAAGCAGAAACACGGCAGTTTCCCTAACATGAGCGAGCTAGATTCTAATCTATGACACATTTTTTAAAAATAAATCTCTATTGCAGATGCGCAGGTTTAGAAATTGTCACCACATTTGAAGGGCACAGGGAAAGCTTATCTTCTTGAACTGGCCAAAATCCAATATCGTAGTAGTTGAACGGCCCCAACTACTAAATATTATGATAAACATATCCCGATGCTGCCCCGCCCCACACGCATGCAATAATACATGATGTGCAAACTGTCAATAAATGCACATAAACATCTGTGCAACATTTTCCGTTTAGGCAGTAAAATCACTTCCCCTTCAAAAAAAGAAAAAACTCATCTAAACGATGTATATCCTTAAAAGAGAGGCGAGTTGAACCAGCTAAATAGGCAACATAAATTACTCAGCTGCTAATGTAAGCCCAATGGCCGTAAGTTGTTTTGCCGTGAAAATAATAATAATAAAAAAGGAGGGGAAAGCACATGCAAATATGTGCAAAAATAAACGCAGTGCAACTGGGTGGAATCCTAAACTAAACTTGACCACTCAGCTAGCAGGCCTGGTTAATTCTGCTTACGGATTGCGAAAAAAAAAAAAAAACAGTCCTGGGTGAGCTAACGATAGGCTAATGGTAGCTTCGATACTGTATGTACACATTACCTGACAGAAGTTATCGCAGTACTCCGTGGAGGACACTACGGAGATTTCTTGTTGCCTGAGGACGTCTTCGAAAGCTCTCAGTGTGGCCAGCAGGGTTTCCATTGCAACTAGGGTATCCTCGGCCGTGTCCAGGGCCCAGTCGCTCCATTCGTGCTCTGGTTCGACATTATTCTCCGCCATCTTCACTCTCCACCGCGGCGCGTATGCAGTGCAGTCTGGCGACGCCTTCACGGCTATCGGAATATTTAAACGCATCAGATGAACTGACAGCAGGATGCCCCGAAAACAAAGTAGGGGGAGTGGTAAGAGCAGAAAAATAAAATGTGCGTGTAATATCATTTGCAGGTCATTGTTGCTGTTCTCTTTTTTTTACTCGCTAAATCAAGACACTTTATCTTTTAAATCTAATTTAAGCTTTGCTCTCCAAATCGCATAATTAAAACCCAGTGTGCTTTTCCTTTCCTTTTTATCCATCTTTTCCTGTTCTATTTTTTCAGTCTCAAATGTATGTGCTAACTTTAAACAACCACTATTACAGGTTTCCTCGGGGTGACACTGATATGGAAAGTTACATAGAGCATAGGAAGGTAGCGTCACAGCGAACACAACACACCTGACAGCGTAAGGCCAAAGAAAACCACATAAAACAGCTACACTGAAAAAGTAAATATCTACTTAAGCAAATACGATTCAACTTTGAGACTGGATGGAAATTTTTTCGCAAAATGTGCATGCCTAATAAGTGCTAAGAAAGAGCTATGAGTAATAATTTGATAGTAGAAGAAGATAAAAGACTATTCTGAAGTGAATAATGCTGAAACATAATTTCGTGTGCGTTGGTATGAAAATTTGTTGACAGTGTATTTTTTATTTTTCTCCCACAGTTTCATGCCTGGTGTTTGGCGGCCTCTGGAGGTGAGTAGCTGTATCTAAACTTGACCCGGAAATAGATTTCACTTCTCTCGGTCACACGTGTGGAAGGTAAGCAAAGTATGAAAATAACATCTGCGAGGGTTTATTAGATGTAGATCAGCTACAATACTGATTGATTAGACGTTAAAAGCATATTTTGATCCGTCTTTGTCAATAGATTCCAGTGATCATTAACCAGACAGTGAAACGATTCAGTTTTAAGCTTCACACAGCTCAGTGAAGTGCCTGCGCTGATTCTTGGAGACTAAAAGCTCTTGTTTCATACAGTCCCACCAGGTTATCATGGGGAAGTCCAAACAAACGCGGAACCACAACAATGGCAAGAAGAAGAACATTGCAAAGACCTGGAAGACAAAGCGCAGGACCAAAGACCTGGATCAGATCCACTCGGACATGAAGCCTGAAACAGCTGCTAAACTGCTGCATCAGGAGGTGGACTACGATGTAACCGGATGTGCACAACACTACTGCTTACACTGCGCGTAGGTATTTCTCTGTTTACCTTAACAGTATAAATATATTTGCAGTCCAACAGGTTTTGTGCAAATATCCTAGAATAGTGGGATAGGCAACGATTAGACAAGACTGACTTTTCTGCATATATTTGCTGTTTGCCAAACTTCAACTGTTCACTTTTCTTTTTTTTTTAGTAAATCATTAAATGTTTGATCTAAAGTCCTGTTTAACATATATTGGGCTAGGAAAAGAAGCAACTCTTCCAAGGCTGGAATGGATGAATATTCTGTAATCATTCTGAAAAAAATTAAATAATTGATTATTAAAATGGACAGGAATGAAAAACATGTCCAAGTCTGAGGCCACGGTTCTCAGCTGGAAAAGGGTGGAGTGCCCAATCTGGGCTGGGGAGGAGTTAAAGTATCTCAGGGTCTTGTTGCCAAATGAGGGGAGAGATCAGCGAGCAGATTGGTGCGGCGTCGGCAGTGACGCAGATGCTGCTCTGCTCTGAAGTGAAGAGAAATCTCAGCGTGAAAGGGAAGCTGTCGATTTACAGGTCAATCCAGGTTCTTACTCTCACCTATGGCCATGAGGTGTAGGTAGTGACCAAAAGAATGAGACTGTTGATATAAGCACTGGCTGGGCTCCACCTTAGAGATAGGGTGAGGTGCTCAGTCATTCAGGAGGGGCTTAGAGTAGAGCCACTACTCTTCCACATCAACAGGATGCAGAGGAGTAGTGGGAGCTCCTAGGTGAGGTGTTCTGGGCATGTCCTACTAAGGAGTATTTGCTGTGGCAGACCCAGGACATGCTGGAGAGAATACATCTCTCCGCTGGCTTGGGAACAGCTTGGTGTCCCCCTATGGAAGTGTTAGAGGAGGTGGCTGTAGAGAGGAGGGTCTGGGTGTCTCTGCTTAGACTGCTGTCCCAGCAGTAGGCCCCAGGTGAGCAGCAGAAAATGGCTGGATAGATGGATGATTAAAATGAACCATTTTCATTCCTAATCCAGGAGTTCCAGATCCTCCTGGGTTCCTAATACTGAAATAGCCTCTTCCTATATAGCCCCTTCTCTCATGCTGTGGGCTATTCATGTTACATCTAAAAAGTATCTATATCTTTTTAATGTGGTTCCTCTTCTTGTTTTGCAGGAGATATTTTGTGGATATGAGATCCTTGAAAGAGCACTTCAAAACTAAAGTGCACAAAAAACGGTCAGCTATTGACTCTGCAGTCACATATTTTGACATATAGTTCTTGACCCTCTTCATGTATGTTTCATAGCTTACACCTTTTTCTCCATCCAGGCTGAAGCAGCTCAGAGAGGAGCCTTATACCCAGGAAGAGGCAGAGAGAGCAGCAGGCATGGGCTCATACATCCCTCCGAAAATGATTGAAGTGAAGACCCAACCAATAGAAGAGAACATGGAATGAAAACTGCTCCCATTAATTCACAGACTGATTTACACATAAAAGAGGCATTAGCAGTGTGGTTAATGCTTGCTGTTACTGTTGTCACAAACTGTAGAAGCATTGCTGAATGCTTTTTGTGACAGATGTTTGTTCTTCAGCCAGCTGTGATAAATGTGGTTTTTAAAGTTCAATCACCAATTTCAGAAGGCTTCTCCTTACACTCAGATGGATCGTGTACCTGTGTAAATACATGGGACGGCAGAATTTTATGCCACAATAACGAAATTTGTGAAGAGGACTAAGTCAAATTACACATGTGGAGTAAAGTAGAGCAGTTAGAGCTGTATTTCTCTACCTGGACTCACCAGATAAGGAACTAGGAAAAATTTATTTATGCACACAAAATAATTTTTTTTTTCTGATTTCACTCTTTTATTTTTTCATTTGAAAAAATGGACAATTAACCAAGTTTGATTATCTATAGAAATTGTAACTATGTACCATATACTTTAAATGGAGGAAATGGGACATGTGGATGGTGATTCAGATGTCTGCATCCTGGCTGACTTTTACCTCTTTAGACCTCTAAATGTTCTTAAAATTAAACAACTCTGAGACAACACTTAGGACACAAAGACCATTTCATCACATGCATCACATGAACTTGCATAATTTTACAGGTCACAAAGATCAGGACTGACGCAGTTGGAGTGATTGTGTTTTAGTTGAAGGTTTGGGGTCCTCCATTTTCAGTGGCTCAAAATTAATTGGACAAACTAATATAATTTTAAATATAAGGATTATTTTTAATACTTGGATGAAAATTCTTTGCAGTCATTGACTAATCTGGCCTTCCTTTTCTTGAGCATGACCAGTGGTTTTCACTTTGTTGTAAACCCTCTGTATTCATGAAGGTATCTTTTGATTGTAATAATTGCCTTCCTCCCCAAGAGTGTTCTTAACTTGACTGGGATTTTCTTAACCAAGGTAATAACTGTGATCATCCACTGTAGTTGTAATCTGTGGTCTGTTGGTGTTGCTGAGCTGGTCAGTGCATTTTTCTTGGCCAATGCTATAGCTTTGCTCTCACTCTGATAGGTTTGTTCTGGTTTTTCATGCCCTGCCTCACTTGCACTGATAATTTCTTTGGGTCTCAGATTGAGATTTTCAGTGAACCGCTAATAAATGCAAGTCATGGATTAAGCATGGTCCTAGACTAAAAGGAAAAAGTCAATGAAGACCACAATAGGAAAAAGTATTTAGTCCAGGATTAGACATAATCCCTGTACGGGAAACTGGGCCCATATGTTTTATCATCATTTTGTTTTTTTTTAAATTGAATAACAGTCAATCAGTTTTGAAATTATCTTTGAGCTTCTGAAAATGGGGACGTTGTACAAAAATGTCTGTAATTCTTAAACAGTTAAGGGAATGCTTTAGTTTAATCCCGCAAATGAAAGCTGAAAGGCTGCATTTTAATCATTTGGTTGTTTGAATTAAAATCCACTGTGGTAGTAGACAGATGCAAAACTACTAAAAATCTTTTAGTGTCCAAATATGTGTGGACCTGAATGTATATGAAAGTCCACATTTACATATTTACACACATTTATACATGGGCTCAAGCACTTCTATCTGTCACACACCAATGCATGCATTAAGTTTGGAGTTAGATATTTTTCTCTGGGACACTTTGATACACAGACTGAAGGAGCCCAATTTGTACCTTTTAAAACAACAGGTAGAAATGTCTGTTTTTGTAAAGGAAAATACAAAAATTCAAACTCCAGATAAATAATCACCATGTACTGGAATATACTGCTCTAAGGATCTTGGACATTCTATATTAATTAACACATGCATCGACACAATTAACTATTCAGTCCTTCTTTGGGCTCCAGATATGAGAGTCAGAGTTTAACATGCTGAATATTTAAAGTGAGATCAGCCTACTTTAGTGTCTTTTGTTTGGGGAGGTAACCCATTAAATGCCCCTATGGCACATCAGTGATAAATATATTTACATTTATAAATCCAATAGGATACCACCTGTGCAACAAGTTATTTACATTTATGAATCCATGGACTTCAATAGCTCATATGTCACCTATACTATATTGCCAAAATTATTCACTCACCCATCCAAATCATTGAATTCAGGTGTTCCAATCACTTCTGTCGCCACAGGTGTATAAACCAAGCACCTAGGCATGCAGACTGCTTCTGCTTTTGTGAAAGAATGGGTCACTCTCAGGAGCTCAGTGAATTCCAGTGTGGTACCGCAATAGGATGCCACCTGTGCAACAAGTCCAGTAGTAAAATTTCCGCACTACTAAATATTCCACAGACAACTGTTAGTGGTATTATAACAAATGGAAGGGATAAAGGAAAGACAGCAACTCAGCCACGAAGTGGTAGGCCGTGTAAAATGAGTGCAGTCAGTGGAGAGTGAGTTTGGTGTGGTAGAACTTGACTGGATGGCAGAGAGTCCTGCCCTCAATCTGATGGAACACCCTTGGGATGAATTAGACTGGAGACTGAGCCAGGCCTCCTCATCCAGCATCAGTGTCTGACCTCATAAATGTGCTTCTGGAAGAATGGTCAAAAATTCCCATAAATTCTCTCTTCTAAAACTTGTAGAAAGCCTTCCCAGAAGAGTTGTAGCTGTTATAGCAGTAAAGGGCGGGCCTACATCATATTAAAGATGGATTAAGAATGGAATGTCATTCAAGTTCATATGTGTGTGAAGGCCACCCGCGGGTGGTGAAGGCAGACAAGCGGATACTTTTGATAATATAGTTAATTTTGTTGAGGAAGTGTCTCCTACATTTCCCCCTGAAATCTATATTTTTGGGTTCAAACCCCCAGCTCTGTTGAGCTGCCACTTGGCCCTTGAGCAAGGCCCATAACCCTGTAATGTATATGTTACAATGCAGCAGATAAATTAAAATGGTATTAAACGCACCACTCATAAGCGTGGGCTAACCTAATTTATCAAGTCTGACAAGAATTGATTTTTGTTTGAAAATAATATGAAGATTTTTCATTCCTAGCATTTTAAAAGCAAAGTAAGTGAGTAAAGTTTGATGGTTTTACTTGTAATGGAGTATATTTGTATTGCTTATTTAAGTTTCTGACAAACCAAAATATTAAAGAGAAGTTGCACTGAAACAAACGTTAACCTCTGCTGCTAGATTAAGTTAGATAAAATAAAAATAAATAAAGCAAAAAAATACCAGACAGACCTTTTTGGCAGAGGAACCTATAATTAAACTCATTAGCAAATAGTTGCGTTGTTCCTTGGACGAACAATGCAACCCTGCGTCTTTAAATGTAGCTCCTGTCCCAGTGTACAGAGTAGAAAGATTGTGAACATGTACTTCCGGTTATTACTTTAAAAATAAATCTTAAAATGGCCAGCTAGGGCGTGGAGCTCAGCCTCGTTTGATTGATTGTTTGATCACCAAACAACAAACAGTTTGGCACAACAAATTGCTAATAATAGTAACGTTTGAAAACGTTATTTTAGGGTTACCTAGAACTCATGTTTTTATTTTGAAAGCCTAAACATGATACATCCGGTTTACTGTGCCGATTACTCGTTAGCTTGACACATCTAAACTACATCCATATGGCTCCAGATTGGATGTGGGAAATAAGAAATCTGTGCTCCTAGCTAACATTTCACAGCTGTTGCCAGCGGGGTAACGGCCGGAGAAGAAGCTTGAACCCCTCCTACGGGATAGCCAAAGTGTCGCTGGACTCTTCACACTTTTATTCAGAAAGTTGACACTGAAGGACGATCATGCCCTCGTCTAAATAGCTGTGGTGGAGGTCGAGGATGGCCGCAGACGTAGATAAAAGAAACCTGGAGCAAGAGAAAAAGATTTCGCCGCAGAATGGGCAGCAGATCCCGGGCTCCAGATCCTGGATCTACAAGAGGATGTGGACTCTGCTGGTCGTCTGTGCTGTTCCTCTATTCGCTTTTGGGATAAAGTACTACCAAGATGCCCAGCTCCTCAAACGTCATGTGAGACCCACATTTGTAATTATGTTATCTCACAGTTTAGCAGGGATCTTGACTTAATGGCTCTAGCTGTATTAACATAAACTTTGCACTGACCTTCTGGTGCTTTTGGTGACCTACGATTACAGTAATATCATTTTAGGGACATTCTGCTATTATCTTTAAGTAGTTTTTCTGTAACAGATGTGTCTCGATTATCTATTAGGCATACACGCAGTCACCATAAAGCCCCACATCTGCAGTTTTTCCACCTCACGGTGTTTTATTGCGAGGGTGGGTCTTTGTCCCAGCTCCTAAAACTCACCCCCTTGTCTAAATGCACACTTGCCTGGCTACAGAGGGTCTCCAAGTTGTTCTTGCACCTCCTCCCCCCCACCTCCGTCCCCCTTTCCCTCCATTGTAAGGTCGCTGGTAGGCACGCATCTGCTTCAGAAAGGGTGGTTTGAGTGAAACGCATGCTAGGAATCTGCCTCCTTAGGGATGATCTTTATCCAGGCAGGATGTTGAGATATCAGGGACAAAGAAACACATTACTTTAAATGCATCAACAAATGAGGCAGTGTTTTTGTAATAATTCATATTTTAAAATATTTGAGTTTCATTTGATGGGGGTCTTACTGTCCTACTTTTTATTTATTATTTATTTATTTTTGCTGCATTGAAAATCTCTGAAGCATGTGAAATGACAGGGAAGATCAGTCTAACGCATGTGTCCCTCCAATAGGAAGAGAGTGTTCGGACACTGGGTGCCGAGGGGTTTTTTCTGTTCTCCTCCTTAGACACCGACCATGATCTCTATCTCAGTCCGGAGGAGTTTAAACCCATTGCAGAGAAACTCACAGGTGCATCATCTTACCTTTCTTTCTGCTTGTCACTTTTGTACATTCATTTTTTCCTCAGCCTCTCTTGTCATTTACAGTTATACACCCATCACGGGAATGGGTGAATGTCATGGTAATTTTAAGCTTTTAATGGTTTATATGAAGTGTTCTTTTTCCAGGGTGGAATGATTGCATGACATACATCTTTAATGACTATAAAAAAAACAAACAAAAAAACCCAAACAAGAATTAGGTGCACATGTTTGAATTTATTTTTGATTTTCTCTAATCCACAAATATACACATACACCCCCACTAATATTTGGCTACATGTCCTTTAGCAGCTTGCACCTCGATCAGATGCTTTTGGTAGCCATCAGCAAGCCTCTGGCATAATTCTGGCAGGATATTTGCCCATACCTCTTGGCAGAATTAGTAGAGTTCATTTAAATTTGTTGGTTTTCTGGCACAGACCCAGCTTTTAATCATAGTCCACAAATTTTCAATAAGGTTGAGGGTAGGGCTTTGGAAAGGCCATTTCAGAAGCTTTACGTTAGCCTGCTTTATCCATGCCAGAAGCAGCTTTGATGTGTGCTTGGAATCATCGTCCTGTTAGAACACACATTTGGATGTTTCAACCATCTAGCTGTTGATTTGAGGTGAAGCTGAAGAATTTGGCAATCCACTTTGTGCAATGTATCAGTACAACTGGCAGCAAAACAGCCCCAGAGCATGATGCTGACAGCTGATAGAGTGTTCTCAGATTTGAAAGTCTCACCTTTGCTCCAAAGAGACCTTCCCAGCTTGTGTAAATTTGCAGTTCTCCTTAGAAACTCACTGAGTTCCTTGGACTTTCACATTGTTCTGAGTATTGGTCAGTTCATTGAGTGCTGTCAAACAAATCCTTTTTATACTGCAAAGAGAAAATACCAGTTGTAGTCAATCATGATCACTAATGAGAACAGGCCTTGGCCTTGTCAAGTTAAAAGGCACTGCAGAATCTTCAGCATCACTTCTTAAAAGATTTAAGTGAGTGTATGTATATATTTGAGTCATGCACCCACTTCTTGTTTTTAAAGTTATTAAAGATGTGTGCTGTATGATGGTTCCACCCTGGAATAAGGACAGTACAAAGAAATCACGAAAAGCCCAAAATGACTGACGTTCATGCCCATGATGAATATATGTGAACTTCTGTGGACAGCTGTATAATCTCACACTGACTCTGGCTTCCTTACAGGGATTACAACCCCAGTGGATTTTGAAGAGGAAGTGATCCATGACCCCAACGGGGAGACTTTGACCTTGGAAGCTAAAATGCAGCCTCTCCTGCTCGACTCCATGACGAAAAGCAAGGATGGTTTTCTTGGAGTAAGACAATACCAAAATCTGTGTGCTTCCTTTATACAGCTGGTTTACTGTTCTGTTTCTCATCACTGCTGTGCAGCCTCTGCAGCGGACTGCTTTTATCAGTCACAGCACACACAAGAAAATCCCACAAAGGCCTACATTATATTGTGTCGATGCAGTTATTGTTGATAAATGTGACAATGCACTTTCTGGCTGCCTTACTCAGCTCTTTGTGAATGCAGCTTGTTCAAAATGTGTAAGGAGCCTTGAATTGAATCAAGAATGAAACTCCTGAGAATTTGTAATGCTTGTGCTTTTCTAAATTGTCTTCCTCTGTCTCTTTCAGGTTTCTCACAGCTCTCTGAGCGGACTGCGGTCTTGGAAGAGCCCAGCAGTGCCTTCTTTGTCCTTCTCTGCCAGCCAGTTCAGGGTGTTCCTGCCCCCAAAGAACAAGATAGAAGTGGGTGACACATGGTGGGTGATCCCCAGCGAGCTCAACATTTTCACTGGATACCTGCCCAATAACCGTTACCACCCTCCCACACCAAGGGGCAAAGAGGTAGCTTAAAAATCCATCCCCGTTTCACCTATGATTAGATTATAACTTGTGATTCTTGCACTGTATGCTGGTTGATGGTTGTTCGGCTCTTGCTGCAGGTTCTCATCCACTCCTTGTTGAGCATGTTCCACCCTCGGCCCTTCATCAAATCCCGCTTTGCTCCTCAAGGCACAGTCGCCTGCATCCGAGCCAGCAACGACTTTTATTATGACATCGTCTTCAGGTGAGGAGCGAGTAAGCAGGATAGTGGTGCTTTGTAATCTTTGAACTATTAAACTGCATTCGTGATGATTGATGTCTAATGCATACAGTGGATTTTAATGTTATTATTCAGACCTGGCAGGCAGTCAGTGGGTTGAGAGACTGATCCAGCCCAGTGCTGACTTTATTCTTCTGTCAGAGGTTTTACAGGTATTCTGCATTAATGAATTCCACTCTTTGTTAGTAAGGAAAAAAGATAGTGTTCTATGTTTTCTGCCTTAAAAGTTTACTCCCATTCATTACTTTTTAATGAAAGACCCACAAAAGCTTCATTGAAGAAATTTCTAAACAGGCTTCGAAGAATGAGAAACACAAGCATATTGACGTGCTTTAAATAAAAATGTAGACTGCTGTACATCTAACTTACAACATCCTATTTCAAAAGCTTGGATATGACAACTCCTGGCAGCTTTTTATAGAACAAAATACATTTAGATTTAAAAACAAAATCGTGAAGATTTACTTTTGATTGCACGTATTTCTACAGCTCTCACACAGCCTGTTTCACAGTCCTGAAGAACTCAGTGGTCGTGTAGGAAATTTTAATAAAAAGGGGAAGAAAAAAAAATTACAAGTTAAAGATGATCATGTAGTCTCTGCAGTTATAGGCAGTTCTTTGACAGCAGCCTTTGTCTCGTGGCAGATGGACGTAAAGGCCATAACTTGCACTCGGTAAAGAAGTAATCAGTCTCCCACCTCTCACAAAATTGTCTGCCTCAAGCATCAACTTTCCTTTTCTGTGCTACTCTGAGCTGGATGGCTTGCAGGTGCAGTGGAAGTGCACCCCTCTGTTTAACTTGCTGTGTGCACAAGGTGCATGTTGCTATGGTGACCACTGCTAGAACTGAGCTGACCAAAATGCATTGAGAACCTAAAGTGATAATGTGGATAGAAATAAAATTTACAAAGGGATGGATTTGGCCGGCGCCTCTTGAGTTTGACGTCTTTGCGCGGTGGTGATCCTGCTGTAGTAAAATAAAGCCTCTGACAGCCTTCTGAAGGTCAGGAATCAAACAGCCAAGCATACACATGACTCCCTGGTTAGTTCTTGTAGAGCTCTTCCACAGAGACTTATGTTCTGCCAATTTCTTTTCCTTCTGTTCACCCCTGCAGGATTCATGCAGAATTTCAGCTCAATGATATTCCAGATTTTCCCTTCTGGTTCACACCAGGCCAGTTCACTGGCAACATTGTCCTCTCTAAAGATGCTTCTCATGTCCGCCACTTCCACCTCTATGTCCCCAGTAACAAGTAAATCCTTCTCACACACACGTTCATATATTCCCCTCTCAGTATAGTGTTGTGCAGTTTGAGTGCTACTTGTCCCATGTTACAGATCTCTGAATGTAGACATGGAGTGGCTCTACGGCGCCAGTGAGAGCAGCAACATGGAGGTGGATATCGGCTACCTGCCACAGGTATGGCTGTAAATCCCAACACTAACCGTTCCCATCACTGTGTAGCCAGATGATGGAGCACCTTTGATAATGTGTGTGTTTTTAGCCTGATTAAAGTTTAGATCACTAAGGAAGTTTAGAACACTTATTTGATATCTAATTAATCATTAAGCTACAGTAATGTCATGGTAACTGCCTAATTTGACTTCAATTTAAAACACATGAACTAAATATTCATGAATCTATTCATTTATTTAGCATTCAGACACATGTAGAATGGCACAAAATATCCAACAAGATGCTCCTCAGAAAAGACACAGAAGACTGCCTGAGGTAAAGTATGTAATATTTCTAATGATAAGTTGTGTTTGCAGTTAGAGCTCCGGTCCACAGGACCATCTACTCCCTCCATCATCGTGGATGAGCAGGGTAACATCATTGACAGTCGTGACGGCAGCAGCGAGCCCATCCAATTTGTCTTTGAGGAAATCCACTGGACCTCAGAGATCAATCGGGAGGAAGCTGCTCGCCGCCTGGAGGTTACCTTCTACCCCTTTAAGAAGGTAATTGTCTATGTATAAATAAATGGTGCCTGTGTTATTCAGGACAGTGTCAGTGTAACCATGGGGGTTTTACAAATGTTTTGTTCCTTCGCAGGTGTCATACCTGCCTTTTTCTGAGGCTTTCGAGCGAGCTGAAGCAGAAAAAAAACTGGTGCATTCCATTCTGCTGTGGGGAGCTTTAGATGACCAGTCCTGCTGAGGTGAGATCATTACCAGGTAGCTGATTCCACAGAACTGAATGCTCCTGAATATGATACTTCAGAAGTGCATCACAGGTCATTAAATTCAAACCACTGTGTTTGTAATGGAGCACAGACCATAGACCATTTAAACAAAACAAGTTAAATGCTGCTGTAAAGTGCTCTTAGACCTGTTTTTACTACATCCATTTTATATGAAATAGCAGGTAAAATACAGGTCTTGCTAATCATGTTAATTAAGGTTCTAGGCCTATTATTAATTTCATGTTTACATAATACATGTTTACTTGCTAGTATTGTAGGTGGCATATTTTTTATGACCTTGCATCTTTGTTTCCTACCCACATTTTTGTAGGTTCGGGGCGAACTCTCCGGGAGACAGTCCTGGAAAGTTCGCCCGTCCTCGCCTTGCTCAACCAGAGCTTCATAAGCAGCTGGTCTCTGGTCAAAGAGCTGGAGAACCTGCAGGTGAGCAGCTATAGCAGTGAAAACCCCAGGAAACTGGTGGATTTACCAGTTGTGGTTACTGAAAAGTTTGATTATCCTCAAACTACTTTAAGTACAACTATCTATCCACATAATAAACCTCCTGTTTCCTTTTTTCAGGCTGATGAGCAAAACCCTGCGTTGAGTGAAAAGGCCCGCTTACACCTTGAAAAGTACAGTTTTCCTGTGGAGATGATGGTGGCTCTGCCCAATGGAACCATTGTAAATACTGTCATATAATTAAATGATATGCAAAAGAACACATTCAGATTATTAAGATAAATGTTGGCTACCTGCAGCATTCACATTGGATTAGCAGTGAATTAATGGAACTCTGATACCACCCAGTCAGCTGAGGCTGGTAGAAATGAAATAAAAATGAAATACAGTAACATTAGCTTAAGTGAATGCATCATATCCCTATAAGTGCCTACTGAATAGCCCACCATTATAAAACTGGCACAGAGATGGCAGGCTCTACAAAGAAAGTTAATTACAGCTTGTGTATACATTAGGAGCTACTGCAGAAAATGTTATGAAAATCTCATATTTAAAATCCCATTTTAACCCTGGCTTGACTGAGTAAAAACATGAGGAAGAAAGAAGTCTCTAAAAGCTTTATTTTGTCTCTCTTATGTGGTTTCAGGTTCACCACATCAATGCCAACTTCTTCTTAGATCAAACGGCCATGAAGCCAGAGGAGGAAGGAGCAACTTTCAGCTTCTCTGGCGGCTTTGAAGATCCCTCCACATCCACTTACATCAGCTTCCTGAAAGAGGGCTTGGAGAAAGCTGAGGAGTACCTGGCACAGTAATGTGTGTGTGTGTGAGTTAAACTGGAGGAAATGAATCGTTCCTCTGGGTAAATGATCCAAGATAAGGAAAACCCACCAACGATTATGTGGCGTTTCTCTGTGTTGGCAGCTGCCTTCTATCTTCTTTGCTACTATTTATTTGGACGATTCTCTTGATTTAAAAATTTTTTATAGTATTTGTATTGTGACTAGTATAAATCCAAAGGCCTTTCACACTGAGCAGTAACAAATACAATACGTAATGGATTTAAACCTGCTCTTTATGCTTGTAGCTGCTGAATAACACTGCTATGAAATACAGATGGAGGCCTACCGAGTCAGCTTAGTGCATTTACAACCCAGTATAATATTCATTCTTTTCTGTAGTGGTGTTACATGTGCAGTATTTGACTGAACGAGCTTCTCTGCTGCTGAGTGTGCCCAGAGATGGGGCTGGTGCTGTTTTCCTCCAGCTGTGTTTCAGCAGTTAGTGAAGGCTTTGCCTGAAAGCTCTCCCCGAGCTGGCCAACGCCTGATGTTCTTGTTGAGGCTTCTGGGGGGGAAACACCCTTCTCTGACTCAGGGAACAAAAGCAGCAGGAGGAACTAAATACTGGACTGCAGAACATAAAATGAATCAGATGTTGTCCACAGTTACTTTTAAACCAAATGTGAAAATCTGTTCACAGGAAGATGTGACCACACCAAAGAAATTTTTTTTTTTTCACTATGTAGTATTTGGTATATGTCAGAATTGAAAAATTGTTGGATTCTTGGAGAGATTCTAAATAGGCAAATGATTTGCTTTGTGTCATTAGCAAGGAAAAAAATCTCTCCTCTCCTCCCATCATATAAAGAGGTTTGTGTCTTCAAGTCCTAATTTTAAGAACAGAAGAGCCCAATGATCTCACACACACAGCATTACACCCATGTGAAGTCTTCCTGCTTGGAGCTTTTACAGGGAAAAACTGTTCTTCTGTGACCTACCAGTGCAATTTTTTTTTTCACTTGTATAATAAAGACATTTTTAAAATAAAAAGAACTGTGTTCTACTTGGCAGCACACGTCGTCATCTGTAACAATCACAAGTTTAAATTCACATTGTGCTGATTTTTTTATTAACTAATCTACAGTACTGTAGAATGTAGCTAAAGTAGATTGGTTTATCAGAGTAAGGATTAACAGATACGGCTGAATGACATAATTACATGAACATGAAGTATTGAATTTGCCACGTTCAGAAACCACAGTGGTGAATAGTGATGAATGAGGCTGTTGAGGTCCATTAGAAGTACAGATGATCTATTGAGAAGCCTTTCTAAAAGTGGCGCTCCGAGTGGTCGCCATTCATTTTGGCTGTCCGTGTCACAGATGGATGAAAAACCATTAAAGTGATGATTACTGGAAGGAAATATTTGAGAGACTGTTGGCCGTACACATGCAGTTCAGAAAGCATTAAAATGGAGACATGCGTTAATTATGAGACATTTACACAATAAATAATGAAATATTATGTTGCTGATTCACATTAACAGCAAAGTGCAGTCTTAGAGATTGATAACCTACTCCATTCAAAAATTAGGATTCAAAGAATCCAGTTTCATAACAGTTCAGCGCAACAGTTCACTGTAGCAGAACTTTAGTTTGCTTGCCAAACCCACAGGAATGAGTCAGCCATTAAGCAGTCCACCCTCAGAGCCCACTCTGACAGCAGACTGTTAAGGATCAGATTCCCCCCTCCCCCCCATAGTTCACTTTGCTAAAGTCCACAGCACTTAATCACATGGATTACTCCAGAAGTTTAAGGTTGATTGTTTTGTTTTTAATAGATGTTACCATGAAATGAAGAAGCTGCGGTATGTTTTTCGCTCAGTGATAAATTCTGGCTTGATTAAAGCTGATCAGAAGTGACAACATGAATCCAGTGGATATGCAGCCGATGTCCTCAGCTGAATTTCCACACCTCTAGCTCCATGACTCGGAAATCATCGGTTTCTGAAAGGCAGCAGTTATTAAAAGTGTAGCAGGGACTGCTGCGGCCCAGGTACAGATTCCCATCCACCCACAGACCAAAGTGACCACTGAGGAGAAAAACAAGGAGACAGTGGTTAGGGAAAGGAAACAGAGCTTTCTTGGCTTGATTTGAAAGGATCATCCATCATTTTTTGTATACTATACAGGCATAAACTATGGAAGAGAGGAAGTTAAATAATAAAAAAAAAAAAAAAAAGACTAATTACCTGCCTCCACCAATAGCAAAGCAATCCAAGTCTCCTTTAATAAAAAAGGAATTCTCTCCAGTCCACTTGAAACACTGCAGACAATCATGACAAAACTACATCATCACCCATTCTCAAATTTATATGAACACAGGTTGTTTCTCCATTTTAGCACCATCAATTAAGGCTTAAAACTTTCCTTTTTTATAAAGCTTATAGTTAGGGCTGGATCAGGTGACCCTGAGCCATCCCTTAATTATTCTGCAATAGGCCTAGGCTGCTGGGGGGTTCCCAGCATTTCTTTTCACTCACCTCGTTTTACTCTGATTATACCTCACTCTGCATTTAATCATTAGTTATTAGTAATCTCTGACTCTCTTCCACAGCATGCCTTTTGCCCTGTCTCCCTCCCCTCAGCCCCAATTGGTCACAGCAGATGGCTGCCTCTCCCTAAGCCTGGTTCTGCCGGAGGTTTCTTCCTGTTAAAAGGAAGTTTCTCCTTCGCACTGTCACCAAGTGTTTGCGTATAGTTTTTGATTGTTGGGTTTTCTCTGTAATTACTGTAGGGTATTTACCTTACAATATAACATGCCTTGAGGTGACTGTTGTGATTTGGCGCTATATAAATAAAATTGAATTCAGAAAGTGCTTATTTCCCCAGGAAGCCTCACAATAATGAAAATGTAGAAAATTTCCATATCCATACTTTAAGTCAAACCATAAATCCCGTTGTTTTGAATTTTAGCTAGTTTAGAATACATTTCATACACTGACTAAACTACAGCTACAGTGGATGGCCATCTATTTGCTTACCTTGAAGCGAGGATGCAACATGAAGAGAAATGTTTCTCCTGTACCATAGAATGTTTCACTAGGCCTCAGAGGGTCAGAGAGGAAGGCCCCAAATATCTGATGACACAGTTACAAGAATCAGCCAAAAGACCATAATTAAAACTAAAAGACAGTAATGATGTATGTAAAGGTTTGAGACAATAGTTGATTTTAGAGCTGACGAGAGCCCGACCAATATCAGCAAGCAGCTAAAATCGGTCGATATAATCAGCCCCGCCAATATTATTACCCATTTACCAATTTATCAGTGTCTGCATTTATAACAGCTGATAAATTAAAGTAAAGAGATGGGAGAAACACCATTCAACCATGTTGTAAGTGTTGATGTTTCAGATTTGTGACAATAAAAAGTTTATTTTTAAACTGTATGGTCATATTATCATAGTAAGGACTCAAATTACATAAAGTACACACAACAAAAGTTAGAGAATTTTGTTTATGTTTCACATATTGGTACCTATTGTAAAAATCCTGTATTTGTCCGGCTCTAGAGCTGACGGCATGTTTTTACCTCATCGAGCGCATCCTTGATGACAATAACAACAGGAGAGTCTGTGTCGCTCAGTTTTCTGTAAAGCGACTTGAGGCTGGCACCATGATGGGACATGCTGTAAGCCAACTGCCACGTGTGGCCAACCATCCTGGGAGGAAGCTCTTTACACAGCTGGAAACGTAACAGGAGGAAAGTAATCTAAATTGAATGAACATAAATTTAAAAATACAGAAGATACTGTTTGCGTGTACATTTATAATCTTATACATTTTTAAATAAGATTAGCTGTTCTTGGTAAAACACTACAAACCAGCAGCTTCATAATCAGTACACAGATTATTAAAACCATACATGAAACATTTGCAGAGTGTCACTAACCTCTCTGACATGTGAGGCCTCCAAAATCTTGCTGCTCTCAACAATATCACTGAGTCCTTCAGGGTCTCTGTCAGTGACAGGGAGGGTTGGCTTGTCTCTACTCTCCTCCATCAACACCATCTGCAAAAAGACACTTTTATGTTTGAAAAAACACTCTTTCCCCCCTAGAATATTAAGAAGCATAATGACATTTTTTTTCCTTTATCTGGTGTTACAGCCCTAGCAGGCTTGTGTGTTGTGCGGGTGTGTCGCAGCTCTTTCCTGAGCTCAGCTGCCACCCATTTCTCCTGAGGAGCCAGTATGCAGCTGGCTCCATTCAGCAATCAACCCGCCAGCAGCATAAAAGCTGGTGAAGAGCTGCTCTCTCAGTGAGTAGGCCAACTTTGAGTGGTGAGGTCTGCCTGAGTGATAACTGAGCCCATCTTTGAGCTACTTGTAGTTGCTGGCAGCAGAAGTGGGTTCCCTTGACTTGTTTAACATCTCCTTTTCTTTTCAGGATATTTTAGTTTGTGGTTGTCCTTTTGTTTGGCTGAAACAGTGGCATAGCCATCTCTTTGAGTCCTTCTTAATAAAAGTTGATTTTTCATAATTTACTCTGTTCAGCCTTTTCTTTTCCCGCTAGTGTTACTCCCCTCATTCTCTAGCCCTTATTTGGGGATGTAAACAAATGTTTCAGTCTGTACTGACTCATCTAGAAACATGTTGTCACAACCTAACAAACCAGTTATTCTCAATTATCAGCAAAAAAAAAGTTCAAATGACATCATCTCTCAATGTCTACACTCCTGTGTGACCAAAATGATGATAATCCACTCACTTCCCAGTCATCTCCTGAGTGTCTCTGAAGCAACTCGTCTTCATCCTCATCTTCCTCCTCCTCCTTGTCCTCAATGAGCACAAATTCCTCTTCATCATGGTCTGCCTCCCCATCCTCCTTCACTCCCTCAAGGATGCACAGGTCTGGGCGGCAGTCTTTTAAGTAGGCATACAGCTCATCAGAGCTACAGCAGGAAAAGAACGCAGTCACTCACTAATGTTGCAATGACAATACAACAGCTGCATCAACACAGTGAGTGTGGCACCAGGGTGTGGTTTTTGCTCAGCTGCAGGCAGAGAGGTTGGGATCGTCGGTTCAGCGAGCAGTGCCGGGTGCCAGCCTTTGTTTATTTATGTGCTCTCACTTCTTGTACTGCGGCAGATTTTCAGCATCATACTGGTTCCTCTGAGGTTTGAGTTTCTCAGAACCTAGTCAGTACTTCGGAGGGGATTGCTCAGTTAAAGAGTCACTATCTTGACTGCATAAGATGTTACATTTTAATAGTAGTGTGGGAAACATTCACAATCATTTACTTGAAAGCAGTAATGCCACACCACAAAAATATTCAAAAAGAAAAACTCCTGCAATAGGATTGACTTTAGTATTGTTACTTTGTTATATTACTACATCACTGTTGCTGATGCAGAGCTATTAGCAACTCCTCTGTACTTTACTCTTAGGTTACTTCATGCATATAGATTAGAAGGGTAATTGTTGCTGTGAAACAAAGTAAAACTTATTATATATTATGGAGTAAAAATCTATAGCTGAATAAAATATCACTATTTTTACATATTCAGGAATTGACCAACATGGTTTTATTACTGGACGTCAAGCTTATTGTTCACGAATAACTAACTGCTGACAGACTGAATCTCTGTACTTTTTCTGTGTCTAATGTTCACTGAGTGGCAACAGATAAGTAAGTGTACAAAGTAAACATTTAACCAAAGTAACCTTGTATTTACTGGGGCTATCTTTTTTTTTTTTCCTTTTCTGGCCACAGCAGCTTTTATCCACAGTAGAGAGAGACAGGAAACGGGGGAGGACACGCGGGCAAGCTGGCAACAGGCTGGGACTCGAGCCTGCGCTGCCCGCACCACACCGCAGCGCGGCATATATATATATATTTTTTATTTCATTTATTTAAATTAGGACAATGCACATTAATCAACATGTCTGCAATAAGCATCAATGTAAATATGCCGGAGTTAGCACAAAAGCTAATTTTCATGCGCGTGATTGCCGGCTCCACCACTAAGCCACCCAGGCGCCCTATCGGGGCTATCTTTGTCTCATATTAAAATTTGCTTGATTATCTGAAACATGTAAGTGTGTGTGTGTGTGTGGGGGGGGGGGGTAATTTTTCACAGCACTGTAGGTGGATTGTGACAGACTCAGGAGATTTTAAACTCATGTTAATAAAAGCTGAAATCAGTGTTATATTAACTATTAGGAAAAACAATATCTATCTGGGTTGGAAATCGACTGACTAGGCTGTGGAAGCTGAAGAATTTGATCAAGCAGAAAGATGAGGACAGGATGGAACATTTAATAAGATTTAGTCTCTGACTGAAGGTGCTCCTCTGGCTAAAGCAGATTAAAGAGCATTTAGGCATGGGCTTGAGACTTAACAATGAGCCTTCATTATAAACTGCAGTTGGTTATTAAGGGGTGGGAGACACTATTTAAAAAAAAAAAAAAACTTCTGATTTGCATTGCATGAGGTGCAGTGAATATTTCGGTTTGACCCATAATCATGTGTACTCACTGTCGCTTCTGAGTACCAAATTGTTGGAATATCCCTTTAAATCCCTGCCCCTTCTCTGTGAAATCTTTTAGTTACCTATCTTGTGACAGGGCAAGCCAGGCATCCCTTCTGGATAAAGTTTTGGTTGACCCCAGCTGAAGACCTCCGACACCCTTTTTCTTTCCTGCAGATGGCTGAACCCGCAGCCTCACAAACATCAGGCCCCCAGCTGATGACCTCTGAGGCGCTGTGAAATAAATAAAGAGCAAAGACTGAGTTATACCAAAGGAATCCTAAGACGTCAATCAGACAGACATAATTCGAATTCAAACCTGCAGTCTGATTCTTCACAGAAGTCTTCTCCCTTTTTCCAGCGTGCAGCAGGTCCATGTTTGCTTTACTTGCCACCTCTTGACTTCCACAGCAGAAGGTGGCAGCACTGCTCAGGACAGCCACTCCCAGGCTGCCTACTGATGCTTCTGCTAGCACCTCCACAGGGCTGCTAGCCAGCTCCCGCTCAGCCTCCGCCATGTCTCTGCTCTCTGCCTCTTCATCTTCAGAAACCTCCTTGGTCAGGTTCAAAGCCAGACTGGATAAATCCGATGCAGCAGCAGACACCAGAGGTGGGCATGACTCCCCCTTTTGGTTCAGGAGGCGGGTTTTGATGGGTTTCAACTTTTGGAAAATTTTAATCCCTTTTCTCCTGAAAAGGCAATAAAAAAGTGGTTATATCGGCATTTCATGTAAGCCGAGACTATTAAGTGTTTAGCTATGAATCCCTGCTGACCTCTGCTGAGAGGTGCTGAAGTGAACATGTGAGATATCAGAGAAGAAGGAGACAGATGCCAGATTGTCTACAGAGTATGACAGAAGGTACTCCTCGCAGCCATGCTCCTTCACCAGAGGATGTGTCTTACACGGATCAAAGAAGATTTTATTAGAAGTCACCAGCAGGATGCCTGAAACCACACCCTGACAAAGAAAGAAAATATGTTGACGTTAACTTGCAATTTGCCAAAAACAAAACAAACAAAAAAAAACCAAACAAAAAAAGGATTAGATCAGTGTTCTTCAGCCTCACCTTGCGGTCAGTGATGTAACGGCAGATTAATTTGAGGTATGGCATGGGCTCTGGTCCCTCCCCCTCACAGCACTCTGGTGGCAGAGCCAGTAAACAGAGCTGCCCGTCAGGCATCGGTACTGCCTCCACATCCTGTCAGTGTCAGAGGTACCAATTAAATATAGTGTTTAATAGAGTTTTCTTGCTTTAGCCACTGGAAATGTTTGCACTATTTCTTAGTTGTAAACTGGTTATAAACTGAAGATGACGTCAAGAGCGTTGTCTGTAAAAGTGGTTCTCGACATATAATTTATCAGGTAAAAGTGTCAGATACTGATGCGTGTTCTTTGCCCATATCACTTTTTCAGCCTGCTCTCAGAGCTGTGATGTTTTGTTGCTCGTTTCCACAGTAACGTGTTCTGGTCATTTGATTCATTTTACAACCTTCTGGCATCATGTTGTTCTCACCACAGCTAATAGCTGTTTAGAAGCTGAAAAAAGCATGATAAAATCTTTTTTTTTTAACATTTATTACAATCATATCATCTTCTTTAGTTTCTTTATTATAAATTCATCCCATCTGCTTTTTTTAAGGACTGACCATAGAGTCTTGATTGGGTTAAGATCTGGGGATCTAAATGATCTCAGAGCCTCTTAGTTATCACTTTTGCCTTGTTACATGATGCGCCGGCATGCTGGAAAATTGTCATGAAATTACTCCTATACTGTTGGAAGAAGTTGGCCTTTGAGGATGTTTTTAGTATGGTTAATCTTTAAAAAGCGGGTGGTCAGACAGAAGCCCACAAACCGTGATCAACTTTGAGTGCTTATAAATGCAAAAACCCCTGGGCATGATTGTAAGATGGTTGATTTAAAAGGGGTAAAAGACAAGAATTAAATAGTAATTATAACCAAAGAAGCTGTTATTGTTTAAAACAGACAATTATATTTTAATAATTTATTGGATTCCCTCCACAGCTAGCTTGGCCTAATTTTTATATAATACAACATGTTCTGCTGCACCTATTGGCTGTTTATGAGGAGAAATCTCTCTTAAATGCATGATACATGATCTATGAATAAAAATTGATTTAAAGCCACACAAAATGTTGGAGGCATGATCCACAAATGTTTCAGACTCAGATTTTACTGCATTTATTGGGAGTTTTTTTCCCTCAAATTTTAATTTGACTTTCTTTATATGGCACCAGTTCCTAACAACAGTCTTTCATGGAACTTTCTTTTAAACTGTCAGGTAAAAACTGTATATTGTAGGGAGAAATCAACACTTGACAATGACTGCTGTTTTTCTCATTAAACTGTGGCTCATAAACAATCTCAAATAAATTATGGGCTAATCAGATATTATTTGCACAGTGATGAATCAGTGTTTAAATTACAAGCTGAAACCTTAAGGAGCCCACTGGTTTGCAATGTTTTTTGATCCTGATAAAAGACAAAAATTGAAGCAGATTCAAAGGTCTAGACCCAGGCATATGATTTTCTGAACAATGCTATAAAATCGTTGAAAAATAACTAGTACTTACATGTATCAAAGTAGAACAATAATACTTTATCTGTATAGTAGCATACAATTTTTTTTTCTACAACTTACTTTCACTTCAGTGACATTTGAAAAACTGCAAAAGTAGCACTCTCTGAATTGCAGAACATACTAAGTTATTTTTCTGCTTACCAGCAGTTTGTCGTATTCTGCCTCTGGTGAGGGGGACTGAGGCTGAGCAGCGAGTGGATTCAAACAGTCTTGATCTGCCTGCTCCTCTGGGCTCTCTTTAGGATCTGAGTCCAGCTCAGGATGAGACGATCCGTCACTGGTAGAAGTGTTTTTTCCCCTTGGGACGACCAGCTGCTTCAGAGTAAATGCCATTGTTAGAATAGCTCTGACACGCACATGGACGTATCATGTAACCCGGGAACAGGACAAAACAGTTCCTCTTTCTACAGCCCCGCATTTCCCTACTTCTATATTTGTAGTGACATCTTAGCTCCATATGAGGGCTCTAGATGTGAGATTAGACACCTTTTTACAGCCACAATATACCAATTTAAGGCATTAAAATGACAACATTTAAAGAAATTATGACGCTGAGCCTGATCTTTCTCATGAAGCTATGTTCTGGTTGGGTAGTGATGCATACATGGGTTAAGGTGAGATAAACACTTGCTTTCATAAGGCAGACAGGAAGGAGGTGTTTTGCATTTCAAATCAGCTGCAGAAGGTGTGTCATTTCGATCTGCCTACAAGCATAACAAGTTTGCCAAATATGTGAGTCAAATATCAACAGCTATCATGTGATTACAGTTACCTCTTACCTCTCTGGCGATGAGGGTAGCAGACGAGGAGGATGGTTTAGTTGATGTAAAGGAGGGCCGGTGGCCCGAGTCACTCTCCTCTGCTGAGGGTGCATTACTGTTAAACTTAGACGAGACACTGAACACACTATCCCCAGGGAGACCCTATGTGGGAAAAACAAAAGAAAGTCTCCGTCAGTCAAAGCTCAAATCTGATTACACATTAACTCAGAGGAGTTATGCTTCAGTAATGAAGGACATAACTGATTGTTTTGGAGTGTACATGCAGCTTTTCTTTTCTTCTGTGTAGCAAAAGACATTAGGCACCTTATCCGAGAGTTGGCTTCATATAAATACAGCCTCCTTAAATGGACACGGCACATCATTTGTTATGGAGCACTGTGTGTGCTTCAAGTTTAAATGAGTTCACACATCAGTGAATCAGATTGGATTTCCAATAAACCTCCGGACAAAAAAAAAAAAAAAATCTATAATTGTTTGCAAGTAAGATAATCAAGCTCAAACTGTGGGAGTCAAGCATTACAACTGTCATCCGCTGACAGATGGATCCATCGACCTAAATTTTATTAGTAGCGCCTGACATATTATGTAACCATGGAAAATCACTGCGCTTTTGTGTGGGTGTGGGCCTGTAGTTGTGTCTTAGGACATGTGCATGTATGTATTTGTATGGGGTGTCAAATTCAAGCACAATATTTCCACAGCACACTTGCTATGGCTAAATGACGCATAGTCAAAGAGCTGCAGCAAAACCTTAGTTTGACAGATAACTAGGTGTACACGTTCATGCTCTAAGTGCAGTGCATATTCAGTGTGCTGCAGGAAACAGTGGAAGATTTTGCTGTACATCAGTAAATCTTTATTCCAGACACATGGTCCATAGAGACTAAACAAATCACATAAAAGAACAAGAAACAAGATAATAAAAAAAAATACAACCAAACAAACCAAATCACCTTCCTACCAAGAGGCAACTTCTCCACAATGAAGACTGATAATGTTTGGTGCAAAACTTTATATCCATTAGACCCACAATGATCTCATTCTCAGAAGTGTTGAGCCTGCAAATAAACCTATATATGAGACTTAATAAAGCTTTAAATGTACTGACTCCAGCAGTTACAAACATCTCACTTGCACTGAGCCATCTTGGTCTCTTCAGTAATAACCTTATGCATCATTATAAGCTACCTGAAGCTTCCAAAAGCTTGCTTTTCTATAGTTTGTACACAGAGGTGCTGCATATGCTCTAAATAAAGAGATCTTCACTCTATCTGTACAGAGTGCATACATTCTCCAACATTGCCTACAAGTATCATGATCATCTGATCTCTGACTTTATTACAGACAGTAACATTATTATCTGACTATTTAGATTCTGGAAATCTTAGATATTTGTTCTCCTTGGTTCTACAAATCATACCGGTGCTCTTCCAGGCATTGTATATGATACCATATTCCATGCCATAAGCAGAACATAAGGAGCAGCTGGAGACCAGAATTACAAGGACTAAAGATCACAAAATCATTCACATGCATAATATGGTTCAATAGAATATTACCAACCATACACTCAGTTTTACAGGCTTTCAGCTTCTTTGACAAATCATCAACATAAAGATTTAAAAGAACTTCCTTCTTGTCTAACTCCATTCTATCCAGCTAAGGCTATAGGCCTATAAATTATCAAGATTGCCTGCTTTACCAGCTTTATCCTTTATGACCAGCACTAACAGAACAGACCATGGATCATACAGCCAGTAAAACAAATGGAAAGCAAAGAAGCGAGCATAATAATGGCATATTTAAGATGCTCAGCAAAAAAATGATCTAACCCATGTGCTTTATTATCTGGTAGCTCAGGTATAACTTGATTATATTATCATTATCCACCTTATACAGATCACTCTGAACACAAGTAAATAAGGTGCTATAATGCTTCTGCTATAATGCTACCATATTATTTGTTCCAGAAATCCTGTCTATAAATGACAGAATTACTACAAACTCTCCCCTCTTTCCACAAACCTGTGACATTTTTACTTAGTAACTTCCCTGCCAGCAGATCAGCACTGATGGCGGTTTTTACAAATAAAATGGATAGCATATTTATGCTTAGCATTAGTAATCCTCTTATACTCAAACACAGGCCCCTGTCTGGGTCTATCTGCCTAAAACCCATGACTCAAATGCTTGATGAGCTTCAGCATGATACTCCACTACATATTTTTGCTGGCATGTGTTCAGAGGACTGGTCAGCTCTTAGAACTAGCAGGCAACTAGTAAGATGTTAGATCTTAATTATCACCACACAACATCTTTTAGTCTTTTAGTCAACCCTCTAGACATTAAATAGAATACTATTCAAAAGCACTACAGTATGGTTTAAATTACCCAAAACTCTGCATTATATTAGACAAAGTGTAACACAATTTAAAATACATATATAGCACATTCGATTTCTACAAAAACAAGTAAAGCATGTAACCAAAAAGTGGGTGAAGAGGAAGGGCAGACAAAAAATAAATCCTCTTTTTATTTTAACCTCGTGACTACCTGCTTAGTAATAAAAAAAAAATTAAAAACCAAGATGACAAATACCTTAACATAAACATCTGAGAATGCATTCCTCCTGTATTTGTTACAGAGGCTCTGAAACACACTCTGTTTCCCCATGGCGTCTGAGAACAGCCAAGTGAGCTCTGATTCCCACATCATCCCTGAACCTTGGACATGCCTTATCAAACTCTTTCAAGACCATAAATTATGAAACCAATTACTAGCCTCAGAGTGCTTCCTCTAACATGCTCAATGAAATAACATTATATAAATCTGCCAATAAATCCATAAATCTGTGTGTGACTTTCCAGCTTTTCTCTTGCATGTTCCCACAGCTGTGTTCCTCACTGCCCACAAGACGTAAAATAAAGTCAATAAAGTTTAAAAAAAAAAAAAAATGTGACTCACCTTGCTGCTTGGGCCGTCATCTGATGGTCCGCCCACTGTCACTACAGTATTGTTCAGATCCCATGAAGTCCCTGTGTGGAAAAAAAAAACAAAACACATTTCTGTCATGCCTTTCTGATATGACAGAACCCTGAGCAGCAGCAAAAGTATGAGGAACCAGCTTCCTATCAGAGTTACTCCAAGTCTGCTTGAACACTGGTTTAAGCAAAAGCATGAAACTGCCAACAGGCTCTGAATGTGAATTGCAAAATGCAAATTCAAGCTGCAGTTCCTTTGCTTCTACATAAAGCAAACAGCCTGCCTAAATATATCCACAAGAGTACCTGGCAGGTAGTATTGCCGCAGCTTAGGGTTTCTGATGTGTGGGATGTGGTTGAGGGGCCGACACACAATAGACTGATTCTGGAGTTGGCTGCTGGCTGCAGCCTCCTGCAACACTCGGCCCGGTGGCTGTGTCTCCCAGGGCCGCTTTGCAAACTGTGGAGGCTGAGAGACGCCAGCAGGTAGCTTAGATCCCAGTCTGAGGGACAGAGAAGCAAAAACAGATTTAATGCCTTTATATTACAGCTTGGCAATGTCTAAGAAGGCTCTATACTAACACAGCAAAGCTGAATCAAGAATACCTCCCTGTAGTGCATTAAATTACCTTTTATTTAAGCAGATGTGTTGGAAGCAGGTAAAATTACTCACTGACACACAGCAATGTTAGTTATATTTTATAGTATTTATTATTCTGTATATAAACTGCAAAAGCAGCAAATTCACACATTTCAAAAGCTCAACGTGTTGCTTGGAAAGATTGTACAGCAAACATCTTTAGTGACTTTGAAAAACAAGTACTGGATGCAGGGGCTTCGTTTTTGGTCGGCACCCTCTCAGTCCATGGTGATGTAAAACTGGCTTCACTGTGGACAGTGATGCTGATGTTCCAGTAGTTTCCAGTTCATGGTTTAATAGTTGTTCCTGAACATCCTAACCAATTTCTTCTTGTCTGAATGTGACAGCTGTGCCTTCTTACCGGCCTTGGCAAAGTGGGGACACATCAGAATAATCTGTACTTACGTACAATTGTTTGAACCGATGATCTTGGAATCTGCAGTTATTGAGAAATGGCTCCAAGAGACCTTCCCAACTTGTGAAAATCTACAATTCTCCTTCTTAGATCTTCACTGAGTTCCTTGGACTGTCCTATTGTTCTGAGTGTTGGTCAATCCAATGAGTGCTGTCAAACAGATCATTTTTATGGTGCAAAGAGAAACTGCCAGTTGTAATCAATCATGCTCATTAAAGAGAAGTTAATAGGCCTTTGCCTTGTCAAGTTAAAATACACTGCAAAACCTTCAGCACCACTCATTAAAATATATTTTCCATGTGGAAAAATAAAGTTCATTCAGTTCAATTCAATTTAAGTGAGTGCATGAATATATTTGAGCCTGTATGTATACTTTTGACACTGTGTGAGACAATCCAAAATAAATTCAAACTTGTGCACCCAAATCTTGTTGTTAAAAAGTCATTAAAAATGTATGCTGTACAATCATTCCATCCTGGAAAAAGAACAGTTCAAATAAATTATTAAAAGCCCAAACTGACCATGACATTCATTTCCATGATGTGTGTGTGTGTGTAAACTTCTGACCACAACTGTATGCACGCACTATACCCCAAGGCCAAGAATGTACACTAACAGTCAAATGTAATTTGTATTTTACAGTGGATTTTCCCTTTAACAGCAGGGATTCAAAGATTTTGGGTTTTTTTGAGTATTTGAAGTGTGAATAACAGACTACAGCAGCGTTCACAGCCGGATCTCAGTTATTTATAGGGGAGTAGGAGTTGTCTGTGCAATGGCTAGAGAAGCGACTGAAAGAGTTCCTGGCAAGCTGCTGCAGAGCTCACCCACATGATGTGACTGAGCATGGAGTTGTTGGAAATGTGCATTTTGCAATTCTGTTCAGTAGTTAGGGATCACACAAAGTCTAAACTGTAGCCTGCTTAAGCTAATAGCCAAACACGTCACATTTATGCTTTCTTTCCAGTAATCCAAGGGTTTAGAGGCCTGACCTGGTCTTCACATTGCCGAAGTAGCTAGTCCTCGCCTTGTCTCTCTGGGGCTCGTGGTCCATGGCTCCTAAAGTTGCAGGCCTCCTCACAGACTGAGCCATTTTCTGGTTTTCTTTAGTCTGTTGCTGACAGCAGTAGCAGATGCAGAGGGATGAGGGGCTCAGCTGGCATCCTTCCTCTTCCTTTTATTCCCCATGCCTACCTCGTGCCCCAGTTACGGCACCTACACAAGACAGCAATAAACTCATAAAATGTGGAGTGATTTTACAAGCCTCCACCTTACCATGAGAGGAAGATGGAAGAAGCCTACGCTTTACAACTGACCCTAGAAAGAAAATTTACAGGATTTTTCCAGCACACAGAAATGTTTGGCACCCTGTTAAATAGATTGCAGCCTCACTGAAATGATAAGACCTGAGAAGAAAATAGCAATTCAAACTTTAAAATCAAACAAGTATTGAACAAGTAGAGCATAAACTTAAATATGATACCTTGTCCACAGCCATCACATACAACTACTATAGTACTGTCATAGGACAATTGTCACAGTAAAAATAACACCATAAGCATTAAATCTTTTGTGCAGTCAGAACAGTGGGATCTGCACCTGCCCTAGTCCATGTAACATCCAGCAGCACACCACAAAAAGATCCACTCTGCCACAAATCTCTGCATGTAAACTCTTAATCAAAAACCATGATTGTGACTATGAGACTCAATATGCTACAGAAAAACATAATATTGCAACACTGAACTGTATCAGTGTTTTCTTTCGCCCCATCTCTTTACTCAAGCATAACAGTCATTTTGAGAGGTATATAAATTAAGGTTACACACTCACTGACTTGCTAACCCTCTAACCCCTCCCAATTGCCCATTATGAGATAATAAAGAGCCGCAATAAACAGAAAAATTGAGAAAGATTTCCAATTCAATAAAAATGTCCATCAACCTGTGTAATTACAGTCAGTATGAACTATAGTGACCAAAGGTTGCTGACCAGGTGGGACAAATCAGCTATATTTTGCACTTTTTGTTTTGCATTTCTGTAACCTGTTAAACAGGATAATATTATGTAATATTATGTATATTATGTTTCTTCAGACGGCTCAGGTAGTGTGTATCTTGGCTTTAAGCAGGGGAGGTAGTTCTACTTAGACATTACTTAAAACTATGCTCGTGCACTCTTGTGGCCACAGCCTAATTCCTGCATTTGGCATCCCAAAGCTCACATCCCTGAGCGATTAGTTATTTATTTCTGAATTAGCAGGAACAGCAGCGTTAGCTAGCCTAGCTTTGCCCTACATGCTTTAGGGACATCACACGGTCCTATCGTAAAATAAATGACAATTATATGCTTCCTGTAAATGTTTAAGGTGTAATTATCACCGTGGAGGAAGTGAGCATTCAAGACGACATCACAGAATGATCGAGACAACAGCTTTGGCAGAAAATATACATGTACATTAGCGGCAGATGTGAGAGAGGTGGAGGATTTTTAGGAACAGCAGATTAACTTAGTGTTGTCTTCACTGACCTGTGTCTAGCCCAGGGATGGAGATGGGTGGCTGTCATATGAACGCGTCTTCATATTGCAGTGTTATGATATCACTGCAGACAACAGTAACAAGTTCCGCCCTGTTCCCCGGCGTCGCGCCGATTCACAGCTATCTGTCAAGATTGTTCCTCCACTGTCGACAGCAAACGACGAAGGCGGAAGTATGTGGCAGTGATGCATCCTGTCTTCTCACCGCATCTTTTGCTCATCCCAGTAGACAGTAGATTAGTTTTTACAGAGGACCCAGAGCTCACTGAGAATTTGGTTAAAACATTAACCAAATATATATATATATATATATATATATATATATATATATATATATATATATATATATATATATATATATATATATATATATATATATATATATATATATATATATATATATATATACACACACACATAAAGATATAGGCATGGTTAGCAACACTGTTCATGTAGTCTGTGGTTATTAAACAATGCTTAACTGGCACTAAGGTGCCCAAAGTGCGCCCAGGCACTTTGCATACAAGGCAGGATGGATCCATGCTTTTATCTTGTTCATGCCAAATTCTGACCCTACCATTTGAATGTCAAAGAAAAAATTGAGACTCATCAGACCTAGCAACATTACCCAATCTTCTGTTTTCCTGTTTTGTTGAGCCAGTGCCAAATTTAGCCTAACTTTCCTGTTCTTAGCTGACAGAAATGGCACCCAGCTGTGGTCTTCTGCAGCTGGCGTGCTGGTCTGAAATACTTAGTGATGCTGAAATACGCACTTTATACTGAGGGGTGTTTCTACTTTTTTGGCCACTTTTATGGTAATGCAGTGCAGTCCAATACCACCAACCAGTGGCGCAAAAAGTGGGTATGCACTAGGGTTTAATCCCGGGATCCGGGATTCCCGGGAAATGCGATCAGAACCATTTCCCGTTTCCCGGGAAACGTTAGACGGGAAACCGGGAAAAAAGTCGCGCGCGTCGATTTGACTTTCAGAAAGAAAAGAAAGCTTCAGAATGTTAAATTTAAGGAAATATTGAGAGAAGGGTTCGTTTAATGCGAAAAGCATTACTCTTCATTTCAGGCACGTTCAGCCTCCGTTTAAGGCTTCAGCCTTCATCTCAAGCGTTTTAATAGAGGTATTACACAGTTGGGCTTTTTTCCTCTTTAATTTGTTGAAATCGTAGGCAATGTGTTTACCCTAAGGTATTTTGTATTATATAATTTTATATTATTATATATTGTTATATTGCATTATATAGCCTATAAAATATGCCTGCCCTGAACAATAAAGAAATATCTGTTTAACTTCGAGTGTTTCTTTTCCTCGTTTGCAGCCGCTTACTAACAATCATGAATTAGGATACGGGCCTAATGTGTGAAGAAATTATCATGAAATAGATTACTTTAACATATTTCGCTTTTAAAATGGAGTTGAGTAAAATGTATATTTTTTAGGCTATAAGGATTGGCCAGTTTTTCAAAAGACGATTCACAGCGAACCTACTTTAACCCTCAGACACGGTGTTATAAATTTGCTGTTGCCAGAATGGCAATGACCAAGTCGTGGTGCATTACTCAAGGCCCTGTGTTATGTCATATTATAGTGTAGTACGGTAGTTAACTTTTCAATGACTATTACAGCGTTCCACTGGTGGAGATATAGCGCAACAGATGTCGCCACGACAGCGTGGCTGAGCCTTTATCAATGCTGTGGAGATGAACCGTATTGTTTTGCACCAGCAGTTGTAAAATATCTTGGTATAATTCCATGTACAATGGAGGAATATTCTAATTATATTTGTTAAGGGAGTGTTGAGGAACGATACAACACCGCATAGCTCGAGCACTCCAATGTCGAGATGTAGGTTTTATTGCGTTAATCAAGCCGACGTTGCCCCCTACTGGGCATAACAGGACATAGCTGGAAAGCTACCTCTACAATATCAGAATAGGTTAAGGCCGACACAGGCTACAGAAGGCCTAGTTAAAATAAAAAAATAAATAAACTTTTTCCCGGGATTCCCGGGAAATGGCTCGTCATTTCCCGGGATTTAATTCATGTATGCACTATATGCAATACATAGGGGCGCCACACAAGGGGGCGATGCGGGCAAATTATTTCTCTAGTCGGCATTTTCTGTATGTAACCGCTGTGCATATATGATCAATATGATCAATAACAGAGGCACGGATTAGGCTCCTTTACCTCCCCTCCTCATGTCCCCCTCACACACACACACAGACACAAGCTATTTTCTTGGGGGTGCTATGACTTTTCCAGGGGGAGCTATAGCACCCCCTAGACCCCCCCCCCCCCCCCCCCCCCCCGGCGCCACCACTGCTTTTAAATACTCAGGTTAGCTAAAGTTACTAGTAGTAAAATAACAGGTCACTGTTCTGCAACTGTGTGCTGTAGTTACAATATCACAGATCATAACAAGAAAAATTAAAAAAATAAATAAAAAAGCCTGTGTGTGTGTGTGTGTGTGTGTGTGTGTGTGTGGGGGGGGGCTAAAAGTGTGTCTGCATACACCTCAGAAAGTATATAGCTGCGCCCCTGCCACCAACAACTAACGTGACTTTTGTAGTAAACATAAACAAGAAAAACACCTACCTGACTAACACCCAAAATTGACATTGTACTATCTCTAAAAGTAGATTATATGGTGTTTAAGACAGCAAAAATATTGAATATTGTTTCGCAAAAATAACAACTCATAAAAGATTTTGGTAAAAGATAACACAAAAATTATTTACTTATTTACTTAACTGCTTATTTGTAAGCACTGCTCTCTTTCACCTGGGGAAGGCGCTCTTGGACCGATACCGAGAAAGGAAGAGTGTGAGGCTGCAGGCTGCAGCCAATCAGATTGCAGGACAGAGAGACGCAGGTTTCCGGCCTGCTGAACGACAACAATCTGAAAGACGAAGAGGAGAAGCTCCCGCTTCCACTGCTACATCGGAACTGTAATGATTTAGCTTTGCATTGTAATCAGCTGTAAGTCACAGTCTTTCAGCTTTGAGTGAATGCTGTTAAGATGTGGAAAACGTACTGATATATGTTGGGGAATTTTACAGCTGAGACTGAGGCAGGGGGCCGTTTTTTTGGTGCTGCTAAAGCTAAGTCTGTTTGATACTATTTGCTAGGTTATCTAGGTTAGCCGGCTAGTGATAAACTCAGCAAAGCTTTTCACAAATCACAGCATTAAACGTTATCTTTCCGCATCTTGCCTTCTTGCATCCAGGCTAACATCAAACAAAGTAGCATGCATCGTTGTCGTTAATAAAACGATTATTGCTCCCGTTGTTTTTGTAGCTTTGTTGGTTACCAGAGAGATGATGATTATCTGGTGAAGTTGTACCAGCTTTGACTAGGTCCCAAGCCTCATCTGTTAACGAGTCATTATTTTTTAAATGTTTAGTCAAAAAAGACAAAAACCGAGTACTGATAATTTAAGCGCTGTATATTTGGATCTTTTATGGCGATTTCTGATGCGTTTCCAAAGTTTAGATTTGCGTGGTACGGGCAGGTAGGTAAAGGACGGCTGTATATTAGCTCAAATGGACCGACAATATTACTAGTAAACTCCACACAGAAAGGCCCAGGGTAAGGTGGATTCGAACTCAGACCTCCTCGTTGTGAGACCATGCTAACCACCACCCCACGTGTTTACATGGGTTTTCTCCAAGTTTCCTCCCGCAATCCAAAGACATGCCGTTAGTGGGGCAAGATTATTTGGTGATTCAAAATTGCCCGAAGGTGTGAATGTGAGTGTGAATGGCTTTCTGTCTCTCTGTTAGCCCAGCGACAGGCTGGCGACAGGCAGGTTAATTGGCTAATCTAAATTGCCCATAGGTGTGAATGAGAACATGAATGTGTGTGTGAAAGGTCGTCTGTCCCTCTGTGTTGGCCCTGCAACAGGCTGGCGACCTGTTCAGGGTGTACCCTGCCTCTCGCCCTATGATAGCTGGGATAGGCTCCATCAAATCATATTTTACTAAAACAAAGATTCAAAATCATATTTTACTAAAACAAAAATTTGGCTTAGATTCAAAATCAAATTTATGGGACATTACTGGTTGTTGGGATGTAACAGTGTGTTTAGGTTTTCCAACTGCTCAAAGTAATCATTAATTTTCTGTCCCAAGAACTGGCACTCTCACTCACATGGCATGTGTTTACTGAACTGCTTAGTCTTCAGACACTCCTAGCACCAAACGGTGGTGTGCAGCTTCCTGACGAATGATAGTGACTCACCGTTAACATGGAAGCAGAAACGGTAAGTTTGCATTTTTTTTTATGTCTTTTATGCACAGGATTGCTCAGGAATGCAAATCCTGCAAAACAAAAATCTTGTATACTCAGTGATGAGTCTGGCAGTAGACAGTGTTCTTATATGTTATGCAGGAAGTTATACCCATCTGGCAGAATAAGCCCCATGGATCCACACGCAGTGTTGTGAGAAGAATAGGTTCCACTCTACCACTTAAACCTCCACAAAGGGCATGTTTCCAGGTATGTGGAAAATACCCTTTCATCTCCTAATTATTCTGTTCTATTTATATTAAAAAATGCTGCTGTCATGGTGCATTAGGAGCTACCGGGCCTGCCCTCTTTTCGTCCAGTGGATGGCCCTATGGTTCCTACCTTGGCAGACATAGCCTGGATTGTTGCAGATGAAGAGGAGACATATGCCAGAGTGAGGTGAGTCCAGAGTGAATCCACAAATAGAAAGGCAAACATGAAGGTTAGGGAGTAGTGCCAAGTTAATACTCCTCAACAGTGTTAAACAGGACACTTATTTACTGTATACTGATGGATTGTCCTATTTTAGTGTGGCAGAGAGGTGTTGATTCATCTCAGTGTTTTTTGTTTTTTTTAATTATTAATGAAAACTGAAAGGGGTCAGATTTATTACAGTGCTCATGTTTCACAATGGATAACTGTGTCTGATGTGCTGTTGGCATGGAAAGTACAAATGTGTTTTCAGGGCAGCGGTTAAAAGGAATCAGAATATGTGGAGCCCAGAGTGGAAGAACTCATTCAATACCTCAAGCTGCTGTTTGGTGACAATAAACAACTCACTCTTCTGTTTTCAGGAGTGACACGCGTCCTCTGAAACACGAATGGCGGCCCACACCACTCTTGGTGCTTCACAGGAATTCATCTGTGCCCAATTTTCGCCGTGAGGGCAAAAGGATGGAGGGTCTAAAGAAGCCTGGTATGACTGCTCTGAACCGTACTACAGCACTGCAAGACGAGCTCAGCAGACTTCGAGCACAGATCGCTAAGATTGTGGCAAGTGATTCTGGTAGGTAACACAGCCAGAGATGTGCCGCCACACTAGTATGTAATTGTAAGCTGTTGCTATAGCAATAGCAGCACTGTGATGGGTGGGCGATTGAAACTGGCACCCTGGTTAAATGAGCTCCTCAAGAGGATTGCAGATTTAAGACTGCTTTATTGAGGCTGCGGGAGAGTTATCGCTTCACATGGCTGCATTTCCTTTGTTGCCAAGTCAGCTGCCCTGATTTTTGCATGGTACTAAGATCTCTTGGCATCAGTTTGTAGGTCAGTGACTAAAGATAATCTCAGCAGTTGCAGCTGAGGGTCACCCATTGAACAGTAGCACTATTCACTTGTATTCTTTCACAATTCAAATAAATTAATTTCTGATAGAATCTAAAAAAAGGGAAGAGGATCTTCATCGATCACTATGATCATATCTCCACCTGAATGTCACTAATGGGGAAATAGGCTATAGAAATCAACCAAACTAGCTAAAAGCTGTAAACATGTTTGTTTCTGCTGTTAAATTGGGGACTTTAACAGCTGATCTGTGGATCCAGCCTTAAGTGGCTGTTTGAGGAATTGATGTTTAAGTCACTTGGGCCCTGATTTAATTTTTTCAAACTGCCTTATGAAGTGATTATTGGGCACAGCTTGTAGTGTGTGAGCATTGGAGGAAGCTCACACATAGGCGATTATGTGAAATATTAATAATTAAAAAGCAAACATAAGGCGTGGAAGCGGTGCTTTAAACAATATGTTTATCCTTTGACTTCAAATTGGATTAAAAAAGTAAATAAATGTCTCTGAGATGTGCGGTTGTTTATGTGGAACATTGCTGAGAGGCAAACTAAACAGCAGTTGCTGAACAGACTCATATCTCTGCTTTCTTTCAGGATCTAACCCCCTCACACCTGATCTGCTCTCCCCCGATGACACAAGCATGAGCTTTTCCATGGCACCTTTTGAGACGGCGTCTTACCAGCCAGCCGCCACGGCTGCTGCTTCCTTTGTCATCAGTGACGTCACAGAGGAGGAAGAACCAGAGGAAGAGGAAGATGAGAAAGATGTCGTCTCTGTGGTTTCAGAGCTGGTCCCCGACCCTCTGCCGTCTGTTTCTATGACAGCATCAGCTACCTTTGATCTGGATAGGCCTAGCATGGACTTTCGGGAGGCAGAGGAGGACACAGTGTCGCTGTCAAAGTCCACCAGTTTTGCTGATGTTATGGACATCCTGAAGGACATGAACCGCATGAAGATGAGCAAAGACAGGTAGGAGATGTTGATGTGCAAAAAGCGTCAAAGTTCTCCTATTGTGTTTGCAATTCATAGTAATGTTTTTATGTGTCTTTGGTCTGCGTGATTATAGGTACAATAGAGGCTGCACATCCCTCATGGAGGAGGACTCAGCCACACTGATTTCAGAAGCTCTGAAGAAAAAGTTTGTCCTAAAGGATGAAGATGTGGCCTCTGTGAAAAGAAAGTAGCATGAATAGGTTGATAAGAAATACCCGATCCTGCTGCTCCATGTAAGTCAGGAGAGAGTCACAGAGTTTTGTAGTGCTTGTTTAAATATATATATAATAATGCCTTTTTTTAATTAACATTTGACCACTGTTTTTAGGTAACTGTTATTTTCTTAGTTGTTTTTTTTCTCTCTTCCTCATTATTTTTAGGCCTTTGCCTGTGGAATATGTACCCATGGATCCACAACCTTGCTCCTCAGACCCAAGGCAATAGCTGTCTGCCAGAGATAGAACAAAAACACTTTGTCCCAGACATTTAAAACCAGTGCTGGTGCATTGTGAAGGGGAACAGCCAACTCTTGGTAACAGTCAGTTTTGGCACTGCGTCACACCTTTCAGTGCGTTCCTCTTTGAAATGTCTTTTTTTTTTTGGTTTATTTTCAAAAGGACTCAACAGACTTGATGCCAATGATGACCAATCACTTGGTCATATAAATCTGGTTTGTTTTTGTTTTTATTATAGCTAACTGGAGAGGCTGACAGTAAAACCATTATCATTTAGTTTTGGACCTAAATTGTGGAATGCCCCTCACTTTGAAGAGGGCCCTGCTCATGTTTCTTAGGTTTGCTTTCAGTTTTCCACGAAAGAGATGCAAATAAACCTTTGGTGTGTTTTAGTTATGTCCAGAAGTTCGCTTACATACTTGAAAATGTGTATGTATAGATGAAACAGCTGTAGTGTACATGCAGGGAAGTACAGTAGGTTATCACGGTGTGTATAACTTGGGATGTTTGCTGTTGATGTGTGCATTTCAGTACTGAGTCTGCAGATATGCACAGTGTCATGTACTGTCGTGTTGCTTACTCCACTGCACCTCTGCCCTTTTGTTTGAGAGTAACATATAGATTGATAGTCACTGATTTTCAAAGTCTAAACTGAAAGGGGAGAGAATATATTAATAATAATACAGTTTTAAGGGCATAAGGGGGACATATGCCCCCATCCTAAGTTGTGTTTCCAGTAAAGACAACAACAGATGCAAGCTTGTGCAGCTAGGTTTATTTACAAATTTGCTCGTGCGCAGCATGACTAATTGGTAGAGAAAACCATCTGTATAATGTTTATATCGTAATATTAAACAGGTGACTTTACTTTAGGCAGAGACTGAGCTGTGTGTGATGGAGCTTTTCCATCATGCTGAGTTTCTTCGATTTAGATCCGTCGACGCCTTACCTGTTCAGATGCCTAATTTTATCCCCGTGTTTGTTCAAAGTGCCATATACTCTGTTGGTCCTGAACGTACCCTCCATTCTCCTCCTTAAAGACTCCCATACAGTCATGTTAACCAGCTTTGTGTGTGTGTGTTTGTGTGTGTTTGATATTCCTGAGTGTTTGGTTTGAAAAACAAACAAAAAGCTCTTACAAGAAAAATACTTCCACACGTCCCTCCTCCGTTGTTGCCATCTTGTTTTTGCTGAGACGAGTGGGAATTCTTTCGCATGGTTTTGCTGTGCGAAGAGATACTGCTAAAGGTATGCGTTTGAACTGAGCAAGAATGCGCCCATCCCTGTTGTCATATGCAGTGGAGTTTTGTATGTTTTTTTCTTGCTGGACCTGCCTCGAAACTAACTCTCAGTAATCCGTTTTAAAGAGCTGAACTGAACAGAATACTGAGGAAAATGCCATATGCAAGTTTAAATATATTTACTACGTCTCTGGACTTGAAATGGTGAACCTTACACTGCATTCACTACCAGCTGCATCACGTCAATATTTACTATATTTGCTTTGAAGTTCTACTCTAGTTTGAGCATTTGTCACAGTTGTACCTCCATGTAGTCTTGAGCCTGTCATCACCATGTTTCTTTTGTCATGTAAGGACTTGTAAATAAAGAATGTGCTGATGTTTTGAAACTGTGATTTATTTTTTTTAATGATCATGCAGTGACAGGTGTTACCACAAGAGGGCAATGCAGGCAAACAAAGCTGTTTATCTTCTATTTAAAGGCACAATGATCCTTTATTCAGATGCAGGTTGATGTAGCTAAAACTTCATCAGTATGGAGGCCGCCTACTATCAGTTTTAGCACATGTGTAAGTAACATTTACTCACATACTGTGCTTAAGTTTCATTTTAAGTTTCTTTGGTTTATAAAGTGACTTGTACTTTAAAGGAAAATAATGAACTTTGGCACTTAACTACATTTATTTACTACTACTACTGTTAGAAAGACTAAGGGCTGCAGCCGACAGTTCGCGCATGCGCCCAGATCACACACGACGTACTTGGTACGTTCCCCTTTTCCTTTCAAGTGCAGACAGACACAGACGCCATTAGGAGCACTCATCGCCGACTCGCCAGACAATCCAGCCTCGCAGTGCCTGTGACTGCAGAGCTGCTCACCTTGTAGCAGATGCGAGATTGTGTGTCACTGATGATCCATCACAAGTTGCATCTGTGATCCCTACATGCTGAGCTCTGTGTATAGCCGTGCTGCATGATCCTTATTAAAGTTTCGCCAACATCCAGACTCTCGAGGTGTTCTTACCGACACACCGGGGCGGTCCCATGATACTCCGGCCCAGCCCTTACAGTCCATAAACAGTCACTCGTCTAAACAGTGGTCCTTCGAGCCGGATTTCGTGAGGCTGCCTTGGATTTATGCCTATGTGATGCAGCCTCCTCGACCTGGTGAGGAGCTTCCTGCAGCTTCTACACGCCCTAAGCGTCAGTCTCACCTGCCTGCTTACCTGAGAGATTATGAGGTCCGAGCAGCAGGTTGGGAACCGATAGAGCCACCCCCGGCACCACATGCAGCACAGCATACACAGGGTTCAGAGGACTGGACTCCCAACGTGGCCGCGGCAGAAGTGGGAAGGAGGACGGTGCAGGCATCCCGCTCCACCAGCGCCAGCCCTATCAGCCAGTATGCCGAGTCTACAGCGGAGGAGTGGAGCCCCGTTGGGGGACGACGATCCGCCGCGACACCTACACTTGAGAACGCATGGTACCCTTCCCGGTCCAGTGCACAGCTGATCGGTCCCGCTGGGAGCAACCAGACATCTCCTTCTGCCTTCTATAGACCGTGGGAGGGCCCTGATCAGCAGGAGGCACAGTCAGTGCCTCATGATGGACATGTTGGGTTATATAGACAGTCTGTGTCTCATAGTGATAAGTTGCAGTTGAGTGCTTATGATGATGAGAATGTTGTTTCCTTCTGTCAGCCCCCCGGTGGTGCCTCCCATGACCCGCAGCCCAAGTCTGCTTGGAAATCGCATGCAGAACCAGTGCTACAACCACAGCCTCTGAGGTTTAGACCGCCTGCGCCTCAGGGTAGTCATTATCCTCAGGGCCCTGGTGAGCACCCCACCTCCGCACGAGAACAAGACCTGATGGACTCCATCAACCGCATGATGCGGGAGTTACAACTCATCAAGGATCAAGCAGAGGGCCGCGTGCTGAGGAATCCACAGGTGGGTCAACAATATCCAGGTGAGCGGCCACACCATGAGCTACCTCCACCCCAGTATCAGCCGAGTGATTATTTTCCTCAGCCATCTTCATTCAGTCAGGCCTACATTCAGGGTTACCCGCACCAACCGGTTCCCGGCTGGACTCCAACCAGACTTGCCGAACCACCGAGCTTAGCTACCCGCAAGCCATCGAGCGCACCCTCAGGCCCTCAGGTGAGGTATGAGCCACACCCTATGGTGCACGTTGCACCAGTACACCAACCCCCCGCCTTCCTTAGAGAGAGAACGTACCGGGGACCCGTTCCAACCATTCCCGACTTCGCCAAAGGAGACCCTAGTGAATTCACCCATCTCAAGATCGCTTTGGAGAACCTTCTACCGCCTGACGCCACCGAGCTGTTCTGTTACCAAATTCTTCTGGACCACCTCAAACTAGAGGAGGCTCGCCTTGTAGCTGATGCCTATTTGAATTCATCTACACCTTATTCGGACACGATGGCTGCCTTGACCGACAGATTTGGTCAACCGCATAAGTTGGCCTTGAAGAAGATCGCCACGGTGATGAACGCTCCAGACATCCGACGAGGAGATTCCCAAGCCTTTCAGAAGTTTGCTTTACAAGTGAGAGCCTTGGTGGGAATGCTCCAGACCCTTGGACGTGAAGGCATAGCAGAGCTCCAGTGCGGGTCCCACGTCGAGCGGCTCTTGAGTAAACTTCCCTCTGACCTGCGATCAGAATTTCGGAGATGTACGTTCCGTCGATCAGGAGTTGGGTACAATCTCACCGACTTCTCCGATTGGCTGCAATATGAGGCGTGGTGCCAGGATAGTGAGAGCCATGCTAGGTTCCAGGACCCTCGGCCCGAGGGGAAACGACGCTCGGATCAGCGGCATGACACCAAGAATCCTCGTCCAGCCACGATCTTGCATGGGGTCGAGGTTACTCCTGACCAGCAGCCAGTAGAACCCCCCCAGTCGAAACCTGATCCACCAGGTAAGAAAAGGAACAAGCACGCGTACTGCCCATATTGTGAGTGTGAGGATCATTTCCTGAGCCAGTGCGACACCTTTAAGTCCTTTGATAAGGCCCAAGTTATCCAGTGGATAAAGTCTAACCGACGCTGCTGGCGGTGCGGCAGAGCACATCAGGCGGCCCAATGTGACCTGAAGAAACTCTGCAGCAAGTGTCAGGGCAAACACCTCCAGATACTACATGAGGTCAATGTTAGGCAGGCAAGGGAGAGGTCCTGTCTGGTCAGCTCGGCTACAGAGACGCTATACCTTGATCGGCCAGCAGAATGCAGCCGGGTCCTCTTGAAGGTTGTCCGGGTTCTTCTTCATTACGAGAACCAGACACTTGATACCTACGCGGTCCTAGACGATGGCTCAGAACGCACAATGATCCTGACTGCAGCAGCACATAAGCTAGGCCTCCAAGGCCACCCAGAATCTTTAGCCCTGCGGACCATCAGACAGGATGTACAAACCCTGGATGGCGCCTCCGTTACCTTCAGAGTTTCATCTACAGTCCAACCCAACCGAACCTTCCAGGTCAAGGATGCCTTCACTGCCGAACGTCTAAGCCTAGCTGATCACACCTATCCTGTGGCTGCACTCAAGAGAAGGTTCAAACACCTCCATGACCTCCCACTCCAAGCCTTTGACAAGGTACGGCCTATGTTGCTCATTGGGGCCGACAACCCTCACTTGATTACACCGGTCGAACCGGTGCGTCTAGGTCCCCCCGGTGGTCCTGCGGCCATAAAGACCAGGCTTGGTTGGACTCTCCAGGGGCCGGCTCGGATGGCAGAGCTCCAGCTATCACCTCAGCAGTGTTTATTCACGTCGCTCAGTCCTCGAGAAGCAGAACTGCTGAGGAATGTAGAGAAGCTCTGGCAGCTCGACCTCTTACCATCGAGCAGCGAGAAGCAGGTGACACGATCACGAGAAGACCAACAAGCCATTGATCTCCTGGAGTCCAAAACACAGCGCGTTGAGGTTCATGGTACCTGCCGGTATGCGACCCCTCTACTTCGGAGGAAAACCTTTCCGTCCTTCCAGGCCCCCATGGAGGCAGTAATGCCAAGGCTTAGGAGCTTGGAGAAACGCCTATTACAAGATCCCACGAGTGCAGCTGCTTATGAAGCCGAGATTGCGAAGCTGGAGGCCGCCGGTACAGTTGCTAAAGTAGTCAGGCCAGATATCTCATCCAGTGGAGAAAGCTGGTACATCCCACACCACCTGGTGCAACACAATGGGAAAAATCGAGTCGTATTCGACTGTTCCTTTCGATACAAGGGCCTCAGTCTAAATGAGTACCTGCTACCTGGCCCTGCCTTGAGCCCTTCCTTACTAGGCGTCCTTCTGCGGTTCAGAGAACACTGTGTCGGTGTTAGTGGTGACATCAAGGGCATGTTTCACCAAGTGTGGTTACTACCAGAAGACAGGCCCCTTCTGCGCTTCCTTTGGCGTAACATGCGGAGAGAGAACCCGCCGGAAGTCTACGAGTGGCGGGTGCTGCCCTTCGGTACCACGTGCAGCCCCTGCTGTGCCACCTATGCCCTGCAGAGGCATGTCTTTGACTACAGCAAGCCTGGAAGCACAGAGCGCTTCTCAATAGAGAAAGGCTTCTACGTGGACAATTGCCTCCAGAGCGTGCCATCCACACAAGAGGCCATACAACTGATCAACAACCTTAGAGACCTTCTCCAAAGTGGAGGGTTCGAGATCCGGCAGTGGGCGAGCAACGTGCCGGGCGTCATCAGCCACCTCCCGGCCGAGGCCAGGTCAGAGAAGCTAGAGCTATGGCTAACATGTGATAAGTTGGAAGCGCGCGAGTCCACCTTAGGACTGTGCTGGCAGTGTGACGCGGACACCTTCAGTTACAAGCACAGGCCTATCACCTATGACACGGTGACCATGCGGAACATCTACCGAGTGCTCGCCAGTCAGTACGACCCACTCGGATTCTTGCTACCCTACACCACAAGGGCAAAGGTCCTGGTCCAGCAGCTATGGGACCGGCGGAGGGACTGGGATGACCCCAGTCTCCCAGCAGAGCTTCTGACCGCCTGGCGCACCTGGGAATGTGAACTCGAACACCTACCTCACATACAACTGCCTCGATGTTACACACCGGCAGAGATGGACCACGCTGCAACCAGGAGAGACATCCACATATTCTGTGATGCCTCTGAGAAAGCGTATGGAGCGGTCGCTTACTTGCGGTCTGAAGATCCCAAAGGGAGGATCTGCATTGCGTTCCTTCTTGCACGCTCAAGAGTTGCCCCTCGGAAGCAACTTTCCATGCCCCGACTCGAACTATGTGCAGCAGTCACAGGAGCACAGTTGGCCAAGCTACTAAGGAATGAGCTCACCCTTGAGATTCGCCACTGTGTGCTTTGGAGTGACTCCACCACTGTCCTTACCTGGCTACATTCAGAGTCGTGTCGTTTCAAAGTGTTCGTAGGCACCCGGGTAGCAGAGATACAGGAGCTTACGGACCTCCAGTCCTGGCGATACATTGATTCCCCACGGAATCCGGCAGATGACCTCACAAAGGGGAAGTCCCTGCAACACCTAGGGGAACCAAACCGGTGGAGTCAGGGACCCAAATTTCTGCAGTTAGCCCCCGAAGAGTGGCCAACCCTTCCTTTGCAGCACTCCTCCGAGTCGGGAGACACTACTGAACTCAGACGTTCGGCTTTCTGTGGTCTGAGTAGCACCACTGATCCGCCGAGTATGGACTGGTCCCTATTCAAGACTTGGAAGGAGTTGATGGAAACACTAGCGCAGGAGCTTCACGGGGCGGCTGGGCTGTCAGGGCCACCTACAGCTAGTACATACCAGGATGCCGAATTCTTTGCTTTCCAGAGGGCGCAGCAAGAGAGCTTTGCAGATGACTATGACCTCCTCAAGGCAGGGAAGCCCGTAGCATCCAATAGTCGTCTCCTTTGCCTTGCTCCGGAGTTCGACACAACGCGTGCAGTCGTTAGAGTGGGTGGACGACTCCGTAGAGGGGAAGGATTAGATCCAGCTGCAGTACACCCCATTGTACTTGACCCTAGTCACCCGACCACCAAATTACTCATCCAGGAGTATGACACCAAACTGTGCCACCCTGGGCCCGAACGAGTCTTCGCGGAGTTAAGACGCAGGGTGTGGATCCTAAGGGGGCGTGAGGCCGTAAAGCGTTGCCAGCAGGTGTGTGTCGAGTGCCGTCGATGGAGATCCCAACCTGCTGTACAACGGATGGCTGACCTACCACCGCCAAGGCTTAGATTGTTTAAGCCAGCGTTCTACTCCTGTGGTATTGACTGCTTCGGACCGCTCCTGGCGAAGGTTGGCCGAAGAACGGAGAAACGATGGGGTATACTCTTTAAGTGCCTCACCACCAGAGCGGTACACCTAGAAGTGTTACCTTCACTTGACTGTGACTCCTTCTTGATGGCTCTCCGGAGGTTTGTAGCTCGGCGAGGCAAGCCAGCAGAGTTGTACTCAGACCAAGGAACCAATTTCCGAGGAGGTGAGCGGGAGCTGAGGGACACCTTTTCCAGCCTATGTCCTGACCTCCAGCAGCAGTTAGCCACACAGCAGATTGCGTTCCACTTCAATCCACCAGCGGCACCTCACTTCGGCGGAGCATGGGAGCGCGAGATCCGGTCAGTAAAGTCTGCCCTGTACACCACTCTGGGTGCTCAGACTGTGAGCGACGAAGTTCTCAGAACCATCTTAATAGAGATTGAATCCATACTCAACTCTAAGCCGCTAGGTTACGTTTCGGCCGATGTAGCAGACGTTGACCCTGTCACGCCCAATTACCTGCTGATGGGGCGGCCAGACAGCTCCCTGCCCCAGGTAGTCTATCCGCAATCCGAGCTCCTTGGACGTCGGAGGTGGAGGCACTCTCAGGTGCTGGCAGACAGGTTCTGGACGGCATTCGTAAAGAACTACTTACCTGGTCTGCAGCTACGGAACAAGTGGAGGACCACTACCCCAGACATGATGGTTGGAGCCGTAGTCATGGTAGTAGACCCACAGGTGCCTCGATCGGTTTGGAGAATCGGAAAGGTGGTGAAAGTGTTCCCAGGCCCAGATGGTCATGTCAGGACGGCCGAGATACAGATCGAGGACAAGATATACACCAGGCCAATCACTCGTCTCATCATTCTGCCTAAGATGCCGGAGGAGGAGGTCAATGGGCCGTGAGCAGGGAGGCTCACTTCAGTCTTTCTAGGGAGCACATTTGGCATCAAATGTGGGGGCGGCAGTGTTAGAAAGACTAAGGGCTGCAGCCGACAGTTCGCGCATGCGCCCAGATCACACACGACGTACTTGGTACGTTCCCCTTTTCCTTTCAAGTGCAGACAGACACAGACGCCATTAGGAGCACTCATCGCCGACTCGCCAGACAATCCAGCCTCGCAGTGCCTGTGACTGCAGAGCTGCTCACCTTGTAGCAGATGCGAGATTGTGTGTCACTGATGATCCATCACAAGTTGCATCTGTGATCCCTACATGCTGAGCTCTGTGTATAGCCGTGCTGCATGATCCTTATTAAAGTTTCGCCAACATCCAGACTCTCGAGGTGTTCTTACCGACACACCGGGGCGGTCCCATGATACTCCGGCCCAGCCCTTACAGTCCATAAACAGTCACTCGTCTAAACAACTACTTTATACTACAATGAGCAGTTTGTGCATGTGATTTTTTTTCTTTTTTGTATGCAAAATAGGTTTGAAATGCGGGACATTTAGAAGAAGACTAACCAATTGACCTTTAAAATAATGTAAATGACCTAAATATGTATTCCAACAAATTTCTTACCAAAAGGACAGAGTGGAATTTCCATAGACTGCATATAAAATATATACAGTTGAGATTTACATGTACTTTGTGGTATTCCCTTAGTTTTATATTATGCTCAGTTCTAATTAAAATTAATACAATGTCAACTAGATGTGGTGGATTCAACTGTTATTGTTACCTTATACAGAATATTTTATTGGTTTATTGTAAGTGATGCTTTCACATGTAAGCAGTATTATTTTTGTCAAGATAGAGCTAATTTTATCTTCCACATGAATGAGTTGTTTAGCCCGAACAACAATGCTTAAATAACATAATGTAAATAATGCTAACAGTTGTCAAATAAATATGGGGCTTGAAAAGAGCAAGATGGTTCTCTGAAATGAAGTACGGAGGAAAAAGTAGCGCAACATGCAAATCTTCTATTAAAGAACTGAATGAATGAATGGAGTTGCTTTCTTCCACTAGTGCAATTTAACTCTGCCCCTCGTGCAGATGATGGTAGATAAAGTTTAGGTGCCTGTAATATCACATCACACTGACTAAATCTGACAGTCACAACATGCACAACCTCTTCACTTGATTACTCCAGTGGAGTGTCTGTACTCATGTGATTTTCCAGGATTATTGCTAACCCACATTCTTTCCCATTTCCTGTTCTTTCTCAGGATGATCCGGCCCCTCAGTGAGTCGCAGTCTATTTTCTGTGAGAGTCCTTGGCCTACTTTGTCCCTCTTCACCTCCACGATGGACTTCCTACCTATTTTAGATACAGGGAGATGTCTGTGGAGAGCTCAATTAATAGGTCTCAGTGTCAAAACGAGGCTCTTTTAAACCTATAAATAAAGGCCTTTAGTTCAAAGTGACATTGACACATTTTCATTACTACGACACTTGTTAGAAGAATTTCAAAGCGGGCTAATGCACTTCTGAATGAGCAGCTGCAAAAAGTTCCCTGGAAATGTCAAAAATGATTAGACTTGACAGAATAAAGCCAAACTCTGAGTTTCACACCAGAGACTTGTTTCTTTATTTAGAGGTCACTGTTCTTTTCTAATGCCAACTTCATTTCCTCTGCAGAATTTAAATTATAAGTCCTGTTATAAATTCATTCTATATTTCTGACATCAAATTTACTTTTAATAAGTCTGACAGCACAGCAGCCTCTCAGACAGCACACAAAACCTCAAAGGCAACATTGGATATTTGACTTAGACATTACAACTGACTCAGGAATAACTAAACAACCCTCATATATTAGTAGACCAAGTATTACAATATGATTTCCACTAGCTTGATTATTATGTAAATGAAGACTGCTATACACTCATTGGACACTTTTTTGGCACATCTGTTCAACTGCTCATTAAGAATATATCTCATCAACCAATCACATGACAGCAACTCAGTGAATTAAGATATGTAGACATATTAAGATGACCTACTGAGGTTCAAACTGAGCACCTGAATAGAAGAAAAAAGGTGACTTAAGTGACTTTGAAAGTGGCATGGTTGTTGGTGCCAGATGTGCGATTCTGAATATTTCAGAAACTGCTGATCTCCCGGGATTTTCCCACACAACCATCTCTAGGGTTTACAGGGAATGGTCAGAAAAATAGAAAATATCCAGTGAGCAGCAGTTCTCTTGGTGAAAATGCCTTGTTGATGCCAGAGGTCAGAGGAGAATGGCCAGACTGCTTTATAGGAAATTTTGACCATTCTTCTAGAAGTGCATTTGTGAGGTCCAACACTTAATCATTAAGTGAAAGCCGTGTGCAGCACACAGGCTATATATAAAATATGTAGATACTATTTTGTCTCCCACTTAAAGCTCTCTTTTAGTTCTTTGGTTGCTGACATCTTGATTTATTTATTTATTTTTGGAGTCAGCCATCTTACCATTTGGAGTGAGTGGAGTTTTCAGCTAGCTAGCAAGCTTGGTCAGCAGGGAACATACACTATAATGCCAAAAGTTTTTACTCACCCATCCAAATCATTGAATTCAGGTGTTCAAATAACTTCCATGGCCACAGGTGTATTAAACCAAGCACTTAGACATGCAGACTGCTTCTACAAACATTGGTGAAAGAACGAGTCGCTCTCAGGAGCTCTTTGAATTCCAGCACCACTTTATTCATGAAATTTCCTCACTACTAAATATTCCACAGTCAGCTGTTAGTGGTATTATAACGAAGTGGAAGTGATTGGGAATGACAGCAATTCAGCCATGAAGTGGTAGGTTATGTAAAATCACAGCGGATGCTGAGGCGCATAGTGCACAGCAGTCAGCAACTTTCCGCAGAGTCGGTTTCTACAGACCTCCAAACTTCATGCGGCCTTCATATTAGCGCAATGGGTTTCCGTGACCGAGCATCTGCATCCAAGCCTAACATCACCAAAAGCATCTGATACAGTGGTGTAAAGCATGCTGCCACTGGACTCTAGAGCAGTGGAAACGTGCTCTCTGGAGTTACAAATCAGCTTCTCCATCTGGCAATACAATGGACTAGTCTGGGTTTGGTGGTTGCCATGAGAATATTTTTTTGTCTGACTGCATTGTGCCAAGTGTAAAGTTTGGTGGAGGGGGGGTTATGGTGTGGGGTTGTTTTCCAGGAGTTGGGCTCAACCCCTTAGTTCCAGTGAAAGGAACTCTTAATGCTTCAGCATACCAAGATATTTTTTGACAATTTCATGCTCCCAACTTTGTGGGAACAGTTTGAGGATGGCCCCTTCCTGTTCCAACATGACTGCACAGCAGTGCACAAAGCAGGTCCATAAAGACATGGAGAGCGAGTTTGGTGGGGAAGAACTTGACTGGCCTGCATAGAGTCCTGACCTCAACCCAGTAGAACACCTTTGGGATGAGTTAGAGTGGAAACTGCGAGCCAGGCCTTGATGTCCAACATTAGAGTCTGACCTCACAAATGCGATTCTGGAAGAATGGTCAAAAAATCCCTATAAACACTCCTAAACCTGTGGAAAGCCTCCCCAGAAGAGTTGTAGCTGTTATAGCTACAAAGGGTGGGCTGACATCATATTAAGCCCTATGTATTAAGAATGAGATGTCACTCAAGTTCATATGCTTGTGAATACAGACGAGTGAATACTTTTGGCATTATAGTGTACATGTGTGCATTTCACAGACACAGTAACCTTCTAATTAGTGCTGGTTAACAGACTAAAAAAAAAATTTGTTTAATTCACCAGAACTAGAGTACAGGCTGCTTGGATGGGCTCACATGTTTGCATCATAACCATGGTTACAAGGTCCATTTCATTGACTTTCGATAGCTGTGGTGAAGCATGGCACCCACCTGTCTCTCAAAGCAGCAACATGTCTAATAATACAGAACATAAAGGGCCCTTTACTTGCAAAATTACATCACTGCAGTGCTCTTCGTCAACCCAGCAGTCAGTGCAGTGCATGCTTCTTCTTTGTCAAGGGACTATAAGCTTTAGCACAATATAAACAGATGAGTTTTAAAAAATATTAACTCCTGTACATTTGTTATAAAATGGAAAATTAGCTATAGAGACTAAATCCATTTTTCAACACTATACAAACATTTTTATTACTGCTGTAAAGTTGGTCATTCTAACATGGAGACTGACTCATTTTTGGAGCCATCAGCATCAAGTGGTCATTTGAGGAACTGCAGCTTTTGGTGCTTCCATGTTGGCTTCTTTTTCAGCTACAGAGGTTGCTGCTTCTGCAACAGTGGCTCTGGAGTTTGGCCCAAAACCCCGAAACTGGGAAGTAGCTCCCGCCAAGTTTCCGCTCTACAATAAGATGCGAAGCAGCAAACATGCCAACAGGTAGAGCATCTGTCATACTGACTGGTCAGCATGTCTCCTCCATCTCCCTGAGCATCAGAGCTTTTTGTCAGTGTCTCTTTACGTTGCTGGAAGCTCCACAGAAGCCTGTCTTTGGAAAGAGAAACATCCCTCATGTGTCCCATGCTGCCCAGACGCATCTGTTACTTTCAAGAGCAGTGGACTGCTTTTAGGTTCCTTTGTGGCAGTGGAATTGGATGAAAGTTTTACTTTGAACAGAAGCATTGTCAGGGTTTTTTGGTTTTGATTAATCTATCTGACAAATGTGCAAAAAGCTATTGCAGAAAGGAGGGCATGTCTGAGCTACAGCTGAACTGAAGCAAAACCGAATGATGGCAGACCAGTCAGCAGCCATCACTCTCACAGCTCGGGTGTAACAGAGAACATGTCACAGGCGAAATCATTTAATAGCACATCCATTGCATCTTTGCCAGGAAATGGCTTCATTTGTGGCTCACACCTCAAAATACACCATTAGCATTTGAGTTCAAAATAAATCACTGAGGTTACAGAAAAATGTGACATTATTATAGTCTTGCAGGAAGTCTGGCACTGAATATTAGTACAGTTTGATACATTTAAAGAATGATACAATGATTAACTATAATACTTTTTCTTGAATATAACAAAGTATTTTTCCATATCTATCGAAAAGAGACTTTAAGTTGTTACATATATTTTGAGTATGTTTATTGAAATTTGACACTTTGAGACAACATTGAGGTTTGCTCTCCCTTTGCTTTAGTTTCAGTCCCTAAATTGGGCATAGGTGTGATTGTGAGCGTGAGTGGTTGTCTGTTTCTCTGGACAGGTCGTCAGCCCCTGTGATGTACTGACGACCTGTCCAGTGTCCAAGTTTGGCCCTATGACAGCTGGGATAGGCTCCAGCCACCTTGTGACCCTGAAGATGATAAGCGGTTAAGAGGATTCTTTGGGAAATGTCTCAAAACTAAATAAACTATTGTTGCTATCTGGGTTTCAGTTAGAAAATGCTTATTTGACTATGAAGCTGCTTCCAGTACTACATAGAAATGTCACTTTGTTGCTCAACTTTGGAAAGACCACAGGAAATACCAAAGGGAAAGTGCACCGGGCTTCGTGATGATCAAAACAGCTCTGAAACTCTGTCCTCCTCATTATCTACACAAGAGAAAAAGCTACCTGTAGAAACATGAGTATTCCAGGGTTTTTATTTGTGTGATATATGTCGACCATGGCAATATGTAAAGTGCTGACGGCTAAGCAATCCTGGTACAGCTTCACACCGCTCGGATGTGCGCAAGACTTTTCAATTGTGTCTACCATAGAAAGAAAAAAAAAATCACAGAATGTGTAAAAACTTAACAGCTTTTTTGTGTTTGTCTGCGTGTTCACTTCGAGTGTCATCTTCCATGTAGTATCGTAGCAACAACCAGCTGAATGAAGCAGCAACTGAGTGGATGACAAGGGTCTGGGGGAACACAAGCACAGCATCTGCTGCTTCTACCCGCCCACCCTCCCCAAGAGTCACCCACGCATCCGCCCGCGTCATCAAGACAGAGAACCAACACTTATGACTCACAACAGCAAAAGCGCCACAAGAGCTGTTGCAGCTCAATTGAATTCACTCTGTTGCTTCTATTTTTGGGCCTTTGTAGTGCTTCTATCTTATTAGTGGGTTAGCCCTCTAAACATGATTGCTTTGTGATGCAAAGTAAATTGCGTCTGTAAGTGGGACTGTTGATAGCGCTTGAGTGTGGAGTTGCCCTGCCTCTCACTTTAACAGTGTGGTGAACCTGTTGCTGCTTTTTCGGTGTTGTGTTGCAGCTCTTTCCAGAACATCAGAGTATAATATCTGTAAATCTACATGGCATAAATTTAACTCTTACTTTATCTGCTTTGTATTTGATGCTAAATTAGCTGAATTTCTTCTCTAACTGGGATACTCCACAGTTACTTGACTCCACAGAGTTTGGCTCTTTAAAAGAGCTTTCTTCTTTGTCCAAAACAAGAATAAGATTGTTAGAAATCTTCTCACTAAACTCTTGGCATGAAAACAAATGCTTATTTCCCAATACTGCCCTTTAAATATGGCACCCAAAAGTGCTCGTGAATTGACAAATGATAAGAAAAAACGACATGAAAGGTGAGCAGTGTAATGAAGATGAATTACACACAGGGCTGACGGGTTCTGTATGAGCAAAGCAGAGCACCAGACACCTGTCATTTGTTCCAATGCGTCATTGCATTTGGAGAAAATCATATTCATAGTCTTGTTTTAGCCTGCAGAATTCTCATGCATGGCAAATGTTTTATTAGCTGACTTTGCAGGATAATATCTTAAGGACTGGGTCATCTCAAAATGTAACTGGTAAATCTGGTAAACGAACAGTGCTGATGATTGTTTTAAGAAATGAGATGGAGATGGAAGCATAAACTAGCTCCACAGCTTTGAGTCACATTTTGATAAGAAACCGATAAGAGCCAGTTTGTTAGTCCCAGATGGTACCCTAGTATTGTGGCCTACATGGCAGCCATTCATAAGTGATGCAGTTTCTGTAGCTACCATGATGATGTGCAGTAATGTGAGTATGCTCAAAGCAATGATTGGAAGTAAATAGGAGTTTTCCTAAAGTGGGCTGTTGCTGGAATGAATGAAAATACTAAGAAGCTGATATGGCAGGTAGTTTTTAAACTTATGAGCTGACTTTGTATAATGTATTCAGATGCATTTACTTGTCCCATTTAGACTACTTTACTCAAATATGACTAACAAACTACAATGTTGTGGCCATTTAATGCAAGGTATTTGAGAGAACCTTTAGGCTATAAAGCCCTTAAAAATCACATAAACATATATTTAGTTTATTTTTTTTAAATTGTGCTTTAGCTGTTATTGGCAAACAATAATCAAATCACCACAACTGGACCTCCAAAGATAACCTGGGCCCACTGAAGCCTCCTTAGCCTGGTTGGCTGCCCAGCCTTAAATGTCTTAATTCAAATAAGTAATTTTAAATGCTGAATTGATCATTATTTGTGAATTATCACTACAGTACATCAATCCTCAGCACCCCCATTCTAAAATTATGCTTGAGTGGCTATTAACAAAGGTGAAAAAACTTATTATTATTATTCATATATAGAGAGACAAGGCTTGAATATGGGGAAAAAATTCAGAGTATGCATCACTTATATAGTTCATTTTAAAGACTCGCTATGGTGATTGCATCCATGTTGTATTTGACTGGCAGCGCTAAATAGATCCCAAATCACAAATAAAGGAATACTAAGAGAAAGGATAAAGCAGTGTTGATGGTAAGACTATAAAATAATGCCATTCTTGTCCTTGACCTGGTGATCTAAGTTAATGTTATTTGAGCTAACAGCACAAGGACTGGCAGAAAATGTTAAATGTTTTCAGTTCTAATTGTATTTCTGATATGTGAATTGTTTGCTTGATGTACAATTCCTTAAAAAACAAACAAACTGTGGGTGTATTTTGTGGTATACAGTATAGTCATGGTAAAAAGGAAAGTATACCCACTTTCAGTACATCCATTCATTTACATCCATTTTCTTCCACTAATCCAGTTGGGCTGGAGCCCATCCCAGCTATTAGAACATAAGGAAAATAACCTCAGACATGACATATTACATTGTGTCATTATTTATTTAACAAAAGCTAAAATGCAGCCACAAAACTTCACAAGTGTAGAGTTCAAAACTTGAAATCACTTTCAAAGACAATGTGGTCTTGAACGAGTCAAAGATTCAGGAAATAGAGGGACTAATGAGCTATTAGATTAAGCCATTAAAGATGCATCATTTTTTGAAAATGGGTGTGGTCTGAGAGCTCATTGGTATCATGGTCAGTGTATTGCCTCATGGGATTTTGCTGTCAGTAAAAAAAATATATTTAAAAAATTATAATTATAAATTCCACAAAAATACTGAAAGGTAGAGAAGCACCTACAGAAAAACGAGGCTCTGAGACAATGTTTGTCAATTTTTGCCAGTTAATAAATGTGTCTGTGACTCAAATATTGGTGATATCCCTCAAAGACATTTTCTGGCTTCATAACAGTTACAGATTGGACAACTACAGATAAAGAGTACTGGACCATAAACAATCTGTTTTGGCTAAAACTTGATCACTGGTTGCATACTTCATCAAACATGCAGTTCATGTAGAATTGCACTCTTCGCATGAAGTGAGATGTTTTATTTATATTCTGGGATCAGTTCAGTCATGAAACCTGATTCATTAAAGAAGGGTTCCAACTGTGCTGTTAACCCCTCTATAACATGGCCAGCCAGTATTTACTGGTACTTTAATGAGTGAACTAGTGAGCTTTCTCTCTGCTTCTCTTCTGCCTTTGATTCACATATATGTGATTGCTGAAGAGCAATCCCTTATGAGTGCTTCAACATGGACGCAATCGCCATAGTGACTCTTTAAAATGGACTGCCCTGAGATGTAAAACCTTAAAGCCAATTAATGCCAGACTAAAATAATAAAGCCAATTCTAGGTTTTACTCAGTAAAGTCAGATAACTCAGACTTGAACATTCCTGGAAGACAGACCTGAGGAGGAGTTTATTTTCAAAATATGCTGTACTCATGATCAATTCTTCCTCTTATAGAGATATGATCCTCTCAGTGAAACAGAGGACCAGCTGTTCAGTGCTTTGGGCCTCTGCTGTCTCATTAGTCCTGACTGGCACACACCAGGCTAAGAAATGACCAGCTGGAAACCAGCTACATGACTGGAAATGCGTCACCGGTTCGAATGCGGTGACGTAAGAATGGTGTTTCAGTTTGAACCGCAGCGCTTTTACTTAAATCAGCATTTAGTAAAATGAACAGAACGTTCAAAATCTCAATGAACTGAGTTTTACACCTCTGAAGTGTGAGATCCTGTGAGGTGCTGAAGATTCACGAATCAGCAGAGACAGAGGAGGCAAAGTTGTTGTTTTAGAAACCTGCCATTAATGGCCAACTGTGGTGTTCACAGAACTTGAAAGGACATATGCATACGCCACGGGCACATTATGTCTTAATTTCTCCTGAGGGCTTGGTGGAACAATTAATGCCAGTTTTCTAAGTAGGGCTCCAGCACATGATTCTCCATAAAGCCTATAAACTACTCTATTTTAATCTCTAAAAAGACATCATTAGTGAGTTTCAGAAGTGTTTATTTCAATAGAGTCTTCAACATAGCCTGGTCAGCTTTTCCCCATTTTCAATATTTGTGCTAAGCTAAGCTAATTGCCTGCTACTCTTTCTTATGGTGCACAGAGATACAAAGTAACTAGAAAGAGTATTGGTAGGAATATTTCTTAAAGGTACTGTGATGACTTCATGAAAGCTAGAGGGCAGCTAGCAGCCTGCCAGCAGCAACTAGGGAATGTGAAAAAAAGCCAGTGAACAGTTGTGTTAACCATGTATGTTAACAAACAAACAAAAAAAGAACATTATTATTTTACAAGTAAAACTTGTACATTTCTTTAAATTGAAATCTTTCTCTCTCTCTCGTTCACTCTCTCTCTCTCTCTCTCTCTCTCTCTCTCTCTCTCTCTCTCTCTCTCTCTCACACACACACACACACACACACACACACACACACACACACACACACACACACAAAAATACTCCTAGCTCTCATTACTTTATTGTACCCTGCAGAGACCAGTCTTAGGGTGGCTCATAATAAGATAGGCTAATTAGCCTGGGTTCTTGGGGAATCCATTTGCCCATTACTGTAACACATGCTGGGGACATATGCATGCGTGTGTGTGTGTGTGTGTGTGTGTGTGTGTGTGTGTGTGTGTGTGTGTGCGCGTGGTTATAATGTCAAATGTACTGGGCCATTTGTAATCATGTGACATTTAGATGAGTTAAAGGGCCATTTCAGCTTTTATTTATAATCTGATTAAATAATCTGGTTCTTTTTATCTGCTGTTAATGTCCACTGAATGCAGATCAAATTACAGTATTTGCAGGCTTTAAACTTGCTTGTTTGATCTGAAATTATTCCATTTACGGATCTCAACAGAAATGGTTTGAAGTGCCTTACGATCCCTATCAATAGCAGAGCTGCTGCACTGTTAAATTAGAAAGCATTCACTGTACAGAAGCTCAAATGTGATGATAGTAATCTTTCATCCTGGAATTCAACTTCTTATCAATTTTCTACCATGTTGTTAGAAAGTCACAGTTGGAATAAATCTTGAAAAGAGAAAAAATTATATAAAAAACTTGATCTATCATTAGTTATGATAGCTAATGATCCAAACATACGCTGGGTCTATCAGCGCTTTAATTCATCCCTGAATGTGACAACACTGATGACACTTATCATGTCTTCTTGGCACAGACACTGATGTGAACACCATGTGCATGAGCAGGAGACTACACTCCAAGAATAGCTTGGTGACATGTTGAGTCTCCCAGAGGAGCTGCGAACCCAACAAAAAGAGGCAATACGTGGAGTTTGGCGCATGCAAGTGTGACAAAGTCTGAGAGGGGATTTTTTTGGTATTCAAGACACAGTGAGCGGAAATGGCACCAGTGGATCAGGCTATGAACTGTTTACAAAGACAAGTGACCTTTTGAAGCCACATATTATGATTTGTTTACAAGGATACACCATGAATAAACAAGTCAGAAGCATAAAGCCATATTCATTTTGTTATGGAAACACATTCATGGAAATCTTTATGATTTAACAAGAATCAGGCGGCATTCTTGTCACTACTAACAGCTTCAATACTTTTGTGCCCCTTTTTGTGCCACTGTGTACACATAGGCAGATGTAATGTCATGTTTTAAGTAAATTTGGTGGATATAATGTATTTGCAACCTATCACTGTTACTGAACTTTCAGTGCTGGTGGAAATTTGGTGAGGGAATATTTAGCCAGTTAATTAACTATTAATAGATTGTAACCAGTGCTGTACTGAATAGGGACCATGCAGATAAAAAATTGTTAAATAAAGATATGTGAGCAGATATATAAAGCCTGTTGAAAGCTCATTTGCATGAAAATCAGGGTTGAAACAGCCAAGTAATATATTGATAAAATTGAATTAAACTATTGAATGACCTGTATTAAATACTTTTAACTGTATTGCCATCAGCTCAGCTGTACTCTGTGAATTTAGCAGTTAGTGTATTTATTGCCAAATAGAAAATGTTACCATGCTACCACAATGAACAGGTTGGGGACATTATGTGTGTTAACTATTAGCACATTTGTGTCAACCTTTTCAAGATTTTAGCATTAGAGACCTTATATATCACCCACTGGCTATTGAAGGCCCATGGTAAAGCCTCTAGGTGAGCATTTTCACTGTCTCCATGTTATGAAACCAAATGTGTTTTGAAACCAAATGCAATGAAGGAAGCCTGGAGCTGGCAGAAAACCATGAGAAACTGCACGCTCATACTGTAATGGCTTCTCAATTATGAGGTAGACCTGCCCTAAAGCATATCTTGCTTTAGCCCCTTTTTTGACCCTAACATGCAGTATGATATACAAAAAACTTCATGCTGTATCCAGGAAGGCTTGAAACCCAGACTTCCTTTTGCAGTCAGAGGAGTTGGCCACTTATGGCCATTAAAAAGAATGCAGCTTAAAAACACTTAAGCTCTGTACACACTGGAAGTGATTTGCAGTGATGTGGAGACTAGAGACCATAGAAAGTGAATGATATTTGGTGACTTCAAGCAAATACAGGCAACATAACTGCTGGCAAAGTGAAGATGGCGGGACCCTAGATAAACTTTTCTCAACTTCCAGGTGAGTCACTGAAGCAACTACCAATGAGAGTGCAGAATACCGTTGATTGACACATGACCTGGTAGTAAATACATTAGAGAGTCACCTGGAATGCCCGCAAGTGACCAGCCATCAGCTTCAAAGCAATGTGCAATGAGCAGCAGTGTTATCGCAGCTTTATGTGTTGGCTTCACTTTTCAGATCTGGAAAGTATGGCCAACTTTTATATACAGTCTGTTGTCAGCATGCTGATGTTAGTGTTAATTATTTCAAAACACCACTGTGTCTAAGCACAGCCTCACTGGCGATGCCTTTGTAAAACTATAAACCATAGGCCTTATTTTCTTACTTAAGCCACTGTACCAACCTGCATACACATTTCAGAACATCCTAAAATACACTCCCTCATCAGCATCCTCATTTCAATCATGCATGAGAAACCAAGTGGGATCAAGCGTTGTACGGCCTAAAGATGAAGTTTTTTTTTATTTGCGGTGGTATGTGTGTGTGTGTGATATATGTTTATTTTGACCCTTAACATCAGCTGTTGCATTAGTATGAAAACAGAACATACCCTTAAAATAGAGAAATATATGAAAAGTTTTTAGTGCGCATTCTTTTTTCTTTGTGAAGAAATAAAATAACATAAACGTGCATTTAGTGGCAATCAGACACATGTTCAGAGGATTGTACCTGACTTAAGCCAAATCTTTCAAATGGCTCATTTTTCCTGAGTATAACTAGTAGAAGTTAGAAATAAGTAGAAGTTAGATTAATTAATGAATAAAAATGATCAAGTACTCTATGGTTATAACAACTGAAAAAGGTGGCTCTTTTTGATGGGCATAACTTTTTTTTTTCTTCTTTTGGCTGATCCCTTATTCACAATTGAGGTTGCCACAGTCAATGGATCCGTTTATTTGGTTTGGCATATTCTTCTGCCAGAAGCCCATCCTGATGCAACCTTCCCAGGGATTTGCGCCTCCATGTATTCTCAAATTGAATGTGATGTGAGAATGTGATGGTTCTCATACACAGAAATAGTACATTAATTCCAAGAAAGAAAGGAAGAGAAATACTTAAAGCAAGCCAGCAACTGTGGGCCCTGAAACTGCACAACTCCCTTACTTGCATTTCCTTAATGAAACGTTTCATTTGGAATAATTAACCCCTATTCCTCCTGCTTCATCACTCCGTATTTCTCTCTCATTTTTTCACGCCCTTCTTGCACTCTTGACGGACCAGCAGCTGAGAGAGGAAATTACAATGTTCTTTCCCTGTCTCGCTTTCACACTTGGCTCTCTACGCTTGCTTCCTGGCACAACCGGTCAGGCATTTGGTTCTTTCTGTTGACATGAGTCACAATAACCACACACATACACCACATGGACCGAATGTATCATTGGCTCATGCTCTGGTTGAGTAACCCGGGGGATTGTCTTGTGTTCTCTCCAGGTGGCGGGCGGTCGTGTGAAAGCGCAAGACATCGGCTCATTTGTGGTGTCAAATGAGCTGAAGCTTCATTTTTACACCACTTTTACTACACTGAGAAAATACAGAAGTATACCCTTTCACAAACTAACAAGTCCAGGGTGAGTCTAACTGTTATAACAAAGTCACACTCTTGATTTAGACTGATTGCTCTTTCTGAAAGTAGGTGAAGTCTACTGACTTTCTGGGGACCAAGCTAGACAAATAAAACAATCTTCACACCTTCTAAACTACACAAGCACATTTTAAACAACCTGTAACTCATTGCAATCAGTCATTTACTGGAGATATGCAGGTGTGTGTCATGTCAATTGTTACCAATCTCTGCACTTTCATTTTTCTGTGTTTTCTCTGATGAATACCTGCTCAAGTGCTGAACCTCGTTTTGGGTGATCCTGTAAATTGTAGAGAGAATCTGTTTCACTGTGGCATGTCAACATCCACAGTTTTGGGGTAAAAGTCTGACAAACAAAAGGGGGAATTACAAACATAATTATTCTTGATCTTATTTCAAACCCTTCAGAGGAACCTCTTGGGAAAGTAGCTGACTTTTCAGGGATTGAATCCATTCTGATCTGGATTAGAAAACTCAGTATGTAGTCTCACTCCTTGGGACTGTGTTGGTGTTTGCATTCCTGTCAGAGTGAGGCGGCTGCAGTCTGGCACCTGCCTCCTTCGTCCTGCAATATAACTTCAAGGACATCACATCGCAAGGGAGCCAGGGGGGAGGCAACATGATGTATCACTACAGTGAGTATCACACCTATCACTTCTGAGGTGAGTAAAATGCCTCATGTTTCACTGCAAAACCTAAAGAGTCATAATGCTGTTGATTCCCAAGTAATAGCTTATGAATGTGTAAATATACAGGATTGTGTCAGTGTATATTTGGGGGTATTCTTTCTGAAAAGTCAACTGCAACAGATGGGCCTCTCGGTGTATTTACTTACCTAACACTGGTTTGACATTTTGAGAAATGGGGTATCCTTATTGAGGTTATTGCTCAGTGCTAGATGAGGTACTTAAAGATTTCTAGCAGTACCTCTAAAGCTTATGATCAAGTATTATTTATTTAGTTCACACAATATCTAAATGTGGTAAAGCACATGATTTCTTAGCTGGAACAACACTGAATTTCTTCATTTACCCTTTGTTTTTGGACGTGGTTTTATTAATGAGGTTAATGCTGTAGGTGCTGGTAGGCAGTTCTACTTGGTGGCAAGTTAACTGTTTCTCCAGGTCTTTAGTCTAATCCGACTGGTCCATGATGTAGTTTAGAAGCTGATAGACAAACATGAAAGTGTTATCAATCCTTTCATCTAAAGTCAGCAAGGGATGTTGCATCATCCCCTTAATAATTTAGTATTTTGTTGGTCAAAACAAAGCTTCTATCTATTTTTCAGTACACACACACTTAGATTCACTTGCTATCTGTGTGAGGACATTTAGTGACATAATAAATTACCTAGCCCATTATCCTAGCCATCCAACTGCATGTCTAAGCTGAAAATAAAGTTATTTCTAACCTGAACCCTAAAACAATAATAAAAACCTCAATCAGTACTTTGAAGGGAGTGTGAGAGATGAGGACCAAACTAAAGCTCCTTATTTTTCCAAAATTTCCTCACTCAACAGTCTTAAAGTCAAACTGTTCTTCACCATGATGGGTAAGCAAGTGAAAACACACAGACACACACCTAAACACACACCCACGTATTTGACCTTGACCGAAGTTCATAAGGTAAGAGCAAATTTTTTTGACCCAAATGAAAGTCTGATAAATAAGTAACTGCATTTGTAGTTTGTTATGGAAAAAGGAATATCTCAGGCAGTATTTAAAAGAAGATTGTGGGAATTCTTTAGTTAGTGTTAGGCTAGTGTTGAGTTAAGACAGTGAAGTGAAAGATTTGCTGTCTAAAGCATTTCTAGAACTGCATTTCTCAGTCAGTGTCTTGGAATTTCTTGGAATTTATCTAAACAAGTGTACTAAGCGTACATCCTTTACTTCTTTTAAGAAAAGCAGCGATCCCTTAGAGTGCGAGTCTTTTCCCTTTGGGTGCATCTTGCATATGAATTTCATCGTGTCGTGTTTCTCCTCCTTCTCCATCCTTCTTAGTCCTTCCCTCCCTTGATCGCTAGCAGCTCTCCGCCCCTCAAAGTATTGACAACGCCAGGCGCACGGCGCACAGCGTGGACTTGGAGATGTCTTGGCAGTTACGCACGACGCCACGATAAACACGAAACCCTCCTTCAGACGGACAGGACACTTTCAAGCCGATCTGGAATCACTTACAACTTTTGATTCGGAAACCACTTTCTCCCCTCCTGTCTTTTCAATCATTTTCGTCCTCATTTCTTCCCCTTCACAATATCAGCACCGGATCTAAATGAGTTATTATTTTATCATTTTCATTAGAAGAACAGAAACAATGTAAACCGCTTGGAGAGGAAACGAACTCAGTTGAGCAGCATCTTTTTACAGACTACAGAGAGGATGATCCCGCCGGCCAGCACAGTTCAGGACGAAAGTGGGGGCAACGAGGACGAACGGGACCAGAATGAGACACCCAAATCCCCGACGGCCAACGCCAGCCAGCAAGAAAGCAAGGTAGGACTGTCCTGTTGTTGTTCTCTTCTTCCGCACAAGATTTTTCACTGCACGTCAGTACAAATGAAAAGTGGAGTAGGGTAAACAAACTTCTATTAATATGAAATTCAAATGGACTCAATCGGGATGAGCCGTACATTTCCTCCTCCTTTTCACTGATTCGCACACTGATAAATCTTTATAAAACAACCTGATCTGATTAGATTTAAAGATGCCACGAAAAATAACACCAGCTGCAGCTTTCAAACGGGAGAGAAAACACGAAGATAACAAGGTTAAACAACAGATAACGCTGAGCGCAGTTTAAACTCACAGTAGAGCACCGCACATACTCTCTATGCACTTAGATGAGAATTATGCTGTAGCGTTGTTTTTCTTTAGGGAAGATAAAGAATAACCTGCACAAGTTATGTGGATGCAGACTTTTAAATCCACTGTTACTACATCAACAGGTAAGGAAAGGTTATTCAAAGCTACTGACTGGCCTAACCCATTCATGCTATGAAAAGGGAAAACAGTATGGTCCTAATAATATGTGTATTTTTGTAAGTAAATGGCACATGGCTTGGACTTTCTACTTGGAAACGAGGCTGTGTGATAGAGCTCACAGCTGCCTCGGGCGTTTTACCGTTTATGTGGGTCACATGTTGACCCCAGACTACTACATTTAGCAGTACAATATTGGACTAGTGATCATGGTAGTGGATGACTGTAACAGCTTTCCTCTTCTCACCACAGCTCCCATACTGGACAAATAAATCTCACACTCTGTCTCCTCCTAACAGCACAGTTGAGGTTTTTGTGTGATCAAGGTGTCGATCAGTTTTCTTAGTTGCAGCTGAAACATTTCTGCATGTGAACTCGTACTTTGGCACGCATCACTGGGTATTTCAGAGGACTCCTGGCTGACTTTATGTAATTTCAAAGCTTCTGCCAAACAACCAGACTCACTTCCAATATCATAGGTGATTTGTCATAGAGCAAACAAGCATTTAAAATAAGTGTTTAATTAATCTTGCAGACAGGATACATAGAATAAGTTCCTCAGAAGGCTTAACAAGTTGACTACCATTAAGTAAAGCTGTGTTTGTGTTTTTATCCCTCCTTTAAGAATACTGTGAGGCCTGAACATCACAAGCGCAAGGTGAGCCTCCACTCTTGTGCAAACTGTGGCAGTCCGTCAGAAGAGCATAACTGCATGCGAATAAAGATAAAAGTTGTTCACGCTGCAACTTTTACTTCTGTTAGTGAAGCCAGTCTCAAATCAGGTTAAATCCATCTTCACCCATATTTTTAGAGGGCACTCTTTGTTTAAGCTGCATCATATTTAAAGTCATTTGAGTTATAATCCCATGTGATAACTGGCTTTGGCGGATTGTGTTGCAGTGCTCCACCCAGCCCCCATTAACCCTTTGTGCTGATAGAGCAGAACTCCGAGAGATTTTGGTGCCATCAAATACAGCATGAGCTCCTCGATGCATGCACACCAGCCACATGCCTTCACTGTGCTTTATTTTTTTAAGATTATTTTTCATTTTATATACATAAAACCACAGTATAGCGAAGAAGGCCAGTGCCCTTTATCATCACACGCCATTACTCTGACAATTTGCAGGTTTTTCCATATAGTTTTACCACTGTTTTTCTTTTCAGAGTGTGTGTAAGCCATGCAAGGAATGAACTGTAACAGGTTGCAGGAGGATGTATTTATTCTGTAGGTTCATATCTCTGCGTGTATGTGCTCATGTGTGGGTGGTAATGGTAGAGAAAGGGTCTAAAATTGATTGTTTCCAGATTGACCTGTAGGACTGATTGATCTTCACCATAACAAAGCCACAGTGATAAGCACTCTAAGCAATTTGCTCAGGCATGTTCACTGAAATGACGAGCACAAACAATGCATCGCATATAACTGTGTCTGCGTGCTTTGTAGCAAATGCCGAAGAGGACAAGTAAATCCTCAAAGGTGTTTACAAAGGCTCTTGTAAAGACAAGCCGGTGCTGTGTAAGAGAATGATTAAGAGTCTTTCCCCACCTATCAAAAAAGACAATCTCTTTTTTCAATCAAAGATTTATAGCCACACACCAGCCAGGAAGCAGGACCATGAAATCACATTAGAGTGGCTTAGCAATTCTTTATTATGTGTCTGAGCCCAGAGCTGAGTGGGTTTCAGGGGTACACACTGGTTAAATTAAATGATTTGTCAGCGTGGAGCATTATGAATAGTGTTACTGTAAAGGAGAAGTATAATGAGATTGATAGAGGCTGCTGCCAGAAATGACAGCACAGTGTGTGAGGAATAGTGTTAATGTGATGCATCGGCCTAACCTGAAAATCACATTACCCTTCCAGGTAGGAAACCTGGAAAGTTTTCTCCTGAGTGGTGATAAGTTGGGGCCACAGCAATAGTCATGCCATTGGGCATCAATGAATGAGATTTGCCTGAAGGCTACTGCATAAATTGACTTACTTCACATCTGACTCAGTTGCTCTAAATTCTCCTCATTTTCTCTCAAGCCTCAGTCTATCTTTTTCTCTTCTTTGTTCCACTTTTCTTGAACTCATCTTCTCCCGTTTCAGCTGCAAAGACTCAAACGCTCCCTGTCCTTCAAGACCAAGAGCATCCGCAGCAAGAGTGCTGACAACTTCTTCCGAACTAGCAGCGAAAACAAGACGGAGCTCCTCTCTGACGTGAGCAGCAGCACGGGCCATCTTTGCAACATTGGGATGGCCCCACCTCACAGCACCAACCTCCCCATTCCTCCGGTTCCTCCGGCCATTCCCTGCGCTCCTCCTCCCACATCACGCTCCCAGCCACGCAATCCGATGCAGGTAGACTCGGCAGGACACTGCTTCATGGAGCACATATTTAAGAAGCCCACGTTCTGCGACGTCTGCAACCACATGATTGTAGGTACGGGTAAAAATACTGCTCTCCTTCATCAGAACATCAAACAAAGCTGAGATAATGAGCTCTCCACGAGGTGTTGTGCCACCAGAGAAACATGCATTAATGTGCATAGATGGTTGAACACCACATGACATGGAATTATGGTCCATTATTCAGTGAGAATAGCTGGCAAAACTCTAAAACACACACTATGAGTATCTACACAAAAAAAGAGACAATTACACACCAGACACTGAGCATCCGGCTTAATCTGCTGACGTGTGACCAAAGTATCTCCATCCTTCTGATTCATACACTGAGCCCAGTCCCTCCATCTGTCTGCTGGGGTGTCAGATAGCCGGCAACATCTGTGCCAGCGCCTCTACCTGTTCTCCCCTTGCCAGATGTTCTGGTTTCTATTGCCGCTTGCCTACTTGTTAACCATCACCACTAAGGCTTTATGTCTCAGGGATTCTGTAGCTTCATAATGACAAGGGTTACCCATACCATCTGCTCAACAAACCCCTGACATCAAGTTTCGTAGCAGATAAAAGATATCATACTACTGGGAGGGTAGACAGGTTAAAAAAATGTGCATGTGAATATGCACAGTTAGGAGTGTAGTTATGCCACTAGTTTATCATCTTGCAATCTTGCTTCTGTTTGTGCAATAAGAAGAAATAAGTGTTCTAGCCAAATAATGGCTGCAGTTGAGGAGCAAAAACTACTCCATAGTCATGGGGCACGGAGGTTGTGATGGCTAAATGGTGACACAATTTTCTACCATATTTCACAATTTGCTCAGTAGGATAAGATGTTGTGTTGAGAATATTTTTTTCTTTAGCTTTGTTGATTTATAAAATGAATAACTTGTAAACAGGCACCCTTGTAGTATGAAGTCCAGGAAGGACATCCACTTTGGCATTACTCAATACTGCAGGTTTCATTTTAATTTCTGAAACCCTCACATGTTGTTCTTATCCTGGTTAAATGAATTTATAGATGAATTCCACAGTTTCATTTTATGATTTTACCCAGGTTTTTGCTCTGACAATAAGAAAAGCAGAATTAGAACAAGAGTAAAGGTGATTTAGAGGCTTTTCTTCGAGTAACAGAATTTATTATCACATGAAGTTAGAATTACAGTTGTTTAATGTCAGCAATGCGAACAAGAGTGAAACTTTTTTTTTAACACAAGGCCACAGAAAGAAACCTTTGCAAATTTACCACACATACTGGTACATAGTTATGAATACTGTTACACACACTGGTCTGTTTTATCTGGTGTGGTCAGTGAGGTGCATCCAATGGCTTTGAATGGGCCTCAGGTGGTCTATTGGTGGTGAAAATGTGAAGCTGAGCTGCCTTGTGATAGGTGCTCTGCCCTCTGGTTCACCCATGAAAAAAAGATTTCGCCCTCATCTTCATTTGTCCTACCTTAATGAGAACACTATCTGTGTGTGTGTGTGTGTGTGTGTGTGTGTGTGTGTGTGTATATACAGTGAGATGCGATGGTGCTGTCAAAAGCCGACTCAGTGCCCCAGAGTCAAAGAGCAGAATACATGAGATAGAAGGGGTGATAGTAGAGGAGGAGAAGGGTGGATTCACACTGATCTTATTTACACAAGCATATTGTAATTATTAAATCCTAATGGCCACTCACTAGGAATGGCTCTGGGTTAATGGAGTTAAATAATAATGCAGTAAGTTTCTGTGAATGTGCCTACATTTTAACATTTTTTGCAAATGAAGTTCACAAAATGTTCCAGTCTTCTTTCCTTCAAGGTACGCAAATAATGCTGCAAGCAGGTGTTAGATTTGTAACAAAATAATTGTACAAACTGCCTATGATACATAAAAAAACATCATATAGGCTAATTACTGATTGAGCAATAAAGATATTAGGTGTTAATATTTTTTCATAATTACCTGTATGTAAGACATTAGAACATTTTCTTCCATATACTAAAATGTGGATCAGACGCACACATGATCTCAGATGTATTCACAAAAATAACAAAGAACTATTTCATTATGGTGCTGTGATTGTTTATATTTATAGTCTGTTTCAACAAGCATCATTTATGTGGCTATCCAGCAAAATTATGTCAACTTCAAACCATTTCAAAAGAAAAACATAAACTCTTAACCAAGAAATGTATTCATTTTTCAGCCACACGTTCCTGCATTCGTTCCAGAATTGCTCTTCTCATTCTGTTGCACCCTCATGCTTTCTGTTATTTATTACATAGTCTCAAAGGTACATATGGTGTTTGTACATAAAATAAAGCGTTATTGTTTGAGGCTCAAAGTACATCAGTTTCACTGGTAATTGAAAAGGTTATTATGCAGAGATATTGATTACAGGTCTTTTTATGACAGATGTCTGACAGGGCAGAATCAGAAAAAAAAGCTTAAAAAAGTGTGATTTATCTTTGTAAGCTCCTGATTTTCTGTCATGAAAGCTTATACAGGATATGCGCACAATATGCTATAAACTGTGTTTGACAGCCATACAGTTTTTTACTTTCAAAATCCCTTAAAAGCCTTAAAAGTGATCCATCCACATTCCTGGGATTAACAAAACATGTTAATCTCACTGAATTAACGTGCACTAATCTGTGCAATGAAACTCCTTAAATGCACGTGACGGATTTAGTTGAGCTCGGAAATAAATTAATCTTGGGCCAAGGTGGTTAAGGTTTTCTCAGTAGACGCGTGCTGCTGTGGTTTTAAATGACACTTCGTTACACCTCCCAGTGTAACACACATACATTAGTCATGCACTACTCTTACTGTGCGAGAGGTTTGTTCACGCTGGCGTCAGTGGTGTTTTTGGGTATTTGTTACAAGTTTCAGTGACACAAGCGATGCAAGTGATGCGTTTTGCAAAATTCTTGAACATCTCCATTTTAGTGTCAACTCCAACAGCTGAAGTTGTGTGCTGTGTTTTGAAAATGCCTCTCACACCAGAACAACATTAAAAAAAGAAAATGCATTATAAAATGTCAAACTGCATGGGGGCCAGTGGGGAAAATGTCAGCTAGACAAAGTCGGATCATGAAAAGTTTAAAGACATTTAAATGTGGACAAAACCTGATGTGTTTAAGTTTGAGCCTTGGCTCAAAGCAGTAATTTTAGCATCTGTCAGTTGGTGGGAAGGCCATTTTTGTTCTAGACCACAGTATATAAAAGATAGCATGATGGCAACTGTTTTTTTTTTTTTTTTTAAACTGTACTTTGAGAGAGGGTAGAACTGGGGCATCACTAACACTGACTAGCTAGCTTGGTTTTTAAAGTCTACCTGCTGTTCTGTGTAATTAATTGGGATGCTATTTTTATGCTTTTATTCTAAAATGCTAGTGGAAAACTTAAAGCAGCTTTGCTTTTATTTATGCTGCACTTCATGACTTGATAAAAACTTACTGAAACATGTTGAATACAAATTTCCCATAGACACCAGAACTGCATCAGGCTGTAAACATGCATATTTCTGCTCTAAAGTTAGTCTCACTTTTTTCTTTTTGCATCTTTTGTAAAAGTTTTTTGCACCTCTGAGCTGGTTTGATTTTTCAGTTCCAGAGGTTGCCACTTGGTATATCAGCCGTTGTTGTGGCTGTTGAGATGTAATCATCAAACTGTGACATTTTGTAGCGATTTTTAAGTTCCCCCAAGGATGAATCCTACTCACTTTAGCATTTTGCTCAAAGCACCGCTGTGCCTCTGTAGACAATGCTAGTGTAGCCTTGTTCAGATAAGTTCATAAATAAATAAACAAACCCTCATGTTAACAGATACACTGAAATTATTTCAGAATATTTCAGTAGGGTACTGATTACACATGGCTGACAGATTCTTCAGCCAGAACTGTGGGAGAAATTAACTAAAGCCTGCAAGCAAATATAAAGAAAGCTTCTTGTGGTCAGAGTTTAAGAAGAGGAGGAGGTGGAGGAGGTATTGTCTCAATGAAGGTTATTTGCACAGGAAATCAGGGGGTGTGAAGTAAGAACGAGGGCTTAATGGATCAATGTATGGCTGTTGTAGAGCTTGAGAGAAAGGCTGTAGGGAAGAGAGAGGAGGAAATGGAAGTAGAGAGGTTAGGAGGTGAGATGAAGACAGTACTGAAAAGCTGGCAGGAGTCTTGTCTTTTGCTGTAGTATAAATGAATAATAAACATTAATGGCAGAGTAGCCATGAAAAAAGCAAATGCCAGAGAGATCAGCACTGTCACTCAGATTCCCCGGAGCTATAATGCCTTCAGGCCCTGAGCGAAAAAAGCACCTACACACACACACACACACACACACACACACACACACACACACACACACACACACACACACACACACACACACACACACTACTAACATCATTATCCATCCATTACCACAGGAGGATGACAGTGTCACCTTCCTATATGTGCCTGCTGAAACACAGTGGTTTGTTCCCTTATTAGTTAACACGGAGGCGTCTCATTATTCCCCCATGTTGAAATGAGTCAGCTCAAACAAGCCGATCAACAACAGCTTGACAAGCGCTTAATTTGCTCCCTGTCCCAGTGCATCCACAGAGACGGACAAGAGCTTGAATCAGGATGTCTTAAAGATACCGTAGGGAGATTGTTTCTTGACCTGAAGGGAAATGAAACTCTAGGTGCTTGTTAAGCAACATAATCAGCTGACCTGATTCAGAGCGACCTAGAAATTGGCACAGGTTGGTTCTCATTGCCTCTGCATCTGTCATTGTTGTTCTGTTGTTCTGTGGCTGACTGGCAAGGGTTCAGGGCTGGGATCATGTTTCTTTCAGTTTCCGTCTCAGCATCACTAACTCCACCAGCACAGCGCACAGATCAGCCAAGCAACACAACAGCTTTAAATGGGAAATCCAGATACTGTTTTCCACCCATTACTGAGTTTCTGTCACTGCTGTCCAGATCCAAATAGCTGTGACGCCAGTTTACATTACAGCACATGAAGAGCAGGCAGACATTTTTCCCCTCTTGTTGGCTAAGTAAACCACACATGAAGGGCTTTGTTCCTTAAGTACACAGTATTTCGTGTTTGCTACCTTGTACGGGGTTCAGGTTTTCTGCTTGGTTTCATATTTACAGTACAAGATTACCTCTGCTCGGTGACCCTCCTCAACCTGCTCACGAAACTGAACATGTTGCATTTCAGAGGATGAGCTGGACTGAAATCACAACACTGTTTGCTTGCTACAGTGGCACCCCACAATAAACAGAAACAACACATACTGACATTATTTCTGTGATGAAACTTGGACCAGGCAGATCATCTTATGTTCTCTCTGCTCCCTTTGATGCTCACAGAAGTAGATCGATGTTTCCTTTTGCATGTCCACATTTTCACACGCACATATGAAGAGCATGAGCCTAAGCAGGGCACGTGCTTATTGATTAATCAATAAAGAGCCAGAGGTGCATAGCTGCCAGATTCCAGCTAATAGCAGCACTGGGACTTGGAAACATTGTACTCTTTTGTTAATGTGGAAGAGCTCTCATATGATATACAGTGACTGGTTCTAATTGATGTTTATTTTTTATACTGTATCTCTCACAACAGTATATTGATCATTTGTCTTATCTTGCCACATCAGATTTATATCTTCACAGACCCTACTTAAATCATAAGAATATATATTAGTCATTTATCTGGCCTCATGTCACTCGATGCACAGCGGTCATAATAGTTGTCCATTAGCTTAAGCACTAAACTTATCATCCACCAGCTTTTGTTTTGACTGATTTATTGTTTTTATTGTGAAATACAGTATGTCAAGACTTTGGCCAATTTACTGGTCTCTCACTTGTATCTGACTGGAGCAGAAGGTAGGGGATGATAACTTTGGGCCTAGCGGTAAATACTGGGCTTATAAAATGAAATTTCATATAGGTGACTTTTTTTTTTTTTTTTGCATTTAGCAATAATATAGTAATATCACAATCTTTTAAGTCTTTTAGGCCAGGAAGTTAAGAAACCTGAATTTTCTCACCATTAGTTGCAATTGAGCAATACCTTCTTCCTGCTAAGAACGACCACAACCCCAAATGTGAATGAAAAATAAAATTGATAATAAAACAGCAAGCTAAGCTAGATCCAGGCTGCATTTGGGGAAGGCTTCACTGAGGATTGGCTGCAGCAAACTCTTGGGGTGATCCTCCGAAACCATTGAGAGAAGATGACAAACAGAGAAAAAAAAAAGAGCAGGGAGGGTGGGGCATGGAAACAAGAACTTACAGGTGTGTGAGGCATGTAGGCATTTATAGACATATGACTGGAAGGAGAGTGTTGTGGTGTGGTCATGCTCCTGAACTCCAATTAATGTGAAAAGATAACCAGTGGATTTTCCTCTGTTTTCCTTATCTTCCTCCCCCAAAATACCAGTATTTCCTATTATTGCACATTCTTTCTTTGTGAGCTGCATTCTGTCTCATGACTCCACCCTGTTGTTTTAATTTTTTTCTCCATCTCTGTTTCCTTTTATTTTTCCTTGATTAATTTGGTATGCCTCTACACATTTGTATGCACAAATACACATGTACTCTTGCTAAACGATTGCACCTGCATTGTTGCATAATTTTTGGCTCTCTAATTAATCTTCATTTATTTCATCAACTGTGAGTCAGGTATTAATAAGTGACAGTGAACCGCACGCAGGTAACAGTTTGGAGAGTGATATTAACACAGTGGAGATAGGACTGGCTCAGTTACAGACTGATTTTGCAGAGATGCACACTGTGAGTTGCATTTTGTAAATTTTGTCCCTGTTAAAATGTTCCACATGTCATTTCACAGGTTTTTCTCAGTGCATGCTGGGAAAGGCTCCAGAAACTAGGAATAAGAGTGTAAAAACAATGAATAAATGAATGAGGCCACCGTTCTGAAAGATGTTTTCATCTCCTTGGCCTTTTTGTGCATAATTTGCTGTTTAGCCATAGGAACACCACTTGATTCCAGCTCCTGACATGAGCCTATTGCCTCTTTGTCTGTATGTATCAGGCACAACAGCCAAGCATGTGGTGTTCCTGGCGGGAAACACGGCGAAGCACGGCCTCCGCTGCAAAGCCTGCAAGATGAGTCTCCACCACAAATGTGAGAACGGTGTTGGGCAGCAGCGCTGCATGGGAAAACTGGTAAGATGCATGAAATAAATTTGGGAGGCTCTGTGCCTCAGGAATAGAATTATTGATGTCAGTACTATGATAGCAACCAAAATGAGACAGAACAGAACTGGCTGTCTGACCGCTTCCCAGCAGAATGTGCTTATTCAGAAATCACACTCTATGTGTGAGTGTGCAAGTACATCTGTGACCACCATCCATCCTCGTCATCCTCCTCATCATCGTTATATCATCACTCTCTCTGTGTTAGATAATGCAGCTCATCGTTTACAAAAACACTGACCTCTTCCCCTCCTCTGTCACGTTCTGCCGCGCTGCCGTCAGCATAAACCATTAAAATCCGTACAAATGCGATCACAGAGAGGCAGCTTTTTACACACACTACTGATGAAGTCAGATGGGGAGGTTTTATGATGTGTTTGACATTTCACAGTAGCAGCCTCAATGGTCTTTTTTTTTTTTAAACACACAGGAAACTGTGGAATTACAGGGTGGAGCTCAATTATCTCAGTAATCTAGACTGATTGAAGCTGTGACATCAACAGAGGTAATGAAATAATGAAACTTATTCACTATCAAAAACAGGAAAGAGTGCAGCACTATGAAATAATTTTATGCCCCTAAAATTATCTGCAGTCTTTTACCTTCATCAGCCTATTAAGATATCAGGCATAAGCAATGCTTACTCAGAGTAAACAGCAGGTTTTGAACACTTTTTGTTTGAAACTGTAATAGAACTTCCTTCAAGGAGAACCTAAAAATGTTTGTTTTTTTCACCCCTCTATGACATCCAGCTACACATTCAAATGTGACTTCCTGTCATGGGTTTGGGTCTAGGACTCAGTGTTTTCTGTTTTGGGATTTTCAAGTTTGGTGCCCTGTCTCGTGTCCTTGTATCAGGTTCATGTGTCTTAGGCAGAGTCTCTGTTTTCCACTTCCTGTTTTACTTTGTTCACTTTAGTCTTGTCTGTTTGTATTCAGTTTTGCTTCCTTAGTCCTGTTAATCAGAATCTGTTCAGCTGTGCTCCCTGGTGTGTCTTATTTCCCTGAGTGCTCAAGTGTGTAGTGTCTGCATTTCCCTTTGTTCCTTGTTGCTGTTTCTTCAAACTTCCTTGAACTTTTTGGCTAACCAAATTGCTTTTTTTTTTGTCTCTGGAAAGCCAGAGTGACCTTGTCTGATATTTTATAGGTTTATGGACTGCAGATTTTTGTTAAGTGCAAATGGACTGCATCTCTGTAGCACTTCTGTAGTTCTATTAGCCACTGAATGTGCTTTACACTACAAGCCACATTCCCTCATTCACATACATTTAGCACCTTCTTTAAGGTACACATACAGCACTTGTACTATGACACACATACACACACACAACAGTGACAAATGGTGGCAGTTTTTGGGGTCCAATCAGAAACACTTACTCACATGAAGAGTTGGGGGTCAAACTACCGACATTCTGATTACCGTATTTTTCGGACTATACGTCGCTCCGGAGTATAGGTCGCACCAGCCAAAAAATGCATAATAAAGAAGAAAAAACATATATAGGTCGCACTGGACTATAAGTCGCACTTTTTTTGGGGGGGGGGGGGGGGGGGGGGGGGGTTGATAGAATCCGAGACTCAGAGCAGAAATTCCATCTTGAACGGCAATGTAAAATAATAATGGATTAAAAAACAGGACGAACACGGTTACGCCTACGTTATGCTAACGTAACACATTCAGCTACATGACGCACAACGAACACGTGTTCGGTATGTTAACGTAACATTAAGTTATTCAGATAACCATAGCATAAAGAACATACTAACAAGTTAACCAAACCATCAATCCATTGAATTCTTCATCCTCGGTGTCACTTCTAAACAATTCCGTACACTCCGTAGACGAAGCGCCGCTTCCTCTTCTGTGTCGCGTTAGTCAGACTCGTCGTCAGCTGCAGTTCCAATTATTCCAGCCTTTCTGAATCCCAACAGGATGGTTTGGTTGTCACTGAAGCCCATGTTTTCTTGATCCATCCAATGACTTCCAGGAAAGTTGGGTGGCGCATTCTCCCAGTTGCCGTTAAGCTGTGCTCTCCATCCATCATCCACTGCGCCCACAGGTTACGCAACACTGCCTTAAAGCTGCAGTTCACGGAGATGTCAAGTGGCTGGAGTATTTTGGTTCATGTGTTATAAATGTCACATATACGTCGCTCCGGAGTATAGGTCGCACCCCCAGCCAAACTATGAAAAAAAGTGCGACTTATACTCCGGAAAATACGGTGGTGGACATGAGTTACAACCGCTCCTCTGAGGGGTTTTCAGCAAAAAATCCGTAAGATGTTTTAAATCAGTACTACTGCTAGCAATCTGTAACAGGGAGCCACAACAGAGGCAAAAATAATTCAGCCAGAGCAGTCTGGTTGATTTCAAATGTATTCATGTGTTGAAAAAGCAAATAACCCCCTATTATTATCATCATTATTATTATTATTATTATTATTATTATTATTATTATTGTGTTGTTTCTCCCCAAAAGTTGGTTTCTCCCCGAGAAACATGTCACAACCTCATTATAGAGTGATAAAAACTGATATTAGTGACCTATTATATGATTCATTATCTTTATTGGCTTGCATCATCAGTGAATGAAGTTAAAATGAGACCCTGGTTGTGGAATGGTTCCGCCAGGGTGGTCTGGGTTTTTTTACTGGGGAGGTTTCGGCCCAACTTGTAAAAGCCGCTGCCAAGAAGTGTTTTTACTTCCATAGCAGTTCAAAAACTGGCAGACCGGGCCGAGCTGGGACCTTTTAATTATTTGTGCTCATCCTCCACTGAAGAGGGAGAGTTATACACCATATGTTTGGTTGTCTACTTTTTCTACCTCACAGTATTTGACCACACCTCCACTTAGCAAGTTTGTCTGGAATTACTAAAGGAAATCTGGAATATGTTGAGTTGGATAAAGTGAATCAATGCATGTGATGCAAATGATTTGGCGGTACAGACAGTCTTTCTCCTTTTTCTTTGTGACGTCTTTCCACTCGATGCCTTAGGGATGAGGCTTGCAGATATGATCGGCTCTCAGGAGTGGAAAATGAGGTTGAGAGGTCGAGCATAAAAAGGGAAGTTTCCCCAGTGGAGTACAGCTCTAAATTCAACCAACTCTAAACTTGGACACTTCTGCAGCCATGCATGTTTCTCTTGGCTCACGAGCCACTCAGAAAGAAAGCAAGTTAGCTCATCCTCTGAATCTTTACTAACATGATACCCAGTGTGTTCCTATTTTTTAGGAACTCTCTGTACCTACTAATGCAATTATAGTGAGTCTCTAACTAGTGCTGCTGAAAATCACTACTATTCAACATGTGGTTCAGCTATTTGGTTACATAACCTTACTTCAGTTGTTTTTTTGTTTTTTTACTACAGCTATGCTGGACAAAAAGATTTTCAGTGCTGATAACAATCAGTTAACAGCCTCTTTTATTATTCCACAGGAATAATTTCCCCCCCCCCACATAAATACCATAGTGAAGTTTCCAGTTAGTGCGGTGGTCACTTGAAAGGAGGACTTGATGATTTTTTTCTGACGCACTCCGTTTATGTTAACATTCACTCCTGACAGCTCCAGTACAAATAATGTTTCTGGGAGACCTGCCAGTTTGGATCAAACATGATTATTAATCAATATGTGTCAGTTCATTGTGAGTCATCCCTGAAAACACAGCTAAACCCCCTGACAACAGTGCACATATTACATAGTGTAGTTGAAGATCTGCTTCAACTACATGATCAGAAAAGTAGTTTAACTAATTTAGCACATTGCTCATAATAAACACAATGATTCACTTGTCAGGTTTTGATGTGTTTATCACAAACATCAACAATAACAAGGGGTTCTGCAGCACCTGCAAGACTTCCATGGCGGCATCCGGATGTTTTATCGCTTTGCGTTTCCTTTGTACTCAGTGCAAAGGATGGGCCAAAATCTCAGTGCTACAGTCAGGACACCCACGACAACTCTGAGATACTGGTACTTTGCCAAATTTTATTTAGCTTCTGAAAAAGGGCTAGGTCAGTGAAGTGATTTGCCATATGCTGTCGAGAGTGAAGTGTGTAGACAACAATCCAAATCCAGGACACAAAGGTAGATGATGTGAAGCAAGAGTAACCTGTTTATTGACTGATTGTGAAGTCCAGAAACAGGTAGCCAACTATACATGGGGATAACAGAAAACATTAGGAGCAGACAGAGAACATACAGTGCACTGTCTTATCCGGGTAACTTCAAGAATATCAAAATAAATTAAATTTATGTTTACCCAAAACTTCAAAAATTAAAAGATTAGTATAATACAACCCAGGCTCAGGAATCCTGAACTCAGAAACAAAGATCTCTGGGACCCACTCATGATACACAGTGCAAAAGACTTGAGCCACCCCTCATTTTGCTTCCAAGAAGCCAGACGTTCTTGTAATTTTTTAAAGTGGTCTTGAGCAGAAGAGTTTTGAATGTCCTTCAAAAAGCCAAGAACAATATTCCTGAAGACCACTTCAAGAAATTACAAGAAAGCTTACTTTGTTTCTCTCAAAAGATAAAGAAATGGGGTGACTTTTGTGTGGTACTGCATACATGTTTATAGGAAGACTTTCCAGCTTTAGATGCCACTTACTTCTGTAAAATGACCTCAAAGTAAATTGCTTGGTAATTTTGGATCAAAATTTAGATGAGGGAAAAACAGCTTTTCACTCTTATAGAAATGAATTTGTGCTTTAAAAAATGTATGTACATAAATGGTGCATAATTGAGAAAGAAATATTAATATAATGTTAATGTGAAGTGGCTTTTTGATTCTGTGTTGTGCTGATTACTTGAAAACCCGTTAAGATGTAACTATAATGATTCTACTGATCCTTTCAATTGAAGACATTATCAAATGAAAAACAAACCAAAAAACCACAGCTCCATAGGATCCCAATTTCCTTTGAACTATTTTCAGCAAGTTTCCCAGTTGGTGAGTTTTCCCAGTTCTCTAAATGAATATTCTCTTACGTGCAGCTAAAAATGAAAGCCTCAAAAAACATTAGAAGGGCAGCACCCTTTCAATGTAGTATAAAACTGCAATGAAACTATAATATTGAATTTTTTATATACTGTATGGTTTATAAAAGCTGCCTAAGAAAGTCTTCTGTGATGTCTGGCATTTGGCAGTGAGTGGTGTCTTTTTGTTTGTTGCCACATGAGCCAGATGGACTCCAACAAGCGTGCTCTTTTAACCTTTTCCTTAATGAGTTTGGCCGTGTAAGTCTGACGCCTCGTTTCTTGAGATGGGCCCGAAGCGCTCTCAGGGGTTGCTTATTTTAGCCGTCTCATCACGAGAAGTGTCAAGCGAAGAATTAATCAGGACTGATTAGCGATGCAGATTTCACCACCCGCGACTTGAGTACTTAAAATGTAAACAAACTGAATAAAGCCTGTACAGTACTCTAAGTACTGAGCCGCACATGCATTTGAGACTTTAAGTTGATTTAATCAAGCAAGATTGAAACTTTTCAAAACAGTTTAGTATCAACAAATGACTAAAGTGTGTGTGGATATTTAGAGGAAATAAGAAAAAAAACAAACAAACTGCAAATACATACATTAAGCATTACTGGGTGTGCTGTAGATGACACTGTCTCCAGGGACTGTGGATCATTTCAGTCTTCTGTGTGTTTACCGAGGATTCAGACCTGATGGGGTGGTATTGATTGGATGGAACACAGGCAGGTAATAGATATATAAATGATAAATGTTTGAAGGCTTGGGAGATTGGGGGAAGACAGGCACATAAATTACAGTAAAAACATTAGAAGTTTTTCTCCTCGGATGCATAGCAGTGAGCTCCATGAACCAAAGTATTATATTTTACCATGTTTTCCACTGCTGCACATTCAAATTTTTAACTCTGTGTAATAAATCAGCTGCTCTTCTATCATGGTTGTGCACAGTTTAAAATGATAAATCATTCGCACTGAAAAAAGCCAAACTGAATAGAACTAATGTGGTTTCTCAGCCTCAGCTTAATTAACGCAGTGCTGAGTGTGGCCTGAGTCAGACGTCATTTTGTAAACGGAAACAGCCCCTTCAGCATCTGTGCTCCACTCCACCCTTCATCTGTCTCTCGCTCTCTAACTATTCTCTGTATGCTTGTTCACCATTTGTTTTGTAGAATAAAGCAGGCTATTTACCATTGTGTTAAAATATTAATATTTGCCTTTTACATACCTGTTTTATGTATTCTCAGTAAAATTTGCACTTATAAATGCACGTTTCATTTTATTTTTAGATTATTCATTGACAAAAAAAATGCAAATGTATTATTATTATTATTATTAATATTATTGTTGCAGTTTTTACATATATTTAAAGTGTAGTCATTTGTTTTTAAGTAGGTTTGTGAAAATTTTAAATTTTAATCATTAGCAATGTAAAAATTATATGACTGATTTGCTTTTGACTGGTGTAGGATTATCAATAAGAAATAGATGGTGATTGATGCTTTAAAGGTTTTTCATATTAATTCATATTAATTCACAATGTTTGACTACCATGCTGTACACATTTTCTGCATTATTTTCTACCTATCACAGATTATCTTTGGTACTTCTGTCACGTCCAGCATCCAGTGTAGCAGAACTTTATCCCTATGAAGTGAGCCACATTCAGAAACTTCCAAATGAACAGAGTTATGTGCAGTATTTAATGCTGCCTGCGGTGCTGCATATCGATTTGCCTCTAATGTCTGTCTCCTCCCTTTGTCTTTCTCTCTGTCTTTCTCTCTTCAGCCAAAAGGCTTTCGGCGGTACTACAGCTCTCCATTACTGATCCAGGAACAGTATGGCTGCATCAAAGAAGTCATGCCTATTGGTGAGCGCCTTATATCTGTATAATACTTTAAAGTTAAGGTTTCACTTCAGACTACCCCATCCCAAAAAGAGTTGAAAGTATCCAAACCGTGTTTCTACTTGAGATGTTCTGTAAAATGTAGCTACATGTTTTTACAGTTTTACAGCTTACAATATTTGTTTGTGTCTTGTAATGCGCTTTTCTAAAGCCTGCGGCAATAAGGTGGACCCTGTGTATGAAGCCCTGAGGTTTGGTACATCATTGGCACAAAGGGCAAAGAGGGCCAGCGGTTCTGAATCTCCACACAGAAACTCTGTAAGAACAAAATACCTGTCTACCTTTGTTTAAACACAAAATCCATTCATGTTTTTGCCAATTTCTCTTTGTCCATATCATAAAGTATCTGCTTTATTAAGTCAGGTAATGTACATTGTGTAGCTGATGGTCTAAATAGGCATTCTGGTGCAGGCAAATGGGCATGGCGGGAAAACTCACGTTACAGCTCTGAAGATGAATGAAAGTGATTGTTGAGCCAGGTCCCTTCCGGCCTTCTTCCGTCTGGATTTTTAATGCACAGGGAAATCTGTTCTTCATATTGCATCACTGCTAATGTAAGCCACGCTGTACAGAATGAGCAGTCTGGATACGCGGCTCTGTATGATGACATCTAAAAGCTGTTGGGTTTGGGCCATTCTGTCCTGTCCTCTGCAGCTGTTAGTGAATGGGTGTGTGTGTGTGTGAGTGTGTGTGCCAGTCGAGGCTTACAGAGACAATGTGATCTCAACAGGGGTTCTGATAATAGTTTCCAAATGTAGACTATGAAACAGCATGTTTACCATGCTCCAGATTCCCAGGTCGCTGGTTAGTCTGTGAAAAAGAATGAATTTAGCTAGTCCTATGCTCAAATCTTGAAGTAGTCTATCTATGTAACTAGTAATACTTCTTTCCCTGTCTGCTTCTGCATTTCACTCTCATCTAATTGATTTTTGCCTGTTCGATTTCATCTTTACAGACCAGTGATTTGGATAAGGTTCCAGAGGAAGTTGTGGCTCACAGCAGTAGGCAGGAGCTGTCGAGAAAACACAGCGATGATGGTGAGTATCCATTGCAGTACACAGTGTGCATCTGGATTAATGCCACGTAGTGACAGGGAAAAAAATGCACTGCTGTTGCTCTTCCCACAAAAGAAAGATTTAAAGAAGGTTGCAGCATCAAATTCTCCTCCCATGAACCGTTAAAGAAGGTTCATTCTTTAAAGTGAGATATAAAGACTGTTCTGTAAATGTTTCTGTTTTCTTTATTGTGTTTAGCTCTGGCAGTGGCTGGGGTTTTCCAGCTGTACAATAGCATCTGCAGTAAAGGGAAATGCAGTGACCCTTTATACTCCAGAGTATTAAGTCTAAGAAGATAGAACTAAATACTACAGCTAGAATACAGAGCTACAAGGCAAACAGTGGAACATGCCAAGGTGGTCCATTATAGTGGAAAATGCTATTTGAAACATGGTAATAATGCTGCTGAACTAACCCAACAAAAGAAGAAATTCATTCACTTTTAGCTTGTGCTCTAGTTTCTTAAATGTGCTTGAAATAGGGGGGTAATTATATTAACTATATATGGATGTGTATAAAATACAGTACTACAGACTTATCATGTTGATGACACTTAGATTTGAAGTGCTACTCTCAGGCTAATGTGTTCAGCTGCAGACACATTTATGCTCTTGATTTAGACTCTTGACTTTCTTCCACATGTGACACCATTAGATCAGATTTTTGGCTTCTCACACAGTTTTAAAAAGATATCAGTATGTTATTTACATGTATAATGCAGATTCTAAGAAACACTGCTGCCTTTAAAGTGAGTGAGCAAGACTTTATTCAGACTGTTTAATTGGGCAAAGTTAATTTTGTGTTTGTTTTCTCAGTTTTTACAGTCATAGAGAACGGGACAGAGCAGTACCACCAGCCAGAAAGAAAACCCGACAGTTTTCCTGTGAGAAACCACTACATATAATTACTCTGCAGTATTTTATTTACATTTTACAGCATAAATGTTTTCTATGCATGTGCATGAGTATACTAGAGCACTGAGCATTACTGGTGTTGTAACATAAAGTGCATGTGAACTGCTGTCATCTGGCTGAATATGAATATGTTGTATATTGCAGGAAATAATTTTTTCTTTTTCCTTGTGCTGTTTTTTTTTGTTTTGCTTTTTTTCTTAAAAAATATTAAATGCCAAATGGACAGACAGAGAATCCTTGATTTATAACTAACACATGTTTCTCAAAGCCAAAAAGCACAACAGTTGTCAGCTGTTCCAGGCCAATTTGTTCTTCGGAAGCCACATGAGCTTCCAGTTTAGTTTAAAAAACAGACATCAGCGGTACAGATTGATTTTTCACATGCAGATACAATTTGATGTCCTTTCATGAATTACAAAAAGCTTTTTAGAGAAGTTATAAACTGGTAATTATATGGGTAGGAGCAAGAGAAAGTAAACTGATTGCAGCCTTGAACAGTCTTTTCAACAGTTTCACAAGTCAGCAACTCTTAGTGGGTAGTGAACCTTTTCACGATTTCCCCTAAGCTTTCACATCCTTAGTTATTCTGCAGCTCAGTCTTACTGTGCACAGAGAACCGTTGACCAGTCCCTGAACTCTCTGGTTCCTCTGAGAACTGATACCCTGCCAGCCTGTTCTGCATCCCCGCCTCCATTGTCACTGCTAAATTTCCCAGGACTTTAGAGGAACACTTTCTTTTCTATTCTTTTCTGTAACAAATCAAACCAAATCTGACATGAACACTGGCCAACACTGATATGCAGAAGTCCTGACCTTGATGTTTAGATTTGGTCTACGCTGCTCTGTTTATTCCCCACAGTGTAGATGCGGTGCTGACGGTGCAAAATTCATGCCAGAGAAAGACAAAGGTTAAACCCCTGTGAATGTCTTATCACCCCCTGCGGAGCAGCCATGAATATTTTATGGGCAGATTTCAGCTATTCTCATCCTCTCTGTCTTTTCCTTCCATGGTGCTATTTGTGGGAGAGGTGCTCTTAGTATTGATGCTCTTTGTAGATATTTTCTATGTGCCGCCATCTATCCTGTTTACTTTTATAGTTTAACATGTTTATCTCCATTGTCAACAATGGAAAAAGACCACAGACACTCAGACAAACACAAAAATGAACAAACAACCATACAAGGGAAGACACACACACACAGATCCACATACACACACCTCTGCTCTACAATATAATCTAGCAGTCCAGTCGTCCATTTCAGAGCTTGAAATGCATTGTGCAGTGTTATCGGGCTGGACCGAGCACAGCTGGCAGCAGGCTGTTTGTCTGTCAGCCGACAGCTCCATTAGCTCAGGCTGGCGGACAGACAGATGGAGGCACTGCTGGGTAATGAGCAGAGAAAAAATGCTTGAAAACTGCTTCTTCACTAGAGAAAGAGCCCCCTCCAAATTGAGATGAGAGACTCACACGCTCAAATGGGAACACACATGAGAAGATGGCCATCTGTTCAGTTTTCAGGTTTAGTGTTGAACTCTCAGAGATCAATAGCCAGTGAAATGGTCTGAGTCTTGCTGATTCATGACATCTTTCTGTTTGTATTCTCTCTATGGAGAGTTCTACTTTGTGAAATGGTGCCCTCCCCGTTTTTCAACTGTGGTGGCCTCTGCTCATTCGCAGCTGCCGGACACATCAAGTGTACCAGCAACTCATAATCATAACTCATAAAAATACAGATAGATATCATTTGTATGGCTAACAGTTAAAATGAAATTATTAGCCAACAGCAAGGATAAAATAGCTAGTAGTTGGGTAAAAAAATTGAGATAAAACGCTGTAAATTATTTTCCTAGTGTGTCTAGCTAGCAGTTACAGTTTTACCTGTGTCCAGAAATAAAATTGTTGTTAATATAATACATAAAGCGGTGACACTGGTTAAGCTTAAGCTGGCTGATCTTTTGAAATATACTTACTAGCCACTTTATTAGGAACACCTGTTCAGCTGCTTGTTAATGCAAATATCCAATCAGCCAACCACATGGCAGCAGCTCACTGCATTAAGGCATGTAGACATGGTCAAGACAACCTGCTGAAGTTGAACCGAGCATCAAAACGGGGAAAGAAAGGTGAATTCAGTGAACATGGCATCATTGTTGGTGCCAGACTGGCTGGTCTGAGTGTTTCAGAAATTGTTGATCTGTTGGGATTTTTCTCGCACAACTATCACTAATTTTTACAGAGAATGGTCCAGAAAACAGAAAATATACAGTGTGCCGCAGTTCTTTGGGTGATGCCAGAGGTCAGGCTGATAGGAAGGCAACAGTAAGTCAAATAACCACTCGTTACAGCCAAGGTATGTAGAAGAGCATCTCTGAATGCACAGCAGAAGACACTCCTGTTAGCTAAGAACGGGAAACTGAGGCTACAATTTGCATGGACTCACCAAAATTGGACAATAGAAGACTGGAAAATCACACACTTTGGGGCCACCGTGTGCCAGCTGAGCACTGTTTGCCACAGCCTGCCTGAGTATTGTTGCAGGATAACACGCCATGTCAAATCATCTCAGAGTGGTATCTTGAACATGATAATGAGTTCACTGTACTCAAATAGCCTCACCAGATCTCAATCCAATAGAGCAGCTTTGGGATGTTGTGGAACAAGAGATTCTCATTGTGGATGTGCAGCTGACCAATCTGCAGCAACTGTGTGATGCTACAGTATCATGCCAATATGGATCAAAATCTCTGAGGAATGTTTCCAGTACCTTGTTGAATTTATGCTATGAAGATTTAAAGCAGTTCTGAAGGCAAAAAGGGGACCAACCTAACGCAAGCAAGGTGTACCTAATAAAGTGGCCAGTGAGTGTATTTTGTTATTAAATGGAGTAGCAACTAAAAGATGAGTAACAGTAACAGTTAAAGGCCAATAATTCAGAGATACTAAACTCTAAGTTGTCCAGATTTCATTTAAAACAAGGTCAGATTTGCCGTACCCTGTTTCTCACCCTGTGACTGTTCGATTAGGCTCCATCCCCTCATGAACCTGACTTTGATACAGGGCTAAGAACACTGATGTATGGATGGAAGTATGTATAGTATACAAGTAGTATCTTCGATTTTCCTTTTTCCATTTGTCCCTGCTTCTTATTTTGGTATTTCTGTTACAAAGGAGGTTGTTATCTTGTACAGGCTGACCTCACATCCACTGATCCTGACTGCCACAACATCAGGACCCTCTCAAGGCCAGTGAGCTGCTCCTAGTTAGTTGTAATGGATCGCTACTGCTTGATGCTGTTTTCACCCAGAGGTCACAGAGGCACTTTTCCTTGTGGCCACAGATAACTAAGCTCATCCATCAGCCACATTTCCAGTCCACATGGCTGGTGCTCAGGGAGCCACAAAAGACCAAAAAACACTTCTCTTCATTGCTGTTCACTGCCACACTCATAGAAGAGTCTCCCGCTGTCCTAAAACAGCTATTATCATAAAAAGCCATTGCCATTTTTTGTACATTTTCCTTCCTGTTGCCATACAAATAGAGGACAAGTTATTGTTTGGATGGATTTCAGGGGCACAGCAAGCACGATTCAGATTCAAGGTATTGGATGATGAAACAGAAAAACACACCCACCAGTTTTATGAGCAGGTGCGAATAGCACCAGAATGGCGGTATATCTCCCTGCTAATTGTGTTAACACCTCTCCGAGAACTTCCTCTCCACCCACAGCCCTGTCCTGTTTTAACTTCCCAAGTGTTTGTAAAAAAAACCCCGATCCTTCTCCCACTCATGTTGATGGAGGATCAAAAGGAACAGATTGTAGGACAACTTAAGCAGCTCCTCGGTCTATCGATGTGCTGTAAATACGCTAATGTGAATGCCAAAAGACTATTTTAAGATATTACTGCAAAAAAAAAGAGACAATAGAGAAAATAGTATTAGATTGCATTTTTTTAAGTTTGTGTTTTGCCTTGCAGATGGAGCAGAGCCAGCTACAGAAGGACGTCCTCAAGCTGAACACATATGTGGCCTTGTACAACTTTACCGCCCAAGAGGGCCATGACCTGGAGATGAGGTTAGCTCACACGCATCTGCACAAATGCTTTAAAAACACTGATATATTACCTGCACTGGAACTCACACTGTAGATGAAATATCACTGACTAACTGACTTTTACATATCTACAATGATATGTAGATAGATGAGGCTCGCACACACTGCAGCCGCAGCTCTCCTGTAAACATGATTTGTGTTACTGAAATTTAAGATGAAATTTCTGAACAAGGCATTGAATTCAGCCCTTATGAATTCATATCCTCAAAGGTCACCTGCTAGGAAAAATCAGAAACACAGGAAGTCATGTTGCTCAATTCCACTTTGTTCTCTCTGCATCGTGTGTCATTTTTATCTTATATAGACTAATTAGTGTCTTCAGAGCTAAAGATAAAATACACAAGAATGGATTCACAAAAGGAACTAATTAGTGTCCTCTTTTTATGTAATAGTCCTCAAAGATTTATTTCTCTGGTGTGGCCTCATTAATGTTACCTGGGTGTCTGCCAACATTATTTATTAATATCAAATCTGTTACATGTCTGCTTAGATTTATCTTCAGAGAGGATGACAGTCTTTGGAAGTCCATTTATAGATCCCTTAAAGGGTCCTGCAGTGTGCCACACAGATGTGCTGTTTCTGAAAGAGAACACAAAGTTGGTTTATTTGATTTAAAATGATGAGATACCTGCATTTTTTGGGCACTGAGGGCAGAAGCCACACTTGTTAAGTTATTGCTCACAGTTTGCTCCATACCGGATATTTTGGCAATAATCAGTGATTGAAGAAGTCCTCAAATGGGTTGTTTTGAATAGCGAAAATATTCTGCAAAAATTATTTTAAAACTCCTTAAATAAAAGTAAAATACAAATTTTGTGAGTTGCCTTTAAAGTACCAAAAATGCATGATATTTAGAGTCGAAGCATTGCATTGTGAGGCTGTTCATGCAACATCGCCGACTTTATACGGCTGCCCATTTTTAGCTCATTGGGTTGAAGGACTGATGAACTCATGCCCTGTCGAGGTGTTTGTTGTACATCTGTCTATAGATCTGTCCAAATTGACAAAAATCGCTACTCCTCCTACAGTATTGATCAGAATGTTATCAACCTTACACACAGTGATCATCTTCACCCCAACTGTGCTCAAAGTCAAAGTCACATTTGTCATTCTCAGTGGATTTTCTCATTATTTTGTGAAATGCAACCAAACAGTGAGAAGAAAACTTTCTTTTCTTTCAGTACTTCACACGTTTGTGAGCCCGATGATCTACTGCGTCATTAATGTTTAGTTTGCTTCGCTTCCAATTAACTTCAGGCTGCTGGCTCATAGAACAAGTAGGTTCATAAAGCCATAAGGCCCGACATGACCCCAAACCTCAATCACCAAGATGGCGTTTAACACCCTCGCTGCTGATATAGGAACACTTCGGAAGCACTCACTGAATAACGGAAAATGCTCCTCAGAACTCGCTGCACATCATTTAAAGGCAACATTTCATCTTCGTGTACAGAGTTCGCTTGCTTACAGCTTACTTCAACCAGCTGAGTGTTGTGTCTTAAAAGTTTCTGTGGAAAAAGGATCAAGATAACTGATGCTAAAGATGCAGCTCATTAAGTCATTAAATTGTTTGCCTTTGTTATTTTTTTTACTTTGTTGGTCGTGAAACTGTTTTATCAACTAAAATACATCTTTTGTTACCTAAATAAGTGAGATATTACTTTAGGATTACCTGATAGCATGATTTGGAGCATGTGATGGTAAATCAGTGACACTGGTGCATTATTCACATAAGCATTATTTTAGTCAGACATTATTGTGTAATGATACTATATAAAACACATTTTGCGTATATAGCAGTCATCATCTATTAGATTGCTGTGTGTTTGCACTATAGAAGCAGACTTATTTTGGGCTTTTTAAGCCTTTATGTTTGGCAGGAAAGTAGAGTAGACAGGAAAGCATGGAGGAATGGTAAGATTTCAGTAGACTTTCAGCATGTTGGTCCTCTGCTCAAACCCAGGGAGCAGTGAGCATCATTTCCCTCACTCTCTTCCTGCTTTCCTGTCTGCTCTTTACTCTTTCCTATCAATAAAGAGAAAAAAAATCTTAAAAATAATATAATATTTACTAAATTGTAGCTGAAAGTTGATTATAAGCAGCACAGGTTAATATACACAAGGCAACAAGTTGGTGGGCCGAAGTGGTAAACAGAAAGTTTCACACGTAATTTCCAACACAGCCTATGAGTTCACCGTCTGTAATTTCCAGACATGCCCTGTTCATGATGTCAGCAGTTGTTTTGGTTTTAAATAGCAACTAATTAAAATCTGTGGTCAGAGCTGAGAAACGTTCTTGACACAGAGCTGTACAGCTTCGGTTGTCCTCCTTGTTTGAAAAATCATGTTTGAAAATTGTATCCAAAGTGAAATATTAACTTTGTCTGCAGACAGTGATTTTTACGCACACATGCTGGATGAGTAATTTAAAGGAGGCGGAACTCAAAATGTCTGGCCTGACTTTTTTCAATCTGACGGTCCAGATTTCATTCCCTGCCTTAACCATGACTGATTGGGTGTCATACTTTTAAATAGGCCCTCAGGAAAGAACAGTCCTTCAGCCTAAGTGCCCATTTGTTCTCACTCTCACAAAAATCTTCTGAGGATTTAAGGGCAAGAGCGCAAGAGTGCACTTGTTCTTTTCATCTCTTTCGTGCACGCGCAGTCGCGGGTCCCTCCTCTCCCTCATCGAGAAAAAACTTCAGTCATTACACTTCATTTGAAATGTATTCATATTCATCTCAAGTCCGCTGATGCCTTTATTTCAAATTTATTCTCTTCTTATGAAAGTCTGCATGAGTTTTTTTTTTTTCCATCTGGGCTTATTTCAGGCTGTAATCAATACCTCAAATAAAAAAACACATAAAACAAAGATGATTGAAGTGATTCCTTATTCAAAAGGTTCACATTTCATTTGAATTTTAAAGTGGAAAAAACCCTCAGATTTATGATTACTTTCATTTTCCACCACACGCTCTGATTGCTTGATTACCTTTGGCCACAGTGATTGTAATGATGACAAATCTTTTTGCTTGTTAATAGCGAAACAACTCTTCTCACTTTCACGGCTCGTTTTTTTTTTTTTTTTTTCATAATTAAATTACCTGATGGTAACATTTCCTGTTCTTCTAATTGGAACATTAATCTTCATTGTTGCCATCACTTCTCAAGAATTTACAGTGTCGGGCGCTTTGCTTTTCTCACCTTCCGCAAACGGTGTTTTGTGAATCACTTCCTTTTTGAATCACAAAAGGAAAAAAATTACATAAACCAACACTTCGCACAACTGCTTTGGTCCTTTTGATTTTTATTAGTCGAATTTAGCCCGTGGCTTTGAACAGATGTGTGTAATTATGGCACACAGGGCAATGAGGTAGACTGATTCATGCATTTCCTGCATGGATGAAGGAGAATTACTCGGAGCAGACAGGATTTAGTGGTATTACATGCCATTTAAACCCTATAACACCCTCTCTTATAGAAGCCTAAATGCAGCCACTGAGGGGATAACTATATTTCAGATCAGGGATGGTTTTGAGTATTTTTCCTTTGTTTCCAAAAATTTCATGGATGTTTTTTTGTATTGCAGAGCAGGAGACAGGATCTTAGTGGCTGATGACTCCAATGATGACTGGTGGAAGGTACGTATGACTTCATTGTGCTACAGCAAAGTTTGACTGAGTTTGTCTTTTCCCACAAAGCCAAGAAAAAGGCATTAAACAGACTGATGAATCAGGAAAGTCAGATTGTGAATTATAGGAGCGAGGAAACAGGGTAACTCAGGACATAAATGCATGGCAGATAAATTAGGGAGACAAGAGGGCCGATTGCATGATGTCACAGAGGCAGCCTGTCGCCACCAGACTATGAAGAAACTCATCATGTGTTTTAACACCATTGTTCTCTGCAGCCTGTAGACAAACAGAGACATCTGGCCAGTTTGGTCTTTAAACACAGTGACAAGCATCAACACCTGATGAAGCACCTGCATACAATGTGTAAACATTATAGTAAAACCTATTAACATATGTGCCAGGCAAACATTGCACAAGTCTGCATGCTTTACAATGGCACTTTGAGTATAGGTGTATGTATGTTTTTTGTTTTCTTTTGTTTTATTAAGGCTTCGATATAATCCTCTCAAGTCCTGCTGTTTGATGAATTCTTTTTTTTTTTTACCAGGGGGTAATTGAGGACAGGATCGGATTCTTCCCAGCAGCCTTTGCTCATCAATTGCGGGCTGGTGACCAAGTGTTCAGGTGTAACAGGACGTTCATTGGCTGCAAGGAGCAAGGCCAGATCACTCTGAAAGAGGGACAGGTAATGCTGGATCAAGCAGATGCGTCCTTTTGGGGATGAATAAAAGTTGTTAATCTTGAGTCACTGTCTATTTCTATTCAATGAAAACTTTATATTCTAGATGGATGTTTGGATGGATGGATGGATAGCTAGAGAAATTTATTTCAGGAGATGCATGGTAGCTGTTTATAGCCATTTTCACTCATGAGCAGACAATATCACAAAAATCCAGTCACGTAACATTAGCTAAAGTTTCCCACAATCAGGATATAGTTCGGACTGCTTGACTCGTTTATTATGGATGGCGTCTGGGTAAGTGTGCAGGAAGTGCGGCATGATGGCCACTGGCTCATTGGGGATTCACCAGAAAAAAAAAGACTTCTAATAGGGAACACAGGACTGACGTCAGGCTGGATCCAAGTTAGACTCTAATCAGGTCAGGCTTGGGGCACGTTGTACTGTCAGAGATCTCAAGTCTGTGTAAGTATGTTTAATATCAGAGTGGATTAAAGTATTCTCCCTTGATCAAGGAATATAGCACAGTGGTACTTTTTTCAGCTACAGCAGCTTGAAAGATAGATCATAGAGCTGCATGCTCTGATGGCAGTGGTCACCCTCAGTTAAGGTCTTTTTGGATCAAGTGCAATTTATGTATGTCAGGTTTGGATTTTATCCAGTATTTTGATTTCTTTTTTAAAGCAATGCTGACAAATTGGATATGATTCCTTTTAATGGTTCTTGTGCAAGCCTTTAGTAGTTTTCAGGCCTAGCATAAACAGGGTTCATCCAGGGAGCATCCTCATTGTCTTGGGTTGTGGAAGCAATGACCTCATGATGGATATTAAAGTTTCCACATTATGATCACACCCCAGCTACTACAGTGCACCTGATTCACATCATCCAGCAGCTCTTTAGCCATCATATTACCTTCCTGCAGCTCCCGCACTGCCTCTCACTTCCAGCGACTCTTCATTTGCAGATAGTTATTCACTGAAAAGCTCGAGTGGATTTGGCAGACAGAGGAGCATAATGGCTGCACTTGAATCAAGCCCCCTTTTTCCCACAATGCTGTCCAGGGCATGTTAGGACTCTGAGGAGACTTAAAGTAAGCAACCCCCAGTGGAGATTTAACCACCAAACACAAGATGATCTTGTGACCCACTGACTCCCATTCCAGTCTCTCAAATCCAAGGGAAGACATTTGGGAGAATTTAGAGCAGGCATGCAAACACGCTGTGCTCTGACCTATTGTGAGTGTCAATGAGTGAAATTAGGGGTTGGAAAAAAGAAAAGTTTGATCATTTTCTTGTTGTTGATTCCCTATCATTGATTATTAGCTTGATAGCATAACACATTTATAAAATGATGCAATGTATAACTGATCATAATCACATTTAAATATAATGGCAATCACAAATGAATCAGTAATATACATTCCTAACTTTTCTTATTATGGATGTGGTTTTCCAGCATCATGCCTTCCAGTAACTCAGTATGTGTCTGTAATAAGATCCTTTTGTGCCATATTGAGTACTACTCTAAGTTACTGTTAGCCCATATAATTAATCTCAAAAATGTATACAGATAAATTGAATTTTTTTTTTCTTTTGTGCTTGCTTTTGTCTGCTTTCTGCATTTCCTATTTATTGGTAAAGTCAAATTTTTCTCGCGGCTTTCAGATCTGTGTGAGCACTGAGGGCGAGCGCAGCGGCTTCATCAGAGTGGCGAGTGGAAAGAAGAGAGGTTTCGTGCCCTGTGATGTTCTGGAGATCATCTGAGGCAAACCTTCAGAAAAATGAAGACGGAGACGGAGAGCGTAAGAGCGAGAGAGAAGTGGGGGAGGCGGGATCCGCCACCTGGAGGTTAGAGGAAGCGACGACAAGTGAGGGAGTTCACCTCGTCAGAAACTGGAGTTTGAACTCGTGAAAGTCGTGCTTGCTTTGTCAACGCACCCTCCACTTTATTCCCTCTCGATACAAAAGGAGAGATGAGATGACAGAGATTTGCTCAGAAGATGAACTTAATTTTGTTTGCAAGGAGACGGGAGATCACTGTGTCACTGGATTTTATTTAAATTTATCCAATATGTTTGTTTTTTTAAAATTTACCCTTAGTTTTATTCAGCCTGTTTACTTTTTGAAAGCACGGCGAACATTTTAATTTTAAGCCTAAAAACAAACAAACACATGAATGATTATTTTTCAGGATATAAATGGAATTCCTTTAAATAGTTAAGCTCCTCGTGCTTTAATATTATCCTCCAAGCAGAAATAAAGTAAATGCAATATAGTGTAACATCTAAGCTGGTTGTTTTGAATGGCAGAGGCCACAGCATCAGAGGGCAATGGAAAATAAACTGAAATGAACATATTCGAGCCACTTGTATAAACCTTTACTGCAAAAATTTGATTATTTAAGAATCCAATTTGTCCTGAATATCTCTACAGAGTCCTCCAACAGAAGTAAAATATGCTTCTTTTAAAGCACATGAAGCAAAAAAACAAAAACATAAATGCATAAGCGAGTAATTTCAAAAGAGTTTAACAAAAGCAAAGGCTTTGGAAATTCTCTGTGGTCTTCCAGAATAATCGCCCGCACACTCCCAAGCTTCACTGTCCTTCCACTGTCTTTAGTTTCAAGGCTTTTCTCAGTTTTTTTGTTGATTTATTAACTGCTATAATTTTTCATCAAAGATTTACAGTACGACAGTATAATAAGAACAGAGGATTTTTTTTTTTTTAACCATTTACTGATCACAATGTGTTTAATCTGCTGGAAATGGCTGTGGAAACAAACATTTAAGAAAACATATAACTGAATGACACATTTCTAGTTTAAATGTGATCACTCGTGTGGTTTTCCTCCTTCTCGGCAGACTCTCATAAGCAGGACTTCATGTTTCAGATTATAGTCAGTGCATTTACAGCAAGCTGTTGCATCATAGTAGATATAGTATATCTGTTAAAGGTTGTTCAGCACTGAAACTTGGCTTTATTGAATGTCCAAGAAACCTTTATTGTACACAATGTATGTACAAGAATAAAATTCCTTCTTTATCACAGTATTCTGCAGACGGTTATTCACTGAAAGGCTTCACTTACAGTCACCTCACGGCAACTGTAAGTGACTGCTGGGACCTTTCTGTGTGGCATTTGCATGGTAAATGGTATGGTACTTACCCAGTGCCTTTCAGCTGAATTGTGCTTTCAGCTACAAGTCTCATTCACCCAATCATACTGTATACACATTCATACAGAGCTTTTATCTACACCTAAGCACTTTTATCTAATATTCACACATTCTGATGGATCCAACTCAGGGATTCAGAATCTTGCCCAAGACTACTTTGACACATGGACTGTAGGAGCTGGAGATCGATCCACCGACCCCACTCTACCACCTGAACCACTGGTGATTCTAAATTGGCCATAGGTGTGAGTGTAAATTACAGTATTCAAAAGTGTATTATGAGCATATTTATGCCTTGTACTTTTTAACCCCTGACTGACTCAAATATATATATATTTTAAATCTGCGATCACATTTATAATGTCTTTATTCACAAAATGAATTTTATGTGTAAATCTGTGGATTTGCAAATGCAGCAGACCAAATAAACCAAAAACAAAATTAAATTCAAATCTTTTCACTGGATAATCAATGACTGCTCAATAATGCCCAAACTATAATAATCACATCACCTTTAAAATTGGTAAAAGTTGGTACTGTGTTTGTGGGGTGTCTTTGTGTAGACCATGTGTGTACCCACAAATCAAACAGAAAAATAAGAAAGAAAAGGAGGTAAAAAGATTTTGGAATTTGTAATGTCATTTTTGTGAAAAATACATGCTTATTTTATTGGGGCAAAAAACATGCAGGAACATTGTGACGTATGGATGTTAAATATTAAATACTGTTTAGATGTGGTCTGTTAACAGAATGCAACCTGTAAACATTTTTAAAGAAGATTTTTAACTTTAGGTTCAGTGAGCAGACCTGGTTTATTCCTCTCTGTCCTATCTCTAAGCAGAGTGAATGCACAGAGATTCAGAGGCTTCAGCAGCTCCAATAAGCGTCTGCTCACACATTTAAATAGTTGCCTAACTATAGAGGTCAACACAATCATAGACACTTTGCTATTCTGCTGTTTGCCAATCTTCCTGTTCTTTGTCTGTGAAATAGCTAACACCCACCCAGATCATCCCTGCAGGACACCAGCAGGTCTCACATACAAGGCTCTATCGCCCCCTAGTGGATCATAACTATAGTCGTGTGATTGTTGGGGTTTCCTTCTAATATTATAGGCTCTTTACCTTGCAATATAAAGTACTTTGAGGTGACTGTTATCGTAAATTGGGACTATAGAGATAAAACTGAATTAAAATGAATATAAACAATACTCAGTTACTGGCGATTTATAGCTATGGAATGCAGCAACCACTGCACTTGTGAATGGCAAATAAGTAAATGTGCCAGCACTGTTTAAAATGGAAGGGGAAAACAAATTTGAGAGACCTGAGAGACTGAATTATGGGAAATGCCACTTCTCATATTTTAAATTACTGTAAAATAAGTACTAATTTTAATATTGATTGTCCCAAACAATCAACATTAAAACTGGACAACCTGACAGCTTACTTTTCACCTCACTGTTTGCACGCTCTCTGTGCTACCTGCTCAGCACTGAGCAGCACACAGGTAGTGATTTGCTGCTGAGCAGAGTGGAAAAGCTAAAGTGCTGGTAACCTTGTGCTTCCCGTAGTTGCTACATATTCCCATATTCTTAATGTACTTTTCAAAGGAACATGAAGGGATTTCATGCAGGTATGACCATTTTTATTTATTTATTCCAGTTTTGCAGTTCTTTGTGCAATTTTTGATCATTCCGTCTCACACAGAAACACACACACAAATATAATTACCAGCACACCCAATGATGGTGGCATGGTGATTGAGAGAAAATGTACCTGCGCAATTCTTTCACACTGTGCCATTTTGCACATACTCTCTACAAAATGACACCATCAACAAACTGTCAGCAACAAAATTACTTCTTGTAAACTTTTTTGTTTTTATGATTGTGCTGACTGCGCACTTGAAAGAGGCGCGTACAGCTTGTAAGTGTTTGAATAGGTGTGAAGCAGGAAGGTGGTGGTCTGTGTTTCCTTTTCAGCTGTTAAAACCATAAAAAGCTCATCAGAAAAAAAAAACCCATCAAACTACAGAATAGGAGACTCAAATGATATATATAGCCAAAAGATTAAAAGTGGTATGTGGTGTGAGGGGCCAGACATGCTCAGCGGTGGTGGTGATGGTGTGGTGATCGAGAAGCTTTGATGTTAAAAAGGAAAATCCAACAACGCCACGACACAGAGATGTGGTTCAGATCATTAAGAAGTTGGTTTATTGACAGTTATTAAAAGCACAGAATAAAAGAGCTGCATTCATACAAATGCTTTTAAAGATCAGTTCAGAGCTGCAGTTTATCAGTGGGGGAATGCGCTTCCAAGAAAAGAGACGTCAAAAGTACCACCCAATTCACACATGAGTTTCACTTCTGAAACACAGAACCCCCCCACCCCCCCCCCCACCCCCCACCCCAACACATACACAAAGGTGCAGCTCAAACCAGGGGTGCATAAATAGGCGCAGCACATGGCAGCAGGCCTAAAAGGTGCAGGGGTAGAAAGTGATGTTGGGGTAGTTTGGAAAGGCTTTTGAGTAACAAAGAAGAGTTTTGGTTTGGAAAGCTCAGTTTTATGAGATATTGGTTACAATGTGGTGTGTGGTGATGAAGTGGGCCATAAACATCGTGGATATATAACACCAACTCCCAAAAAGTTGGGACATTGTGTAAATTGTAAATAAAAGAGAATGAAGTTACAATGCTTTGTAGATCTCATAAACCCCCATTTTATTCACAATGAAACATAGAAATCATATCAAGTGCTTAAACTGAGAAAATATAAAACTTTAAGAAACAGTGTGGATAACCACGAGTCCTGCCATCACCATCGCTCTTCTCCTGCTCTCCACAAGTAAGAAAGTAACAATATTTGCCACACCTTTACTTTTGTAAGCCAGGGCTTATTTCTTGGCTTTTGTTCAGTAACGAAAGATTCTGAAGGATCGAACTGAGGTGGAGCGTTTTCCAGAGCGGTTTACTGCGTCACGAGAAGTAGCGATATGACCACAACAAAGAGGAGGTGAGAAATATGACACACAAGTCAAGCTAAAATTTGACGAAGCCTCCTCTGCAGAGATGGTGACTCAGAAGCATATGAGCACATTACATTTGCTACATTTATTCAAACTAGACAATATTGTTATTTTGTGTAAATTGAAAGCTTTTTGCCAAAACTTTTATCTCAGATTCTGTGGGATGAAGGTTTTCCAGGTTCCTACTATGCCTGCCAGTTCATTGTGTTCAGAGTACAGAAGGAGGCAAGAAGTGATAACTCAAAGATAATGAGTTTAAAATATGATTCACAATATTCATTTTGTAGTAAAATCCCCATTTAGAAGTAACCTGACACATGTACCCGTAAAATATAAACAAGTCTCTTATTCAATACTCATTTGTGATGTTTTATTGAATGCCTGCAATTTTTGAAACACTTGATTGCAGTTCTTGCTGCCAAGAGTGGCACAACCAGTTATTAGGAATAGGGAGCAATTATTTTTCACACAGAGCCAGATAGGTTTGGGTAGCTCTTTTTTCCCCCTTAATAAATGAAATCATTATTTTAAAAAACTGTGCCAGGTATTTACTCTTATCTTATCTTTGTCTAATATAAAAATTTGTTTGATGTGAATCATGTCAGTGTAACCAATATTCAAAAAAACTAACTGTTTTCTGAGGCTAATTTCTTTCTTACCCTGTAAAATCATGGTGTTAAAATCTGTTGCTCATAATTCACCAAAGTCTCAGTAAGGACATAGCTTTGATTAAATATGCCATAAGCCAGTAGCAATATTATTTTTGTGCTTTATTAGTGTTATAATTTAGTTTTTGTATGCTTTCCATTCATTACAGTGTTTTAAAACAGTTTGCATACATGCAAATTCTGTAAAATCTTTGTAATTTAAGGAAATTTGATATCATCTTGAAGAAACCCATACCGAATTAGCTTTTTTCATATTTTCGATATTTTTACTCGAAGGACTGAATCAGGAGGTTGTTGGACAGTGCTGGGATCCAGTGAAAGGGATGTACACACTGGAAGCATATTGATTCATTAGTCATCATAAAGGGTGACGGTCTTCTGTAACTACTAAGCCATTGCCAGCTGTTGATCATGTAGGATCATAAGGAAGTCTTCAAAAATGGATTACTCTTAATTTCTTAAAATTTTACTCAGAACGTTTGATGCCTTAACAAAGGATTATTAACGCTAACACTAAATGTGGAAATACGATCTATTTGCATGTAACAAAACTAAATATGTGCAAACTGTCAAAAGAACTCTTAAAGAAGTCTGACACATATGTTCCCCACTCTAAAATAAGCATTAACACAAGTGTGGGTCAACTGGGAAACTGGCTCCTTTTCTCTCTAAGCAAAACCGCAGTAACGCACAACTCCTGGTGTGTGCAGGTTTTATTCTTAGAGACTTCCTTTCTTACCATCAACAAGCAGCTGGTGAACTAGAAGCTCGCTTCTGGTGAGCTTCAGCATGAAATGCTGCAGATGCTGCAGTTCTTTGCGCCATTGACTGTAAGAGTTCTCTCTCACTTTTGATCACTGACAGAATCCAAAATAGTGTTGATTTTTATTTTTATTTATTTTAAACTTGCAGAAAGCTAAAAATTCATATTCATGAATCAGTACGCAGCATATTAAAGGTGTAGAGGGAGATTTATCAATAAACTTACATCAAAATATATAGCATTATGTAATTATTTGTTTCTGAGGATTTAGTTAAAGGCTACACAATGAGGGGCTTTAACAATAATTGTGAGACACTCTAAAATCAACACACAACAACAACAATTTCATATCTGTGATAGTCATTTTATGGTCAGTTTACTCTAAAACCCCAAAATCCACATTTATCCAATTACAATAAGCTTTAAAGTGATATGCGAGTATCGTGCATAAAAGCATCACTCTGCCCTAAAGGTGGACATTACGCTACCTGTTCATTAGGTTGTGTGCAACTTCCAAATAAAGATGAGTGCGTGGGTTTTCTGAGAATTTCTGCTCTGTGGTTATTGTGGTTTGAATTTTGATCTCAGACAGGAAGTTGTCTGTGCAGCCCATCTACCTTTTGTCCTGTATAAAAGCCATTTCAACCACAGCTGCTGAGGCATCATCACTCACTTGCTGCAATGGAAATGTCTTCATTCCTCTTTCTGTGCCTTGTGGCAGCTTGTTCAGGTGTGTACCTTAACATTTGTTTGCATATGAATACATTTGAAACTGCAAAAAATCATTGACTTGTCTTTCTGATTTAAAGTGTACTTAAACATTTGTGTTTGGTTGAATCACAGTCCGTGCTGTCCATGGACGAACCTTAGAGGTCAGCATTGATGATGGGGAGGACCTGGACATGGAAGTCTCTGTGGATGCAAGTGGGGTCAGTGTGACTGCTTTAAAGAATTTAGGTTACACTTTATCCTTTATATCAGGGGGCACACTCAACTTGTGGTAGTGATGGAAGAAGCGTTTAGAGTGGGGCTGGAGACTACCCTAGCTTTACAACATATTACAAATATACACATACCCAAAGGGTTAAGAAATTTTTTTTAAACAAGTTGGGACTGATCTTCTGAACCAAAATTATTACAGATTAGTAAGAATAAAAGCAGGTCTATGTGGTGTTACAGTCAACCCATTTGTCCCAATATAAAACAGTTTGGATTTATAATTGAGACATGCTTTTATCCCCCCCTTTCCCCCACATCCACACCTGTGGCTTCTTAAATTTGCAGCTTCCAGGAAAGTGCTGGGCTTGCAAGTGGATTTTAAACAAGGTGAAGAAATTTGCTGGACCAAACGCCACCGCAGAGGTAAAATGTCTAATAGAGTACCAGCAGTTTACTGCATCATTCAGTCAGAGCAGTAATGCAAGTTTTACTTTCACAGAGCCTGTCGTCAAAGTTGCTCTCCGCCTGCGATGAAATTGGACTCTTAAAACCTATGTGCCGCAAATTTGTGAAGGCGCGCCTTGGAGAATTAATCGAGGAACTCACGACCACTGATGATGTGAGGACAATCTGTGTGAACATGGGAGCATGCAAGTAAGTTCCCATTATTATGGTTTAAATCAGGGTTCATCTGAATGCTTTCATTTTCAGAAAAGTCTTTGCAGTGTTCATTATTGACTCTGTAGATGTTAAGGGTCAAATACCTAAAAACCAACTTCAACATGCAAACACAAACAATGAAATATTACTGTAACCCTACATTAACCCCACTGATAGATCATTACATTTAATTTTTTTATGCCTCTGTTTTTCTGATTTGCTCTCTTCAGGCCAAAGGAGGTGGAACTGTTCTTTTATCCAAAGAAGGGAGACCCACGCATTGAAATTAAGGAGTTTCACTGATGTTGCATGCATGAATAAAACCTACAGTGCATTTGAAAGAAAAAAAAAATCAGAAAACTTTATCGCAGTAGTAATTGAATGAGAATTATCTCCAGTAATTTAAAGTATAATCACTTTTCTCCTTCAGCTTTCTTTTCAAATTACATTAACTTACCTTAATTTCCTCTGCAATTCTTGTAATGGTATTTTGCATTTCTTTGTCTGTATCTGTGCACAACTAATGGAAATAAACAACTGAAATAATTACATTGACTCTGTTTTTCATTTTATTCTCCAACCTTAATAAAACTCAAGTTCAGAGTAACCGTTCTGATCAGAGATACGAGTGTGAGTGCTCACTGTGAAGCAGACACAGCCCAGCTTTTGCTGAGTTAAGTCATGCATATATGTTTCTGGTGGTTCCTGTGGTGGCACCTCTTATAAAATTTTAATGGTCTAAAAAAGTCTGGATAATGATCTCTTTCTTGGTTTGGCATCTGTCAATGCAGGTGATGACTTTGTAAACTTTCTGCACTGTTGTTGGACATATTTGCAGTAATTGTGCTGTTGCATTAACTTTCATGAAAAGTGCAATAATAAGTAATCATAAAGCCTAACCAGAAAAAAAAAGAAAAAAATTATTTTGTCCACATCCAGAGGGTTACAGGTTTACATCTGGGAATCATTCTCTGAAGATACCTTCTCTACAGCAACAGTTTTTGCCCTGACTAACTTCTCACTCTTTATGTCACATGCCAGCGACAGACATTAGGTAAAGTCCCGCCGTCTCTGTATCACTCTGTATCAGACTGAAGGTTTTGACCTTATTTGCTAACTCACTACACAGACACACATCTGCTACTGCTTGCCTCACATACATCCGTCCATCTCTCTGTGTAAATGATCTGGGTTCTGCTATTTACTGTTTGACTCACATGAACTACTATATTTTTATATGCACTTCATGATCTGTCAGATTTGCGTTTTTTAAATGTTGTCACAACAATAAACTGAGCATGTGACAATGAACTTGTCTTTCACTGTGGATTTTATTTTCTGTATATTTTTTAGAAGTTTTTTTTAATATTTTAGAAAGTGTGACTTTCTAGAAGAAGGCACTGAACAGGAGTGGCCCTCCAATCTCATTGTATATTCTGTATAATGATAATAAAGGCATTCTATTCTATTCTATTTTAATTAAAACTCCAATTTTTCACTGGATAATCAGTGACTGCTGAATAATGCCCAAACAATGATCACATCACCTTTAAAACTGTTAATAGCTGGTTCTGGTCTTTGTGTAGGCCATGTCTTTGTTTTAAATGTATAATACCCACACATCCAACAGAAAAATAAGAACAAAAAGTGGGTAAAAAGACTTTGAGTTTGGACAGTGTCAGTTTTGGCAGAAATATTGTGATGTATGGATGCAGTTTGTTAACAGAATGCAACCTGTAAACTTTTGACTTTAAGTTCAGTGAGCAGTCCTGGTTTATTCCTCTCTGTCCTGTCTCTAAGCAGAGTGAATGCACAGGGTCTCCTTGCAGATTTAAAGGCTTCAGCAGCTCTATTAAGCATCTGCTCACATGTTTAAATAGTTGCCTAACTATACAGGTTGAGACAATCATTGACACTTCGCTACGCTGGTGTTTGCCAATCTTCCTTTTCTCTGACTGTGAAATAGCTAAAACCCACCGAGATCATCCCTGCAGGACTCCAGCAGGTCTCACATACTTGGCTATAACGCCCCCTAGTGGCTGCTTACTGTAGAAGCAACTTTCAGTTAATAGGAAGGTGGATTTGCAACTATGCAATGCAGCAACCACTGGACTTGTGAATTGCAAATAAGTAAATGTGTCAGCACTGTTTAAAATGGAAGAGAAAAACAAATTTTTGAGATTTGAAAGACTGACTTTTGGAAATGACACTTATGACTATAAAATAAATATCCTCATTTTAATGCTGCCTCTGCTTCTTGTTTCAGCTGCTCCCTTTAGAGGGTGTCACAGAGGATCATCTGCCTCCATCTCACCCTATCTCTGGCAACCTCTTCAGTCACACCAACCCACTCCGCATCCTCCTTCACTACATCCATGGAATCTTCTCTGTGGTCTTCCTCTTTTCCCTCTTCTGCGCATGTCCAGTCTGTCTCAGCCTTTCCTCTTTAAGATTACCTCCAAAACCCTCAACCTGAACTGTCCCTCTGATGTGCTCCCAATGGAAACCTTAACACCTCCAGCTCTGCTTATGATCTTTTTGTGCTACTGTCAAGTGTTTAATGCAAAACAATAAAAACTAACAAAATGAATTCTCATAACTGACAAACTTTCTGTTTTGCATTCATATTTTTGGAACTGAACTTGCTGATATTTTCATGTGAACATTGGCCAAAGCACCTTTCAGCTCACTGTTTAGCTGACTGGGCCACAACTTGACTGTTTACTCTTCACCTCACTGTTTGCTCTCAGCACTGAGCAGCACACAGTCAATGATTTGCTGCTGAGCAGAGTGGAAAAGCTACAGCGCTGTTAACCTTGTGCTTCAAGTAGTTACTACATATTCCCATATTCTTTATGTACTTTTATAGGAAACATGAAGTGATTTCATGCTGGTATGTCCATTTTTTTAAATTAATTAATTAATTTCAGTTTTGCAATTCTTTGCCATTGTGTCATTTTGCACATACTCTCCCTTTCTCACATAGAAGCACACATACAGATATACTTATTGACACCACCAACAAACTCAGCAACAAAAATACTTCTTCTTGTAAACTTTTTATAATTGTGCTGACTGCACACTTGAAGAGGCACGTACAGCTTGTACGTGTTTGAATAGGTGTGAAGCAGGAAGGTGGTGGTCTGTGTTTCCTTTTCAGCTGTTAAAGCCACAAAAAGCTCATCAGAAAAGAAACCTTTAATATCAAACTACAGAATAGGAGAATCAAATGATATATATAGCCAAAATATGAAAAGTGGTATGTGGTGTGAGATGTCAGACACACTCAGCGGTGGTGGTGATGGTGTGGTGATCGAGAAGTTTTGATGTTAAAAAGGAAAACCCAACAGCGCCATGACACAGAGATGTGGTTCAGATCATTAAGAAGTTGGTTTATTGACAGTTATTAAAAGCACAGAATAAAAGAGCTGCATTTACATATATATTTTTAAAGATCAGGTCTGCAGCTTATCAGTGGGAGAATGAGCTGCCAAGAAAAGAGACGTCAAAATTACCACCAAATTCACTCATGAGTTTCACTTCTACCACCAAGGCGCCAGCCACTGTCTCGTTAGGCTCTCAGCTTCTGAATAAGACAAGACACAAAAGTTATTAGCATGTCCATGACATAAGAAAGCCCATTAAACTCAGAGCGAAAAAAAATGATTTCATATCAATCCACAAGGCTTTTAAATAAAATGACAAACATGAAAACGAAGGTCATTTTAGTTTTAGTTAGTTTTGTAAACTCACAATACAGTTTTAGTTAGTTATCCTTTTTCCCTTTTAATTATAGTTTTTATTTATTTCAGTTAACGAAAATGTTTTTTTCAATTTCAGTTGTCGTTAAGTATAATCACCCTGCTGCAGAGACCAGCTGCTGGACCTTTGGGGGAGGAATGTTGTCCCATTCTTGTCTGATATAAGATTCTAGTGGCTCAACAGTCCTTTCATGATGCACCAAATGTTTCCAGTTGGTGAAAGGTCTGGATTGGAGGCAGGCCAGTTCAGCATCTGGACTCTTCTACTACAAAGCCATGCTGCTGCAATAGCTGCAGTATGCAGTTTAGCATTGTCTTTCTAATATGCAAGGCCTTCTCTGAAAAAGACATTGTCTGGATGGGAGCATATGTTCCTCTAAAGCCTGTATTATATCTTCCAGCACTAATGCATCCCCATACCATCAGAGATGCAGGCTTTTAAACTGAGCACTCCTAATAAGCATCTCCTCTTTAGTCCAGAAGGCGCGGTGCCCATGTTAACCAGAAAGAATTTCACATTTCGATTAATCTGACCACAGAGCAGTTTTCCACTTTGCCTCAGTCCGTTTTAAATGAACCTTGTCCCAGAGAAGATGGTGGCATTTATGGATCATGTTCAAATATAGCTTCTGCTTTGTATAATAGAGCTTTAACCTGCATTTGTGGATAACACAGAGAACTGTGTTAGCAGACAGTATTTTCTGAAAGTGTTCCAGAGTCCATGCAATGATTTCCATGACAGAATCAGGCCTGTTTTTGATGCAGTGCTGCCTGAGTGCCTGAAGATCACAGGGATCCATTATTGATTTTCAGCCTTGTCCCCTTTGCACAGAGATTTCTCCAGATTCTCCAGAAACTTTTGATGATATTTTTTGTTGCAGATGATGAGATAATTGATGTTTTTGCAATTTTAAGTTGAGGAGCATTATTCTGAGATTGGTAGACAATTTGTAGATGCATTTTTTTTTTTTTTTTTGCTGACTGGTGAAGCTCTGCCCATCTTCACTTCTGAGAAATTTTGCCTCCCTACGATGCTCATTTTACACCCAGTCATGCCAGTTAACTTATTTAGTTGAAAAATGTTCCTCCAGCTGTTTCCTTTTAGTAACATTTACTTTTCCAGCCTTTTGTTGCTCCCATACCAACTTTTCTGAGATGTGTTGCTGCCATCAGATTACAAAATTAACTCATATTTTTCATGAAATAGTAAAATGTCTCAGTTTAAACTTTTGATATGTTTTCTATGTTGAGTTGTGAATAAAATATGGGTTTACAAGATCTGCAAATCATTGAATTCTGTGTTTATTTCTGTTTTACTCTGCCTCCTAACTGCAGCTATTATGGAGTTAGGGTTGTATTTCCTCTGACAGTTAAGTGCTGTTTTAAAAATACTTTATACTGCCAGTTTTAAAATGCTTTGCAAGGATCACATTTTTTGGTAAAATAAGTGTTGACTCATTGAGAAGCAAACTGCACAAGATGCAAAGCAGTATAAAAGACCCAGAAAACAGCTCTGATGAAACAGTTTGAATAACCATGAGTCCTGCCATCACCATCACTCTTCTCCTGCTCTCCACAAGTAAGAAAGTAAGAATATTTATCACACCTTTACTTTTGTAAGGCAGGGTTTATTTCTCATGGAAGATTTTGAAAGATCAAACTGAGGAAGAGAGTTTCTCAGAGCGGTTTAATGCACCATGAGAAAGAGAGAGGTGACCACAACAAATAGGAGGTGAGAAATATGACACACAAGTCAAGCTAAAATTTGACAAGCCTCCTCTGCAAAGATAGTGACTCGATGATGTGTGAACACATTACATTTGCTACATTTATTCAAACAATGCCAGTTTTTAAAATGCCGTGCATGGATCGCATTTGTGGTAAAAATAAATATTAATTTCACTGAGAAGCAAAGAAAAAACCTTTGTTTTGTGTTGATATTGAAAGCAAATTACCAAAGCTTTTATCTCAGGTTGAAGGTTTTCCAGGCACATGCTTCTCTTAGGCAGTATTATTAAAAAGCAGATGATACTCAGCTTTACCTATCAATGAAGGCAGATGATGCACATCAATTAGTTAAACTGCAGGAATGTCTTAAAGACATAAAGGCCTGGATGACCTCTAATTTCCTGCTTCTAAATTCAGATAAAACTGAAGTTCTTGTACTCTGCACCACAAATCTTGGAAACATGGTGTCAAACCAGATGCTTACTGTGGATGGCATTAGCTTGGCGTCCAGTAACACTGTGTGAAATCTTGGAGACATTTTTGACCAGGATATGTCCTTCAATGCCGATATTAAACAAATATGTAGGACTGCTTATTTATAAAATTTGAAACATCCTGTTTCAGAGTGATGCTGAAAAGCTGATTCATGCATTTATTACTACTAGGCTACTATCAAAATTACTATTGTAATTTATTATTATCTGCTGTCCTTAAAACTCCCTGAAAAACCTACAGTTGATCCAAAATGCTGCAGCCAGAGTACTGACAGGGACTAGAAAGAGAGAGCATATTTCACACAGAATGGCGTCTCTTCATTGGCTCCTTGTTAAATCTAGAATAGAATTTAAAATTCTTCTTCACATACAAGCTTTATTCCTGTTAAAAGGGAGTTTTTCTTTCCCATTGTCACCAAGTACTTGGACATAGGGGGTCGTTTTAACAATATAAAGCACTTTGAGGTGACTGTTGTGGTTTGGCGCTATATACGTATAAAAATGAAATTGAATTGAACTGAACTAACATTAAATATGGAAATACGACCTACTTACATGTAAACAAAACTCTTAACTCTTAATGAAGTCCGACACATAAAATGTTCCCCGGTATAAAATAAGCATCAACACCAATTCACTAAGTGTTTGAAATTCATTAACCCACACGTTAAGTGTGAGTCAGCCAGAAAATTGGCTCCTTTTCTGTCTAAGCAAACCAGCAGTAACGCACAACTCCTGAGGTGTGCAGGCTTTATTCTTAGCGACTTCCTTTCTTACCATCAACAAGCAGCTGGTTAACTAGAATAAGCCGCTAGTGTACTTCAGCATGAAATGCTGCAGATACTGCTGTCATGATTGCCTCTGTCCAAAATCATTGTTCACACAACAACAATGCCACATCTGTGATAGTTTACTCTAAAACTCTTAAAATCCACATTTACCCAATTACAATAAGCTTTAAAGTGATGTGAGAGTAAAAGTGGACATCACACTATCTGTTCATTAGGTTATGTCCAACTTCCAAATGAAGATGTCATCTATTCAATTCAATTCAATTCAATTTTATTTATAGAGCGCCAAATCACAACAAACTGTCGCCTCAAGGCGCTTTGTATTGTGGGTAAAGACCCTACAAGAATACAGAGAAAACCCAACAGTCAAAACGACCCCCTATGAGCAAGCACTTGGCGACAGTGGAAAGGAAAAACTCCCTTTTAACAGGAAGAAACCTCCAGCAGAACCAGGCTCAGGGAGGGGCAGTCATCTGCTGCGACCGGTTGGGCTGAGGGGAGAGAAAGACATGCTGTGGAAGAGAGCCAGAGATTAATATCAATTAATGATTAAATGCAGAGTGGAGTATAAACAAAGTAAATAAGGTGAATGAGAAGAAACAGTGCATTATGTGAACCCCCCAGCAGACTAGGCCTATAGCAGCATAACTAAGGGATGGTTCAGGGTCACCTGATCCAGCCCTAACTATAAGCTTTATCATAAAGGAAAGTTTTAAGCCTAATCTTAAAAATAGAGAGGGTGTCTGTCTCCCGAATCCAAGCTGGAAGCTGGTTCCACAGAAGAGGCGCCTGAAAGCTGAAGGCTCTGCCTCCCATTCTACTCTTAAGTATCCTAGGAACCACAAGTAAGCCAGCAGTCTGAGAGCAAAGTGCTCTGCTGGGGTGATATGATACTATGAGGTCTTTGAGATAAGATGGTGCCTGATTATTCAAGACCTTGTATGTGAGGAGAAGAATTTTAAATTCTATTCTAGATTTAACAGGGAGCCAATGAAGAGAAGCCAATATGGGAGAAATATGCTCTCTCTTTCTAGTCCCTGTCAGTACTCTAGCTGCAGCATTTTGGATCAGCTGAAGGCTTTTCAGGGAGCTTTTAGGACAGCCTGATAATAATGAATTACAATAGTCCACCCTAGAAGTAATAAATGCATGAATTAGCTTTTCAGCATCACTCTGAGAAAGGATGTTTCTAATTTTAGAAATATTGCGCAAATGCAAAAAAGCAGTCCTACATATTTGTTTAATATGTGCATTGAAGGACATATCCTGGTCAAAAATGACTCCAAGATTTCTCACAGTGTTACTGGAGGCCAAAGTAATGCCATCCAGAGTAAGTATCTGGTTAGACACCATGTTTCTAAGATTTGTGGGGCCGAGAACAAGAATTTCAGTTTTATCTGAATTTAGAAGCAGGAAATTAGAGGTCATCCAGGCCTTAATATCTTTAAGACATTCCTGCAGTTTAACTAATTGATGTGTGTCATCTGGCTTCATTGATAGGTAAAGCTGAGTATCATCTGCATAACAATGAAAATTGATGCAGTGCTTTCTAATAATACTGCCTAAGGGAAGCATGTATAATGTAAATAAAATTGGTCCTAGCACAGAACCCTGTGGAACTCCATAATTAACCTTAGTGTGTGAAGAAGACTCCACATTTACATGAACAAATTGGAGTCTATGAGATAAATATGATTCAAACCACTGCAAGGTACTGCACGTACCTTTAATACCTATAGCAAGCTCTAATCTCTGTAATAAAATGTTATGGTCAACAGTATCAAAAGATGCACTGAGGTCCAACAGGACAAGAACAGAGATGAGTCCACTGTCAGAGGCTCTAAGAAGATCATTTGTAACCTTCACTAATGCTGTTTCTGTACTGTGATGAATTCTGAAACCTGACTGAAACTCTTCAAATAAACCGTTCCTCTGCAGATGATCAGTTAGCTGTTTTACAACTACTCTTTCAAGAATCTTTGAGAGAAAAGGAAATCTAAATCTTAATATTCAAATAAGAGCTGCCATTGTCTTTTACAGATAAGAGAGAGTGCACTGAATGACTAGAAAAGGCAAAAGTCCAGATCGAGGGGTGTGGGGTGTCATTTTTCTGAGAATGTGGTCTCCAAACCACATGTTTCTGCTCACACGTGGTTTGAATTTGATGCCTTGCAATAAAGTCTCTCTGCAGCCCATCTACCTAGTTCTGTATAAAAGCCATTTCAACCACAGATGCTCAGGCATCATCACTCACTGGCTGCAATGGAAATGTCTTCATTCTTCTTTCTGTGCCTTGTGGCAGCTTGTTCAGGTGTGTACCTTAACATTTGTTTGCATATGAATATATTTGAAACTGCAAAAAAAAAAAAAAAAATCACTGACTTGTCTTTCTGATTTAAAGTGTACTTGAACATTTCTGTTTGGTTGAATCACAGTCCGTGCTGTCCATGGACGAACCTTAGAGGTCAGCATTGATGATGAGGAGGACCTGGACGTGGAAGTCTCAATGGATGCAAGTGGGGTCAGTGTGACTGCTTTAAAGAATTTAGGTTACATTTTATGAGCCCACCTTTAAATATCAGGGGGCATGCTTTGCAGTCTTTGTGAAAAATCTGAACTCTTTAATGTCAACTTCATTTCCAAGCCAATAACAATCACTGACTTAGAAAAAAAAATCAAAAATCTGTGATAAAAATTTGCTTTGATCATTTGTATCACTGTGTGGGAAGTGTGAGGAGAAATCTTTCTTTTGTGGAACTTGTGGAAAGCCCAACTATATTGATCATTTTAACTGATTAACACACCAAACAAGTTAAGCAATACTATAATATTGCATGGTATTTAATGAGGTTATCAAAGGAACAATTAAATATAGTATATCTACCAGAGATACTGGAGCATGTGGTTAAGTGGCATCCATTGTCCCGAGGGTCCTGAGAATAACCCAGTTAATACTGTGTGAGATGCAGGGTTCACTGTGGTCAGGTAGCAATCCATTAAAGAAATGACACAATCATTCATCCTCACATCCACACCTGTGGCTAAGTCAGAGTCACCAATAAAGCTAACATGCATGATTTTGTGCCTCTTATATTTGCAGCTTCCAGGAAAGTGCTGGGCTTGCAAGTGGATTTTAAACAAGGTGAAGAAATTAGCCGGACCAAACGCCACCGCAGAGGTAAAATGTCTAATAGAGTACCAGCAGTTAAATGGATCATTCAGTCAGAGCAGTAATGCAAGTTTTACTTTCACAGAGCCTGTCGTCAAAGTTGAGCTCCATCTGCGATGAAATCGGACTCTTAAAGTCAGTGTGCCGCAAATTTGTGAAGGTGCACCTTGGAGAATTAATCGAGGAACTCACGACCACTGATGATGTGAGGACAATCTGTGTGAACATGGGAGCATGCAAGTAAGTTCCCATTATTATGTCTCACTGCCCTAAAAACCACATGGTTTAAATCAGGGTTCATCTAAATGCTTTCATTTTCAGAGAATGTCTCTGCAGCTTTCATTATTCAATTTGTAGCAACTTTAAGATCAGATGTTACAGGTTAAATACTAAACCAACTTCAACATGCAAACACACATTAATACCTCAATGATAATAAAAAAAACAAACAATGAAATATTGCTCTAACCCTAACTTAACCCCACTGATAGCTCATTACATTTAAATTTTTTATGCCTCTGTTTTTCTGATTTGCTCTCCTCAGGCCAAAGGAGGTGGACCTGTTCTTTTATCCAACGAAGGGAGACTCACGCATTGAAATTAAGGAGTTTCACTGAAATGACATGCATGAATAAAACTTATTTACCTTTATTTCCTTTGCAATGCCTGTAATGGTATGTTCCATTTATCTGTGCACAGCTAATAGAAATAAAAAGCTGAAATAATGACTGACTGTTTTTTTTCCCCAAACCTTAATACAGCCATTCTGATCAGAGATGTGAGTGAGCACTCACTATGAAACAGAAGCATCACAGCCTTTTCTGAGTCAAGCATAGTAATTCTTGTGGTGAGATTTCTTATAAACTTTTAATTTGCCTAAAGAAAGCTGCATAATTAATTTTCTTTCATTAGAAGGCCATTTTAAATGCAAAAGAACAAAGGCAGCATTTTCTATGTGGGGTAATGGTAGAGTGGTAAAATGCAGGAGAGGTGGGGTCGGGTGGGGGCGTGAAGGGTTTATTGACAACTTGTGTAACAAAATATTTGGTGTTTAAAATAGTAAAAGATCAAATTTCCTGAATGAAATCAAAGAAGTGTTCATGTGCTCGTAGCCATAGCTCTTTGAGGATGAAGTAGAAGCATCACTCTTGTTTTCTGGAATAGAATCAAATCACCACCAAAGATTTGAAGTACACCAAACATACAGCTGAGTGTATGTGCTGAAAATAGGGGGTGGAGCAGAAACAAAGATCTGTCATCATCATAATTATCACTGGAACACATCTCCCACCCTCCCAGGGCTCTAGCCAGTGGTTGATTGGTAGTAAAAGACCGAAAGAAAATGTCCCCCACATCATCATCATCACCATCACCAGCTTGTTACAAGGGAGGATGGATCCATACTTTCATGTTAAATTCTGACCCTGCTATCTGAATGTCGAAACAGAAATCCATATTCATTAGACCAGGCAACATTTTCCCAATCTCTATGATCCAATTTTGTTGAGCTCATTTGAATTGTAGTCTGTTTCCTGTTAGCTAAAAACAGGAAACACTGCACTCTCTAATCTTAAGGAGGTCATCAAAAAAACAAAATCTTTACAGGGACCAGAAAAAAAAAAAAAAAAAAAAAAAATCACCAATAAGCATCATGGGTCAGTTTAATAGATTTTTTTAAAATCAGATCCTACATTAATTCAGAGAAAAAGGACCATTATATCATAAAGAAACCCTCACACACTCAGACACTCACACACCTAACAAAAACTCTTTATACAGATAAGACTTTTATACACATAAATAAGGGAGAAAAAATGCACAAAAAAACACGCTATCTACACAGAATATTGGTGGGCATTGTATCACTTTTTAATTTTTAGTGTACACTGTTTCTTGTGTGTGTAGCCTAATGCTTTTTCATTAAACAAAGCCTTAAAAGATGAGCACTTTTATTATAAACACTGGCTCAAAATTTACTGTCAGTGACAAAGAGTCCACACCAGAAACAAAGTTCTGCCACATCATCATCAAAGAGCATCTCCCACCCTCCTCATGAGGACGCGGCAGCAGAGAGCAGGCACTTGGTGTTTCTGTCGAGGACGTGTCCGTGTGACCGACGCGTGTCCCAGCTCTGCTTCAAGGCCTGTCGGTCCAGCTTGTTCAGGGCCTGAGAGCAAAGACGGAGATCCTGGACAAGCTCTGACAAACTATCCAGATCTTCACTCTCCCAGGGGCCACAGACCTGGCAACCTGCAGGTCAAGCAACAAGGAGACATTTGATTTCATACACAATTTCACTTCTTTCCATTAAAATAGGTGACTCACCCTTACATTAGGCCCACAATAATGATTTGAATTTATTTTAAATTATCAGCAGTTAAAAAAGACTGAAAATTTCTTCCTCAGAAAGATGTCTAAAATTTTAATTAAAGCTGAATCCTTTGTTCTCAGTTTAACTCTGGAACATGAACTTAACTCATCAGTGTTTATCACACATCAAAATCAGTTTACAGTTAATCATTTTTTTGTCCTTCTTGTATCTTAAACCACATCTCTATATCATCACACTTTCTGTTTACTCATGCAACACCTCTGTGCATAGATACCAAACTTTCACACTGAACAACACGTACTAAGGAGAACAAATTAGTTTTCAAATTGTTCCCATGCACAGCTTTGCAAAGGCTTTAAAAACTTCACAGAAATCCAAAATGTAGCTTAGCGTGAAGCAGTGAATCTAAGATTCATTTTATGCATTTACCAAAAAAAGAAACTGCACGAAGTGTCTGTAATTTCAGAAATACGCATACCTTCGAGGTTTAGAAGTGCCAGTGGTCGGCGGGCCTCTCTGACGGACGTTAGGATGTTGTGAAGGCCTGCTGATGTAACAGACGGGTTTCCTGACAGGTTCAGATTTACCAGGGTCGGACATGACTGGAGGCACCTGAAAGATAACAAAAAGTGAAACCGCTGCAGAGGGAAGTAAAGGGTGACAGTTCAAACAAAGGTAATTACTAGGGGTGCGGGAAATTTTCGATTCTTAGATACATCTCGATGCGCAACGTGGACGATTCAGAATCGATTCACAAATGACAACAATCGATTGTCTAGACGTTAGCGCTAACTGAGAACGTAATGAGCGGAAAATAAAGAGCGGAACTCAGAAGAGCGGAGGTGTTGCACCTGGACAGTCTGTGCTGCGCACATAACAAAGACGCAACATGGAAGAGCGGCAAATCCAGCCGGCACCTTCTGCGCTAAAAGCTAGTGTGTGGAAGCACTTCGGCTTCTACGAAGTCGAAGGGAAAACATCCATTGACAAGAGCGACACCATATGCAAGTTGTGTCAAACAAAGCTCAAATATTTTGGAAACACGACAAACATGAGGAACCATGTTATTCAAAATAAGCTGAAGTCAACAAGCATTATTTTTGTATGAGAGCTGCTAGCACATAATTCTACTCTTGTGTGGAAGTTGTGGTTTTGGTACCACATATTTGTTTGTTGTTTGCACATAATGTTGGTTAAGAGTTGGCATTTGCTGAAATCTGTTAATTTACGACAAACATGCTGCTACAGGTGCACTTTTTCAGTTTGTATTTCTTTGTTCAGTTCTCTGGAATGTGTGGCCTTGTACTTGCCATGTTGCTTTCATTTGATTTAATATAAATATAAAATAAAGTGGGAGTTTTAAAATGGAAATAAAATTGAAGTTAATTCATCTTGGATTGCTACTACCAAGATGCATCGATAATCGTTTTATAATCGAATCGCAGTCCTCTGAATCGTAATCGAATCGAATCGTAGAGTGCTTGGAGATTCCCACCCCTAGTAATTACAAACTAAAACATATTCATGTGAAAACAGGTGTTCACTCTGCGTTAATAGGGGCTCTTACGTTACCACAAAATACTGCAAATATGGCACATGAACATCTTATCACTAATAGTGATTTTTTTTTCCAGAGAAAAACTTACACTACTGTGCAGAAGTCCTGAGCCACCACCCATTTCTTTAAATTTTGTCCATTATTGGAGTGCTGTGAATTAATTTTCCACAGATTTAACTTAATCTAATACATGCCGCTTCCCTTACTCTAACCTATGCAAACCTTACCCAACATAACTTTACCTTAAAAAATGTCTTCACCTGCAAATTCAGCGATTTGTTTCGATGTGACTGTGCAAACCGATCTCAGCCGTCGCAACACAAATAACACTTGGGCCATAGGCATTTTACACACACACACACACCTCACTAAGGTAGCTACACTGCTGTCAGTCAACCCGTTTGCAGCCAGACTCAGGTGGGTCAGAAAACACTCATCCTACAAAAGGACAAAAAAAAAAAAAAAAATTGATTGCACAGTTACATCAATACATTTAATGATATCATGTGATTATTTTTGTGTGCACACCTGTGACAAGACTTTGGTGAGGTGTTCAAGTGCCGGGATATCAGCAGGTCCCCTGTGCACAGCTGCCAGGTCCAGGTGTGTGAGGTACTGGAGGGGCAGGGTCTTCAACACCAGCTCAAAGCCAGTTGCGCCCAGTGCATTGTGGGATAGGCACACTGATTTGAGGTGGCCTGTACCTGAAAGTTCAAAAGAAATAAATGCACGAGCTTACTCAGTTCAGTGGAAGCAAATGCAGTGGGAGTTCAGTTAAGCTTGAGTTATAAAGAAAACAAAAAACCCCAAAACAAAAATACCCCTGACTCTGCTTGTTAAAAGTCTCACCTGTGAGAGCGTTGGCTAGCAGCAGTCGATGCTGCTGAAGGAAACGGGCAGTGAGGCCACAGGCCTGCAGAGACAGCTTTGCTAGCACGGGGCAGCAGGACAGCAGACAGGACAGAGGCTCGGACACACTGTCCCCCAGTGGGTTCATGCTCAAGTTGAGCTCCTCCAGGCACTGAGTGGAAACAGACACAAAGCAAATGATCATGTCGTGCCATTCAAATGGAAACAAGTTTGAAGGTGAGATGACACGTCAGCGCTTTGCTCAAGGTTTGACACTGGCCTAAAACACCAAACTAAGCGTGAGGAAAACTTGAGAAAATAAAAGCATTTCTTTTTCAGTTGGTTACTGAAGTCAAAAATAATTTATCACACAGCAAAAATTAAAGGGGAAAAAAAAGTGTTACCAGCCTTCCCACCTCTGCATTTCTCACAAAAGTGATTTTAGTTTCTTTTTTAAGAGTCTGATCAATATGTGATAAGTTAAAACTGACTACTGACTGTTAAATTACTATAATATAGACTAAAGGGCAGCACAGTGGTGTGGTGGTTAGCACTAATGCCTCACAGCTAGAATGACATCTAGAAGGGTCTGGGTTTGATTCCACCTTGGCCCAGGCCTCGCTATGTGGAGTTTACATGTTCTCCCCGTGTCTGCGTGGGTTTCCTCCCACACTCCAAAGACAGGTTAGGTTAAATGGTAGCTCTAAATTGTCCATAGGTATGAATGGTTGTCTGTCTCTAGCCTAGTCTTTAGCCCTGCAACAGGCTGGCAACCTGTACAGGGTGTACCCTGCCTCTCGCCCCATGACAGCTGGGATAGGCTCCAGGCTCCAGCACCCCCCCCAAACCCTGAACAGGATAAGAGGAAGAGGATGGATGGATAGACTAAAGGGTGAACCTGGAGCCAAACAGTGCTAAATATGGGGTCAAATTATTACCAACTACCTGAAATGTAGATTTATGTTATTAAAAGAAAACTCTAGGTGAGGCCTTTACCGGGAATGCAGGAGCACTCTGTCCCTTTAAAGCATTAACAGCCTTCTCCAGCCCATTTGCTGTGATGCAGTTGGCAGAAATGTCCAGCAGCTGTAGCCGTGGCATGGTGAGAGTTGTGGCAACCAGTTCAGGGAGAAGGTTGTCAGACATACGGTTGCCAGAAATTCGCAGCTCGGTGAGGCTGGCCTGAAGTTTTAAGGCACGGAGGAACGGGTTGAGGGAAGAGGCGGCCAAACTGAGGCCACACACCGACACAGAGGAACCCCCATCCTGAACCTCACACAGCCGGGCGACACGCTTGTTCTCATCTACAGTTAGAAGGAGACACATTAATTCATAAAAGAATATAAAAATGCATATGGGTGCATTTTTGCATGCATTTCGGTGTGTTGCTCACCCACTGCCAGGCTTTGACAGGCCTTCTTGTAGCGCTCGGGGAGAGGAGGGAGATCCCACGAGCAAACTTCAGCCAGAACCTGTAACACAACACCGTCAACATCCTAAAGTGGGACTGGAAAGTGAAGCCAAGGATTAAATGCCAAAAACTGCAGTTCCTTGAATGACAATTAGAGGCTAACTCCAAAAGTGAGCCGATCTTTACACCCTGGTACAAAAACGGCTCTGATCTGTTTTTAAAAATCATATTATGGATATATGGATGTCCAGACTGTGTTTGTGGTACATTTTGAAGCATTTTTAATGTGATTATCTACAAACTAATATGGTTTACTGTGAGGTTCATTTCACTAACAGCCTGCTCAAGAGGCGTGTAGTCCAGTTTTGGTGTATTAAATTCTAGTATACCATTTATATGTTACTTAACACTAACTGGCAGGCATGTGTATTTGTGCATTTGTACCCATGCAGTTTGTGGATGCAGTTTACTAACTGAGTTAGCCAGTGTTAGCTGAAAAATTGGCAGTTCACCCTCTTGTCCAAATCATAGACGGTATAAAACATGAAAGTAGCTTCCGGGTCAGAAAAATGAAGCCATTGTGGAAGTACCTTAAACCTCTATTCTATCTAGCTGCTATGTTTCAAAAAAAGGGGGATTATACACTGTATGCTCCTTGGTTAATGTGCAAGCTGTTCCACAGTCAGATCCGCCCTTTTGCCTTGATTTGGCAATGGTGAAAACACTAATCTTAAACAAGACTTCATAAACCAATCATGGTAGCTATGTCCATCTTTTAAACTGTCTGCTATCCAAATATGGTCACTTCTGGCCTCACCTCTTCATTGGTGTGCAGGACGGCCAGCAGCTGGTCCTGCGGGGACAGTAGGGCACCTTCTTTCTGCAGAGAGAGACGAGGCAGGAGCCCACATTTCTGGTAGTAACGCTGAGCTGCCTGCTCACACAGCCACGACACAGTGCAGGAGCTGGCCTCACTGGGACACAGAGTAATGGGATGCAATTAGAAAGAAACTTTAAATCCATGAGTGTGGCCCTTCAATTAAAAATTCTTTAGCTCATTTTAGATGGCATTGTCAAAAAAAAATTTCACAAACCTTTGTGGAACTGGGATTAGGAAGACATCTTCCTGAACTCTGACCCTCATTCTGATTGGTGGAGGAAGTGACGTGGGCATGGAAGCCACCAAAGTTTGAGCTGGAAGCTAGAATAAAAAAAACAAAACCACATTTAATGTTGCCAGCTCTCAGAACAGCCAGTGGAGGGATCCAAAAAAAAAAAAAGAATCAATCACCAGAAAGAAAGCAGAATATTCTCAAGTGATGCTATATATGGTATTTGATTATTGATCAGCTCGCCCTCATTTACATTCATCACTGTTCAAAATGAATCATGAATGAAGACAGATTCTCACAAATCATCTCCAATTTTTTGCCCCTAGTGACACTGAATCATTAATAACTGTCTCAGTGAGCCCATGTTCCCTTAATAAGTAATGTGAACTCTCACTCTGATCTCTGACTATGATGGTTTCACACTTAGAGTGACTCACTTGCAATCACTGTGTTAACGTGCATTTCTCTATGGGTACTCCATCTGTTCAAAGAACAAAGTAGTATTCGTCCTCTGACCTGACTGTGTATATGCAGAGGTGGTGGAGGTGTGTCCGATCTCATGTCATCATCATCATCTGCAACAGTGGGGCTGTGTGACCGGTTGACCTCTCTTCTCCCCAGTCTCGCCACCCCTGGGATCTGAGTCATTTTGATCTGGTGAGGCTTCACTGAGCTGTTCTTTTTCTGATAGGGACCCCTACTGGACAAGGAGGAAAGTGCAGATCCTGAAAGAAAAAGAAAGCACAATGAAGCTCAAGCTAGGAAAAAAGCAAAAAACAAAACAAAACAAAAAAAAGCAAGAAAACCCAGACCAATTACCTCTGCAGGATGTGTCTGAGTTTAAATGCTTATTTTGACTTCGAGCTGTAGAAGACTGAACATTTTCCTCCCCTCTTGGCCCGTTCTCCTCCATTTGAAGCCTCCTCTTTTTCTTCGGCTGGATTTCCCCCAAATCATCTTCCAACCAATCATCAGCCAGATACTCTTCCTCAGGAACAAGAGCCGGTTTGTTGCTGGAAGAAACGGCAGGTGTGCTGGAGAACTGAGGCTGAGAGAGACCCTGGAGACGCGTTTTGGCGCTGCCCAAACCTCTGATGGCACTGTGGTACTCTTCTCGTGCAAAGACAGACGCCGTGGAGGCCTGCCTGATGCTTTCTTGTCCTGAGCTGGGAACTGAGGCAGGTTCCTTGTTTGCAGGAGGTTCTTTTTGACTCTGAGCTGCTGGGAAACTGTGTCTTGGACGGACAGGGCGGAGAGGACTGACCGGGGAGTCAGGGTCACTATCATCTGAGCTGCTGCTATTAATCTAAAGAACATATTATACATCATGTATTATAATTGTACAGCTGAGTACACCTGTGAAAAAGAAAATTATGTGCCCTTCTTATCCAAACTGAAAGCATCATCAGACATTACCCCATACAGTACAGCAGCTTCTGTTCCTCTGGCTCTGCGCCGCTGTGTTGAGCCATTGGTCTGCTGTCGTTTGGGGCTGGCGGCGGCTGCTGCTTTCACCTGCGAGCTCCCGTTTCGTGGCCAGTCTTGGCTGGAGAAAGAGCCCCCTCCAGTGGACGACAGTGGCTCAGAATTCTCCGCATCAAACAGCTGGCTGTCTTGCAGGGCATCAAAAGGCTTGGCCGGGGCCGGAGCAGCAGGCACTGTGGTCGGCAGAGATAAGTGAGAAAAACGAGTGTTTGAAAGCAGATTTAAAAGGCACACCAAGGCTAACACAGTGTGATGATGCAAGAGCTTCACCTCCCCCTGCTAGCGCCTTCCTCAGAAGTCTTTCTGTAGCAATACACTTCTGCCTGGTCTCATGATCCAGCTCCCTGCTGTAGGTCCTCTGCCACTGACGCAAGGTGTCCAAGGCAGTTTCACCCTGACAGGAGGAGGATGAAAACATGAGGCTGATACACAAAAGTGCAGCAGACAGGACATTCTCCAAGGAAGGTGGGGTAACTTCAACATTGCCAACAGACAGCACGGTCCAGGGTTTCATTCCTAACCAGAGTGTACATGCCCGAGTTTTCAAACATTCCTCTGTACTACAGCTACTGACGCCTTCACAACAGTGCACAGCTTAAGACTGTCAGGCTGACTGTTTCACCCATAAAGACTTCATTGACAACAGTAAGGTAAAATTTAGAAAATAAATACATAGGATCAATCTCTTGCAAACTCATCAGATTGTTGTAATATGCAGATAGTCCTGTCTTGTTCTCGACAGGGGTTTAACAAAAGTATTGGATCTACTGTTTAGGAATTACAGCCACTTTACAAATATTCAGCTACTTTTGGCTGCTCCCCTGTCATAAGGGGTTGCCACAGCAGGTAGCTCCACATGTTTGATTTGGCAGACTTTTATGCTGGATGCTCTTCCTGACACAGTCCTCAAAAGGGATTTGCATCTCCTGCTGGGATTGAACAAGGGCTAATTAAAGTCCAAAATATGCATTTTACTGGAGGGGGTGGTTACAGCACATGTTTGCCAGTAAAGATTATCCCGCTGAAATAGAATTTTAGATAAGTCTGTTAAACGTGTAGACTAACACACAAACCTTGGAGTTGAGGAGTGTGACAGAGGCACCTCGTTCCACCAAGAGCATTGCAACTCCTAAATTGCCACATGTGATGGCATCGTGGAGAGGAGTCATTCCCTCACACAAAGGGCCACCGGGATCATTAACGTTAGCGCCGTGCTCCAACAGCAGAGCTACAACATCTGCATGAAGAACAGAGAGAGAACATATGAGCGAGAGAGGGAGAATGGGAGTACAGAGTTCTCAAGAATGTGAAATGACTTACCATAGTGACCATGGTTGCAGGCCTCATGAAGAGGAGTCCAGCCACAGTAGTCCCTGGGGTTTACTGGGTGACCCTGATATGTAAACAAACAAAAGTTATCATCACATCATTCAGGCTGTTTGATGTTACAGATTCTGTCTGTAGTTTTTTTTTTTTCTTCCCTATGCAATCTTCATGAACACTCTTTATAAATAATTTATATTTGAGCCAACTGATGTTCTCATCAAATGAGATGATGTGTTTTTAATGTGGTAAATATTTAACAAGCTCAGGCAAGAAGTTCAAGTCCAAGAAGTTTGTTACTCGATTTCTGGATTTTCCATGAAATGTGAAGAGACTCGCAGTGATGTGTTGACCAGAGGCAAACACAGGCTACTGCAGGTATAAAGAACCGCTAACAATGCAAAGTGGGCAGGTCTGGGGTTAAGATAAGCTCAGTTTAGTTTAAAAAGATTAGTTTAAAATTAAAGTGATTACAAATATTGTTGAGACATGACATAATGGGAAATGCACTTTACTGCCAAAAGTATTCCCTTATTTCAGGTGTTCCAATTGTTCCATGACCACAGGTGTATAAAACCAAGCACCTAGGGACGCCGACTGCTCCTACAAACATTTGTGAAAGAATGGGTTGCTCTCAGGAGCGTGGTACCGTGATAGGATGCCACCTGTGCAACAAGTCTGATCATGAAATTTCCTCACTACTAAATATTCCAAAGTAACTGTTAGTAGTATTATAACAAAGTGGAAGAGACTGGAAATGACAGCAACTTAGCCAGAAATTAGTAAGGCATGTAAAATGACAGAGCAGGGTCAAGGGATGCTGAGGTGCATAGTGCGCAGAGGTCACCAACTTTCTGCAGAGACAGTCGCTACAAACCTCCAAACTTCACATGGCCTTCAGATTAGCTCAAGAACAGTGTGCAGAGAGCTTCATGGAACGGGTTTCTGTGTAAAGCACACCGAGACTGGTCTCTAGAGCAGTGGAGACGTGTTCTCTGGAGTGACGAATCACCCTTCTCTATCTGGCAAGCTAATGGATGAGTCTGGGTTTGGTGGTTGCCAGGAGAACGGTACATGTCTGACTGCATTGTGCCAAGTGTAAAGTTTGGTGGAGGGGGGATTATGGTGTGGGGTTGTTTTTCAGGAGTTGCGCTCAGCCCCTTAGTTCCAGTGAAAGGAACTCTTACTTACTGTTTCAGCATACCAAGACATTTTAGACAATTTCATGCTCCCAACTTTGTGGGAACAGTTTGGGGATGGCCACTTCCTGTTCCAACGTGACTGTGAGCCAGGCCTTTTCATCCAATATCAGAGTCTGACCTCACAAGTGCAGTTTTGGAAGAATAGTCAAAAATTCCTATAAACACACTCCAAACCCTGTGGAAAGCCTTCCCAGAAGAGCTGAAGTTGTTATAGCTGCAAAGGGTGGGCCGACATCATGTTAAACCCCGTGGATTAAGAATGCGATGACACTCAAGTTCATACGTGTGTGAAGGAAGATGAGCGAATACTTATATAGTGTACATTACAGAAGCCTGTTTATTATAATCACCAACCATGAATCAATTTATATGTGGATTGTTCTTAAATTGTTTTTTGTTTTTCCCCTCTTATTCCAAAATTAAAAGTTATTTAATGAAAATAATTTTTTTTTTTTTTACCTGTTCTACCAGGTATTGGACCTGCTTCAAATTCCCATCTATGCATGCTCTGTGAAGAGACGTCTCTCCCTTCTCATTCCTCTTGTTCCACTAAAGCAGAAAGAGTGACAAAAAAAGGCAGAGAATGAAGATCTAAAACACAGTCTACAAAGGACAAGTGACAACTCTTGTATCACTCACCCGTCCTGTTTTCCTTCTTCCTGACACCATTTTGTCATAACCCTCCAGATCATCATCTAGAACCCACATCAAAAGTCTCGTAAGTCAAACCAGCCCTTTGTCTAGAGATGTCAGTGTTTTCCTGTTTGAGTTATTAGTGCACAGTATACCTGAGTCTGAGAGGATGACATCACTATCATCCAGAGTTTCACTGTTGTCCATTTCCTCCTCTTCTTCCTCCTCCTCACCATCACTCCCATCTGGATTCCAGCCCTCTGAGGCACACAGCTCCTGCAGCCTCGCCTCAGTATCGTCAGCATCCACTGAGCCGTTCCGTCTCTGGAGCGCCAGCCAGAGCCTCAACACGCGCTTCTGTGGGAGTGAACATGAGCTTTGGTCTGCGGTACTCATTATCAAACCTTTCCAAGATATCTTAAATGTGTTCTTAGGTTTCAAAGCATATGTAAGTAAGTATATGAATTCATAGCTCAATAAAAGACTAATTAAATATGAAGGTAGATTAAAGTTTAAATACAGCATAACCAACTCACCTGCAGTCTGGCCTGCCCAGACTCCTGAGCACAGCGCAAAGCATCACTGTAGCTGCTCTCTACATCCTCCAAGGCACAGCCACTCTCCTCCTGAGCAGCTGCGATGTTCAGCCTTGTGCTGCACTCCTGACACACACAAATATAAGTAATAAGTTACATATTCATGTGTACCAAAGAACAGATTTTAAGAGAGCAATTCTGGGTGAATATGTAGGTTACTCGCGATCACCTCAGTAGAACTGCCCTGTCGCAACGCCAGCTCCTTTCTGTAGTGCTCCACTGCCTTGCTGTGTTGTCTCAGGTCTGCGTAGGTTGCAGCCAGGGACACGTGGATGACCGCCAACTCCCTGGCAGGCTTTCCTAATGCTTCAGCACCCTTTAGCTACACCACAATACCAACACCGCTTTATACAATTAACTGCATTTACAAGCTACCTTTGAGCTGTTTAAAAAAAAAAAAAGAAAAGAAGTGAAAAAATTTGAGAATGGGCCATGTGACTGTTTTGATGCTTCTCACCTGAGCTTGATAAGCTTCCAGAGCTTTGCTGTAACAGCCAACTTTACAATAGAGGTCCCCGAGCTGCTCTGCCAACTCCACAGCCTGATGGGAGTGGAGTTTTTTGCCCTGATCTTCCCCCAACTCCTCTTCTAATTTATAGCCTCGGTCAGCTATGTAATAGGAAAAAGTAAAAATAAATAAATAAATAGAACAAAAATATAATAACATGTCTGAATAGATGAAGACATGTTCACTCACCATATTTAAAATTTTTTTTCACTGCCTGCCTGTCCAGCGGCTGCTGAGAACCCAGCAAGAGAGCTTTCTTCAGAGACCGTCTAGCTGCTACAAAATCACCCAGAGACAGCTGCACCTGTTGGCATGTCACGTTAACACACACACACACACTTTACAACCTGCATAATCACAGCAAAAGAAAAGAGGATTTGGTGGAGCTCATACCTTGCCGATGCAGTGAAAGCACTCGCTCTCACTAAATTTGTCTTTCATCTTCCTGGCGCACTCTTTGGCCTGCTCTAAGCAGCGGAAAGAATTAGAGTGTTGACCATTACGGAAGTAGATGATGCCCAGGTTAAAGTTCGCACGGTAGAGATCCTCCAGCAGCTGGCTCTTCCTTTACAGGAGAAGAATGAAGATATCTCAGTTGACAGTTATTTAAAGCTGTTATAAACTGTCCGTGAAAAAGATCAAAATGAAAATTTCATGACCATTTTCCGGCTTAGAAATGTAGCAAAAATTAGGATGTTCATACTCCGCAATGAATACACTTCGCCGGATGAACTCGCTGCAGCGTTTGGGTTCTCCCAGATGATCACAGACCAGACCCAGATTGAGAAAGAGACGCGCCTTCATCTCATTGATCTCTCGCTCTGGCACAGTCCCTGCAAGCAGGAGGGGGATTAGGAATAATGCAACAAAGAAATCACCCAAAAAGCAATAAGAAGCATCTAAATAGTTTAATAATCAAGTTTAATTCTTGATAAAACAAACAGCACACACCCTCCAGGCGGTCATCCACAATGGCCAAGCTCTTCCTAAAGGCATCCTCTGCTTGCTCCAAGCTCTTCCTTGATTGGTCCGATTCATAACGGAAGAGGTAGGTCCGACCAATAGTGGCCAATGCCCTTTGCTCTTCAGCATGATCTCTGACAGATCGAGCCAGGTCCAGATGAAGACGCTGGTGCTGGAGAAGACAGACAGACACATCCACGTATTCAGGTCCTACAAACCACTTCAATTAGAAATGAGGACAAAGTCTTTTATAAGCTTGAATGCGTCAGTCTACTTACTTTCAAAGCTGCCTCAATGTTGCCCAACTCTGCATAGCACTCTCCTATCTTACGATTGGCCACAGCTCGTCCAATCACATCATTCAGCACTTCAGAAAGGGACAGCTCCTGCTGGTGCTCCCTAATGGCAGCCTGATAGTCACCTGAGACGCGCAGGAAGCAGACAGGACAAAATGACTGATCAAAAAAGGTAAAGTAGAGGTAAATGTTAAACTTTTAATGAGGGAGGCAAAAGAAAGAATTCACAGTGAATCAAACTCATCAGATGGGCTGTCATGCAACAGATACATTTGTAGGGAAATCATTTTCAGGTGGGTAAAGGGAGCAAAACTGGTACATATATTCTTTTATGATTACTTTTTGATAAAGCCCATTAGCCTTTTGAAAACTCAAGATGGTGGGCATTTTCCAGATGGCTGTTGATAAAGAAAATCTAATTTTCTAGAAACTAGACTTTCCTTTTTGAAAGGTCTCAGTGTCAAATCATACACGTTCGACCAGAAAGAAGTCGTGTGGGGTCAGTACAGACAACAATTATTGTTTTGATCATATCTCCTGGATGGACCTCATATACTCTGCACCAGTTACCAAATTCTAAACTATGGCCTCCCAAAATCTTGTTCGTGATGGCTCAAGATATAGAGCAGGCTGTCTACTATTCAGAAGGTTGATGGTTCATTCTCCAGCTTCTGCATCCCTATGCTGAAGCGTCCTTGGGGAAGGTACTGAACCGCAAGTACCCCCTGAGCAGGTCATCCACAAATAGGAAGGTTGGTGGTTTGATTGCTGGCTGCTGCAGTCTGCATGCCAAAGTGTCATGCCAACCTTTAACTGGTACTGTATTTAAGATTTTCCAATTTGTATATTCCCTCACGTCAATTCTGATAGTTCCAGCAATCTGCCTCCAGGAATTTGGTGACATTTGTGAGTCCTTATACGGACTCATACATAATATAATTATTTTTCCATATATTGAGACGATGGTTGTCAATCACAATATTTGCAGGCTGTGCTGATGCCATGTGTAGTTACATTTCTAGGGAGATGCACGTCAGGTTATGTCGTAGGGTTTCAGTGGGTTTTGTGGTTGTGATATAGCTACGCCGTAGATTTCCTGCTGAGGCATAAATCCCAAGTAAAACGTGCTTTGAATGCTAGGTGAGAGTAAATCAGTAGCATATTGAATAACAGCCCATTTACCACGAACTAAAATAGGAGAGGGTATATGACAGAGAACAGTAACTAACCTTATGAACTTGACAGTATAATTAGATTAGTTAGCCAACCTCGGAACAAGAAGGTTCTAGGTCTGAATCTGTCCAGAGACCTGTTTGTAAGGTTACTTGGTGATTCTAAAGCAGTAAATGATTACCCGTCTCTCTGTTAGCCTGTTTAAAATTTTAATGAGAGGGTTTGCAGGCATGAGAGAGCTGTGCAAAAGGTATTGGAGTCTTCATCCACTGAATAAATGAAATTGCCAAATACCAAAATAAATACTTACGTGCACATTCATAGTTAACCTTAACACACAGCTAAAACGTCGATATTCACGTAAACTATACGCACCGCTCCTGGACAGCAGCTCTCCTAGCTGATTGCAGATGTTGGCTTCCTCCTTTAAGTTGTTGCTGCTCTGGACTTTGCTCTTTGCTTTCTGCAGCTCTGCAAACAATCGAAAACAACCGTGGCTTACAAGCGCCTTTGAACTTTAAATGTGCACGAAAAAGAAAAAGTAAATCAGCACTTACGTTTGATTTCCCGTGAAGTGCTCATCTCGATTCAGCTCTCAGGGCTGCTAGCACGATCTTTAGCTTAGCACTGCCAACTCGAAACTGACCAAAACAAAATTTCAGTTCATTTTCTGTCATCCGGAGCACATCTTTGCCCGTTTGGCCGTGTTTACAATGTCTTTTATGCAGCCGATCGTGCTGAAAGTGCTAGAAAGAGCGTTACATATTACTGACTTCAGTAAACATATAGCTGCTCTAGCTTTGAGTTCACAGTAAACTTTACAATTCCCCGCCAGGACAGCGTCAGCCAATGACAGCCAATAGCATATTTAACCCTGATCGCTGCCTTTCAGGCACCAATCCCGCCCATCACAGCCAAATCAAAGTCATTAACAGGCGGCGAATCCGATCCTGGTCATCTGTTATAACCTTTAACATTTTAACACAGGACATATGATTCGTTTACATTTCTCTCCACGACATAAAGCGTGAGAGAAAAAAAAGGAGCGTGCTTGTCAGTCTGACAGACCAAATTCGGGGCAAGATTTAGCAAAAACACTTGAATGCGATGATTCATTGGCTAAGGCCAGAGCGTGACGCAGCTGCAGTGGAGAAAAAAACAAAAGGTCTCAAAGCCTGCACTCACAGGCGCAGTGTAAACACGTGGGAGCGTTTTAAGGTCTTGTGGCTACATTAACAGATGCAGATGTTACAGCCAGCGCAGGAGCTTATTGCTGTGTATTGACTGGTGCACAGTGACCTCTTGTATGTGGGTCGAGCAGAGGAGTAGAAGAGGTAAGATACTCTGTAATCCCTGTGCCAGTTTGGAAGAAAATCACTTATTGTGAAAGTCTGTGCAGTGACAGGTTTTAAAATAGCGCTTTGACCCATGCTTGACTGATATTTTTAGTTTGATAGTTTTGCTTTTGGCGTCATTACTCCTTTTGTGCCATGGAAACAAAAACATTTTTTATTTATAAATAACAGTTTGAAAATATTTCAGTTCTCTTTTTTTCACACTTAGCCTGCGCAGAATAGATGTGATACTACAAATAAACATTTACTAGTCTACATATCAGTCAGAGCATGGGCTGACACCGATGGCTGCTATGTCAGTGCATCCCTGAAGAATGATCATAGGCCCAATTACACATTGGCGTGTGAATTTATTGTTGGAAGCAATGGAAATTATAAATATTAATTTATTTGGTCACAAAGTTTTTTTGTTTTTTTTTTTTCATTTTATTAATACAGAGAGCTCATATTAGGTTGCCCATTTCCACAAAGGCAAAAACTTGGAAAAACCGATTAGATAGAAATAATAAAAATACATTAATTACAAGAAAGTTAATTATGAGAAAGTGGCAACCAAAGTTGTATGCGCCAATAGCAATTCCAGACGCTGTACACTGCACTCGCCACAAGAACATCTCCCTTATTTTGCTGAACGCACTGAAGGATCCCTAAGGAACTAGAGCCTGCTCGTCTCTCTTTTGGTCTTCCCGTTCAGCCTGTTGTCAGTGTGGACTCCCAAGTCCTTGTACTACTCCTTCTGAAGTCAATCACTGTCTCTTTGGTCTTATACACATTCAGAAGCAGATGAACCCTCCCAGACCACTCCACAAAATCTTCCACTAGCACTCTGCACTCTTCCTCCTACCCATCAATAATATATCCAACCACTGCAAAATTGTCACAGTATTTCAGTAGGTGGTATGACTCGGGGTTATACTGAAAGTCTGAGGTGTCCAAGGTGAAAAGGAAGGAAGACAGCATAGGCCCTGGGGAGCTCCTGTATTGCACATCACCAAATCAGACTGCGCAGCATCAAATACTGCAGCCTGTCTGTCAGGTAGTCGGTAATCCATGAGATGGTGGACTTGGTCACTGATATTTTATGTATTTTCTCTCTCAGTAGCAATAGCTGAATCATACTAAATGCACTTGAAAAATCAAAGCTCGACGATCCTCAACATGTAGCCATTACTCTAGATGGGAGTAAGCTTTCTGCAGCATGTAGATGGTTGCATCATCCGCTCCTGGATTTGGTCTGAATGTGAACTGCGGAGGGTTATGTGTTTGTTTACGTGCTTTGTTATTAATCCCCCTTCCCTTGTGCTAGAAGAAAAATAATTTTTCTAACATACAAGTAATTCTAATTTTAACACAACTGGCAATTAATGACACTATGTTTTAACAGTTAAAAAGGTGCAAAATTGGTTCAAAACACCACATCCCCTGCTGCTTATAAATGCCATCTTATTTGTAAATAGTTGACATTAATTGTTGACTTATAACTCTGCTTCATATATTAATTAAGTATTCGAATGGCCATTACTGGGTTATGAGTTACAGTGTGTTATCACAGATATATTGGTATTGCTGTAAATGCTGAGGAATAAGTGAAAAGAAATAGTGCAGACATACCAATGACATACACAGAAAACTTACTGGTTTGATTCCTGTGGTGTCCCTTTGAGCACAGTAACTGAAAGGAAGACTCTTTGATAATGAACTGAAAGATTCATTTTTAATGCAGTGCCATGCTGTGCCAAAACTTTAGAACCAGCATGTAAGACAACCGTTCATAAAAAGGCGTAAGTGGATCTTCTGGGATAACATAATAACTTCTCCATAACTCAGACTTTACTATTCAGCCTCTCATGTGGCTTTATTAAAATGTTATTAAAGAGTGACAGCAATTAGTCCAATAATCTGATTTTCTCTGCCTATGAGCACAGATGTTTTTCATCTTCCCCAAATTTGATGTGGAAGTACTTTTTTAAAAACTTTTCAGAATACAGTAACAGTGACTTAAAGATAAATCATCATTCTGATCATGTAGTCAGTAAGATACAGTAAGCCAGAATTCAGCTGTATTCTGTTTTTTTTTTTAGTACTGGATGTACATTGATTTTTCATGATGTGCCCCTATTGTTAGTATAACATTTTTATTAAGACCATGGTCCACTATATCGGGCAGAATTAAATGTTTAATGAATCAGTATTATAAAACAAAAGGTTATCTTCCTGGGTGTTGATTACCTGTGTCAGATTGTGCGGCAAGTAGCTGTTGCATTTGCTCAGTCAGCACTACTACTACTGTAAAAAAAAAAAAAAAAAAAAAAAAAAAGGATCCACAAATCTGAAACAAACCATGCTTAACATTACTTACACCAATTTTTAGATTGACGTCGATGGAGCTAACCCAAAATCATGATCTTATAATCCAACTGTTCAGTGTGCCAAAAGGAAAAAAAAAAAAAGGGGACACATGTCCGGGCGGTTGGTGACGTCAGTGTCGGGGCCTTTTTTGACTGGCTCACTCGGACGGTATTTTTTGACAGATGATTAGCAGTGCAGCCTCACGTGTGTTGCTAAACTGAATAAACAACCAGTAATTTTTCATTTTGTTTCTTTTTCTTCTCTTTTTTTTTTTTTGAAGGCGATTGATGATTAGACTTAATGTTGTATGCTGTTTTTGGTACCAGATATGGGTAGTGTTTATATTTATTATAATCTGACAAACACAGGACCAAATCCCTGATTGGAAATGTAGTAAAAAATAAAATCTAATAATCTGTACTGACATAGTTGGTATTATATATAACTTGAAGGTTGTGGATTTAAAGTTTCATTGTTGAGATACTGTGTTGGCTTTGTTACTGCTGGATCTGCCAACACATCTAACCAGTGTAATTATTTTTTGGGGACATCCAAAAATATTCCCATATCTGGGTCTCCTGAGAGAAAACTGTGAAAAACACCAGAGTGGGATGTAACAAAATCACTCACCCATCATGAGACCTCATAAAAAATCCAGCAAAAAAAGCAGCAAATGCATTTTTGGAAGAATGTCAAAATCAGACTCCAGCACCAGAAGGAGCTGGGAAGCCATGGAGCTTTTTCATCTCAGCCTCTATGCATCTGTATCTCTAAAGCTTGACCTTACAAACGAGCATACTGCATCACTGTGAGAATTGGTGTTTCTGGGCGGTGCAAAGTGGAGTAGAGCACATCAGAGTGCAGGGTATCTGAGAACAGCAGAGCACAGAGAGGCAGGCACATCCGCCGCTGGAGGGATCAAATCTGTACCATCTGACGCTCAAGGATTTATGGGTTTAGTCAAAATTGCTTTTCCCACTGTGCAGATTAAGCACCGTAGGATGTTTTCCACTCAGGCCGTAGAATAGCCCAGTGTGCTGCTGTTGCTGCTGCTGCTGTTGCTGTTGCTGTTTTTCTCCTTCTTATCGGCTCAGGCACTGGAGAAGGGAATGTATCAGGAAGGCAGAGTGCCCCAAACCCTGGAGGGGAGTGGATTCTGATTGACAGGAGAAGTCCGTCCTCTGGGGAATGTGAACCATGCAGGTGGATGCGGTATTTGTGCTCTTCTGTGTTTGGCTGGCAGGCACAGCTGGGAAGATGGTTCAGTCGAGAGGTCATAAGCTGGAAACCTACAAACAAAGCAGGTAACAGCAACAAAGTAATAAATATACTGGGTTTTTTTTTGGATGCAAATTAATCTTTTATTGCAAGATCTGCACAGGAACTAATCTGTAAAAGTTATTTGTTTTCACTTAGGAAATTCATTTTATTCTAGTAGATTTATGTTTTAGGTGCACACAATGTTGTCCACTGTTTCCTGTGTCACCTGCAGTGCTCCCTCCCCCTCTGAAAATAGACTTTTTCAGACGGCAGATTGGAGAGAGGATAGAGAGGGAGACCTAAATCCCCACATCTATTTATGTATTGTTGGTGAATGCTATGTTCTCCTGCCCCGCAAATGCTGCAGACCAGTTAATGACCGTTTTCTCTACCGGTAGCAGTTGTAGTCAATTTCATTTTCAGGTGATTATTTAGGCTAATTGCTGCCTTGCTAATGCATCCATTGGATTAGACCCCCCCCCCCCCCCCCCTTTTTTTTTTTTCCAGGACTGAACTAGATGTGCGAATCGATAAAGTCACTTCATTTCTGTGCGTTATTGATCGAACTGACTCTGACATCAGAAGTGATTTAAAGAGCAGGGATTGTTTTTTTTTGTTGTTGTTGTTAGTTTGCAGTTTGACTTACATGTAGCTGAAGAAAGGTGACCTTCACACAGCAAAACATAAAAACTAAAATCAAAATTGGGCCACAGGAGGTTGATCTTTTAACCTTTAATATCATTTTCAATCTGATGTTAGACTCAATTCAATTTTCCATATCTGTCAGAAAGAATGTACTGTTATGGACAAAGTAAGGTTATAAATAAAAATTAGATTCAAATTTGATTGATGGGCTCATCATTTTTTTTTTTTTGGTCTCTTATATTCAACAAGTCAAAAATCAAAATATATTTAGTTCACCAGCCAGCAAATAATTCTAATTATGAAGCTGAAATCTGCATTGTTTGACATTCTGGTTTAAAGAATGACCTAAAAAAAAGTTAATTCTGAAAATTCTTGCAGATTATTACTCTGCAAGTCAAGTACCTGATTAATCGGCAGGTTGGTTTAGCTCCACTGAGAACATTTCATGTTTTATCACTATGCAAATGTAGAGGTGCAGTCAGTTTTATTATTTATCTTTTTTCTCAGATTAATTTCAAATGGAAGCCAAAACCTGATTGTATCAAAATTGTGAAATCACCTAAATATTTTTGTCAGGTATTTGGAAATCAGAAAGTTGAAATTTCCTGCAAAACTGTCTAAAATTAGTATGATTATGATTATCATAATGAATCCAATTTTAATTTAGCATCTTCAAGTGGCTTTTTACACCTGTTGAGAACAATCAGCTGCCCATTAATTCACCAGTCGGTTATCATTGAGTCTTTTTAAATTGTGAGAAGTCCCTTCCCAGAGACATCTGGGAATCTGAACATGTTTTAAAAACCCTTTTGTAAATGAAGCCCCAGATTATTGATTATTATTGAAATAATTCTCTCAGTTGATTAAGTATTCTTTCAGCTCCTCTACAAAATTAATTGGACACTTTTACATGGCTTTATCTGATGAAAGCAACACTGATCGGCGCACAACCCTGATAGTTTTTGCTGCTTTTGATACACATAAATGCAGTTTTCCCATAAATGACCAGCGTAGATTGGCCTCTTTTCCAATGTATACATACAAATAAATGATTTTCTTGTAAAAACATAAGCACATAAGTTCAACTGTAGCCTAGAGCAGCCTCAGCTGAGGAACTGTATTTGCATTAATCTGTAGTGAAGATAAGATTTAACCAAGCAGGCAAAGCGCAGAACTGTACACTATCAGCACTGAATGATTTGCATCCACTTAATATTTTAACCAAAAAGCCTGTAAAATCACAATCCCCCGGTCTTTTGATACAGTATCAATTTTCATGGTATAACTGGTGATATTTATAGACCAGAGGCAACGCCAAACGGCATTCTGCTCTCTGTTAAGACTGCAAAAAGTAAACATGCATGATATAGTATATCTACTGGTCCTTAATATACCTAATGGTCCTTTAAAAGGATAATAGCAAAGCAAGTGTGATGGTATTCAATCTGCTGCCTTTTTAGATGTAAACAATCCACCGTGAAATTACAGTCATTTAAAGTGATCATCTGAGCCCCTAGATGATTAAGAAGATCATTAAGTACAAGAGGAGCACAATCGTAATCATCTGTGGAAAATCTGGAAAAGACAGAAGGCACAAGTGGCTCAAAGCTGCTGCATAATCTTTAAATGCCAGTGTCATCTTCTTATCACATCTGTGCTTCACTGTTTGCTGTTTTCTTCCCTAACTTGTTAAAAGTCCTCTCGCATCGGTCTTCTCTCTACTCTGACATGTACAGCCTGTGAATACAAATCAAATGTAAATCTCATTCCTCTTCTAGCATGGGTGGGTGGATTGGGGGGGGGGGGGGGGGGGGGGGGGGGGTGTCCATATGTGTATTCAGAAATCAAACCCTTTCTCTCTCTGTTTCTCATCACTCCACTCCTCCTCTCTCGAGTGTGAAATTTCGGAAGCGTCTGTGTGCTGCTGGCGTGGGCTGTGGGGGAGTGTTAACTCTGTTACTTTCTTCACTTGCTGCCTTGAGGAGGAAAAGCTGGGAGGGGGATTTGTGTAGGACAGCAGAGTCCCACATAAGAAAACATCTGAGGAAAAAGCTCCACGAGGTTTAAAGGATCATTTGGAACGGTCGCCGGATGATTTCTGGGACAGAAAAATGCTTTTAAATAAGAAAAATGAATTGCTCCTTTGCCACACAAAAAGAGAATTTAGTAACTACATGCTTGGTTAAAGCTGACTAGTTGGTCATGTTTTTTTTTTAATATTCTGGAAGTGCAAGTTAAATATGCGTAAGTTAAACCAAACTGTTAGCCAATTAGCCTATCCGCCTTGACTAAAGCAGTTTCAGAGGCGTTAGTGGCAAGTGTTCAGTAGAAATCAAGCAAAGCACATCTTGTTTGTTGTGAAGTTGTTCCAAATGTAAATGAATTCATCATTCTTTAAACTTTAAATGCCCTCTTCTCGACTTTAATGTCTCGTTTCTGCTTTCTGCCTTTTTGGGCGAGCACTCGTAAATCTGTCCAGAACGACCTCCACACAAATATGGCCCATTAACCCTCATGCAACCCCTGCAGAGATGTACGCGTGCAAGCCTGCGGCTGCAGAACACATTAAAAAAAACAAAAAAAAAACAATGTGGGGCCACGGAGCGGAGCAGTGTGCAGACAGGCTGTGTGGCGTAGGCAGGCAGAGAAAGGATTGGAGAGGCATTTCTGCCAAGAGGATTAGGAACCAGCTGCTGGATAGAAGCACACGAGGAGGCCCAGCACCCATTGCCCATGAAAGCACTGGAGCCAGCAGCGAGTGAAACCCTCTTCTCACTGTTTCATTTTGCTCTTGTTCTCTTTCTGTTTTTGTGCTGTTCCTCCATCGCGCCCTCTCTTCCTCTGTGGTATTTCCTTAATGCATGTCTGTAGTTGTCACAGGGATTTGGCTCTGTCTGTCACAGCATGCTCTACTCTATTAATCCATTTTATGGTTTTTGGAATTCATCATTCTCTCTCTCTCTCTCTCTCTCTCTCTCTCTCTCTCTCTCTCTCTCTCTCTCTCTCTCTCTCTCTCTCTCTGTGTTTGTGCAGCCTGAATATGCTGCCTGAAAGACATCTATACAGAGGCAGCCCTCTTGAAAAGTGACACCAGAAAAGAGCTGGCTTGTTCTAAATTGGATGTGATGGGCAAATGCTCTTTTGCCCTCATGTGATTTGTGGATGAAATGAGCATGATGTAACTGGATGTACTACATCTCCTTGGGAATTGAGAAGATACAAAACAACACATGAACACAAAGTACATACAGGCTGGAGAAAAAGACATCAATAGTGGCTACAGATGGTTTTCATTATTGACTGGTTATTTTTTTCTCTGTACAATAGCGAACAATGCCTAATTTCATTTCACAGACACCAAAGCAAAATATTTTGATTGCTTTTCTTTGTCACACATATTCAATAATTGTCATTTTAAAAGCAAATCAAATACCTTATCTGGGAAAGTATGACCAGGGCCCTTTTTTCTTAACAAAAGCAGCTTGTCAGGCTCTTGATAGTCAATTTGCAAACACAGTTTCTGCTGTAATTGAGCTTTGATCATCCCAGACAATGAACAAAAGGGCAAAAAGCATTCAAAGGTGACGTACAGAAATGCCACAGAGCAATACTCAGTGCAAATGACTGAATTTGAAACCACAAGAAATGTTGAATTTCAAAGTTAAAACAGAAGGAAACAACACAACATCTTTGAGCAGCGTTCTAAGTGTTGTAAGCTGGTGTCATTTACCTATCTGTTATCAGGTTGCGAAGAGACACCAGGATGGATGGCGGAGGAGGAGGAGGTCACAAATCTGGAAGGTACATTATAAAAATGTAAAATTAAGATTCCTTTCTGGAACACTAAAAGCTGCGTGAGCACGTGTTTTTATGGTTGTGGGTGTGTTTTGTTTTCCAGCCCGATTTATAAGCGAAGCCCAGACATGACAAAATCTCTGATGACAAAATCTGAGCAGCTCCTGAGAATAGACGACCACGATTTCACCATGAGACCAGCATTTGGAGGTCAGAAGCTCTGATTAAGTTATTTTAAAAAAACAATAAAAGCTGGATCCTTGGGCATCAAGTGCAGCTGAGTAAGATCTGTGCAGCAGTTGTGTCCTGCCTTGTAAGCATTAAGCTCTTGATTGACAGCCTCCTTTCAAGCTGTGTGAGAATTTCCAATTCCAGTTCAGTGCTTTACATCACCAGTGTTAACACATTGCCTTTGCTTCACTGCATTTTAGAGGGATTTGATGTCAGCTTTCTTTAGGATTATGTTGAAATAACGGCACACAGGCTTTTATTTCAGGAGATACGCTAAGTAATAATGTTCTGTATAGCTTTTTAGCTCTTTATGCATTTGTCTGTTGACATAAATTGAGATGCCCTATTTAACCAAAAAAAGTAAATAAATAGAAAAAAACAAAAAAAACAAGCCATGTGCTGTTTTTATCAGACTGCTTTTAATCACACAACAATCTGCTGCTGAAAACACCAGATGACCTCTTGCAGAATCCTTTGGCAGTGTCCGAGTTTAACCACCAGGTACGTCTAGAAGTGAAAGAACGAGCTGCATTTCATTCACCGCTGGATCCACTTTGATCCGTTATTATGACCTGATTGCATTTGTGTGCTGGTGGAGGATGATGATGCCGAGTAAAAGGGCTGAAATAGGTCAAAAGAAGAAATCTGAGCAAAACTGTAACCATCATGTCATGAGCAGTGGCTCTATGTGTGTGCAATTGGTGGTTTCTACAAGAAAAAAAGGTTCGAACTGACTCTATAGTGGTCATATTGACTGCTCTACCTACTGTCACATCCATAGCCAGGCAGAAAAGCAAAGCATGTGCTTACCTATTTAAATTTGTGCTGTCATTTCTTTTATGTTTTCTTGCTCATATAAAGTCATCTGTACTTTCTGTCTGCATATGTGCAGAAAAACAATACCAATAAAACTGCTGATATGATGCCATTTTCTTTCAGGTCCCCCAATTCCTGTCGGTGTAGATGTTCAGGTTGAAAGTCTGGATACCATCTCAGAGGTGGACATGGTAAGTATGAATAATTTTTTTAAAATCATGTTTTGCAAGTTAAAAGACACTGCGGCTCAAGTATTGTACTGGGTACAGTTTCAAGGTAGTTGTACTGAATATCATTTATTGTATAATTTCATTTCAAAGGTTATTTCTTGCTGCTTTCAACTTCATGTAAAAGAGAAATACTTTTGTACACTTTTACTTTTTTAATCTTGTTAACACGCAGTCTATGCTGTGGCTGAGTATTTCCAGATTGAAATGACCATTGAACCAGTGTTTAAAATGCCAATTCTGTCAAGTTTAGCAGAGTGGGCCTAATTTCTCATAGATGGCAATGGGGAGAAAGGTGTTTATAACCCTGGCAACATCTCATCAGTATGATCTATATCTGGACAAAGGATACTGTTGTCTTTTTGCTGTTACTTGAAAGTATAACATTACATTGGGCCACTCTGATGTATAGACCCTATACAATTCACTCTTCTTTTTTTGAATTGTTTTCCGGTTCAAACGTACAAACACATGAATTAATTACTCCAATATTATAACTTGCCATTTCTTAACTGAGTTTAAGAAAGCTTTGCTGAGCTTGAGGAAGGTCAAAGGTGAGCACGGAGATGATAAAAGTAGGCACGAGTGATTTTTATTGCTAAGTGTCTCCGTGTAATTTTGATGAGCAGAGATGAATTTTGAGGCTTTGAAACATTACAGAAATGGAAATGGAAGAAATCCTACAAACCACAGCGAAGTCAAATTATTGATTACTTGATAAAAACAAAAAGAGCAGAAAACATATAATCTAGACGTTTGTATTTATGAATGTCAGAACTGTATTTTTCTTCTTTCCTCTCACACGAATCATCTCACAGTCCCACAGATTTAATTGTAAACTTTAAGTTGGGCAATGCTGGATTAAACCACTTAGACTGTATATAAAATGGTGACCAACATATTGATTATCATTATTATCAGTCAAATAGCATCATAACTTACTTTTCACAGTGTATACAGGATGAATTGTGAATACTGGACTTCTCTTTCTAACAGAGTACTTATACATATAGTTTATATTTAAGTAAGGATCCAAGTACTTTGACCTGTTTATAACTCTGGTTTCATTTTTCCCCCCTGTAGGACTTTACCATGACCCTGTACCTGCGTCACTACTGGAAGGACGAGCGGCTTTCGTTTCCAAGCACCAACAACCAGAGCATGACCTTCGACAGTCGCCTGGTGAAAAAAATTTGGGTTCCTGACATGTTCTTTGTTCACTCCAAGCGCTCTTTCATCCACGACACCACCACTGACAACGTCATGCTGAGGGTTTATCCCGATGGCAATGTTCTTTACAGTCTCAGGTAAACGCACTCCCAACTGCACGGTGTGTCTCAGCACATGAAAGAAAGACTGACTCACCCCAAGAGCCTTTTTAAAATCTTGAAAATGCTTTTGCAAGCACTTTAAAGGAAAGGAAGTGAAAAGAAGGCCTTCAACCCCCTTTTTTTTCACATAATAAAAATAATGAAAACCATCAAGATAGGAAAAACAAAGTTTTTATTTCCAACAGAGACAGAAAAAGACAGTAACAAAACAACACTAAACCACACCGCTTGAAAAAGTCTCATAACAGATATAACAAGGTCGTACAAAATTGCCTGAAAGGTCGCTGCTGATTTGCTGTGTGGAACGTCCCAGCAGGTCCATCGGAATTTCGTTGAACAGCATTTGATTACTCTAATCAGCGTGGCAGAGTGGAGAGGAGAAGTCAAATCATTTTTCTTTAACCATTATTCAATCAGGAAAGTCATTTCCAAACCAGTTTGTGTTCCAGTGACCCCATGGCTTAAGGACATTTGATTAAAATTGGGGAAAACAAGTGGGATAGTGGATAGAATTGAAACAACACTGCAGCGGGAGACAGTATAAGGAGGAACTTGGGGGAAAAAAAACATCTTGAATAATGCTCTTTACAAAAACAGCACACGAAAAACAACTATATAAAAAGGAACTCGTCAAGCCAGAAGCCTCGTTATACGCAAAACAAACAGCTTGCTTTTGAAGCTATATAAACCATGTGTGGAATTTGTGAAGGTGACATTCCCGCTTCTGTTCTCTCTGATGTGAAATCACAGTTGATATTTGCTCATTATTGTCCTGCCTGTTTTCCCATACAGAGTCACCGTCACTGCCATGTGCAACATGGACCTCAGCCGCTTTCCCCTGGACACGCAAACCTGCTCACTGGAGATTGAGAGCTGTGAGTGGATTCATGATTGTCAGACACACCTTCATTGCTTGGTCAATATTAATAGGTCTGGAAAGAGAGTGAAACAGCTAGATTTCTGCAGAACTTGGTTTATATCATGTATATTACAACATAATGTGACATAGATCATGATACGTCTGCTGCTGAGCTTCATGGTTCCCAGAAAAAGAATATTATTTTTTTCTTTGTGCACTAGCCAGAGGCCAAAATGTCACAGTAGCTCATGAAATCTCAGCCTCGAACATTTTTGAGTATTGCCATAACTCCACCAGTGGTAAGACTAGAAAAGTCACTGTGTGATGAACTCTAAGTGAAAATCTCAGCATCTACGAACAGCTACTGGGGCTTTAGAATTGACACCTGTCATGTTTCTTCGTCGTTGCCCCGCGTCATCTGTCCTGGTTTGGTTTGTCCCAAGTGCTTTCTCTTTGTACATATTTCCTCCGCAGATGCGTACACGGATGACGACCTGATGCTATACTGGAAGAAAGGAAACGAATCTCTGAACACAGACGACAGAATATCCCTGTCCCAGTTCCTCATCCAGAAATTTCACACCACCACCAAGCTGGCTTTCTACAGCAGCACAGGTACTATAATCCACAACACGCCTGCTTCTAAGTCAGACACCAAAATCAAACTGATTATGTAAATGTGACAAATGTGCGCATAATGCATGAAAAACTAAATCACAATTAAATTCAAACTTCAATAAATCTCATTTCCCTTTGTAAGCCTTTTTCAACTAAAGGATCAAGTCTTCCTTACATGAAATTGGTGTCCGCTGAATGTTACACCAAAAAGACTGTACTAATATTTAATCCTTACTGTAAAACAAAATGAATCAGACTCCTGCCAAACACTTGTATACTGCTAGAAAGCCACAGTGAAAGCCTGGGAGTCTTTTTATTATCAGACGTCACTTTCCTGAGCAACCTGAAGCATAAAAGGGATTTTGGGTCCTATCACTCTTTGCCAGAATAGCTGGGAACCTCTGCTTCAAGTGCTGATATGGTATATCAGCAGCCAGCATATGACAATGTGTGAATAATGGTGATATTTCGTCTTCCTAGGCTGGTACAATCGTTTGTACATCCACTTCACCCTGCGGCGCCACATCTTCTTCTTCCTGCTGCAGACTTACTTCCCTGCTACTCTGATGGTTATGCTGTCCTGGGTGTCCTTCTGGATTGACCGCAGGGCTGTACCTGCCAGGGTACCACTAGGTATGTCATGCTGTCCCTCTCATTAGTTTACCTTTACAGAGGAATTTCTATATTTTATTTCCATGTATGCTTGCATATGTTACAATAAATGGCTATACCTATTTCCCAAATATTAAGAAATAAGGGATGGCTCAATAGGATCATAGCAAGAAGCGTCTGTATTTGAACTTGCTGGTTGGCTGGAGGCTGCAGAGCTCGCACGTTCTCCCTGTCCCCTCGTGAGGTTTCTTCTAGAGGTTTCCAGTTTCTTCCCACAAGCCAAAGACATGCATGTTAGGTTAATTCTCCTTCTTCTTTCAGCTGCTTCCTTTAGGGCTTGCCACAGCGGATGATAAGCCTCCATCTCATCCTATCCTTTGCATCTGCGTGTTAGGTTAATTGTTGATTCTAAATTGGATGTGGGTCCCTCTTTTTTTATGTAAAGCACACTGAGTGTAGCAAATGCACCATATAAATAAAATTTCCATTCCATTTCCAAAGCTAAGAGTTACCAACTATGCTACAAGCCCCTAGGCTGAATGCTGCATATCACCTTCACTATATGTGTTAGTACTAGTAATAATACTTAATTAAAGAATTTGTTCATAAACTAAAGACTCTTAATTTTTGGGATGATGGTGAATTTAGTGCTGGGGACCATGGATAGACTACATGATTTGACAGTCCACCTGACAGATGCTTCCCTTAAAACCCCAAATTTTGGCCAGGGAGGGCAAGCAGAAATGCCTCGACAGTAAAAACATCTCAAATCTGTAGTGTGACCCCTTCATGGAGTCCACACCCCCAAGTTGCCATCAGCTTTTACAATGAGTAGGTGAGTTCTGGGTTAAATGTAAATGGGTCCGTTTTATTTATTTTTGTCCACTGGCATTGGTGTGAAAGCTATTAGGAAAGTATACAGAGAACATTAGAATTCAAATTTATTATTGGGCCACAAATTTTTAAAAAAAATTGTTACAAATACAGCCCTTTGTAAGCAATTCAACATTTGTTTTAGCTTTCCAGCACTGCTGTGACTCAACTTTTTGATCCCTTCAGGCATCACCACCGTGCTGACCATGTCCACCATCATCACTGGGGTCAATGCCTCAATGCCTCGGGTCTCCTACATCAAGGCTGTGGACATTTACCTCTGGGTCAGTTTCGTCTTTGTCTTTCTGTCGGTGATAGAGTACGCGGCAGTGAACTACCTCTCCACCGTGCAGGAGAGGAAAGAGAGGAAGCTCAGGGAGAGAGTGAGTGTTCCTTTCATGTGCCCCCCCCCCTCTTTGCCTCTGGTTAAGAACAGTTAACTTTTTTATTTTTTTTATTTTAAATGGCTCACACTGAAAAATTGGACCAGATTTTTTTTTTTTACACAGACACTTCATCTTTAACACAACAGTGCAGTAGCTTTTTAGGTAGCAGTATGTTTTATTCTGATCCTTTTTTAGTTTTGGAAATAAAAATAAGGATGTAAATATTTGATTTTTATTTATTGATAATTCATGAAAAGTATAGCCCAATACAGTACTTAACAAGTTTATTAGACCACCACCCAATGTAAGTTTTATGTAACAGCTGCTCTAAATTAACAGTATCTGTAATTACCAGAATAATTTTTATATTTTTGTAATGATTAACCCACCACTATGCAGACGATCTTTAATCAAAATTATATTTTTAATGCTAAAATATAATTATTGTTGTTATTTAGGAATTCAAATTTACTGGTTTACAAATAAAAGCAGCAAAAAATAGTAACACAGATTCTTATTTTTTTTATTAAGATGCCAAATTACAGTTATTTACTTGCGTTCCTGAACAGAAAAGTTTGTTTTAGTGGTTGAATGTTATGTGTGATTAATTTGCCGGCTCAAATTCAAATGTAAAAACATGAATTTAATTTATTTTCTCAAATAACAAAATAATTTTTAGTTTTTAAAAAGTTTGACAGATTTCTAAAATATTTGTTTTCTTGTTTTTCTGACAGGTGGTCTATAATACATTTAAGCACTGTAACTGTGTAACTCTTTAATTTCTGCAATACCTCATATTTTTTGGTACAGTATATTATTTCCCTTTGTAGTTCTAAAATTTTAATTTGAACCCCTTGAAATGAATCCCTTACCAATGTCATAAATCTCAGGTCTGTATATTACCATCATGACCAAAACTACGGGCGTCTAATTTGTCATTGCTTACGAGAAATTATCAAAATATTCTGCTACTCCGCCCATACAAGAAAATATGACTGAAATTTTGCCAATCATTCCTTCAAGAACTGAGCTGTTTCCATCATGACTATTTTTAGATCGCTCCCAAGAAGTCTATTCTGACAAACTACACACACACACACACACACCATGGACCATGGTGATGAGAGCAGGGTCCGAGAGATCCAACAGCTGTTTTCAGAGGGCGTTCACGGCCACAGATGAGCATGCTCGTCATTTTGCTTGACATTGCCGGGGTAGTGCTCCTTGAGACTTTGTCCTCTTCCCCAAAATGCAAAATGAAATTTGAGATGAAGGGTTGCTGTTTTAGCACACTAAAGAAAAAGCATGCGCTGCAGACAAGCGGTTAATGGCAGAGGTAGAGGCTGAAAATGTTCCAGAGCTGCACAAGGAACAACTCTGAAGAGACACAACTTGTGTAATACAGTAATACAATTGTCACTGTACTAGTTCTCCATTTCTCTTAGACATTCAAATCTCTCTATGGGTTCATTAAAATGTTCTATGTACACATGGTTATTGCAAATATGACCTTCTTACTAAAAGCAAGAATGGAGCCATTTACAAGCAGTATTAATAGTTCTGTCTAAATCAAAACTAATAAGGCTGACCTGATTTTATACTGGAATATTTTTCATATCAAAATAATTATAAACTAGTGAAGACATGGTTTAATAATTTATGTGCATTTCCAATAAACATATATTTTCTAAACTGGCTTACTTTAAGCTGCTCTCAAGGCAGTGGCAAATTATTTCTGGGACTACAGCTCTTTTTAACTAGATTGGTATTCTTCATCTGCCAAATGCTGCAGCATATGGAGCCAAATTGCCCACGTACCCCGAGGAAGATTTCCAGCACAAACATCTTTCCATAAATGTTTCATACCAAAGTTATTTAAAGGCCATAAGTGTGCAGAAAAATGATAAACATTTGGAGGAATTAATGTATTTATAATATTAATTTATTGACTAATATAGAAAGTCTAACCTTAGTCATAAATCTGTGTGCTTTCTCAGCTTCCGTGTACATGTGGCATAGGCAACCCTGATGAGATGATGATCGACCCCCAGATCACTGGATATGGGTCTACGGATATCAACATCACAGGAAATTATGGGATGCCGGAGAACGGGGGCCGACAGGAACGAATTTTGGCCCAGGTGGCACTGAATGACCCACAGATCACAGGCCAGGTGAAGGCATCCAGAGGCTACGTTAACATCTGGATAGACACCCATGCCATAGACAAGTACTCAAGGGTCGTCTTTCCTGGAGCCTACATCCTCTTTAATATCATCTATTGGTCCATCTACTTGTAATGTGGGGTGCATGGAATGCTGTGTCATCCATGCTGGGACAACAGGAGCTCAGCTCAGGAAAGATGATGCCACACTTGAAGCGTTTGAGACAGAGAAACTGCTCGTGAGATGCATGGGGACGACTAACAGATTGGTGACCATTGCCTTCTTGACCCAGCCACTTAAAACTGATGAGTTTTAAAAGAAAATGAGTGACCAACAAACAGGAAGTCATTGATACTGTCACTCCATCAAGTCTCTGGTTTCATGCTGTATCTATAGTGTTGCTGATAGAAAGACGTCCGAGGACGCAGAGATGCACGTACGTGGACTTGTGTCACTCTTCAGGCTAACTCCTTTCAGTTCTCGATGCAGTGACTCCAACCACACGTTCAAAACTGAAAGTGTGAGCTGAAAACACATTGACATTGGCTGCCATCGACAGCAAATGGACAGATCCTTTTCCTGTTCATATAAACTACACCTGACAATCAATGAGAGATTAAAAATTTTCAAGGGAATAATTTAACATGTTGAGAAATGTGTTTACTTGTTAACTAGTGGAGAGAAAATTGATACCACTTTCATATTTGTAATTAGCAACTTAGCTTAAGGTTAAATAGCCATGGTACTTGTTTCTGTCCAATATTAAACTACCAGCACCTCTATAGCACCTGCACTAATTTATAAGTTTTGAATTAATTCATATAAAAACTACCATAAACGCTAGGTTTAATGGGGGGGTGCTGCAGTTTCTCTGCATGCCTAGCTAACACCCAGAGGCAAGAAAGAGTCTGGCAATCAAATTCCCAGCAGAATGGCAATTTTTATACAGATTTAAAAAAAAAACAAAAAACTAAATAACAACAACTACCCATAGCTTGTTAATTAGTGAGCTTTTGAGGTGGTGGTTGGCAGATTTTGCCCAGCTGCTTCCCCTGTTTTCCCCAGCCTGGTGTGCTCAGCTCAGCTGTTTTCTGGCTAGAGCTTCAGATTTACTGCAGACATGAAAGTGATATCAACGCACTCTTCAAACTCTGCATGAAAGCAAATGAACATCATTTGAATTTAAGTACTTTAAAAAAAAAAAAAGAAAAAAAAAAAAAAAGATAATTCAGAGCATTCTTATTCTTGAACTTCCGCGTTTCCTTTGCAGCATGTTAATGCAATTCAGTTTAGCTTCAATTTTCTTGTGAAATTTGTATAAATGCAGTTAATTTGCTGTCAAGCTGCTGCGTTCCATTTGTGTGAATGGACGAACTTGAGTACAAGAAAAAGCAAAGTAATGCAGTCTATTAAAATAACAAATGTAAAAAATGTATGTTTAGAAGTCCCATGCACTGACTATGATATTAACTTTTTTTTTAATGTTCTTATTTCTTCTTTTTTTTTTTAATACAACTGAAGCTCATCTCCTCTGTTTGGTGTTGTGAGGCTTTGAGGTTCACTGTGACCTGTTAGTTGCTAGTTTTATTGTCTTTTTCAGCTTAAAAACAACTTTATACTTTGTTAGGCAAAAGATATTTAAAAAAAAAATATTACAGATATTAAAAAAATGTTATGTATGGGAAAATGTTTAATAAATGTTTTGGTTTCTGAAAATCTGATCCTGAGTGCTGAACATCGTAGGCACAGCATTATACATTTTAAATGCAATAGTAACAAAGAACCTAAAAAACACATTCACACAACAGATTTTGGATCATTTGAACCAGAAGCTTCCAAGGTTCCAGATTTTTTTTTTCATATATTTCTGCTTAATTATACAGTGTATTTAAACAGTCCTGGAGGATAAGCCTTCACTGTTATTAGTCACTGGGTTGCTCCCAGCTTCAAGGTCTTTCTTCTCTCTCTGGCACATGTCTGACTGCTGATGAGCATTCAAAACAAATCATATACACTGGATGTTCTGTAATGCCATTATCCGCTCATGTGTAAATGGGTATATACATATACAATTACATTAAGGCTTTCCTGAGAGGAAGGTGTGAGTGTGGATTATGCTGACATATGTTTTTGTTGATCTAAGCAACATCCCAAAGGTGTCAATTTAAACTTTCTGTGCCGTCTTCTATCAAGAAAAATGCGAACAAAGGCATCACTGCATCAAAGCCAGCAGAAAAGGATAAAGCATCAAAAAAAAAAGATGTCCATAACCTGATTTTCCACCACATCTGTGCCCACTCTAGGGAGCCAAGATTTTTAATCAAGCTGTGCAGCTGATGAAAGTATGCCTAGAAACCTCAATGACTGAGAGAGGTAGTGTGATCGTCAAATCAAGTACAATAAGGCTATCCATGGATAGAGTTGATACATTTTAGACTCATTTTATTTAGTGGTTCATGGTGGAAAGCTGGCAAAGATGTGGGAGTATATCCCAAAAATAAATTCCAATATCATCATCAGTAAATTCGTGTTTGTCCAAAATGCTGCAGCGAGACTATTGATTTGGACCAGAATGAGAGATCTCCTATATTAGCTTCTCTTCATTGGCTCCTTCAAAAATGAATTTTAAATCTTTCTTCTCACGTGCAAAGTCTTGCATATCTTAAAGACCTCAGAGTACAATATTATCCTAATAGGGCACTTTGCTCTCCAACTGCAGGCTTACTTGTGGTTCACTGAGCTTTCAGCCATCAGCCACTTCTCCTGTGGAACCAGCTCCCAGTTTGGATTTGGGAGACAGGCACCCTCTCTACATTTTAGATTAGGCTTAAAACTTTTTTTGATAATGTTTATAGTTAGGTCTGGATCAGGTGACCCTGAGCCATCCCTTAGTTATGATCCAATAAGCTCAGTCTGCTGGGAGACTTCCCATGATGCACTTCTACCACACTCCCCGGGTGTTTATAGACCAGTACTGCATGTAATTAAATGGTTCTCTTGCTCTCATAGTTTGTGCTTTGTCCTGTCTCCCCTATGCTCTCCTTTTTTCTCTTCTTTCCCCTCACCCCCAAAACCTGTCGTGGGAGGTGGCTGCCCCTCCCTGTGATTGGTTCTTCTGGAGGTTTCTTTCCATTAAAAGGGAGTTTTTCCTTCCCACTGTTGCCAAGTGCTTGGTCATGGGGGATCATCTGATTGTTGGGGTTCTCTTTCTAACACTAAGTTCTTAGCTTACAAAATACGCAAGAAGGTCCTGGGTTCAAATTGAGGCTTGGACCTTTCTGTGTGGAGTTTACATGCTCTCCCTGTGTCTGGTTTTTCTCTGGGTACTCTTCCACCCTCAGTCCAAAGATATGCATGGATTGCACGGATAATTGGTGATTCTAAATTGGTTGTAGGTATCAATGTGAGCATGAAAGAACTGCATTCATTGGAAAAGATACCAAACCAGAAATATACAGATTGACAAAATTGTCCCTAATACCTTGTAATTTTTCCTATAAGTATTTCTAATATCAGTTTAGGGAGTTCTCAAAGCTGTGTCTCTGTCTTCCAGTCACTTCTGTTTCAGTTTGGCCAGTCTAAAGTCATCTCTCACTTGCTTAAGCAGATCAGGGCAGCACACTAAATCCACAGCTGTCATAGACAGGGCCTTGGCTGTCCTCAGGGTGTACAACTGGGCCTTTTCAGCTCCTGGCAAAGTAAGGAAAATAAAGCACAGAGTAAACAGAAAAACTGAACGGCCAGGAAAGAGATGATGGCTACATTTGTCTGATCAGAGTTTAATTATAAGAAACTAAAAGCTGCGTGCCAAAATACCTGCTGCTTTGGTGTATTCCTCTGTATGGTTTAATGCATCAGTACAGATATAGAAGAAAGGATGGATACCAGGGACTATGAATGACACATTGCCAAAGTCTGTAGAACCTGCCAGGTAATTATAAATTCACTGTGATAATGATTCAGTGTCGATTCACTGCACAACAATGAAAAAAATAATAAATAAAATAGATCACAGTTCTGCTGTTAGATATTTTGTTTTATACATTTCTTTTGCACAGAGCAGAGACAGAAAGAGGTGATTTGCAAAACTGTAAATTATGCCTACCACAGAAGCTGGCTGGCTGCTCTGGAAAGTGAATCCCCAAATCTTTTCCATTACTTTCATACAGACTCGTCAGTGTGGCATTAGGCAGAATGTTATAGCAGGCAGGAGTTGGGTAGATGATCTCCACCTAAAGTAAACACAATTAAACGTAAGACCACAGTGCATTTAGTCTGTCATATTTAACAGCACATAAGGCCATGCATAGTAATGTAACCTGCCTGAAGCACATGGAGATGAAGGAGAAAAGTAGCCTGAAGACAATCATGAATTATGTAACAGAAGTTCAGCACTTGGACAGTAATTACAGGAATAGGGTAAAAAGGGAATTGTTATATAACAGCAGTACTCTCTAGCACTGCTATATCAACATACACTGCTTCTACAGAGATATAACATGTCTCTGATATAGAAGCAGTGTATGTTGCATGTCTCCGGGTAAAGCAAACGGAAGAAGCTATTAACTAAACCTACTTGGCAACCCGTCGCCTCAGCAGCCGCCCTGAAGCAAGCTTCAGCTTTGGCCTTCAGATCATGAAGCTCCTTTAGCAACGGGGTGCGCAAATAGAACTCTAGTTCAGTGTAGGCTGGGATAATGTTGGGCTTCTCTCCTCCATGTTTGATGATGCCTGTACCAAAGACAAAACCAGAACGTCAGTGACGTAGTAGCTCACCAGGCTCGCGATCCGTCACATTTCACAGGTTACTGTAATGTTTTAAGTACAGAAAGAAAGTCATAAGTCTTCTTGCATTTGGGGCACCGCATTGCACAAACTAATGAGTATTAAAATTCATCGACAAGTCAAGAAGGCTTGTAAACAGTCATGCCCAAGATAAATTAATCTTGTTCACCACCAAATTAAAGTGTTTGAGTTCAGGAGTGTGACGACTATATGGACAGCAGTAACCATGGCATTAAAAAGCATGAAAATATATATACCTATCAAACATAACATTATCTCCAATCTCATTGTACATTCTGTATGATGACAATAAAGACATTCTATCTATGACCACCTGATCTCCCTTTTGCCGGCAGAACAACCCTGACCTGTTGAGCCATGGACTCCACTGGAACCCTGAAGGTGGTATCTGCCAAGTCGTTAACAGGTTCTTTAAGCCCTGTAAACTGTGAGGTGAGGCCTCCATGGAGCAGACTTGTTTATCCAGCACATCCCACAGATGCTTGACTGGTTGGAGATCTGGGGAGTCTGTCAACACCTCAAACTTGTTGTGCTCCTCAAACCATTCCTGAACCATTTTTTGCTTTGTGGCAGGGTCCATTAGCCTTCTGAAAGAGGCCACAGCCATCAGGGAATACTGTTTCCATGAAAGGGTTTTCCATGAAAGGGTGTACATGGTCTGCAACCATGTTTAGGTAGGTAGTACATGTCAAACTAGCATTCACATGGATGGCAGGACCCAAGGTTTCCCAGCCGAACATTGCCCAAAGCATCACATTGCCTCCACCGGCTTGCCTTCTTCCCAGAGTGCATCCTGGTGCCAGGTGTTCCCCAGGTAAATGATGCAAAACCACTTGATCATCTACATAATGTAAAAGAAAATATGATTCATTAGACTAGGCCACCTTCTTCCATTGCTCTATGGTCCAGTTCTGATGGTCACATGCCCATTGTTGGCGCTTTCAGCAGTGGACGGGGGGTTGGCACGGGCACCCTGACTGGTCTGTGGGTACGCAGCCTCATACACTGCAAACTGTGACCCACTGTGTATTCTGACACCTTTCTATCAGAACCAACATTAACCTTTTGGGCAATTTGAGCTACAGTAGCTCATCTGTTGGATTGGACCACATGTCTCTAGCGACTGACTCTGCAGAAAGTTGGTGACCTCTGCACACTATGTGCCTCAGCATCCACTGACCCCGCTCTGTGCATTTTACGTGGCCTACCACTTCGTGGCTGAGCTGCTGTCATTCCCAATCACTTCCATTTTGTTATAATACCACTAACAGTTGACTGTGAAATATTTAGTAGCGAGGAAATTTCATGACAGTACCTGTTGCACAGGTGGCATCCTGTCATGACACCAGAGAGAGCAACTCGTTCTTTCATAAATGTTTGTAGAAGTGGTCTGCGTGTCTGAGTGCTTGGTTTATACACCTGTGGCCATGGAAGTGGTTGGAACACCTGAATTCAATGATTCGGATGGCTGAGCAGATACTTCTGGCAACATAGTGTATGTGACTTTTCACAATTTATCACAGTTAATTGTTGTACTGTCAGAAACAGACAGCATGTAATTGCCAACTTGACCCCATTCCCACCTCTATCACTTACCCAGGTTTAATTGACTGTTGTTTATAAGGGATCAAAAATAACAGAATGCATAGATTTCTTTCAACGAATGGAAAAGACAGTCACTGTTCTGTCCACTTCATTTGTACCATGTATAAAAATCTGTTATATAGGTTAACAGGCTGTGACCAGAACCTAAGATGGCGAACTTGTCCACCATGCAAATTATCAGCTTATTTTTTTCTAAACACAGTGAGCATGCCTTGAGGTCAGATGTTTGTTTGTTTTTCCTTCCAAGACTGAAGTTTGAGGTTTTAAATGAACCTAACCACAGCTTGTCTTTTCCTTACCATGAAGCCTCCAGTCTGGTTTGAGCTGCTGTCTGAGTACAGAGATGTTGTTATAGGCCAGTACAGCAGCATCCAGGGCATTCACTCCCTCCCAAGGGTAAGCAGCTGCATGACATGCCTTCCCGTAGTACTTCACTAACATCCTGTGAAACATCAGCATGGTGGGTTAAGGGCTCTCTACAACATGCAAAGGTTATCTGTTCATTATGAGAGATAAAACTGAGAAGACAAAAAGTAAGTGAATTTGAACTGAACTGAACTGAGCAGTATAACTCACTCTTCGATTGTGACACAGGGCTGGAATGAAACATCCTGCTGGGCTGGATGAGCCATGAAGACGAGATCAATGTCAGCAAAGGCCCCAGCATTGATTAGCTCAATCTTTCCTCCTAACGATTCCTCTGCAGGAGTTCCCAAAACAGTTATCTATAATAAAGAGTAAAAGGGAAAAAAATTTTATATATATATATATATATATTAAAATTTTGCCTCTAATATATTGTCATGATCCTGGGCCGGTGGCCCAGTGTTTTGAGTTCTATTTGTGCAGTTCTGTTTTGTTCTATTTCTAGTTTTGGTTATAGTTTAGTATTGGAAGCTTAGTTTCTTTGTTTTCTGTTTTGGTTTTTCATGTTCTGGTTTTCCCTGTACTCGTGTGTGTGTGTGTGTGTGTGTGTGTAAGGCGTGACCCTCCTGTGTTTAGGTTCCCTTTGGTTTAGTTCTCCGTGTTTCTTAGTGTCTCTCCCTTGTCTCAGATCTTGTTTAGTTGATCATGTTCTCATTCCCTTTGTCAGTCTCTGTGTTAAGTCGGCATGTTTTTGGTTAGGTCACTTGCTGTTTTATTTTGACAATCTTGTGTTCATTGTGCTTTGTGTTTCGGTTTACTTCCACTTGTCTCGTTAGTGTATTGCGTTCACCTGTGTTGTAACCTGTTTCCCTTTCCGCCATTACGTCTCACTTTATTTAAGTCTCCGTGTTGTTTAGTTCAGTGTTCGGGTCCTCGTCAGTTTTCGCTGTGTTTTGTCTTCGAGTTTTCAAGTTTCTAGTTTCATGTTTTGAGTGTATTGTGTAGCACATATATATATATATACATATACATACATATACATATATATATTAGAGGCAAAATTTTCATCAATCAAAACACAAACCCTTTTAAACAGAGACCGTAATAACAAATCTATCGTTTCTATTTCTATTAAAAAGTGATGCTGTTCACTTGTCCGCATTAATCAGAAATGCAAGTGTTGATTTTGAACTCGCAAATGTTACAGAATATCTTCATATCACAAAATCTGCATCCAAACTGATTTAAAAAAATTAAAAAAAAAATCACATTATAACATTATAAATTAACATTATAGTGCTTGCACTTGTTAAGCCACAGCGAACTGAACTGAATATTTAAAGGAGTGCATGGGGTGAAGTTTCACAGTATGTCGCACTTGGCTTGCAGGGTTTTCCAAGTTTGACTGTCTTAAGTCCCTTAAACATGGCGACAGTTACCTTCACTGGGACAGAAAGCTCAGTCTGGCTTTCTAAAGCAGCCCTCAACCCCACAGCGGCCGCAGCGCCCACTTCTGCTATCAGGTTGTGCCCGCATGCATGCCCGATCCCGGGCAGTGCGTCATACTCGCACAGGAAACCCACATTCAACACTGGATCCCCCTCCCCGCCACCAACCGGACCCCAGCTGGCCCTGAACGCAGTCGGAAGTTTGTAGTTACTCTGGACCGTCCATGTCTGGTCCCCCTGAGAGAAGAAGCGAACAAGCCGGTCGTGCGCATGTTTCTCGTTACCGGCGAGTTCAGGGTCGCTCCAAATGTCTCGACTCAGACTGTGCAGCTCGTCTTTGTGAGCGTCTATGCACCGCTGAAGGATGGCTTTCATCTGCTGCCGTTTCTCCATACCGCCGGACAGCCTGCAGGCGTTAATGCTGGACTCCTGAAAGCACGGGAAATTTATCAGTATATGTGTCCCTGTGAGGCATTGATATGCTTCCCTCTGCTGGCTGAACAAAAACCGTGTAGCCTACATTTGAAATTATTTGGCTGGTGATAGGTTGGATCACGCTCAGTCCGCTGTGGCTTCAGCTGTGCTAAAAAAAATGAACCCAAACAGGAAACTGTAGTTCCTCTAATAACCACTTGACTGACTCCCGTGTTAAAATGTCATACTCTACAGCAAAAATAAAAATGTTCGTTTATTTCAAAAATGTTTTTCCATCTAAACTGAATTACAGCTTAAGTTAGTGGCATGGCCACTTAGACACATGAATGCTGGCAACTGTAGCGTCTGGTGTGTGTGTGTGTGTGTATTGTTGGTGACTCTTTTTTCCTTTTTATGCATTTAACAAAAATAAATAAATACCTCACAATTGAGATTCATTTCTCTGAATGGTTTCAGCAGATAGACACACAGTAGTTTACAGTCCTGTGAAAAAGAGAGTTTTCATAGGACACTGTGCAATCCTGTGAAAAAAAATTAAGTACATCCCACGATTCAGGAGCTTGATGAACCACTTTTAGCAGCAATAACTTGAAGTAATTGTTTCCTGTGTGATTTTGTCAGTCTCTCAAATCATTGGGGAGTAATTTTTGGCCCACTTTTCTTTACAGCATTGCTTCAGTTCATTGAGGTTTGCAGGCATTCGTTTATGCACAGCTCTCCTAACGTCCCACCACAGCACTCCAATCAGGTTGAGGTCTGGATTCTCTCAGCAGTTATAGAGTGAGAGGCAGGGAGCGCCCTGGACAGACTGACAGGGCAAATGCAGAGAGACCTTGCTGTGAGGTGACAGTGCTAACCAAATCGAGTAAATTTGTAATAATAATAATTTTGTACATATATTGAAGTGGCTTGTTTTATAGCTGAGTAACAAAAAAAATACATATTTTTTTATCCATATAAAGGTAAACCCCCAATATTAGGCAACATTTGTTACCTTTATGTCATGCATGTGATGAATTTCTAAATTTGTTCCACTCATCTTCAAAGCGAACATATTACATATATCTGCATCTTTCCAGTATACAGGCAAAATACAGTAAACCATAAATAAGAAAACTGCTATAAACACTTCTAAAGAGTCCAAGATGAGCATAGATTGCCATCTGCTGCCACGGATGTTCCTCTTATTTGGCTTATTTTATGATCAGTGGAGAACTGACATACATACAGATTATTCCCAGTTTAAGATGCAAGCAAACTGTAATTCAATAATGTTGCAGCATTCTCTCAATGTAATCTCAATAAACCAAACTGCAGCTTTTGCTTGTAATGGAAACCATGATTGTCCAGTGATACTAATCAGTTACAAGTGATGGGTGAGAGGGAACACGCCACAGGGCTAAAATCGCTCACTGTTGCCACACTAGAGGGACCCAGAGCTACATTTGGTAGAAGACCCCTTTTTGCTCAAGAAGCTGCAACCACTAAGTGAAAGTGCAGAAATCAATGTTCTGCCCTCTTTGCAGGTTACCTTGAATAATTTAGTGAACTGAAAATTCATTGAAAAAGCAAACACGAACAAGTCTCAGGGGTCCGTTTTATTTATTTGTTCAGTTATTCCCTGCAGTTATTTAGATGAATGTGCAGCAAGAAAACGATGCTTTCGTTTGCTGAGGATGAACTGGGAATCCGTCCCTCAAAACAAGGTCAGTTAGTGCTGTATGAATAAAGACGAAGCTCCACAGCTGACACACACACACACACACACACCCACCGACTGCATGCGCTTCGGTGTGTGTGTATGGATATGTGTGAGATGGCGAGTGAATGAGAAAGAGAGCAGGTGTACATATATGTGGTTTCTGTCTGTGTTTGAGTTGGAGGTTAATTGGGGGCAGTTGTCAGTCGCAGGAGGAGACATGTTGAACAGCGCTCAGCAAGCTGACACCACGGCTGCCTCCTGATGTGACCTGTCTGTCAGCTTACTTTACGCCCCGCCGGTGATGCTGACACTCTCCATTGTGCATCAGTTAAGTGAGGGAGGGACCCATGTGCCACTCTGTTGTCTTATTTACAGATTTGCCCCATGAGCATGTGTTTAACTTCACATGATTACACATGTGTTTGGCCTAAAATTTTGGGTGATGCATCCACAAATGAAACATTTGATAAGATTTATTTTTAGACTCATGCCAGTGATGATCCCCATCAGTTCAAACAATGCAACATAGGCTGATGGTGAGATAATCTGGCCTCAGATGAGCAGAGGATGTGTCGCTTAAATCAAATTTCAAGCACCGTGGATATTTCAGGTCGAGTTGTTAGTCATCCTACTAAAGCAGAGCGATGCATGAGTTATGATAAATGCATGCAGGCGTCGCAAGAGCAGGGTGTCCCAAAGGAAGGCTGGCTTCACAGCTACAGTGAATGGATGTGCTCCTGATGACAGCATGTCTCAGAAATGAGAGATGAAATAAACAACTGGCTATACTTGGGTGGGTCTGTGTTTTTACAGACCACTGCGTAAGTGTGGCACACAAATTAATGTGTTTGTGCCTTCATTAGAAAGCACATATTTTCCAGTATAAAAGGTCACAATGTATCTAAAAGTGTTTTACTTACTTATAGGACCTTAGATTGCCTGAAGTCAGGGATGGTTCATGAAGTCCCTAAACCGAATGTGGTTCGTATTTTAATCCCTACTGATAATCTTCAAAGCATTATAATAAACAAACACATATTTGTTCTGCAACTGTCTCTTCTCTGGCATTCATGAAAAGTTATATTTGCTTTCCTTCAACTGGTTCAGAGTTCAGCAGCTTGGCTTCTTACTGGCTTTGGCGGACTGCATCACATCACCCCAGTACTGATTTCTCTCTGCTGGCTTCATGTGCGTTTTAGAACTCATTTTAAGATTTTACAGATCACTTTTAAAGCTTGTCTGAATCTGGCCAAAAGCTGCATAGCAGAACTACTGTCACCATATTAGCCTGCCTGCAGTCTTAGATCCCCTAGTGGGGTCCTTTTGGCTGTTCCAAAGTCGATACTTTAATGAAAAGGTGACCGTGCTTTTGCCATCAGGGCCCCTCAGCTTTGGAATGTCCTGGCTGAGGAGATCAAGCTTGCAGAACAGAGACTTCCTTTAAATCACTTCTTAAAACTCATTTCTATAGACATGCTTTTGATTCTATTACGTGATGTCTTTCACTTTCTGGTTATCATCCTTTTATTGCCCTGCTAGCTGCCTGCCACAGTCCATCATTGATTTTATTTTTATTTATTTTGTGTGTGTGTGTTTGTATTTAATGTCTGTTTGCCCCTTGAGCTTTCTGCTTTCAAAGCACTTTGTAAATTAACTTTGTTATTAAATGTGCTAATATTAGTAGTACTAGTATTATTATTAAATTATTTTCTGTTTTCCAACCTACTTACTATGGCATTTTTAATATTTTAAAATTTTTCTATTTTAGCACAAATGAGCTTCCATATAAACCTATTAATGTCTTTTTTATTCAATTTTCCAAATACAAATCCTCACATACTGCTGATGCGTCTGATTATAAACATGAGGTTCCATCTGACTGAAGGGAACTGACAACGTGTCAGTCGTGCTTGCTCTGCCCTGTCAGCATCACTTTCCAAACGAAATGAGTCCTTTTAGGGGTCCCCTGGAAATCCAGCCTGCAGCATTTTATACACCACAGTAAGACACTCGGTCGTTAGAAAATATCCCAGAGGGCCTCAGAAATGCGTGTGTGGGTGCATGTGCAACTTGACAGTTCTGTTTCCGTCATTAATGTCACATCAGCGCACACAATGTGCCTGTGCGTGCTTCAAACTGGAATACATTAGCACCTCAGCTCATCGAGTCGTCCTGGATCTTCAGAAGGTGGAGTGGGGGTGGGATTACACTGTGCAACATTTGTTCGTGTTTCTGTGATGCTTGATAGTTTATGACTGAGCGTAACTTCATCCTGGTCTCTAAAGCATGCAAAGCCACAAAAACAATTAATTATACCTATTTTTTTACTCCGTTTGCAAATTATGTGTGTAAATTCTATTAAGCAGTGACTTCTTCAGAGGCATAATCCACATTTTCATATAAATTAATGTTTTGCTATTCGGGATCACTGATTGAAATTACACAGTTGTTTACTGTCTCAACTCATTTCTAGTTAATAAAAGCTTTAACATTTGCACCTTTAATATGTTGGCGGGAAAGCTCATCAGGATAGTTCTACATTTCTATCATCTCAAATTTCAGTAGATTAGTAATTTATTTGTAGTAAATGTAATAATTATTATTGACTGTTATGTTCTGACGTGCAAATCTTCACAAAGACTAGAAAATGTGTCTGTTGAGTTTAAAAACATCACTGCAACAACTGCGAGCAAACAAAAACTTTGTTGTTGTGTGAGCAAATCTTTTATTTGTTGCCCCCCCCCCCCCCTGTCTTGGGGTGCAGTTTTATTTTGTAGTCTGTCCTCCCCAGAAGTCCATGCAGCTGCCCTCTCTGCTTCAGAGGCAACCCCGCAGTAGCGGTGCCCTTTGTTTGACAGTGCTGAAAAGGCTGCTGTCTGCTCCAATAACATCACCCATTGTGAGCAGAGTGTTGAACAGTGGGAGTACAAGTAGTCCCTCAAATCACCGAGGAGCCACAGTCAGCAAGGTGTGTGACAAGTGGAGCTCAAGTGCAGAACTGGAAATGTTATGCTACTCAGTTGTTGTGCTGGGTAATCTTTTCTAATGACAATTAATAATTTGGTGTGTGATTATGGAAATGCTTCATTCCACATGTTTACAACAGTAATAAACCACTTTTTTCAATTCTGATATTTAAGCTGATTAATAAATATAAAGGATTTAATTTCTTGCAGGGCTTCTTCAGTGAATAAGAGGAAGCTGCCAGCATGTAATGCGCAAAATAGACCACCATGTAGCCTGAGTTCCATGCAACCCATGTGTATTACATTTGAAAGAGTGATGCTCTCCTTGGTACACAGCAAGCTTAATTTGCAGTCTTCCTAATTCAGTCGGTAAGCTCCTGAGGGGGTAGGATTAATTTCAGTTTTCTGCTCCAAGGAGGGAACAAACACCTCTTTCCCTTCAGAGGATCCTTCGTCTCTGATAACCGCCTTGTGCAGAAACTGCTTAAATAAAATATAGACCATGGAGATGCTCAGGGTGAGTAGGAGTCTAAATGTCTGCAGGGACAACAGAGAGATCAAGCTGGGATCAGTGTTCCTCTGTTATAATAATAAAAAAAAAAAGAAAGAAAGAAAAAAAGGCCTGAGATAACACAAAAGAAATGCCAGCCTCCCAAACATTTCAAGGAGGCAGGATGGAAACTGCTGCGTCAGACTGGATCTGCCTATAGTTAGGTTTGACAGTCTTTGTGAAGCAAAACAGAAGCAGAGCTGCTGTTGAGATACAGGCAAATGAAGAAAAGACAATGGGCTGCTTTTCACTAGAGAAACAAGACTCTAAATACTTTTATCAGCCCCTGTTTATCCCTATGAAAAACATCAGTCAGTATTACTGATGTTTTTCATAGTCAATAATCATTTGTATTACTAACTAAATAAAGATTTGTAGCCCTTGAATAGATTTCAGTTCTAATTTTTGATCAGAAATAATAATTGTAATTGCGTGTGTTTGCAGTTGTGACAGACTAACAGATAGTAATGTATCACCTCCTCCACTTCTGGGATGTTGCTTTAACACTCACAAGCTAGAGGTAATTGGAAATATTCCTCTTTTTTCTTTTTTTGGGGGGGGGACACAGCCTGAAAAACCTGAGGAGAACTCTATGCTGCTTTGTGATGTCTTCGCCAAATATCAGCCGTACTATAATAAACCTGCATGAAGCTACAAAGGTTCTGCTTTGAGCACATAGCTGTTATTATTATTACTATTATTAACAGTGTTGCAAAAATGTTGGGGTTGAAATGAAAGGTTGTGTTTACATGCTAGTTATGCTGACGTTCATTAATAAAAAAAAATTTAAAAAATCCTAAGGCTGAGCCAGGGAATATGATTAGTTTGTTGGTAAGACATTTCTATGGTGGCACTAAAGAGATGGATTATTAAGTCATCATCTGGGGACCATGCATGCCTTAACCAGTTTCCATGGCAATCCATCCAACAGGCTTTTATATATATCTGTTTATACAGTACTGTGCAAAAGTCTTGAGCCACCTGTCATTTCTTTATATTTTGCTTCAGAAACACAGTCCTTGCACTTGACCATTTTCAGAGGAATGTTTAGTTATTTATTTATTTATTGTTGTTTTTTTTAAGCCACTTAACACTGAACTATGGATCATTCAAGCATGAAAAGGCAGTGTGGGATCATCTTCACAGAGAACAGAACAAAAAGCAGCCAACATTCAAAGAAGAATTTTGAAAGACCTCCAGAAGGCCTGGAGAACTATTGCTCGAGATCATTAAAAAAAAAAAAAAAGTCTGGCTCCTGGGAAGTAAAATATAAAAATGGAAGCTGACTGAAGACTTTTGCACAGTACTGGATGAGTCTATTGTGTCCAGCCAAAGTGTAAACCAAAGATATTGTTGTTATTGTAAAGAAAAGATTGTATCCTTTCATTCATATATACACATTTCCCTGTTAGAAAATAATGCACATCCTTCCTGGATATATCTATATCTTGAGTTCCCACTCTCTCTCTCTTTCCTTGTCTTTCCAATGCTTCACATTCTTGAACCAGTTGACACGTCGGGGAGAAAGCTTGAGTGTTAATTGGAAGCTCTCCCACGGGAACTTGTAGGCGTCTTCCTTGTCCTCTGTGTTTATGGGCTAATGTGATTGCCACGGTTCTCCCAGATTCATAGCTACTCCCGATTAATGAAGATGCATAATATTCCTTTCAGAGGCGTGTGATCTGTTGTGCATAAATAACACTTAAGACTTCACAAAAGAAACCCCATCTGACATTGGATTTATTGTACAATAAAAGTGTTATGTTTTTGTAATTGTCACTCTATTGCAGGACATGAAACTGCCTGTGATATAAATTCCTCTGACACTTGCAGGGTGTTAATGATGTCAGGGAACCCTCAGGGAACATTTATGATGCTAGCTAGCCTAGCCTAACACTTTTAGCTGTGCTGGATAGCTGACGGCCCTCTTTGTTTCCAGTCTCAGTCTGCTCAGTCGAGATGTTTCTGGCATTAACCAGAGAGACAGACTTCTCATCTAGCTCTTGACAAGAAAGCTAATATGGGTATTTCCCAAAATGTCAAACTCTAGCTGCAAATTAGCTCATCATCTATGTTTCATCTTAATAATGACACTGAAAAGGTCGAGGTTGATGAGAATGAACCCACTGTAAGAGCAGGCTTTCATCTACTATTCATAAAGGTTGAAAAAACTGATAAATTTCAACCAGCAAAGGCTTTAGGTTTATTTATTACACAGTGCAACCTTCCCCGCTTCTACAGTGTTGCCTACAGGCTTCTTATTTTGAATGTGAAATATGAAATATTTGCATGCATAAATAACATAGCTGAATTGAGATAATGAGAGATTTTATCATGTCTGGGGGAGATTAAACACACCCCGATGTGTCATGGTGTTTCAGATGAGAGATTAATTGAATAATTATTTCTGAGAGCTTGTTATTTAGGCTATTTAGATGATATGAGTCAAACATGGATATTAGACTGATGGATGTCAGCTTGAAATCCAAGACACTGATACTTATTTTTCTCTCAGTTTTCAAGTATAATACAAGAAGCTTGCTTTGATAACCATACCTGTATTATACAAAAAAGTTAAATAAGTAAAGAGATTTAAAAGCCTGCAGTTACAGGGACTGCATAATTGTGCAAGTCTAAGTTGTGAGAGAAGTTTAATTCAATACAGTAGAAGTGATAAAGAATAAAAGGACATTAAATAACTACCAGTTTCCAATTTACCAAAGGCTCATTCAACAATCATTTGATTGCTATCACAGACTGAGGCTAAAGAGTCAGACAGTCATCCTACAGGATGTGAAGAGATGATTATACACCACAGGATGTTGTTTACAGCCTTATTAAAATGGGAAGCAGCAAATATGGAGCCAATTGTAAAACATGTTCCCTGATTTTTGGGTAATCATTGATTACCGCTCTGGAAAAAAATAATATGATAGCAGCTTGGTGCAAAAAGAAGAAGTAGAAGAAGCACACACATACAAAATGTACCAAAGTGTTCTCAGCTTTGTTTCTATTGTTTTCTATTGTTTTCACCAACAGATGTGTGGCTATTTCTCTTCCACACGACATCACAAAAATTTCACTTTTATTTCCTTTATGTTGTTATTTATATCTACTTTGTTGTTTTTACAACAATAGTAGTTTTACCCTGTTGAGCAGGAAAGCGTGTAACATCAGGCACAAACAATAATCCCCCTTTTTACGTGATGTATATGTTTTCTGTGTGTGTATGTGTGTTTTGTTAAATATAATTGTCTTAACTGTACATTTAATTTCAGTGCAATTGTGCATTTCACTTCCATGGCCAAAGTTGTATAAACCAAGCACCTAGGCATGCAAGCTGCTTCTACAAACATGTGTGAAAGAATGGGTCGCTCTCACGAGCTCAGTGTGATATCGTGGTAGGATGCCACCTGTGCAACAAGTCCAGTCGTGAAACTTCCTCGCTACTCAGCTGTTCCACAGTCAGCTGTTAGTAGTATAATAACAAAGTGGAAGGAATTGGGAATGACAGCAATTCAGCCATGGAGTGGTAAAATCATAGAGCAGGCAGGCCTTCTCATCCAGCATCAGCGTCTGACCTCACAAATGCACTTCTAGAAGAATGGTGAAAAATTCCCATAAACACACTCCTAAACCTTGTGGAAAGCCGTCCCAGAATAGTTGATGCTGTTATAGTTGCAAAGTGTGGGCTGACATCATATTAAACCCCATGGATTAAGAAAGGGATGTCACTCAAGTTCACGAAGGCAGACAAGTAAATACTTTTGACAATAGTGTAAATCATTTATGTAATCAACAACATTAAAATGTAATCTAGACAATATTGGGTTTCCTTCCAAATGTATGTCTGATGCAGATAGGTTGCATACAGATCAACTTTCAACTTGCTGAAAAAAAAAAATGCTATAAAATTAACTGCATCTCCTTCAGCGGTTATTCAAGCCTGACTCCAAAAGCAAGTCAATCACCACAGGTTCCCATGTTAAAAATGTCCAACTTAGATCAGAAATAAGCCTAATAATTTTATGAGCACCATGCACATATTGATATAAACTTAAAGGAATGGCTGAAAAGGCCACAAAAAGCATTTTCATTGATTTGGCATTTAGGTACAGCAGGACAGAAAGAAGGCATCAACAGGAAATTGAAGAAAAGGCATTAAAAGGCAATTAGGAGTGTGACAAGTGGGTGCCATTTCATGGTGTTCTGTGTTGGGTTGCTCTAAAAAACACTTTCACATGGGTTTACACATCTGCTTTGTGACAGTCTGCTTGGATCCAATGACATTATCAGACAGCAAGCATGGTGTGAGGCTTCGTTTGGATGGACCAGTGCCTGGCAATTGCATCCACAACAAAGTAATCTCTCCCTAAGGAGTTGGCTCTTCTGTTTTCTAGTAAGAATGTGTTGTTGTAGGTTTGTGTCTTTGCTAGTGAAAGTTGAATTATGGATGTGCTAAAGGAGCAAGCTTGCTAGTACTGGCATTAGCTAACAACCTTCCCAGCTCCCCAGCAATAAGTCACCAGCAGCTGCAAAAGCAACAAGATGGCAACAGCCAAAATGCCAACTTTTTTTTAACTGCTCATTAATGCAAAAATTCTACTCAGCCAGTTACATGGCAGAAATACGGTGCATTTACTGTAGGCATGTAGATATGATAAAGATGGCAATTAAAACCAACATAAAAAAATAATAATTGCGCAATATATTCAACTAACTGGAGCATAGAGTTCAGACCATCTCTGAATGCACAGTAGTGTCTGTTCATCCAAAGCCTGATGCATCTTATTCCACTCCCTGGTTGATTTATTCCTTTGTCATAATGAGCGTGACTCTATTATTTGATTCCCAGTCCCAGATATACCAGTCTGCTTCCTTAAATCTCCTGCCCAGGCAGTTGGACTATTTACTCCTGTGCCTGTTGCCAGAAGCTCAGGCCTTATTTTTCAGGGCAAACTTTTCAATTTCTTCTACATGGGATATACCAAATGTACACTCACAGCCTCTTTATTAGGTACACTTTTTCAACTCCTCGTTAATTAAAAAAATTCTACTCAGCCAGTTACATAGCAGCAACTCAATGTATTTAGGCATGTAGACAAGATCAAGATGGTCTGATGAAGTTCAAACTGAGCATCAAAATGAAGAAAAAGGGTGATTTAAGTGACTTCAAACGTGACATGGGTGCTGGTCTGAGTATTTCAGAAACTGCTGATCTGCTGGGATTTTCCCACACAACCATCTAGGATTTACAGAGAATGGTCCTAAAAAGAGAAAATATCCAGTGAGCAGCAGTTCTCTGGGCCAAAATGCCCTTTTGGTGCCAGAGGTCAGATGAGCTGCTTCGAGCTGATAGGAAGGCACCAACAATTCAAATAGTGACTCGTTACCAACCAAGGTATGTAGCAGAGCATCTCTGAATGTGTAGTACATCGAACCAGATGAGCTACAACAGCAGAGGACCACACAGAGTACCACTCCAGTCAGCTAAGAACAGGAAACTGAGCAGTTTGTTGAGTCTGTGCCATGACGAATTAAGACAGTTCTGAAGGCAAAAATGAGGTCCACTCCACGACTAACAGGGCGTTCCTAACAAACTGGTTGGTGACCATATAATGAGAAGATTCCCATTTATCAAATACCTTCATGCTGTTCAAATAATTAACATTTATTTACTTTTACATGTGATATTTGCTTTATATTAACCTCAAACTCACAAAAGCCATTCTTTCATTCGTGGAGATTAATGCTTTGGATCTTAGTGATGCAGCGATCAGCACCATCATCTAATGTCTTCTCCCTTTGCCTGCATGTATTTCCTCCAGGTGGTGTGGTTTCCTCCCACAGTCCAAAGACATCCTTGTTTGGTTAATTGGTGAGTCAAAATAGGCTGTAGGTGTGAATGTGAGAGTGTGTGGCTGTCTCTCTCTCTCTCTCTGTGTGTCAGTCCTGTGATGGACTTGGATCCTGTCCAGAGTGCGCCCTGTATTTACGTCAGCTGCTAACGCCACTGTCAGGATTTGCTTTTCAATCTCAGCTCCAGTTTGTTACCGGCTGCAGAACAGAAAAAAATAATGCTGTTTTTTTTTAATACTCGTGTAGCTTGGTTTTCTGAAAATTGCCTACATTTTGTTTGTTTTTTTCCTCAAAAGTTCTGCTTTATTTCTTCATGATTTTCAACCTCAAAGTAAAACAGCTTATGAAATAAAGGAGACTGAAAAAAAAACAAAAAAAAAAGCAGTGAGGCTTTCAAATTCTGTCTTTCATTCAACCCGTACTCCCCTGTTTTTATCCCTTTTCAACACCATGCCTGATTGGGTTGTGTCTTTCTTTGTGTGTGTGCTTTTGCCATGTACAGCAGTGACTATTGTTATTTATTCATTACAAAGAAATGTATCTTTCTTGTTGTGATCATGGTGCTGACATCCCTGTGGGCTTGTGGCAAAATAATCTGGTTATCAATGAAATTCAAACAGAACGGTCAATAATAACAGATGTAGCATGCATAGAGCTATTTCAGTCCAACCTCACACACAGCATAAACAAATATATATCTCAGTTCTTTCCATTGGGTGAAAATAAACCTATTTGCAGATAAAAGGATCATGGCTTTGATATTTTATGCAAATAAAAGAGACAGGCTCGAAAGATGGGATGGAAAACAAATTGTTGCTAATATGTTTATAGCACACACAAGACTTCACATAAATTCCATTTTCTAATGGCTATAGTAAAAAATTGACTTTAATAATGTAATACTGGACTGTCTGCCTCAAGCTCCCAGAGCTCATACATCAAAGGAATAATTTCGACACCTTCTCTGATGCCAGAGACCTCCACACACTGACTTTCTTACACATTAACACATTAACAAACACTCTCACTCTTGGCAAAGCAAACTGAGATTTTCGTGGTGTAGCCAGGGGTAATGGTGACACCTCGTACTCAGCGTATCTGAAATGAAAATGATCAGGGAACAGAGCAGATAATGTGTTGATTTCATTGTGGAAACAGGTGTCGTTGTGTGACACATCATCAATCAGTCAGAACTTAACAATGATCTCCCAGCTCCGGTGGTCGTGACCTTTGACCCCAACTGTGAGGTCATGTATTTTTAGAATGATTTATGAGGGTTCAACCTGCGTTTCGCCGAAAATGGGTTAAACCGATGAGCCAAAGCTGATATAATGTTTCTCCTATGCTGCACATTAGTCGCATGATGAAAAAGCCTTAAGCAGATGGGTGACACTTAAACTGAGAAATTGTATTTATTCAACAAATTCCATGAAAACCAACATTAAAAATTAATTGCACAATAAATTCAACCAACTAGTGTCTGTTCATCCAAAGCCTGATGCATCTTATTCCACTCACTGGTTGATTTATTCCTTTGTCCTAATGAACATGGCTCCATTATTTGATTCTCATTCCCAGATATACCAGTCTGCTTCCTTAAATCTCCAGCCCAGGCAGTTGGATTATTTACTCCAGTAACTGTCGCCAGAAGCTACAGGGTTTATTTTAGAAAATTATTTATCCTTCTTCAAACCTACATTAACAGATTTTTTTTTTTTTTTGGCCCACTGGCTCCAGAGGAACAAGATACAAACAAAACACTGGCATGTCATCATCACACATGTGCAAGCTTTATGTGGTGAATGTGTATGTATGTATGTCTAATGTTTACAGATTTACATTCTTGGCAAAAATAGAGGCTTGGGGATAAAACTGGACATCTAAGCCAATACATGCAATAATTACAGCATGTGGGTCATTTATTTCCTTTTCTTTTTCTCATTAATTTTATTAAATTTTATTTTCAGCTCTCAGTGCTTAATACTTACCAAAGAAAAAAAAACTTTATTTGGACAAACTTCTATACAAGTGAATTATTAAAGTAATGAGCCACTGTGACCTTGGGTAAAAACCTTTTGAAGAAACCACAACATCTCATGGAATGACAAGTATGAAAATTTGATGTAACTTTTATATATCTTTTAGAATCTCCTGGAGATGGTTTAAAGCTGCAATGACCCCAAAATGAGCCACTGACTGAAATACAATAACATATTCCTCACAAGTAATGTAATAAAAAGTGTGACTCGATCAAAATGCACAGAAAATGTGGGCAAACCATTCTGTAGACAAAATGTAAGATTTTGTCATATTTAATAATGCAAATCGGTGTCGGGTGTAACGCACGACAAAGGTAGAAAGTAGCATCACTGTAATCACATTACAGGGCCATGTGATTATGTCTCATACTTGCAAGAAAGATTAATAAAAAGTGCCCCCCCCCCCCCCCCCCCCCCCCCGATCATGTATCCTCTTACAGCTGTGTGTATGCCAACCCCAGCCCAGCAGCCAGAGCCTGACCTTCAGCAGGTAACAAAGGCAGTGATGAGCAGTCAGGCTCCATTGTGGCCTCCATTTCTACCTGTGCATGCTTGTAGAATCACTGCTGTGAACGCTTTGAATTCTCTTTGTACTGGTTTTCAACTTTGCTTTGTGCTGGCGGCTTTGTGTTTGTACTCAGACACTAGAAGAACAATCGTGTTTGTGTCTTCATCAAGACAGGGATATGTTTCAGTGTGCTGGACTGTAGCCTAAAGTTTACATTGTTACCCGTAATTATGTGACAATGCATTTCAGGACGTGTTACATAGTAACGCAAAAGGATTGTTACAAATCACTGGGTGTGCAGTAGAAAGACCAGCTGGCACACGACATCCAAAAAACAAAGAAAAAAGCAGCTTAGCATCAAAATCCAGACCTAATAATAGTCCCCAAGTAATAACAGAGCAGAACTCGGATACCTGCAATTTTTAAAAATGAATCGCTCTGCTTGTGTCACTTCAGTTTCTCTGCCGAGTTCCAAACATACATACCAAAGAATCGCCCATGCACAAAAACGCACACACAATACAACATTGCTGCAGGCCAGGTGACCTTGAGCAGTTGTGGTGAAGCAGAGTCTCCATGGTGATGCACCTGAAAATCTCACAAAGGGTACAGTGCAGCTTTTCTGATCTTCTCTGTCAGATAATTGTCCTTGACTAAACACGAAACAAGTTTTCCGTGGGCCTTGGCTGGTATTACTTATGAATTTAATAAGAAATGAATAGGTGCAGCAATGAATGAAAAAAACAGGCATAAACAGAGAGAAGGCTAATGAATATTCATTATCAGAACCGAACACGGAAAGTCAAAAGGTGCTAAAACATAAAAACTTATCCAGGACTAGTTTCTTTCATTTATTTCATGTGCTGCTACTGACTCTATAATACGCTGCTGTCACAGTGTGATAACTCACAGATGATTCAAAGTTTGGTCCACATACGTGTAAGCCTGAAGTCAATTAGGCCACAAGCTGTGAAGTGTTATAAAAGTAGTGGGGGATGGGGAGGGTTGTGTGAAGGAATCATCTGTGTTTGGCTGGTGGCTGGCTGCCAGCATGCTTGTTTATTCTCTGTAGCAATCGATCTATTTTCCAGCCCAGATGGCTGTGATTGCTTTAGGAGAGGGAGATATGAGCACTACCTGACAAGGATTACAATGAAATCTGTCTCCATGTGCCATCATTTCTTTTTTATAATGTGCTCCTCTACTAACGTTTTGCTCACGCATACTTTGGCCAGTATCCGCTCCTGTCCGTGTGTTAACCCTGCAAATATGTTAAAATGAATATGTTGCCCTTTGATGTCAAAATAATAAACCTGATAAATGAGCAACCCAGCCATGAGATGGCTGCAGTAATCCAATAAATACAACAGTCCAAACACAATACACCAAAGGTGAAGATAAAATTGTACATTTTAAATTAAGAGTACAACCAAAAAAGCCTCTGGCAATTTTCTTCTTTGTAAGAAATTCTTTTTTAAGCTTGCTTACCTAAGTGCAGTACAAACAATATAAATACCATGTATGGTTGAGTACACAGAAGCACAATGATGGGGAAGACAGCTGTCCAGCTGACGATCATCAACACCTTCCACAAGGAGGGTAGGCCACAGAAGATCGGTGCTGAAAAGGCTGGCTGAGCGCTATATCGAAGGATGTATTTGGAAAGTTGACTGGAAGGGAAAAGTGTGATAGCAAAAGGTGCAGAAGCAATAGGGATGACCTCAGCCTTGAAAGGATTATCAAGAAAAGTGATCCAAGAACTTGGGAGTGTTTCACAAGGACTGGACTGAGGCTGGTGTCAAGTGCATCAAGAACCATGAGTCGCAGACATCTTCAGCAAAGCAGCTACAACCATTGCATTCCTAATATCAAACCACTGCTAAACCAGAGACATCATCAGAAGTGTCTTACCAGGGCTAAGGAGAACAAGGACTAGGCTGTTGCCCAGTGGCCCAAAGTCCTGTTTTCAGATGAAAGAAAGTTTTGGGCTTTATTTGAAAATCAAGGTCCTGGAGTCTGGAGGAAGAGTGGAGAGGCACAGAAGCCAAGGTGTTTGAAGTCCAATCTGAAGTTTCCACAGTCTGTGATGATTTGGGGTGCCATGTCATCTGCTGGTGTTGGTGGTGGTTGGTCAGCTGTGTTTCATCAAGTCCAAAGTCAACACAGCCGTCAGGAGGAGATTTTAGAGCACTTCATGCTTCCATCTGCTGACAAGCCCATGTTGCCAAAACTGCTATCAAATGGTTTACTGACCATGTTATTATTCCGCTTGACTGGCCAGCCCACTCGCCTGACCTGAACCCAACAAGAGAATTTATGGGGTATTGTCAAGAGGAGGATGTGAAACACTCAACCGAGAAATACAGACAAACAGAAGGCAGCAATCAAAAAAAAAACCTGGGCTTCAGTAACACCTCAGCAGCGCCACATGCTGATGGCCTCCAAGTCACGCCACACTGATGCAGGAATTTGTGGTAAAGGAGCACCAATTGTGTATTGAGTGAATAAATGAAGACACTTTTCAGAATTCGGAAATTTCTTTGTTGTAAAACAACATAGATCTTGTGAAAAATTCTTACAATTGAGATACTGGAGTTCTGATTTTCATGAGCTAAAACAAAACTATAATTCAAATATTTCACTTAACTTAAAGTGAATATTAAAAAAAAATACAGAATATTCTAAATGTTGCATATACTTCTTAAGAAATAAGAAAACCAAAGACATATACTGCTGGCGTCCAGCAGTATATGTCTTGATTTTAGAATATTATTTAGCAAATCATCGGAAATCTCGCCTGCAGCTATTGTTCATCTTTAACCCCGACCTTTATTTTAAAAGGTCTTGGCATACATTATATGTGATATCCTCAGACTTTACTCAGTCTCCTGTGGTTTTCTGTGCTGCCTATAGGACTGTGCTTGGATGGAATATTATTATTGTCTCATAATTTGTTGCATATAAGAATCGAAAATTATTTATTTTCCAGACTCAGGTTTAAAAATACAAATGGAAACAATGTACCAGAAAAGGGGTAAATGGATGTTATAAAAAACTTCTATCAGCATGAAATTGAGGTTTTAATTCTCCTTTCATTGACCAGTTTGTTTTGATTTCACATAAAACATTTCACAAACTGTCAGCACTAATGCTTCATGTGTGATTGCAAATGGCCTTTCACTGCTTACCACAAATGCATTTGTGATGTATGTTTCCCTTTTTCCTACACATATTCAAGCAGATGCACCCGCGCAAACCCATATTTTAACCCTTTGCATGGTAAACCTTCCTTTATGTCAAGACTGCAGCGTGGAATTTCATTAAAGTTTAAAAATCTGTTATGTGGACTTGTTACAGAAGTTCTGCCTCTCTCACCACGCTGTCCAAGAAACACACAAAAACAAATCCCAAACCAAATTTAAACTGTTTGTTCTTTAATGTCAATTCATTTGTGGCGGTGTCTCGTCTTTTGTGATGAAGCTAAAAGCCGATGCACAAAGTCTCTGTGTGATGAAAGAGCTCTTCCAGGATGTGAGAGCACTCTGAAATTGCTTGCTGGATGCATTTGCCAGTAATGGGTGAATAAACATGATGGAGTGAGCAGAATGAGAATAGATAAGTACGGCAGTGGGTTTGAAATGTTTTCATGGAACAGCTGGAATCACGCGCACACTGTGATTCCTTTATGAACAACATAAATTCCCCGAAGTGCTGTACTTAGTGCTGATTTATTGTTTACTCTAAATTTGTGTTTTATGCCTATTTTTCCTCTCATAATATGGTATTTTGCAACATCAGCTGTATACTGAGTGCTTAAACCAGCTATGCAGCATTGAGGTAGCTAATGTGGTATAGATTTAATATAACATAAACATGTTATTTACCAGCTTAAGGAACCATAAATTTCCCTAAGGAGGTGGTAGAGACCAAATCAGATCTAAAAACAGAGTGGAAGTTGGACTGTCTCCCAACAAACATGATTCCAAATTATTAGTAATCAGTGCCAAAAAGGGAACAGCTTCCTAAAAAATTTGCCAGATGAATTCAAAACATAATATGTTACTGTTGTATTTGAGTTTGGTGTTCTGTTCAAAGGCCCCACGTTCCACAAAATCATATTTAAACACATTTTTCCTTTGCAAGCTGCAAAAAAACCCCTCGGAAATCTGGATCGGAAATGGGGATGGTGATGAGTTAAAAATAAAAATTCAATTTCACAACACCTCTTCTTCTTGACAGAAAAGGGCCATGTGATTGTAGGTAAAATGACTGCTGGTGTCATGGTAGTCAGGCCCATTTGGGTGTTTTTTTTTTTTCTTTGGGTGAAGCTCTGCAGCTGGGCACAGAGAGAATGAATGATTATCAGGCTGCAAATCACCCAGTGGCACTACACGGATGCTCCAGATTATGCTCTAATACAGAGTTCAAAAAAACATTCATTGAGTGAGTCTTTAGTCAGGAAGGTGACACCTGCATGCTAACTGCATTGCTGTTTTCTCTGAAGTCCATGAAGGATAACACTGACAGTTTAACTGAGCTGTGATTTGGAGCTTTGCACTACTGACTCAGTAATTCATCTGTGCCTGTAGCATCCATTTGCATAGTGTTTGCGCAAGTGAGCATTCACTGAACCACCTGCTAAGTCTTTGTGATTATCACTGTGCTCTGCTGAGATGAAAAAAAAAAGAGGTCTTTACGTGACTAAATGGTGCATGAAGGAGATTCTACCCACTGACCACACGCTGCTAGTCTCTCCACTCTGCACCCAAAGAAATCTGCCATTTCTGCAGTGTTATGTGGTCCCCTGCTAATAATGACTACCTTAAACTTGATCAATTTAGGAAAATATTTTGTTTACATATTTGTTAGACTCATGCATCACATGTCTTTTTATTGTGGGATTCTGGTCTCCATCCAAGCGGGGGGAAACTCACTCAGAGAAGGCATAAAGTCACAACCTGTTTTACTGTTGTTCCGTGCATGAGAGAGACACAAGACTAAGCTTCTGGATTTTGATTTTCCCTGTTTATTCCTGTGATATTATTCGTGGAGCTTGCTGTTCAATTAAAAGTCTTTGGGAAAACTGATTAACAAACACCTTTGATTTGCCTAATGAAGCCAGGTTGGTACATGTAATTGCTTGATGAAGTGAATAATGAGGATACACTTGATGCTGAGCTAGAAAAACAAGAAAAATGCTTCTTGATTTAATTTAGTAAACATTATATTTGGGGTTTTTTCTTCCAGTTGAACTAATTTGATATAAATTCAATTTATTTTGCGGTGCTGTGTCGACTACAGCATGAAGTGTCTCCAGCTGGGGAGGAACGGAATATAGAAGTGGCAGATTAGGAAACAGTTAAGAGCCGTCAGTGTTCAGTGGGTCTCTATTTATGCATCTTTTCCTGCTCACCCGCCCTTCCTCCCTGGTTTCTTGCCTCCTCACACTCTCCCATCGAAACAAACACATCAGAGACAGACAGCCTGCTTTAGAGGCTCGTCTGCTAACACGCTGTGTGTGTAATCACTATACTTTCAGTCTCCAAATCCGTCTTGCTCGCTATTTCACAAAAGAAAGGGAACTTGTCTCTTAATGTGCAATAAATGAAACAAATCTTACTTTGCATGTCATTCTGTGTATGAATGCATCTGTTTGGAGGGACTTTGTTTTGTGCTCACTGAAAGCAACGACTCCAGAATGTAGGCAACCGCTCAAATGACAATTGGCTGTAACTAGAGAAGGATCAATATTGACGGGGGGATGCATTATGATGCTTTAACATGGACTCCTTATAAAATCAATCTCTGTAAATCACATGCGATGTTCATCCTCAAAGACGGATGGATGTGACAATAGCAGCAGCCTCCGTGTGCAGAAGATTTAGAAAAAAATGGGCTTCTACAAGTTGATGATGGAGTCATAAAGAGGCCTTTTGTCTTCACAGACAGCTTTGTCTTTAAAATCCCACCCCCGGTGACTAAAATAACGATGATAATTATTATGATGGATGTGTATCGCAACTGCCTGCCCACTGCTTTGGGTGTGGATTGAAGCCACATGAAAACTTTATTCTAAACGTGAACGAGCAGTCTGAATGGAAGTCATTTTATGTGAATTAACTGCAGATGAATTCCACAATCACCAATTATTACTGTTACTACAACTATTACTAAGATGTTTCACTTACACTGTCTGTCTCTCTGCAAGCTATCGTCACGTATTAGATATACTGTCCTGCCACAAGTGATCAACGGCTGCTAGAATCTGCATCAATCTCAGCTTAACAAGTGTTGAGTAATTACTTGGATGACTCCTCAGCCTCTTTTGTTCTGCCAAATCTGGAGGCACTGGCATCATGCGCAGTGTCTTTTATTGTTCTCCCATAATGTTGAATCGCCAAATGTCATGTATTTTCCACAACAAGATACATGTAATTTGGGAGATAGCTGTGATGGGAGTGCATAGTGGAAATAATTGTGCAGCTGTGCAGGACAGGAAAAGGACTCCTAATGGTGTGAATGTGACTCCCAACTAGAGTAAATAAATAGATAAATAGTGGAGGATATTGAGAATAGATTTAATAGCTTGAAAACTGCACTAAAAATACAGTGTGATGCATCAGCTCATGATTATTGTAACACTCGTTTTCCAAAAGCAGCAATAAAAAGAAACTCCACCACAATGTAAAAATATTGTCATATATGAAAGTGTTTCATGCAAATTTGAACATCAGCATAAATGCTTTGATGAAAAGACCATAAGAGGGTCCTGGGTTTGAACCCTGGCCCTTTGTGCTGAGTCTGCATATTCCACTTGTGCAACGGTCCTGCAAGGGTTCTAACATCATAAAAATATGCAGCCTATCTTGATACTACACTCTTACAAAATAGAACCCAAATAAAAATAAATAGTAGTTTTAAAAATAAAGTTAAATACACTTGTGGTATGTGCTTGTATATGCACTTGGCAAATACACTATAATGCCAAAAATATTTGCTCGTCTGCCTTCACACACATACGGACTTGATTGACATCTCTTTCTTAATCCACAGGGTTTAATATGATGTCTGCCCACCCTTTGCAGCTGTAACAGCTTCAACTCTTCTGGGAAGGCTTTCCACAAAGTTTAGGAGTGTTTATGGCAATTTTTGACCATTCTTCCGGGAGCGCACTTGTGAAGTCAGACTCTGATGTTGGACGAGAAGGCCTGGCTCACAGTCTCCGCTCAAATTCATCCCAAAGGTGTTCTATTGGGTTGAGGTCAGGATTGTTGTGCAAGGCAGTCAAGTTCTTCCACACCAAACTTGGTCATTCATGTCTTTATGGACCTTGTGTCATGTTGGAACAGGAAGGGGCCATTCCCAAACTGTTCCCACAAAGTTGGGAGCATGAAATTGTCCAAAATGTCTTGGTATCCTGAAGCATTAAGAGTTCCTTCCACTGAAACTAAGGGGCCGAGCCCAACTCCTAAAGAATAACCCCACACCATAATCCCCCCTCCACCGAACTTTACATTTGGCACAATGCAGTCTGACCAGTACCGTTCTCCTGGCAACCACCAAACCCAGACTCATCCATCAAATTGCCAGATGGAGAAGTGTGATTCATCACCCCAGAGAACACATCTCCACTGCTCCAGAGTCCAGTGGTGGAGTGCTTTACACCACTGCATCTGACACTTTGCATTGCACTTAGTGATGTAAAGCTTGGATGCGCCTGCTCAGCCATTGCTCTCTGGAATGGAAACCCATTCCAGAGAGCTCCAGAGAATGACCCATGTTTTCACAAATGCTTGTAGAAGCAATCTAAATAGGTGCTTGGTTTTATACACCTGTGAATTCAATGATTCAGATGGGTGAGTGAATACTTTTGGTAACATAGTGTATATGAATGAGTGTATATACATGCATAAAAGCATGGATGTGCTTTTATGCTTTTATACCACCACATCTTTCTACCATGTTCGTTGAAAAAGTATGAAAGGTGTATTATATAAAAAATGCATTCTACACTTATATCAGGAACAAAACAGACACAAAAGAACCACAACTATTTCAACTTGTGGGCATTAAAATGCTATAAGTGCCCTCTCCTGCTAACACATGCCATTAAAATCACATGCAACCCTATAATTGATTTCCAAATGAAACAAGGGAAGAAATGTAGTCTTTACAGCTTTCTCTGTTAATCAGAAGAGGAGAGAGAAAATGCTTACAGATGAAGAGAACTTCCTAGAACTTCCTCATGACTTCTGTCCTGAGGCAATTGAAACATTTGGTCGACTAAAAGAGCTCACAAAATGATGTTGGTTGTAAGCAGCTACTAAAACCAAATGTTCTATCTATTTCCCAAAGGAGTCTAAATGCTCTGAGATGGCAAGTGAAAATTGCTTAAAGAAAAAAGAAAAAGGAAAGAAAAATCTAGCTCTTCTAGCTACATTTGTTTCCTGTGAAACTAAACTAATATTATATTCTGAGTATAGAAGAAGTTGACAACCTGCCAATTCATTCAGCTCAGCAGTGTACAGTGCCCAAAGAGTGAAGCAGCTACTCAGAAATACACTGTATTTCCATGTACGTTTGTACATGTTTCAATAAATCGCTGCACCCATTTCCCATTTTCCTAGTAAAACACAAAGAAATGAACAGACTTTCACACAGTACGGTACATATAAAGACCTCACATGTCTTTTTTAATATCAGATTTAAACTTCTGATGTTAATTTTAATATATTAAGCTACAGGGTGCCTTTGAACATGTTGCTCACCTTAGTTTCAAGGTGTCAAATGAATGTAGTGATTGAAGACATATGAAAATGTACTTGCGCTTAACCTACAGTGCTGTGAAAAAGTATTTGCCCCCTTCCTGATTTCTGTCTTTCTTTCATTTCATGAAACAAATTTTAATCTTTGACAAAGATCAATCCATCTTCTTCTGCTTACCCAGTTTAGGATCATGGGGGTACTGGAGCCTATCCCAGCTGTGATAGGGGAATAAACAGACAGGTTGCCAGTCTGTTGCAGGGCTAACACAGTCTCTCTGTGAGACAGACAACCATTTATAATCACGATCACAGCTATCACCATTTAACCTAACTGCATGTCATTGGACTGTGGGTGGAAGCTGGAGTACTCGGAGCCTACACAGACACAGGGAGAACGTGCAAACTCCACACAGATGGTGCCAGATGGTGGATTCAAACCCAGGACCTTCTTGCTGCGAGGCAACAGTGCTAATCACCACACCACCATGCTGTCCTGAATTCTGTTTTCTACCGGAAAATCCTGAAGAACATCTAACCATCAGTTCATGCCTTGAAGCCCAAGCTCACATGGCAGCAGAACAATGATCCAAAACACATGAGCAAGTCCACGTCTGAATGGCTAAAAAAAAAGAAAAAAATCTTTTGGAGTGGCCTAGTCAAAGCTCAGATTTAAACCTGATTGAGATGCTTTGGCATGAACTTAAATAGGACGTTCATGGTTGAAAACCCTCCAGTGTGGCTGAATTAAGACAATTCTACAAAGAAGAGTGGACCAAAATTCCTCCACAGCAAGGTTATCACAAATGTGTGATTGCGGCTCTTGCTGCACAACCAGTTATTAAGTTTAGGGGGCAATCATTTTTTTCACATAGGGACAGGTAAGTCTGGATAGCTTCCCCCGACAAATTGAATAATTCTTTAAAAACTGCAGTTTTTATTTACTTGATTTATCTTTGTCTAATTTTTTTTTTTTTTAAGGTGAGAAACATGTAAGTGTGACACACATGCAAAACAAAACCCTAAGAAATCAGGAAGGGGGCAACTACTTTTTCACAGCACTGTAACTCACACTTCTTTCCAAAAAGGGGAATGCTGTTTTGTTGTATTTTTATTGATAACCTTAAGTTGTCAAGCAGTGTTATATCAGTAATCACCACAGCTTATTAAGCAACATAAAATTAAACATCAGTCTTTAGACTTTCATAGATTTCAGCTCTAATGAAAAACGGGTAAAACACTCGATGCCATGTTTGATTCATTGATGTGTGATGAAATAACTCAACAAAACACAGCTGGTTTTTGCGCGCTGCCTGCAGCAGCGGTTTTTATCCCTATATAAATAGCTTAGGTACTGGATGATGCTCGTGGATGATGCTCGTCCTACTGTGTTCCAACACCTCAGATCACGTGACCAGCAGGCGCACAAAGCGCAGCCTTTATAACCGCCTGCTCCGGCAGACGCACACACCCCACCGGCTGCCTGCTTGGCTTTACTGTATGTTTGACATTAGCAGTATCTGTGGAGTCAACGAGGGGTTATTTCCCCCAGTATATCATCAAAACAATAACAACAACAAAGAGAATTTCACTCTTGCTTCCAGTTTTTTTTTTTCTTCAGTTACTTTAAATGTTGGTGAGGAGTGAAGGCGGGAACACCAGACTGGTTTACTCCCAGTGTAATTGAATTATTTTTTAGCGTCATGGATCGGCACAGGATATTTGTAGCGAGAATATCAAGGTATGTATTTTTCGGATTACTTTTGCTTCTGTTTTATTTATTTTTCCTATTGATTTGTTCTTTCGACTGTTGTTAGTAGCTTCCTACTATCGCGCTTTCTCCCTACAAAAAACAAAACAAAACAAGAACAACAAAAAAACTTAATGCACGTAACTGTTAATAATTGATGCCATCATTGCCGACATCAAAATGTAAATGATCCATTGGACAGATGCATTCGCTCTTTATCTTGTCCCTCCCTTGATGTCTAATTAGTCCAGTGATTACTGCAAAATACCGTGATGCTTAATGACCTTATTTAATTAATAAGAAATCCCTGGATGTCCTACATTCTTAATGCAATGATTTCCCCAGAGGCTGCATAGGTTTGTCATCAACTGTTCAGTTTCCCACTATTGTCTGGGATGCATCTGTTGTGGAGTCAGCTGGTTGATACACAGAATAACTCCCAGCAACAAATTAATCGTCCACTATATTAATCTTTAATAAGCTCTGATGTTATCTCATATATTGGATATTTTAAAGGTTAGACATAACAAGAGATACTTTCTAATATTGTAATTATTTATTGCATTTTTCTTCATAGATGTCCTCTACTACACTTCTAATACACCACATACCTCTCCACTGAGCATCTCTACAGACTCAAAAGCCATGAAGCTGGCTTTGCACAGGATAGCAGGCACCACAGTGAGCACCTTAACAACAGGTGTCCAGTATTTTGGCTCCAATGATGCCACCTACGATGACCCCTCTGTTGACTCGAGGCTGATCAAGAATGGATTCCACTATGAGAAAACTCACTCTGCTCCAATCAGCAGCTCCCTTACCGGGGTTGTGTCTGGTAATAAGGAGGTCATTTTAAGCGCCCTCTCTCCTATTTTTCCCACCAATGTCTCAGACGTAATGCTGGGTAATGCTACCTCTGTGGAGAGTGGAGGAGCAGTACAATGTGCTGAGAACTTAGCAGACAATATGGAGTGTTTTATGATTCTCACTCCTGGTCAGCAGCTCGCAGTTGCCATCTTGGCACTCACTCTGGGTACATTTACAGTGCTAGAGAACCTCGTGGTGCTGTGTGTGATTCTGCACTCCCAGACGCTTCGATCTCGGCCTTCCTACCACTTCATAGGCAGCCTGGCTGTGGCTGATCTAATTGGAAGCATCATTTTTGTTTACAGTTTCCTGGACTTCCATGTTCTCCACCGAAAGGACAGTCCCAACATTTTCCTCTTCAAGCTAGCTGGGGTTATTGCCTCCTTCACTGCCTCTGTTGGCAGTTTGTTCCTCACTGCAATTGACCGCTACATCTCCATCCACAGGCCTATGGCGTACAAGCGAATCATCACAAAGACTAAAGCTGTCATTGCCTTCAGTATGATGTGGACCATCTCCATCGTCATCTCACTGCTGCCGCTGCTGGGCTGGAACTGCAAGCGTCTGGGGACAGTCTGCTCTGACATTTTCCCTCTAATTGACCAGAAGTACCTGATGTTCTGGATTGGGATGACAAGCATTTTGCTCTTATTCATCATCTACGCCTACATGTTTATCCTCTGGAAGTCTCATCACCACGCTGTCCGCATGCTAAGCCGCACCTCTCAGAGAAGTGTGATTGTCTACACCGCAGAGGGAGCTAAAGTGCAGACGGTGAGGCCTGACCAAGCACGGATGGACCTCCGTCTGGCTAAAACCTTGGTCTTGATCCTGGTGGCCCTCATCATCTGCTGGGGCCCACTTCTAGCCATCATGGTTTATGACCTCTTTGGGAAGGTGAACGACTTCATCAAGACCATTTTTGCCTTTTGCAGTATGCTCTGCCTGCTCAACTCCACCGTGAACCCTGTGATCTACGCCATGAGGAGCAAGGACCTGCGCAGGGCCTTCCTCAACATCTGCCACATGTGCCGGGGAGCAACGCAGACTCTGGACAGCAGCGGTGAGAGTGACTGGAACATCAAGAGTGTGAGAACCACAGCTGGCAGGGCGGGGACAGATGGAGGAAACCATGCAAAGACTCGAGTAAAAGTTGCTCAAGTTAAAGTTTCTGGAGGGACTGACACTTCTGCTGCAGAGCCGGTCTAAAAAAAAACGGGCTAATCTGGTCTAGGACAACTGTGAAGTCAGGATAGTGTAGAATAGCCCCCCCCCCCCCCCCCCCCCCCCCCCATCCTCCTAATGCACTCCTCTGTGACTGTGAAATGTGCCAAAATGACTTAAAGAACAGAAAGTTTTTATTGTTTCTTTTACTCTGTATTGTTATAATATTGGACCCCCTATATGCTGGAGTGTGATTAGTCTAAAGAGGGCTGTACTTATTTCAACATGTTCTCATATTCCTATGAGAATAATTCAGCTGTATTTAAAAAAAAAACAACTGTTTTGTCAGGGGCATTTCTCTCAATGTGTTACAAAGCCAATGTTTTGCTTTGTCATCTTTGCTGTAGTCTGAATTTGCAGATATTTTTTTACGGATTTTAGCTTTGAGGACAAAATGTATTTTCAGATTTTCACAATATATCATACAGCAATATTGTGGCAGTCACGCAAGGTTAAACTGTATCCACCTTCATAGAAAATAGCTTGGAATGAGAGAACATTGCTTGTAAGTAAAAGCACTTCATTAGTAATTTGTAAGTGACTATTTGATGATTTTGTAAGACCATGATATTGTGAAGTTTGGCTGTAGTTTGTTTATTTATTTATTTATTTTTCAAAGCAAAATGTTGAAATATGAATGGCCTTCTGATCAAATAAAAACGATAGCCTGTAGTCTTTTGGGAATGCTGCTTAGCTGCTTTTTTCACATCTGCTTACAAAAAAAGAGAGCATCTTTTGTACAAAGCTCCACTGTCATATTCCTGTAAAACATACATTGTGCCACTGTGTCCCGTTGCAGTGTGTAAATGAAAGGACGTGTTTGAAAATGTGAAACTTGTCTATTTTTATCATGACTCTGTCAACATGCCTGGTATCTTTTTTTAATAAAATGGTGAAACCAGCTTATCGGCACCTCAACTTACTGTACGCCAGATGTTTATTTTTTCCTTTTCATGGTTAAAAATGTGTGTCAGTATCTGAGATATCAGCCTGCCACAGGCTTTGTTCTCCATGTGGAGGTGAGTTTTGAGCAGTTCAACTTCAGAGAACGGTTTGGCCTTGAGATATCATAATATTCAGTCTTCTGAGAAAAATTTGAAATTCCATAAATATAACCATATTTCAGAGTCATCTTCCCTTCCTTTTCCCTTTAGTCTTGTTACTCCCTTCACACCTTTTTTTTAGGAGTTAATACAAGACTCAACTGTCATGTCTTTTTGCGTAACACTGCCCTCATGTGGAGACAATTATCTTCATGATCTTCTTCTAATTCCAAAATTGCCATAATCATGATACAGTGTTGCTAAATTCCACTTCTAATTAACAACAACACAGTTACTAGAATGGCAGTCGCTGAGACCAACAATTAAATTTTCATTAGTGGAACTGTTTTTTTGTAAATCTCAACAAGTGTTCCCACATTATGAACAGAACTCCAAAGGGCTAAAATTAAATAATTGATTCAATTGTGTGGAAATCTAACAAGTACAAGCATAATTCAGATATCCAGAAGGGACCGAATGATTTATTGGCGAGCCATTAGCCGTTGGCTGGAATATCATTGTTGGCCTTAATAACGGCTGATAAATGAAAAATTTAAAAGTAGAGAAACACCCCTCAACCATGTTATTAATGTTGACGGTACAATGGATACCCACTGGATGGCACTCTGCAACTCTCCAAGTGCCTGGAACCCAATAAACACAACCATCAGCTGATCCGGTCAGAGGTGGCCAGAGCGCAAATGAGTAAATAAATAAACACAACAAATATTTGGGAAATGTGTTCATTACCAACTAAATAGGTCAGCAAATCTCAAAATGATTTGCTGAGAAGTGTGAAATGAATTTTGTTGATAGCTGAATTGGGAAATTACATTTCCACTACTGACAACCCCAAGTTAACGTGTTGAAATTCAAATATAGATAACTATAATATAATGGTCATAATAGGTATATAATATTTGGCCCTGCGACAGGCTGGCAACCTGTACAGGGTGTACCCTGCGTCTCACCCCATGACAGCTTAAAATAAATTATTCTTATTCTTATTATACATTCATTGGTGTACAATGCATGAAATGTATAGTATAAAAGTTAGTCATTTGGTTAAACTGTGGTTTCACTACATAACCCAGAATGCAATGCGTTTCTGGTTGTTTTTTTTTCCCCCTCACATGTGACGTCACAAGCCGGAGAAGCCGACAACCACAACCTCGCATCAAAAACAGGCAGCTAAGTTACGTTAGCTAGCCCCCCTGTCTAATAGCAGACAGTTGGCCCGCTGCTGGCTGATCGGCACTTCAACTTTTGGGATACAACTTTAACAACAAGACGAGCTGGTGAGCGCGGTGCAACGGGCCAGCTTCCCCCTCCAGAAGGTAACACAAAAACATCTTTATTCAAAGGGAAACAGGACATATTCTCATGCCAGTGGCAGCCACAGCTAACGTTAGCTTTGTTTTCTTTTTGATTGTTGGCTAGCAAATATAGCTAACGCTAGCTTGCTAGCAGGTATTTAAAGCCGGAGCTGCGCAGTATGCTTGTAGTTTTATCTCTTGGTATAGGAAGCAGATTTGAACATAACAATTAGACAGGTGTATAAACGATTAGGCACAATTAGCAGCTGTCCAAAGTGCTTAATGTCATACTGTTATTGTCTTGTTTCGGTGTTTTCCGTGCAATCTCTCCCTGTAACAAACTGAAGTCATGGCGTGTGGAGCCACTTTAAAGAGGACCATGGATTTCGATCCGCTCATGAGTCCTACATCCCCCAAAAGACGAAGATGCGTCCCCGTGTCCCCGTCGTCCTCATCCCCTAGGAAGTATCTCAGCATGGAGCCTTCGCCGTTTGGGGAGTCTTCATCAAGACTTAGTGCAGGTAATGCTAGCTAAGTTGGCCTGCTTGTTTACTATACCGAGAGGTATCAACAACATGTTGAGTCACATCGTGTCAAACCTGGAAACGTGACAGCTGTTCAGATATTACTGATGAACCTCCGCTTGTCTGTGTACCCAACTAGAACAAATACTCAACAGCATCAAACAGGAGTACAAACGCATTCAAAAGAGAAAGCATCTAGATGGAGGCCAACAGTCAGAGTGCTGCTATTCTCCAGAATCCCCATCCCAGTCGTCCACTATGAATGCGTCCAGCATGCCAGGTGGGTAAAGTAACACAGTTCAAGTCAAGTAATTATAAGCCCCCACCCCCAACAGGTTTTGTAAAAGTTTTATATCTACAGGAACATCCTCTGGAGGTGTCTCTCCATCTAGAAAAGAGCAACCATTATTCACCCTCAGACAAGTTGGAATGATCTGCGAACGCCTGCTGAAAGAAAGGGAAGAGAAGGTGCGGGAGGAATACGAGGAGACCATGACTTCAAAATTGGCCGGTTGGTATACTTCAAATAATGCTGACACATTAAGAACGTAGAACCAGCAAATGTTAGTCAGATATTTTCCCCAAGTAACAAATGACAGCCTGTAATTTAAAAGGTCTTGATTTTATAAAAATTTTTTTTTTTTTAAATTATTTCAGAACAGTACGACACCTTTGTGAAGTTCACACATGATCAGTTAATGCGGCGATTCGGGGAGCAACCTGCAAGTTGTGAGTTTCCGTCTTTTGCTTTTTTTATCCTAAATTATTTCCACATTTGCTGTAAAGGACAAAATGTTGGCTCTCACTTTGAGCGCTACCATTTTAAGTTTAAACTAACACTTGTGGTGTCTGTATTTATATTCCACCTCCCTTTTCTCCAGATGTTTCCTGAGTGTGGCACAGAAACTTTGCAAGACAACCTTCCCTCGCTGCAAGCTATCACGAGATCTTGAGGAAGGGGGAGGGGGGGGGGAAACATCATTGTAAGAGATTAAGTTTAGCTAGTTTAAAGGAAACTTTTCTTACTGTGCCATATATGTCTTTGGGCAAAGGTTTATATGAAGCTGTTGTCAGTTGTTACCACTCTGTTGTAAGCAACTAGGTGCTTCCTCATGTAAATGGACCCTATTTCTACCAGTGGCCTACGTTCCTCCAGCTGTATGTGTATCTACAGTTATCTCACTTTTGTAATGATTCCCAGCATTCCAGGCTTTGGCACTTGTTTCTGTTTGTTACATGTAAATACAATAAAGCGACGTAGAGTTTTAAACAAGGTTTGCAGGTCAATCTCAAAGGATGTGGAAGAAACGCAAGTTTGAGCAGAAAGTGTGTTTGCCGTTTGTCCTCTGTTCACTGCTTTTTAAATTGAGCATAAAGTGGGCTAATTTGCTCCCCCACCCGTGTTTTATTTATTGAGTTTTGTTCTGCTGGTATCACTTTGAAACCAATGTACTTATTACTTAAAACAATAAACATCTTTTAAGAGTTGAAAACTGGTTGGATGCATCAAATTGTATCAGTAATTGTATGTGACCTTTATACAGAAAGTGCTGTGATAACCAGCTTTGAAACTTCTTTCAGTTTCAAAACACAAAGATTGCAACAGCCAAAATGTTCAATTTCAGGATTTAATGCGGGACCAGTGACATCACAGTGGCTATGTCCATTTTTTATATACATTCTATGATTACTGTCCATAACCTGAACAATCCCAATCCTGTTATCTTGGCTTTATCAAAAGTCCTGACTGTACATATTGAGGTTTTGCAGATGTGACCACTAACCACATGATACTAACTTGTCAGCCATTTTGGATGTGATGACCATGGAGAAAACGCAGGATTGAGTGAATGAGACCACAGTCACACAGGCCTAGAACCTGGTCAGTGACTGCCCCAATATTTCAATCCATCCATTCCATCCATCCATTTTCTTCCGCTTATCCGGGGCCGGGTCGCGGGGGCAGAAGCCTAAGCAGAGAAGCCCAGGCTTCCCTCTCCTCGGGCATCTGATTAGGATGCCTCCTGGCCGCCTCCTGGGTGAGGTGTTCCGGGCATGTCCCACCGGGAAGAGGCCCCAATATTTCAACATAACTCAAAATATTATTTTCTCTCAAGTTCAAAATTTGAGATTACTAACTTAAAAATTTGGGATAACAGCCCAAAATTTTGACTTCTGGATAAAAAAAAAGTGGGGGGTGGGATGGGGTGGGTGTTGTTCCCCAGTGGCACATAGCTAGTAGTTCGAGCACCTGAAACTCATGTACTATTTAAAGAAACAGGTTTAATGTGCATGTCTTTAATTAGAGTGAAAAAATACAAATCTGAAATTTCCACAGATGTAGAAAAAAAGGGGAAAGTTTTCTTTCTTTTTTTTTTTACAGCTCTGTTTAGCAGCCTCCCCAGGTGAGTCGAGCCACATGATCGGTCTTCTGCTTGGTAGACTTGATGAAGCCCAGAAATTCGAGCTCTGATACGGCGCGGATGAAACGAGCGCTAAAGGACAAGCTAAGGAACAAAATGTCTTGGCTAAAGTTACAAGTAAATGGTGTATTTTAGGCATCTTGGTGTTTTGCTCTTAAACTACTGAAGTATTTGGTTTGCTTACTAACCCAGAATTACCTCAATTGTCTAATCCAATCATGATACTCCAAAGAAAGGCTTAAATGAGGAGTACCTAGCTGCTCTAGAGTAGTTTGGGTCTGGGGTGCTGTTGGCAAACTGTTGCTCATTTTCACTCACTGAGCAAAACAGACACCAGAAGAGTCTGGCCTGCCACCCAAAACTGAGCTGGTTACAAGTTAAATACCAAAACTGAAAAATTAAATGTTAAGTTTCCTTTGTGTCTTAAACTGTGCTTAATTTTTCCAATAAATTACCTGCAGAAATACAATTTTTAATAAAGCAGGAAAAACGATTATTATTAATTATTAATTAAGGTCTGGAAGGATACTGTTTGACTTCATCCACTTTCCCAAAATTTTCAGAATCTGGATCATTACCCTCACCAGCTGAAACCACGGTGGCGAAGGCCTGAAAACAAACACATTTTCATTCATGTCAGCATCCAGGGCCAATAATTAATCCATTAATCATGTGACACATGGGTCCTCCAGATTAATACAGCATCTCTTACACAGACAAAAACAAACATCTCCAGCTAAAGAAAGTTTGTGAAGCAAAGTTGAAAGCTGTTGTTAAATTCTTTTGATGTTAGTAAATTACACATAATGTAGTTTATAAACTCACTTCCAGCCAGTCATAGAGATTGATCAGCCTTCCACACTCCAGGTGAAGCTTGTATGTGATACAGATGTCAGGAGCAGCATTGGAGACTGTCCCATCGTCCGTCTTCAGGCGGTCGTTCTAAAAAAGTCAAATTCATGAGAGGGACAAAGCTATTACAGGTTTTTTTGATTAGTAGAACATCACTACACATTACCAGCTGCAGACTAAAATAAGAAATTTCTTCACTTTCAGTTCTTACTGCTGTTAACGAAGTTGCACACTTAACAAGATGAAGCAGGTGTACCTGAAGATAGTAGTAAGGACTGCTGAGCGCAGCCTGAATGGAGGTACGAGGCGTTGCATTGAGGTGGCGCCTCACTGTGGCAGATGAACTGTAGTAGCAGACCTCATAAAGGGTCTGGGACTCTGGGGGGGACAGATGGCTCCTGGGTAGAACAACAAAATTAAATGTAGAGTTTCCAGTGTTAGGAGTTGTATTTAGGGGAGCCATAGTCTCATTAGTCTTACTTTACTAAACCATCGATAAACTCAAGAGCTTCATTCCTCAGGTTCTCAAATGGACTCAGCCTCTTGGCTCTCCGGGACTCGTTCATCTCCAGCAGTGTCTATAAAAATTATGATAAGAGTTTAAGTAAAAGCAATACAGCAGTTTTAAAGAGGCAGAGAACCTCTTCACAGGAAACCAAAAACCGCAATTTAACCAGTGAGCTACCTTCTGCAGCTGGAACAGATCAGTTTTCTTTTGAAGATTTTTTATTGGAGAGGTGATCGAAGCTTCTACAGTTGGAGCCATTTCAGCGGCACCTAAAATACAAGACAAAAGACGAGCATTTGGAAAGCAGGTGAGTCAGGAAACATACCTGGGGCACAATTACAGTGAAGGAAACTAAGAATCCAGAATCATCTCCTTTCGGCTGCTCCCCTTAGGGGTCACATCAGCCGATAATCTGCCTCCATCTCATCCTATCATCTTCCTCTGTCACACCAACCTCTGCATATCCTCCTTCACTACTTGCCGTTCCTTCCCTCCTGCCTGGCAGCTCCATCTTCAACATCCTTTGTCTAGTGTATCCTCTATCCCTCGTCAACATCTTGTAAACCGTTCTTTTCATGCTTGTTGCCATCCTTCTGTCACAAATCCCCCCCGACATGTCTCCACCCTTCCTGCACTGTCTGTTGCTTTGAATGGTTGATCCCAGGTATTTAAACTCATCCACCTTCATTGCCTGCTCCTTGCAGGCTTCACTGTTACACCAGTCTCCCTCTCATTCACACAGATATATTTTTGTCCTGCTTCTACTGGCTTTCATTCCTCTTCTCTCCAGACTCTTCCACCTGCTCCCCTACTTTCACTACAGATCACAATGTCTGCAAAATCATCCTGGTTCCTGAAAAGGTGTCATGTGCCCGCTCATTCTCTGAAACTGTTAAACAATCTGGTTAAAACTCCACTGCCTTCTCTCCTAAACATCTCCATACCTCCACAGCTCTGTCATCTGGAATCCACAATACTAAAAATAAAATCTTAAACTTACTGTCCAGCTGCTTGAATTTGGCAAGTAGTTCCTCCAACTGGACAAGAGCATTCTTCATGTTCTTTGACTTGCTGGACTGCAGTATCTCCACACATCTCTGTAGCAAAGCAACCAACTCATCTTTTGCCAGCATCCTAGAGGGAAAAACACAAAAGCACCACAAGCAGTTAACTTCTGAATGGCCTGCTGATGGACCAAAAAAACCTACAAGAAAGGCGCATCAAAAGTTTGTTGTATATGAATCACAATTTGGCCACCAGGATGCAAAACAACCGTCAATATCCATGAATATGCTACCATCTGGTGGTGAATTATTCAAATATCATCTGCTCAATAGTTATTTAGATATTTACTGTAGATTGGTACAAATAAGCCGAGCTTAAAACAGCAGACATGGATCAAAATTACTTAAAGGGCTGTCACCCACGTTTCAGATACACATCAACTAATCAGGCTTACTTTACAAGCTTCATGGCTGATTGGTAGTCCTCATTCTCCCATACATTCTTCTCCAAGCATATTAAATGGAGCTCCCTGATCTGTAATGCACAATAATCCACTGTTATCTCAAGGCAGATATAACACCAGTACTTTAGGAATATCAAAAAAGAGCTTAGCCATCATTAGCTCTAAAATAGTGGGTTACTTAAGTACTAAAGCAGTGACCCCCTTGCCTGTTTTCCAAGAGGATATCGAGGTAATGATGAGGTCAGAGTGTGGAGACACCTCAGGACGGGATAATAATTCTTGTGGTATTTGCGAAGGTCCTTTATCAGTTTTTGACACACTTCCTAAAAACAGACAAAGCAGGTCTTGTTCAAAAACCTCAGATGTTACAGGATCAGTGATCGGCACCACAGATGATGAGAATGTACCTTTAAATGAGTGTCACTGGTCATCAGATTGACCTGTTCCTGTGCTTCCAGCTTCTCTACATACCTAGGGAAAGACACATGTTAGAATAAGTTAAAGGCTTAGTTTCACGTTTGAAAAAGACAGATAAAAACATGCTAATAGACAGCATTACACTACAATGCTTAAGCTACCTGCCATCACTTTTTGCAGCTATGTAAGTGGTGCATTTACACTTTTTTCTCCTCACAAATGTGGGATGGTTGTAAAAAGAAACATGTCTGACTACCTTTTGAATGATGGCAGCTGTCTTATTCTCTCCAAGTTGGGTTGACTGAGCTGCATCACGTTGAGCAGAGCCTGCTTTTTCTTGCAGCACAGTACACTGAGAGGCTGAGAGTGAAAATGCTCCAGCAGGGCCAGCTGCACAAAGACCAAGCAGACATTTGGTCTCAAATGGTTGCACATTTGAACTACACTTCAGGCAAGGAAACAAGGAAATGACAGACATAACGGGACTATTGTTGCTCCATACCTGCAACCCCTTTATGAAGTTTCTCACTGAGAAATCGTGGTAGAGGAAGATGCTGATGAGGACCTGCATCACTTTACCGTTGAGTTTAAAAGGGATGCATGGAGTCAGGATCAACTGCAGAGAGCAGGGATTAAATAATAAAGGAAAGAAAACTTAATTGGCTTCATTTATTTTCTTAAGATCCACCAGGCCACTGATTGTCTGCAGGTAGGGTTAGGGCAACATTTATGGCTTGTTCTGAAGAACGTTCTCCTTTTTCAGGCACCCAAATTAAAAAAAAAAACACCAAAAAAAAGCGAAACTACCTTGTCAATGACTGTAGCCAAGTGTTGTGTGCAAGACAGTGACTGGAAGAGCTCGATGCACAGCAGGGAGGATACAGAGTAGGGAAGCATGTGCTGGATGGTACTGGGTGACGTAGCAATCCCAAAGATGAATGTCAGCGGAAGGCGGTCAATGTACCGACTGTGGAAAAGAGTTTGGTTAGTAGAGACTTGTCAAGCTTGCAAATCCAAATGACTTCAACTACTATTTCTGTATTGTGTGCAGCCCTTAAAAAAATAAATAAATAAAAATTCAACTCAAGAGTTTCCATTTACCTGCAGATGAGGATGAAGTCCTGAAGAACTCTGGGGTTAAAAGCCTCCAAATCTTTGAAAATGATAACAACTGGAGGCTGCTGTTGCTCATCTCTGACTGGACAGCTGCGCTTTTTCCCAGGAGTATCAGTGGCACATTTCTGGAAAGGAAAAAAAAAAAAAAATGAAAATTTGCTTTCATTTACAATTCAGTTCTCTTTATGGAATAGATTTACAGATGTTAAACCAACAGTGGTTTATGCTCCAACCTGTGCTCTTGCAATGTACCAATCACAGAGTATTCTGAGAGAGCAGTGCACGCTCCTGTGGAGCTGAGTACTCGTCTGCATGTTCTCCTCCTCATCCTCCTCATCCACAACCACAACTGTATTCATCAACCGCTCCAGGACCTTCTTCATCAAATGCTTCAGTGCTGAAATCATAAAGCAAAAATATGTCATTTAAAGCATAGCCTATGAGGGGAGTACGAAATTATTTCTGATCAATGTCATAACCCCTTACCTCCGCACTCTTTGGCCTGCACAGAGGCCACATGAGGGGTGACAGACTGCTGGAGGAGGTCAGACAGACTCTGAAAGGTCATGTCATGATCTGGGACATTTACACCTACAGTGGTTATTGAAGGAAAGTCATATGAGGCATAAATGACAACGGTAAAGTAAATGCATTGTTTCCATAATAGTACAAATCTTCTGGGGCTGACAGCCTGAAAACAGTCACATATGATTTGTATTTGTTTATTTTTAACTTAAATTAGACATTACTGACTTATAACCAGCATACCAAGCATAAGAGCTGCTGTGGGAATCTCACTGGCCCTCATCTGTGACGTCCAGTCACTGTGGTGATGAGTGGAGGAGGACTTCCTTGTGAAGTCCAGCAAACTGTCCAAGATTTTCCTGTTGAGTTCATCTTGTAAAACCTAAGAAGCAAAATAGTATATATGTATATGTATCCGTTGCTTTCAAGGAGGGTCTGCTCATTCTCATTTTATTATTAGAGAAAATCAAAAATCAAACCATTACTTTTGCGGGACCTGGTTTAAATGACTCTACTTGGTAAATATATTAATACGGTACTCCTGAGACAGCTCCTGCTTTTTTCACTATATATTTGCACAGTAAAGCAGAGCTTGGATTAAAAAACATTACAACCATGTATAATATAAAGAATCATGCATAAATATATAGCTACACATTAAAAATTAGAGGCAATAAACTTTTCTCTCAGTTGAATCAACTTTATTGTGAACACATTTTTCTTTTGGGACAGAAACGTCTACTCTGTCCTTCCTGCCCAACATCTGCTCTCACCTCTGTGTCTGCTTTGATTTTGTCCCACATATCCCGACAGAGCCCGAATCGTGTTCCACTGCTCTCAGCGTCCTCGCAGCAGTGAACAAAGTAACTCTCTGTGGAAAGATGGCATCAGTAACTTAAGAGCATTGAATCGCCCGACAGCTCGTTAAGGCAACACTCGTGCATCTCACCCAGACTGGCAGTCTTCTTCTTTTTCTTAGCGTTGGGCTTGAAAACAAAGCAGCCCTGAAAACATTGAGAAACAGTGTCAGTTAACGCTGCATGACGGCTGCCCATACTTTAATGAGCTTTAAGTAAACGTGCATGAGGTATAACATAAATAAGGCCTTACCTTAGACACAGATGAAGTAGCCATCTTTCACAACATGAGCAGCAGAGTATACTTCCAAGCCGGAGCTTCTACTTGACTTTTAAAATGACGGATACGCGCAGCCTTGCGACGTCTCTACTTCCCGCCAAAGTGACGTATACGGAAAAGACTGTGTTCAGCTGATAAACTTCTTCAAGCATGAGTATACTCGTACTTTTGTCAAGTTTTTACGTCACCTGACCAGAAAGCCACTGACTTTCATGACAAAACTATAATTAATAAAATAAAGAGGAGCGAAAGCTTGGATTAGTGTGAGGACGATAAACTGTCACTGCTGCGAACGCTTTTTAACATTGCTGATCTTGAACATGCCCCCAAAGCATCCCCGGTGTCCCGTTACTGCCCTGCAGGTCCATTTTGCTTTGCAGCTGGCAGTGCTTAAAATGGTCATGTAATAACCATCACAATGCTCTCTAAAAGCCATTCTTCTCTCAAATTACGTACTTCTTTAGTTTTATGTGTATTATATAGGTGAATACTTAAGTTAATTCTCACTGTACACTCAGCGTGGAGAACCAAAAATATCAGAATTATAAGTGAATGTAGACTATACATGTTATAATAAAATGTACTGTAAAAACAAGTTAGAAACGAATACACGAATATCCTAAATAAAAATTATGATGAAAAGTAGAAATAAGCTCAATATATTAATTTAAATAAATCCTTTCCCATAACTATGGAAGCTGGTTTCAACCAATGAAAAAAAAAAACCAGGCAGACAAAAGTTGAAATTTTGTGTTCTCATATTTTGGGGGTAAGTATCTCAAAATTTGGGGTTTGGTGTGTCAAAATTGAAGTTAACATGTCCAAATTTCAACACTAACCTGAAATTTTGACTTACAGATGACTAATAAAAAAAAAAAAATAAAAATTCACTGGTAGAAACAAGCTTCCATAATAACCAAATATGTTTTAATGCACTGATTTATTTATGTTTTGGTATTTTCCATATCCAGTATGCCTTATGTATACTGCACACCACTGGTTGTCCATCTTTTTTTCTTTTTTTTGTCCATTTACATACTTTTTTTTTTAAGCTTTATATACTATTGACATTCCTTTATGGAAAAAAGGTTAAAACAGGTCATACATTTAATCCAGACTGCTTTGGAAAGCTATTCATTTATGAATATTCAAATATGAATAGCTTTCACAGTTACCCACAACAAGTTAAATAAACTTGTCCCACCATATACCAAGTTTTCAAACATTATATAATTTACCTAAATTGAACCATGTCCATCATATCACAGCGGGATTGTGCGTAAACCATGAAACAAAGTTACTGTAAACTACAAGTTGGGTATTAAGAACAACAGAAAGTGTGCAATCAGTATGTTATAAAAAGAACCAGTAACATTTTATTGAACACTTTGTGGAAGACATGTAAATATTACAGATAGGTCTACTAGTGTTGTAAAAGGATGAAATAAATACAAACAGAACTTGAAATCCCATAGGGATATATAAAAACATAGTTTTCTTTAAAAGTCTCCATTTAGCAAAAAAAAACAAAAACATCTTCAGTACTAAGCATAAATACAAACATGTTTCTAAAATCTATGCCCTATAGATTACCTGGTTATTATAACTAACATACATACTTAAAATCATCCGAGACATTATTTCATTAGGTACAAAATAGGCCATTTTTTTCATTAAGTGTGACCATGACTGTTAACAGTTGGAAATTTGATGCATTAACAAACCATTCTGCAGCATAACTTCTCAAATCCTGAGTAAGACTGAGCTGAAAACAAAATATCGGGCTATGATCCGCTATAAAGCCACTTTTTTATTATGACTATGGGCCGCATGTCTTGTAGCTGCTTTAGCAAAAGATCAGCGCCGTCTGATAATGTTTTATCCATGACAATCTTAACATTACTCACTGATTGGAGATTTAGGGGGTTTCTGAAGTCTACAAGACTCTCACAACCTTTCAATTCATCAGTTTTACTTTTGGTGGCAGATTTCTGTTTGTTAGTGTGTTGTCTTTTGGAAGGCAGTTCAGCACTAGATTTATCATTTAATTTACGTTTAGAAGAGTTGGTTGACTCCGAGGTTTCCAAGAACTTAAGAAAAGAGTCCTCAAGTCCTAACGGCTTGAAAGATGCTGACATAACCCCATCGTCACGTTGTTCTTGGGCTGCAGGGGTACCAGGATTTGAGTTCTCTCTTGAACTGTTAACAGTCGAGCGGTTCCTAAGGGTCTGCATCCTCTCTGGACAAGCTGGTGTAGGATGTGCAGGTTTTCTGGGACGGCCTCTTTTAATTCCTCCTTCTGTCCCAGTGGAAGCTTGAGATTCTGCACTATCGTCGTTGGACAGCTTGCTGTCCTCTTGGACTATTTTGTCTACCGGCTCATCTGCCTTCTGGTCACTGGGCTTTTCTCCTTCTTCTGGCTCCGTCTCCTCAGAAGATGAAGCTGATGCACCCTCTGTTTTGTTTGCATCTTTGCATCTGGCGCGTGAGTATTTTTTGCAGAAAATGAACTGACTCCTCTGATCTTCAATGTATCTTTCTGTGAGGCCATGTGTGGTGTAATGCTTAAATATACTTCTTTCAGCAGACTCCACTGCATCACAACCTATGATCATGCATGGGTACTGCAGTGAGGACTTCTTGGTGCACATGGCTGATGCTTCTTCGTGAGATTTTAGTGTAGGCTTTCCAAAACTAGTCCAGTGTTCAATGGACTTTCCATCTTTCTTTTTAGTGTTTTTCTTTTTCACTCTGAATTTGTTTTCTACATTCTCTTTCCCATTGTTAACCCCTGGGAATAGCCCTACTGATTTAGTCCTTCTTCCATCACTTATTTTGGGGTCATAAATATAGTCATGCTTTTTGATGAGGTGACGGAGCAGGTTTGACTTTGTAGTGTACACACGGTCACATCCATCGTACTCGCACCGGAAAGTTGGATCAACCGAGCCGCTCTCAGAGATGGCAATTTCCTTATGGTAATTCTTAATGTGCTCAATGTACTTTTCCACAGAGCTGAAGGGGAGTGCGCACTCTGGCCGGTCACAGTTAAAAGTCCCTATGCTCATACTGGCCATCATGGAAGTGGCTTTGTCACGGGTGAACTTGTGAAGTAAGAGGTAATGCTGCACCAGCCTTGTGATTCCTATGAACACTCTTGAACAATTTTTCACTTGACACCTGACTTCATTATCTTTTCCTATGGTTTGATTGGTCTCCTGTCCAGTATTAACATTAGCTTTTTCAGTTTCATTTTCAGTTTTGTTAGGGGGCAAGGATGCCTGATGCATGGCCTTGTAATGGAGTATCAAATTATGCTGGATGGTGAATGCTGCAGTGCATCCCTCATGAACACAGCGATAAGGTCTGTATGGACTGTAGGCATTGTCTGCGTCAAACATTTTTAGGCTTAACCTCTTCTGAAGTTTCTCCTTTTTCTCCTCCTTTGTTGGTGTGCTTTTGGAGCTGCTGGGTTTTTCTGGAGAAGATGAAGGAGATGAAGCAGGAGACTTTAGTTGTTTTACTTTGCTTGGGGTCACGGCTGATTTTCCTTGCTGCATTTTTGCTTTGCCAACAGGGCTGAGTTTCTCTTTCAAACTGGATTTTAGTGTTATTTCTGGACTGCTGTTATTAACAGCTACTTTAGGTTCCTCTGGAGCTTTTTCGGGAGCAGGCTGTGCCGCCTCCTCAAACGGTCTGTCAGTCAAATAGTTTTGAGGTGATGGTAGTTGTGTAACAGTTGATACCTCAGATGTCAAGATTTGCTTCAATGTGTCTTCTGAAGTGATCTGAGGAACGTCTGGATTGTTCTCAGCCTCTGGTTGAGGTGCAATTGCAACATCAAAAGGTTCCTGTTTTATAGCAGGCGCTATGGGTGCAGATTTTGTGTTCTGGCTGCTACTGACATCAGTGTTCGGACGTTTAATAACTGCATCACCTTTGTTAAGTCTAAATGCACGTCTATTTCTAGCACTAATTCTAAGCTTCTGCATTTCTGCCTTTGACAATCGGTGGACTTTCTCATAGTGAATTCTCAACCCTGTCGTTCTTGTAAATGTTTTTGGACATATCTGACAGGGATACGGAGACAGTTTGGATGGTGTTCTTTTTAGTTCTTCTATCATCTCATTAGTATAATCGTGCATTTTAATCAAGTGCTTGAATAACGCCTCCTTTGTCATGAATGAGTACTCACAATCATCCTGGTCACATTTGAAAGGTTTGGGTATCTTTTCAGTGGGCTTGTCATCACTTTTACTCAATGTTTTACTTTTTTCGACAACAGGGGTTGTATCACAATGACTAACATTTTGCTCTGAGGACATAGAACTCCGCATCTTCTCTTGTGCAGCCTCAATCAAATCCAACCTTTGAAAGGCATGTGACATTTCCATTAGGTGATCCTCCTGATAAGGTACAGCGAGCGCTGGATTAGCCAACTCGACTGCCTTCTCTTGCTGGTTTTCGGTGGAAACTGAGAATGCGTTTGAATAGTCCATGATATTTGTATTCTGGGGTTCCTGTTTCAACACCATAGGTGAGGTCAAAGTGGTCAAGCTACAAGATTCCTGTGAGAAGTCACCATTTGGCATGTTGTATATTGCTCCGTTAGTGTCAGGGACATGAGGATCATTGAGGAAATCAAGGAACGATGTCGGCAGATCTGCTGTCAAATCGATTTCATCTAAAGGTCTGCACTGTGATCGTTTAGACAGGTGACCACCAAGAGATTTGGTGCTTGTAAACTCTCTAAAACATCTTCTGCAGATAACCTTGCCATCCTTAATGATTGCTGGCCATTTGGTACGTTTGCTCAGCCTGCTGCGTTTTCCTTTCTGAACATCTGTGTCACCTGGCTTTTCATCTGAGGGGTTTGTCTCACAGTCGGCATTGGGACACTCTTCATCGTAAGGGAAATCAGTGTGAATGATGCTGTGTGGACTGAGCATGCCATCCACAGAGTTGTCTATCTGATCATAACCATGAGCTGCCATACTCTCTGGTTCAGTTATTTCACTTGTAGATTTTATTGGAGCTTGAGCCTCTGGGGTCAAACATTTCATGGGCATATCAACTGATGAGCACTGAGTGAGACAAGAGTTTTCACTCTGAGCATATGGAGTGTGGTAGCTTCCATCAGGGAGGCTGTCAATAGTTGAGATACTGTTTCCATTATCCAACTGTCCTGTCATACTTGCACTGCTTTTTCTCACATCTACATTGTCTGCTGTACCCTCAGGATGCATAAGTCCATACTGATGTCCTCCATTATGCATTTGGCCTCCATTATCAAGCATTAGAGAACTGGACACATACTGAGACATTAAACTTGAATCTGAAGGAGCATGTGACATAGTGGGACCATGCATAGCTGCTACTGAGTGATCTCTATCAGATGGGAGAGATGATGTGGTTTGATAAGGGTCTGCCTGCCAGTGAGGATAGTTGTTACGAGATGGGTATTCATTCATGTTAAAGGCATCTGGATAGCAGTTATTCATAGGAGGTGAAGACCAAGACTGGGACATGTCTGACTGCATCATTCCACTGGGATTGTTTGGGCTTCCCCAGGATGGGTACACTGTGGGGTTTATCATTGGAGTGATAGGCACAGGCTCCATTGATCCAGGGTAACACTGGGCAGGAGAGGTTGAGCATCCCATAAGGTAATCCATTTGCTGCATCCCAGGTTTGTTGCATAGTATTCCTGGCTGGTTTGGAGGCTTGGTGCCTGGGTTCTGAGGTTGACTTACTGACACTGGTCCACTGGGTGCTTTTTTTGCAGTAATTTTGGCCACTTTGTTATATTTTTTTGCCAATTTCCAATCTTCAAATATCTCAGGGTGTTGCTTCTTCACGTGCCTAGACAAACTTTTGTTTGTACTGTATGCCCTTGTACAGTCATTAAATGGGCAGCAATGCAGGTTCTCGTCACTGCTAGCAGTACCCGCAGGTGTGCTGGTAGGATATCCTTGAAGTGAACAAGGAATTTCTGTCTTGATTTGACCTGGAGAAATTATTTGTGGAATCACCTTTTGAAATTCATTGCCTGGTACATTGCTATTCCCACTTACAGTTACTTCCTGTTGGCCTGCCACAGGATTTGTATCACTCAGGACAGGATACACTGTAGGAACAGTGCCTTGCCCAGCCACATTTTGGTGCACATGTGGCGTTTCTGGTGGTAGATTTGAATCGACTGGTGCTGGAGTGGGATTGGTCAGTGGAGTGTAGCATTTCTCTGGCTCTTTTATTTCAGGATGTCCCACTGAATTCAGCATGTTTTCAATCGAGTGTTTCACCTTCAGGGGAACAGGGTCTTTAGCAGCCCCCGGTGACGTGCATGGTGATGCAGTGCCGTCTGATGCTTCCTTCATATGAATGTCTGTATTAATCCCTTCAAAGCAAACAGCAGCAGAACATGTGTCTTTGCTTGGGGCGCTCTCTGGTGGTGGTGGTAGTGGTGGTGGCTGTACTCGAACATCAGCAGAGGGGTGCTGATGTGCGACGTTAAAACTGTTCGCTGCATCATTATTGTTGTGATTCTCTTGGTGAGACAAGAACTGAGACTGTGAGTAGAAGATTTTACCACAGTTGTCAGTTTGGCAGGTGTAGGTAAGGTAATGCTGAGCCTCATGATCATACAAGAGGTAGGCCTCGCTGAAAACTTCACCACAGTTTGGGAACATGCACTGGGCCTTAAATTCTGGGTGTATTTTTCTATGCATGAGGAGCTCTGAATTTGAATTAAAGCTGGCCTTGCAATTCAGCTGTATGCAGATATACGGTCTGGTGCCACAGTGCATCTGCAAGTGGTCATTGAGGTGTCTGACATTAACAAACTGCCTCCTGCAGTATTGACAAACCACTTTCTGCTTTTGTATTTCTAAAAACCTCATGGCCTCTTCGTCGTTCTTGTGAGATCTGACATGAGCCATGAGGTTACGGAAAAACTTGAAAGCTTTAGTGCAGTTTTTCACAGGACAGAAACAGTCTTGGCTTATCTGTGTGTCAGATGTAGTTTGCTCTATCTTAACAGGGGATCCCAGCTGTTGTCCAATTTGAGATTCAATTTTAACAGGACTAGTGTTTGTCTTGGCAGCAACTTTTGAAATTTTTGATGGACTTTTAGGGGACTGAGGTGGTTTGGTTACCTTTCTTGCAGCTTTCATTGCAGCTAGTCTCTCTTTGCAAGATTGCTTTACATGTGTTGCTACATGTGGTTCTAAAATCTCCCTAGTTTCAAAACTGTCAGCACATATTGGACAAAGATACACTCCGTCTTTGAAATGCTTCTGAGCGTGACGAACAATTCTGTGACCTAAGAACTCCTTGTCACACAAAACACAATACTGCATGTAGGCTCGCCAATTTCTGAAACGGGCAGACACAAAACCCTGCTCCCGAAGTTTTTTAGCCTCTCTGTTTTTTTCTCTTTCATCTGTGATTTCATTGAGTTCATTTGTAGTGGTTAACAGAAAATCCTCCAGGTCTTTGTATTCAGGGAGTTTGCCAAGTGCACTTTCCACCTCCTGTTCATCTGTGTCATTGAGTGTGTCAATAGAAGACACAATAGCTGCCTCCTCGCCCATCAGTGCCAAGCAGTTGCGTTTCAGTGTTTTCCAGTCCCAGAACTCCGGATCAAAAGGCCACTGTGTCTTCAAGGCCAGCAGTAACTCGCAGCGTAAAGAATTGGGCACTGGTAGACTCCCGTCCTCCTCGGGTTTCTGGTCGGGTTCATTGTACAGTGATTCCACAGCATAATATGAGTCAACGGTAGGCTGGAGGAGGAACTCTGTGAGCTGGCATGCACGCTTAACTTCTAGATCAGTTGGCAAGAGGCAGGAAATAGTCTTGCAGATGGTAGACTTGCTATCTTTATGGTCACTGGAGGTCATTTTCAGAGCTTGAATGCACATTTCTACGCACACTGGAAGCCCCACCTCCCCAACCTATGAAAATAAAAAACATGAAGGATTTTATTTTAAAGCCATGTAAATAGATGCTGTTGTTGTTGGCATGAGTGATAAAGTCAAAGATCTGGTATCAGCTGCAAATGCATAAACTATTTTTCTTACCTCATTTTGGATTACTTTGATGAGAAACAGAATGTGACAGACACTTCTGCAGAGAAGAGCCATCTCTTTGCTGCGGCTCAGAAAGGAATCAGCAGACGACTCTAATCGCATGAGTAGTTTACTCCAGAACAAAGTCAGTTCCCTGAAAAGTTCACAAACAGAACTGTACTGAAAAAGTACATATACTTTTACATGAATTAGGCTGAGTCTGACACAAAGCAGTCATTGAACCAACAGAGTAAATAATTTATCACATTCATTCAATCATTCATTCATTCATTCACAGTTGGCAAACAATACACACAGTTAGCATCTAAAACAGTGATTAACAATGAAGGAACTTGCACTTATGACACAATGCGGGCATGTTTAGCCTATTATTCAGTCCAGTTTTGGGAGAAAAAAATTAAAGAAAAATTATTTTCTTTTTTATAGTCTCATGACAACTCTTGGTGCAACTCTTTTTTTGCAAGTGTTTGTCTGAAATATAGAGCAACACTTACCAGGCACAGTAAACATCTCCTTGGAGAAGCTGTCTTTTGAGAAAGGAAGTACACATGCAGAGAGCGCCTTTCTCATCTCCCTCTGACTCCAGGTTGCAGATCATTTCAAGGGCATCCTTACAGTCTATTGATGCAATCTATTAGAGAAAACAAGAAATCCAAAGAACAATCAATTCAAATGAAATCCAACTGCTATGTGTCACACTGTGAGGTGCAACAATATTACTCAATTTCAGATAAAAGCAAAGTTCTAAATAAACAAATGGTTCTATCTGATTGATTCAATTTCAATTCAGTATTAAAAAAAAGCCATTTGTCCCTTTCAATAAACCGTCTAACAATAAACGTGGTTTTAATGACAATATCAAGTTACAGTAAAGGTACAAAGAGATGAGGCTTGTTCACATTTTAAATCATGAAAAACAAGTCTCAGAAAAACTGTGTTACTTTCATACCTCTTCCATTAGCTGCTCCTGACTTTTTGTCATACAGATGCAAAGCAAATAGGTCTGTTTGAAGTTCCCTTTTCCTTCATATCCCGGATACTCTGAGCACATCTTTGCAAGGACAGCTGCTTTATCAATACTGTCTACTTTGATAAGATGCTTTATCCGCATGTTGAGAAGCGTGGGACCTTCTAGCTCAAGAAACTCGTGGACTAAGGAAGAGAAAGAAAAAAGTTGAGAAGAGAATTCAGTAAGAAAATTTACTATTATATTCATTAAGAGTTATTTCCTGAAATTACAGCTGTAAAAGTTAGTGCGGTGCGCTGGCAAGCTTAGATGTCAAAAAAAGAAAAAAAGAATACGAACCTTGCTCAGTTTGAGGAATTTGATTGGACAGGATGCTGCTTAATGTGGTGTTGGCCCAGACGCCGTCCTGCTGTGCCAGTACTGAGAGCAGGCAGAGCTGTGTGCTCCCACTTTCTTGCAAAAGGCTGTGTGCCAACTGTAACAGAAGACAGACAAATATGTAATAATTAAATTACAAAAACTTCAGTCAGTCATGCTTTAAAATGCTACAAAGTCAAGAGCCTGAAATATTTGTCATGGCAATGTCACCGTAGTCACTTTGTGAAGTTACATATATAATTTTTTATATGTAAAAGGAATCTTTAGTGCAGCACTGTATGACCTATATTTACATATCTTTTACAACTTAAAAGCTAAGCTAAACCAAACGCTTTCTAATAACTTAGTAACTTCTCATGGCTTATCACTGAAAAGATAAGAAAAAAAATATCTACAAATAGCTGTAGGGATACTGACCTTCATGGAGGACTGAAACTCCTCCCATAAGGCACCAGGGACATGCTGGGGCAATAAGAGCAGCAGCTCTGCACAGCTCCTGTGAATCCAACACAGCCATTTGTTAAAGCCAGATTTAGGTCAAGGATGTGCACACAATCCATAAAATAGGGATAGCAATACAAGAATAGCTATTTGCAGTGTGTGGGTGTAAAGTCAGCTTGGCATTTTGGAAATATATGATTAAGGAACATCAGATTGGATTTTTTTCTTTTTTACTTCCCAGCTGCTTAACAAGAGAAACACATTACTAACATTCATACAGTCATGTTGTTCATATTAGCAACAATTTTGTAACTGGAGGAACAAAGGAGTTCCTGTAGTAGTTGTATTTAAACCTTGGAGTGCAAAGACGGTGACCAGATGGGAGTTGCTCAAATTCTGGAAAGAGCATATAAGATGGGTTGGGAGTAATTTTCCTGGCTAAGTACTGAAGGGGAAGGTGGTCTTTCATACCTTCATTGCTCTGTGCACCAGGTGGTTCAGCTGAGACGTGAAGGTAACTGTCAGATTACCAACCCAAGCAGGTATCAGGGCAAAAGAGTGCAACTCTTGGTCGCACATGCAAGCAAAACTCTGTCAAGTGCAACCAAAACTTTTTACTGGTTACACTGCTTTGCATGACATTTAAAAGTATGTCTGTGTGTGTGTGTTTCTTTTCCCACTGCACCATGCGTGACATAGAAAATCAACAACAGACTGCAAGTAAATCCAGCTGATTTCTCCTCTCCCTTAACCTGTGGTACTATACCCTGCACTGTGACTCACAGGTGTTTCTACAGAGCATGTGGCTGCTCTGCAACAGTTGCTGCAGTTCAGTTCTTTAGTTTAGCTCCATATCAGATTCTTATTTGAGAAATTTGACTGACGGGTTCACTGGAAATCACAATGAGTGAGGGGTTGCCCGCTGACTTGTGGTCAAAAAACATTTATAGATAATACTTAATAAGATAACTAATATAAATCATTGATGTTTATTTTATTTTATTTAACCTTTATTTATACAGGTAATCCCATTGAGACTCAGTGTCTCATTTGCAAGAAAGACCTGTTTCAAGAAAGATAATACATTTTCAGAGACTTTATTTTAATAGCTGTTGTCTCTAATTTCTTTCAACTTGTGTACATCCTGCATCCTCGTGTACAAAGTGTCTGTAGCTCATTCCAAATGTGTCGCTCCCCAAGAGATCCCCTCCACCTCTACTCTGCATTACAGCCTCAAGGACTTTGCCTTCATAAGAGCACGCCATGCAAATAGACTGTAGCGTATTTGAAAACTTGTCATCTCAATTTCCTCTGAGATTTGGGTGGGTTTTGTTTATTCTTACTGTCAGTTATTATTCCTCTTTCCAAATACCCAAACAGATTAAAGTCTCTTAACAATTTCTGTCCAAAAGCAAGTCAGCAGAACTAGAACTATTCATTACCATTTTAATTTTTGGACTTAATGTCACTCTTATGTTTATACTATTAATAACTAACACATTTATACTGACACTGAAATCAATTTCTACTCACAGTGACAACTTTTCAAGTAGGAGTGGCACGTTTTCACATTCGGAGGAGAGACAGGAGGCAGCCTTAGCAAAGCTGAGGATGGCCACGGTGTAAACCTCCAGCAAGGGCAATGGATCTTCATCCGTTTTCCAACGACTGGCATGTTCCACCAAGACCTTAGAAAACCAAACAAATACTTCAATTAGAATAGGGCACTGAATACAACTTACAAATATAACAAGTTAGTTTTTCTGGGAGTAAAATCTGTACTTACAGACCGCTATAAAAAATACAAAGTTATTTCCAAAAAGAATTCAAATCAGCAAATATGTGGAACATTAGCTGTTTCAGGGTTCTCGGCTTCTTTAGATTTGCTGCTTTTCTGTTATGCCAAACTGAATGTCTCTGGGTGATGGATATAAGAAGCACAGTATCAGGTTTTTTTTTTTTTTTAACTTTCAAGATTAAAATAATTTATCACTAATCAAAATCAGTTAGCTGCAGTGCTACTTTGCTTATGTGTAATTACTTGTAAAGATTTCATTATCTTTATTTACATCTAGCCAAATACTGCTTAGGACTATTAGGCCATCAAAATGTGCCGGTTTAGTTCGGTGGTTGAGCACGTAATGCAGTGGCTCTGGTTCAATTCCGACCTGAGGCCCTTTGCTGTGTATTCCCCACTCTCTTTCCTGTCTCCTCTTGACTGAAAACTATCTAATAAAGATAAGTAAAAAAAAAATGTCCAGACAAAATGTGCCCATTGCTCTGTATGAGCACCAATAGCGTAAAACTTGCTGTTATCTGCGTAAATTTAGATTTATGGCTCTCTCTTATATTTAAAAGAGAGCTACCTTTAATAAAACAAAAGGCCATGCCATCAGGACAATCAATATACAAAAGTATTTAAATCAATAATTACTGCCATGTTTAATGTTATGACACACTTGTGATATTATTAAGGGGTAGTACCCTGAAACATGAAAAACAATCTTGTGTGTGCAAAAAAGTATTCTTTTATCCTTTTTTTTTAATATACCAGCCAGGTAATCTAAAACCTTAACTTAATTAATAAAATGTAATTTCTTTAACACACCATACGCATAAAAAATTCTTTTTATGCTCAATGAGGGTATTATCCCTGCAGCTACACGCTTTAAAACGCATTCCTGCCCCGACTAAAGTGCACACAGCCAAGCTCACAGCCCGAGACTCTCCCTTTTTTTCCCTCACATAACTTTTAAGTTGAATGAATTCTTCAGAGCCGGTCAGAGCGGCGTAAGAAACAAATCTAAAATCTTACACCAATTTGGTGCCATGAGGAGATTCTGCGCTGCACCGCAGAGAAAAAGGAGAAATCGCATAACGTGCATCTATGTGGTCATGGCTAATTAATGAGAAGGATACTGAGAGTCAGTGACCACTGAAACACTTTCTCCTTCAAATCACTGCTCAGCCAGCTGCAGGCTAATCGGTTTCTTTTACAATGACATCAGTTGAACATCTTGTGCTGGTACAGGTAACAGCGTTGTAATACATGCGCTGATGATGTGGTTAGCTGGATTAATTAGTGCAAAAGGCCCGGGCTAGCACACTGGGAGAAAAAAAAAAAAAATCACTGCCCTTTCCGTACCAAAAACAGATTCATAAAAAGTAACCCAAATGCACACCAAGCTAAAAACCTCCACAAGCATGAGTGCAGTCTTGCAGCGTTTACACTATGTTTTTTAACCTTCCACAAGTACATATAACTGTGCACATGAATGCAACCGCTCAGGAAAATCTTGCTAACACAGCTATCCGTTTTTGCACAGCATGACCACTGCACAGACTGGGGGACCCTGCATACCAGCTAGCAACATTCATTTGCTATTAGCTATCTGGCCTGGAAAATACGTGTAATTAATGCACCGTGGGCATACGACGGCGTGGTTTCTCGCCGCGTGGAAAGTCAGACTTTGCAAATGAGTGCATGCCACATACAAACATCACTGATAAAACGGGGGGAAAACCGCTGAGGAGTTTTTTTTTTCACCCCCATCTTAAAATACCAGGGAGCTAGCTAGGCAGCTAGGTCCTTAGCTACATTGTTATAGCAAACGTAGACGCGCATCCTCGGCCAGGAAGCCAGAGGGGCTGCAGGCTGCCCGGGATGAGCAGCAGGATAACGAGCTAACCTGGCAAAACTCCTGACAGAAATGCAAGGAGGCTTCCAACGGAGACTGAGAACTTTCTTTCAAAGCTGTGGTCAACGCTTGGAACCGCTCTCGGAGCTCCCCGATAGCTTTCCGTGTGTCATATTCCTTCTCTGTCTCCCCCTCCGCCATCTTCACAACAATCACGACCGCGTACGCACAGATGTTACGCTGACAGACTTGCACACGCACGCGCACGCAGGGGGAGGGGAGAGTACACCGTATGCTCAACATAACCCCGATGTCAACAAAGCATCCACAACCTTACGCATAAAATCGCACTTTGCTCACAGGGTGTGGGTCACATATATGCTCACGAGCAAACCTCAGAGTGATTGATGTGGGTTCCCATGAACACTGCGTGGTGGGGTACAAAACATACAGAGATACCGCAGGCAGGCTATGACATCCAGGCGTGAACCAGCCGTTTCCAAAAAGAAACACAAATCTGTGCAAAATGATTTAGTCAACCCTTAAAGTCCACACATAATCCTGACGGTTCTTCCATGGATGGATCCTGAGAGTGCGCCTGTGGGTCTGCTGCAGAAAAAGGCCTGATTTATTGTCATAGTCTCAGAGTCACTCCAGCAGGCCAGATGCTAGGTGTTAGTCAGCTTGATACTCTAGGTACAGGGTTCTGTGCTGCCCGAGGAAAAGGTTTACCAGTGTACAATTTATAAATACACAATTCGTGTTATACCAAAGGAGCACTTACATTCAAAGTTAACTCTTCTACCCACTCCTCTGCTCTAGTCAGCACAGCAGAATAAATCTTACTAACACAACAGAATTTCTTGGCACCAAAAAATGCCTAAAAACTTAACCCTGCTAGAAAAATGGCCCTTATTATACATTCATCAAATCCTTGAGAACCCCTCCTCTAGGTAATGACCTAGACCAGAGGAGAACATGTAGCTCAGTGGTTATCAAACTGTGGGGTGACTTGGAGCCATTTCAGCTGGGGCATGGCCAACCAGGGAAATTCAGTATGGATTGTTTTTAACTTATAAAAATTGTTGTTTTTTAGTTTGTTTGTTTGTTTTTTAGGCTTTTGAAGTGGGGAAAGCCAGAATTTTTTTTTTAAATATAGAAGCAGAGTTAAGTGTTATGATTATGATTGTGTTTTATCATAAGGTCATAAAAAACTTTCAAAGAAATATTACTTATATGATTTACAGGGTTATGTGCTACAGAACCCTTTACACTGACTTCTTAAAAGTTTTGTATTTCCCTCAACAAATGGCTGAATTGTTCTTTTGCAAATAAAAAGATAATGTTGCCCTGCACCACAACACATCCCAAAAAAACTGTCATTTAATAAACATTTAATATTAAAAATGGCATCTTTATTGGCAGTTTTGGCTGTCATTTCCTATAAATGATCTATTTTATAGGCCTACAGGCAGAAGAGTGTATCAACCTGAAAGTCAGATCTCACTTTCTACAGTTGCAGTTTGTGTGTTAGAAGCTACTTTTCTGCAAAGAAACTTTCAACACATGAAAACCTCATTATAACCAACAATTATTGCATGGATATTTAACATAAGACTCACTCATTAATGTAAGCTTTTGTTGCCCATTTTAATCGCTTTTCAAATCCACAGTTATTCAACTCCATTTATCAGGGTAAATGTAGGTTAATTACACATCACAGCCACACAATTACTGTGAAATATTAACTGGAAACACAAACGCATACATTTTAAAACAGAGTAAAGCATGTGGTTATTAAAAGAAACATGATGTGTTGCCAAGCTGAAGGATGCAGAGCAGTCTACAGTCCCCATCCGTCATATCTTATGAAAATAGCAGGTGCTGCAGTGGCAGTCTGTATGGTTTTTCACCATAATGCCAGCTACCAGTATCTGCAAAATGAACGGATGATTAGGAAGAAAGAAAAAAAAAAAGATTATTAACACAATCACAGCAATCTTTAGCTGGGAAAAAAGGGCATAACACAAAACTGTTCTCTCGTGCTGTTATGCTTTAGTCTGCAGTAGTGTTTCGAATTTAGATGAAAACCACATGAGAAGCTTGTGTGTATTTTTTTCTGAGGATTAACAGAGCAACATTACAAGCCTATAAATAAGCCAATATTTTCTGTTCATTGGAGTGGAGTGCCTGTGTAAAGCAGCATGCACAAGGCAAAGAAAAAGGACCTCAAAAGTTAGTTAAGATACTCAAAATTAAAATAAATAACTAAAATGATCATCCACAATCTTAACCACTGAATAGTACATCCTACTGTCACCAATACAAATTAAAATGTAGAAATATCTGCCTGATATGTCATGTGTTGGTGCCTCTACCTCATGGCTTTGCCTTGCGACGCAGCATGTTGCCTCTGAGGTGATGTTCTTTGGGATATTCATTGTCTTCATGGCCCTGAGAGGTGTTGGGTACGCTCTAGAAAAGCAGCAGCCCATGCACTGGTAAACTGGACCATCCCTTGAGAAAAGCTTGTTCTTCCTCAGCGTGCATTCTTCACAGCCCACTAGAGAGGGTGGTTTAGAAAACAGAACCATTGCTGAAAAACGGTACAGTTTGTGATACTGTGCCAGCATTTGAATTCTGAGACTAAAATCACAATATCAGGGATAAGAAATTTATAAAAGAGCATCGTGCAAGTTCACTGAACTCTAGTGCTTTGATTTTTCATCACTTTTATAAGATTCAGACCATTTGCCATTTAAAGTCTAATCCAACTATAAAACACTTCATAACCTGCAAAAGTATTTGCACCATAAACTTACCATTTGATAAGTCAATGTTGGGATAGGAATCAGCTATGTAAAGAAGAAAAGACAACAGAAGAAGGGACAGTCCAGCTGATTTCAGTGAGCCCATGGTGGTTGCAGCAGTTATCTAAAAATATAGAGACAGAGGGAAATGGTAAATCTAAAAACAAATGCTATTGACTCAAAGCATGAGTAAATCACAGACAGACAGAGTATTACCATGTTGAGAGAAAGTATTCCCTTCACTGTGCCTCTGTACAAAACTTATTTAAAGTGAGATCTCCTGGTCTAATTCATCCCATTATATAGCCTTCATGTTTTCCTGCCGATTTCCTGGATTATGTGAAGCTTGCCAACCTTATCGATGATCTTTGTGACTCAGTGGAAACTCAAAACATACTTCATTGTCATCCTTCCATTCTAACTATGATGGTAACATTTAATCCCTGGCTTTTTGTTACTAGGTAACTGAGGGTTGAGCAAAGAGGGGGGAATTAACTAGAGATTTATCTGGTACATTTTGGTTTAGCGGACAAAGGTCACTCGTACAGGCTAAAATGCATAAATTCTAAAATAAGTTTTAGAATTTGCAAGGAGTGTAAAAGGGGTGATGCTGAAATATCAATTTTTAAAGTGATGATATCACACTATATGTTGCTTTTCTTTTCTTAACAGCTCTTGGATCCACAGGGACAAGCACAAATAGATACAAACTTCTGAGAACTACAGTTGAGGACAACAAAAAACCTGTTTCAGATTTACCTATTTTTAAGCCATAATTTTGCCTTACATTGAAATATTTAAAGTCAGTCGAATTTAAAATCATCTAGATGTAACTAACCCTGCATTTGATGTCATAAATTGAACCATAAGTTAACACTGCATATACGGTACTCTGAAGAAAAGTATTTTCCCCTTCCATTTACATGTTTTAGATCATCGAACACATTTTTGTAAACAAAGAAAACTGTTTTCACTTAATAAATGAAATCATCATTTTAAAAATGCATTTTGTATTTATTTGGGTTATCTTTGCCAAATATTAAAATGTCTAAAATGTGTTTGATGATCTTAAATACGTAAAATAAGTGTGGCAAATATGCAAAAAAAAAAAAAAAAAGAAAGAAATCAGGAAGCGGGAAATCTTTTTTCACAGCACTGTAACCCTTTTTAACACTGTGGTTTTCTGTAAACCCTGAAGATGTGAGATGTGAAGCAGTTAGTTTTAGAGGTTTTGGTCATACCCAGACCAACATTTTTCTTCCTTTTTTCAACTTTCACTGTGCTAAGCTAACTGGCAAATCTATTTTATTTAATGGGTAGACATGAATGCAGCATCAATTTTAATCATGTAACTTTTGGCAAGAAAGCAAATTTTCTGCATTTGTAAAAGTCATGCATGTCTTTCTCTGTGAAATTCGCCCTTGAATGAATTGTTTTTTGTTTGTTTTTTAAAAGAAAGGATTAGATAAAAGAAGCTATGAATTAATGATTCAGTGTTTGATGGTTGCTAAGGGAGATCCATCTGTTCACCTCTAACATCTAAAATGTCAAGGATGAATATAAATATATTTTGGATTTTGGTTGTGTGTTTACATAAGAACCCATGTCCTGTGTCCTTGGTTGTGCTGGTGATAAATCCTTGGCTTAAGTGTAAAAGACAAATGTTAAGTGGCAGAAATGTTGAGGTTATTTTTGCTTTATAATAGAGCATTCTTTGTAGCTTAAAATGTGACACCGCATTGTAAACCTAATAAGAAATTCACACTAAATTAAGTGTCATTCCTGCTCATGTTTATAGTTGAACTGTGTGCTATTGCTTTGTATAGATGGCAAATGCAATTTTAATCAAATCTTAATATAATGGACACATTAGCATTATCTGAGTAGGCCTTTTAAAGCATCTTGTAATTGTTGATTTTAACCATAAAAAAACAGTAACACCACATCTCCAAAGGTCTGACTGCTTTTTTTTTTTCTTTTCTTTTTTTTACCCTTTCATACTTATTTTTCTGGGTTTCTTACATAACACCAGATTTGGCTATTTGCAGCAGTGTCTAAAATAACTGCTTCAAATCATCACTGATGAGTGAGTTAGTGGAGCTGAGCTGAATAAGTATATCAAAAGTATTGGAGATGTTATGAGATGTTTACAATTACTGACAGTTAAAAGGACGGGTGTTGTATGTGAAAGCAAATTCACTGAAAGTTCACCGGAAAAAAAAAACAGTCAATGATAGAAATACTCTCAGCCTTCTGATTTCTGCAGATTCACTTGCGAGGCTCAAACTACTACTTATACTGTTACTCATAAGTAACTGGACAAACACATAATTTTGAGGATTGTTTTTAATGCTTGGATGAAAACACCTTTCAGTCAATGACTGCCTGAAGTCTAGAATCCATTTCCTCCCTTCACATGCTCTTCCAGGCCTTTTCTGTAGCCAGCTTAAATTGCTGCTTGTTTGTGGGTTTTCTGCATTCAGTTTAGTCTTCAGAAACTGAAAAGCGTGCTCTGTTGGGTTAAGATTAAGTAACTGACTTGGCCATACCATTTCTTTGCCTTGAAAAACTCTTGGGTTGCTTTTGGAGTATTCACTGGGCCATTAGCCATTTGCATTGTTTTTCCTTCTCCACATTTTTATCTTCTCTTCATTCTGGTACAAATTAATCTCAGTTTCATTTGTCCAAATAACTTCTTTATTTGTTCTAGACCTGTGCAGGCTTTTTTAGATGTTTTCTGGCAAAGTCCAATCTGGCCTTCTAACCAACCAGTGGAGATTTTAACAATGTTACGTCTACCTCCTCGAGCGTGTTCTTTACTTGGCTAGATGTTGTGAAGCTGTTTTTCTTAACACAGAAATAATTATGTCATCACGCACTTTAGTTGCCTTTGTGGTCTTTCAGGCCTTTGGTGTTGCTAGGCTGGCCGGTGCATTCCTTCTTGTTGTTTATAAAACGACCTTGGGTTTCTTTAAAGGTGCAATATTAGTATTGTCAGTCAATGGTCCAATTCATTTTGAAAAATGTTGATAGTTTCTATACAATTAATGCTACTTTTTGTAAAACTCCTTGAATTAAAGCCAGAAGTCTGCTCCTCAATCATATTGATTGTTTGATTTAAAATCCACTGTGGTGGTGTACAGAGGCAAAACTACAACTGTTTATGAAGAGGTGGAAGAGATATGTTGTTTTCTTAGTTACAAAGCTAGTGAAAATATTTAGTGACACAAGCAAATGATAAAAAATGAATATGAAATCTGGAACTAACTAAGTGCAGACTGGAATAAAACATCATACTGAATTTAGATTAGATTAGATAAAACTTTATCCCTTTAGAAAGATTTTGTCAGGGAAATTAAAGAATGGGCACAGTAGAGACAGTCATAACACAATTTTGCTGTTCAAAAATACATAATGTGGAGATTTAATTTCACACTATATAATACTTCGGACCACCACATGCCACTGGAAAACAGCTTCACTTGGTATTGATTTTCCAGACCTCTGCTTAAGGTTGGAATGCTGTCTCCCAGAAGATATTCCCACTGTTGGTGTTTTGATGATGCTAGTGGAAATTGCTGTCTTAAAAGTTCAAATTTTCTTATATTGTTTGTTTCTTATATTGTTAATGAATTGGTTTATGGTCATGATTTACATCATTTTGCACTTTGGATGGGGATATTGTCGTCCTTGGAAAAAATCACTCCCATCAGAATAGAAATCCTTCATAACAGGATGAAAATGATCACTCAAAACAACTTTGTAATACTTTCCAGTGGCCCTTTCAACTCAAGGGACAAGTGAACCCAAACCATTCCAGCAAAACTGTGGACCCACAGCATAATAGAGCCACCATATCCCTGTATCACTGTAGTGGTCAAGGATTTGATGTTTTTCCTTTATTTTGTCACTCATCTATATATTTTGTCTACCAGAATATTAAAATGAGCTCCAGCATGGAAGAAATATCAGAATAAATGTCATGTCTCACGCCTTGGATGTTAAGGTGGCCATAAGAACACAGATCAATTTTGCTTTGCGTAATCATTGTTATACCTTCTGATGCCCTTTGAGAGAGAGTGATGGGGGACAATCAGGAAAAACATATAAGTCTTACAAGCAGGCATACACATGTATGCTTTATCCTTTATCCTCTATGCTATCAGTGCACCTGTTCAACTGTTTGCTGATCAGCCAATCAAAGGGCAGCAACTCAATGCATTAAGGCATGCAGACATTTCAAGATGATGAGGAAGAAAGGTTCAGCTACTCTGAACATGACATGGTTGTTGATGCTAGATGGGCTGGGCTGAGTATTTCAGAAACAGCTGATCTACTGGGATTTTCTGCACACCACCACCTCTAGGATTTACAGAGAATGATCTGAAAAACAGAAAACACTGAGCGAGTGGCAGTTCTATAGGGGCAAAAACGCCTTATTGATGACAGAGGTCATAAGAGAATGGCCACACTGCTTTGAGGTGACAGGAAGGCAAAAACTTTGACTGATCTGATGAATCTCAATTTCTGCTGTCACATTTGGATGGTAGGGTCAGAATTTGGCATAAACAGGATGAAAGCATGGATCCGTCCTGCCTGTATCAACAGTTCAGGCTCATGGTGGAGGGTGATGGGTGTAATGGTGTGGGCGATATTTTCATCTCACACTGTGGGGCCCGTAGTACCAGCTGATCATGGTTTAAACCGCACAGCCTACCTGGGTATTGTTGCTGACCACGTTAATCCCTTTATGACCACAGTGTACCCATCTTATCATAGCTGCATCTAGCAGGATAATGTGTCATGTCACAAAGCTCAGATGATCTCAAGCTGGTTTCTTGAACATGACAAGTGAGTTCACTGTGCTCAAATGGCCTCCAGTGTAACCAGATATCAATCCGATAGAACACCTTTGGGATCTGGTGGAAAAGGAGATCATTGTGGATGTGGAGTCATCACATCTGATGATTTCATGTCAGTATGGAACGAAATATTTGCGGAATGTTTACAGCACTTTTTCGTATCTATGCCACGAAGAATTAAGGCAATTCTGAAAACAAAAGTAATAAGGTGTAACTATTGAAGTGGCCAGTGAGTACACTATATTGCCAAAAGTATTCACTCCTCTTCCTCCAGACACATATGAAATTGAGTGACATCCCATCCTTAATCCATAGGATTTAATATGATGTCAGCCCACCCTTTACAGCTATAACAGCGTCAACTCTTCTGGGAATGCTTTCTACAAAGTTTATGAGTGTTTATGGGAATTTTTGACCATTCTTCCAGAAGCAAATTTGTGAGGTCAGACACTGAAGTTGGACAAGAGGGCTGGCTTACGCTCTAATTTATCTGAAAGTTGTTCTCTTGGGTTGAGGTCAGGATTCTGTGCAGGCCATTCTTCTTCCACACCAAACTCTCTTATGCTGGAATGGGAAGGGGCCATCCCCAAACTGTTCCCACAAAGATGGGAGCATGAAATTGTCTAAAATGTCTTTGTATGCTGAAGTTTTAAGAGTTCCTTTCACTGGAACTGAGGCTCGTTAAAAATAACCCCACACCATAATCTCCCTCCACCAAACTTTACACTTGGCACAATGCCGTCAGAGAAGTACCGTTCTCCTGGCAACCGCCAAACCCAGATAGAGAAGTGTGATTCATAACACGTCTCCACTGCTCTAGAGTCCAGTGCCATCATGCTTTACACCACTGCATCCAGGACTTTGCATTGCACTTGGTGATGTAAGGTTTGGATGCAGCTGCTTGGCCATGGTAACCCATTCCATGAAGTTCTCTGTGCACTGTTCTTGAGCTCATCTGACGGTCACATGAAGTTTGGAGGTTTGCAGAGATTGTGTCTGCAAAAAGTCGACAACCTCTGCACACTATGCACCTCACCATCCACTGACCCCACTCTGTGATTTTATGTGGCCTACCACTTTGTGGCTGAGTTGCTGTTGGTCTAAATAGCTTCCACTTTTTTTATAATACCACTAACAGCACATAACACAGCACAGCTCGAAAACACTGCTTATGACCGGAGATTTTACACTACACAAGAGCACATTTACCTCCAAAACACAGTGGCTGCCAAGGGGATTGAGTTTTGAGAAAGTTTGGTGATTATTTCTTTCCAGAGGTTTTGTATTGGTGGACAGAGGCAAAATGTGTGGAGGTGGTCATCAATTGTGTTAAGTGTACAGTGTGTGCAAACATCCCAGTTCCTTAACAATTGTCAAGTGCTTCTAATTTCTGCCTTATACAGGTAGGCAACAGTAAAGTGTATATATATATACACACTAAGAAATAGAGGGACGAGAACGGACCTAAAAAGGTACGAAGGCTTTGTCGCTCCAGCTGTACCCTAGTGGAGTACAACATTGTACCTCTAAATCTAGGAACAATTTTGTACCTTATTGTCTGTACCTTTAGAAGAACATTTCTGTACCTCTGGTGACAAATATGTGCCTTTATGTACAGGTACAATACTGTACCCATTACAAAGGTACAAATTATGTACCCAATGAGGTACAGCTGGAGCGACATGGCTAATGGTACCTTTGAGAGACAAAAACAAACCCTTAGGTTCACAAAAATATTCTTTATTTATCAAAATGTATAATTTAACATCAGTTCATTCAGTTTAAAACAAGAAGTGAACAGAAGACAGAAGAATGTAATGTTGAAAACAAAGTACATACTGAAGGCTGTTATAAAGGCTTCACTTAGGCTCGTGCAGTGACATAACATCTACTCTACTTTCACCAGACTGGGCCCGGCACTGGTCATCACCGTCTTCCACTTATTATCCACCAGTTGAATGGTTGGATAGGGTGTAGCAGCATCTTTCTATATAAATTAAGAAAAAAATAAAAAATAAATAAATAACCAAGCAGCAAAAGACATTGTTCCAATTAATTTATGTAAAATAATTTAAAAACCTTAGTGTTAATTTACAAGTTTAAAATATTAAGTAATACAACTTTAAATATGTTAAATGGTGATCAAAATATCAATATAGTAAAAATAATTCCTTACTCGAGTCATTTTTCTTTCCTCTTCACTTATTTGAACAAGATCTTACTACAGTTCAGATGCCTACCTTTCCCAAAGTGATGTAGTGTTCAATCTTTTCTCTGAAGATGGATGGCAGGAGGATGAGTCCAGCCCTTAAGTCGATTCCTCAAATGCAAAAAAAGAAAAAAAAATCATACAGAGCGTAACTACAGCAGATCTACTTTCACATTTATTAGCAAGATGATTGTGACTACCTGGTAGATCTTCAGCCAGGGCATCTTTTCTTGCGTCATAGTACTGTTTTGCCAGCACAGACTTTCCCTGTGCAAGCTTAAGTACATTTGGCAAGACACCAGCAAAGCCGTCTTGACAGATGGCAGATGTTGAAGGGTGAATTCTGTCAACCTCATCAATACACTGTAGAATACACAAACACATTGTCAGTTATTATTGTTAAAGGCAGCTAGTAATTCAAATCTAACCAAAATAACAAAAGCTAGAAATGCAGCTTCTAGTTCAAGTAAATTTCGCTGAGTTTTTTTTTTTTAGGATAGATGGTGTAGCTGAGCTGAAGGGAGCTTTAAAGGAGACCCCACAGCTAATACAAGCCCCAAACAAAGTAGTTAAACAAAAAAAGATGGAATTACTTAGCTCTTGTGATAGTACTTCACTAAAATACTAATATTCTGAAATTGCAGAGAAGTTGGGTAACGCCCTGTGCACACAACATGCTAGGTACTGTTAGCATGTTAGTCTGAAATTTTAAATGAACGGAGACTGAGTTAGACCATGAACATGAATAGGTCAGATTACTTACCACTGAATCTTCTTGCCTCGTCTTCATTCATTTTTATTCCAGCTTTAGATATTTTTTGAATAAGTTCTTCGGTGGACAGGCAGCATAAAACCGGAGAGTCCGCCATTTTACATTTCTGGCGCCTTTTTTGTCGTCTGGGAGGAAACACCCCACCCAACACTGACTTCTACTGGTACACTTTTGTACCATTTGCTCTGACCAGTGATTTTGTACCTCTGATGGTCCAGAGTAAATCACCCCAAGGGTCCATCTCTGTACTTAGAGGGAACTTTCCTGATAAAAGTACCTTTTGGGTACAAAAATTTACCTTAATTTTTTTGTGTGTATATATATATATATATATATATATATATATATATATATATATATAACTTTACTGTTGCCTAGGTTAACTAACACACACACACATAGTACAGGTAAGAATTTAAAACTGCTTTCACCCCTGGTTTTATACAACTGTGACCATGGAAGTGATTGGAACAGCTGAATTCAATGATTTGGATGGGCAAGTGAAAATCTTTGGCAATATAGTGTATATAAGACTGCAAGGAACAGATGTTTTGCTATGTTCTTCAGGAGGGAGATTAAAAGGGCCATGCAGCAGCATGAGAGATATCTCAAGTGCCTGTATCTCTTTGAAGTGGATGTGCTTGAGCACATGTATTACAAACAAAACATAAACCACAATAACAACGAAAGATTACTACTACATGAATTTCATATGGAATACTATTGGGTCTAGTTAAAGTGTTTGGGGCGTTAAAAGATTTCTCTTTTGCTGTTACAGTTAGGCCTGTGATGTGAACTTGTGACCTGTCCAGGTTGTACCCCATCTTTCACCTTTTCTTATCTGGGATAGTTTCCAGTTTCCCCATGATCAGATAAGGAAACTGGATAAGCAGGGAAAAAAAATGGATGGATGGATGTTACAGCTATCTGTGACGCTGTGGCTTTAGACATCTTCACTTCTTTCTGTTTGTTTGTTTTATGCCAAAATAAGGTTTCTTTTATAGCTTTTAAAGGTAGCTTATCTGTTTTAATATCCTTCTTAGGAGTGCATACTTTTTTGGGATATATAAATCTACCTTGCAAGTGCTTTTTCCTTTTGATATGGCTTGATATAAAGACCTGCATAAAGCCCATTAAGTGCGTTTTATGTCTTCATGGGCCACTCTCTAAATGTCATGGTCCGTGAACTATTCTAGGGTTTGGGATACTTTGGAGTTTTGAATTCTCATCTGTCACTGGGTGTTTCTTGTTCGGTTTCATTGTGGCTCTGTGCTCCTAGTTTTTGGTTATTGTTTGAGGTTTTGATTTCTATTTACACTGAAGAATTCAAACCAGCTTTTGAGAGCTTGAAAAAGAAGGCAGCTGGACTTCTTTAGGTTTGTGAAGACGTTTCAATTCTCATCCAAGAGGTTTTTTAGTTCTAAAACAACTGCTAGAGAGTCTCAGGTAACCCACTTTTTCCACACCTTGGCTCATGTTATGTCTTACATGATCACTAGTGGGTCAGTGTGGGCCAACCCTTAGGACCACCACCAAAGTGGACAGCCCCCACTAGGGGTTCATTACCTTGGACTCTCTAGCAGTTGTTTTAGAACTGAAGAAGCCTCTTGGATGAGAGGTGAAATTTCTGCACAAACCTTTTTCAGGCTCTCAACACTACCATGACCTTGAGGATTTGTTTTGTATGCGTGTTTAGTTCCCACAGTGTTCCTGTTGTATCATGTTCAGTCTAGTTCAGTACTGTTTCTTTGCTTAGTAATTGTCCTTTGGGTTATTTCTTGTTTTACTTTAGCAGTTAGTTGTCTTTTGTGCCTTGCTTTGATTTTTGCTTCCCCCTAGTGATTGTCTTGATTGTATACAACTGTGTCTTACCCCAGCTGTTTCCACATCCCCCAGGTGTATTGTACAAATTGTCTTCTCCTTCCCCAAGTCTTTGTCATAGTGTCTGTGTATGTTCTCCTGCACTTGGATTTTGAGTTCTGTGCTTTTTTTTTTTTTTTCGCTTTCACTTAGTTTTGGCTTTTGTTCTGGACTTGGCTTACAGCCCAATGAAGCACCCTTTTTTGTGCTTAACTCCTGCATCTGGGTCCTTCACTTCACAACCCATGACAGAAAGTTATTTCTTTCTTTTTTTATGCAACCACTAGCTTTTATTTCTTCAACCTTGAAGTGTTCCAACCACACAAATGCTCTGTGCTTTAGCAGTTAAGTACTTAAGCTGCATTAAAGCTCAACACTGAAGTAATGCTTTTCAAATCATTAATCATTAATTGTAAGTCACGTATTAGCAGGACTACTGAACCCAAAATGTATTAATGCAGAACAATTTTTTTTCTGTATCACTACAACAAATGCACAGTACTGATGCTTTATTATTAAGGCTTTATATCATGTTTTAGTTATCACTTTTCACTTTTTTAATTTGTATCCTAAGTCATTTAGTCACTTTTATGTCATAATGCTACAGCATTATGTCATACAGCATATCATACTGCATATCACAGCTTAATTAATAATATGATGCAATTTTGCATAACATACAAATTCATAGTGTGTATTTGTTTTTTTGGTTCTTTTATTTTTTGTGACAGATACAAACTCATACTTTGTATCTATTTTGTTTGCTTTTGCAACAAATACAGACTCATAGTGTTCATGCCATATTGTTTCTAGATAAATATGTTGGGTCTCAAATAGCCGACAAAGGCTCTGAACTATTGTTGTGTTGATGAGGCGATAAGTTCTAAATCTACTAGAAGACTGACACAGTGTGGTGAAAAGTGGGACATACTTTCCAGGTTTAGTGACATTTTACAATTATTATTATAGTTTTCATCCATGGGATAATAGTATATAATTGGCTAAATATATATAAAAATGTAATTCCATTAATGTAATTCCTTGTTTAACAATTTAATTTTATTTGTTTGTGTCACCCTGTTGTTTTTTTTTAACTAGGTCTTTATTAACTGTTCCATTTGCGCCGTCGGTAAACGGCTCCGTTGCGGTGAAACCATTGCTCTTTTGGAGTTATGACGGATGCTGCAGATGACCTGCTGCTCTACTGTAAAATGCATACAAGGCAAGCCCGTGCAGGGCTGTCCAAGAAACCCCATCGACGAGACAAAACTCGAGGCGTGAACGTGGCAGCCATTTTACATCATCAAGAGTGAATGACTGAAGCCGGACCAGTGCCGGGAGTTTTACACTTTTCTCTCTTTTTTCAGTATCACATTTATCTTCCTAAATAATCAGCACCATACACGTTGGTGTGCCAGCGGCAGGTAGGGCGAATGCTTGTAATTGATAACGTCATTACTGCTTAATTGACTGCTAAAAAAGTGTGAATCGTGCGGTGCTGTTTCAAACAATGTGGAAACTGGTGGTGGTTGGGAACGAGTTCTCCAGACCGGCTTTTTGAAAATGGACTCTTCCTATGTGGCGGCACGTTGACAGACCACGCATTCAGCAGGCTAAACCTCTAGCTTTCAAGGCCCCGTTGAATCTAATTGTATTTAAAAAGTCATGCTTTGTTAATTGGCTAAGTCCGTATCGACAAATGACGTTGTAACAATGGCCTCACTGAAATTCCGTTCGAATTAGCATGCTAGCTTAGGCTAACCCATTTTGACAGATCACGAAAATGACATGCTCATTGTCATTGTATGCTAACAGCACTTAGCTGGCAAAGGCCGGTTATACTAGAAAGAAGTGGCGATTATCCCTTACTACTGTGTTAATACACATGCTTACGTTCTACTAAAAGGATAACTGTAGCTGCATTCGTAGTAAATGCATACAAGCGCCTCATGTTATTGTCCCGATTAATGCCACTTAGCTTGATTGTTGAAACATTAGCTCTGCAAACTAGCCCGCTAGCTAGTTAGCTTCAACGTGTGCGAGTCGGTCCCTCCCCGCTAAACCTAACATTATGGTAGAAGTTTGAGGTGAGACGGGGGAGGGATAATTAATTTCTATCAATTTAATAATGTTAAGAGGTTAACAATTCAAGAGGGCTTGGTAAATGGGTTACACGTGAATTTCACGTAGTTGAAAGATTTTTTACCACAGAGAAAGCACGTGCTTACCCATACGAGATTAATTAGCAGTCAGTATAGCATATCGATTCGACAATATGAGCTTCTGTTAACGTTAGGCCAAAACATAAGATTGCTGTCCACGTTTTGCTGAGTCTGCTGTTGCCAGATAGATTGTGACCGGTGAGCAGGTTGTTTGCTGCCTTTAGTACCCCCAGAATCTATCCATACAAAGGAAATGGGAGGTAGTGTTTGGGTTGGTCATGAACTCAAGTGCTTATTTTAGTGTAACAGTACCTGCTGCACAAGTATAAACAAAATGCTAAAGGGTGCATAGTTGCTCATTGGTCAGTCACCGGAAACCGGGGCTCACTCTCTGATGGAACACGTGTATCAGCTATCTATCCCGTGCTGAAGTCAGCAGTGAGAAGGTAAGCTAACATGTAATTTAGAGACCATAGCAGACAGGGCTTCCACACTAGCAGCGACCAAGCAGGCTGAGATTCGGGCGTTAGCGCGTAAACTTGGCTCCGTTTGTTCAACTTCTTTAGCCCAGGACAAGCCAGGATGAAAATACTGCCACATGGCCACAAACCTCTAGGTTCTACTTTTTTACAGTATGCAGCTGAGCTGAAGTCTACTGAGAATGTATGTCTTGCACACACTGCCTATATCAGGCGTTGGAACTTGTAGTTCATGCGAGTGCTAAGTCAAGATAGTGAAAAGTCTCCAGACTGTGAAGGACCACATAACCATCAGCACCTGTCAGCATCTCCTTTTTTTTTTTTTTTTTTTGTTTGTTTGTTTGTTTGTTGTTTTGTTTTTTTAATAATTGGGGTTCATTAATTTGAAAGTTGGGCTTCAGCAAAGTTTGCAACTGGTACAAAGATTTTTGTGTTTTTTAAATGAATTGACTGACAAGTCTGAGACTTCAAACTCTCTTGAACACATCCCAGTTGTTGCCCTTGACCCAGGATTAATTTGGCTCATTGCATTTACACAGATTTCTGGAGACATGGCCACAGAACATATTAATGGAAATGGTCCAGAAGAACCAATGGACACCTCTGCAGTTACCCATTCTGAGCACTTCCAGACTTTATTAGAAGCTGGTTTACCACAGAAAGTTGCTGAAAAACTAGATGAAATTTACCTAGCAGGTAAGGCACTATGAATACTCTTGCATATTCAGTATGCAAATTTTTGTTTAGCAATTTCTTGCATGTATTGTCATTTTATCACATTTTTGAATGGGGGAATTGGGATCCTGAAGCAACTTTTTGTGGTTTCCTACCAAAATGGGTACTGCAGTGCTACAGAATATTAAATTACACATTACCAGAGAGAAAATGTGTAAATGATTGCAGCATTTGCATTCCCAACATGGTTGCATGATCACTGGTGTCAGGGCGAATGAATTCTCTCTCTCTCTGGGAGTCTTTTGATGAGCCTATTCAGTATCGCCATTCATTTCTGAGAGGTTTCTCTGCATCCCATAAAATTATAGCAGAGCAGTGACTAAGTAGGACACCAACTACAGCTTAAATAACTGTTGATTTGGTCAGATTTTTAGTAGAAGTTCAAATGGAGATGAGCTCTATTGACACATTTTGGGGGGGTCATTTTAGGACTTGTTTGGTTGGCCATATCTAGAAAAAGTACTGGTCTGGCCTTTTCAGCCAGATGGGACTGAGGCAGAAACAATGGCAGCAGCTGTCTGGTGTATGGCTGCCTGGGACAGGTGACAGCCTCTCCATAAAGGAGAATGTAGACTGGCTCATTAGAAACTCCCAGCTACAGTATAGAGGGGCACGGGCATATCGAGTTGCACTGTCACATCTGTTGTGATTAGTTCTGCAAAAACTTGCTGGTTGGGGAGTCAAGTAAAGACTGACTACTGAATACAGCTCTATTAGATTATGCTCGTCCCGCTCCTCACTCTTCTAATTGTAGTAGTCATTATTAATTCATTACATTGGTTGTACAAAATAATCCCCATTTAAATACTTCACTTGGGTACTTGGCATTTTACTATAAATGCCCAGTTTTTTTTTTCTTATTAGTGGCTCACAATTTCTGTGTGTGTGTGTGTGTGTTGTCCAACCTCCAGGTTTGGTGTCACACAGTGATTTAGATGATCGAGCAATTGAGGCGCTGAAAGAATTCAACGAGGAAGGTGCTCTCCAAGTCCTTTTGCAATTCAAGGACAGCGACCTCTCACATGTTCAGGTATGCATGTGGTACTGTTGGTTTAATTTAGTTAATTTTGAGTGCCTTTAATACAAAGTCAAAATCACAGTGTAGTGTGATTAAGTAACAGCATTATGTTGAATTGTGCAACTACACAATAGGTATTAGTTGACATTGATCTACTCTACAAGATGCCCTTCCAGTTCCTTCTGCCTGCTCATATTCAAGGACAAATTGAATATTGTGATCTTTTTTTTTTGCAGTGATATTAAAATTTTTGTAATTATTGTTTAATCCTATTTAAATTGGTTTTCTTTCAGAACAAAAGTGCCTTTCTTTGTGGCGTGATGAAGACGTACCGACAGAGAGAGAAACAAGGGACCAAAGTGTCAGACACCAACAAAGGACCAGATGAAGCCAAAATCAAAGTGAGAACTGATGGTTCATTTAAAAATTTGCATTGAAGCTAATTTCATGCTTCAATTGTCTCTTGTGACTAATGAATGTTTTTTGAGTGCAGAAATGTGTGTATTTGTTATTTCTAAGATGTTGGAATACAAGCTGCATTTGTGATAACTGATAATACCTTTAATTTGGCCCCCCATTTTTTATTTTTATTTTTTTTATTTTTTTTTTACTTGTTAGGCTTTGCTAGAGAGGACTGGCTATACACTTGATGTGACGACAGGACAGAGGAAGTATGGTGGTCCCCCACCAGACTCTGCCCACTCAGGGGCACAACCCACCATCGGTACAGAGGTATGGAACTTTAACTGGTTCTTTTATATTGTTCAGTCATCAGTTTAAAATGCTGGACTTTAATTATTGACAAATTTGTTGGACCAAGTGCAGTTATGTATTATATGGTATCCAAATGATGAGACTCTGTTGTCTGCTGTAGTAACCACGGTTACACTGATAGTTTACCGCTAAGAGCTGACTGGATACCATTTACCAGAATGCTAATTACCTTTATTTGTGCCTCACATATTGAATTAAAACTTTGATCTCATGTACCATATTTCCTTTTCCCATCAACCTGGCAGATTTTTGTAGGAAAAATCCCCAGAGATCTTTTTGAGGATGAGCTGGTTCCACTGTTCGAGAAAGCTGGCCCCATATGGGACTTGCGCCTGATGATGGATCCCCTCAGTGGCCTGAACAGAGGCTATGCCTTTGTCACTTTCTGCACTAAAGAAGCTGCACAGCAGGCTGTCAAATTGGTAGGTCTACTGTACTCTAATTATGACCAGAAAGTGAATTGGGCTGTGGCTTTGTTTTAACAAAATAGCCTTTTCAGTTAGAGAACAAAGGAGTCTTATGTAGCATACAAGTGCATGTGGAACATGTTTGCCAATGGTGAAGAAACACCTCAAAGCACCAGTTATGCAGACTTGACCCCCCCCATTTTTTTTTTCCTCTTTTTTTTTTTTTTTTTTTCTGTTGTTGTTTATTTGTGTCTTATACTATCCTGCATCCTTCTGCAGTGCAACAACAATGAAATTCGACCAGGCAAACACATCGGTGTGTGCATCTCTGTGGCCAATAATAGACTGTTTGTTGGCTCCATCCCCAAGAGTAAAACGAAAGAGCAGATTGTTGAAGAATTTGCAAAAGTAACAGGTGAGCAAACATTTTTAACTTTTTTTCCATCTGCATTCATTTCCATTCTGCATCTATCTTGAAATGGGTTTCCCTGAGCTTGTAGTTTTAATTCGAGTCAATGCACATTTGCAGGTGAAACTTGTCCAGTAAGCGTTTTTAAAACATTTTTAGTTCCAAATGATGATCTCATTACTGTACTTGAGTGATTCACATTACTCTGAAGGTTTACCGCTAAGATCTGAGTGGACACAAACTACAGAAAAATTTGTTTTAAAGTTTTATTTCTTTGATTTTGATCAATTTATATTGCTGCATTTGTGGCTGTTTTTTCAAACAGCAGGTTGATCCAGCTGTGTTTTCAATAGAAAATTTTACTTAACTGCTTCTTCTCCTAAGCTCTCCACTGTTTCTCATCTCTACAGAGGGTCTAAATGATGTCATATTGTACCACCAGCCAGATGACAAGAAAAAGAATCGGGGCTTTTGCTTCCTTGAGTATGAAGACCACAAGACAGCAGCTCAGGCCCGCCGCCGACTAATGAGTGGCAAGGTCAAAGTCTGGGGAAATTTGGTTACAGTGGAGTGGGCTGATCCCATTGAGGACCCAGACCCAGAAGTCATGGCCAAGGTAAAGCACAGGACCAGTCATCAGTAGTGAAAAGTTGTGTATCCGCGCACAGAATTTCTTTTGATGTCTGCATTTGTTTGGAGCTGCTCCCCATTTCTACAAGAAAAAAGAAAATATGTTTGTCTTTTCCTAGGTCAAGGTGCTGTTTGTCAGAAACTTGGCGAGCACTGTTACAGAAGAGATACTTGAAAAGACCTTTAGCCAGTATGGCAAGCTGGAGCGAGTGAAGAAGTTGAAAGACTACGCCTTTATCCATTTTGAGGAAAGAGAGAGTGCTGTGAAGGTATGAAGGAAACGACTTGGAGCACCTTCATTATGTTGTGATTTTGTTTGAAAGGTATTTCAGTATTGTCTTGATTGAATGTCACAGGCTTTGGCTGATCTTAACGGCAAAGACCTTGAAGGAGAGCATATTGAAATTGTCTTTGCCAAGCCCCCTGACCAGAAGAGGAAAGAACGCAAAGCCCAGAGACAAGCCGCTAAAACACAAATGTAAGCAAGAGCCCTGCAATTCAAAGTAGGCTTGTGCTGTGTGTAATTAAGCCAATGACCTTTTAACCAGACAACTGTCAAATTTAAAATGTTATGTAGCAGGACAGCTTCCTGATGGGAACTCTGTATCCTCCCTCAGGTATGATGAATACTATTATTACGGGCCCCCTCACATGCCACCACCAACAAGAGGCAGAGGACGAGGCGGTCGGGGAGGTTATTCTTATCCTCCTGATTATTACGGCTATGAAGACTATTATGATTACTATGGATATAATTACCACAACTACCGGGGCGGCTACGATGACCCATACTATGGCTATGAGGACTTCCAAGTGTCTGGGAGAGGAAGAGGAGCAAGGGGAGGAGTCCGTGGCAATGCCAATCAGACCAGGGGCCGCGGTGCTGTCACACCGAGGGGACGAGTTGGCTTCTCCCAACGAGGAGGCCTCGGAACAATCAGAGGTAAATATCTATTTATAGAGGTAAATTTCTATTTTTAGTGAAAATTTTTTTGATTTGTGCTTTTTTTTTTCTTCTTTTTTTAAATAAATTTTAAGTCTTGAGTTTCACAGAAAAGAATGAGAAATTTTCTGATAGTGGGTCAAAAATGTAAGCAGTGACATGGATGAACTGAAAGTGAAAGCAGCTGTAGTTAAAAGCTAAGTGTGATTGTCTTCAAATGATTTTGGTATTGTGAAGAACTACTTAAAAAAACAAAACAAAAAGCTACAACTGCTTTTGTCTCATAACTAATCTGACAGGTGTCGTATTTCAGAGCAGTCAGCTTGTTTACCAGCAGACTGGGTCATTCACAACATAATGTATTTTTAAGGCCAGCTGAGGCCCACACAAATGGCATGATGTCAATCTAAATGTCTGATTTATGGCAAGTGTGCACAACACTGGTTTCCTGTACTAATTTTATCTTTCTTCTTATTGGTTCAGCAGGGAAAAGGGGCCGAGGGCGGTCCTGACCTGTCACAGTGGATACTGACTTGATATGTGGGGTTACACCGTAAGCTGCAATGGATGTCGAAACAACAAGCATGAGAAAAAGGTCCAATGATATTCCAGCCTTACAAGAAGAAGCATCTCCCTTCCTCTATATTTTAACTCACTTTAGCCCTTTTCAGACAATGCATAACCATAATCTTAGTGGTGACATTCTGTCGATCAGACATGGGTCACTGTTCCTCATGGCATCATTCAGACATGCCCATGCTGTGAAAGAAGAAAGCCACGGTACATGCACAATAATGCATGGAAAAGAATTGTTGCTTTATGGCAACACATTTTGTCAGCATCAACTCAAAATGTAACCACACTTTTGAATGCTCTCTCTCTTTCTCTGTGCTGTTAAGCTCTGTACCCTGCCTCTTCCACTTAGGGTCTGCGGTATATCTCTTCTGGATTGGAAATGATGAAAATGCATCATGAAGAAATGTCTTAATCTTAATGCAGATTGGAAACAGAAGAGATAAAATGTCATAGTGTAAGTTTTTGCTGTTGAAATCTGAGTGGACAGAGCAGTTCAGAGATCGTAGATGTGAACAGTCAAAATCTTGGGTTTGCCCATCCGTTAATGTTGCTGCACACACTTGAGCCTTGCGCTGTGTTGCAAATCTTGTTACTAGGCCCAACCTAGTAAGCTTACCAATGCAACTTTTATGGAAACCTGGGTGCTCGTTCAAACACGAAGCCACCACATTCAGATTATTGGAGAGTAGCGCATGTCCGAAAAGGGCTTTACTTTTTTGTGTTTTGAAACTGCCACCTTATAAAATGAACGGAGGAGTCTGAATACTTGCCACAGCCTCTTTGCTCTAAGTCCCTGTTCCTAGACCTGATTTACAGGGACTTATGAATTGCCCTTACAATCTACCCCTTCCCTGTCCCTGAACATGCCATTTTTTTTTTTTTTTTTTTTTTTTTTTTTTTTTTTAAATGAATGACGAAATTGCACTTTTTAAGTTCTTAGGTTTGAAGTGGCTCAAAGGAGCTTGATGCTATTGTATATTTTTGTGCTAATCGCAATTTTTATTGTCGGAATATCCATGTTAATCTTAATTGTTTGATCTGGATGTTTGAAAGAGAACATTTGCAGGGTTTTAGGGTGTACCCACCTGGCATGGATAAGTCAGGCATTCCAGGAAAGTGGTTCTTTTCAGAACTTGTCTTTAAAGGGTTGGTTGACTACCTCAGTACAGAGGACTAAACTACCCGGCCTGTACTGTAAATAGGGAAACTATATTGATGAAAGCAGGGCTTGTTTTCATATAAAATATGCACAAGAGCTGCAGCGCAAAAACGATGTACTTAATGTAATATAGTCCTTTTAGCTGCAGCTCTGCAGACTGCAAACAGTCACACCGGGCATGCAAAACAATCTCATATGATGAGTCTAAACAAGCCCTGCTTTTATCCTATTTTGAACTGAATTAGCCGCCTTGCTTCTTCAGAGTATGTAGTTACTGGTTGTATAGTTTTTCGGAAAATGTTACTTTTGTAAAGGCTTCAACATCACAGGCATCCAACTGCCTTTGATTTAAAAAAATAAAAAATAAAAATTTAAAAAAACAAACAAAAGTAAAGCCCTGCAGTGTCCCTTTTGTGCCACTGTATTCTTCCAGTGGGTTTGTTTTTATATCAATACATCACATTTTCAGACAGCATCAGAATAATGTAAAAGAGGCTAATCCAATCCTTCATCTCATAAGATCATGTTAATCTTGAATGATCCCTCCCCATTACAGCAACTATATAGAAGATCTTTGGAGTTAATCTTAATGGATGCCATATTGCCCAGCCAGTGAGCATGTGTGCCTAACATTAGCTGCTATGGTTTGGTGAGGGATCATGGTCTCATAGTGGTAGAAGGGATACTGCAGTGAACGATTTCTACTTCCAGGTATAGCATAAAGGAAACTGCTCTTCAATCCCAGTTTTCTATACAGTTAACTCCCTCAGTAAAATCATAACAACCACCTTTTGAAAAAAAAAAAAAAGTTAGCAGTTTTAAACTATTGTTGGTGGCCAACAACGTTTTTTGCATTCCTGCAAATAAATTGTTTTATACTGTAAAATGGAGGTGAGTGTAACTTATTTTTGTAATAAAGTTTTTGATTTTTCTCTGTGTCTTACTCTTTTGATTAAAAACCTTCATGAGGTGCAAGGATTTTAATAATGGGATGTATATAAAGTGACAACTTTGACATTTTTGTTTTTCGTATTTTAACCTTGCTAGATTTTGAATAACATTTTCCAAAGTGGGTGGACAGGCACATGAAGGAGATATCTATATACATATATATAATGTGTGTATAAATGTATAAGGTATATAGGGAAGTCAACACATATCAGATGCAGGCATACATCCACAGTATTAGTGCCCTGAAACAAGTTACTATAGCAAATACTACTTACTGCGTGCAACGATGTGTCAGTTTTACTGTTAACACTGAACTACAGCCGGAGTTTTAGGCATTTAGTAAGGACAACGTGAGTGATGGAGCTGCTACAATAGTTGTAGGTTAACCCAGTTTCTGTCCAAAAACGCAGTTCCCTGTGTTTCTTTGTGCATTTGCCTTCAAAATGTCATTGTAAGCTGTTTACCACACACAGAAATCACTGCTACTTCGCCTCGAGTCTGTTAAATATGAAATTAATGCAAATAATGGCCGCTCCACTCCGGGATTCGTCTCCTTGATCCGGGCACCTTGGCGTGTGTGTTTCGCCTTTTTTTTTTTTTTTTTTTTAAGGGGAATATGTGGCTGACATACTTGTTATCCTGTAGCTAAAACTACAGGAGCCAGTAGCAGCTACTGCTGCTGGGAGCGCAGCGGAGGTGACATCACGCGTCTCCAGCGCTGCTCCTCAATGGATAACTGTGCCAGTGAGAGGACCGCGGCCATTAACCAAACAGCAGCCTATCAGAGTTTCAGGACAGTCCGTGCACAAATGATGCTGTGTAATTACCACTAATCCTGCTGTCGCTCACAGCTGTACGCGGCTCTCCGCCTATCCTGCGCTGGTGCTCCAAATAGGCAACCTGCTTATATTTTTTTCTGCAAAATCATTATGGTGTCGCTCGTGAACCACAGTGAAAAATGGCCCATAACGTCCGCCGTACACTTACAGTAAGTGCTTGCGTCGATAGGTTAAATCACTGCAACCTGCTATGTATGTAAAGCAAAACAGCTCGATAAAAAAATACCATGACTTTGAGCTAGACTCTGTGTCGCTGCTACACGCCCTTATTTATTTGCAGCCTGCGGCCACTTCATAGTGCGTTCTTTATTCTTTACAGTAATAATATGCAATAGGCTGGATGTTCACAAACGAAGATGGGATGCATCCGGGCTTATCTGCATAAAATAAGACGCAGGATGAAGCTGGACCGGCTCAGAGAGCTTGGCCGACAGTATCCAGTCTTCTGCTTTCTGCTGCTGGTCCTGCTTCTGTCCACTGTGCTTTTAAACAGGTAAATAGTTCACTGTCACTCGATTAATGCCTCTTCACAGGCAAACCTGTAGCCCAATCAATTTACTTAATAGTTTACCGTGTTCTTATTCATTTATACCATATGTTTTCCTTTCTTACAGATATATTCACATTATAATGGTGTTCTGGTCCTTCCTGGCTGGAGTTGTTACTTTCTACTGTTCACTGGGGCCGGAGTCTCTGCTGCCTAACATCTTAGTATCCATTAAACCAAAAACTAAGGTTTGTCAGAAAGTAACTGAACAAATTAGGAGGACATAGTCTCCAAACTGAGTGCCACAAATGATGGAAATATGTGTAATATGTGTCATTTGTTTTGAAGCTTGCTGTTGCTTATGCATGGGATGCATAAGCGGTCTGGCCACAATAATTAGACTCAAAAGCTGCAGCAGTGCTTAATCTAGCTTTTAACTTTCTCCTGTAGTCATACGAGCAGGAGCTGTTTCCACTGGGCCACAGCTGTGCTGTTTGTGGAAAAATCAAGTGCAAAAGGCACAGGTGAGTGACCTGGTCATTGATTGACAGATGTTGACTAGTGTTTTATTGAAATTGAAATAATATTTATTTCAGCAGTAGTTATGCTAATTTACTATAGTTATGCTAATATAGTAAATGCGTAACAGATTATAGATTATCTGTGGCCATGTCATGTTACTACATATCCTGTGTAACCTCATTACTAGGTTGTCAGCAATACAGTTACCTGCATATAAGGCCATGGGAGATTTAGCAATGCCATCTAGTGGTAAGACTGGATCCGTCTGCCTTTCTCTGATGATAATACTGGATTTTTCTTTTCTTCCTTTATTTTGTTTATGTTCATATTCATAGACCAACTCTGTTACTGGAAAACTATCAGCCGTGGCTTGATTTGAAAATTCCTTCTAAAGTGGATGCCTCTCTTTCAGAGGTAATAGAGATATTCATTAAACACGTTATCTTTTTTCTCTTTAAATGATCATAAAATTAATCTATTTAAATTATGTTACAATAAAATCTATTTATTATTTTAGATTCTAGAGCTTGTTCTGGAAAATTTTGTATATCCTTGGTATAGGTAAGATTTCCTTCCTTTCTTCCTTCCTTCTCTCCTTCCTCCAAGGTTCAAACTGCGATGTAATATGTCCTGCGAAGTGACTGGACAGATCTTTTTCTTTCAGAGACATCACAGATGACGAGGCATTTGTCGACGAGCTGAGAGTGACCTTGCGTTTCTTTGCAGCCGTGCTGATTCGTCGGACCCAGAAGGTGAGAGTTAGACTCTATAAAGTTCAAAACTTTGAATGTTTCCACCCAGTATTAGTCATTTTTAAACACATTTGTCTCTCTCAGGTGGATGTGGCATCCCTCATCACAAAAAAGCTCCTTAAAGTTTCCATGAAGCACATTGAAATTATTAGCAAAGCAAGGCAGAAGGGTATTGCAGACATAATCATACAGTGCAACCTTTATATTTTTATCATAAAAAAAACCCCAAGCAAATTGTTTTTGATTTCTTCTGCAGTAAAGAACACAGAGTATCTCCAACAAGCTGCCCTGGAGGAATATGGCCCTGATCTCCACATGGCTCTTCGCAATCGTAGAGATGAGTTGCTCTACCTAAGGAAGCTGACTGAGGTGCTTTTCCCCTACATCTTGCCACCCAAGGCTACAGACTGCAGGTAACCCACTGCTTCAGAAATAAAGGCTGTGTACTCTGACCATATATTTACCCAAAAAAGTCACAACATGAATGCATAGCATGATTCCACTACATAAGGATCATTTTTTTATTTCCTGCTGCTGTATCTCTTCACTTGTCTAGATCTCTTACTCTCCTGATAAGAGAAGTTTTGGCTGGTTCTGTCTTCCTTCCTTCAATGGACTACTTGGCTGATCCTGTGAGTGTAGAATAGAAATCCAAGAGCTGGTTTTACTTAAAGGCCTCTTTGGATGCATTTTGCCATTCTAACAGAACATGTCTTTTGTAGTCTGGTAATCAGTGCTAATGTGCAGTATTTTTTATTTTTCAGGACACAGTGAATCATTTAATTTTGATATTTATTGACAACTCCCCTGTAAGTATATACAGAACAGAGTGTCATTTACACTTACTGGTCACTGTTAGGTACACCTTGCTAGTACGGGGTCAGGCCACCCTTTCACCTTCAGAACTGCCTAGTTCTTCATGGCATAGATTCAACAAGGTGCTGGAAAAATTCCTCAGAGATTTTAGTCCATATTGACATGATGGCATTACACAGTTGCTGCATATTTGTCAGCTTAACATCCATGATGTGAATCTCCTGTTCCACCTCATCCCTAAGCTGCTCTATTGGATTAAGATCTGGTGACTCTTGAGGCTATTTGAGTACAGTGAAGTCTTTGTCATGTTCAAAAAATCAGTTTGAGATGTTTTGAGCTTTGTGATGTGGCATGTTATCCTGCTGGAAGCAGCAGAAGATGGGTACACTATAGTCATAAAGGGATGGACATGGTCAGCAGCAATAATCAGGTAGGCTGTGGTGTTTAAACAGTGCTCAGCTGGTACTAAGGGGCCCAAAGTGTGCCAAGAAAATATCCCCTACACCATTACAACACCACCAGCAGCAGCCTGAAGTGTTGATACGAGGCAGGATGGATCCACGCGTTCATGTTGTTTATGCCAAATTCTGACCCTACCATCTGAATGTAGCAGCAGAAAGAAACTCATCAGACCAGGCAATGCTTTTCCAGTATTCTTTTGTCCAATTCTGCTGAACCTTGGTGTGTTCTTCTGCTGCTGTAGCCCATCTGCTCCAAGGTTTTACATGTTGTGCATTCAGAGATGCTCTTCTGCATACCTTAGTTATAACCAGTGGTTATTCGAGTTACTGTAGCTTTCCTATCAGCTCAAAGCAGTCTGATCATTCTCTTCTGACCTCTGGCATCAACAAGGTGTTTTCACTCATGTAACTGCTGCTCACTGGATATTTTCTCCTTTCTGGACCATTCTCTGTAAACTTTAGAGATGGTTGTGTGGGAAAATCTCAGTAGATCAGCAGTTTCTGAAATACACAGCTCAGCCCATGTTGCACCAACAACCATGCCACATTCAAAGTTATTTAAATCAGCTTTCTTCTCCACTCTGACACTCAGTTTGAACTTCATCAGGTCATCTTGACCATGTCGACATGCCTAAATGCATTGAGTTTAGGTATGTAGCCATGATTAGATATTGGCATTACCAAGCGGTTGAACAGGTGTACCTAACAGAGTGATCAGTGAGTGTATATTCTGTGTATATAAATGTATTGCTGCAGAGTGTATTTAATTTATGGGTGAAAAAGATAAGCATGTTTCCTGCCTTGTCCCCACCAGCCCGAAGAAGCCACAGAGCCCACTTCAGCACTGGTTCCTTTCCTACAGAAGTACTCTGATCCTCGCAACAAAAAGCCCTCAGTAAGCATTTTCTTTGATCTAAGAGAGTGAAGTTAATTAAAATCTTAAAAAAAAAAAAAACTGAATCACTTTCTGCCTTTGAAATATAAAACCCAATCACAATGTGTAGTCGGTCTATAGGACTGAGTAAGCTTAAAAGAAGTAAAAGACTGTTGCAACAAATGGTTTATAGAGTACTGTATGTGTATACTAATCTGTTTTTCTTACTCTCATATCAGGTGCTGAAGCTGGAGTTGAAGGAAATTCGAGAACAGCAGGACCTTCTCTTTCGTTTTATGAATTTCCTAAAGCAAGAAGGAGCTGTCCATGTCCTCCAGTTCTGTCTTGCAGTTGGCAAGTCTGGTCAAATCTGGTTATTTTTATTACTAAAAACTCTTAACTTTGCTTTAATTTGTGCCCTACCCATCGTGGGATAAGTGTTACCTAAATTAATGACTCAGTTATATAAACAGCATTTTTTACTATAGCCCCCTTTGCACCCTCAACAACTCACCCCATCTGAATTTATCAAGAAAAATCATCCCTCATGGGTGCCACAGTTATACATCCTGTGAGAGTGAGATTGTGATGTCTGACTCTCTTAACTTCTCAGAGGAATTCAACGACAGGATTCTGTGCCCAGAGCTGTCTGATTCAGAGAAGATGATGCTCCACAAGGAGGTGAAGAAGATCTACGAGACCTACTGTTTGGACGAGAGTGTTGACAAGATCCGTTTTGACCCCTTTATAGTGGAGGAAATACGCAACAGTATGTGATGGGAGTCATTAGTGAAAGGAAAATGTCTTAAACGTACACACAATTATTTACTAGGCCTGCCTTCAGGAGTATGCATGCTTACTAACTTTTATGTGTTTTTGTTGAATGTCCCAGTTGCTGAGGGTCCATATGGTGACGTGGTGAAACTGCAGACCATGAGGTGCTTGTTTGAAGCCTATGAGCACGTCCTCTCTCTTCTGGAAAATGTTTTCACCCCCATGTTCTGTCACAGTGATGAGGTTAGCATCGACACCTCAGTGGAAACCACTAAACTTATTGTCACCCAGCTTGATTTTCAGATTTCCATATAGACCTTTATAAACTACTTCTTTTAGCAGAGACTGAATGTTAATTTCTTGCCTTTAGTGTTTTTATTGTCTCAAATGTAACAAAAACTATATCTGCAAAATGCTTAAACTTAAGCTCATTTGGAATTTGTCGACTCAGTCTCCTCTTTCAATCTCTCAGCTACCAACTGCTATCAGCCCTGTCATCAATACCAGACGCACAACCGACCAATGAGCCAGCACTGGCATTATGCCAAGCTGCCACGCCAAATTTCACCCCTCAGAAGCGATTTCATTGAATGCAGCTGGGTGGACCAGAGCTCAGCCATTGTTCAGAGCACTCCACAGCTCTGTGTAAATAGAGTGTCTGGATAACAATATGAGATTGTTTTCTACTTAGTTGCCACTCCTCTTCCTACTCCTAAATAAACTAATGAATTATTATTTAAGCATTAAAAGATCAATAGTTCCTTCAGTTCAGCTCGTATACTGTGCTGTTCCATATGCATCATTTGATTGCTGTGACCTTTTCTTCTTTTTCTTTTCCATCTTTTTCTGCAGTACTTTCGGCAGCTTCTCAGAGGGGCCGAGTCCCCTGCCAGGAATTCCAAAATGAGCAGGTAGGTTTTACTTTACCGCTTGTTATGTTTATGTGTACCAAAATAAAAGTTTAGCATAATGGTACACAGGTGGACTTTTAAAAATATAGAAAGAGAAAACGGTGCAAACACAAAACGATTCACTGTTAACTAAGATTTGAGGCAGACAGTAAACTTCTGTATTTGCTTCCACGTCCAGCCCAATTTTGTATGATGTTCCTTATTGACCTTACATAAATCCCTGTATCCCCACAGCCCCTGCAATATGATATACCATGCGCCAGCTGCGCCATATATAAACATAAATTCACCTTAAGCTCATTTTCAGTACAAATACAAGCTGTAAACTAGCAGCCCATTTTTTTTGTGTTGCCACTTCACATCTTATATTCAACTGTTGCAGTATAATTGTAACTAAACTGAGCTCAGGGAGCAACTGTAATGTTTTCTATCACGGGGTGTGGTGTGTATGTGGCCATGGGGCCCTGCCACTAACTCCTTGTGCATATTGTTCCAGAAATAGCCTCAGTTTGGATGACATTCGGTGAGTACAAGGCATCAATGTGCTGATCAGAACAGTGGCTGGCTGAATAGTGCTGCACGCAAGATACAAAAAAAAAAAAAAAACACTTCATACTTGCCTAAAGATAAAGATGCGCTGCCTTTTTAACAGAATTACCATACCCTGGGCCCACAGCAGTCAAGGAGGGCTTCAGTTCAATAAGCGCTAGTTGATAAGATGATAATGATATATAATTTTAGCACCCATCTCATTTTCACCCCTAAATACATGTTTTATTTGGTGAGTGTGCTGTAGCTGCAAAAAGAGGGAACACTGAGAAAACTGACCTTAATGAGCTACTCATAGCATGTGTCATCAGTGCTTGTAAGCTGATAAAACTAATCAGGAGTAATGGAGGTTTAGGCTTTAGTTTTTATGATTTCCTTTTGCTTGCTTGTTAGTTAACAAAATTAGAGAATTACACATCAGAAAAATGCAGGGGAGGACATGCAGTCATTTCATGTTTCATTTTCTACATCTGAAAGCAGACTTGTTATGGAGGCAGTTTTCAAAGCAACATCAATTACGCAACTCAGAATGATAGATGGGATAGCATATAATTGCTGTCACTCCCCACATTCACATGTGTAAACACTGACCAATTTCGAGGCTAAGCTCCCTCTAAACCTGCGATTAAGAAACCCTCTCCACTTCTGCCCATTTGTCCGCCCATTACTCCCATCTGTGTATTTCCACCACCGTGCTGCGTCTGTGACTGTATGTCCACTCTGATTCTGTGACCACCATACTGCCTGCCCTGGTATGATCCACGATCCGCTCCCTCCTCTTGCCCGTGGGGATGCGACCCCGTTCTGCTTATAGTTCCTGGGACTGGAGCCCCGAGTCCCCGTCCTCACTGTTCACCGCCTCTGGCAGCTCTTCACCTGCATCTTTTAACTCCCTCCATGCCCAGTCCACGTTCACAAACTTCCCATATGGCTCGCTATCCCACCGCCACTCATCACCCAAGTAAGTCAGGGTCCATCTGTCTGTCACAGGTCGCTCAGTGTGATGTCATGCTATCCAATTTCACCCATGTGACCCCAAGTCCCGGCCGGACACCTGCATGGTGGGGTCTATGCATGGGTTCTTGTATTTGTCATTTTATTTCTCCAACCTTGTTGTGTTAAAAGGCTCTTGTTTTTGACACTGGCAGTCACTTTTCTGTGTTCAGCTTGTTGTGTACTAGGTGTATCTCTGTGCATCATATGGTGATTTTTATTTCATTTGGTCAAATTGACACTCACACAGAGCACCTGTGATGTTGTGTGCCTTTTTTTGGTTGTCAGGTAACTGATCATCGTCAACATTTTTGGCACCCTGAAAATGTGCGATCCCCTCTAAGCTAGACGTCTGTTCATCACTGCTCAGTGCTTTGTGCTGTGTTTGCTTTTGGCCCTGCAGCGCTTTACCTGCAACCCAGGCATTTCATTGTAAGATGACTGTGGAGTTAAATGTTGGCACTGCTTTGGCTACCTTAGCTTTTACCTCTCATAATACAGATATAATAAGCTGCTTCTTCTCCCTTGTGGTTCCTGCCCTGCCACTTCTCTGAAGTTGCATGCGCTTTGCTGAAGCCATGCACATCCCCTCTGTCACTCTGTGTTTAATATCCTCCTTGTTTGAACTGCAGGAGTACGTCTAAGAGGGGTGAGTCCTTTGGGATCAGCCGCATTGGCAGTAAGATCAAAGGAGTGTTCAAGAGCACAACGTTGGAGGGAGCGATGCTGCCATCCTATGGGCTGGTAGAGGGAGAGGATGATATGGTAAGGCAGATCTAAGGATGATGTAAACATTCATTATCAGATGATCAAAGTGTTTAGAAGAATGCTCACATGGTGATTGCTGCTTATAGAGTCTAGATTTAAAAGCAAATCCAAAGACCCTGTGTGCTAATTATACTTACAAATGTGCATGTAAAATTTAAAGCAGTGTTTCAAATTTACTAGAAGTAACTGCAACGAAAGTCTTTAAAACATATTACAGACTGAGGGTCTCCTAAAGGAATGCCCACATGGGGGCGTTGGTGAGTAAAGAAAGGCACGCCACATAGGGCACTAATTCTGCCTTCTGTGTAAACTCCACAGGGTTTTTGGTTTCGATGATATCTCAGGTTTTAGTCTTTAGAAGTCATCCACGTGATTCTACAAAAGTAAATGTGCTATTCTGGAGAAGCAGCTGAGTTTCAGGGTTTACGGTGCTACCGTTTGAAAAAGCATGTTTTTGCAGACTTTTTAAAAATATCTATGCACAATTATATCTACTTTTCCAATATTTAAATCCAGTGTTTGTGGCTGTGCAATTATAGCAAATGGAAAATTAAGTCTTGAAAAAAATTCTGGTGGTTTCAAAGGTGATTATCTGCTTTATGTTTTAAACGTGTTTAAAGAGCAAGTGTATCCCTATGAAACCACAAAGAAGACCTGTGAAAATGACTAAATATCCACTTTAAATGAAATAAATTAAAAACATGTGTATTGTTTTTACAGTTCTTATGTAATGACTGCTGTGTAAATTCAAAAGAACCCTCGGAGAACAAAAGAACTCCACGAAATGAAAGCCAGCCCTCTAACTGCAGTGTTTTGCTGCTTAAGAGTAGCAGTTTTGACCATGACTTACTTATTCTACAAGGACTTGACCTCAGCCACTCTCACTTCCTTCTATTCAAGGTGGAGGAAGCCATGATGGTGCTGGAGGATGACTCCCCGATGGAGGCAGCCTCCACCCCGAGCACCCCGCGCAACCTCTCAGCCTGGAACATCACGATCCCATACATTGATTTCTATGATGACGATGTAAAGAGGGAGAGGATTCCAGTATTTTGTATTGATGTGGAGCGCAATGACCGGAAGGCAGGTGAGGCAGTGCGGACCTTTTCCTTCAGCCTTGCTTAGTGTCATCTGAGTGAAGTCACTCAGCATTTAAGCATGATGTTTTAGAGTAGACTGTGTCTGCTCTTTCTATTGAATGTTACTCAGATTGAAGGAAGAATTTGACCAATAATCTATGACGTTACTGTTAGATGGTATTCATAGAAAAAACTCACAAATGTAAAAATATTATCTGTCATAACATCACTAAATCATAATATTGTTAAGAAAATTCTGAAAATGTGCCCTGGTGTTAAGTATGGCCCCTTGTTTAAACAGTGCTCTGTAGATGCAGCAAGTGACTGCTACTGACAAGTTTAGCTGAGTTCATTTTACTCTTTAATTTTTTGTTTTTCCCACTTCACATGCAATTTATCAAAGACCTGGTAAAGTTAGTTGACATGAGCCTCATGTGTGCAGCTTACTGATCGGTTACCTCTCACTGGCAGTTTGAGTAACCAATGTGAATAGCTGTTTTGGTTTGGGATCATTAATTAAAGCTTGAATGTCTGTTTTCTGCAGTCGGACATGAGACTGAACACTGGTCTGTCTACAGGAGATATCTGGAGTTCTATGTCCTAGAATCAAAGCTCACTGAGTTTCATGGTAGGTCTATACATGGTCGTGTATATATATATATATATATATATATATATATATATATATATATATATATATATATATATATATATATATATATATATATATATATATATGTATATATATATATATATATATATATATATATATATAACATTCCTACTTCTTACATTCTACAACCTTTGCAGGCTCATTTCCAGATGCGCAATTGCCCTCAAAGAGAATAATTGGTCCCAAGAATTACGAATTTCTGACATCGAAGAGGGAGGAATTTCAGGAGTATCTTCAGGTATATATTTGAGCTTCTTCAGTCTTTGCTTCTGAATTGTACTAGACAGAATACTCAGTCATGTGAAAAAGAAAGTTTTCACAGGACTCTGCGCTGTCCTGAAACACTAAGCACACCCTTACTGCCTCCATAGTATTTAAGAGGGTGAGTAACAGCCAGGCGCTGCTAATCAAATGCACTTGATTACAGGATCATCAGCAAGTGTGACCGCCTCTGATGTTGAAAAGCAAATGCTTCTTTAATCAGCCAGCAAAGTCTAGTTAGTGTGCAATTATTTATTCAGTTTAATATATATATTGTACTTAGACAATATAATAGTGTTTAGATCAGTTACATTAATCCCTTCTAAAAGTAGCATGCTTTTATTTTGACAGGTAACCCAGTTACCTGTCAGCCATAGTGCTAACAGCTTGGTGCTAACATGTTATCTCATGACCTTAATCAACTCATGTTTAAATAAACCTTCTCTACATTTTTGGAAAAATAATGTCTAAAGCATGTGCACAAGGATCTGTTGGTAACAGAATTGACAAGCAGTTAACCCTCACTATGTGCATACAATAATATTGAAGATAAAAAGATTAAACTTACCACACTGCATGTAAATTTCCCTCCACTGAAGGAACTGACATCATTTGGTGTTGGTTATGTGACTCTGGGGGTTTGTCAATGGGTAATACAGTTGACTTAGGTTTCTCTTACACAAAGTGAATAGTTTAATGCATACTAATGAGTCAAATAGCTTTTAAAACACCTTTTGAATTATTATTTTGAATGATGAAATGATGAAAATAATATGCAAAAACATGTATCCTGGTGTTTTAACAGCACGAGACATTTGGCAAATTGGACCGTCATAATATATGCTAATGATATGCAGCCTCTTTCGCATGCCTGATTGGCTTAGCCTAATCATGTGATCATATTGTGCTGTGTGATTGGCTATACCTACTTGACCATTATTGACTGGAGAAAGTGGGGCGTCCCCAAATCTAACAACTGATCTAGGTCACTGAACAGCTGGCAGTAACTAGATAGTGAGAAACTATCAATCCATCCATCCATTTATCCATCATTCATTCATCCATCCATTCTCGCCGCTTGTCCTGTTCAGGTTCGCGGGGGACGGGGGACAGGGGGTGGCTGGAACCTCTCCTAGCTGTCATAGGGTGAGAGGCAGGGTACACCCTGTACAGGTCGCCAGCCTGTAGCCTGTCGCAGGGCTTACACAGAGAGACAGACAACCATTCACTCTCACATTCACACCCCACATTTATAGTAGCATCAGTTCTAGGCTGCAGCCTGTGATGCCATCTTCTGATTGGCTGAGCATTGTCTAACATGTTGTTCAGGGATGATTCGTGACCATAAATAGTACAGACTATGACTCATCATTGAGCAATATTAAAACCATACCTACTGCTCAGCAATAGTGCTCAAACAGCAAGGTTGCATTATGTTTTGTACATAGTTGCCTTATGATTATAGTGATGATGTACATAATTCATTGATATCAGCAGATTATGTTGTATGGGTGGATTATGTACTGTAGTGATATTCCTTTTCACACACTCAGAGAGTTCTTTGCCATGAGGTGCCATGTTGGAACTTTCAGTGACCAGTATGAGAGAGTGTGAGAGCTGCACTACAAAACTGAACACACCTGCTCCCTATGCACACCTGAGACCTAGTAACACTAACGAGTCACATGACATTTTAGAGGGGAAATGACAAGCAGTGCTCATTTTTGGACATTTACGGGTGTAGTCTCTTAGGGATGTACTCACTTTTGTTGCCGCTGGTTTAGACATTAATGGCTGTATATTGAGTTATTTTGAGGGAAGAATAAATTTACACTGTTATATAAGCTGCACACAGACTACTTTTCATTGTTTCAAAGTGTCATTTTGTCAGTGTTGTCCCATGAAAAGATATACTTAAATATCTGTAGAAATGTGAGGGGTGTACTCACTTTTGTGATACACTGCAATATGATATGAATACCTTGTAAGTATGTATTATATCTGGCTTTTTGTTTAGAATATCTAAATAGAAGGGCATTGTGTAGTATACACACTTGTACAAGAATGCAGTGTGCACTTACTGTAATTTGTTTACCATGGAATTTCTTTGTGTCTGTTTTAGGATGTGGTTACCAAAAAATATTTGTAGAAATGTTAAAGGTAATCACAGAATATCAATCTCATACAGCATGCTCATAAATTTTGTTTTGATTTAATGAGTACTGTTAACATTGAAAACACATTTTTGCTGGAATATGTAACCCAGGGGTGACTAAAAGTATTTGAATAGAAGTTTAGGGAGAGGCGAGATAGCTTTGCAGAAGGTAATAAGATGCATGCTGAAGGGTTTTTGATTATGAAATGGGGCTGTAATATTATTCAGACTTCTACACTTATTATATATTTTCATTAATGGCGGCAGGCCTCATTAAGTTTTTTTTGTTTGTTTGTTTTTCAAAGAAACATTTAAAGTCACATCACTGGTTACGTTACATCTTGTAAAGGGATTGTTGTTGCTATTGTAGGGGAAGATGCAGCTTTTTAATGCACAGTGGAAAGTTCAGTCTCTGTAGTTGCAACCAAGGTCCTTAAACACTTGAAGGAGCAGGATTTGAGATTTAACTGTTGGACATTTATAGAGAACAATGACAAAATCTCAAATCCCAGATGTGTCGCAACTGGAGCTCCAAGGACACATTTTGAAATGGTCCCCACCTGGATGACCTTCACCACAGAATCACAAATAACAACACAAAAGTCTTGAGATAAGTCTCTGCAGTGTTTCTCAAGGCACAATGAGAGACTGTTTTGAAAGCTTGGAAATTAATTAAAAAAGTTACCATGTTCTGTGGAGAATAGTCAGCACTAATCTAAACTTGGTTTGCAGGCTTTATAAGCAGAAAACTCCAGATAAAGTCCTTGAAAATCTACAGTCCGTTTTGTTCATAAAACGAGCAAAGCGTCTGCATCTGCGATTGTGCGTCCTCAGGGCAAGCTGAGCGTCGTAGCGCACCAGTTTGTACTCAGTTTTGCTTCTCGTGTCAAATACATTTGGTCACACACTTTAATCCGCAGTCCTCTGATTGCTGTTCAGCTACAGAAGAAAACAAGTTAGAACAAATGCGTGTTTTTATTATCTGTTCGCTTTGCAGAAACTCCTGCAGCACCCAGAGCTGAGCAACAGCCAGCTCCTGGCCGACTTCCTGTCTCCTCATAGCATGGAGTCTCAGTTCCTGGACAAGATGTTACCTGACGTGAACCTCGGTACAGTATGAGGCGGATTCTCTGTGAACTGGATGCAGAGAATGTGACAGACACTGTGTTTAAACAGAAATGTGCAAAATAGATGATGTTTAAACAGCACGAGTATTTCAAACACTCTGTGGAAATGTTTGATCAGGCTGACCTTGAGTTGGGTGAAAAGATAGGTGTCTGGAAAAGAGGTAAAAATGTGACAGCAGCATACATCACCGAGATAATGTTTTTATGTTTCACAGGGAAAATCATTAAGTCTGTCCCCAGCAAACTGATAAAGGAGGTGAGAAATGGATTTATTCTCTGGAGCAGAATATGCAAGATGTGTTTTGTCTGTATCATATTTATTTTAAATGTCACTTTTGTATTTTTGGATCCATAGCTACCCAATATACACTTTGCATGTGTGCTTTTTCTGTCAGAAAGGACAGCATCTGGAACCTTTCATCCAGTCCTTCTTCAATTCCTGTGAATCTCCCAAACCCAAACCCAGCCGCCCTGAGCTCACTATCCTGAGCCCCACCTCAGAGAACGACAAAAAGGTTTGTAAGTTTCGAGCTTTCTCAGGGTCTCTGTCTTTTTGCAAGTTCAGGCCTGAGGAATGTTATCCTCTGAGTACTGGTTGAGTCCTCCCTAAAGCTCAGTTGCAATTAATAGTTTCAATTACAACTGTTTGGTTAAAAATCCACAAGCCTTAAGCATTAAAGATACGTGTTTTTGAGTTTTCAAAGCAAAGACAGTTGAAAGAACTGTTTAGACTGATATTTTGTTTCCTCCTTGGATTTTGCCGTCTTCAAATAAAAGGAAGTTTAATTGAATTAAAATCAGCCAATGGTGATTTTAGTGTTACTGACAATAGAATATAATTAACGCACATATACTATTTTTGCAACAGATTTTGTGAAGTAGCCCTTCGCAGAATTTAAATAAGGTCTGACATGGCCAAATAAGGCCTTGAGCATTTAATTTGAGAACTTGCCAGTGGTGCAGCTGATGAGATCATAACAGCTTTTTGCAAGTGGTGCTTAAACAAACATGTCCCCTTAACTTAGCATAAAATCTGAATATATTCTCAAAAAATAGAGACTTTACATATTTACCTCAGTAGAGTTCTATTAGTCACTCATAACTAGAAATGCTTTTAAATAGAGACAGTGGGTGTTTCAAAGAGCTTCGGTCTTAAAAACTGACGCAAGTCTCTCTCCCCCAGCTCTTCAATGACCTCTTCAAAAACAATGCCAACCGATCAGAGATGACAGAGAAGAGACACAATCAGAACTACTTCATGGAAATGATCACTGTCGAAGGGGTTTATGACTACTTAATGTATGTTGGTAAGTGGTGGTTTGTTTTTTTTTTGCAGTCTGTTCTTCAGACACTATTTATGACAATTTATATATGTATAACGTCAGAGGCCTGTGGATCGATTTTATTGGCTTCAAATTTCACTGCAAAATCTTTCAGAAATTCCTTTTTTTGCAAAGAATATTAAATAGCTCATCCATACATCTGATGCAAAACCACTTATCCGGGTTCCACAACAACAGAGATACCATCTCTCTCTGGCTCCCTGGGGCACAGAGACATTTCCAAACCAGCCGAGAGACATAATATCCACCCAACTGGTTCCATTTGAGAGAAGCAGGGACTCTCTGACTCCCTCTTGAATGACCAAACACTTCTCCTTATCTCACTTTCCTTCCTTCAGAGGAAGCCCATTTCCACTGCTTGTTTTATTACTTCAGTCACTCCCCACAGTTTGTGAACCTTAGTGAGGATAGAAGAGTACATAAACTAGCGAATCAACAGCCTCACCTTCACAATCATATCCGTCTTTAGAGACAAATAGCCTGTCTGCATCACTGCAAAAGCTGTGCCAATCTATCCGTCAATCTTCAGCTCCACTTTTTTCCCACTTGTGAACAAGTGGAGCATGAATCGCCACCTAAGAGTGATCCCAGGAGCAATGTTGTTGGCTGCAACTTGCCCCTGACAGGGTTTCCCAAAGCAACTGAGAGTCTAGACCAAGGGTGTCCAAACTTGCGGCCTGGCCCCACCCACTTCCAGTCCGCGAATTGATGTCAAAAATAACATACAATTTGGCCCTTTAACTTACTTTTTTGACATTTCGCTTAGGCGAAAGACCATTATTAAAACTACACCATGGTACCTAGAAATCTCACCTGAATCAGGAATATTGGGGTCCCACCAGCCTGGGGGAGGAGCTCACTGGCTAATGCTCATGGAGCCCAGGCTGCATGGGTCAAGGCCTCAGGCCCAGCACCTGCAGTAGGAGCTATAAACGACTATAGCAAAAAAAAAAAAAAAAAAAAAAAAAGGAAGCTTAACTTTCTGTCAAATAAGGTAACAAAGACCCGTCTTTACTGCAAATAGATCAGTTGGGCTTACATGTGATTTTAAAAAAGTCTTAGTGTTCTGAAATAATGGCTACTCTTTAACGGGCTGCTTAGTTAATTAACTTCATCTGCATGAATGGTGAGTACACTCTACCTTCTAGCAATATTAGCCTCGATGAATTCTAAATAAACATAAAAGGCTAATAATATAATTTTTTTTTACATTGTTATTTTATGCATAAAACAAACAGAGTCAGAGCAGATCAGCAAACAGCTGCCCATATTCATTTGTGTGTGATCCACATCGATCTTGGTTGGTGCAGCTGACAGACACTAGAAGATGTGACTGAATGCACATGTTGCTAAAAAATAATATTTGGCCAAACAACTGAAAAATGTCCTTTCTGTTACTTTTATACAAAATGGGAAGCCTTAAAGTTGACAAATAAGGAATACTGAGAATATAAAACATACAATTTTGTTAGAAAGATAGAAGATCTCTCTTCTTCTTCTTCTTGATTTTTCAGGACGCGTCATCTTCCGTATCCCTGATTGGCTGCACCACCTGCTAATGGGAGGCAGGATCCTGTTCAAGAACACACTGGAGGCCTACACAGATTATTACCTTCAGTACAAACTCAACCAAGTGGTCCAGGAGCACCGGGTGGTGTCACTCATCACCCTGCTTAGAGGTACACAGTCAGTGAACAAAAGGGAATCTGTGTATTTTTGAAAATGTTGAACTATTCCTTCAAGCGCACAGTGAAATGAAGTGACATCATGTGCTGAATCTTACAGACTCAGTGTTCTGTGAAAGCAGCCCACCTCGCTCCGCCCAAGACAAGCAGAAGAGAGCCAAGAAGACGTTCGAGGAGATGATGAGCTATATTCCGGGTGTTTATTCAGTTCTTCCGAGTCATCGTTTGTCATTTATAGACCACTTATATTTGGCATTTAAACCTGCAAGACAAGTGGTGAGTTTTAAATTGTTGGCTGGGGACTTGTCCTCCATTTATCTTTAGACTTTCTGGGGAAATGTATCGGAGAAGAGGCCAGATATGAAGGCGTGCGTCTCCTCTTCGATGGACTACAGCAGCCAGTTCTCAACAAACAGGTACAAGGACAGACACACACACAAACAGTGAGGGCTCTTTCTGTGCTTTCTCAGAATGTTTGCACTTCACTGATGGGAAACGTATCCAGACAAGAAAAAGATTGACCTGCAGGAATCTGTGACAGTATTTGACAGATGAGTATATGAATAAAATTGACTTGGGGCACATTTTCCTGCTGTGCCATATATCTCTGAATGTACTCACTCACATCTTATAATAGGTACACTGTGTAACACGCAGTTTGCTAAAACACAGTTTCTTCTGCAATTCTGCATTTTGTTTGCTTATTTTCACGTTATTTAAACATGACGGGCCTTAGTGCTTCTCATCTGCATTTTTTTTGTACCTTCCTCAGCTGACGTATGTGCTGCTGGATATTGTCATTCAGGAACTTTTTCCAGAGCTAAACAAGGTAAACATCTTGGAAAATCTGCGCCATCCACCCATCTGTACTCTCATATCCTCTTCAGAACTATTTAATAACTTGTTTTTGGAGGACACATTAGAAGACAGAAAACATATCAGAGGGTTAAACTTCACTATTGCATTTAAAATTTTACTATTTCGTGAAAAATACTAGCTAATTTTGAATTCGATGGCAGCAATGCAGCTCAAAAAAGGTGAGACGGGAAACAAAAGGCTGGAAAAGTAAATGGTACTAAAAAAAGAAACAGCTGGAAGAACATTTTGCAACTAATTTTGCAACTGACAACAGAAAACCTGAAAACATTTCCAGAAAAAATATGACAAAGAAGACCTGGAACTGTGGAGCTGCTAGAATCCTATATCAGACAAGAATGGGACAACTTTCCTCTCCCGAAAGTCCAGCAGCTGCTCTCCTTTGTTTGCAGACTGTTGGGGATGCTGCACAGTGGTAAACATGGCCCTGTCCCAACTTTTTTTGGCACGTGTTGCCATCAAATTTTCCTTAAAATGATACATTTTCTCAATTTTAACATTTGATGCAGGGTTATAATAGTTTTGGATTTTACATTATAGTTTAGTTTTAGTTAGTTTTTACTTTTTTTTCTCTAATTCAGTTAGTTTTAATTAGTTTTCAGAGTGGTTTTGCTCGTTTTTATTAGTTTTTATTTTCGGTTTCATGCTTAGTTTTAGTTAGTTTCAGTTAGTTTCAGTATTAGTTTTAGTATTTTCATACCTAATCAGGTGCAAGATTCAAGGCGCAAAAGTGACTATTGTGTAATGAAAAGTTGACAAAAGATACAGTTTAAAGAAATATATTCAACAACCAGCTGTTCACAAGACATGCTAAATTTGTGTAATATTAAGGACACACATGAACATCAACAGGGAGAAACAAAGAAAAACATGAACTCCCAAACTCAATAAATTCTACAATAAACTCCACAATAAACTTCAGCATCAGTGCAGCAGATTAATAACGCCTACATGTGGTGTTAAACAAAAACAAACTCTTTGAAGGAGTCAAAGCTCAAATCCATCTGCATCCTGATGTTCTCACCACCTGAAGCTGCTTCTGTTTAGGAGCTAGCTTGGTTAGATGCTGCTAATTAAACCTGCAGGGTCTTTGCGGCCTCTGTACACAACCTACAGAAGTTGCCGACCTCATGTCCACATTTATGCTTGTGTAGCTGGATTGTGTGTGTTATTACCTTGTGGTCGTGTGCAGGTGTTTGTACTCAAAGAACCTCCATACGGGACTCTGCCGCTTTCTCGGCAGACCGCAGCAATTACTTTGCGGACCAGCGCGGTGAGCGCACGCACATGCGCACTCACACACACAGTTGTCCTGTGGCGCTCCCAGCTTAAACTCGGAGAGCGGAAACAATGATTTCATATCAATCCACAAGGCTTAAAATGAAAGTCAGTTTATCGATAATTTCAGTTAGTTTTAGTTAGTTTTGTAAACTCACAATTCAGTTTTAATTAGTTATCGTTTTTTCCTTTTAATTATAGTTTTTATTTATTTCAGTTAACGACAATGTTTTTTCAATTTCAGTTTTCGTTATTTCGTTCGTTTTCGTTAACTATAATAACCCTGATTTGATGTATTTTCTATGTTCTGTTGTGAATATGGGTTTATGAGATTTGCAAATCATTGCGTTGTTTTTATTTATATTTTACACAGTGTCCCAACTTTTTGACTATTTGAGCTTTACACAGTCAAAGCTTTTCCATGTCGTCTCTAAATGGAACGCCTAGCCTCTTTGACGACAACAAACACCAGCTTTTGTGCTAACCCCGTGTTCTCGTTTCCTCAGCAGGTGCAGAAGGAGATGTCTGTGATGGCTCCGTGGATGTAAAATGAACACGGGCTGAACATGAGCCAACATGCTTGCCAGGCATGAGCTCATATGACACTAATCCAGAGACTTTTATAACTGACATGTACAGTAACTGTATCTGGATTCCTGCTACCGTAACAAGAGGAAATACAGATGGTTTCTCTTGGTCTGTCTCTCAGTAATTTGTAAAAAAAATTAAAATAAAATAAAGTATATACTAAATAATAAGTCAACATTGCATTCACAATGTGTTGTTTGTATAATTATCAAAAGCTATTAAAATCTAACAGTATAAAACTGTATTAATTTAACAGTTTTGTCAGGTGTGGTGGAGGTGGGGAGCACCAAATTATGGATTTGGGGTAAACAGCATAAGGTGAGCCTTTTGTTGGTAAAATCCAAAATGCACACATTGTATTTTTTATTCAACTTTTATTTTACCAGGAAAATCCCATTGAGATTGTAAATCTCTTTTGGAAGGGAGTCCCAGCCGAGACTGGGAGCAATATAAAGAGTTACATAAAAACAAACATAACAAAAGCTTGTGGAAAGGAATAAGGAGGGAAGACAAAGGCACAGGCAGCACTTTAGGAGAAGTGATTCTTGGAGCTACTCTCATTTCCAAGGGGTCAGCACAGCAGATGGATCCACATATTTGATTTGGCACAGTTTTACATGGAATGCCCAACCCGATCATTTATCTGGGCTTGGGACCATCACTAGGAGTACACAAGGTTGTGGCCCTCTGAGGCTGAGCTTGTTTTCCTTCCTAGTCTTAAACCAGGGATCCTTCATGTTTAAGGCAAATGTATTAACCACTACACCGTGGAACCACAACAAAGTAATTACCAAAATGAAAGAGGAAGTAGAAACAAGGAAGACAAGAGAACTAATGCATAAAGAAAACAGGAGAGGCACACTCAGGACCAGAGGTGGCAAAAGTACTGACATTCTGTACTTAAGTAGAAGTACAAGTACTTGTGTTAAAAAATACTTTGCTAAAAGTCGAAGTACTGGTTCAACTTCTTTACTTAAGTAAAAGTAAAAAAGTACAGGCTCTGAAATGTACTCAAAGTAAGAAAGTAAAAGTAGTTCTTTGGAGGACGTTTCTACCAGCTATCTTTCTGAAAAGCTAACTGAACCTCATTATATATTATTGTAATAATCTAAAATAATACATGAGAATAGAAACGTTATTCCAATCTAAATTTTAATCCTAATGAATGCACTCAGCTTGAATCTGTTACATAGGACACAAACTGTGAAAGGGAATTTAAACACAGCTCTAGTCTCTGTGTCCTCTGTGACTTTAAATAGATGTAATAATAAAAGAAAACTATCACCAACCTTATCATCTGAATCCAAAAGTCAAGTTAGTAGTAAAAATATTAAACATTTGATCTTAAATTTGAAATTTTTCTGTTTCTTTTGTCATTGACAGCTGAATATGATTGGCTGTGACAGTCCATTTGAAGATGGCACTTGATTGAGGCTTGAGAGATATGTAAAACGTTTAAGCTAAATGACGGGTAGCTGAAAAAGGAATAATCATAGCAACCAAATACATATTACTATAGTAATGTCCATCCATTTCCTGCAGCTTGTCCAGGGCTGGGTCAAGGGGGTAGCCGCCCAGATCTCCCTCTCCCCAGCCACCACCTCTAGCTCATCCAGGGGAATACTTAGACGCTCCCAGGCCAGCCAAGAGATGTAATCTCTCCAGCATGCCCTGGGTCTACCCCGGGGCCTCCTCCCCATAGAAGATGCCCTGAACATCTCACCCAGGAAGCATCCTAGTCAGACTGGCTCCTTTTGAGCAGAGGACCACTCTGAAAAAAGACAAAAATCAAGCGACCAGTTTACCATAGGGTTACTGGAGCCCCATCCTGGAGTCAGGCCTGGGGATGGAACTTGAGGGAGAGCTCTAGGTGGCTTAACCCATGGGGCCTGGCTGGGCACAGCCCGAAGATGACAGATGGGCTGCCCTCCTGACCCGCAGGAGGCGCCACAGGGGTCGGGTGCAATATGTGTTGGGTGGTGGTCCAATCCCCGGCTTTTGAGACTGACTATACTAACAATCTCATTAAAAAAACAACCATTAAAAAAAAAAAACAACAAAAAAAAACCCCACAACTATTTGCTACTAAAATTAAGCTAATGATGGAATGACCACAAGATTAATTCAATACATAATGGGCCTTAATTCCATCTACTTTCAATGTGTAAAAATAAAAAATAGGGAAAAAAAAAAAACATTTGGGTTTTCAATTTATCACAGTCTTACAAAGCAATTTCAGAAATATGACTTTTGAATAAAAAGCATAGATGCATTGACAAATTCATGAACTCAGTTCAGCTGAATCTTTCAGCTTTGCATACTGGCAGACCAAGGAGGCCCTCGTGACAACAAATCACTGGCTTATTTACAAATCATATTTCCACAGTAATACATTCATTTTTGTAACCTGATAACCACATAGTTCTTTATAAAGGTGATGTGCTTTTATAGTATTTTTCTTTCTATCTGAATAAATTCTCTCCAATCACACGAACCTGAGTTTTTGAGGCACTTTAAGACTGAAGGATAATTAAAGAAAAACCCAATTGGTATCCTTGACATTTTGTGTGCTTGTTTCCATCCACTGTTACTCTGTAAATAAGTGTGTGTGTAAGGTTTTAGTAAACAACATTGTCTCTAATATTTTTTGGGGGATTGTTGGCTCGGTTGTGGATTAAAATTAATTTCTGCCTGGACACTGGCAACCATGGGGCTGAACCTGTAATTCTGTTGTCTTCTAGTTAGGCTTGAAGGCAGTGAGGTGAAAAGACAGTTAACCAAGTCCCGCAGGAGTTTCTGAGTCTTTCAATAGATCACAGTTTACCAGAATGTAAGAAGCCAATCAGAGGGTCAGAGACAGACATAGATTCAGCAGCAACAAGCCAGTGCTGAATAGAGTAATGACAGCAGAGTTCCTGAAAGTGATGCGGCCTTCTACTGCAGGGTACACATGCTTCTTATCCTGGATGTACTTGGAAAAAACAGTAATGTCCATGTCACCTGCAAGAAATGGCAAAAAAAAATCCCATTTGGTATTTTTGCTTTCCCCCCAAAATAGCTTTAAATACACTAATAATAAAAATGCAAAATACATCAATAGCATCTTCCTAATGGTCAAGTTTAATAGGTCAGTTCTCAATTTATAGTGTTTTTGTCAAGAATTAAAAAAAAAAAAATACAGACTGAATAAAGCATCCCTGCTGGAGAGAATCCCAAGAGTAAAGCTAGAACTAAAGGCTTGGGGACCAACCAAAGACAGAGCACAAAGTTGCAGCTACAACAGTGGACACCCTTTCAAATGCGAATGTTGCTAGGACGGTTCAGATTCATTAACCCTGGCAGCACAGAGGAGCTAGGAACCACTACAGTTTAAACATCAGCATCCAAAATTAGTGTCATCAATTAACTTTTCTACCAAATGTGAAATGGAGTCACAAACTCCCCTCCCCTTTATAAAAACAATAGATTTCTATTTACTTTTTTTTTTAAGTCACAGTTGTGAACATCAAAGGATCATCAATTTCAAATCAATTCCATTTTATTCATATAGCACCAAATCACAACAACAGACACCAGAAGGCACTTTATATTGTAAGATAAAGATCATAGAATAAGAAAGCAATCAAAACTACCCCCTATGAGCAAGCACTTGGCAACAGCTGAAAGGAAAAATTCCATTTTAACAGGAAGAAACCTCCAACAGAACCAGGCTCAGGGAGGGGCAGCCATCTACCGCAACCTGTTGGGGGTGAGAGGGTGAAACCAAAATGTTTAGGCCAACATACAGTAAGCATCTTGGGATTGTGGATGTCAACACAAAATCCCACGGCAAGCTACTCAGTAGTTGTTTTGATGTTTCGATAAATTGGTTAAGTGGCATGCTGTACATAAAAGACATGCTTGGAATGAAAATGACTAGGAAGCCCTGCGGTTGTATGCATCCACCAACCAATCAAGTTGCAGTAAGACACTGGAGGAATTTAATTTAAGATGTACAGTCACTGTGAGTATAGAGTGGAAATAAAGGTCAGCTGTAGCCACAGCAGTGGCTTCGAATGTGAATTTCTAAATTTGGATGCTTCACACACAGACATTCAGTCTGGCAGCAACGAGGATGTATAAAATCACCACAGCTGAAAGTTAGGCACCCAAAGTTAGTATCACCAGTTCAGATTCTAGCAAATGTGAAATATGATGACTACGACTGCACAGTTATGTCACAGTTTGGCTGTGTAGCAGAATGAGAGGTAACCTGGAGGAGCTTTACTGCCGAACTCTTGACAAGACAAAAAATAAGGCTGGTCAGGAACAGATAATCTGAAACTATAACTTTTCTAGGAGGCACAATGGGCAGGGACACAGCCAAGAGGGAGGACGCAACAAGGAGCAGAGGAAAACTCTGACAATATACATGAGGTAACGAGGGAAAAGGAAACAGGTGGGAGCACAGAAGAAACTAATCACAGAGGGCGGGATGAAGGAAGTAAACTGAATACAAAATATGAGACACAAGAGGCCGACAAAATAAAAAAGGGAATAACTGAACATGGGAACAGGAACGTGGGGTTGACGCACAACACGGGGAGGCAGGCACACTGAGGGAATACAACAAACACAGTAAGACAAAACTGAATGCTCAAAACTGAAACACTAGTGGGATACACAATACTCAAAACCATAAGCAAATTAAGAAACAAACTGAAGATAATTATCAATAACAAAACTTGAACACAAAACTCTGGGCAGATGACCCAGAACCATGAAAAGTTAATTGAATTTTAATTTCAATGTTCAGTTACACGAACACGATCAAGTGATATTTAAAATGCGTGCTCCGCCGATAGAAAGCAAAGTAAAACCAAATCAAGTGCTCCCTAAATCACTGCCCGATCATGTGCCTGTATGTGCCAGTCACAGCAGCTCCTTTCACCACGTGTTAACTAGTCTGGATGACTAACACTATGTTAAAAGGTGAAAAGGTCTGAAAGAAAAAGGTTTGAAGCTGATCACCAACAGTTGCTTGGAAATACTTTGGATTTAGGCTGACATGGAAGGATCGTCAGTTTCAAAACATTATGCAAAGAGTGCTGTAGAGTTGTGGCAACCACCTGAAAACATACCACTAACTACACCGTGATGAATGCATGAAGGCCAAGAAGAACAATGCGACTGTTACTGAAGGGTTGAACTTGAATAGTGTTGTGAAGTATAACTTGGTGGTTTGGTAGCTTTGGTTAACTGTGAGCTTGGTGTGAGCTTTGTTGTAGCTTGGTTCCTTCTTTGTTTGTGTCGTGGATGTTTTGTTTGTTTGGAGGAACCTTTTGGTATGCTACTGTGGTTAATGCTCATACTTTAATTCCAGTTTTGGTTGTTTGCTGCTAGAGTTTCGGCAAAGCAATGTGGTTTGCAGAGGTGGCAAAAGTATTGACATTCTGTACTTAAGTAGAAGTACAAGTACTTGTGTTAAAAAATACTTTGCTAAAAGTCGAAGTACTGGTTCAACTTCTTTACTTAAGTAAAAGTAAAAAAGTACAGGCTCTGAAATGTACTCAAAGTAAGAAAGTAAAAGTAGTTCTTTGGAGGACGTTTCTACCAGCTATCTTTCTGTAAAGCTAACTGAACCTCATTATATATTATTGTAATAATCTAAAATAATACATGAGAATAGAAACATTATTCCAATCTAAATTTTAATCCTAATGAATGCACTCAGCTTGAATCTGTTATGTAGGACACAAACTGTGAAAGGGAATTTAAACACAGCTCTAGTCTCTGTGTCCTCCATAGTAGAAGGTGACAATAAAACATATCAAACTTTGAACTTGTGTGTGTACTACTAAATAATTTTTGTGCTACAGAAATATTTAGTTTGCTAGTACCAGTGACGCCACCTGATGAAGTAAGCGTACAGCCCTGGAATGACATGGTCATTATGCTTGATAAAAGTTTCAAGCCATTTTGTTTGGCGGTTTGCCCACATCTTATGATTATAAAACATATACATATGTAAATTATACATGCAATAATAGAAGAAAGTAAAAGATTAAATAGCATGTTTTTTAAGCTTTGCTCAGAGTATTTAATGAACTGTCAGGTTTCCGATGTGTCCCCCCCAATAGTAAACTCATTCCTACGCCCTTGCTGCCACCTACCTGAATTATACTTGAGTAACTCCTCCTTAATCATTGTAAAGTTATCCCCTCCACCTGCTACGTATGAAGGCATGACCACAGTGTATGTCTTCTGTGGGTCTAACGCTTCATACTTGGGCACACGGCACTCTGTGCAGAGCAGTTTCAGTGATGCCACACGCTGGTTCACTGGCCTGGAGAGGTCGTATTCTACACGAATACCTGGAAATGTCAGGGAAAAAAAAAAAAAAGTTTTCATTTAAATTAGAAAGTGAAGTGTTTGCTGGCCCTCTGTTTACATATAAATAGTAAAACACAAATCACTTTTGGGAAAACATCAACAGCATTTGATATTCAGTTTAAAGCTGGAGACAGCAGCTCCTACCTGAACTGTCCCCATAAACCCACTGATTATTGTTTTTACACTGCACTAACTACCCGTGCGCGTCTTTGTGCATCATCATTACTTTACAGGCTAACATCTGACATACTTTTTAATCCTCCCGTTACACAACTTTTCAAATAGTATAGAAGCAAAAGGTAATTGTTATTAAAAATTATTAAATATTCTGTCAGCAGAGGAGGCCAAAAACAGACCCGAGACTTGAAGAAATTCTCCACTCTTGCTTCCATATCTGTGAACGGAGTGCTCAAATGCCTTTTTTATTGTTGATCCTTTTATTTGGACCAAGTCAACGGTTCCTCCAAATGGTAAGACGGTCAGAATCTCTTCCATTGTTATGGAGCCTAAAAGGTAAATAAATAAATGTAAATACCAGTGGATTACCAAACACTTCGAGGCAGATTAAGAACTCAGCAATGCTGCACACCCCCCCCCCCCCCCCCCCCCAAACAAACAAAAATAAAAACACCTACCGTTTTTGTAGTGTTCGTCTATCGGAGCCCGTATGGCTCCACTATTCAGCATACACAGGCTCACGTGATTCCACTGCTGCTCACTTGAATTCTTTATATTGTGATAAACCTGTCAATGTCAAAGGGACATATTGTCATGTCCTGGGCCGTTTGCCCAGCGTTTTGTGTTTAGTTTCATATTTCCTGAGTTTGTCTCCCCAGTATGTTATGATTCTTGTTCCCTTTGTCCCTGTCTTCCCCTGTATCTAAGGTCTGCGTCTCTGTCCTGAGTCTGTGTGCCAGTTCCCCATGTTGAGACAGCATGTACCTTGGTTCGTCACTTCCTGTTTTATTTTGACAGTCTGGTTTTCCCTGTGCTTTGTGTTTAGTTTTGCTTCCCCTGTGTTATTAGTTTCATTTGCCTCACCTGCTGTGCCCTGCTGTTTCCTCTTACCCTGATCACCCATTATGTATTTAAGCCCTCAGTTTCCATGTGTTCTTTGTCGTGTCGTTGATGTTTTTGTGCCAGTGTGTTCCTGTGTTTTCCCTTCGTCAACCCTCTGTAGCATTTTTGTATCCCCCCAACCTTAATAAACACCTTTTAAGTAATGCTTATCTCTGGAGTCCTGCGTTTTGGCCCATCTCTGCCCGTCTAATCGCTGGCCGTGACACATATTATACTCAAAGAAAAGTCTCTTCGCTCATGGTTGTAACTTTCTATCACTGTAATGATCTGCTAAGAGGGGGTCTGCATGTCAGCTTCCTTAAAACCCATGCGGCCCTTTTATCTCCACTAATTTGCCCAGGGAGCAACTACTCCTGTGTGAGTTTACTGTAAAATATTGACTGAATAAATTAAAGTGAAAATTGTCTTTAGCTATTACCATCGCATCACAGATTAGGTTTCCAAGGTTACACTCCCGAAATCGACACTCTTCAAATGACCCATTGAGGTAGACCAAGGTTTGTCCCACATACTGTGAGGAGTACTGAGTCAAGTTGGTCTTCCACTTCTCGACATCAGCAAGGATACGTGGGTCTGATAAAGTTAAAAAACAAACAAAGATTGTGATTAAAGGATTTGGAAAAGAGTCTAAATTATTGTATTTCCAGTAAATCCTTGAGAGAAGCAAATAGATTATGCTGAATATTTTATAAAGAATTGAAACAGATATAACATAGATTAAACTGTTTGAACATATAATAGTATTTAAGATGCACACTTTATTAGGCACGCGGTTGGACTGCCTTTTGCCTTCAGGACTTCCTTAATTTTTCCTGGCACAGATTCAAAAAGCATCACAATGTTGGAGACCATTTGAGGACAGCGAAAATCCTGTTATGTTCAAGAAACTAGTTTGAGATTATTTGAGCTTTTTCAGCAACAATACTTATGTAGGCTTTGGCATTTAACAGTGCTAGGCAAGGGGCCCAAAGTGTGTCAAGAAAATATCCTCCACACCATTATCCCACCACCATCAGCCTGTTGATTCAAGGCAGGATGGATCCATGCTTTCATGATGTTTATGCCAAATTCTGAAACAACTATTTGAATGTTGCAGCAGAAATCAAAACTCATCAGACCAGGCAACTTTTCTTCTTCTACTGGAACCTGGTGTGGTCTTCTGCTGCTGTAGCCCATCTGCTCCAAGGTTTGACATGTTGTCCACTCAGAGATGCTCTTCTGCATACCTTGGTTGTAACAAGTGGTTATTTGAGTTACTGTTGCCTTCCTACATTCTCTTTAAGCCCTAGAGATGGTTGTGCAGGAAACTCCAGTAGATCAAGTTTCTGAAATGCTCAGACCAGCCCGTCTAGGACCAACAACCATGCCACATTCAAAGTCACTTAAATCACCTTTCTTCTCCATTCTGATGCTCAGATTGAGCATCAGAATGAGCATTTTTTCCACTTGCACAACATCAAATAATTTTGATGTTATCCTGATGTTATCAGGGTCATTTTTCAGTTCCTGCCTATGATCAGTATACTTGTATGTTATCCATGCCCTTTTGTGTGAACTGGAGGCTTGTTCTATTGCATCTCCTCCATTCTACAGCTTGTAGACTCCATGTTTATTTTAACAGCTCGTTTACTTGCCTGATAGTTTTCCTCCGATTTGACCTCCGCTTTTGGTTTAGATGGCATTTTACAGCTGTTTGCTGCAGCTGCAGTTTACCAATTTTCACAGCTCTATTTGGACGCACAGTGCCAGCTCGTGACGCACGCTTTGACAGCTGCTGAGGCTCAAGTCTACACTTGATCACACAGATAAACCTTTTGCCTCAGTTCCACAATACTTAATACACTTAAGGGAACACTGAGAAATGGTAACATGATAAAAATCTTATGCGGTTCAATGAATGGTTTCAACTTTTCAAACAGTAACATGTGTAAAGTATAATCTGATATTCTAGTCTACCTTGAGGTATGCTGCTGTCCATTAGGATGGGATTTCCAACAGCTTTGATGACATTGCCAACCTCATCAAAGGTGACTTTTAAGTATCCAAGATATTTCCCAAAGGCATAGGCCTGGACCACTGGTACGTCTCTGCCATGGTTGGATCTTACCATAAAAGGATAGAGGCCAGCTGGCACTTCGGAAGATGGGGGTGTTCCTGCAGAGAAAGAAAATGTGGTTTGTAGCCTAAATGGTTCTTACATCCTGCTACAGTGAAGTTACGTACATGCCATTCCTTTAACGTGGCTTGCTGCAAGTATGAAATGTAGTTCGTGCATCTGAAGACAGCTGACTATAAGAAAAGTGATTAAAAAAAAGACCTATGAAAAATAATATAACAGGTCAGAGGTACCTGTGTAGAGGAAAGTGTTGGTGTGTCCTCCAACAACAACATCAACCCCTCTCACACGCCTCGCGATGTCTTGATCCACATCAAAGCCAGAGTGTCCCAGGGCAATGATTTTATTATAGCCGAGACTTTCCAGCTTATTTACTTGAGCCTGAAGTGACTCCACCTCATCCTCGAACTTTAGATGTTGGCCTAACACGCAGAGGAAAGAGCGGATGTACAGTATGGTTGCAAACAAGCAGCGTGCAATGGTCTCGCACTTGCGAATAAAACTCAAAGCACTGGATGACAATCTGAAAGTTGGCTTTAGCAAAAGTAATAGTTATTACAGTGACAAACAAGAAGAGACACTGTGTAAAGTCAAACTTCGGTAGGGGTGGGGTAATTGAATTAAATCATCTCAATTGTGATGCAGCTTCATCCATAAACTGGCAAAACAAAGAATTACGTAACATGTCATTGTCGTGTAGGATATTGTTGGAATAGATTTACCTGGCATGGATAAGAAGGGGGTCTCTGCTGTGGTGTAGCCAACTACAGCCACTTTCTCTGAGCCAATGTTGATAACTTTGTAGGGACTGTAGTAGTTATGTAACGTTGCCAGAGTCTGGTCAGGTTTAATGTTGGCACTGACCACTGAGAAATTTGTATCCAGGAGGAAGGGTTTAATGAGACCCTCCACTCCGTTGTCAAACTCGTGATTTCCCAAAGCCTATATGACAAAAAAAAAAAAAAAAAAAAGAAATAAACTTCAGCTTTATTAAGTCATATGATTTATTGCAATGAAAAGGTGACTACAGAATTGACTTTTTAAAAAGAAGCTTTTCTTAGAAAAATCCAAGCATGAACCACTTTCAGATACAAAAAGTTAGAAAACAACACGACTTACCATAACATCATAACCAAGTGTGTTCATAAAGTATGCCGCTTCAGCACCTTTATAGTAGCTGAACCAGACAGTCCCTTGGAATTGGTCTCCAGCATCCAGAAACACCACGTTCTTCTCGTTTTTACGGATCTCACTCACTTTGGTGAACCTCCTGGCCACCCCAGCGAAGCAGGGGCTCCCGGATCGACACTTTCCCGAGTCCTCGCCGGTCTCCTCGATTCGTGCATGGTTGTCATTGGTGTGAAGTACCGTCAACTCGAAGGTCGACGCTGCGCTCCAACCGTTTAGCAAAATGAGGTAGAACGAGATCAAGAGAGCGCGCCGAGACGAACGGAGACCCATGGTGTGTCAGTGCGTAAAAGACGCATCTGTGACCAAGAATATAAAGGACATGGAAGAAGGCGTGGGCTTAGTACAGAGAAGAAAAACTCCAGGAAATTCCGACGTAAAAATTTAGGAAAAAAAAAAAAAAAGCGGTTTGTGAAAGTAAAAGGTTTATATTTAGAGATGCTTTATATGTCAACTTTGAGCCATCATTAGAAACAACTTAGGTTTCCAGGTTGTGGGATTTTCTTTTTACTTATTTGACGGTGTTATCGTTTGGTAATGGTAAGAAAAATATACTTGTTTATAAACAATTAAGCGTTTATTTATGATAACCATAACTGTAACCCTGAAAGAAAGGAAGAAAAGGATGCTGAAACCGATTCTATTCAATCTGGCCAAAAGATGGTTTCATTTGCTCGTCGATAAAGCAGTAGTAAATCTGTTATTTATGACTCTACACCTTTATTAATTATGTCTATAACTGGTTACTGGCGGATAAAACGTCTTTTGTCGTTTTATTAGATGTGTAACGTTGTAAGAGACAAAGGGTACTGATTTGCAGGCAACAACAGTTTACTCTGTGAGTGTGTGTTTGTGTGTGTCCAGGTGAAACAATGGAGCTTTCTCTTTCGGATGGACCCTTTTATCTGAAGAACATTATCTCCAACTTTTAAATACATATTATCTTGTTTTTCAAGCAGTATGTCCTTGAGTCGATCAGGCTTTCACTGTGAGCATCTGTGCAAGATAGAAACTGCAGTCTTCCAGTACACTTTTGAAAAACTCTCCACAACAGCGTGTGCTCACTTAATGTTATGTGCATAAATACTGGCACCACATAATGTGTTCATGTCGTACATGTACACATTATACACATGTGGATGAATCCTTGTTCAGTACATACCCTTCACCCACCAGCACCCCTTAGTGGACAGACAATGACCAAAGCATTGAAAGGTAATGAGGGGTTAAGACGAGCACTGTGACACCCAGAAATTGTTTAACTTAAATAGTTTGTTTAAGAGGTGAGATCTAAACTTTTAATGTCACAGATTCTGAAGGTACTCCAACAACAATAACATAATCTGCAAAAAAAATACCAAACATAACAATTTGACAGGCACATAAAATAGTATTTTTGCACCAACAAGGTGACTCCTAAAGAGCTAGTAGCCAGGAAAATTCAGCATATTTCAGCATGGTGTGCCGAGTGTCCTTAAAAAAATGAGGATACTGGACAAGTGGAGGAGAAGGCAGGCCTGAAAAACTATCTACAGCAGAGGAACATCTGAAAGTCACGCCCTTAAGAAAAAGGAAAAAAATCCTGCAAAGACCTGACACAGAACCTGATAGAGACATTTGGCCCTTCTGTTAATCCAGCTACTGTTCACTGAAGCCTCATCAGGAAAGGGAAAGGGAAACATGGATAAGAGGTTGAAGTATGCCAAATTACATAAGAACTGGGCTAATAATCAGTGACAACATTTCAGCCAGTAGTGCTGGGCTTTGTTGCTTTCAACCAGTCTGTCATGTGCTCTCCTACTTCACTGCCTCCTCTCCAGGCTGAAATAGGAAGAGAGAGTGATTAGTCCATGAGTGACAGGTATATCACCTCACCTGATGCTGCTCCCTGAACCACCCAGCCCCACCTCTCCCACGTGCGGCTGAAGAAAGACCACACACCCCACCGCCACACCCGTTTTCCTAGCAAAATATAAAAGAAATGATGGGTGGCTCATGACTTTTGCACAGTACTGTATGTATCATAGTGTGCATGAAAAAGTATGCATATCAAAACATTGCTCCATAATGTCACCTGTACCTGCCAAGGTACCTTTAACAACTGAAGTGCAGGTCAGGTGGATCTCCATCACACTGAGTACCTTACGTTCTTTAGCTACCAGGAGTCTCAACAGCTCAAGCAGACAGATGTATGTGCAACAGCTGGCTGCGTCTGACAAAACTACCAGAGGTTGCATCTGGTGCAGTTTGACACATACGCTGACACAGATAGACAGATGGCATTGCACTTGTGAAGTGTAAATATTGTTCAAACATCCAGTGATGTTGGATTTTTCCAGGCTTTAATCAAAACACCCGATCCCCACTGCCCTCTGCTGTTTAGTGCTCCTTTAGTGGGCTAAAAGCACTTTACTCTACAGCCCCTTGCTGTGAAAATATAATTTTTTCTTTATGATGAGCACACTTTCAGGATATGCAGCTCAGAGAAAGTGGGCCAACACTCTTTTACGGATGTGTCCTCTCTGGAAATAAGCGGAAAAGTGTTTACCTCATATTTATACATGCATGAGACTGATATTTGTCCAGTCTCATGCACCTTGTTCCTAAAATGAAGCAATATTCTCAGTGCACCTCCAGTCCAAATACTCTGGATTTCTAACATGTCTCCAGGACTACCCTCTGCCTTGAATTTTAGATATTGCTGACAAGCTGATGAAATTTCAGCCATGCTCGTTCCAAGCATGAACCCTGTGTCTGTCCTGCTCAATAACCTCTTGTTTTAACACTCCCCGAGGCATCACCCACACCAGCACTGATGTGTGCCATTAGCACTTGTCTGCCTACAGAGGATTAGGCTGCTCACCTCTTTTTGCTGCCACCCAACGTCTCTTCCAACACACATGCCTCACACATAGAGCATGTAAGCAAACATACACACTCAAAATCAGACAGCCTATATCTCCAGGACGCAGTTCTAGCAAATCTCATCTCACATACTTATATTATCAGGTCTTATTCTTCTCCACATATCTCTGAGCAGCATGTCCCTAAAAATGTTTGCAATCTCTCTCCCCAGGTAACCTTCTTTTCATTTTAAAATGAGGCCATCGGTGATTCTGTGGTTGCACGAAAGAGAGTGATGCGCATTGTGCATGCCATTGTGTCAGTTACTGCAGAATCTTTACCACTACATGTACTTTTTCCTCCTCAAAGAATGTACTAGTTACCATAGGCGTAGGAACCGCGGGGGGGGGGGGGGGGGGGGGCGTGTCCCCCCAATATTGGAGACAGGCGTATAAATTACACAAAAATTACACCGCGGAGGAAAAAAAAAATACTTGATTTGAAATCTGTAACTGGCATGCTTTTATTTTGAAGGCGCAACATAGCTCATGTTACTGCGCTCCCCCGCCCCCCTCTCAACGGAGTGTTTGGGAGGTAGAGACAGTGGCAGGAGTCAGAAACTCTTTTGAATGAGGTAAAACGGACTGTCGGGAACGTTGCCATGAATATGGCTTGTTTATAACGTCTTGTTGTCAGTTTACTTTCATATATAGGATAAACTTGACTTACTGGAGAAGAAGTCAATTTGCAAGCAGTTTGTGGCTGCAAATGAGAGGCGGAAAAACATTTTGGCCCTTTTGCCTAGGCCAATATTTTATAACCTTTTGTGTGCTCTGACACCTGTTTGGCCAGTTATTAAATGCAGGGCTGTAAAGTGAATAATTTGTTAATTACATTATTTGCAGAGGTGGGAAGTAAGGAAGTACAAATACTTCGTTACTGTACTTAAGTAGATTTTTCAGGTATCTGTACTTGAGTATTTATTATTCTGAGTACTTTTTACTTTTACTCCCTACATTTTTACACAAGTATCGGTACTTTTTACTTCTTACATTTTCAAAACAGACTCATTACTTTTTAACACGTCAGAGAGAAGTTTCCATTTCCGGTCAGTGTGCCGTCAAACATCAAACGATCTGAGCCTAATAGGAGGAATAATAACACATAGGAAACAATTGTACTGGCGTATCCTCCATCACCGGGGCTTATTGGGTACAAAGAGATTAAATACGCAAACATATAATTTATGTCTCATTTATAGTGCTATAATCAGGGGTTACAGCGGGCCGGACCGAGTCCGTAAGTTGTGCTCGCGGTACATAAACAGCCTAGCTATCACTACTGAAGAGGATCGAGCATAAAGGGAGTAATGTGTGGCAGGTAATTTTAAGTGCAATGTTTCTGAATGCTCAACAAATATCAGTAAACACACAAAGTGTGTGCAGTTTGTCACACAGTGTGTCTACTAGCTAAAAGAAGAGCTGCTGTATGTCAGGGAGAGCAAAGAGAGAGAGTTCAATCAGAGATGGAGAAAGAGGACAGGAGAGGAAGAAGAGAGGTTAGATTTAAAGGTAAGGACTGGAAAACAAACTGAAGTATGCTGACTTTGTTTATTCAAAGATTGTATGAAAATACTGCAGTTTAGTACGTAATAAACAGGTTAGCTTGTTATACTGTATTTACAGTAAAGCTTTGTGTTGGTGCACAGAGGCTGTGTTCATGGTCAGAGTTACAGGTTACATCAGTGCAGCAGAGATGAGTTTGAATCAAAGCTGCTGATGCTGAGATTCATTCACTGAATCCAACATTTCTACAGCCTGTATGCTGTCAGTGTGGGGGATGGAAATCACCTAAGATAGCTGTGAAATACTGGGTTACATCTTTGTGAGTTCAGTTCATCCACGCAGAGCGGTAAACCTCAGAGCAGCAGCAGCAGGTCAGCTGATCACAGCCTGCACACCAACATCATTTACTGGAGCTCACAACACAAAGTTGTGATTCTTCTCCCCATGCAGAGCCACTACAGCTGATCTTAGTGTTCCTCCACCTTCTGAATCCCACTGTAACCCCTGAGTATCCTCATGTTGGTGTTTAGGTGGAGGCACAGTCACCCTCTACTATGGAGGACACAGAGAATAGAGCTGTGTTAAATTCTCTTTCACAGTTTGTGTCCTATGTAACAGATTCAAGCTGAGTGCATTCATTAAAATTAAATTTTATATTGGAATAACATTTGTATTCTCATGTATTATATAATGAGGTTTGGTTAGCTTTACACAAAAATAGCAGGTAGAAACTTTTACTTTCTTACTTTGAGTACATTTCAGAGCCTGTACTTTTTTACTTTTACTTAAGTAAAGAAGTTGAACCAGTACTTCGACTTTTACCAAAGTATTTTTTAACACAAGTACTTGTACTTCTACTTAAGTACAGAATGTCAGTACTTTTGCCACCTCTGCAAACAAACCACATTGCTTTGCCAAACAACCTCAACAACAACCTCTGATTATTTGTGAGGGTTCTTTCATGTCAGAACGTTGTTTAATTAAAGAACCAGTTCTGTCGCCAGTCAACCTACATAAATACATTTTTTGACCAGTATTAAATGTTTTCGACCAATAAAACATATCAAACTTTGAACTTGTGTGTGTACTACTAAATAATTTTTGTGCTACAGAAATATTTAGTTTACTAGTACCAGTGACGCCACCTGATGAAGTAAGCGTACAGCCCTGGAATGACATGGTCATTATGCTTGATAAAAGTTTAAGGCCATTTTGTTTGGTGGTTTGCCCACATCTTATGATTATAAAATATATACATATGTAAATTATACATGCAATAATAGAAGAAAGTAAAAGATTAAATAGCATTTTTTTAAGCTTTGCTCAGAGTATTTAATGATCTGTCAGGTTTCCGATATGTGTCCCCCCCAATAGTAAACTCATTCCTACACCCTTGCTAGTTAGAGCTTTTTAAAGGGCTGCTAAAACCAGTCACTGCTCATAGTGAATTCCCTATCTGGACACTCAGTTTTTAAATGAATTCATCCACTTCCACTTCAACCAAAATGAGTCTGACTGTAGTAACACCAGCGTTATCATCACCACTTAGCTCTTTTCCTGTCACGTTTTCCTCCAGGGAAAAAAATTTTTTTTTACACAGTGTATTTAGTGCATGTTCTTCCCTCTTTCTCCTCAGCTTCAGCAATCTACAGAATCTGCACAGCAAGGGTCTCCAAAAAATGGGGCACATCCCCCCAAAAAGTGGCACAATCCCCTACATGGTGGCGATAGCTCCTTCATACGATCATCAGATTTGGAAAGTTCGAGCCTCCAGTTGTAAATTGTATCTCTCTCAATACATTTTTAGATGGAGACCTTCGAGAGCTGATTGGCGGAGCAGAAGGCACCACATCCCATCAGACCCAGCTGGAGCACACTGCAGTGGGATGGGCTCTGTCACTCAACATGTGTCCTATATTTAATTTTCTCATTGTACTCCAGTGCAGCCTTCAGATCATACAAAGTGGTGAAAGAAGACATCAGATTTTAAACCTTTTTCATATCATTTTATTATATTATTGTAAGAATAAGTTGCAAGAAAAAAAATGTTAAATGAGATATTTTGAAAGTGGGCTGCAGGGGACACACAGAGGATCCCACAACCCATAAGAATCTGCAAAAAAGCCTTTTGTAAATCACATTGAATGAAAATTGTGTGGTATCATTAAAAAAATGCACATATACAGATGCTCTTGTTTTCTTGCCATGTTCTTTGAACCACTAGAAACTCTGAGATGATACAACAAATATATCAGATCTGATAGAACAAATGATAAATCATGTAAGCCTTGTGAATGAGTTGGAAATATGTAACTATTTCCATTCTATGTTACCTCAGTATTACTTATAATATGCTGAGGTGTATATATATATATATATATATATATATATATATATATATATATATATATATATATATATATATATTAGACACACACACACACACAAACCTGGCTGACCTAACTGCTCAGCTTGGTCATTTCTTCTGTGTCTCATCTCATAACCAGTTGGATAAGAAGGAACCATTCCCCATAGCAATAGTTGGAGGGGGAGGGTTGACACTGATGACAACAAGGGATCTGCCCTGGTTTGGGTTTGCACTATTTGGCTTCAGTTGCTACAGCTGTCATTTATCACAGATTGAACAAGATGACCACAATAACTAAAGGGTTGCCCCCAAAAATGTTCTTTTAAATACTCTTGATGGACTTAAGTCGAAGAAAGTGCAGCTATGTAAAAGTGTAATTAAGTGTTTATAGCATGTACAGGTCTACAGAAAAGTCTCCTCTCAATTACTTTTCCAGCATTGGAATTTACAGCTGCATTAACCTGTGCTGTCTTCTCCAACCATTCAAGCATGCTAGTCTTTCAGGCCATTGTCTTGCAGTACCGACCATATGTGCTGGCTCACTCATCTTTGAAACAGCTGTTTTCATCAAAAACATCCAAAGAAGAGCAAAACAAAGCTAAAAAGAATGACTGCCAAATATTACATGGTACAATAATACATGAATACTGTATGTAGATAGCATAATGATGGGGACTAGAAAGAGAGAGCATATTTCTCCCATACTGGCTTCTCTTCATTGGCTCCCTGTTAAATCCAGGATAGGTTTTAAAATCCTTCCTTTCACATACAAGGTCTTGAATAATCAGACCCCATCTTATCTTAAAGACCTCATAGTACCATGTCACCCCAATAGAGCACTTTGTTCTCAGACTGCTGGCTTACTTGTGGGTCCTAGGATGCTTAATAGTAGAATGGGAGGCAGAACCTTCCGCTTTCAGGCCCCTCTTCTGTGGAACCAGCTCCCAGTTTGGATTCAGGGGACAGACACCCTCTCTATTTTTAAGATTAGGTTTAAAACTTTCCTTTTTGATAAAGCTCATAGTTAGGGCTGGATCAGGTGACCCTGAACTATCCCTTAGTTATGCTGCAATAAGCCTAGGCTGCTGGGGGGTTCCCATGATGCATTGAGTGTTTCTTTTCATTAACCCTTTTTAATCTGTTTATACTCACTATGCATTTAATCACTAGTTATTATTCATTTCTGCCTCTCTTCCACAGCATGTCTTTTGTCCTATCTCTCTCCCCTCACCCCAGATGACTGGGGGTGAGGGGAGATGATGTGGCAGATGACTACCCCTCCCTGAGACTGGCTCTGCTGGAAGTTTCTTCCTCGTAAAAGGGAGTTTTTCCTTCCCATTGTCACCAAGTGCTTGCTCATAGGGGGTCGTTTTGACTGTTGGGTTTTCTCTGTAATTATTGTAGGGTCCTTACCTTACAATATAAAGGACCTTGAGGTGACTGTTGTTATTTGGTGCTATATAAATAAAATTTGGGAATTTGGGAAATTCCTTCGTTACACTAGCTGTAATGATGACGAAAAAAGACGAAAGAAGAAGATCGAATCATGTCGTATTGTAAATATGTGAGGTTTGATCCTGATTATAAGGTTTTTCTTTTTGCATTCTTTACAGTGTTGAACACCGTATACGTCTCCCACTCAGGCCCTGTCTACATGTAAACAAATATTTTGAAAGACAGAACTTTTTCTGTGCCTTCTGGCCTTCCAGCCACACGTAAACAGCTTTTGAAAAACTCCTTCCAGGCTAAAGATTTTCACAAATTTCACACAACATCAAACGTATGCAACTTTCTCCTCTATTGATGTCAGACGTTGCACTGTGTCATTTTTTGTAGGCTTTTGACTGGCCAATATTTCAATACAGTTAGGCTTATTTTGCTACCTGTTGCTCTGGCACGCTTTTGACAGTACTTGGCATCATTTTTTGCATTTTCATGTGGACAGAAAAATGTTTCAAAACTGTGCAGGGTCATCATTGTAAGAAGATGGAACATTCAACTGTAAAGGCATCTGTGAGATTTCAGCAACATTTTAAGTTCACTAGATGATGGTACAATCCACTGAGTTATTGCACAGCTTTAATTCTTTCCATCCTGCATCTTCTTGACATGATACCAGCTGAAGGACATCATACTGACAAGGCTTCTGCTACAATAACTCAACAATTTTTTTTTTCTTTTTTAACTTTGTTGGAATAAGCATTTCATGTCACATTTTCACATTTTGCCTGCATTTAATTCCATTTGGGTTTATGTTTTCACTGTGGGCCTGAGATGTGCACAAATCTGGTGACCAACTACAAGAAATGTCTTACTGCTGTGTTTGCCAGCAGGGGGTTTCTCCACCAAGTATTAGGTCATGTTTTGCCTGTGTGCGCTCAACGACATGCAAATTAAGTTGTAACTTTTACGTAATGCATTTTTTCTGGATTTTTGGTTGATAGTCTGTCTCTCGCCATTAAAATGAGCATAAAAAAAATGAGCAAATGTAAGTGAGCAAACTTACAAATTCAGCAGGGAATCAAATTATTATTCCCCCACTATAACTATAAGTCTCTTAATGATTTTTGATTCTGCCTGTTTTTCCTGGTTCCTGCTCATTCCATCAAATTTGTCTCTTTGCTTTGATTGAATTCCTGTAAACTGAGCCATTTGCCCAGAAAAATCTGCCTTTCTCTCTCTCTCTCTCTCTCTCTCTCACACACACACACACACACACACACACACACACACACACACACACACACACACACACACACACACACACACACACACACACACACACGTGTGTGTGAGCAGAAAAACTGCTGAAACACATCTGAGATGCTAAAGTACATTTGGTGAAAAAGTTCACCAGGTTGCAGAAAATGAAATGCCCAACCCTCCAACTCTCCTTAGGAGGACTGTGGCTCTCCTACTTAAAGAAAAATAAGTGTAGTGATGTTGATTCCTGCAGCAACTGCTGTTCTTCAGCCTGTAGAAACCATCCTACAGCTGCTACACAGGGACTGAAACATTTAGTGTCATAAATGTTGGTTTGGTCAGGTGTTTTTCATCCTTATTGCTGTCAGGAAATGTTTACAAGCATCTCAGAGAGGGGAGATGCCAGAGTTTCAAACCAACATCCTGCAGGTCACTAGTTAGTTCCTCTAACCTGTGATTTTGTCCTCATTCAAATAGCCCACCAGTTATTTCCAGCTGCCCACCCAAAGAGCAGGCTAGAATGGGCCCTGAGCCTCACCAGCATTATTCTACTTCTCTGTGGGCGGCTCAAGGATACTTGTACATGTTTTCTTTAAAAAAAAAAAAATGAAACAAATCGGTCTTGCGGTGGTTAGCATTATTGCCTCACAACAAGAAGGTCCTGGGCTCAAGTCCACTTTGGCCAACACCTTTGTGTGTGGAGTTTGCGTGTTCTCCCCGTGTTTGTGTGGGTTTCCTGTGAGCATTCTGGTTTTCTCCCATGGTCCAAAGACATGCAGTTAGTGGGGTTAGGTTAAAGGGTAATTCTAAATTGCCCACAGGTGTGTGTGTGTGTGTGTGTGAATGGTTGTCTGTCTCTGTGTGTTAGGCCTGTGACAGGCTGGTGACTCGACCAGGGTGTAACCTGCCTCTCGCCTTATGACACCTGGGATAGGTTCCAGCCCCCTTGTGACCCTTAAAAGGATATGCAGAAGGAAATGGATGGATGACACAAACCCCAATAACATTAATATTTTGCAGTGTCCATTGTTCAGCAACAGCTGTTGTTGCTAGGCAACAGGAGCACCTATAATACTGTTCTACAGTATGTAGGCAGGCATACTTCATATTTCAAAGGAGATAGAATGTTCAGTAGAACTCTGTCACAGAATCGCTTAGTTTCAGCACTTTTCAAAGTACACAACAAACAACAGGCGGGACCATACATTGCTGTACACCATCTCAAACACCATCGACTGCTCCAAGCATCTATAAGGTAGCTTCATTTCCTGTGTTACAAATTTCTTCCTCTGATTAAAACTTTTCTCAATTGATTTGACACAATTCTTGCAGCAGAAAAGTGATGCAGTTCTCCAAACATGCCTTTTGCATTCACCTGTACAAAAGGCATCTGTTCATGCAAGGCTGGACAGTGTTCAGGAAAATGAGAGATTGAGAGTTGTGGCTGACAAGAGTGCAAACTGCTTTAATGAGTTGTAAGTGACTCAAGTGAGAAGTGCACCAACACACTAACAAATATCTTCAGTAGTGAAACGTGTATAAACAACAGTAGTGCGTATAACAACAATGAGAAATGCTAATGTGGGTGAGGAAATGACTTCCTGATGAGAATGACTTTTCTGCTATGAGAACAGCTCCAAACTGTCTGAGAAGAAACTGTAACAGCACTTTTAAAAAATGACATTTTCATAGGGAGGCTAATAATTCCGTCCTTATCTGTAGGCTCATTACTCGGTGAAAAGACCACAATGAATGAACAAAACATCGCAGCAGGACTGGTGAGCTACTCACCATTAACGACTGCCCTGCCCTGCAGGCAGAAAATAATAAATTAAAAGAGGACACAAGAAGATCAGCTCAGATCATTGAGAGTCTGTTCACAGAAAAAACAATTATAAAGAACGAATTGTTAGAGATGAAAAAAGCAGTAGAAGATGAGAGAAAAGGAAAACATCAGGCACTGCAAATTTAAAGAACAAAGCAGAAAATATCACACTGAAACTGCTGGAAATGCAGAAAGTCTTTTATGAAGAAAAAAAAAAGAAAACTGGTAGCTGAGAAACAATCAGAAAATTTAAAGACGGACTTCTTGGGAACCAAGAACTCTGGAGGAAGAGAGAAGAGCAATCCAAGAAGCAAAACTAGAAATAGACAACATAAAGAACGAAGCAGAAAATATCGCACTGAAACTGCTGGAAATGCAGAGAACAATCAGAAAATTTAAAGAAGGAAGCAGAAAAGATAAAGAATTATTGTCAGCTCAGCAAGCACTTGAAGAGGAGCAAATAGATGTCTCAATAAAGACAGAAATGGCAGAGACTGAAATGACAGAGAAAGAGTGCAAAAAAGCTCCGAAACAGCTGAAAGAACAAAAAAAAAGAAGCAAAGAAGAATCTAAAACTTAAAATGCACTGTAAAAACATTTCCATTAAAAAAACAGGAAAATGTCCTGGTAATTTTCTGCCAGGACATTTTCTCTTTTTCTACGGAAATTTCACGGACTTTTCTTTAAATGGTAAAATGGAAAATTCTGTAGATTTACAGTATATACTCCGTGCTATTTATGGAAATTTCTATTAACTTATTTTTTAACAGTATATTTTCTGTACAATTACAAGATACACTGTAAAAAAAAAAAATTCCGTTAAAAATAAACAAAAAATGTACTGGTAATTTTCTGCCATGACATTTTCTGTTTTTCTATGGAAATTTCATGGACTTTTCCATAAATGGTAAAACAGAAAATTCTGTAGATTTACAGTATATCCTCCGTACCATTTACAGACATTTCCATCAACTCTAAAATGGAAATTTCTGTTTATTTACAGTATAGTTTTTGTACAATTAACAGATACTTTTGTTAATAATAAAATGGAAAATCCTGTTTATATTAACAGGCAGTTACTTTCAAGTTAACTTATTAATTTAACTTTTTTATATGCTTCAAAATACTTTTCTAGACAATTACAACCTTTCCAGCATTTGTTCAAAAAAATTTCCATCTTTGTTAAAATCTGTACTTAGTAAACAATAATACTGATACACTTTATAACTGGTAGATTTAATGTTAAACATTCCTTTATTTTCTTCAACTCAAAATCTATATGGAAATATGACAGCATCATCTATCTAATGCATTATCTCATGATAAAATGACTAAATAAAAATAGACGAATAAATATTTTCCTGAAATCAGTTTGCTCACATACAAGTGGATTCAAAGTGTGTGTTTTTTTTTTTTTATCAAACAGGATACCTCACAAACAATAACATACATTTTAATTAACAATATGCAGAATCTGTTTAAGCTAGAGTCACTACTTTGTGTTTTACCACAGGCAAACAGTTAAGTTGCACTTCACATCCATGTCTGTCCACTCAGACACCCGTATACATGTGTAGTGAGTTATGGTCAAAACGTCACCTTTGACCACCAAATTGAGTTAACGTTTGTCCTAGAGTAAACCTGTAGGGTCTTCACCTTACACTATACAGTGCCTTGAGACAGAATCTGTTGACAGCTTACTGGTGCTATATGAATAAAACTGAACAGATCTAAAGAAGGTGTTCCTGGAATTTGGGTTTATTAGAGCAGGACAGATGCTCTAATAAATCCACAGCCCTCTCAGGCTGACAGGACTTTGACACCAAAGAAGACCTTGTGCATAACTGACACACCAGCAGCATCTGATAGAAGAGCATTTAATGTGCTGGGATGTGGCAAACTTACAGATAAAAGTGCATTTACTGGATTTGTTTTGTTAGCTCTTGCTTTTCAAAGACAATGAGGAGCAAACAATGTACAAAGCACCATGAGAAATGTGTGTTCTGATGAAGACTTTAAACAGCAACTAAGTGAATCTGTGTCCAAGCATGGGGTTTTTGTCCATTTTCTATAAAATAAATCCTCAGCAATGACAACACTTAAAGTCCTCAGTTCAAAAGTCCCTCTCAATGCTCACCTTCTTCTCTGCTGTGCTCAAGATGTGCACACGTGTGTTCAAAGTCCTGAAAGCATCCTTCAGTCTGCATGTTCAGCCTTGGTGAAAATAAACTCAACTTTTCCTGGGATTTTCAAAGTTGTTCAGTTCATACAGGAACTTGAGCAGTCTGGCTGAATGTGTCACTGTTTGGTCCTCCACCTCAGCCTTTGTGTCTGGTCAGGATTTCTTTCAAGAAACAAGAAGACAAGATAAAAAAAAACACTGATTTAAGTCTTATATTTTACTAGCTTGCACTTCTTTTACGAACACATTTTTAAATAATGCAAAATATAGTTTATTATCGTTATCAACAAAACTACAGAAAATATCAAGATACTTTTTGTCTACATGGCACACCCCTAGGCAAGAGTGCTAACTACTGCAGTTCTGTGCTGCCTCTAAAATAAAATGTATACCTTAAAAACTAAATCAATCATAACACTAAACTCACCTGGCTTTTGTAGAAAAGGTGATCAGGCTTTTTCTTCATTTCTGAAACCAGCTGGTCTGGATCACCACCAGCTTGTGCCTTCATCCTCTTTCAGTCAGTGAAGTCTTTCCTCTTCTGGGCCGTTCCTCTGCAGCTTCCTTTACACTGGAAAAACAAAGTGTGTGATTCCAGTGCAGGTTTAGATGCTTCATTTGGTGATAGCTGTTGAGCCACTTTTCAAATACTCTATAAGGATCTGAATGTTGAAGGCTGACACACAAATATCTCTGCTTACTATTAGGCTAAAAGCTTAATATAGACATAATCATTTATAATGTCTCAGCTGCATCCCCATAACTGCTGAAGTTAATGTCCTTACACCAGAACTGAGCTTATTCATTAACCGCAATGTATTTATGAGCAGCTCAACAATGTCACCAAAAATATGCCACAATTTGAAATGTCCTGATCAGCATTACACAAACCATATTTTTACCAACAGTCCAAAGGGTTCACTTGTGGAAAAATATTATTTTATAATAAAATACAAATTTTATTATAAAACTCATATTAGAGTCCCAAATTATTCCTTCCTGTCTGTACCTTAGTAGAAACATGAAGGTTTCTAGCTACTAGTCACAGCTGTGTAAACCAGAGAGAAGCTAAAGTAGTATTTATGAATATACTGGTCTTTGTTTGGCCACTGGAGGCCAAAATTGGTGGTATCATAGCCAGAAATAATCCAATCACCAATCAGCATTAGACCTCCAACCTCCAACTTTAGAGCATTAAACCAATACTGTAAATATCTGTAATTGTACAAAGTTCAAAAGAAAAAAAAATTGTTTTAAAGCATAAAAGGTTATACTTCATTTGTCTCAATTGTACACCAGAGTGATACAGAGAAGTCAAACTTTTCAAACTCAGAGTTTTTGGTTCATTATTATTATTTTTTTTTTATTTATGTATTTATTTTAAATCAGTCATGTCTGCCAGAATCTGAGGGAAAAAATGTTGCCTACCCTTGTTCTAGTTATCTCTGCATCCATGTGGAGAAGAGTCCAAGTACTTATTTTGAAGCATTATCTAAATAACTTTTAACGTCTATGGTCACCAGCACAGAGAAACTGCAAGTACAGAATCTCAAAAATCTGATATTTACAAAGAAAACTTCACAAAATTTGCCCCTAATATTTATTTCCATCAATCCATGCATGCATGGGTTTAAATTTTCAGTTGATAAAACTAAAATGATTTTTTACAAGGACAATAGTTGGTGACAGAATCAAACTCGAATTATATGGATAGAGTTGAAAACAAGTTTTTAAAAAATTTAATTTTTTTGGGTTGTGGTTTGCAGAAAGAGTGGCCCAGGCTGTTCATCCTCAAAAAATAGTAGACAAGTGCAAGAAAATATTAAAATTATGAAGTGTTTAGTTGGAAGTGACAGAGGAATTCTCTGAAAGTCATATACACTGAGTTAATCGGGTCAGTGTTAGATTACAGTTGTGCAGCATATAATCCAGCAGCAGGTGTATATCTCCATAGACTAAACAGTATCCAGTATCATGCTTTAAGGCTCTGCACAGGTGCATTTAAAACAGCTCCACTGGGCAAATCTACAGGGACACGGACAAGACCATCCAACACAAGACGTTCTTAAACCTTGCTGGGAAAAAGAGAGAAAAGAAATAAAGAGTTTTGGGTGGATGGTGTGTCAGAAAGTAACTAAACCCAATCTGGATCAGGTCAACATCAGTCAGACAGTGCCGCCATCTGCAATACCACCGTGGACTCTTCCTGCTGCTGCAGCTGATTTCAATTTATTGGAAAAGAACAACAAGGATAAGGCTTTTATTTTAAAATAACATACAGTGCAGGCATATGTTGATCTGTATTATAATTATGTTCAAATCTATACAGACGCACCAAAGAACAATGTATGTAACAATGTAACAACAGTTCAGGCAAAGGTTTCCAATAGTGAAGTCCAGGGTCCAAACAGACAGGCAATTTCCACAGTTCCTCTTCCTCACAGGCTCTCGCTCCACAGCTAAAGACTCCTTTTCTCTGAACACCAGGGAATCTGTGCAGAAGGAACAACAAGGTAAGCAACTCATGGCAGGTAAGCAGTGCAACTGAGCCAGCTTCACTAACAGAAGTCAGTTCAGTGATCCAGCAAAGACTGAATGCATTCCACCACCTTAAACAGTAGCAGGAGTAGACAAGACTGCAAACAGGTGAGCTCGTTACCTCCAGGTGCATCGAAATGAAGGGTGTGAATCCAGGACAAGTCCCACCCCTGAAACACAAGCTCAAGGTTTTCTTCCATCCATCCATTTCCTTATCCTGTTCAGGGTCGCAGGGGGCTGGAGTTTATCCCAGCTGTCATAGAGTGAGAGGCAGGATCCACCCTGTACAGGTCGCCAGCCTGTCACAGGGCCAACACAGAGAGACAGGCAACCATTCACATCCACATCAATGGGCAATTTAGAATCAGCAATTAAATTAACCCCACTAACTGCATGTCTTTGGACTGTGGGAGGAAACCGGAGTACCCAGAGAGAACCCACAGAGACACAGGGACAACATGCAAACTCCACAAAGAAAGACCCCAGCCAGATGGTGGATGATTTTTCTTTCTCCCCTTTGAGGTCTGATGTGTTAATATTTAAAGTGTTGCTTTAAATATTTTGAGCAGTGTATCTGTACCTACAGCATAACAATGGCATGTTGTATTGTGATCAGCTTTATTAATGGACTAAAAATAGGTCTTTCAGGGCCATTGTGAGATTATAGGAGTCTTTCTACTGTGCTGTGCTGCCATGTGTTTAGAGATGAGAGGATATAGCATAACGGAGTCACAGAAATTGCCCCATGCTGCTGCTGCAGTCAAAGTGGGTCACACTGAAACTTTCAACACAGAAAAAAACAACCAGGAAACAAACAAAACACCACTTTCTAGTAATTCTAGTAACACTGTTTATATACAGGTTTTGCTAATTTAACTGTGCATTTCCAAATTTTCTTACATATCTCAAAGACTGAGTTGGCAGTCATGCCTTCTGCTGCAAATTCATGACACCAAACCATTGGCCTAACCTCACCTCAGCCAGGAGCCACATATTTCTACTTTTTGTTGGGAAAGCGAATATGTGGAAACCAAAAAAGAGCCTGCAGATTTTGTGTAAACAGTGGCAACATTAGCTGAGTTGAGTCCTGTGCCTGTGCATTAGCAGTGCCAGTCAGTCATGGTCAGTGAAGGGCTACAATCATGAACTCACAGGAGGGTCTGTTCTGGACTGAGCCCTGCCTCAGATTACTCTTTTCAAGGCTCAAACACAAAGGAATGCCTGCTGCTCGTCTCTGCTTATGCTGTAGGGGAATTAAAGTGTTAAACACCAGAAATGGCAAAGGTATATTCACTAAAAAGTTAACTTCAGAGGCCCAGCGCAAGTGAAATAACACTGTTATTTCAAATAAAGGCTTTCTGTAACAGATGCAGTCAGCTCCCCCCTGAAAGAATAAATTAACACCAAAAGCAATTATCTAGGATCAGAGTAATGCAAATTGCTAATGCAGTTTTGAAAGGTGCCAGAGGTGTGTGTGCATGCTTTAGGAGTCACAAAAAGAGGCATTGCAGCACTAGATAATGTTCAGTCTCCCTAGAAAGTAACTAACTTTGTATCTCTACAAGCTCGTTAAGATATGAAATGCCAGTTATGGTACAGCAAAAAAAAACTTTAAGAAAGCCTGATGTTTTTTTTCTATTTTTCATGCCATACATCAGTTGTTGAAATCCCAGTGAATTCAGATGAATCCATATTTTATCTCCACCTCAGTGAAATACCTTCACGATAAATGAAACTCTACATGTTGCTCAGCTGTTTGACACAAATGCTTCTGCTTTTTCTTGACCTTTTATTCATGATGTAATCTTTCCATTCTTGCACACCTTCGAAGATGGTTAAAAACATCTTGTTCTGGTATTTTTCAGGACACTCAATATATTTACATTTGATTACCTAAGCTGAAAAATATTAGTGTTTACCCCTGTAGAAATTCTTTTTCTGATGGGAGGTAAATCTGCATATTTAACAAGGTTAATGGCTAGTGATTTATTGCTTGTGCTGTATTAGTGTTTACTGTTTAATGTTGTAACTAGGAAATGCAGTCACTAAGTGGAAATGCTTTTTGTTTTGTTCTATCAGCTTGCTACACGTGCTGGAGTGGAACAACCTACTGACCTGTGAGCGGTGGTGCAAAAATGCATTTTGTACACATGACAGCAAAATTTGAAGGTTGGACAGTCATCTCTTTTAAGCAATCTGTTCTGTCACAACAAGATTTTTTTTTTCGGTTCAAACTCAAGCCAGTGCAAGCCTTGCACTTCTGACCTCTGGGAGATCTGCTTCCTCTGACCATCAAAAACACACCAGGTTCAAATCTCAACTCTTAAGCATACGCCCTTGACCAAGGCACTCATTTAAAACTGGAGCAGATAGCTTCATTCCTTGGTGGGATTCTTCAGAAGAAAAGCGGCTGATAATGCACAGCTAAGGGTTGAAGGGTTAAGAAAAATGGTCCGACGTGTAGACTTACCACACCGATAGAAACAAGTTGTCATAAGAAGAGTGATATTTCCATCTTTTGTATTTCATATTTGGCCACAAGGCTCTGTTTGGACACCTCACCTCCCCACCTTTCCACATACACACTGTGATGGTTTGCAACCACACAATTTAAATATTTATCATAAAAAGACCTATGCAGTGAGAACAACAACACACACACAGGTATTGGTCTATAATGACATGACAGAATCACACTGTTGCTGGAGATTTGTTGGCTGCACATCCATGACGTGACTCACCAGTTCAAAAAAAAAAAGGATACTGTGGTCATAAAGGGATGGACATGCTCAGCAACAATACTCCGGTAGACTGCATCATTTAAACAATGCTCCCTTGGTACTAAGGGGCCCAAAATGTGCCAAGAAAATATCCTCCACATCATTACACCACCATCAGCTTAAACACAAGAAAGGATGGATCCATGCTTTCATGTTTAAATGCAAAATTTTGACCCTACTGTCCACTGTGCAGCAGAAATAGAGACTCATCAGATCAGGCTACACATTTCCAGTCTTCTTTTATACAATTTTGGTAAGCCTGCACAACTTATGTCCTCAGTTTCCTGTTCTTAGCTGACAGGAGCAGCACCCGCTGTGGTCTTCTGCTGCTGTAGCCCATTTGCATCAAGGTTTGATGTGACGAGTGTTCAGAAATGCTTTTCTGTATTCCTGGTTGTAACGTTATTTGAGTTAGTGTTGGCTTCCTATCAGCTCAAAGAAGTCTGGCCATTCTCCTCTGACCGCTGCCTTTAACAAACCATTTTCACCCAGAGGACTGCCACTTGCCGGAAATTTGAGTTACTGTTGCCTTTTTACATTCTCTGTATGCTCTAGAGATGGCTGTGCAGAAAGTCCCAGTAGATCAGCAGCTTCTGAAATACTCAGACCAGCCTACCTGACACCAACAACTACACCACATTCAAAGTGACTTAATTCACCTTTCTTTCCCATCTGATGCTCAGTTTGAACTTCAGAAGGCTGTCTCGACCATGCGTGCATGCCTAAATGCACTGACACGCTGCCATGTGATTGGCTAGATATTTATGTTACCTGGCAGCTGAAAAGGTGTATCTAATAAAGTGACCAGTGAGTGTTTATCCAACATACAGTCTTAGTAAGCTGAACTGCACCTTTAAGCACATGTAATACCTGCTCTACTTTATGTAATTAGGTAATGACTTGTATATTGTTTAGAGGTTTAATTGCTAAACTTAATTCACACAAAAACACCACTTTAAAATCTGAGACACGACAAGTTGTGTGACCTATCTATAAGTTCTATGAAAAGTACTAAAAAGAAAATGCCACAAACTTTATTTACATGCAATATTGGCACAGAACTTCTCCTAACAAAACCACCTGAGAGCCACAGATGTAGGCAGTCTAATGTGAATCAGAAACCCAGCCAGCAGAACTTAAGTCAATTTCAATTAAAAGTTTCTGATGAGGAAAATGTATAATATTATAGAAGGGTAGATGTGCTACATCTGTTTGAGATGAGATGGGAACACATAGCAGCACACTCATTACTTGAAGTTATTTTAACATTGTTCTGGTGTGTGTGTGTGTGTGTGTGTGTGTGTGTGTGTTTGTGTAGTTTATGTATTTCCTGACCTGACTAAAATGCAGAGCTGCTGATTGGATTATTGGTCTGTTGCAGCCTCAGCAAGGGCTGTGAGTGAACCTGAGCTCTGATATGATGCACTAAATGAGAGCAGGAAATTAACAACCTCACATGTTAACTAGCAATGACCCTGTGCCAATATCAATGACAGCTGCTTTCACACATCAGAAGTGCCAAAAGAGGAAGGGATTAGTGTGTATGAACTCTTCACCCTTCATCTCAGATCCTCGAATTGACAAATCAGCACCACCACAATCTGATAAGTTCAAGTTACTCCATCACTTTAAAGAATGGGCATATGATCATTTCTAAATATGGTCTATTATTATTTGTTCTTAATCACTTTATTAATGATTACAGTTTTAATGTTATACAGATCAGTTAATAATATTTATTAATAAATTTGACAACACTGAGTGCAATATTGGCCATGAAGATTCACTCTTCATTCTGAAGGAGAAACTTGAGGAGTTTGGGAATTCTGGAAGAAGTCAAAATCAATTCAATCTACAACTCTCACTCTTCATCAGTGTCTGGAGCAGCTGTTTGTTAGGGCACTGGATTTGATTTAGCTTTAAATTCCACTTTGTTGTCAGCAACTAAACTTACATACATAATTATCATACTGGGAAACAAGCAACAGCAGGATACTCGGAGGCTGATTTTTATTTTTATTTTTTTAATTAAAAAGGCCAAATTCATTGATAGCTGAATAATTCAGCTGGTAGGAGTTGAACTTCTTGGGGGGAAAAAAGTAGCTGGATGTTCAGTGCCTTGTTTGTCAGTTTGGATGAGTGCAGCACCTGTGCTGATATGGCTTGCATCCACATACAGGTTACATGGCTGATCCAGGCGGGGAGCAAACAAAACAGGACCAGAGGACAACAGAGATTTGATGCTAACCAAAGCTGGCTGACATAATGTAGACCAAATCAATTTTGCTTTGGCTTTCAGTAAATCAGTCAGAGGAGCCACCACAGTTGAAATATTCTGGCAAAAAAAAAAAAGAAAAAAAAAAAGTGATAATAACTGATTGGACTCGGAAATCTCATGAGCTCCTTTTTAGTGGTGGGAACAGGGAACTTGTTGATGGCAGCATGGCATCAACAGGCCACACATGCCCTTGGCCCACAACCTTATCAAGACCAAGACTGGTTACATTTGCAAATTCACATCTCGCCAGGCTCACAGTCAAATTTCTATCTGCTACTCATGCAAACAATGCACATATACAATCAGGTATTACTACATACCGCCGCATCATCCAAAATGACAGCAACCAAAATGACAACCTTCCAGCCCATTAGTAACCATATTCAAAAGTCACTGAAATGTAGCCGGTGAGTTGTGTAAACCAAAACCCATGACTGTATATGCGTGGAGTCCAGAAAGTGTGATGACAGCAGATATTTCTTGAGCTCTTGGAGTTCATGTCACTGGCCAGTATCCATTTAATAGACCGAACTTGCTCACATACTCTGCTGCATCAACTTGGTCAATATGGTCTTCAAGGCAAGGCAACATTTAAGAATCAGGCTTAGTCACTGCATTTATTTTGCAGAAATCTGTACAACACAGTAGGGACTTATCAGGTTTTTCAACCAGCGGGGAAGGAGAAGCCCAGCTCAACAAAGATGGTTCTTAAATGTTCTTTTCATAATCAGTGGACTGGACTTCGCCATCAGTTACGTTTCTCTTTTCTCCAGACACTCTAAAATCTTTTCTGGAGTTGTTTTGCATCATTCATATCAATATCATGTTTAATCAAAGCTGTTTTAGATGGTGTGTCCGCAAACAAAGATGGATAACTTCTGATCAGGGTAGCAGGTGAAATGTAACCAGTGTGTAAAGCTCCAAAAGACTGAAAAAACAAACAAATAAGGGGGCATTTTGCACACTAATGAGTGACATGGTTTTTATTTTCCTTATTAATGAAATGCTAACATTTATTGCTGCAGACTTAAGATTTATTGACACTTCTAATGCATCATTAATTACTTATGCTGGTACCCTTTAAAAAGTTGGATGGTGCAGTGACAATGGTACATTTTACATTCTGTAATCTGAGATGTTAGTGTTTTATTTATATATATATATATATATATATATATAGTATGTGACAAATGGGAAACACTGGGCACTATGACCCAGAAGGTAGTCTAGTCTTCAGAGAGAGAGAGAGAGAGAGGAAGAGAGGCTGTGATCGGTGGTTCTTGTTTGATGTCAGACTGTGTATAAAACGAGACTCTGGGTTGGCTCACCATTCAACCACGAGGGGCCTGCAAAGGCATAGCTCTTGAGAACTTCTGCCCTACATGTGGATTATCTGTGACATTCTCCCAGATGCTGGGTTATCAGGACGCACTGCTCAACATTTACGCAGAACCCTTCTCTGTTTTATTTGCTGTGTGCTGTTACAGTTAGGAAGTTTTCTTTTCATGGCTAAAACGCGGAGAAGTTTTCATTTCTGCGATGAACGGATACTTGCCTCCATATTTCAGCATCTGCTCATTAAAATCTGATGTAAATCTGATGAAAAATGAAGAAGAAAAGAGTCAGTTTTTATATTTCAACTGACTGTGCCAGTGCTCTGAACGCATGGCACGGATGAGGCAACGTTCACGAAGAGAAAAGGCTCATTAAATGTCAGACATCAGAGGGTGCATTAAAATATGAAAAAAGTGTCTAAAAGTTATGGAGCTCTCGGGTCAAGTCGAGCCAAATCAGCCGGTGAACACCACAAACGACAGTTTTACTACAAATTCATCCACTGCGAATGAGAGCGCAGAGAGTCTCGCCTATCAGATCAGTTTGGCTGTGATTCTCGCAGTTATCACACTCGCCACCACTTTATCCAACGCCTTTGTCATCGCAACGATCTCCCAGTCTAAGAAGCTGCAAACTCCCGCAAACTTTCTGATCGCCTCCTTGGCCGTCACCGACCTGCTGGTGTCTATCCTCGTGATGCCCATCTGCGTCCTCTACACGGTGATCCACACCTGGACGCTCGGGCAAATAGTTTGCGACATCTGGCTCTCCTCCGACATAACGTGTTGCACTGCGTCCATCCTCCATCTGTGCGTAATCGCTTTGGATAGGTACTGGGCCATCACTGACGCAGTGGAGTACTCCAAAAAGCGCACGACGGGACGAGCGGCAGGGATGGTGGCCACAGCCTGGGTCATCGCCATCTCCATATCCCTTCCGCCTCTCTTCTGGAGGCAGGTGAAAGCGGAGGAATTAACAAGCTGCAGCGTCAACACGGATCACATTTTCTACACTATCTACTCCACTTTTGGGGCTTTCTACATCCCAACCTTGCTCCTCCTTGTCCTCTACGGACGGATATACGTGGAGGCTAGGAAAAGGATCCTGAAGCAGTCCCCGAAGAAGGTTGGAAAGAGACTAACGTCGGCGCACCTGGTCTCCAACTCCCCTGGGTCCGCGGCGTCCACTAGCTCTCTGCAATGCGGGAGACACGACGCTCCGTCCAGCGACACTGGCTCTTCAACAAGCGAGAACCAGGTGAAAGTGACGGTGTCCGATGCGCTTTTGGAGAAAAAGCGAATTTCAGCAGCAAGAGAAAGAAAAGCGACAAAGACTTTGGGGATAATCCTCGGCGCTTACATTATTTGTTGGCTTCCGTTTTTCATCTACACATTGCTGGTGGCAACATGTGATACATGTTTAAACCCCGAGTTATTTGACTTTTTCACCTGGCTGGGATATCTGAACTCCCTCATTAACCCGATCATATACACAATGTCCAACGAGGATTTCAAGAAAGCTTTTCACAAACTTATGCGCTTCAGATGTTGCAGGCTGTGAACTGCGCCTTCAGTCTCCGATAACATTTGTCTATTTTCTTATATAAACGAAAGTCCGTGACGATATAGAGGAATCCCTTAAAAAATAACATTTCTGTGACTCACAGGCGTTATGTGCATGTGGAAGAGAGAGAGAGAAAAAAAACAACCTTTATTTTAATTTGGCTCAGTGTGGAGATTAAAAATGACAGAAATTGTTCTACATAAAGACGTAGTTGAAATATTGAAAAGTATTTTCAATATTTAATTACATTAAAAATACATTTCTAACTGAGCAATGCCATGCTGAGAAATGCCAATTTTAAAAAAGCTGCTGTCATTTACAAAAGATATATAATATATATAATATAAAGCTAAATTAATAGTGCAGAGGGCAAGTTCAAACTTTCTCACTGAACCACTTTAACCTTTCAGATATCAGTTAAGCGATGGATTGATCTGTGTGGATTCCCGTTTGAGTGGTACAGTATGTTAATGCAGCGCATAGCACTTATTTCCATGATGCCTGACCCATTAATGTGAATAAGCAGCAGAGATCACAAGATACAGACATTATTTTGACTTCATAAATACCTTTGGATGAACGACTGGATAATTTTTTTGGATTTTGTGTAGACCTAAAAGCAAGGTTGTTGGATCACTTATATATGTCTGTGTATGCTGAAAAAGACCCATAATTTTATATTTCGATCATAGCCATGGACTGCTTGATACTGTGGTTATCTTTATTTAGAAAGGCACACCCATGCAGTTGAAAAGTCTGCTGTCCCTGTGGGGTACTAAGAAAAGATCCATCTGCAAATAAGATTTATGCAGCAACGCTCATGAACACTCATGATAAATTCAATTTTGCTCAACAAACAAAGTCTTGTTTTACTGTGCATGGGTGGGCCTGTTTTCTGCTACATTCAATCTGTTTCTTCAGTATCTTCTGTTCATGTATCACATGGTTTCCCCATCTCACGGGGGGAGTCATTTGAATCGTAGAATCTGGCTTGCAGAGCTACATAAAAATGCTGAAGACCTGTCAGCATTAAATGAAATTAAAGTATGCTGTTGTAGTATTTGTTCTCATCCAGAGGCGCTGTGTAATAAAGGCTTTCAAATATTTGTCTATGAGTAAGAGTTTTAATGCACTGTTCCAAGTAAGTACATGCTGTTCCTTTAATTTGTGTTGCCATGTCGATAATGTGGCAGATGACTTGCTGTTTTATACCTGTTGTAAAATGTTACCTTGAAACCCAATGAGAGATTAGAGTCATAACCAGAGCACATTATGATGAGGTCAAACTGAAATCCAACAACCTCTTGAGGCACTTGCAGATGTGAGAAAGCATTAAACAGTGCAGATCAATTTGGACGACGGGGTGTCGTTTGACATCACTTCCTCTACATATTTTAATGTTGTGCCGTAGTTTGCTGCTGTATGATCTCCTCACCATCTCCCTGCACTTTCTCTGCTATCTTCCTGCATGCACAGGAGGACAAATTGTTGCTATCATAGGTCAATAAGTCATGTGTGCAAGAGCAGGCAACACTATTCTAGTGTACTTCACACATGCAGAAAGGGGCACTCATGTTGTCAGCACATATGGAAGCACACATGCTCACGTCTTTTGGCTTTCCATATATGAATTCTAACATGGCCAATCATGCATGAAAGATAGCTGCACTCAAACAGGAAGTCATTCAGAGAGTTTTAAAGAATTTTCTAAGGCAGATGCGGGTGCATTCAAGACTGACAAGAAGTGCCGACATGTGCATCTTATTATCTGTAAGCTATACATTTAAAGATTGTGCTGGTAGTTGTAACATTCACATTATATTTGTGTTTGTGCCATATATTTTTCCTAAAGGGAATTACCAGTCCAAACTCCATGCAGACCATTCACAATAAAATATAGGAACTAATGGTGTAAAAATTAATTTAAAAAAATTATTTTCCAAAATAAATGTTTTATTTTTAAATTTACTTTTTTTAAACCTTAATCACACTAGAACAGAAAATGTATAAATGAATGTTAAAAATTCATTTATTCATTTATAATTTTGGTTATCTAAGGGTCAGAAGATGAATGATTTGAATGAAATGAATTGAAAAAGACTTGTAGTAGGACTGGAGCTTTGGGCTGACCTTAGTCATAAAGAGGAAACACTTTTTTGCATGTCCACATGAAGGACAAAGGAATAGGTTGTCCCCACAGTGAATTTCTTTTAATGTTTCCACCCACAAGATCTTCCTCAGACAAACATCCATCTCTGAGTGCAGTGTGGCGATTATGGATGACAAAACACAGATGTATGAGGGATGCAGGTGTTATATTGTAGATAGTCTACATAGTATGGCTCTTTCTCTTCAATGAAAATGTTATTTGCAGAAAATGTAAGATGCAAATATGCATGAATATATATATTGTGTATGGGCTTTTCTTTGTGGTGCACAGTAAGTTTGCAGATAATGGGCATTATGTAATCTCTTAACTATAGGTACAGATTGCAGTTTTTGTTTTTTTTCTGTATGAAACAATACTTCTAATCGTCATATTCAAGGCAAACAGTTAAAAAAAGAAAAAAACAGAAATCCTAAGTAAAAAAAAGACGCAGAAGAGTCAGAGATATCAAGCAAAGTTTTCCAAAACTTGGCACCGGCACTGAATGTAATGCAAACTGACAATCCCTGCAAACAGACAGATAAGTCGGAGATTTCAGTGTATACTAGGCCCAATTCCGGTCTCCATCCTAAGGCTTAAGCTGTAAACCCTCCAAGACTTAACTGACTTCACCTGAAAAGTGTCTGAGTGCAAGAGACTGCAAAGACTTGAAATGTGATTCATGGGAATGGGACAGCATTGTGGGAAGTGTCACATGATTTCAAAAGGACAATTCCCAAACATTGTCATACTATTGCAGATTTGAGACGTTTTACTTTAACTTTTACACTTTCTTAATGATCAAACAACTTAAGGGCCAGCTGCCTAACTTGCCTTACAGAGTGGGAAAAGACATACAGTAACTTGCTAAATCATAATTTCACTTCTTTTTGTCAAAACATCATTAAGCAAAAGTTAAAATTTTTGGTTGACTGATACACTTGGCATGCACATGCATTCTTCCTTTTTCATGTAACGTTGGAGTTGGTTTGCTCCTTCTATGCATATTTAATTACCATTTTTACTGCCTTTTTGGCTTCATGTTAACTCCATGTTTAACTTCACAGTGTTGTGAACTGTGGCTGCTTCCATCAGACAAAGTCTGTAGATGCTGATTTATGTGTGTGCATAAGGGGCTCATACCGTTAATGGCTCACAGAGCCCTCATGCACCTGATGAACTGACATCCCTAAGCCCTCGGTGTCTCAGCAGGAGCGCGTCTCAAAGTCCACAAGTCCACAAGTCCAGATTGGTATTGGACACTCTAAAGCAGAGATTAGCAGCAGGTTACAGAAGTCTGGTACTACACAATGCCACTGAGTTTTGGTTTTTTGTTTTCAGTGTCTATCATGCTGACTCAGGTGGCATCCCTTGATGCAATTCGGACTTTCATCAATCCCTTCAAAGGGATTTATGCAACATTTGTCACATATGCATTATTGTAAAAAAGACTTTGGTGCGTACACACAATTGAGCTGCATTAAAATAAAAACAGAGCTTAAATGTTTTTTTTCTCCATGTCATTGTGCGCTGTAGCACAGAGGAACATACTGTAGACATTATACGGTGCTGAATGGAGGGGCAGGATGATACAGAGTAGAGTGGATTCATAATGCACCTCATGAATCTGTCTTGCAGATGGTTGTTGATGTTTTAAAAAGCTTTTACAAGTTGATCATTTTGCATAGCCAAACAAGTAATGCATGACACATATACTTAAGGTGCCAATGCAGCTCCAGCTGCAGAGCAGTACGCATTTGTGGTTCACATGCTATGACTGCACTGTGCAAGCAAATACATTAATTATACACCCCCCCCCCCCCCCCCCCTTATTTCTATTTCCATTACCGATCTGCCACAGGTCTGCTGTGAAGGACACCGCTGTTGTAACAGCTAGTTAGGCTGAACACATGGATGATGAACCTATAAAATATTTGGTTTTGGTTAGCAGCTTCATTGTTTCACCCTTTCTGACTGGAAAAGGTTTGCAGCATTCATCACCTAAAAAAAGGGAGGCACAAAGGGCAGTCTGCTATTAATAAATTATCTCACCGAGGTGATAATGATTGACCTTGGCAGGAAGGAAAACAAATCATCTGTGCGAGCCATCTATGCAGTGGCACAAAATGGAAAGGAGATTGATGGTGAATAAAAACTTGACGTGGGTTCTTAGTGTTCAGTAATCCTTATTCTGAATCACTGACTGACATTACAAATGTGACATTTTTTCATTAACATCTACTCTTAACAGTTTGCTGGAAAGCAGTGTGGCTTACCTGTAAAAATGTACTGTTTGAAATGTGTCTTTTGCTCTTTTGCATATGCTGTTTTTCAAACGTGGACCACTTAATTGCAGTTTTTAGCACTCTGTGGAATATTCATGTATGGTTAACCCGCTGTACCCATGCTAATTGCGCTGCCACAGTTGTTTAAAATCCATCATGTCAGATTAGTTGTGAGTGAAACCACCTGACAGGGCCATAAATCTGCGCTCCAACATCAATTCCTGGAGATGACAACAAAATATTGAGCTAAATACCCACAAATGTTAAACAGATCTCAGTTCATGATGGATCAAGGTATCGCTGATGCACTGCATGTTATTGCCTATAGTTATCACGTGTGTGCGCATGTATCAAATCATAGTCTTCACTGATGTGTGTTCTTTTCTTGCTTCACAAGCAGCTTCTCTGTCTTACAACATAGTGGGTTAGTTTAAAGGTCAGGAGCACTTTGTATTAAGAAAACTGATCCAACTAACTGCCCGTGTTTACACTTGTAGGACTATCTATCACATTTAATATAAGCTTTTACCTGACAAGCAGTACATCACCAAATTAGCCAGAGAGAGAGAGAAGGGGTTCACGTACTGCTGAGAATTTGGTTGCTTTATGAACCATCCATCTGCACTGTGTGCACATCACTGGCTGCTCCGTTATCACCTAGTAACAGCGTGACCTTTGTTTAGTTTCATATTCCCATTTGAAACATCTCATAACTCAGAGTATTACATTTTTTTTAATTGTTAATAAAGAAGTCTTAATAGCTTTCTGCATAATTTAAACTCTGCTAAACTGAGTTTCATCATACAATTTCCTAAAAAGCTGACACATTGGCGCTACAGCGTTCTCCCTCTATAGAGAAAATTCTTGGTTGATTCCAGCATGCAGCCTCATAAATGTTCAAACAAACATCAGCTGTACAAATTTCCAGCTGTAACATTTTTTTTTTCCCCCTGTGTGAAATATGCACCATATTGTTACCAGCTTGGCTCAGGCTGGCAACAAACAAAGGAGAGTCTGCACTGTCCAATTTTTCAATCAATTTATTTAACTAAACATGTAGTGGGGTGTGAAAGTGTTGGGTGCATGGTGTGTATGGATGATGATAAATGCATGCATTTGTTGGACAAGGATGCAGGAACTAAAATAACCTAAGAAACAAGCACGGAGAAGGAGAAGCTGCCCAGCGAGAGAGAGAGCGTAGAGTGAAAGAGCAGGTTTTGTACCTTTGGGACTCCACCTCTCAGGTGCAGCCACTTCTCCAACTTCTCACTTAACCAACCTAAGCTGCTGCTGGATGTAAACAGGGAGAAGCAGTAAGGTTAACAGGTGAGCTGTCACCCTAACTTTACCCCAGTACTTCTGTCCACTGGTCCACCTGTACATTACACCTCCAAGAGCTGCTTCGACATGGAAATCCGTGCCATGAAACTCCTGGCTCACAGTTTTCGTACCTATGTTAATGCCAGAGAAGGTTTGGAACTCTAAAGTTACTGAGTCAGCAGAGCATCGGCAACTTTTACACGCTGTACACCTCAGAACTTGGCAACCCTGCTCTGTAACTTCATGTGGTCTGAGTTGCTGTGGTTCCTAGACGCTTTCACCCTGCAATAATACCACTTATACTTGATATCTAGGAGTGAAGAAATTTCACAAACAGAGTTGCTGCAACAGTGGTTCTGTAGAATGACCCATTCTTTCACAAATGTTTGTAAAGACAGACTGCATGGCTAGGTGCTTGATTTTATACACCTGTGGAAATGGGACTGCAAACACCTGAATTTAAAGGTTAAGAAGTATGGCCCAATACATTTGTCCATATAGCATAGATATGATATGAAAGAAAGGAAATTACATACACTCCAGTAGGAAACTTTGCCCAACATCCCTTGTGGTGATGGTGGTGGGGGAAATGCTGAATGCTAAAAGATATAGAAGTGACTGTTGATAATTATTGTTTCGATATGTGATTTAGGATGTGTTGTTGCTTTTAGGAATTAACAGCTCTATATGGGCTTAGTTCACTGCCACTACTCCAGCCTGTTTTTTCTGTTTATTGAGGCTTTCAGGGCACACAAAGTTAAAAGTAAGCGGGGAAGTAAACTGTTGTGTAAAAAAGAACTGGTGGGAGTTAGATGTCTTGTTCTCAGTTGACATTTGTGCTGAACTTGAAATGGCCCTGCTCAGAGGTCAAGCTCGCTAAACTTTATTCAGTCCTCGTTAAGAGGCAGAGAGCAGAGACTGCTACAACAACGAAGGTGGCAGTTCAACTTAAAAGGTCATTTTTATCTCTCTTTTATCGCTCCCTTTCATTCTACAGCACAAAATCTCAATTATATTTGCATTAGTTTGCTATGAGAGGCTTGTATAAGACTATAAATAAGGCAAGTAACCTTTTTGTCTTATAGCTATTTGGCTGGACAAATCATATATTCTCCAACACAATGATGAATACACCCATCACACACATATGGATTTCAGTTTCACTGAGAGCTTTGAAGAATATAAATGAGGGTTTCCCCTTTGCTTCTGGCATAATTTACATATTGCCTATTAACCTTTTGATATTAAGCATGAGAAGTTGCATTGAGATGGAAACTTGAGTAGCATGTTTGTAATTTTCCATTTTCATAAGCAATAATAACACAAAATGTCACTGAAGCTATTAGCATGAAATTTGCCTGACACAACCTAATTCAGCTCCTTTTTTTTTTTTTTTTTCTCACTCATCTACAAACCCCCAAGCATCTGTCACTCTAATAAAAGCCTCCTCTTCACAGAAACGTTCAAGTCAAGCTCCCTGCTCATGTTAAACACTTAAACACTGGTTTGGTATTTAAATACTGTATTTGGAATAGTTTATTTTGAATGAGCTACATTAATGTTACAGTTGTGGTCTGAAGTTTCCATACACTCATCATGGGCATGACTGTCATGGTAATTTGGGGCTTTTAATGATTTCTTTGAACTGTTCTTTTCCCAAGGTGGAATGATTATACAGCATACATCTTTAAAGACTTAAAAAAAATAAGACTTGGGTGCACAAGTAATTTTCTTTAATCTACACAGGATCATGCAGACTCAAATATATACCCACACTAATATTTGGTTAAATGTCCCTTAGCAAATTGTACCTCAACCAGATGCTTTTGGTAGCTATCAACAAGCTTCTGACATAATTATGGCATAATTAGTATAGTTAATTTAAATTGGCTGATTTCCCGGCAGGGACCCGGCTATTAAGCGTAGTCCACAAATTTTCAGTAGGGTTGAGGTCGGGGCTTTGGGAAGGCCATTACAGAAACTCAGTGTTAGCCTGCTCTATCCATGCCAGGTGCAGTTTTGATGTGTGTTTGGAATCACTGCCCTCTTACAACACCCAATGGTGTCCAAGGTTCAGCTGTCTTTAGCTATTGATTTAAGGAGAAGTTGAAAAATTTAGAGGTAGTCCTCCTTCTTCATTATTCAATCCACTTTGTGTAATGTACCACTACCACTGGCAGCAAAACAGCCCCAGAGCACGACGCTACCACCACCGTGCTTGACAGCTGATACAGTGTTCTCAGGTTTGAAAGCCTCACCTTTACACCTCCAAACATACCTCTTGTCATTGTGACCAAAAAGTTCAATCTTTGTCTCATCTGACTATAAACATTTTTTCCAGAAGACATTTGGCTTGTCCATGTAGGTAGCTGCAAATTTCAGTGGTGCTTAAAGGTGTCGATTTTGGAGCAGGGGCTTCATTCTTGGTCTTCACTCTCTCAGCCTATGGCAATGTAAAACTCACTTCATGGTGGACAGTGATGCTGGTGTTCCAGAAGTTTCCAGTTTATGGCAGATTTGAGCCTAGGTGGGTCCTTGGTTGCTCCTGAACATCCTAACTAGTTTCCTCTCATCTGAGGGTCACAGTTTAGGTCTTCTTTCATTCCTTGGCAAAGTGGTGACACATGTGAATAAATCGTACATACATACAATTGTTTGGACTGATGATCTTTGTTTAGAAATGATTTGGGACAAGATCTCCTTAGATCTTCCACTTAGATCTTCCTTGAATTCCTTGGATTTTTCCACTCTTCTGAGTATTGGTCAGTCCAACAAGTGCTGTCAAAAAAATCCTTTTTATGCTGCAAAGAGAAACTACCAGTTGTAGTCAATCATGATCGCTAATGAGAAATTATCGGGCCTGAGTCATGTCAAGTAAAAAGACACTGAAGAACCTTCAGCACCATCATTAAAGATGTATGCTGTACAATCATTCCACCCTGGAAAAAGAACAGTTCATAGAAATCTTTAAAGCCCAAAATTAACATGACATTAATGCCCATGATGAGTGGATGCAAACTTCTGACCACAACTGTAAGCATCTGCCACTGACCTTTTGTTTTCTTTCTTGACTTTACTGAAAGGGCAGAATGGGATACCAAGTCTGCTGTGAAGCTTCAACACAAATCCTTGTAGGGAAGAGGAACTGGGACTTTATTTTTCTTTTCAATATTCTGGGGGAGGAGAAGTTGACCTTTTCAAAGCAATCTTTTGCTATCATCCTGAGAAATGAAACATATGTAAAAAGTGCAATCAGGTTCCTCAGCTATGCCCATAAAAAGCAAAAAAACACACTTGATTTCAGCTTAACAGATCTCTTCAATAAGTTATTTCCTTATGCACCTCTCAGTGACTTCCAGCTCTGTTCCTGTGTTTAGATCACTTCCTTGAAACTCCTTTCTGACCACCTGCACGTGCCCATTTATTCATATATGTGCAACGTCTGCTTCTACAACTTTCACGAAGCGGATCATCATTACATACAGTGCTAGCGGCTCCATCATGTAGTGGTTTACAGGTTTGCCTAACAAGTAAGAAATCTCTGGCTCATTTCCAGGCAGAAGCACAAATCCCTTGAGAGTTGTGTGAGAAACGGAAGCTGATGTAAAAATCTGCCAAATCAAACATGTGTCGCAACCCACTGTGGTGGGTAAACAAGGGAGAAGCTAAAAGTAGATTTTAATTATCAATGGAGTGCTAGACTTAAAAATCTACCACTTCTCAATTAGTTTACTGATGACCTCTGATTACCGTTATCATATTATTTTAACAATTCCATCATGTTCTCTAATTTGAGGTATTATAAGTAAGAAGAACAATAGCCCTGTGTTAATGTTATGAAAATCATTTTATAACATCTTGTTTATACATAGGAGCTACATTTTTAGTAGGTGGTTATATTTTTGAATTTGGTCTACTGAATGGTTAAAATGGAGTTAAAACTGTGGTGACTGAGGCTGAACCCAAGACTTGACCTACACCCACTAGACACCTATGCAGCCTTATGTGCTACACCTCCTGTATTCACTGTAATAGAAATAAATCATGCCCCAGCGTAGGATGCGAATGCAATGCATTTTATTTACCAAGTGTCCATTTGTAGCTGCTTTTTCAGGTCACTCTTATCTCAGACCACAAATTCATCTTTACCACACGCTAAACAATCTTAAAGTGTGCTTCGGTTTGAAGCTGCAGGACCTTCCCGTTTTGATGATGGCCTGCCTCTGTGGAGGGGAAAAAAAAAAAAGAAAAAAAAGATTTCAGCACAATTTTAAGTGGTCTGTGTCCAGAGGGGTAGGACGTGGCAACAGCCCCATTAGAAAACCTGACTGGAACCCTGGTGCTTCTCCTTAACACATTTCATGACTATGATGAGTAAGTAGATAATTGATTTGAAATGACTTAAGTAGAAGAAACATGCAGTCCAATGGGGGAAAAAAATCAAATGAAAGTAATGTTGCATATGCTTTTAGTGCTCCCTCTTTGCTACCTTACCGAATGATTCAGGTCATTATCCAAATCTCATGGCTGCCAGATCCAGGTTGTTACATAGATTAACCAGTAAAGTCACAGCTTTGACAACCAAAAAAGGTGCGTGGCTGAGATCTAAAGGTCAATTTCGTCAAAAGCTTATTTTAAAAAGGTCTTTTTTTGTCACAAAGTGTAAAAAATTAGCATGCTGTGATAAACTGTCCATGTTCAGTTAGAGGTTAACATTTTGGTCAGCCTCATTTTAAACGTGTATTCTTACTCATGTGAAAATATGCACAAATGCCATATTAGGTCTTTCACCACACAGAATTCAAATGCACCGAGAAAGCAAAGCGTCTTCAGATAAATCGTGAGCTCTCTTGTAAAGCTCCTCTGACATGATTAAAAATGTCTGATCCATTTAATTTTGGAGGAGACACAAAAACGTAAATAAATGAGCAGATGCACATGCGAACCGCAGATCATCTTTGTGGCATTCTTGGATTAGCCGTGTACTTCTGTAACATCTACTTTGATGGCTGTAAAATTCGGAGAGTGTCACATCAGTCTCTGTGTTCGTTTCATGTTTTCACCACTTTTCAGTCTTAACTCTGCTGTAATCAAGCCCATCAAAAACCACAGCGCAACAGCTATGTCTGTTTTGGCCTGTGGCTCATGAAGCTTTGACAAGTTTATATTCTGAGGTTGGTTTAGTCATGGTTTCTGTGTTGCTGGTGTCATGCTGCTGTGGGCTCTAAATTGGTGTGGATTAATATGCTGGGACAGAGATTTAGCCCTGATGGGCTGTTGCTTGACCTGACCTCCTTCTCATCTTCTTTCTCTTTTCCCTTTATTGTTCTCCTGCACTTCTCCACGTAAATCTGTTTTCCCCCTTTTATCATACCTTATGTTTTCTGCTTCTACCCCTTTCTCTTCTTCCACTTCCCCTTTTATTCCTTTTTTGCCATCTGCCTCCCCATCACTGTCTATTCCCTGCCCACCGGGAACATGATAAACTGGCTCCATTTTACTGGATACCAGGAGTCACAGTTCCATCTTCCTTCTCTGAACACGGGAGTGTAGCCTTTTCACTGCGCTCCAGCTAAGACAGCATGAAATAAACCTCACGGGAATCTAAATTGGCACCTCTTACCAAGAACAAAGACAAGAGGAATTAATCTTTATACTTCCACCTGTCAACAAACTCCCTCAAGAAGCCATGAGCCTTTAAAAGCTCTCATTACACATGAGCTATTGAATGGGTCATTGATGATGTTAATTTTGTCACATGTCATAGATAACTTAATGACTGCTAACTTGAGAGTGAGTTCCCTGGTGTATGAGTTGATACAATCATCGTCTCCAGTGGTGGAAGCAATCAGTGTTTGAAATCATTGTCTTCTGAAATAAATTATCCTTGTGCATCATTACCATATACCAAACACGCTAAAGCCTCAGGTGGTTGTGATTGGTTTTCAGATTCATTTTGATTAAATTAGCATTGAGTGAGACAAACCCAAACTGACTTGGAATCCATACAATAAAAACTGCCCAGCTCATACTTTTATTTATTTATTTATTATTTTTCACTACCAAATCTTTTATGGAGCAGTAAGTTTACACTGCAGCATGTCTTCATATGAAGAAGACCTACGTAGTTGTGTTAGGTGTAAATATTCTCAGATCAAAATGTCTTATCCTGTAATTTGAGTCTTTATGAATGTTTAAAGAAACCAACACCTCAAACAGCATCTTATTCAGCTATTCTGTTTCTGCAGCTGAGGCCACTGATTCTGATGATGTCTTTGGACACCCTAAAGTCATTGCACCTTCACTAAAATAGTCAGAAGGAACAACAATTGCTACTACTCATCCAGAAGATTGAATATAAGATTATAGTCAATCTTTTATTCTAGTCATAAGGCAGACATAACCTAGTGCTACAGCCTTATGTTGTAGTATAGTAAAACCAAAAAGTGAGAACATGATATTCATCTCTCACATGCTGTCGCTGTCTCCGTAAGCTGAACCAAGAAGATTCAGGTTTTAAATATGACTGTAGTTGTATCATAATTTCATTGTTCACCTTCAGTTTCTCTTCCAAACACCACCTGTTTTCTTTATGATCCTCATTCTACCACCCCTTTCATGCCCCTTTAGACCTATTTCTGTGTTCAACTGCAAAAGCATTCAGAAATTTATGAAAACAACCAAGAGAACTGATAAAGTGGCACAGATCAGGTGAATGTTAATAAAAAATGTGATTTCCCATTTTGAGTTTTCAACAACAGGCTGCTAAACGCACAGGTGGACTATAAACATGATACTGTAATAAAATCTGCTTCTTGTCCAGGTTTTGAAGAGCACCTGGAAAGCTGTTTCAGTCCAAATCATGAGCTGATGAGATATAGATCAAAGTTCATTAAAGGTTTGCTACAGTTCAGTTATGTCTGCTGTTGCATTGGCAGCCTTTAGGATTATTATGAATTCATTTTTATTTTGGAGCAGCTGCAAAAAGTGATGGATGGAGGGACTTTTACTTTGGTCACATAAATCCTAAACAAGGAGGAAAGGAGTTACATAGGATCACTCTCCAGATTTATTTAGTTTTATGTGCTATATGTTCTTTTTTTTCTTTTAAATTTCAAGCTTTTTATTGAAGTTATATTTGTCACTGGTGGTTCTCATTCATATGACCTGCATGAAGCAACAGTTTTTTAACTTTTTTTTTTTTTTTTTCCACTCGCTGCCTCTCCGTGTGTGAGACCTCTGTCTGTCTGGATTAAGTATTTGGAATACTGGACTTTTATTCTGCCTAATGATGCCCTGCATTTGGGTCCCCTTCATAGGAGCAACTATGATCAGACCGAATGAACAAATTAGTTTGAGCACCATAAGGCCATCATGAGAAAGAAATGCTGAAATGCATTTCTTCAGGTTCCTAATGATTTTAGTATGCTCTTACAGCATGTTATCTTCAAATACCCCCCCGCCCAAACCTCCCTTTTATTTTTGGCCGGTGAGCAGAAGAATTTGATTTTTCCACATTATTCTAAAATATTTCCTGCATCAACTGCTTAGAAATAGAGTGGGTCATGAGTTTTTGGCAAAGGTAACTTGAGCAACAAGAGGTTTATTTCTGGAGGTTTATTTCTGGGGCACCTGGAAAAGTACGCGCATGAACATACTTTTCCTTTTCACTGACTTCAAACAGTTCAAGTTTTGCCTCCTGATTGGACTGTTTAGCGTGCTGCCCTCTGTTGGTGGTTGTGGGTGCATAATAATATGAAGAGCAGTACAAGACTGCATCTTTCAGTAGATGTTACTAGAGTCATTAGTCCAAGCCCCAAACACAGAATATTTATAGATAAATGTTTACCTATATTCTTCCTTTTTTGTTTCATTTTTACATTTATCATGATCTTTTCTATCTCTGTATTGAGTGCCACATGTTTTCTGTCTTGATGTTTGCACGTCCATCATGTGTGCAACTCTTTGGTTAACTCGCATTGCTTTAATTTGACTTCCATATTTACTGTGTGAGTATTAATTTGTGTTACTTCACTAACTAATTAGTGTATTAGTGTAGTTAATCAGTTCCCCCAAGGGTGCTAAAGCCCCCAGATTCTCAGAGAAGGCCTGGAGCGGCTCCTGTATTTTAGCTCTGTGCCTCCACATGAGGATTTAAGTACATGATTAATGTGTCAAAATAACTACTCGCCCATTAAAGTGAGAGAGCAGACTTCACAAATAGTCCTACAGACAAACATTATTTTGATTCCCACAACTCAAATTTGAAACACCAGTGTTGCTACTGAATGCTCTGATGGTTATCCATGAGCACAACCTAACCTTTACCATTCACACCTCTTACTATGTGTTTACATGCATTAACAGGCTCAAAAAAAAAAATCACAAGTTCAGTTTGCTGCACTTACAAACCCATCTTCATGAAAGATTATTAAAGAACGTGCTCACTTGTGAACTCTGGTGGGAAGTCACAGAGCTGATGATGGCACTAGCAACAATGGCACTTTCACTGCTGCGGGGCTAGTAGAGTGGATCACACTGATAATCAGCCCAGAGTGGATTTTCTCAAAGAGGAGTGTTACGACAAACATGACTCTAATATTAGACAGCCAGCCCCGAGGGACTCATCTTCTCTGCTCTCTAAGGGAAGGTTTAAAGATGGAACCTCAGCTGAGCGAGATCACAGTTTTTTAGATGATGTGTTGTAATAATTTAGTGATTCTTAAAGTAGTAACTGCAAACTGTTAAAACTGATTAAAAATCTTCCTCTTGGATGTATTTGTTTTATAGCTGTTTGGGATGATTACTGACAAACTCATTGTCATGTTCAAGAAACCAGTTTGAGATGATCTGAGCTTTGGGACATGACACTTTATCCTGCTGCAAACAGCCATCAGAAGATGGGTACACTGTGGTCATAAAGGGATGGAGATTGTCAGCAACAATACTCAGGTAGACTGTGGCTTTTAAACAAAGTTCAGTTGGTACTACTGGGCCAAAGGGGTGCCAAGAAAATATCCCATACACCACTACACCACCACCAACAGCAGCGTGAACTGTTAAATACAAGGCAGGCTGGATCCATGCTTTCATATCGTTTATACCAAATTTTGACAAATGTCGCAGCAGATATTGAGAGTCGTCAGACCAGGCAACATTTTTCCAATCTTTTGTTGTCCAATTTTTGTGCGCTTACGCAAATTACAGCCTTAGCTTACAGGAGTGGTCTTCAGCTGCTGTAGCCATCTGCTTCAATTTTCGATGTGTTATACATTCAGAGATGCTCTTCTGGGTGGCTTTGTTGGTTATTTGAGTTACTGTTGCCTTCTTATCAGCTCAAAGCAGTCTGGCCATTCTCCTTTGACCTCTGAGATCAACAAGGCATTTTGGCTCAGAGAACTGGATATTTTCTCCTTTTCGAACCATTCTCTGTAAACCCTAGAGATGAATGTGTAGGGAAATCCCAGCAGATCAGCAGTTTCTATGTTTAATTTCATAATGTCTTTTAAAGTCATAATCACTCATTTTTTTAAAAACTTCAAGTACAACCAAAGTAATGTCAGTGAGATGTAGCAGTGCATGTGCAGAGAGTCTAATACACACATAGAGCTGGTGTAAGGGGCATTTATATAATTTTAAATTATTATATAGTGTAATAGCTACAAACACATGCAGACAGGCCCTCCAGAGCACGTTGGCTGGTGGCCTGAGGGGAATTTTGGCCCATCTTGAATGGTCAGCGTGAGCAGTGATATAAAACAGGAATAAGTTGATAGTGCAGGCTAATTATTTTGGATTTCTAGTCTTGTGAGTTTTTTTGAGAGTGCACCCCATAGCCTAAGCACACTTCAAAAACTCAGTACTCAGGCTACTAGTCAGTCTGGGCAACTTTCTTCCTAGATTAGCATAATTGGCTGGTACCTGATCCATTAACAAATAGTCACTGAAACTGGAGTCAACTTCTCAGCCTGAAATATTCTTTCAGTCTGCCGCTGGACAAATGATGAATTTAACAGCAGGTGTCTCCTCTGCTGTGCCAGACTGTGCCAGTCAGAGATACCGAGGCTCTGTCCCTAATGAAATAACCCCTTCTGACAGATGGCAAGTAGCACTTTCCCTCCATTGCATAATTTAAACTGACCTATCTAATTGGACAATGATTCAAGTCATCAGCCAGTGAGAGAAGGTCAAGCCTGTCTGAATCAAATCTTAGTTGAGATCGACAAAACTTTGTTTATCTTGGGAACAATATCAAAGTAACTCGTGAAAACAGAGCTAAAATAAATTATTAATATACAAGTCTCAGCTCCAAGATTAGCTGCTTTAATACATAAATAATGCTTCATTTCAACAGTGTTTTTGCAGTAGTTCCAGTTTATTTTAACTTCATCTAAGACGGAAAAAAAAATTCTTCTTAATCCTCACCTTGAACCTATGATCTCTGACTTTACCTTTGCTGTAATCCTGGAGGATTTAGGTCAAGGTCACAAACTGGAAAGACATACTGGAACAGTCAGGTTTGACATGTGTTGTACAACGCATGCAATGCATGCAGAGGACTCATATGTGTGTTTTTTTGTTGTACAGTTAATCTTTTATTTACCATGTGGAAATAGCATTTTACAGAAAAAAAAGAAAGAAGAATATATTTAACTGGGAGTATCTTGCGGCTTATATTACATTCACATTGATGCCCCGCCTGATAGTGGCTCTACAGAGCTTTGCTCTCATTTTCTAACAACTGTAGAAGGCAGTACTTCCCCTATGACTGCTCTCTCACCAAGCACTGGTGTTGATGCTATATATATATATATATATATATATATATATATATATATATATATATATATATATATATATATATATAATAGCGGAATTTTGTTTTGAAATGAACCCTAAGGTTCAGGAAGAATCATTTGATTAGATTAGTATGTACAAAAACTGCACAGATGGATTATGCATACAGTGAACAGGCTTATTTTTGCAAAAAAAGAAAAAAAAAAATCTAACTAACAAGAGCTGCTAATCCTCTTCACTGAAAGATGTGGGTAGGGGGGGGTGGAGACTAACAACACAGAGCCTTTCCACACTGGTACACCAAAACAGGAGAGGCCTGCTGACTTCAGTGCAGCCATCACATCTTGAGGATACTGCTTATTTCATAGCTGTCAGTGTTACAACATCTTGGGATGGGAGATGAGAAGAACTAGTCACAGATTACAACTGAGGAACAAAAAGACACCGTAGGAAATGCTCTCAGGTAAATTACTCAGATAACCAAACTCATAATGGGAAGGAAGATCAGTAACATTCATCTCTAGCAGCCAAACACTGGAAATAAGTAGTGAGACAGTCTTTGCATCTAGAGGAAAGGGCTTAAAGGATCAATTTGCCTGTACAGAAAGAACAATAACAAAGCACATTGTTTGCCTGGCAGCTCGGTGCACATGACAAAACAAAACTGCAGTCCTGACCTCTCTCGACATCTAAATTTTTGGCCCGAGAAGAACAAACATACTGTGGGCACCCAGAGGTTAAGGAATCCATGCTGACAAAGAAAAGAGGAAGACTTGGACAGTTTGACAGTTACATGTAGAGGCGGACAAGAACACACAAAGAGGCTGATTGTGTGTGATCAAGCCCCAGCAACTGTGGGGAGTAGTTATCTGGTCTTGGCTGGTTGGCAGATCCCCACTTTTGTTCAGCTGACAGACGAGGGTCCAGAAGGTGACTAACAGGATGAGGCCATGAAGCCACGTGGCCCCCCCCTCAAGGATTACAAGCAGCGAGAAGAAGGTAAAGAGATTACACTCAAAGCAGAGCCTGCTTTTTTAACCTCGTCACTGTTGTTACACTGACAGCATGGAAGGAAACTCCTGAGCCAAAATACCATCCATTCCTGCATTCTCTTCTTCTACCTCTCCTCCCTCCCTTGCTCCTGCTGCTCATCCATTCATGCAGTCACCTCTATTGTGTACTGGGATCGTACAGCATCCAGGAACTAACAACTGGAGAAACTGAGTTTTGGTGCCCGCCAAGAGCTTGTCCGCACTGATGAGGAGACTTTTATGCATTCTGCTAAAGGACTTGAGATAAAGAGATCCTGGATTTTATTACTGATTGCCACAGTCTCTTTACAAATGATAACATCAGGCTTCAAAAATTAGCCCATCATGCTTTTGAAGTCGGGACTATTCTTAACTTTGTGTCTCTTTACCCTCCATGCAAGTCAAATCAAAGGTAAGAATCATGTCAAAAGATGGGCATTATGAACTGACATTTTTTAAAAAATATACACACTATGAAGCACATTTCATTGAGCGCTGGACAACAATCTATCTCCAGTTAGTCTTTAAGATGGCACTTATTTCAAGTCACTAAAACAGTAAGCATCTGATTCATAGTATACTAAAATTTGGCAAATAAATTCTACTGCAAAAGCAGAAACTTAGAGGTGAAACACTTCAGGTGCAACAGGATATTCCTGTTTTATGTGCATGAGATTCTGTTCCCTAAAGTAGTCTCCCTGCAAGCTACAAAATGCCACCTCACCCTCAGAAAGATCTTTGATTTTTAGATGTCAAGCAAATGTCAAGCAGATAGCGAGCCACTTTTAAGGTCATGAATATTCAATCTGAATTAAACTGGTAGCGACATCTAATAGGTGTTCACTGAGAAAGATAGCAAAGTTTCAACAGGGATAACATTTGCATCCACGCTGGTTGTCTTGTTCGGTGTGATGTGCCCGGGTGAGCTCATTATCCTGAAGGAAACAAAAGCCATTCTGTTCCCAGTGTCGCAGGACGTTAATCTTTTCTGGCTTGTAATTCTGCTGTGGGGCCTTTTTGCGGATGCACTGGGCATTAAGGCCCGTGCCAACACTCCCTCCTTTCGCCCAGGCCCTCGTGTCTATGCATGTGCAAGTCAGGCTTCAAGCAAAACCAGTTCAAATGTTGTGCTGTGAATCTTAGGAAAAAAGACATGATTTGGTAGCTTAACTTCCTGAAATGTTTGGAAACTGTTTGTTGAATGGGTCTGCCTGACAGTCTCTAAACTGGAGGCTATGTCCCCCAGATTACAATGTAAATACCTCAGCATTCTTTGCATTTTCTTGGTGTTATGCTAAATCTGGATTTAACAGTGTTGCCCATTGTAAAGTTTTTCATCAGTCAAATCAGCTGCACATGATGCTGGACAAAACAAACAAACAAAAAACATCCTATTAGTTGCTTTGGTTGTTAGCAGCCATGGTTGTACATGGTTGTCTCTAGTATTTCATGTACAGTATAGTACCAGTAAAAAGTTTGGACATGCTTACCCATTCATATGAATGGTACTGTGTATGTCTGCAAATGTTCACTAACAACTAACATTCAAAGTAAAGGTTGTGCCCCAGCACTGCAGCCAACTTGTTTCAAAGGGTGCAACTTTTACTTTGAAGGCTACTTGTTAGCGAGTATTTGCAGACAAACATGGAAAAACTACAGGCTACTGCATCAATCTACTAGTAACCAAAGCATCACCATCTCTGTATGGTAGCTGTATGGTATTTGCAGACTTCTCATCAAACCACAACCACAGTAATATGCTCGCAACCAAAGCAAAAACAAAGAGATTTTTGCCAGCTGGTTGGGGAATACAACTTTTTCCTTGTGACGGGTAAGCCTGTGACTTTAGCAGTTATTTTCCTACCGACTGCCTGTTCAGCAACCATTTGCAACCGATCAGGTAACACTCATTTTTCCCTCACGACTGGTGGTTGCCAGTTGCTCAAGGACCAGTCCCTAGACATATGTGACCGGGTCCTTATTTACTTGATCCAAAATTGTTATGGCACTAAACAAACTGGGTTTCAGTCTGGGACTGTTAATTTGTGGACTTCTGTTTTGAAGCTTCAAGTGAAGCATTTTTCTGTCACCATTTGAGTTCTTTTAAACAAGACATGATGAGTGAGGGATGGATGAGACTGACAAAGTGATACAGTAGCAACTTGTCAATTATAAGGCCGCTGATTAAGATTATACAGATAGGGAGGCTAAGTCCATCTTTTGTGTACAGTCTGGTATTAATTAAATAAGCTTAAAATAATACAGTTGACTAAGATAGTTTGTACAGAAGCATTCCCAGCTGCTTAATTGAAACACATACTCCACAAATGTAACAGCTTTGCAATAAAAATAATTTATAACATTGCACAATGACAGACATTCAGAAGCTGTGTCCACCCACTGTATATGTTCATATGCACACTCACAGCTGACAGCATGCTCCCTCTTGAAACTGTCACATGTGAGGTTTATGATCCACACTGCATTGGTTCGTCATGCAGAACAGCTCAGTTTGCTTTCATAGATATGCAGAATTCAAGTACAGATTGTCCAGCTTGTGTATCTTCCCAGAAATGTGCCATCTTCAGTGATAAGCTCTGAGTCGAACACAATTGCAACAGCACTCACTTGCTGTTTCTATTTGTCTCTGTTCTTCATTTTATTTCCTAATCCTGAAGAGGCACAATTTCCTATTTGGGTTCAATGACCTCCAGACTCTGTTTTGGGGCTCATAAATCCCAGCTTATTCTCTTAAGAAGTCCTCTGAGGTTTGCCACCTGGCACCACAATGAATCCTTTCTTCTAAAATAGCTTTATTCAATGGGGTAACTGTGCTGGAGAGCATTGACTGGCACACTGGCTTTTGTAATGGCGCAGAATTACCTTCCTGTAAGTCACCAGTGCTACTGATCCTTGTGAAGATTATTTCATTAAAGTGATTGGGAAAATTAGAGCAGCTCTCATCCTGTGTGCAGTATCTGAGCAGTATATTCATGGAAATAGGGAAATCAGTAACATTTCTTGAATGCTTTCATTTGATAGGATTGCCTTTGTTCTAACCACTGTAGCTAATTTTAATCTCTTTAAGGTTTGCTGTACATGCACACTCTTATTCCGTGGTAATCCACAGCACGCATTTCTGCTCATTCACACTTGGACGTGGCCCAGTACGAACTCATCATTTACTCTTTTGGTCACCGGCCAGTCTCAGTGACGCAACGTGGCTTAAGCCGCACAAGGGCATTTGAACTGTGCCTTAGAAAGACTTTCTCTACATCTTTGCATTTTTCCAGTCACAAACCAACACCTCTAAGATTTAGTCTCCAGGTGTTTTCATTCCATAGTGAACCTAGAAGCTTGAACCAGTCAGTGACCTTAAAAAATAATCACACATAGAGAGGCTGTCTTTGGACTACATGGTTCTAAAATACATGCACTCCATGTCTGATTTTCTCTTCACTACAAATGCTGTTTATAAGCGGTGGTAATGCAAGCAGCAGCAAACATACCGTAGGACAACTGAAAAGATGCCACCTTGCTGAATAAACTACCTGTCAAATTAAATTCTCTCTAGAGATAGTGAATGTTGACTGCCCATTTCCTCATATTACAAGATTAACGAGGGTTACTTGAAAGGGCACTCCAGTATTTCAGTATTGCATTTCCATAAATCTGGATGTATGTATTGTGAGTCACCTTTTAAAACGTGTGATGTTATATGTGGAATGTATTTTGTCTGTCTCCGTCTTAATTTTTTTTTTTTTAAACCTAGATGAGACCATATTTGGATGAAAGGATAGAGCTGGGGCATTATCACTATAGACGGTCTAAAAAATAGAGATGCAGAGATGTCCTCATTGGTTTGTGAAGTCCGGTTACAAAGCCTCGGTCTGAGTGTTTTTTGCCACTGTGACTGTGAACCTGCATGCTTATTAGCTAATGACATGCGGTGGACAAGTTGTTAATCAATAAGACTTCTATACAACCAGAAGTCTTTTGCAACCAGAAGGGTCACTCCCTGGTGACCATTAAAAACATTGCAGGTTTAAGGCACTTGTGCAGCGGCTTCACTTTGCAGAAGCAGAAAATCCATTAATTTTTATGCTGTCAGTGTTTATCTCGTAACACCAGAGAAGGCTGACGAACCTGTTTAACAAGGTCTGTAATTCACTGTGATATTAAACAGGAAATTAATGTCTACTTCAAAAACAAATATACGCTTATGTCGGATTAGTTGGCAAGAAATAATGAACCTGTTAAAAATGCAAATAACAAAGAAACACGTTTTTGTTTAATGCAAACCATTCAGCCTAATTTATGCACAGTATGTGACTCACTACAGAGCATTTAGTACAGGGTGTGCAATTTTACCTTTGTGTTGTCACCCATCAGTTGTTAATTATACCAATCATCCACACAAACACTTGTACTGCTGAGTGAGGAATCTCACACCAACCTGACAGTCCACAAAATTACAGCCACTTATCATGAAGTGTTTGATTATTCATGTTGCCGGTAAAAACATTTCTGTCTGACTTAATAATTTCTCCTTGGTGGCTCTTTCAGACCTTCATGACCACGGTTTTTCTGGACTTAGGGATGTAAAGTACCGACACTTTCTGGAAGCTTCCAGGTCAGTCCGTCATGCAGCCAATGTCAGAGCAGAGCAGGGTGGACATCGGGTAAAGAGGTCAGCGATCTTCACTACGGGTGTCAAAGTGTGTCCCCAGGAGAGTGTGAAAGCAGTCATCGGCAGCCATCGGGCCTATTACAAACTCAGAGGTGAGCTGAAATAACCAGTGTTAGACTTTAATGTGAGCTTGTGCTGTAAATGCACTTTTTAAACATTTACTTTATGCATAATCATTACTGGGTGTATTAGTACAATAAGCCTGTCCTGAGACATTTACTCTGTGTCAAATGAGAATAAAGGATGTGATCAAACAGTTATGTCTTAGCAGTTGAATAAACTGTTGACTGCTTTGATGTTTTAAGCAGTCAGAACATTTTGCAAAGATGATAAATTAAAAAAAGAAATCCTTAATACAGTTAGGCCCATAGGCTTTTGGGCATATGGACCTAATGACATTATTATTGTAGGGTCTTCATCTTACAATATAAAGTGATTTGAGGCAACTGTTGTTGTGATTTGACACTATATGAATAAAACCAAACTGAACTGAGTTGAACTGAACTGTATTTTGACATTTGTTTTGCAACTTTGCCTCTATGAAATTTGCCACAGTAGATTTTAAATCAAACAAACAATATGTGATCGAAATTTAATTCAAGAGGTTTAACAAAAGTATTCCATTAACTGTTTAGGAATGGTAGCAATTTTTATACAAGTCCCCCATTTTCCGAGGCTCAAACGTAATTTGAATCAACTAGCAGAACTTTAAATATGAGGACTGTTTGGAATACTTGGATAACGATCCTTCGCAGTCAATGACTGCCTGACATCACCAAATGCTGCGTTTCCTCTCTGCTGGGCCTTTACTGCATCGATCTTTAGCTCCTGCTTGCTTATGGGTCTTTGTGTCTTCAGTTTTGTCTTTAGTAACTGAAAAGCATGGTCTGTTGGGTTGAGATCAGGCTTAGCCTGGCCATTGAAGAATATCCCATTTTTTTCCCTTGAGAAACTCTTGAGATGCTTTTGCTTTTGTCATTATCCATTTGCACTGTGAAGCACTGTCTGATCAGTTTTACAGCATTTGGCTGAACTGGAGGAGAGAGTACAGCCCTGTACACTTCAGAATTCATCCTGCTTCTTCTACCAGCAGTCACATTATCAATAAATGCTAGTGATCTGGCTCCACTGTCAGCCATACATGGCCATACCATAACATGCCTCCACCATGTTTGACAGATAATGAGGTATGCTTTGGACCATGAGCTTTCCTTTCATTATCTTCAGTCATGACTTAAACAAACTTTATTGTCACTCAAATTTACACAGTACAGTGTGCATAAGAACAAGATTTCGTTGCTATGGCTTGACATAGTCTAAAATTCTAAAATTTAGTGTTAATGTTGTGTGTAAAATATAGTACAAAAATTTAGCAATAAAATATAAAGTATATAGACAATATATACAGTAGCAGCAAGTAGCATGAGGTAGTTAAGAGGAATGAGCAGCGTCTTATCTGGTATTCAGCAATCTTATGGCATATGGAAAAAAGCTGTTTCTGAATCTGGCTGTTCTGCATCTAAGACTCCGGAGCCTCTTTCCAGAGGCCAGTAACGAAAACAGTCCGTTGTAAGGGTGGGAGACAGCACGCTCTCTATGGTGGTAAGAATCGGAGGGGGGAGGTGTGCTCTTTTCATCCATCTCAGGAAGAGCATGCGCTGCTGGGCTTCTTTAACCAGAGCTTCAATGTGAGTAGTCAAGGTCAGAGTGTTTGTTAACTGTACCTGGTACATGTTCATCTTGGTTTCATCTGTCTAAAGATTCGTTCTTCAGAACTGCACATAATTCTTTTAGTTGTTTCCTGGCAAAGTCGAATCTAGCCTAGTGTAACCAATGGTTTGCACTTTGTTGTAAACCCTCTGTATTCATGAAGGTGTCTCTTGATTGTTGATCTTGATAGTGACATGCCTACCTTGTGAAGGGGTTTTCTTAACCAAAATAAATTTTGGTAATCATTACATTTCTTCTTTTTACAAATGTAATCAATTGTTGATTTGACCACTGGTAAAGTCCTTGCTATCTCTCGGAGTATAATTTTTTTTTGTAGTTTTTTTTTTATTGTAATGATATTCTCTTCATTTGCATCAACATCTCTTTGGACCTAAGGTTTACAGTTCTAGTGAACAGCTAACAAATACAAGTTCAGTGCTTGAAATCAACTCCACATCTTTCTGTGCTCCATTTCTTATGGAATAACAAGAGACCAGGCAACACCTGGCCATAAAACTGCTTGTCAGTCAATTGTCAATTACTTTTGAGCCTCTGAAAATAGGGGAATGTGTATAAATAGTTAATGCAATAGTTTTACTAAACTCCATATGTTAAAGCTGACAGTCTGAACCTCAGTTAAATTTTGATTGGATAATATAACATCCACTGTATGGATGTACAGAGGCAAAACTACAAAAAAAAAAAGATCATTGTCCAAAAACTTATGGACCTAACTGTATGCGCTATGGCTCTAAATCTGTCATGGTTGGCTGTGTGGGTGAAGGGTAGGACCCAAATGCAGGACGCATAACACTGAGCTAAACTTAGACAGCTTTATTATGCTGCGGCTCACAAGAGAAAATAAACAAAACAACAAAATCTCAACCTAGGCAAAACCACAAAAAACAAGCCTGGGAGAACTAGGGAATATGTGAACTGGGAAACACACAACAGGGAGGAGAAACGCAGACAATGACGCAACAATGATCAGACGAAAACTGAGGGTTTAAATACACAGCAGGTAATTAGGGCAAGAGGAAACAGGTGAAGCAAATGAAACTAATAAGATAGGGGAAGCAAAACTAAATAAAAAGCACAGGGAACACAAGACTGGCAAAATAAAACAGGAAGTGACTAACCAAGGTACACGCAGACTAAATACGGGGGACTGCCACACAGACACGGGACAGACGCAGACTAGTCACAACACTAGGAATAAAACTCAATAAGAAAACACAGGAGGTCAGGGTCAAGACAAAATGACAAAACAGACAAGACCATGGAAGCAGGGGAGAGAGGGACGAAGGGAACAAGAGCATCAAAACAAACTGGGAAATAAAAACTCAGGGAAAATAAAGCTAAACACAAAACGCTGGGCAGACGGCCCAGGACCATGACAAAATCTTGATGAATTTCACTGAATACTCCCGCATACAAGTTGACATTTATTTAATTGTTTAGAGGCTTGCTACACTGCAACAATCCCTTGTCTAAGAGAGATGGGTTATCACTGATTTGATTGCCGCCTTTGCCATTACTACTCATTGTTTAACTGTCCCAAAACAGCTGTGGTGGCATATGATTTTAAAATGAAGAGGATTAATTTGGTTTATGAGAAGTCCTCATATCATTATAGAAATGACTTTATGAGAGAATAAATTTCCCACAGGCATCAAGTTATTGGACAATATGGCGCTTGTTTCAGCCACAGATGCAGATAAAAAAAATAATGTAGCTTTGGGATATCTTTGCACTTATAATTTTAATATTCACAAAATGTCATGGATACACAATAACTCCTAAATATGCAGTTTGACATTTATGAATCAACAGGTAACACCCTTTCTTCCAGTCCCCATTATTTCACATTAAATCTGTTTTGTGATTTAATACGTTTATGAGGTATTGTTGCATGTGCGTTCATATGTAAAACTTCCTCCTGAAGGTAGTAATAAGCCAACTCTAATCTCTAAATCAATGTCAACAAACCTGAGTTATTTGATTTTTTTTTTTGTACTGTAATTCGCCTCCTGTCTGTTTATGTCATCTGTTTGTGATTTATTTTCAGTTTGTCAGGAAGCGATCTGGGAAGCTTTTCGGATCTTCTTGGACAGAGTGCCAGACTCAGAGGAGTACAGAGCCTGGGTTTACACCTGCCAGCATGAAAACCTCTGCATGGACGACTTGGCTACGAATTTCAGCAGCTCTCAGGAGCACCTGGACATGGTCGCCAGAGTGAGTGTGGAATCACCTCAAGTCCACTTTTACATAACAGCACATTTATGCTCTATGCTTGTTTGCTCGGTGTAATGCTGTAATAACTGATATCTTTTATTTATTTATTTTTTTTTCCAGAGAGTTGCTGAGGAAAATGAAGGGTAGGTGCAAACATCTGTGCTTTCTGTGTGTGCAGTCATTCCTTTAAGAATGCACTCAAGTAAGGAAACACCCTTTTTCCTGTTCTGTAACCATGTAAAGTGTCCAGTAATTGCCAGCATTTTTAACACCTCTCACACGTCATTACAAATACAATAATATTGGGGATTTAGATGTCAAGGTGACAATTCCTTAAACATTACAGCAAATACTTGTGCCATCTGCTCCATGTCCCCTTGAGCGTACAGTAAAACTGAATTGTAGAAGTTCTGCAGAAAAAGGAGAAATGAGATTCCTAACCTGTATTTTTCTTCCATTTTCAGAATTGAAGCTGGGACCCCAGAGCCAGGAAGTGATTGTGAGTTTGATATTAATGTTCAAGAAAGATAGATGACTTAAGTCCCAGCCACACAGGCCGGGAGATTGGTTGGCAACCCTCTGACAACCATTGGTCGCTAGGGAAAAATATGCATTCCTTGACTCATTGACTAGTGGTTGTGTAACTGAGGCCTTAATGAACTCTTTGGTTGTCATTAAAAATTTCATAATGATATCAGAATTTAACTTGTATGATGCCGTTTTGTATCAGGCACTTGGACTCCCCCAGTGATTCTGCTTCCAACTGAAGCTGATGTGGTAGGTTAACTATAACAGTTGTGACCTTAATTCATTGTCAAGTTTCACCGTTTTTAAATTGGGAGTTTAAAAAAAACAAAACATGCTGTACGGCTTTTGGTTTGCCAGGTTAAAGAGAACCCCAACATGATAAAAGAAAACTATGAGGAGTACATTGTTAAGTTCAGTATCACCGTTGTGGACCCGACATACAGCGAACTGCTCAGTGACCCTGAAGCTCCACGGTACGACATCGCCCGAGAGCTCAAAGATAAAGTGAGTTTACACATCTGTTCTTAAACAAAATCGTCCTTTGTATCTCCTTTTATTTTCCTAATAAAAACAAAAGCACCTTCTTGATGACAGTGTTACGTAGCAACATTGTAGTGTAAGGTCTGACACACACCCTGATTGATTTAACAGCTTTAAGTCCAACTGAAGGACTTAAGACTTCTAAATGAGCGTGAGCAGTGACAGATTCGCACCACAGCTCAAACAGCTACTAACATAGACTTTCTTTAAAGAAACATGTGTGCTGTCATGTGAAAAAGAACGTTTTAATGGGACTCTGCAGTTCTGTGAGAAACTAAGTAGACTTACTGCTTCTACAGGAATTAAGAGGGTAAATAGCAGCCAGGTCATCAGCATGTGTGAGCACCTCTGCGAAAGCAGAATTCTTAGCTGTTTGCTGGTCTGGAGTGTCACAATGTTCCCAAGAGCTGCTGTCCCAGAAAACTCAACCCAAGGTCATATGGTACAATGCTCAGAGAAATTGGGGGGAAAAAAAAATTATCACATTGAATGTTAAAGATCATGACAGTATTATTAGAAAAAGACTGAAAAAGTATGGCTTGTTTGGAAGGGTTGCCAGAATAAAGCCTCCTCTCTCTACAAGGAACACGGCAGCATGGCTTAGGTTCATAAAACTGAATCTGAACAAACCACAAGACTTCTGGAGCAATGTCCTTTGGACTGATGAGACCAAAGTGGAGATGTCTGCCCATAATCTACAGGACAGTGATCCCAAGCACAGAAACAAATCTCCAACAGAATGCCAGAGAAAGAAAAGGTTCTAGGTGGTGTAATGGCCCAGTCAAAGTCCAGGCCTCCACCAGATTCAGATGAGCGGTGCATCAGTGAATGCCCGCAAACTTCAGTGAACTGAAGCAATGCTATAAAGAAGAGTCCCTACACAATTATGTGATGCTGATAAAGTCATACAGAAAATGATTACTTCAAGTTATTGCTGCTAATGGTGGTTATGCAAGCTACTGAATCATGGGGTGTAGTTAGTATTTCACAGGACTGCATCAAGAGCTTTTTTACATGACTTTAACTCCAGGACAGTGAAGTCATACATTTCTTAGACATGATAAACTATTTCTTTCAGTAGCTTGAGGGCTGGTAAAATAATCACATTTCAAACTAGCTGACAACACCATACATGTTCCATATCAACTTGAAGCTGCATGATGTTCACACTGTGTAAAATATTCAAACCCAAAACCCCATGTGCATGACTGCAGCATTTCATTCAATAAAAAGACTGTAGATGTGTTGTGTATCTTTTTATATACATGCTTCTCTGCGTGGGGCTGAACAGAGTTTTCACAGGACCCAGTTTTTAGAGCAGCACATGTGTGGTGAAGGGAGCAGCAACAATGCTTTCATAAGCAACTCTATAAAAACAGTCCAATAAAATATCATATCAATCAATCAAATATCAAAATTGTGATACAAGAAAAACTTTCTGTAATAGTGTCGTGCATTGTTTACCTATACAGATAGCTTTTAAGGCCTAAGATGTTTGAATAATGTTGTAGATATTAATGTTAATGTATTTTATTATAATAATAATGTTGTCATAAAATATGCCTTATGATTACCATATTTATCCATTCCATAGCTTCCAGGGTGGATTCAAGTTAAACATTCCTCAGGTGTTCCCCTCATTTTTTGAGCAGTAAAGAATAGAAAATTCATGTATTTTATTTTGATGTTGTTTTCTTTCTTTTCTTTCTTTTAATGCAGATGCTTCATGTGTTTGAAAAAGTTCCAGGATTCAAAGAGATTAGTGTTCTTGGATTTCGGTGAGTTGAATGAGTTTTAATTAAGGTTTTTAGTAAAAATGTTTTAAAACTAAATTTATTGTAGTAAAATTTTGTTTAGTCTTCTCCTGAAAAAGCTTTTATTGAAAGATTTCATTGCTGATATCCATTACCACTGACGTCTGTGTGCCGTACGGGTTCCTGAGATGATATGGCTTGCTGCTCAGGTCGGAGGATGTGTCTGTGCGCTACGCTGTGGTCTTTAATGGAGAAACGGAGCTCAGTGAGGAACCTGAGGCTTATGGGGAGCCAGGCGCAGCTGCCGACGAAGATGTAAATGCTCCTAAACTGAAGCACATCGTTGTAAAAGCCTTAAAACAGGAAACATCACTACCACTGGACATACAAACACTCAGCTTTGAGGCTGGTAAGCAAAATATCATACTCACATTTTCCTGAATTAAGTATTAGCTTAGTGTTGCAGCATGGGAGTATTTTAACACTTCCTTTTCAGTAACCACAGTTTATCCAGTTGCGGAGCTCAGCATAAACCCTGTTGAGACTGTAATAGCTGAGGACGACACCACAGAGGCATCCACAGAGCTCAACACTCTCACCCAAAGTTTCTTTCCCACCTTGGGAGTGATTGAGACCTCATTAGAAGATTCTACTGTCAAGCCAGAAACACACACCTTCGTGCCTTTCATTCCCAACATCCTCCCAGAAGTCACTTCCGCTGTCACAGTGGAGAACCCTTTAATGGCAGCAGTAGAAGAGGAGTCCACAGAAGATGCTGCAGAGCAAGTCATTATAACACCAGGAACAAAAGTGGAGACTATCACAGAGCAGGTGGAGGAAGCAGAGATGGAGGTGGAGGAGACAGCATCAACTGAACATGAAGACGGAGGTGAGGGTGAATCGGTGGAAGAGGTGACAGAAGGTAAGGCTTCTTCAGGTTAAGTGTTGTTTATAAAGCAGGATGTTTCAAGAAGTCAAAGCTTTATTGATTAACCCACCGGTCTGTGTGGTGGGCATTCCATTAAAAGGTATTGACAGACAACAGGAAGAACCTCAGAACAACTCAACAACTTTGCCATCATTATTGGTTTTCTATATCTTGTTACTCTTAATGGTGGTAAAGCTGCTGGAGGATGACCTCCTGTTAAGGGCTGGATGCTTAGATGCACAAACAGCTTAAGTGGGTAAATCAAACAACAGAACCTCAGGCGAGGTAAGCAGTTTACAATACCAAATATTTATCAATAAATATCCAAAAAGTAACAGAAAAGACAAATAAAAAGAATGCTTAACCCCTATTTTGCATATCAAAGCCATTTAAAAGGTTTTGAGTAGTATGAAAATTTACAATTATAGAAGTAAGGGTGACAACTCTTTATGTAATGAGTCGAGTTGTAATCCACAGTTATTGGGTGCTTATGTGACCTTATTACTTATAACTGAGCCTGAAAGTAACTTGAACTAGGTAATACAAGGTACCGGAAATAGCTAATATGGTAATATATCTGTCATGTTGATTTTAAACAATTGCAAATCATATAAAAATCACTTAAATCTTAACATGCAGTAGAACACACCTGATAAATAATTTATTTTTTTTTCTACAAATGTATTTGTACTGACATTCCTATTTCAGAGGAAATGGGAATGTCAGTACAATTAGATTTGGTGGTTCAATTTTGCACATGGAAATCTTTCCTGCTGAGGTGATATGTCATATTAAAACCCATTAATAAGTAGCAACCTGCCACTGGTCAAGTCATTACATTCTCATGCTGTGTAGGCAAACTTAAACCAGTAACAACTTCATTTTAAATTCTAGAGGAGTTTCCAAGGATACACAATATGTCAGGCATGTCCTCAGGCTTTAGGAGAAATGTGTATATAAAATCATGCGCAACACATCTGCAGTATTTTTTATTTAATGGAATGGTGCAGTCATACACATGGAGTTTTGGGTTTGAATATTTTACACAGTGTGAACATTATGCAGCTTCAAAGCATTGGAACAAGTTGATAAAGACCATTTTGTGGTACCATCACATGGTTTGAAATGTGATTATTTTACCAGCCCTAAAGCTACTGAGAGGAATAGTTTAACATGTCTAAGAAATACATTACTTAACTGTCCTGGAGTTACAGTCATGTGAAAAAGATGTGAAAAACTAACTGCATCCCATGATTCAGTAGCTTTTAGAACCACCTTTAACAGCAGTAACTTGAAGCAGTTGTTTTCTGTATGACTTTATCAGTCTCTCACTTTGTTGCAGAGGTGCTTTGGCCCACTTTTCTTTATAGTGTTACTTCAGTTCATTGATGTTTGTTGGCATTCATTTATGCACAGCTCTCATAAGGTCCCATCACAGTATTTCAATCAGGATGAGGTCTGGACTTTGACTGGGCCACTGCAAGATTTTCATTCTTTTCTTTTTCAGCCATTCTGTTGTAGATTTGTTGCTGTGCTTTAGGTCATTGTCCTGCTGCATGACAGTTTTTTTTTTAGTTTCCAGAAGTGTTGTGGTTTGTTCAGATGCAACTTTGCAAAGCTAAGCCATGTTATTACATTCTTTTCAGAAAAAAGAGACTGTCCCCTGGCAACCCTTCCTAAAAACCCACATTTGTTTCTAATTGCACTGTCACAAATTTTAACATTTAATATGCTAACTAGCCTATAGAGTCTGAGATGCACCGTTTGTTTTTTTTGGGGGGGTATTTTTCTGAGCATTGCATGGTCTGACCTTGGTGAATTTGCTGGCAACTGTCTTGAATGTTTTCTACTTGGGAGTAACTATTTTCACTATAAAATGACAGATTTCAGATTGTTTAGAAATGACTTTATAACCCTTCCCACATTGATGGGCAGCAACAATTGCTTCTCTACAACAATTCCTGATGTCTTGCCTCCTTGGTATTGTGTTAACACACACCTGAATGCACCAGACTGATTGCTGATGAACAACTAATCAACTGCATTTAATTAGCAACACCTGGCTGCTATTTACTCTCTTAATTCCTATGGAAGAAGTAAGGTTGCACTTGGTTTTTCACATAACTGTATTCACATGACTGTAGCTGATTCTGATACAACAAATCTAATGACCACATTTGAAGTAAGTATACCGCATAAAAACCCACAAATCAGTGTTTTTACATTTTTGTTAATGTATTGATTAAACAAGTAAGACTTAGCATTCTAGCAAGAGTCTCTTCCACTCTACTTCCAGTTTGTAAGCTAAGCAAGGCTAACTGGTTCTTTACACTGGTTCTAAAATCAAAATAAAATGACAAAAACAAAAAAAAGTGGTGTGTCAATAAGTTATAACATGGAGTGAATATTACAATGACTGAAGTGGCTTGGCTAACAGCAACAGCAGCAAAAATCAGGGTACAGAATAAACTGGCATGGCCTCAAACATGCAGTCAAATGATCAAAGCAGGGAGATAACAAGATTTGGCTGAAACATCATGCTATGATGCATAAGTGGCCTGCACATTAGTCGAGCTAGACAATGAGTCATTTTGTCGTCTGTGCAACAAATCAATGTAAAAGTACACCACAAAACATTATATATAATATACTTGATGTAGTATTTTTTTATATAAGTTGATCAAGGTCATAAGATGTCCTTGTGGGAATAACTGCTACAAACGGTTCCACCAAAAAAAGTTCTCAAAGAAAAATATAGTTACTAATGTAACTCTAGTTCCCAGAAGGTAGCACCTCTGGCCACTATGCGGATTGCTCCTTGCTTCAACCTGGCTCTGCACGTATTGCAGTCCTTGTTGTACATAAAAATAAGTCCAAATGTATGTATGTAAATACAAATACCTTGGTCCTTTTCCTGTTGTGTCTTACTTTACAAGAACCCGGACGAGCTGATGGGGGGAATAAGCATCCAGAGCAAAAGGATGAGGATTTTTCTGTAACAACTATAAACCGCCAACCTGAAGAAGCTGTGACTGATGCTGAGGTTAGCCTTGACCTACCACTGCCTACACATCCCACAGTTTTGGAGATGTCTATCACAGAAACAGCAGCCCCAGTTTCCACCCCATCATTGCTTGAGGGCACATTCCAAGGCAGTGAACCAGAAACAGATGTGAACTTTCTGCCATCCCCTGTGGAGAGCAGTGAAACCCCTGAGGATGCCAGTGAGTCAAGTGGAGGGCACAGTGGAGTAGCCCCGGTCTCAGTGGATCTTACTGCTGAGAGTTCAAATATTCAAGAGGAAGAAGGACCGAGTCAGAATGGTACAGAATCTGAAATGTCCAAGCCCCAGGAAGAGGAGAGTGGTAGTGGATTCGCCTCAGAATCTGATGAACGCCCATACGAATCCACTGCTGCACCAATCATTAGACAAGCCAGCACACCTCTGACAACAGCAGTGGATAAGAGCAAAGAGTTAGTGGTTTTCTTTAGCTTGAGGGTCACTAACATGATGTTTTCTGATGGCCTGTTCAACAAGAGCTCTCCTGAGTATAAGACACTGGAGAATACATTTCTTGAACTGGTAGGTACACAAGCTTTTGTGCTTGATATCATGCTTCTCCATGTTTCATTCTCATACTTTCTTCTGTAGCCCAAAGCTGAAATCTGGGATCGTACATCATTTGTGCAATATTTATTTTGGTTGTAGATCAAATTTAAAGCATAACCCATTTTCCAAAAACACTGGGTCACTGTGTAAAATGCTAATAAAAACACAACTGAATAATTTACCAATCACTTAAACCCTATGCGAAAGAGAAAATATCAAATGTTTAATTCAGGATTCTTTTGTCTTTGAAAGAATGTGTTCACTTTTTATCTACCTTAAAAAAGATATTCCAACTTTTTTGGAAATGGGGTTGTTTGCGCCAAGTTGTTTCTTAATCTGTGTTTTGTTATTCTGTACTAGTGAGGAAGCACTGTGCAATAAGCCTTATCCTCACAACTGCTTTTAATCCTAAAAATGAGTGTAGTGAATTATAAAAGGATATATTTTTCATTATTAAATGTTATTTTCACAAATATTTTATAAAGTGAAATAAGGCTTTAAACAATCGCCAAACTCTTGGTCAAAATTGCAGTATAGTAATGCTTTCATTTCAGATGAGCCATTGTGGCAGCAGTATAAGTGAAAAGCTGGTAAAATGATTCTGTTTCACTCAGACACAGCACTCTGGGTCCAGAAATTCACCAAACCCTGGAGCTTCCAGTAAATCTGGTCTTAGGAGACAGACAACTTTAGCCTCCATACCGGTATTTTTTTCCATATTGGAACTGCAATCTTTCTCTAATGCTTCAGAGAAAGCACAATCTTTGTTTCCTAACTAACCTTTTCCAAATGCAGTATCTAAAAATCATGAAAGCATTTAATATTTCTAACAGTTCTAAATTATTCAGCTTTAAATCGCAGCTTTACTTTCAACCTCGTAGTAGACCATCTACTCTTCTGCTATAGCTGTTAATATCTAAAGGTTTTATCTGTGAGTCTGGTTCTGATTTTGGGTGGGCTTGAGCATTTTGCCTTAATCTTTTGATTTGTACTACAGTTTTCTTTTACACTGAGCTGTACTATGAAGCAAATTGGATATAGCGATTTTTTTTTTTCTTTTGATTTTTGCAAAACACACCTAGACTTTTTCCTAAAAACGTCTAGGTGTGTAAATCAAGAAAATCAAAACCAGGCATAAAGACATGCATTCAGGCCTAACTGGCTGAATGCATGTAAAATTCTTTGGTGCCATGCAGACAGTTTGTAGCTACTGTAGCTGTATGGCATAGTTTCACTTGGTGGAATAACTAACCTACAGCTCACAGGTTTCGTATAACATAGGATTCTCTAGAGTGAGAATTTATATCACTCATGGGGAATATCATCTGACAAAAAACTGTTACAAGCAGCATAACTTACCACAGTGATGTTTCCAAGCTAAAAGAGAGCCACCGTCATGTCGCTGAACAGAGGGTAGCCATGAATTTCTCTAAAAGTTAATAAACCAGTCCAACTGTACTTTTCCTTAATGAGCTTTAAGGATTTCATTTTTTACGCTAAGTTAAGCTAACCATCTCTATTCTGGTTGTTGCTTTTGTTGCTTCACATAAAAGAGCGAGAGTAGCATATAACTCACAGAAAGCTACATTTGTGATCTATTCCTTTAAATAAGAACTTTATAAGCAAAGTCTATTTCTTTGTGCTCACAAGGTCTGTGGGAAGTACTGTAAATGTGCTATTAGCTAAAATTGCTTTGTGAAATATATGTTGGGCTGTGAATTTATATTTATGTCTACAGTGTAAGCCTCTTCAGGTTAATACAGTATGCAGCGTAAGTCTCCTGTAGTTAGTTATTTACTACAATACCTGGAGTTTATTTTTGCACTGTCACTCATTTATCAGCCTGTGTAATTTTTACTTGTTTGGGGCCTTAAAGATTAACCTGGAGAGTGAATGGGTAAATAAATGAATACAGATGATAGCAGGCCTAGCAAATATAGTAGAAATGTCATACAGGTTTATGAATTTTGTATAAGCTAGAAAGCAAGCTAGCCCAGGGTCGTGTGAATCATGGGACTTTGGTCTGCCTTAGTCATTGATTTGTGACCTGAGGTAAGCAGCTTTAGGTAATTCTAGTCAGTTCCAGCACCACACACATTGTGCTATTAATGGTTTCCATCTGCTTAGTGTGATGTCAGTCAGGTTTACATGGACATCTGCATGGATGTTGCTACAATATTACTGAATGGTATAATAGGCATACTTCAAGTATGTATGACTATTGGCAACAGGAAAATGAAATAAAGCATATCAAAAGCTGGATGATGTTATTTTGTTTTAAATATCTGAGTGTATGAAGTGCATAAGGGAATGTTTAAAAGTGACATTTGTTTCATTTTCAAGGAAAAATATTTATCTTTTTCTGTATGGCTTTTAAATGTGCATTAGCTGCTAGCATGTATGTACCGTACATGAGGAGGATGTCTCTTTAAACCTGCACCTGTTAGCATACATCAAAGAAAGAAGCATCACTTGACATCTCTGTTTAGTTTCAAGGCTTACCCCTAGGTATTTTTAGGCTCGCTCAGAAGAGCCCTGCGTTCTGTTATGTAAAGGCCTTAGCATCAAACTGCATCAATACAAATTGGATTGTGTGTTTGCTGTAATGCCAGAGAGCATAGGGAATGTAAGCTACTGGGGCAGGTGGGAATATGGTAGCAAGTAGAAAATAATAAGTGGAAAATAATGTATTGGGATTATTTTTTAAATAGTTGTTTTTAAATAGCATGCAAGAATATAAAAAGCTATAGGTTTAGAATAGATACTTTTTTCAATACTTATCCCACTACTGGGTCAGAGGCTAGATTGTGAGGTGGGAAGTACAGTAGTAACACACAAACTGCATAAAGAAATATTTTGTACATAATATATATATATATATATATATATATATATATATATATATATATATATATATATATATATATATATATATATATATATATATATATATTACAAAGTCCTACAACAATAATAGAAACAACACTCCATCTCCAATCTTTAATGGTTGCCCAAACCGTGTTTTCTACAGTTCTCCTTATTAATTAATGTATTTAGCTTACTGGCAAAACTAATGTTTTCAGATGTTTGAACTGGTAAGTATCAATACTTTATATTGTCAGAACCCATTTGGATTTCTCAATATATCTTCCTTTAAATGGGCTATTTAAATAAAGGCCCCAGCTTATCCAAGCTGGTTTATAAATTGCTGAAAACTAGAAGAAATAGCTAAGAAATGCCAAATATGTATATTATGCAGCCCATTTAAATGGATATAGTGTTTTGTTTGTTTTGCACAAATATATATAAACAATTAGCCCACAGTTCCTTGATACCTTCCCTTGTTTTCTTTTGCCACACTCCCCCCATTACTCCTGTACCTACTGGTTTGTGAAGCAACCAATAAAACTGGATATGGAGGTTGGAAGGAAATCAGAGCAAATCAGAAAAAATATTCTATGGAAGCATAATATTCCTTGGGATCTTTTACGCAGGTGAAGGGATGTTTCATTTGGGTTTTGCAAAGCAAGAACCAGTAGATACATGTGTAACCACAGACAAGTAAATGTGATTGTGTCAATATATGAAATTATAACTATGTTTGTGCCATGCGTTCTACAAAGGTTTAGCGTATTTACACAACATAGCAATCTGCAGTATCTCTTGAGTCATAGTACATACTCTAGTGAGGTTTGTTGTGAAGAAATCAACTTTGACCTTGTGTGAAAGTCAACAGAGCTACATTTGTCATCTAAAGTGGGCGAGTATAACTCAGTAGTTTTCTGCATGGATATAAATGGATGACCAAACACCAGGTTGTGTGTGTACTTATACTGCAAGCTGTGGCCCATTTGTTCTGGATGACAGACCCTCTAGAAGCTCCTGTCTTCTCTGCAAGACTGCTAACTGTAGGGAGCTAGCTGAGAGTAAACTGCCTGTCAATGATAAGTGAAATAACCAGATCAGAGCAGAGCTCCTTAAGGCCTCTTATCTCCCTCTCAACAGCCAGGCCTGCTAAAGCATCGTAATCTCTCTCCCTCACACTGTGGTGGTTTGATGTTTGCCTCATCTGTAGTGAACATGGAATGGCTTGAAGGAGAGTGGTTCAGATCGATGGACATTGATGTAGGCCCATTACTTGAGCTGGTTGACTTCCTTCCTGCCTAAATAGCCCCACCACCATCAGTCCAAAGTCACAAAAAAAAATGGCTTCTCACTACAGGTCTGAGTATGTGCGATTATTTTAAAAACATCAATGTGAGAAGTTAAAGATAACTTGAAGTTAAAGCACAGCGGGCGTTGTTGGTCCTGTGCTCTCTACTGCCTTTTAAAGACAGAATACAGAAGCAGTGAAGTGAATGTGTTCTTGAGTCTTGAGCTTGTTTGGCGATTGGACCTGATGAGTTAGTTTACTTTATTTATTTATAATTTAACACCTTTACAATCAACTTAACCAGCTTAAATTGTATAAATCCCACTAGTGTCAGATGATGCAGAAATAGCTGTTAACGGACCATTACCTCCCGGGGTCCTTTCCTCTCAGGGCCTAACTAACATCCTCCTATTGTGTTTGTGTCAACACTATCACCTTACCTGTGTTATATAATGCAAGCAAATATAGAGCATGTTTAAGGTTCTGATGTGCTTTACATGCTGACATTATATCCTTGGAACATAGGGCCCTTTCTGATTATGTGCTATACAGTATAAATCTGGGGATCAAGGCCAAGATTGTCCACTAATCAGTGTGTAAGTCTGTTTGAATGAATGCGTGTGAATGGATCAATATAGCTTAAAGTGTAAAGCACTTTGAATGGTTGATAAGACTAGAATAGCAGTAAATAAATGCAGCACATCTATGTAGAACTGGAGAGCACAGGACCCTTTTTATGCATTTCATATTCCTTTGTCATGTTCCTATTATGTACAAATGTGAAGAACAACCTGACAGCATAGTGTTGTTCCTGCATCATTATAATGCTTTTCTGGGACAATCAATCCAGTTTTGTGACTTAGAGAAATACTACTTGTTGCAAAAGTTTGCCATCAGTTGTTTCTGCCTAGCTTTCGATCATATGGTTGCCACTGCAACCGTGATCTTTTCTTAAACCTGACTGTGACCAAATTCTTGAAGAGGCTGGAGACTTGTTGACTTCACACAAGATCCATATCACAATCTGTGTTGATCCATTCACTCATGACAATTGCATGCATACATGGACTTAATTCCTTTTGGTACTTCTTCTCATAGTAGATGAGTTGTGGTTTGGTACCCCCCCGTCCCCCCTTTTCTTTAATTAATGACAACACAACAACATGAGTGGTCAGTTGATGATGCTGAAGCAATGTTATAGTGTCTTATGAACAATATCAACAGGGAAAAAAAAAAATCAGACATAACTGGGGGCCAAAATAGGACCCTGGGCACATAGAAATGACCCTGCAGTTACTATAAATATAAATGAGCTAAGAGGGACTTTATGTAATTTAGATTTTTCTGCCCATTATGATTAGATCGGAATTGGATGCTAAAACATTTAAAAAAAATCTAAAAGGAAAAAAAGCTCTGGTAAGGCTGTCGCCCCAGCTAAAGCACAATAGTTTACTTATAACCTCTATTTTCCCCCCAAACACTCATATTTTCTGTGAAATAATGATTAAAAAAAAAAGATTGGATAAAAAGGATACTGGTCTCCAATCAGTCTTGACTGTTGCTCCTGCACTTTGGCTTTGTAGAGCAGCGTAACTAAGGTTAAATGACGCAGAGATACTGGCAATAAGTGTTTACTGCCTGCCGTTGTGTTACTTTGATGCACTTCAGATTAAATCTTTTACCAAGCAGTACAGTATATGCTGTAGATAGATTTGAGACAGCTTTGTTGACATGTAAGTCTTTTTTAAGTGCATCCTTTTTTCCCTGTGTTTTTGGACTCTTTTGCGACTAGAGTTAGCAGGCTCTATGTTCTTATACTAATGCCTATAAACACAGGCCTAATTTTATTCTGGATCTAATTACACAGTCAGAGCAGTGATACCAGGATTTCATGCTCACATCAAAATTTAATTATGAACTATTCATAGCATTTACACTGTTAAAAGTGACCTGAATAGAAAAAAAAAAAAAAAAGCAGTTTAATCATAGTGGTAGAGAAACCCCAGGATTAAACACAGTCTCCTCCTCTCGGTCTTCATCTTCGGAGGATGCAGGTCTTTACTGACACAGAGTGGTATGAGTCTTGCATAGTTTAATTAAACTGAAATTGAAAGTCTTTTTCTTAAGTCAAGAAAGAAATTCATGGTGTTTTTCGTGCATTTTTTCACTAATCTAACTTCACTAATGTCTAAGAACTAAACATTAAAAGAGAGCAGCTAAATAAAGTGAATAAATAGGGGTTTCTCAGGAAATAATACTCTTTTCCTCTCATTCTCCACAGCTTTTGCCATATTTACAGTCCAACTTGACTGGATTTAAGCAGCTGGAGATTCTTAACTTCAGGAATGGAAGTGTCGTGGTTAACAGCAGGATGAAACTGGACAAGCCCGTACCCTATAATGTAACAGAAGCAGTGCACTGTGTGCTTGAAGACTTCTGTAACGCAGCTTCCAAACGGCTTGATATTGAGATTGACAGTCGCTCCTTGGACATTGAACCAGGTGAGAGGCCCTCGCGTGGCCACTGCTCTGATTTGTTTCTGTTCAACTTGTGCTGAACAACTTTAGATTAGATTAGATTAAACTTTATTAATCCCTTTGGGAGGGTTCCGTCAGGGAAATTAAAGAGAAATTAAAGGTGCAGTAAGTATTCTTTTTAGGTTATTTATGAGAAAAAATAATTTCGTGCTCATAAATATACATTGACTAGTGTGTAATTATGTCTTCCAACCACTGATGCCTGCGGACACCAAGCATAATGACACCACAGTCATATTGCGAGCTGAGGTAAACAGCCGACTGATAGGCTATGGTCACTACAGATGAACGGTGGGCAGAATTGTTTGTCCCACAGAGGCCACTGTAGCTAGGATTCTGCATTTGACTTGGTAGGGGTAAGAAAACAGAATTTAGTTGACTGCAATCTGCAAACTACTGACATCTAGTGGTGAGATTTTACACACTGTACCTTTAAATTTGTGTGTCTCCAAGCAAAGTTAGTCACAGTTCATTCCCCTGTTGTGTGAGTAAAGTATGCATAGAGAACAAAAATCCATAGTCTGCACTTGCAGTGAATTACTGTATACTCATCCATGCCACAAGGCCGGACTTCTTATCTGCTGTCTGTTTATAGACTGTAAATAAGGTGTTGTGCATCTTTCTGATGAGATGAGTTTATGATTGGGACCTCATTATAAACACACTATGCTGAAAGCAGACTCATGTCAGTCAGAATGTCCTTTTATTTCCCCTCTGAATCTGTAAACAGGGAGTGACTGCATTAGTGCTGGTGAGCATTCACCTCTCTGGTCTACATTTCCTTCACCTCTCTCCCGTTTCTGTTGCCTTTAGCTGACCAGGCAGATCCCTGCAAGTTCCTGGCCTGCAATGAGTTTTCACGCTGTGTGATAAACAGTTGGACTGATGAGGCAGAGTGTCTGTGTGATCCGGGCTACAGCACTGTGGACGGCTTGCCTTGTCAGAGCACCTGCACACTGCAGCCAAACTACTGCCTGAATGGAGGCATGTGTGAAATAATCCCAGGCCATGGAGCCACCTGCAGGTACACCCAAGCTGATAAATGAAAGGCAGCACAAACAAAATGACCTTAAAGTTTTTGCTAACTTCTTTTTGACTGGCTGTCTTTGCATTTGTTTCCGTGATGTCACTTGCAGAGCCTTGAAGTTGGAAATCCATCATGTTTGTTTTTATTTTTCTTCTTTTTGACTTTATCTTGAATTGCAAGGCTGGTTTAACCATGAGCAGGGATTTTTTTTTAAACCCTTGCTTTGCAGTTTACTCAAGGTCATCCAAGACTTGAAAGCTGACTGCTGAAAAATGTTGAATTTTGCAATTCTGTTTAATAAAATTTAAAGACATGGAATCAGGAATCAGTGCAGTCGAGAGGAAAATGTATATTTACTCATTTTCTCCCACAATTATTATCGTAGTTTTGTGTCATTGTAGCATCCAACTCTTAAAGGCTTTTTGAATTGATCAGGAATTTATGTTAAAATTGAATGTTATTACAGGGTGTGACATAATGCAAGGATCTTTCAGTCATTTATCTAGAACATTGGGTTTCTTTTAAATAAAAAGCCGAGAATTTTGAAAACAAAGCTGTGATAAAAGCTGTAGCCTAATGGCATTTTTATGCATATTTATAATCTACACCATAAAGTATTTATTGAGACGCAGGAAAGTGAAAGCAATAATGGGCTCTTTCCCACATTTCTCAGGGAAAAGAAAAATAATTTTTCATTTTCTGCTATGAAAAATGTGGTTACATTAACAGGTGCTTCTTTATAGCTTCCAGTTAGGTCTGCAAACAGTGGCACAGTTCTCGGAATATCAGCTCCGTGTTTCATCGCAATAGATTTGAAATTAATTGACAAATATGTCTTTTAAATATAGACTTTCTTTAATCCCCCCAGTTTGACCAAACATATCATTTAAAACTTTCTGGAAATTCGTGGACTGTGTTGTCAACAGTGTATTATGAATCATTTATTAAGAATTATTACCTGAAGTTAGGAGCTCATGGATATCACTGAGCCTTTTCAGAATATTCTGCTTCTTTACCTTCTTTACCTGGGTTGCTTTTGCAGTATTTAGTTTTAGGTCACTGTCCTGTGACGTTCCATGCAATAAGCTATGCAGAGTAATAAGCGTAGGATTTATCTGGCTTTGCCCATGATATCATCAGTAAACAATAGTGACTCAATCCCACTGGAATGCATGGCCATGCATGTTTCACAGATGCTGTGGATGATAAACCATTGTGGTCTGCTTCCATGCTTTTTTCTCTGCATCATTCTGTTACACGTTGATTTGAATTTCATCTGTCATCTTTGAAAGGCTATACACTTTGCTGAAATAGCCTTTCTAGTCTTGAGGTTGATGAATGGTTTGCAGTATGTAGTGAAGCTCATATGAAGTCTTGTCTTTGTGGAAGACTTGTTTAATGATGTCCATCTGCTGGAGAGTGTTTTTCACTTGAGGTGAGATTCTGAAGGGGTTTTCTTCATCAAGGAAAGGATCCAATGATCATCCACCACTGTTGGCTTCAGTGGCTGACCAGCCATTTGTAATCGACCAAGCTCAGCATTGATTTGGCCATTCTTATATTCCTGCTCATTCTCTTGTTTCTTGGACTTGTTTTGTTTTTGCGACATATATAATCCATCTGGATCGAAAGCTCTCTCACATTCTGGGTTCACAGTAACAGCTTTCAAATGAAACGTCACAAACTTTTTTTTTCTGCTAAACCAATAATGAAATAAGAAAGGAAAAGCCCACACCTGCCCATTAAAAAGCCCTTGAGTCACTTGTCCAGTTTCCTCATGTCCCTTATAAAAATTTGACTATCCTAACAAACACTGAGTTAGTGTCCAAATATTATATACATTCTAATATTACCATAATATTATAATAACTGCATGCATTTTTCTGATCTTTTTTAGATGCCCTGTGGGTAAATACTGGCACTATCATGGCGAACGCTGCAATGAGCTGGTGTCAGTGCCAGTAGACCCTTCACTAATTGTAACCTGCTTTGTGGGAAGTCTCTGCCTTGTTTGCGCCGTCCTTGGCATTTTAATATTCATCAACAAGAAATGTATAAAAACCAGAAAGGCTGTAACACTGGTGTAAGTATGAGCCCCCTTTTTTTGTACAGTTTTTATATAAATATATGACTATTTTGCCAATTGAAGGGTGTTTCCTGCTGTTTCAAAAGCATTCATAATCACCACCTAATCTCCTTTACATTGTAGGCATACCCTTGCCCCTTATGCCTTTGAGAATAGTTTGAGGGAGAACCCAGTATTTGAGAATGATGATGGTGTCTTAAATCATGTGTCCACGTTACCATGTCCGTCGAGTTCTGCCTCATCCCAGTCCCAACACTCTGAGCAAGAACATTTTGCCTCAATTGAAAATATACATCTGAGCATCGAGGTACACGGTGCTGTGCCGCACAGAAGACTAAATCGATTAAACTACTAACCTCAGACCTTCAGCTACTAATACCTAAAATACTCTAACCAACTTGTTTTTTTTTTTTAAACTTGGTGCAACGCTTGAGTTGATCTTCCATCCTTCCATGCATTTAATCTAGGCTGACATTTCATTTGCATTTAAAAGTGCTTTGAAGTAGCTTCAAAATATCTTTTAATATGATAATATGATCTGTAATGGACTGGCAACCTGCCCAGGGTGTACTCACCCTCTCACCCCATGATAGCTGTGTTAGGCTTCGTGACTCTCAGTTGGATGAGCAGAAGAAAATGGATGGATGGATGGATGGATGGATGGATGGATGGATGGATGGATGGAGATGAAACTGTTCACTGGGACTGAGCATCCTCTGGTATATTCAGTAGATGCTCAATGGCATCTTGATCCACAGAATCAAACAGTTAAGAACTGTTACGGCACACATAATCCACAACTGCTTTGTATAAATCCAACCACTGTGTATAGTTTTAACAGTGAACTGTGTGGTAGTTGCTGTAGGTACAGTCTCCTAGAGTAGATCTGCCAGACCCTTGAACAGTACAGTGTTTGCTTTCATTTGCATTGTATATACTTGTCTGGTTCAAGTAGCTCTGTTTTAATAATACATTATTGAAGTGCACTGTAAATAGATAGCTCGTCTACTCCCTGTTTCCACAGATCCCCAGACAACTCTACACAACAAGATCAGAAAGATTAGTCTCAGAAATGGTGGACTTTCATCATTGTATACCACACAATGAGGTAAAAATGAAAGTTTTAAAACCACAAAACTGAAAAAAAAAACCCCAGAAGGGATTTAACTCATATTTTGGAAATGTACATCATAAAATTGAAGTAATGTAAGATGTACAATATATTTAAAGTAAAAGCCACTGATTGCAATTTAGATTAAATTCCAATATTTAATAACTTTAAACCCTACATATTTTCCAGCTATATGACGTTTGCAAAGGTAAAACATCCGTGTGTGCAACTGCTTACATTTTTTTTACTCACAAACCAAAATCATTGTTGACATTTATTGCATTAACACCCTCAAAATAAAGTCTAGAAAGCGTATGCTATAACCTTTAATGACTAGTTTCAAGATAAGATTATGCTGATCAGTGCTTCTGCAATGTTCTTTTTGTCATGTACCTCATGATTTAAGCAGCGCAAGCAACTTGTAGCTTCACAGGGGATTTTGTCATGTATAATTCCACCAGAAATGAGTCCGTTTTTATTCTTCCTCTTGTCTGTTCCAGATGTGGCGACTGTCAAATGAATACAGGACGTGTCATGTTTTAAGGGCAGCGGATAATGAATGTTTCGAAGTAACAGTTCTCTGATGGCTCCTCGTTCGTTTGAAGATCTGTCAACGCAGTGTGAAACAAGGAAAAAAAAAACTGTTGTTGTTGTCTAACTGTATATGGGTGGCATGTGCAGATGCAGATACACCATAAAGCAGTGATTGAGTTTAATTGTTCATAGTGATGAAAGTGTCTTGTTAGACAGAGAGCTATGGATATTGCGGTGCACTTAGGCTGTGTTCAACTGGAACCAAATATTTATTTTATAAATTGAATGGTAGGAACATTTCCTGTATAGCCTTGGCAAAGGATTTTATTTCCTCACAATGAGGTATTTATTATTTACAAACTGATACACAAGGTGGTATCTTTTTAGACTTTATAATATTGTTTATTGCAATGCCATCTTTTAACATTTTTGTGTTCCAAAAAGAGACTGAATGCGTAAAGTATTTGGTCTGTCTGTACCATTTCCAACCTTCACCACTAATCATTTGTCCACTAAGACCAGGGCATTTTTTATTTTTTTTACACAAAAAGAATAAAAACAAAAGAATAAAATGTTTTTGAATTAACAAAAATGTTTTCTTTGTTTTTGGCAACTCAGAATGTGTTAGGTCTGTATAATTTAATCATATGTAAGAAGAAAAAGAAAATGAATAAAGAACGAGTTTAAAGCCTGACAGCCTTGGTTTTTGCAATAAAAGCAAGGTAATGTCCACTTATTGTTTTTTCAGTTCTCATTGCTGTTATAGCTGAATAACCTACATGTACTTACAGTCAGGTCACATGTACAAATGGTTATTTATTTTCTAAACATCTATTGCTTTATGTTGGTATTAATTAAATATAACTAGATCATACAGTACTGTGCAGAAATATTGAGACACGCCTCATTTCTTTATTTTTTTGCTTCCAAAGAGCCAGATTTTCTTGTAATTTTTTTAAAGTGGTCTTGAGCAATAATTGGCAATACTGGCTGCTTTTCAAGGGATGAACCAGTGTTGTGGCTACACATAACACAATTTAGCAAAGAACCAATTTTAAATGATATCTTTAGACATTTTGCTGTTACCAGCCTGTTGCAAAACCATGCTTTTAGTTGAATCAGTGAAATTACCAAAGATAACACAGTTTGACAGACGTAAAATATAATTTTTGCACAAACAAGGTGATTCCCAAACTTGGCATATCTTGGCATGGTGTGCAGTGTGTCCTTAAAAAGTTCAAGGAAACTGGACAAATCAAGGACAAAAGAAGTGACCGGCCTAAAAAAACTGGGCAGTATTTGAAAGTCCTTGAGAAATATCAAAAAAACAAAACAAACAAAACAGCAATGACCTGACACAGGACCTGAGAGATACAACTGGCTATTCGGTTGATCTATCAATTGTTTGCTGAACTCTCATCGGAGATGGTCTCAGTGGCTGTCAAGAAGCCAATGGGAAGAAAAGGCTGAGGTATGTCAAATTACACAAGAATTTGCCTGAAAATCAGTGGCAGCAGGTTTGATGGAGTGATGAATGGTGTGGGGCTGCACTTCAGCCAGTGGTGTTGGGGATGTTGTCAAAATTGATGGAATTAGGAATTCAGAAAAGTATAGTCAGATTTTGATCCAGTACCACCTGGAAAGCACCTGATTGCTTCAGGCGCACCTGTAGCCTCGTTTTTCAGCATGAAAGTGATCCTAAACACACTGCTAATGCAGTAAAAGCATATCTGGATAGAAAAACACACAATGGAACACTATCATGGATTGGCCTCCCCAAAGTGCACCTCAACATTATTGAAGCAGTGTGTGATCATCTTGGCAGAAAATGAAACAAAAGGCAGCCAACACCAAAAGAAGAGCTTTGAATGTCCTTCAAGAAGCCTGAAGAATTGTTCCTGAAGACTACTTAGAGAAATGAAAAGAAATCTGCCTCAGAGAGTTCAGGCTGCATTTAAGAATAAAGGATAAATATCTGGTCAAACAAAATATTGACTTTCAAGCTTGTTAGAATTGTACAAACACTGTTTGTGCCTTACAGACTGTATTTCTTCAATAAATCACTGCACCTAATCCACATTTTCTTAGCAAAATAAGAAAAATAGGTGCAAAGTACTGTACACTGAAAACAGATGATCAGCCTTGAATTTTAATCCTGTTGATCACATAATTGGCCAAACAAGCATCGGCTCAGTGTTGTTTAATTAACCTACATGCTAATCTTATTATCAAGTATTATCATCAGGATGTCAGATACATCTGAGCACTGACCACTAAGAGCTTGTTTGTGAATATTTGTGTGTCAGTTGTGTAGAGTAACTTCAAAAGAAAAACAAAAAAAACCAACCCAGGAAAATGTTTATTTTCTACAATCTTCCAGTTTCAGGACCAAAATACAAGAAAAATCCAAAGGAAAACACTTGACAGTGACTCAGTCATTACATTACTGTTGACTACAACATTTTTCACTACATAAGTGTGAGTGTACACAAAGACTGACAGTTGAATAAGATGATATTCCTGGCCTAACCAATTAAGAAGTCAAGTAATCAACTTAAGAAAATGTCACATAAACACACATAAGACACACACAGTGCCTGTCTGTAAAACAACCCCAAACCCATAAAACCGCAAACATGAAAATAATTCCCTCTCAGATAACAAATGAGCAACAGTACAAAAAAAGTTTCCTTTTTTTCATGAAATTCAGGAGTTGACAGAGCTGGTTAATAATTAAAACATCTTATTGTTATTCTGCCAGAAAAAATATATCCTACTTCATGTAGTTATTTTGTGAGCAGTTGTGAGGATGACTTGTAACATTACAGTCTTTTATATATATGACCTTTGAATTTTTTTTAGATTATTTCATGTGTATATAATGCATACAAAGTGAATTTAATCTGTCTCCTGGTTGTATGGCCTTGTATTCTTGACTGTCACATTTAAGTACGCAAATCTGAAAAATAAATCCAGTCTTTTTCATTACTGTCATCTCCTACGAGCTGCTAGTACATGGGCAATTATTCATAGTCACATCAGATATATTTATAGATACTAAATGGCAATTATGGTTGTAATATTCAGAAAAAGCATAAAGCATTACAAGACAGTTATAGACCCTTAAAAGCATGTCTGCAGAGGTTTTCATGATTCTGTCTAATATACTGTCGTTTTTGCAGACCATTAAGGTTCCAGGTTTATAGCTTAAAAAGGCTATGCACCAATTAAGGCTTCAGTGATGTAATGTTATTGCAATATAAGGCCTCACAGTGGAATATTCCATTCAAGCATTGATTGAGGAAAACACAAATCCTTATGCTACATCATGGAGGTGTTACACTGCAAGCTGCAAAGAAAGGTTAAAAGCCTGAAAATAAACAACAAAAAGTAAATTATAAAGAACATGTCTGAGTGCCTACAGAAAGAGTGCGTGCATCTTTGCCTGTGTTTACTGTGGGTACCGTGCACTGCTCCTGAATGCGCATCTTATATACCTGTATGTGCATATGTGTGTGTGTGTGTGTGTGTGTGTGTGTGTGTGTGTAGTGTTGCGTTTCAGGATGCAGACCAAACTTTTGACTTTTCCCTTATCTTGTGCTTCACTTGAGGAGATTCTGAAGCATGGCGGTAGCGTATGTTGGGCGGGCCTGCTTGTTCTCAATGGCTTTCTTCAGGTACTGAATTCCATCACAGCGTTCCCAGATTTCTTCAAACTGCCTGGGCAGGATCTCCGCCCCTCTCTTCCGGGTCAAACCGGTCTCCTCCAGGCTCAGCTCACACATCTCCATGTCGTCTTTGCCTGAGCAGCAATAGGGGAATAAGGACAGGGATTTACTAGCAATACACAGTTTTAGCCATCATTTAGCCATTTATTACACCAGTGCATTCCCATGCCACAGTTTTGTTTGGCTTGTTTTTACTGCTGGCAGTGAACTGAAAATGATGAAGTGCTTTTATAAGTTGTTGCAGGTGCATAAATGCAAAAGAATGGGTCATTTTAACTAATTGCTAGGTGGCTGCTAGGCAACATGATGACTTAAATACATCATGTATAATTTAGCTTTTGTGGATATAAATGAGATATTTCTGTCTGAAATTAAAATGATAGGATGTTTTCGGAAGGTGTTGTAGGTGCATAAGGCAAAAACAAGTCAATTTAGTCTGTTGATATGGTTGCCAGGCAAGCTGATGGCAGTTTTGTGTTAGATGATACTGCAGTGAAATAAAACTGATATGATGCTTTTATAAGATGTTATAGGATCATTTTAGTCTGTTGCTAGCTGCTTGCTAGGCAAGTATCTGTGTGCCAAAGTTGGTTGCTCAACTCCTGATTATGTAGGAGGATTTAGCGGCTAAAGAAATAAACAAAAATACAGACGGAGATTTCATGTCTTGTAATAAGATCATGAAGAGCTAAAACACTTATGTGACTGATGACTAAGCGTATGAACTATTCTGCTTCCCTTTGATTTGATTTATATCTTAAAGAATTAAGTGGTACTTTTTGTAAAGAAAAACAGCATGTTTTACTTTGAGCTTGGAAAAACTGCATTTTTTACTCCTTTCTGACAATTTGTAGACTAAACAAGCATTGCCTAAATATCCAGAAGCTTTGGAATCCTCACAAGATGAATATCAATAAAAAATTCAGAAAAAAACACATTACATAAAAGTTACAAATTGATTTTCATGTCACTGAGTGAAAGAAGTTTTTGATACCCAGCCAGAATTCTGACTCCCACAGATTGGCTGGGTGCCCATGTGGCACACAGATTACAATCAGTCAATCAATTACAGATACTCTTGATCTAAACTTGTTATGTGTATAAACCACACGTCCACAGAATCAGTTTCTTCCATTTCAACTTCTCCAAAGAAGAGGGCAACAAGACCATCAGCAACAAGCTTGGTGTGAAGGTGACAAGTATCAGAAATGGAAGAAATATAAAATGACCACCAACATCCCTCGGTCTGTAGCTCCATGCAAGATCTTGCCTTATGAGCTGAGGATGATCCTGAGAATGGTGGTGGATGAGCCCAAAACTACACGGTAAAAGCTTGTTAATGATCTGAAAGCAACTGGGACCACAGTCACCAAGAACACCATTGGTAACACTGGTAACAAGAATGGGATGGCCGTAGCTCAGGAGGTAGAGCAGGTCACATACTAATTGAAAGGTTGGTGGTGTGATCCCTGTCTGCTCCAGTCTACATGTCAAAGTATCCTTGGGCAAGATGCGTTCATTGGAGTGTGAATGTGTGTGAATGTTAGATAGAGAAACACTTAGGCATGGAAAAAAGTGCTTGTGTGAATGGGTGAATGAGTTGAGGTATGTTGTATAAAACACTTTGAGAGGTCAAGTAGAGTAGAAAAGAACCAGTCCATTTACCATTTACACTACGCCGTAATGGATTGAAATCTTGCAGCGCTTGCAAGGTCCCCCTACTCAAGAAGGCACATGTACAAGTTTGTCTTAAGTTTGCCAGTGAACATCTAAATGATCGAGAGAAGCTTTGGGAGAATGTGCTGTGGTCAGATGAAACCAAAATCGAGCTCTTTGGCATCAACTCGACCCGTCGTTTTTGAAGGAAGAGAAATGCTGAGTATGACCGAGAGAACACCATCCCACCAGTCAAGCATGGAGGTGGAAATGTGATTTGGGGCTGTTTTTCTGCTAAGGGTACAAGAGGACTTCACTGCCATGCAAAACATAAAATCTTGGACAAGAACCTCCTTCCTTCAGCTAGAACACTGAAGATTTTTTGTGGATTGGTCTTCCAGCACGACAATGACCCAAAACACACCACCAAGGCAACAAAGGAATGGCTAAAGAAGAAACATTAAAGTCATGGAGTTGCCTAGCCAGTCTCAAGACCTCAGTCTTATAGAAAATCTGTGGAGAGAGCTCAATCTATGAGTTGCAAAGTGCAGCCAAGAAACCTAAAGGATTTAGAAAGTTTCTGTAAACAGGAGAGGGCCAAAAAACCTCCTGAGATGGTGACCAACGACAAGAAACATCTGATTGCTGTGCTTGCCAACAGGGGCTTCTCCACCAAGTACTAAGTCATTTAATTGTGCTTGGGGATCAAATGCTTATTTCACTCAATGGCATGCAAATCAATTTATAACTTTTAGATATCTTTGTGGGAGCATTTTTGTAATTACATACATCTCAACAATAAGTGGTAACCGACTTCCATTACCAAATTTCAATGGACGCTGTCATTTCTAAACACAAATCCTCCTTTTAAATTTAACGATTGATCCAAATACTGCAACAGTTTTCTCTCTTTTCTCATTAGTCTGGTAGAAACACCAATCTGGTAATTGTTCAAGCACAACCTTTAGAGCCATAAAGAAAACCCAGTGAACCTATCTGTCAAACGTTTGAACTCTCAGTTCTCCAAATTGCATATAATGAGCCAATTGTCAAACAATTGCTGAATTAGTCTAAAAGAGTAAGAAAATGAAAATAAATAAACAGCCTTTTTGTAACTGTGCAGATGTGTCAAAAGACAAATATGTTGGAAACCTCTGGGTTGAATTACACAATTGTTGCCCTAAAATAAATAAATAAATGAACAAATATGTGTTAACTGTTGACTCACCTGCGACCAGCACGATGGGTCGTTTGTCTGGATGCAGTTCCATTTGTCTGGCAATCCAAGGCCCATCAAAGTGAGCATACCACCAGCCCTTCTTCTTATTCTGGGGATCCTTGTACTGGTCAGCAGGTCGGATAAAAGGAATGCGGAAATAACGCTGCTGGCGGTTCATGGCCACCTCCTGATGCTGGGCCGTCATCGGAGGAGCTGGGTTCTGTTCAGCTGCAGCGGGACAGCGCAATCATTAAAAAATTTTATTTTTACCAGGAGAAGAGATGGTTTTGTATTTTGAAGTATTCCCAACAAAGCATCTGTTATTTGGTCTTATAACAGCTTTGGGGAAAGCAAAGACCAAACTGAGTGGGACAGGAAAACAAAGAATAAAGCTTTCAAAACATGCAAGATCAAAAAGGACCAGGAATGACACATTTAAACACCACATGGAAAAGCAGGTAAAGCAGCTTTTAGCCTCTTATGAAGTGGCCTTAAATAAGACCCCTGCTAAATCTGCAAAGGCCAAAATCAGCATCCAAATATAAGGAAACAAAGTACAGCTTTCAAGAGCTATCATATCAAAAAAGAAAACCAAGAAAACATTGTAAAATTAGAAGCAACATCTAATGTTCCCATTGCCCAGCCAACCTAATACTTGTTATTAAATTGAAAAAGAAGAGAAATGCAGTATGCTGTTGAGCTTTCAAGGAGCCAAGTAATACTTGTGTGTGTCTTGTGGCACAGACCATGCTTGGTTGAATTGAGAAGGAAAGCAAGCTGTCATACTATCAACCATTGAACCTAACAAGGCATGGCTGGCAGTTACTTTCTAATTAGAACAACTATTTTTGACAGAGTCAGACAGAAGGTGGCTGAATGTTTAGGCCTTGGCATTTCATCTGTTAACTGAATGCTGGAAAACACAGGCAGGTTATCTGTGTGCAGGTCACACAGGCAGGTCCCTGCCAATAAAAATGAAGGGCTGAGGTGGAGAAAATAACCCGCAGTATGCAGGTTAGTGACTGTTTATTACAGTATTTGTATACAGTATATGGGAGAATGCAGATTTATGCTCATACTTAAAGCTACTTTCAGCTGCTTCCTTATTCACAAAGGGTCTCCACAACAGGTAGCTCTGCATATTTGATTTGGCCAATTTTTATGCAAGATGTCCTTCCTGATGCAACCCTGAAGGGATTTGTTTGCACTCAGAGGTGCAGTAAAGAATTAATAAGCAACAGAATACAGGGAATAATACTGTTTACTAACCATAGTCAGTGACACATTTAGGAGCCCTCAGATCGCTCCCGTCGTCATTTCGTCTCTTGTTCTTGGACTTCCATGCGTGATAGACCTTTAGACGACGGTGAAACTCCTCTCTGCAGGCTGCCAGCAGCTCAATGTCTGTCCATACAACATGACATCGGTAAGCAGTCAAGAAATAAAAAAAAAAAAAATCACAAATTGGGAGCGCCATGGCAAATGAATGTGCTAGAAGACTATGAGCTCTCATTTCTACATAACACAGGCTGGTTTAATACATGCTACACATGCTATACAAATATGGAACAGATAAGTTACATATTTATATAGTTTACAAATTGGTAAAGAGGTACAACAACTACTTGTCTGGCATTAGTTTTATAATGCCAACAGAAAACTGTGTGTATGTGTGTGTGTGTGTGTGTGTGTGTTTTAGGGTGTAGAATGCCATCCCAGTGAAGAAAACATCCAAAACATACAGCGCCTTTAGTTAAAATAAGGCTATAATCAGTCAGTCTTAAAGCACAGTTCTTTTCAAAGCATCATCAAAGCAAATTAGCCAGATGTCCTTGGAATCCCAACGGGGATATCAGAGTGCCTAACACTGATCAGAGTACTGTATACAGTGGCAATTATAAAGACACTGGCAAGGGAGCAAGCAGAAAGACATCTGCTTTTCATGCTGACTGAGAAGAAGATTGGCTGGGAATGACTAGGAAGAATACAAGTCAGCCATCCTCCGTAATGATGATAATTTCCCCTCTCTACCACTAAAACACAAGCCGATGAGCCACAGCAGCTGTGGGAACATCCTCATATTGGTCTTTTTGATTTTGCAGGGACGACATTTTGTGTTCTCAGTCTGTACAGCTGCAGTTTTAGTTTTTTAACAACCACTTTGGCAACTCGAGAAATGACTGAGAGAGTGCAGATGAAAAGCATGTGCACTGAGAGATGGTACCCCATGGTTTTGTGTATCAGAGTGGCCAAAACATGAGCTGATGCAGAATTATTTAATGTGGGGGCTGAAAACTGTAAATACGTTTGTGATGAAGCCTACTTAAAAAAAAAGTGACTTTCAATGAAGGCTTTAATGCCTAAATGTGCACCTAATGGTTTAGTCAATGTGCAGACACTGTGTTCTTTTGAGTGAGGTGAAACTGGGTGGGTTCAGGATTTCTCACCACAGGATGTGTTGATGACATCTCGCAACTCAGCATACTTCCACTTGCTAAGGTCATACTTTTTCACACCAGCAGCAGCTTTGGTTGCCTGCACCTGAGGACCCCTATTGCAAGGAACAGATGAGCGGGGGCGAGAGGGAAAAAAAAAGGAAAAGAAGGTGAGTGTGAAGACAGGTAAGTGTGACAAGGTGGGAGTATCAAGGGATTGAGAGCTGTTACTTTCAAATATGATTCAAGTTTCACATTTCAGTGACGTGTCAGAATAGAAACAGCTACTGTTAACCTTACTTGATAAAACATCTAGAAGCATAAGATGTAACATTTTAGTGGCGGACAGAATGAACAAATATTAGCAACAAACATTTATTAAGTATATCAACTTTAGTGAAGCAAGGAAACAATCGCCTCACTTCTTATAAACTCTCCTCATTGTCTCAGCTGATAAAATTCACATTAAAAGCCAGACAGCAGGGGAGCTGAAGAACAGAGTTTGTCCACATCTGTGCGGCCTGCTTAAACTCCACTTAAACTACTTCCAAAACTTACCAAATACTTCCACTTTGTGTGTATTCAAGCTTGTATTACCAGAAATGAGACATAACTGAAAAACAAGGTGTAACCATGCAGTGCTTTAATATACAAGTCAACTAATGGCAATTGATGGCGTTTCAGCTACTTAACAGATTACTGCAGAGCTCTTAGTTCATGTCTCCAGCTTCCCTGCTGAGTATAGACTACTAATTCAATAATACAAAGGATCTGTCTCCTCAACTTACAGTTGGCACAACTGTTAATGTATCTGGGTAGAGAATTGCTGATCTATGAATCATTAGCTAAATTACCATTACCATTTAAAATTCATATAGACTGCAAAGATTCAACTGATTTGGGATGATCATCCATGCTGGCTGAGACACATGCCAGTGTGTAATGGTGCTCAACCAGAGAAAAAAAAAAGGCTTTACTTCTGTTGCAGAGAAAAAAAAGAAAAAGAAGTGGAAGCGATGTGATGCCCAGGGCCTTGCTTTTGGCAGAATGTAAATGTGAAATGAATCCCATTCCCCATTCAGGAAAAGGAAGATAGAAGGAGGCTGGGATCTTTCAGACGTTCTTTAACGACTAAGGCAGCCATGCCAGGCAGCGTGTTTACTTCTACTGCACAAAATCTGCCTGATCTCTGTGCTAGGCACATGCAAAACATGTGTCCCTCTTTCTCTTGTTGGCTGCCAGGGGTCACCTGACTTACAGGAATAGTTAGAGACACCTACAACATGGACTCTGGAGCCAAAACTGACATAAGAGGCTTTTGGATCCAATGCAATTTGTGCTCACTGAAGCCTACAGATAAAGCTTGTATAGGCTGTAGCTGTAGGGATACAGTGCTACATATTATATCTAAAACACCTGAACTCAAATTAGGACAGGGTTTAGCGGTATGAGGAGGGCAGATCTAGATGAGAAGTGTTAAACATTCAGCAATTTATGTAAATGGATCTGTTTATTACTCCAATCATTTCCCTATTAGTGGCACAATGCTGTATATTTATGTGGCATGTGTGCAGTACTTTTTGTGAATAATCTCAAAATGCAGTGAACTGTTTTATATTTGCACAAAGTTAATAAGTGTAACTGTATAAAAAGAGTGTTATTCTGCTTCAAGGCTTCTAAAAGTACTTTAAATGAAACACTTTGGGAAGGATGAATCATGTTTTGGTTAAACTTCTCTACCTGAACCCAAATACTGTTCAATTTTTGTAATCTTTGTAAATTTGTGAGTTGCTGTGAGAAAAAAAAATCTGTGACTTTTCACCTATAATTATTATATTTTTAATTAGGCCCCCCTGACATCACCGGTTCAAATATAGAGGGACAGTAGAGTAAGTAATACTGTCATGAACTGAAATTTTAAACTATGGATTTATCAAGTCAAAAAATTAAAGAAACACTTTGAAAACACATCAGATCTCAATGGGAAAAAACATCTATACATCATAACATCAATATCTATACTGATATTGACTGGGTAATGTGAAAATTATCAACCAACCAATACCAGTGTCCTCCACCTGTAAAACCATTACTGTTCATGTGTTGTCTCATTGTTGCCCCTCTAGTGCACCTGTTGTTAATTTCATTAACACCAAAGCAGCTGAAACTCATTAATAACCCCCTCTGCTACTTAACTGAGCAGATCAATATTCCAGAGGTTTAACTGACTTGATGCTACATTCTCACTGAAAAGTGTTCCTTTAATTTTCTTGAGCAGTGTATATTCATTTTAGGAGAATATGTTGAGTCTGAGTGGTGCACCAGCATAGTGCAGACAAGGTTTAACCCCTGCAGACTCATGTAGAACCAGTTATGATCAGAGAAGCAAAAACATCAGATAATGCACATTCTCATCTGACATTCATGATTTAGCGTACCATCTTAATTTGTAGGTAATTATGATTACATATAAATAATCATCCTCTGAATAACGTGTTAAAATTTGCTTTTGCATAAGCACACGAACACAATTTTTCAGATCATGAAAAATTTGATTGGAGATGTTTTGAGGACGAGGATTACAGATTTGTATGTTGTTTTCTACATTGTTAGTATAATCTTGCAAATATTTTAAGCAATTTAGCAATTCAGGACTACGACAGGGATTAAGCGAGTGAGGGAGTTAGTGAGTGAATCACTACTGTTGGTGTTAGGTACACTTGGGCATGGGCAGTTACAGACAGCTGCACTGATATCTTACATGGCTCTGGCTGAGGATGCAGAGATAGGAAGATCTGAAAAAAACTCATCACTGGGAGAAAACACAGCAACAGGAGAAAAGGCAGTTACACATGCAAGCTGACGTCAATAGTGCTCATTTAGTGTGCACTGCATACATTTGTATGCAAATGTGTGCACTGTGTTTTACATATACATTACCTGCGCAGGGCTGCATCCATCTGGCTTTCCTCAGTGATGAGCTCGGCCTCATTCTGGGCGATTCTCATGGCTAACTCCCTGTCTCTTCTCTCCTGCTCGAGGACGGCAGCATGCTGGGCCTGCTCCTCACGTTCCAGAGCCAACTGGATTTCAAGCTTTGCCTGCACACACACACACACACGCACACACACACACACACACACACACACACACACACACACACACACACACACACACACACACACACACACACACACACACACACACACACACACACAGCACTTAATGCAACTGTCTGTTTACATAACCTAGCTCCAGTCAAAATACTAATACTGCATTATGTGCCAGACAGTACACAACAATTAGTGCCCAGTGTGCCCAAGCCTGATTAGACTTATTTATCCACTTTTTGGATGCTAATAAAGCTTTAGTGGTAATTTGTCTAGACACAACAAGGCAAACAACTGAGAAACATTCAACAACTGGAAGATTTTTATAGACTTGACCCAAATTCCAAGTCCAGGTTTTAACATGTTCATTTTTTAACATTTTAACTAGCCAAGAGAAGGCAATAACACAAAGCAACAGATCAATAAATATTTATGTACATAGGCTGCATAGCATGCTTCCTTCTTCTGTGTCTTGTTATAGAAAGCCTCTAATGAAGTCCTCATTGCATACTTTTCTCTGAGGAGCTTTAAATATGAATACCTCACCAGGTGAGAATATACTGCATTATTCATATTGTAGGGTGGCAGCTGTGTTACATGACCAGAGTGAAGCATGAGGACTGAAACTCCACTGGAGAACACCCAAAATATTCTCTCTTTGGTACTGTCCTTGGGATTTTGACAGTCCTTCCTGAATATAACAAACTGTATGCATTGTTTGTGAAATGAGGCCCTTAACTGACACCCTCATTCACATTTCACAAGAGGCTCCAAGTTAAAAAAAAAAAAAAAAACAGCTGCTGAAGTTACCAAAGTTGTTCGTGTTGAAAACTATTCATTATACAGCAGTGAACACAGGAAGCTTTTGGCTGAATAGTGTTCCCTCAAGAAAATAAGCACTGCAGAATTAAAATCTGGAATATGGTGCCACAGTAACCTTTGTTATGACTAAAAATATAGAAATATAAAGACAAATCCCATGAAAGTCACAGTAGACACTTTGCAAACAGTGTTTTGAGACATGTGGTGTATGACAGCCTGGTGTCACTACAAGAAAAAACAGCATGCAAATGTCCAACTGGTCTAAGGTAAATAAAAATGGTGGTGGGGGTAGGGAGGTTTAGATTATAAAAATTAAGGAAGGCAGTAGGGATATAAATATAATAAAAATTAAAGAAAGGTGAGATGCAAAAATAGAACTGAGGAGGAAAAGAACTGGTGCACCAGCAAGGTCAGAGGAGAGAAAAGATATACAGTGACAGCAGAAATAATACTGAAACCAAAGTGAGTGAGCAGGTAGAGCTGGAAAAAGGCGGCAAAGTTGAGATGAGATTAAGAGGCATGATAATAAAACACTAGATAGTGCAAGGTGGGATAAACCAGTTTACTTAGGAAAAACCAGGCAGGAAGTGGAGTCATCAATCAAGACCCTGTGGGTAATCTACTGGGAGTTCAACCAATGTCATGACCCAGCTGCTGCCGTGGGACACCAAAGAGCAAATAAATGTTGCACCTGCAGGAGTTTGCCAGCAAGGGGAAACACTTATACTCAAAATCAAATAATTAAAAACAGGGTTCTGTGATGAACCCATTATATTGCTCTGTTTATTATATAGTCATGAGAAAAAGAAAGTTTTCACAGGACTTTATGCAGTGCTTTGACAACCTAAGTAACCCCACCAATGCATCTATAGGAATTAAAAGGGTAAGAGAGGAGACAATTTGGGCTTGGGTTAAAGCTTTGGCTAACTTGGGTCATGCAACAGGACAACGATCCCATGCACAGCAGCAAATCTACAACAAAATGGTTGAAAACGAATCAAGGTGGTCCAGTCAAACTCCAGATTTCAGATTGGAGTGCTGTGGTGGGACCGTAAGAGAGGTGTGCATAAACTAATACCTGCTAACTGATGTGAACAACTGGTAAAGTCATCCTGAAAATGGCTTATTAAAGTTATTCTACAAGCAACTAAATCATAAGGTGTACTTCATTTTTCACAGGAATGAGGACATCCTGTGAAGAGTGTCACATGATTGTTTGTGTAAAACCTGTAAACTACTGGCTTTAATTTTAATCCAAGGATTTAAATGGTCAGTCACTGCAGTGGAGTGCATGTCATTTATAAGAAGCTTAAATAAAACAGCAAGGGTTTCAACAGAAGAGTATGAAAGTACTCAATGGGAAAATATTCCATTTTAAATAGATGCAAACCTGCATAACCTTCTCCTCTTCTTTTCTCTTTTTTCTGTCCTCCTCCTCCTGCTTTCTTTTCAGCTCCATCTCTGCTTTTCTAAAGTGTTGAGAGAAAAAGGAAGCAGAATAGTTACTAAAAATGACAGTTTCGACAGTGTCAAGAATTTTTCCTTCTAGGTTGACTGCTCTGAAGGCCAGTGTGCCACATCAGTGATGCACCAGCCCCACACTTTTTATTGTCTTTTCATTCACTTAGTTGTTTCATAGAAATAAAAACTGAGTTTAATAATAATAGTTTGGCTGATAAAAGATTGAATAGAATTGAACATATTTATTTATTTTGCATCTAACCTTGCAATGTTTTACCTGTGCTTCTCAGGAGAGCTGTTAGAGCTGTTAGAGCTTTTACTGCACTTACAGAAAAGCAACTTTTTTTTTGGCCAGTTGAAATATTGTCTACACACTTTACCCATCAGTTCTTCTTTGTACTCCACTCTGTATGAAATGAGTGCACATAAATTAGACTTTTTTTGTGTGGAGTAGGGGGTAAAGGCTGCTTTCCCCCAAGGCAATTATAGGGGATTCACTGTACAGTATACACAAGCACATACGCTGGTATTAATGCACTCAACACTTACAGTCGTCGCTCTTCTTCCTCCTGTTTGCGTTGCTGCTCTTCCTGCTCTCTCCTCTTTCTCTCTTTCTCCATCTCCTCCTCGATGCATTTCAGCCGCTCTCTCTCTTCCTCCTCCTGCTTCTTCTTTTGCATGGAAGTGAGCAGCTGCTCTGAACGTTTCACCAGTCCGTGATACTCTGTGTCAATCTCCTTCCTGGTCATCGTCGTGGACTAGTCGTCCGAAAAAATAAGAATGGCAGGTCATTATTGCAAAGAAAGATAGAAATACATTTCTTTATCTAACTGCCCAGCTATCCAACCATCAGAATTTGGGCCTCAAACCTCAGTGGAGTTCAAACATGATTTTCGCAATGTATTTGTCAGTAGTAAAAACTGATTAAATGCCCACAGGATGCTGGCAGGCTCTTTTGAGTGTCCTAGAATGAAACTATGCCCTGTACTGACTTCAATTTACAGAAATCATAAAGAAGAGTCACAGTTACCCTAACTTGCCACACTTTTCTGATTCCATAGCACAACCATCCCATGTAGCTACAAGATAGACACTGACTGACACTGTGTGTATGTGTCACTTGAGTGCCAGAGTCACAATACCCACTTCTCCATGCACTTGTCAGACAATCAGCAGGGGGAGAAGAGGTCACCATATTGTGAAGATTCATAAGAATGAGCCACTAACAGGGAGGGAGGGAAGATGACAAGGTCTTGTCCCCATTGTACAGAGAGGTCTGATTGACAGGCACTGGCATCTCATGCATTATTCACACAAAGAGGCCTTCCAGAACTTCCACATACTTAGAAAACCATAAGTGCCAACAGTGAGGATGTTAATAGGCTAACAAATCGACATTGGGGAGGTGGAGTGGCTTATTGGGATAGAAGGGTGAAAAGAGCCAGGAGTCAGTGGTTCTTTAGTGTCAGTCAGGATACTTCTGGGAACCTATGAGCACTCTTAACTTGTTAATTAGATACAGGCAACTACCAGAGTACTAAAAGAAAATCAAAACTACTGGAGAATACAGTGCCCAGCTATCTGGATGATTTGCTGTGCCTAGAGGGTCCAATAAGATGGGTGCTTATTGCACAGGGAGGGCTGGGATTTCAATAGCCAAGTCCGATCATTTAGAAAAACAGCCTCACTAAATTAAATTATTGGAGAGAAGAAGAATCTTGTCCTGCTAGCTCTTCTTTTTATCCTCAGGTGAGTGAAAATATTGATTCTGGGTGAAAGAATCAAAATGGGCACTGCAGGACCGTCTATAGTGTACAACTCAAGAATGAGGTTTTCTTTTATAAGAAGACTCTTTGTGCCATTGAGCTACAGGTAAGAATGCAGGTAACCACATAAATATGAGGCAGTCAGGCTTAAAGCAATGTATGTGCTCTGAAAACTCTTCCTTCGATCAAAATATATAAATCAGAAGAACAAAATATTATGCTCAAAGCATGTGAAAAATCACTGGCACGGTTTTATACCAAAATCTGAAGGTTCTGTTCTCACCTTTATCTTTGCTAACAGAGTATCTATGGCGACAGCCAGCCCATGAACTTGACTGGCCATCTCCTGTTTTCCCTCCTTCAGCCCATTCACCACCTCATTAAACTTTTCCATGTGTTTCTTCAGGTTTTGAACCTTCACCATACCATCAATTCTGTGAGCAAGGAGAACAATGCAGATTTATGAATCAATATTTTCTAACAATTGAGAGCATAAGAGTTTCATTCCAATGGCCACTAATAAAATAACCCTGTTAAAGACCCATTTTAGTCCAACTGCAAATGCATTTTAGTTTTTATATCAACATTTTAATTCAACAAGTTCTACTTTTCAACATCAGATATTTTTTTTATTTGCATTTCAGCATTTGAAAGGATTTAAAGCATTATTGAATGATTTCAGGATCACTGGATTCCCTTTATTTGCATTTTACCCATCAACCCAACATTTGTGGAAGTGGAGATGTAAATGTGTGAATGCCAGCACAAACATTTCCTGTGCACATATTGCCACTCACAATCAAAATCTCATTGCAAAGAACTATCTGAAAAATCATGTACAGCGAGACACTTGGCACTTCCCACAGAGAGACACTCTATTTCTCCACAGTCAACAGATGTCCTTTTAGATTGATTTAAACTTGTAAATTCTTGATATAGGAAAGCCAAACCTACCAAGTGTGAATCAGTTTCAATAAAAAGCACACTGAGAGTGCAAGGTGAACAAAAGGACAGCAAATGGCACAAAAAAAACCCCTCAGAAATGATGATGCATGCGTTTGTGTGCTTGTATATAGGTTGGGTACCAGGAGCAGGAGACTCACCGTGGCTTATGTTTCTTCTTACACAACCACATGCGGACAGCCTTTTGAATCTTGATGCAGGCCAAAGCTCTGTAACTCATTTTGTTCTTAACTGTTGTTGGGAGGAAAAGTAAAAAGCAAAGATATACAAAAATACTTTTTCTAGAAGGACAGAAACACATCTGTCCTACTTTTAATGATTGCATACCTTAAATCCTACATCATTTATGTAAGTCTTTGTACTCAGTGAAATAATAATCCTCCTCTGCTAATAGGTTATGCAAGGACAGGTTTTGCAAGTTCCAGCAAAGAATAAAAATATGAAACACACTAGTAAAACATAGTAGAAGATAAACATCAGAAAACCTTGAGAATGACAGAGCTGAAAAAGTAAAGTTGAAATCTTGATACAACTGTTAATAAATCAAGCATAAACTACTATAATGAGTATTATTAATCAGACCTGAACAAAACAAACAGCAGCAGAATATAAAAGGCTTTCTTTCACCTGTTCGCCCACACAAACAAAGCAGTGATAATAAGATGAATAACTCAAATCATAGCAAGGAAATAACAAGTGTCCAGGACCAACGACATAAATTCACTCAGGCCAGTTATGAAAAGAGTATGTGGTCAAACGGAGGCAGCGTTCTGTTACTGTATAACTCCAATGTAATTTCATTTTATGCTTTTATACATACACGCAGAAGCCACTCTGCACTTTGTTAAATGTAGAAATCAATAGCTTGGCACTGAGTGTAATGGTACAAGGAATTACTTCTAGAACACTTTTCCATTTTGCTGGAGGCTGCGACATTTAATGTTCTGAAACAAAAAAAAAATAATATCAGTATGAAAGAACAAACCCAGGCCAGGAGGTGTATGGCAGAAAGACTCAATATTTAACCTAGATAGAGGTGGCTAATGTTAGATAGTAATTACAAGTTTGTTCAGCCTCCATATAAGGTTGTAAATTATTTCAACTAAACTACAGCAAAGTCAAACAAATAATGTCCAACAGAGGACTGACAGAACAGGAAGAAAATCTAAATTATTTCAACTACTTTATAATATTGCTGGTATGTTTGAGTGCTTGAACTACTTGATGAATGGAACCTACGTTTGATGACAGACAAGCAGCACCACTGGACCTTCTTCCAGAGGCTGCACACCAGCCACTTGTTGACTTTCTGCAGCAGCTCTGCGAGGTGGTCTGGATCAGACTTCATGATCTGGTCAAACTCAGCAGACTGATGCACACACACACACACACACACACACACACACACACACACACACACACACACACACACACACACACACACACACACACACACACACACACACCCAAACGTAAAGCTATGGCGTGTCTAATCAAATTCAGTCAACTTCATGGAGATAATATGGTTAATAGATTCATATGTAACCATCTACAACATTAATATTTTTACCTTTCCGGGGCGGAAGAATACTCGAGTCAGTCCAAACTTGAAGTCATTATCATTTAGTCCTAGAGCTTTGAACAAAGCCTACAAAATAACAGAAGCACATTCAGTGACTCAGCAATATTGTATATGTGCAAGATTTTAGGGTGCTAAACTGTTTATTGTTAAGCATTTCCCAAATGGGTCAGAGTGGCTTTAGGCTTTTTTTTTTTTTTTTTTGCATTGCAAATTACACAACTAATTAGGCTTTACTTTATACAGATTATCTTGTTATTTAAACTCCACAGTACACACTAGATTTCTTCAGTGAAACAGAAAACTATTCAACTTAAGCCCACCTTGCAGAAAAGCCGAGGATTCAGCCGTGTAAGCTTATCCGGCATATACTGCTGATACATGTTGTAAAGCTCATGGAAAGGGGCCCTGGAGGGGAACCCCCCCTGCATCAGGTCCAACACTGACACCATTCCTAATCAAGAGAAACACAGAAAGAGAGGAAGCAATCAGAAAAACACATCATCCCTGGCAGGTACTGTATCGATGTCTGCTATGCACATGTATATCTGAGAATAGTTCCCTGTTTACCCAAGAGGGGCACAATAACAAAAAAACTCCATCTACTTTAATGTTCACAGTCACTGAGGTTGTTGCAGAATTATATTAGCATCTGCATTATTGCGGCAGTACTGCAATAGCAGGATGCACTGACACATTAAAAAAAAAACCTGCCTTCTGAATGAGTCTTATTGCTAGTGCCCCAAGTGAAAGTGCAGTATCTACTGCCTCAAAAAATCATGATGGGTTACTGCACAGTATCATAGACAAGGGACAACTGCAATAAAACACAGAGTAATCAAAAATTCAATTAAGTCTAGCTTTGTGCAAAGCAGTGGGAATAAATATCAATATTGTGGTATTTTCTTTCACCTGGTTCTTGGGCATATTGTGTTCATATATTAAAACATACAATGAGATGTTTTTTTGTTTTTAATTAATAAGCTGCAATAGGAGAAAGTGAGGCTCTTCTTTCAGCTGCTCTCTTCATGGGTCACCACAGCAGATCATCTGCGTCCATCTCACCCTATCCCTAACATCTTCTTTGGTTCATACCAACCCTCTCCATGTGCTCCTTCACTACATCTATGGACCTCCTCTGTGGTCTTCCTCGTTTCTTCCTGCCTGGCAGCTCCATCTTCAACATCCTTTGTCCAGTGTATCTATTATCCCTCCTCTGCACATGTCCAAACCATCTCAGCATTTCCTCTCTGTCCTCATCTCCAAACCACTCAACCTCAGGTGCGTCTCTGATATAGTCATTTCTAATCCTGAAAACCTTCAACTCTGCCACCTCCAGCTTGGCCTCTTTTCTTCAGTACCATCTCCAAAAATCAATTGTTCTGTCATCCATTCCACCCTGCCTGCATTCTCTGCATTCTAAAGATTATAAATTGTGACCATGTTAAAAAAAACCCAAACTTTTGGTTTTACCTGAGCACTGCAGCTGTGAGAGAATTAGAGCCCCCTCAAACTGGTGGCTGACCATCTTCAGATTTGGTTTTACACAGCGGATGAAACTTGAACCCTGTTCAAACAAAGCTTAATCAGGAAAATCTGATCTGACTCAGCATGGTACTACAATATGCCATCTTTGTAATTGGCAACTAAAAACACATGCACTTTGTGTGTACAGTAGTTCTGTTATAATTCTTTTTTTCTTTTCCTAAAAGGTGATGCATTTTTTGATTCTGAGAAAGAAGCTTGAAAAGGTTTCTAGAAAATATGCAGTGAAATTGAGATGTCAATTTTACTTACAGTGCTACGCAGCTTCTCCAGCAGCAGGTTCAGTTGGGTCTGTGTATTTAAGCAGACAAAATGAAATGTTTATTTTTTAATTTGAATATTTGTGGTAAAGGTAGGCAAAAAAAGTCCTGGAGAACACATAAAGGGTGGGGAGCAGTTATAGTTAGTCATGCAAGCACAAAAACACACTAAATATTGTATATCTCTTTCATGTAAAGAGACCAATTATTATGACAAATACAATTTATCTACAACATCTTTCTAAAATGTTAATAACACATTTTCTCTCCACATAATACATTCTAGCTGTTTATCTCTTTGTAACACTCACACACAGACACACACACAGTCCCTGTGCATGAATCCATGTCTGGTGAAAAAGCGGTGATGACAAAAAAAGCTATATTAGTAATACAGAAACTCAGAGACTTTGAAAAGATGGTGTGATGATGTAAAGGTTTGAAATGGTGCACAAACACTTTTTATTCATTGAAAAAGACATCCCAACACATGGAGCTGGGAGATAAATCATGAGCAGCCTTGTATTACTTTGGTCTCTGTGATACGTAAGAAATGCACTTGAAAGTTGTGTACTTTCACTTCTGTGTGAAAGCCTGAGTGTCTCATCTCTTCTTTCTTTCTTTTATTTCTTTCCCTGCTTTCTAACTCCTCTCTAGTATACCTCAAGCTGACTTTATCCAGCTTTATCCACCAAGGAAGGATTTCTCAGAGGAAAGAATTGGAAGACTGGAGGAAATCTAAGAGGGGGACCCTAAATAAAGGAAAGGAAACAGGGATGGGAAAAAGAGTGGAAAGGAGAAAAGCCACAGGAAAGGCCTGGATATTAGAGTTGGTTGAATAGATAGTGATAATTGCATTTTCACTTTTAAACTTTTAAACAGCACATATGTTAAAGCAAGAAAATAAGATTCAAATTGTAAACCTACACAGTGGAACTGTGGAAAAATTCCTGGACACGCAAACGTCAAAATTAAGATGTTTGATCTTTCATTTGAACCACATACTGTACAATACACAAAATATTGTAGCATCTTAGTGTTTAGCGTGTGTCCAGGGACGACTTCTAACAATCAAAGACTACCTTTAACAGTCACTCTGACCTTGAACTTGTTCCCAACGCTGATGAAGCTGAGCTTGCCCGCCTTCTGTTTGGAGTCCTTGGTGGTGCTGGAGTTCTCAAACAGCTCTCGAACAAATTTGTCTTTTGATTCACAAACTAAGCTTTCCAAGGACATGTGGAGGGCATCATTATTCTTCTCCACAAACCGAGTCTGAGAGCACACACAGACAAATCCATACATGTACATTCACGGGAGCCCTTTATACATATTAACAGATTCCAAAACCAAATAAAGAATGTGTCAATGAAATTGAATTAACTTATTGTTGTAACTTTTTTAATAGGACAAAATTGTGTTATCAAATCACTGTGATCGTTGTAGTTTAGCCTCTGTGTCCCACCACACTGAATTTTAAATCAGTCAGGAGGTGATTGAAGTGCAGACTTTCAGTTTTAATTCAAGGGGTGCAGCAAAAGTATTACATTAACTGTTTAGAAATTATAGCCTTTTTTTGTTGTTTTTTTTTTGTTTTTTTGCCCCAAATGTTTGGAAGCTCAAAATGCAAACTAGCATATCTTGAAATACAATGACTTTTTTATCCTTTGAAGTCTTGAACCCACTGACATCACCAAATGTTGTTTCCTCCCTTGAGCTGTTCTGCCAGGCCTTTACAGCATCCACGTTTAGCTGCTGCTTGTTTGTTGGTGTCTTCAGTTTTGTCTTCAGTAAATGAAAATGATTGCCCTGTTGGGTTGCTCACCGAAGAACATATAACTTATTTGCCTTGAGAAACTCTTGAGTTTCTTTTGCAGCTTGTTTTAGGTCACTATCCATGTGAACTGTGAAGTGCTGTTTAATCAGTTTTGCAACATTTAGTTGAAACTGAGCAGAGAGGACAGCCCTGTACACATCACAATTCATCCTGCTGCTTCTATCAGCAGTCACATCATCACTAAATTATAGTGACCGAGTTCTACTGGCAGCCATGAATGCCCATGCCACATAACACTGCCTCGAGCAAGTTTGACAGATAATGTGGTATGCTTCAGATCATGAGTGCTTCCTTTCCTTCTCCGTATGTTTCTCTTCCCATCATTCTGGTGCAAGTTGATCATCTGTTCAAAGAATTTTCCAGAACTGTGCAGGTTCTTTTAGATGTTTTCTGGGAAAGTCTAATCTGGCCTTCCTGTTCTTGAGTGTAAACAGTGGTTTGCACCTTGTTGTAAACCCTCTGTATTTCCATTCATGAAAGTGTCACTTGTTTGTAGACCTTTGACTTTCTTTAGTGTTCTTGACTTGGTTAGATGCTGTGACGTTGTTTTTCTTAACCATGGAAATAATTCAGCCATCATGCACTTTAGTTGTCCTCTGTGGTCTTTCAGGCCTTTTGGTATTGTTCAATGGGCAGTGCGTTCCTTTTCTTTCAGAATGTACCAGACTGTTGATTTGGCCACTATCTCTCTGATAGGTATATTCTGGTTTGGCTTAGTGATGGCCTCGGCACTTGCACAGACATCTCTTTTGGACCTCATATTTGAATAGCTAACAAATGCACGTTCAACACTTGGAATTGCCTCCAGGTCTTTTATCTGTATATTTTGCTATGGAATAACAAGGGAACAGGTCTCATCAATTACTTTTGAGCCTCTGAAAAAGGGGAACTGTGTATCAAAATAGCTGAAATTCCTAAGCAGTTGCTGCAATACTTCTGATAAATCCCTTGAATTAGAGATGAAAGTCTGCACTTCAATCACATCTTGATTGCTGGATTTAAAATCCACTATGGTGGTGCAAAGAGATAAAATTACAAAAAAAAAAGTGTAAATTTCCACATACTTATGGACCTTATGTATAAATAGAGGTGAAAAATATTTTAATATTGGATTTTGTCAATACATCTCAGCCCCAGTAGCTTTATGTAATAATAAGTTTAAACAATTACTGTTTCATAGCAGACAGCTCCAGCAAAGTGCCTGATGATAAAGCCCTCGTCATCCCGGAGATTCCTGTGAATGGTCAACTTTGACTTTCTGGGAACCTAAGATGGAGAGGATGAAAGCAAATCACACAGTGCTAAAACGCATATATATTGATTTCACTCTAAGCCCATCCATCCTTATGTCTAAAGTACAATTTTATTTGTCCACACCACTACTGTACAGAGTGTTCAGAGCTAGTCTGGAGACTGAAACTTTCGCTCTTATCTTCTTTATCTTTATCATTATGTAACACGGCTTAGATGAGAGATTTTTAAATGCCAAATTTCTGTTTAGCTTTACAGGCCTCGAAAAATAAATTTTTCTTCAAAAAAGGACTAACTTGCATTGGATTAATAAATGAACGTTATTTAAAGAGCCCATGAACACTGTAGAACATAAATATTCAAGCATTTAGATTAACTTCTTCACTCTATTAAATGTATAGAACAGTCTTTTAATTGAGTAGTAACTCTCCCCTCTGTAGAGCGTGGCCACAACCAGCCTCCTCTTATCTTAAGCCTGAATTGGTGTCAAGGCTACATTTTTAAAAGGATTTCATGCTTGCAGAAATGAAGGCGTAGTGACAAACAATTGCGGCAAAGACAGCGACAGAGGGAGGGAGTAGGATTGTGCGTCATTCACAAACTGCTGTAACAAACAGGAAGCATAAGAATGATCACAATGATAAAACCAATGCGCAGTTACATGTTCCTAGTGTAACAAAGAATGGAATACACAAAGAAATAGCAGAATAACGGAGAAAAAGCAAAGAAAGAAGGCAAAAGAGAATAATAAACAGGGAAAGGATGGGGATGGAGGGAGAAGTCTGACCGTCAGTCTGAAGTGGTCTTTATGCTTGCTGTGAACAGCCACTGCAAAGTGTTGGTCGCTGGGCTGCGGAAGACGGTTCTCCTCATCCAAAATGTCCAGGATTCCCATCAGCTTTGCTTCCACTAGATCTGGAAAAGCCAGATATCTACTCATCAGCCACAGTATTGTGATTAATATTAAGCCCTGCTCTACAGAGGAATTTTGTAAATAATAATCCCTGAATTTCTAATATCCTTACAAGCACTGAAAATAATTTGTCTTAACACCTCAAAGCAAGTATCCATTCATCCATGAGTTTCAAATGCTTTTAGAAGCAATAAAGACCATTCACTCAGAATAACTTGGGACTCACAAAAGACATTATGATACAAGTTAGAAAATCACTAAATGTTCTGTTTTTCAATCTAGATTTATTGGAAATTTCCACTGCTTTTCATTTCTAGAGATGAATATTCAAAGCACAAAATATGTTCGTCAGGATACTCATTTAGCCAGATATCTGAATTATTCATTTGACATCCTGTGTTTGGAAAATAATCTAATGGCCAAGGACCTCTGAAAAAAAAAATTTGCATGAACAAGCACCTGTGCATAAATCCTGAAGATTGATGAGTGAATTAATGGCCAACCCAAACGGTCATTTGCAAGTCATAAATGTTATTCACGGCTGTCAGTTAACCTCGCCCCTGAATAATCACAGCCTTTGAAATACAAATCAAACTCTTCACATTGATACACTGACTACTTCATCCCATTAATTCGAGGATTCGTCGGAGGACGTTCATTCGAGCAACAACAACAACAAGGGGGCTATCATTTCGCCGGCTTCTCATAGCACAATAGAGGCCATGAAACCCACAAATACTCATCGCGCTCGCTCCCTTCAGACACACGGATGTGCCAGCTCTGAGGATAATGAGAAGTCGGTATTTTTGTCCCCGTGACAGGTGTATTTTTGCTGCCCTGACGTGAAGCCCAGAGGAATGACCCAAATTAATGTCATGTGGGTGAGCCGATGTTACACTTGAACTAACCTCGGTACATTTGTGGTGTGTGGGCTCTACAGACAGTCACATCAATCTCGGTACATTTTGCATTTTGCAGCGCAAGTTCTCAAAGGCAAGACTTTACAGTTATGATGCCCCAGAGTGTCAGTCCATCGACCTCTTTTCACTTACGATCACCATCCAAGGTACACACCAGGTGACAAATTAAAGGGGAAAAAAAAACAACATAAAGTGTCTTAGTAAGGTTTGCTTCTTGGCATTGATTCTGCGAGTCACTGGAGGGACGGTACACCATTCTTCCAAAAAATATTCCCTCATTTGGTGTTGTTGTTAGAAATGCTTCATCATAGGATAAAGTTCACCTTGCAACAACATCTTTGTACTGTTTCTGGCAGTCACCCTTTCCTGTAAGGGAACAAATGGATCTAAAACCTGTCATCAAAATGTCCCCACAGCTTAACAGAGCCACCATGTCCCTTCACAGTAGGGGTTGAGCTTTCAAGTTTTTCCTTGCTGGTCTGTAGATATTGTTACACATCCACTTACACACATATAGGTTTGATTTTGGTCATTTGAAAGCAGCTGAAGTCAGCCATTTTATCAGTTTCATGAGGAGATGTGCTCAAAGGAAAGAAACTGGCATAGACTTACCTATGCAGTCCTGGTTGTCAACATAATGCACTTCATTCACGCCCAGCCCTTCCTTTTGATAGAGCTCTTGCTCCTGTAAAAACATGACCCGATATTTGATTGAAAACAACACTTGAAACTATTTTATAAAATTTCATTTAGATTTTTTGAGTGGCCTTATAACATTGTCCACGCCACCCCCCCACCCACACACACACTCCAACCCCCCAAAAAACCCAACAACAAATAGAAACATCAAACCAACAACATGCGATTCAAGTAATGAGAAAGAGGCCAGAATTGTGGCACATTAATTGGAGACCTTGGAAGAGAACAACGTTAAGAGATCACAGGAGAGAAACACGCCTTATCGAGTCCCTTGAGAAATTAGTATTCTAATGAGAGACTGCATTAGAGAGATTTGGGGGGAGGATAAAAGTGAGAAAACAGAGAACGAAACAAAAGAAAAGCTTAGCATGCCAACAACTTCCACCTGCCTCATGAAAGAGTCAGTAAGTTTGGCTTATCAGTGACATGATATGGCAGGTTTCCCAGGATAAAGAAGTAAACCAGCCCAAATCACCTTAATTCACCCAGGGCTCACCCACCTCCTTGAGAATACGCTCATTGAAGAATTGCTGCAGCTTCTCATTGCAGTAATTGATACAGAACTGCTCGAAGCTGTTATGCTCAAAATACTCTGAGAAGAAATAAACAGAAGAAACAGAAAACATAGCTTTTAATTAATTAATTAAGAAAAAAAAAAATTGTAAAGCTTGTTTTAATCGTAATTTGTTTATGTCGAGTGGCAAAAGAAAAGGCCCTGGTGTGTGTGTGTGTGTGTGTGTGTGTGAATATAGTATTTCAATTGAAACTGCTGCACAGATAAAGACAGTCATCAGAAAAAAGGAAACCTAGACAGGAGCAAATTACATTAAATTTTGAATTTTTTTGGATAAACTTTGTATTGAACACTATCTGTAAATATTACCAAAACCAGCAATGTCCAACACTCCAATGAAGTTAGAGGAGGTCTCAAAAGGGAAGCACTGGTTCACTCGTTTGACCACGTGATCGAACAGACGGCTGTACACTGCCTTGGCCAGAGCATCGCGGGCATTGTTTGCTTGCTCCACCTTTAGAGGCACCCTGGAGAGAGACACAAAGTGGGGCATTGACACACAGTCCAAAACTGGGACATACTTGTGTCTTATTAAACCTCCCTCTTTTATTTTTTGATAATTAAACCCAGTTATCATGTGGCAGAAAAAGTTTTGTGGTGGTGATGTGACACTTTTTGCTGCACAGTTCCATTCCAGCTTCTGTTTCACCTTATTCTTAAAAAATGAGGGTTTCTGGGCCAAAGACAAAGTATTAAAATTAAAACCTGAACCTTGAACTTAAACTTTTGCTTTAAATATTTAAACAGGTGACTGATGACAAAGTGCAGCTCCACAGTGGCCAGGAGTTCAACTCGGCAGTCCCAGCTGGAAAGAAGATTAATTTAAAATAAAGAGGTCTCACTTTTGCTGTATCTTTGCCCACTATTTTCTTTTGATATTCAGCACACCAAGCCCTCCAAAAAGCCCTGGTCCATTACAAACAGTAATAGCCCACCTATACTAAGGTAGGCTATTCAGCCAGAGTGCCAGGAACTTAAATGCAGTAAAAATACATGAGATCCTTACAATTTATCTCAGTGACAGGCATTTTTATCTGGTGCAATGTTTCATGCACACACCAGTGCATTCGCCGCCCCCTCTGTTATCCTCAACCTCACAGAGGCAGGGTGGATTTGTCTGAGGCTTAATGACAAAGCCCCCTCCCTACCCCCTTATCTCCACCTGCTCCCTTGACACCCAGGCTTGTACTGTACTGCAGCCATGCTCCCCTCCCTGCCTCCTCAGATACAGACTGCATTATTTATGTGGAGAAAATACTTCCAGGCCAGGCCAGCATCTGGCCCTCCTGAAATATTAATCTACCAAACCTGGCCCCACCACTCCAACACCACATCATCACAAAAATTACACAAAAGTAGGGCCAATGCCATATTCTACTCTGAACATGCTCTCTTTGACCTGACAGAAATCACAAATCATGCAGAAGTAGTTTAAATAGATAAAATACATTTGTGTCACTCTTATAATCAAATAGAGAAGATGCATAAGATGTAACTGACTTAGTAGTTATATTAATTACAACAAGCTTTGTTCAGTGCCAGGATTAAGTAGAGCAAAATCTGCCTAACCACTGTCCATGTCTTATTTAAATTCTAGTCTGGTAGTATACTCTGACCAAGATTATTTTTTCTGCAGTATATGTCTTCAGTAAGTTCAGTGAGGTCAGACTGGCTGTTTGACAGTTAACAGTGACTGTGGTTTCCTAGAAAAAACGAGCGTTATCTCGAAACAAACATTTTCAAAAGAAGATCAAAGCTGTCCCGTTCTTCTTACTTGATAACTGTTCCTTTGGCGCCCCCTGCTGTAGTGAGCATGATCCTTGTTGTGAGGCTGACGCGCAGGTCATCCTGATCCAGGCCCAACAGATCAGCGCAATACTGAAGAGTCTGGTTTGACTGATTCTTTAGGACACAACCACCTAAAGCAAATAACAGCACACATAAGCATTAAAAAGCACAGCAAGCTGTGGTTCTGCTGCAAGACACTTCTTCTCTATGTCACCATACTCCCTGCTAACTGGAAATATTAAGACTTAAATTTCAGAGATTTATCAGAGGTTTTGTTCATTTTTTAGTACAGCTGAATACATACAGTCAAGTTTTTGGAACCAAACTAAGTCAGGTAGTATAAACTCAATTCCAAAGAAATTGGGACCCTGTGCAAAGCATATGCAAAAACAGAATGCAATGATATGCAAATCTCAGGGCATATTTTATTCACAATAAAACATATCAAATGTTTAAACTGAGGCAATGTACCATTCTGAGAAAAATATCAGTTCATTTAGAAACACGTCTCAAAAAAGTTGAGACAGTAACAAAAGGCTGGAAAAGTACGCAGAATTAAAAAGAAACATTTTATAACTAATTAGGTTCCTCCAAAGTAAAGATGGGCAGAGGTTCACCAGTCTGCAAAAAACTGCATCTAAAAATTATGGAACTATTTCAAAATAATGTTCCAGCAGATACAGTGAGGAGCGCAGCCATTCGGGAGGGGCTCAATGTAGAGCCGCTGCTCCTCCACATGGAAAACGAGCCAGTTGAGGTGGTTCGGGCATTTGACTAGGATGCCTCCTGGGCGCCTCTTGTGTGAGGTGTTCTGGGCATGTCCTACTGTGAGAAGGCCCCGGGGCAGACTCAGGACAAGCTGGAGAGATTATATCTCTTGGCTGGCCTGGGAAGGCCTTGAGGGTCCCTCCAGATGAGCTGGTGGAGGTGGCTGGAGAGAGGGAGGCCTGGGCTTCTCTGCTTAGGCTGCTGCCCCTGCCACCCAGCCCGGGATAAGCGGAAGAAAATGGATGGATGGATGTTCCTCAACCTTAAATTGCAAAGAATTTAACTATCTCATCATGTATAAACATTATATTATCAAAATATTCAGAGAATCTGGAGAAATCTCTGTGCACAAGGGACAAGGCCAAAAAGCAATACTGGATGCCCATGATCTTCAGGCCCTCAGGGAGCACTGGATTAAAAAATAGGCCTGATTCAGTCATTGCTTGGACTCAGGAACACACACAGAAATCACAGTCTGTGAACACAGTTCTTTGTGCCATCCACAAATGAAGGTTAAAGCTCTGTTATCCAAAGAAAAAGCCACATGTGAACATGATCCAGAAATGCTGCTATTTTCTCTGTGCCAAAGTTCATTTAAAATGGACTGAGGTAAGTAGAAAACTGTTCTGTGGTCAGACAAATTAAAATTTGAAATTATTTTTGGAAAACATGGACACTGCATCTTCTGGTCTAAAGAGGAGAGATCTGCAGTCCAGATCTTTCACCAATTAAAACCATTTGGCTCATCATGAAAAAAAAAAAATGAAGACCCAGAACTGCTGAGCAGCTAGAATCCTCTATCAGACAAAAATGAGACAACATTCCTCTCCCAAAAGTCCAGCAGCTGCTCTCCTCAGTTCTCACATGTTTATGGACTGTTGTTAAATGAAGAGCAGCTGCTGCACAGCGGTAAACATGGCCCTTTTTTGAAATGTATTGCTGCCATCAAGTTCTAAATGAACTCATATTTTTCATGAAATAGTAAAACGTCTGAATTTAAACATATTTACTTCTTTTACTGTGAATAAAATATGGCTTTATGAGATTTGCAAATCATTGCATTCTGTTTTTATTTACATTTTACACAGCATCCCAACTTTTTTGGTATTTGGTTTATAGTAGCACCTTGCATGAATAAGTGGTCTAACAAGCAGTTTGTGTTAGTGAGAACTATAATGCGGTGAGGGAGAAACTGGGCCTCCAGAAGAGTTTGACAGTATACTTACTTACTCCACAGAGACTTTAATTATAGACACAGAAGGAGAAGGAATGAGCAAAAAATAAATAAAACGAGAGCTTGTAGTTACTGAGGTAACAGATGGTCTTTTTCATCAACACTTCAGACTAATCTGTGGTGATACTTTTCTTAAAACTCCACATTTAATAAGAAAACTATTGGATTCCATGTGCTACAATTTAATGAAAAAGTAAATTGATATTGATTTGTTTTGCTCATTACTATGGGCTGCTTATTAAGTTAATGGCATATTTTGAAATGTAAAAAATCCTGTGAAGTAGAGGAAATAGAAAAGCATTAAAAAAATGGATGATGCTGGTGGTTTGCGTGAACAGTGAGAGCTACTGTGACTGACAAGATAAACAAGAACATTAAACAAACAAAAAAAAGCTACAGCTAAAAAGATGTTGCATCATCAAAATGACAAATCCTGAAAAAATAAATAAATAAACTGTATCTAACCTGAAGAGCTCCCTGTTTCTTCAAAACCAATGTTGCCCAGATGCAGAACACCAGAGACAACCCTGAACAGGTCCAGCTTCTCAGTGTCATTCAAACCAATCTTCTTCATGGCCTCGCACATCCTGTTAAAGTCACCGTGGTCATCAAGAAGAGGGTCCTTCAGAGCACCCATCTTTACATGCTGCAAAAGACACAAGAGTTAGAAACCATAAACTGACAGGCAATGTTTAAAACATCAGTTCAAATCAAGATTTACTCAGACATAATGACATAATAATTTGTGAATGGAATCTATGTTCTAGAAGTTTCATTAAATTATTGTTATGCAATGAGTAAATCTGATTTAGAACTGAACTAGACCCAAGAGCCCCCACTAAATGGAAAGTCAGACATGTGTGAGGTGATACAGACCAAACCAAAGCATTTTAGAATAGTATGTTAAAAGACCCTTCACCAGCAGCACACAGGAAGCAGACCATCCTTTGAAACCAGGGCTGCTGTGCTACAGTAGGTTTGTCTCATGTTTTAACAACTGAATAAAGCAGAAAACCCAGGAATACAGTGTGAAACATTCGTGAAGTAGAACTTATTAGAAATCACTAAGAATAAAAACTGGAGATTATTTGCAAAGTAATAATTAACAAAGGCTGCACAGTTATGACTAAATTTGGAGTCCTGATTATACTGTATAATATAAGAAACACAGGCTGAGTGGTGGGAACAGAATGTTTTTCATTTTTCACGTTTTATTAAGATTAATTTTAAAAATCCTTCAAAATAAAATCTTGATTGTACTACTTTGGAAAACATACAGTAATTATGCTGCCCTGCACTGTATGACTGGCAGAAGTGTTTATTTGCTTCTATTTAAGCACCACCTGCACCAAAGCAAATCCAAAACAGGCATGCACGTGCAGAGAAGAGGAAGCATGCACTCATGTTTCCTGTTGGAACTACAGACAGCAGCATGTAAAACCAGACAGTGTCAGTTTAGGAAACCTATAGGAAAAAGAGCAGGAAGCACACATCCCTGAACAGAAAAGAAACATCACCTTATTGTCCTACAATCATACAGAGACATGTGGTGGGAACAAACAAATATACAATGATTTAATTAGCAACATATTAGTGACACAAACTTTTCCTTACAACCACAGAGCTCACTCGACTTTCATCATTCAAATAGTAACATTGCAGATTTTGTACAAACTACTGCAAACATGTAAATAACATATTACTGCACAAGTTTGGAGCCACCCCTCATTTCTTTCTATTTAGTTTCCAAGGAGCCTTACTTTTTTGTAATTTTCTAAATTGGTGTTGAGAAATAGTTCTCCAGATTTTCTGAAGGTCTTTCAGAGTTTGTATTTTTTCTTTGCTGCTTTTCACTCATTTTCAGTTTAGTCCTTGTACCTGACCCTTGTCAGGGGGATGTTTTTTTGTTATTATGCCACGTATTACTAACCAATAAATCATTCAAGCATGAAAAAAGGCACATAACTCAAGGGATGAACCAGAATTGTGTCTACACATAACAGACAACTTATCAAAAAAATCTATTTTAAATTGTATATTTAAGCACTTTGTTACTAGCAGCTTGTTGCAAAAACACATAGTTTGTTCACATTTCTTCAGTTGAACCTGTACAAAATACCAAAGATAACACAGACTGGCAGACATCAAACAGAATTTTTGCACCAACAAGGTGATTCCCAAAGAGATGTTAGCCAAAGATTTGGCATATCTTGGCACAGCGTGCATTATGTCCTTAAAAAAAAAAATTGAGGGCTCTGGATCTGCTGCATCTATCTGCAGCAGATGAACAATATCTGAAAGTCATGTCCTTTAGAAATAGGAAAAATTCCAGCAAAGACCTGACACAGGACCTGAGAGATGGAACTGGCCCTTCAGTTGATTCATCTACTGTTCAGTGAAGCCTCATCAGAAATGGTCTCAGTGGAAGGGTGGCTGTCAAGAACATATTGTTAAGGAAGGGAAACAGGAAGAAAAGGCTGAGATATGCCAAAGTACACAAGAACTGGACTGAAAATCAGTGGCAGCAGGCCATATGGAGTGATGCATCCAAAGTTGAAACAGTTTATTTTCAAATGTTATCAATATGCATGGAGGAGGTCAGGAGAGAGATACCACAGTGAGTGTCTACAGCCATCTGTAAAACATGGTGGAGGCTCTGTTGTAGTTTGGGGCTGCATTTCAGCCAGCGGTCCTGCTGATGTGATCAAAATTGACAGAATTATGAATGCAGAAAAGTACCATCACATAATTTAAAAGTGTCTGATTGGCAGCAGTTAAATTTTTCAGCATGACAACACACTGCCAATGCAGTAAAAGCACGCCTGGATAGAAGAACATACAATGGAACACTATCAGTCATGGATTGGCCTCCACAGAGCCCGGTCCTCAACGTTACTGAAGCAGTGTGGGATCAACTCGATAGAGAACAGAACAAAAGGCAGCCAATATCCAAAGAAGAGCTTCTGGATGTCCTTCAAGAAGAATTATTCCTGAAGACTACTTAAAAACAAGAAAGCTGCCTCAGAGAGTTCAGGTGAAGAATGAAGACAGTCATATCGACTTTCAAGCTTGTTAGAAATGCATTGTAACAGAACTGAAATCTGTTTTTGCCTTATATATAGCTTTTCTATTTATATTAGCACGTATCAATAAATCACTTGATCCATTTCCCAAAATAAAAAAAAAAGTAAAGCAAAGTATAAAGAAATGAGAGGTGGCTGGAGACTTTTGCACTAATCTAATAACATATAAAAGCCTTTAAATAAAAGATTTAGTGTGATTTCAATGAAATGTTATTTAAAAACTATACATTTTCTCATTAAGCTTTTGTATATTACTGTCTCATTTTGAATATCATAAATAGCATTTCATCCTACTAAACAAGAAGTGAAATGAACATGTATAATTAGTCCCTAAGAGACCAGCATGTCACACCTCTAATTCTTCCATGATATAAATTAGTATCTCTTCAACAATGAGATCTTTTTTCATGTTATTTATAATTCATAAAATTCACATATCTTGGCATAAAATATTGCTATGAACCAATTCCTGCATATCATTTTGCCCTGGCAGGTTACTTTCTTGGATACAATCTAGGATTTGTTTTTAGCATTTCTCATCATTGTAGAAACACAATATATATCTATCTATAAAGAAAAATCTCAAAGGTGTTCCATTAAAATATGTTGTATGCTGATGTTTGTTTCTTATCATAAAAGTACTTTAAGCTTAAGTTAAAAAAAATGTTTTGGGCTAGAAGGATTAAGCCAGGACAGGACAGGACATTACCTCTGGACTCTTGCGATTCTGCATGATTTGTTTGTCAGAGTCCTTACTGGCAAAATATCTGGTGCATCCTCGGTTCAGGTACTGCGACAAAAAAAAAAAAAAAAAACAACTTAGAAACATTTTAACATAATTAGTACTTTGGTAAATTCAATTTACTCCTGGTGGCAAATCTACTGAGGATGTTTATATTGATTTTCATCACTGAAAAGATTTACTCTGCTGTCTCCAAGTATTGCTCCACAGCTGACTAGTAGTGGATTGTATGAAGTAATTGCTTCTGTTGATGCGAGTGTTGCCTCAGGGACTTGATATAATGATAAACATCTAAGGAAACAGCTTGAGATGCTTGTTGTTCTGTTAAGCATTGTTTTGTAGAGTATTCAGAGCAAAATAAAAGCCATGGTAAACACTTCGATACTCTCTGACTTACAGTAGCCCCTACTGAGCTGATAATTGCATTATGTTATTGTGGGGCTTTTGATCTCACTTGGAAGGATATCTTGGATTTGGAAAAAGACAACGCTAAAATACCCTCATGTGACATCTAACGGACTTCCACAGAAATGCCAACCCATGTGAAATATCACCAAAATGATCATAAAGTCAATTTAATTAAATAATAATAATAATAACACAAGTTTTCAGTTGGTAAATGCAACTAATTTCATATTAATTTAACCTGTCTTGACTCACTGACCCTGAAACTGTCTGGAGAGTCAAGATGTAATTTCTTCTTTAGGTCTTCAGATGCTCCGGCACATAGCCTGTAGAAGATGTGGTAGTTCCTCTCGTCATTACTTTGCATGCAAATCCTTGACTTCTCTAACAAGTAATGGGAGACGAATCCACCCACAACTGCATTCTGGTGGCACAAGGGAAGAATCTAATCTTCAGTGCAAGTTTTAAAATTCATGAAACGCAAATGAATAGAACAAACTAGAGCTTAATCAGTCACATTCCTTACCTTGCTGTTGAAGTGGATTTCTACGAACTTCCCAAATCGACTGCTGTTATTGTTTCGGACTGTTTTTGCATTTCCAAAGGCCTCGAGAAGGGGATTTGCTGAGGTTTGTAAATGAGGAAAAATATACTCAAGATCACCCTATCTACTAAAAAGTTGATACGTTTTTAATTTGTTCATATATTACCTTCTACAATTCTCTCATCAATGTCTTGACCGCTTCCATATGATGTGGTCAAATATCTGTAAAGTTTAAAAGACAACAAAACAATAAACATAATTGACATAGTTTAAGAATTAAAGCAGCAGCTTTCCCTTTAAAGCTGCTGGTAACACTTTATAAAATAACATCAATAAGAAATGGCAAATTGATAGTTAGTGTTACCAATCAGCTATGGATGCCAAATCTACGGCTGCAGTAACAACAATAAAGCACCCCATCTTGACTGCCACTAAGCAACAATGAGTGGGTCAAGTGAAGTCATTCCCAACAGGATACAGAAAGGAAGTTCTGCAAGTGTGAGTAGATATACTTTTGCCAGTGGCAGATTGCATCAAGATTAATCTGGCACTGTTCATCTGTGGGAGATGTGGAAGATATTACCAATGGCGCTACATTTGAATTTAATACAGAAGCCACTGAACAGTGACAGTGTTGTAGTGTGACGATAAACAAATATGTGGTATAGCGCTCGGGGTATTTTAACTAGTCCCTTGTGTGTTTTATCATTTTTCATAGACGTATATTTTAAAATATTTTTGAGTGTGTATTCATTTCTTTCAGACTCACTGGGTGAAAATACCCCTTGATGGATTACTGAAGTATTTTGAACTAAACTAAAGTAATTCTTGAATCTTAAATTCACCCAAACCAGAGAGGAAAGGTTCAAAGGTGAAGGAAAGATTGGGATAGGATATAAAATTATTCATATGGACTCGTACCTGAGAACAAACTTGGTGTTTTCAGTCTTTCCTGCACCAGATTCACCTGAAACTATGATGGACTGGCTCATCTTTAAAACCTTCATGTCTCTGTAGGCTTTGTCCGCTAGAGCAATACATAAACCAAACATATACACACATAAATAAACAAGTAAATAAAATAATGGCAAAATCATGGCATAATGAAAGACAATAACTTAAAGTGTAGCTTTCAAGTTTAAAGTGGTTGAAAATTTGAGTGCACGTCATTATTATACTGTGTGCATTTTAATTACTTATATATGATGTTTCCCCCTTATTTAACACTGATAAGCAGGTGTGAGCCCTCACCTATAGCATAGACATGAGGTGGCAGAGTGCCCAGCGACTTCCCCTGGTATGACTTGATCGCATCTGGGCCGTACAGTTTTGGTATGTCAAAGTAGGGATTAACGGCTATCAAGATATTCGCCACATAAGTCTGTGAAAGAAAGAAATACAAGCATGATTAAGGTCTCTGCATTTGAATGAGTTACTAGACATTAAAAATAAATGTATATTATTAACCAATAAAAGAAAAAAGAGGTGACACCCCACTGAAGGCTGCTGAAATACACTTTATATTGTTTCCATTCTTATTTTCTTATTTTTCTCATCTACCAGCTGTCCCTTATTTCCTAAGTTAGTGACTGAGGTCAGGATTGGGCTTGCCTGTCTGTCCATTTTCTAGCTTCCCTTCACTCTTTTCCACCTGGTGCTATTCCCCTTTGGGAAACAAGAAAATTGATCCTTTCTTTTTTTTTACACTCAACCCTGTCACTCTATCTCCTTGTGATGCAACATATGTCACATAAAAGACAGCTGTATTATTACTTGTGCTAGGGCAGCTTAGTATAGATGGTAATAAGAACATACATAGATGTGGTCTTTATTGTACCGCACTCTAACATTGTTGAGAAGAGTGGCTTCATTCAAGTACATTAGGGAACCTGCAAACAGATCGGTTAAACATAATTAACATTTTATTTGTAACAATATGATGAACAGACATTATTCCAGTACAGACTTACAGTTGTCATCTACATGCTTGTTGACATCATCCTCAGCAGGGAAGACTTGGTTCATCGGAGCGAGAAAAGTCTAAAACATGAACAGTTTCACTTATTGCGACATTTACATAATGTCATTTCCAGGACAGACAGGCATGTGGCACTGTCTTTACTTATTCCTGCCAACATTACACACTAGATTAATTGTTGTTTACTTCTTGCTGTTTGGAGAGCTTATGACACAAAACAAATGTTTACTAGAATCCTTAAACATCATAAACAGCTAAGCAAGCATGAATAAACATGAAACATTTACCATGCTTAAAGATCACAGTAATGATGTTTGGTGTGACATGTTCTCAGGCTAAATTAGTTACTGATATTCTCACTCTATTGTTTATGAGTCTGAGTTCATGGAAATAAATTCAATGGAACAAGTCGGCTGTGAGAGAAACAAGGGGAGACATGGTAGGATAATGAATAATTTGGTGGGAGAGCAACAGGATCTGAACACCTGACTGGGTAAGTGAGTGGGGTGCAGCTGGCAGAGATGATGGTAGATCTCTTTGCAGTAACCAATGAACTCACCACCATCATTTACTGATGCAAAAATTAGGCTGGCATCAAAAATGTGTTTCTATTCCATTCAGTATACATCAAATCTATCTTTTTCTTTATATGCACTTAATGTCCACTACACACTGACTATATAAATACAACTGCTTGTCAGTGTGAGAGTGCTCCGTCTTGTGCTATGATGCATGGTTTATTGCCAATAATTGCCAGCAAGCGTAACGAGAATGTACTTTGTGTGCCCGCTAACAGAACTTGGCACAAACTGGTCATCCACAATAAAAACCACGTGAAAAGTGTCTAACCAATAAAACTGACAGAGAAAAATAGGCAGCGGTCCCTGCAGAAAGCTGAGGCTCTAATGAGTTCAGCAGAGCAGTAAAAAAACAACAACAAAAAAAAAACAACAGTCAATTGGTCTTTCTTTTACTCTGTGCAAGGGAGTTAAAGTCTTGTAAGAAGGCATAAACTGATGCTGATCATAAAGTTTTGACCTTCTAGTGCATTTTTGTTATTGTTATCACCTCTAATGGCAGTTGGCTATGCAGAATATGACACGGCACATTTATAATATCCAGATACTCAATTTGCATGGAAGAAAAAAAAAAAACTTGTGAGAGATTTACAAACATGGTTTTATCTTTAGGACACAAAATTGAGATGCTTTATCTCAAGACAAAAAAAATAAATAAACAACAAACAATTAATAAAAAAGGACTTTTGGTTTTAAACACGATGACAATCACAGTGTCACGACTTTGGCATGGGATATAGAACACAGCTAATATTCTTGTTAGCAATAACACCTCTACTTTTGCAAACATGCAAATGATCCTGAGGACACTTGTTGACTAACTTCCTAACCATCATAACTGCTGTTTGATAGACCTCTGCCTGCTATCACAACCCATGTCTCATAGCATGACTGGGCTACACAGTAACTTAAAACAAGGGCAGAAGCAGCTGCTACTGTACAGGTCTGCTGTAAACAGTAGAGGCCGGCTTGCCGGGGATACATGATGTCTCAGGTGTAGCAGGTGGCCTTTACCTCTTAATGAGCAGCTCTCCCTCCTAGCAACACTATCAGCACACCTGCCGCTGCCCTTTATTTATTCATGTCTCATGTACATGTGGTCTCTCATGTTTCTCACATTCTACACATTGTTGTGCTAACGCCTGAAATCACACTCATAAATAAAATTACAGAATTTTTCATTTTTAACACACTACTTTAAAATTCCTTATTAAGCATTCACTTGGAATCATTTTACAAATTAAAAATAATGGTTTGTGCTCGTGTGTTTTCATATGTAACTTGTGTGACGACCGACCTTGCCCTTTTGGTTCAGTGGCTCTATGGTGAGCGCGTCGGCTCCTATGTCAATGATTGTGCCCAGCTGGAACCCGTCAGTGGGATGGGGTGCCCACACTGGCTTCCCATCCTCCATGGCTTACTTCCAGTCAGCACAGGCACACAACTCTGCAAAGGAGAGAAGCAAAAAGAGGAAGAAGAACATGTGTAAATTAAAATAAATATGTAAAGCACTGTTTTGCATTTTACTTTAAGCAAACAGAGTCTGACTCTAGGTTTATGGCCACATAAAATGTACTACACATAGTCCACACAACTGTAAAACAGAAGTTGATATCCCTATCGCTAATATTATGACAGAACTTAACTCACCTGTGTGGGTAGGTTCTCAGTATTGCCGTGACATTTTTGTTTACCGTCGAAGCTTTATTTGCATGGAATTTGCCAGCATCGCCATTTTATTATAAACACTAGCTTTTACTTGACATGAAGACTGTATAAGGTAGAGAGCAGCTAGGCATACCAACTGTATGAAAAAATAAAAAAATTTCCAAGCATGAATTCATGATCAAACTGATCTAGTGGCATTCTTCAGCCACTTGTATTATGTGACAGGGACCTGACCATTTGCTGGTGCCTGCTCCTCTCTTCATTACCCTGTTATTCCTCCACCTGATCTTGTGAGAGAGGATTTCTAAGGAGTTGTCTCCTGCAATCATTAGTGAAGACAACACTACCCTATGTGACCCCACGTGTCCATCAGGGGAAATGACCCAGTTTGGAAGTGTGCTAGGGTTCAGTGGTGTCCCAGTTAAGAAGCTAAATAGCCACTATAGCCACTGGTTAATAGCTTGTGGGGTGTAAAGTGCAGTACTTTATTTTTCAACAACAATTTGAATGTTCTGCTGACTGGTTATTTTAAGAACCATTAGATTTGCCAAAATTGCTTTATGCATGAAGCTGAGTAAGGTTATCCTGTAATAAATAACAGCACTTAGACCCTGGCAGATTCAGACTATCACCAAGTGGATAACTTCTGTCTGAATCTGTTGACACAATTAATGCATCTTCACTCAAATGAAAATAATCCATCGTTCACCTGAGTTAATCCTACAACCAGAGTTCCTCAAAGCAAAAGTGCCGACATTACGCTTGAGCATCCAATAAGCTTCAGGGTGTGTGGTCAAATGTCAAAGACGATAGCTTAATGAAACTGCTGATACAGCCGTCAACGACTCAAAGTTCAGCAGGTAAATAAACTCAGCATTAAGATCGATCCAACCTAAGTATCAATCGCTTTTTCTTTTCTGTCTTGTTTAGACCTATAGAAAGAAATCATCAGCAATATTCTTGCATTATTAAACCCTTTTCATGTGATAATGTGAACATTTCTGACACTTCCATTACTTCCATGTCCCAGATAACAGTTACTGAAACTAGTGATGTCTTTGTGTCTGTTTAGTTACTCCTTCTTAAATGATTATAGCAATGAAAGTATTTGCTCTTTCATTGCTATAATCATTTACATTTACTCCTTTATTACCAAGCGTCCCATCAGGTCAGTACACCTACATCTGGGAGGTGGATGACATCAACTTCTAAACACAGCTGCAGTGGTGGGGAAGGTACGTTTTGTAATACATGGTTCAAATGATACTAAAATACACAGAAACTCACTGTCTGGCTATGTCTAATAGAGTGTATATTTCTCTATATATTTTTTTTTAATAATTTGCTGCCAAAGAAAGTGAAAGCCAGTGAAGACAAATGTATGTTTTTATCTGAATTTACTGTTATGTGGCCGATCTATTTATAGAGCAATACTCGACTAGCTACAATAGCTGTCTGTGCCCCAAGTAGGCCATCAGACAAGCAAGGGAAAGAGTCTACATATCAAAGGAGAAACATGTCATCAAGGCCAAAACTGGAGCAAAAAGAACTCAAACAACCCACTGAGGCAAACTTCATGGCTACTCCTAAATGTAATCGTCTGGATTCATAACAGCACAGGGGTGCATAGAGGAAGGTTTACAAACGAGATAGATAGATAGATAGATAGATAGATAGATAGATAGATAGATAGATAGATAGATAGATAGATAGATAGATAGATAGATGCACTCTCTCAGGAGCTATTGGTACAGCACATTATTTGAAAGAAAGTCACTGGAGGTACAGTATATACAAATGCAAAAACCTCAAAACACTGAGCTTGCTGGGTGCAACAAGTGAGAAGGCCCTGACTTTCAGAAACTTAGGCAGTATCTATACTGTAGCACTCACTACCACATACTAATTTGCAGCAACAACTGCCTGCTTATCAATTCCTCTTATCAATCACATTCTAACATAAGCAGGGGAAAAATGCAGCAGAAGAAAGGATGATGCCATGACATTCCCAGTCTATTATCTCTAACCTTCAAGTGTGAGATCAAGGCTATGGAGTGATCCTCAAGACTGTTTTTGTTAGATGACTGATAACCACATAACTATCCCACACTGCCCTACTTCACTTCAAGCTGAATTCCAGTTTGTTCGCACAGGAAATAAACTCAGTTGAATGCTACATGACCACCAAAAGCTTAAACAATTACACACATTAGGCTATAATGGAAATAATTTGGATACTGCAAAATCACAATAAAACGAACTGTTGTTTGTCCCAGCCATCTATGCTAGCTACAAATCAAGTTCCATTCACTAGACATCTGACTTCTTAACATCCAGCACTGCATAGTGTACTAAAGTTCTTGTGCTATTTTCAAAATAACCCTCCAAACTGTCTGCATCCTTGGCTGCTCTCAACAAAACTGAGACCAGTTCCTCACGAGTAACTTTGACTCTGCAGCCTTAAATCCTCTTAGTATCTGACCCTAATCCAGACAGAGAGGTGAGACGCTTGAAGTGAGATCTAAACCTCACAAATAAAAGTCAGCGAACAGGTTTGAGACAACGCAAATCAGAAATCAGAAGGGTGTCGCATGTCCAGTTAAACACAGAGATCCATACAGTGCAGAGAGGAGGAAATATGAACCCACACATACACATATTTACACTCCCACACAAATGGCCACTGTTTGAGAGCTAAAGCAGCAAGCACTGAAACACTCCTCGTGTTTCCTGCCTCCTGTTTCCGGTTTTCTCTCAGGGAAGGGAGGTATGGAAAAAGCATTGGACGATGATTACCGAGCAACAGGATGAAAGATGCACACACTAACAGAGGTTACAAGAAAAGCAATTTAGGTTAATTGGTGTGTCTAAATTTCGCTGAAAAAAATGGCATGTTAGAGAAAGAAACTGTAAAAATTAATAAATGAAAAGAAAGAATCCTGTGAGGACACTCATCATGTCCAGGAGAAACTTATAGGGCAAAATTTCCTGATATCAGTCTAGCAGAAAAGAGGCAGTGTGCTAAAGTGTCAGATGTCATGATTAGTCGACACAAACTTATAATAAGGTTTTCATAATTAAGATGAACCCAAATAAGTTCTTGGAACTAAGCACTTTACAATAAGCCACGACTACTGCACAAAACACCAAACACTACACCCATGCAAGTAAGTCAAAAGTATAGGTGTAGAGAGAAGGCCACAGAAAACACAGTTACTGTTAAAATTAGACGAAGTACTTCAAGATAATTGTGACATTGGGGAAAAAAATGTAACAGGTAGACAAAACAGCCACTTACAACTGAAGTCTTTCAGGCAGTCAGAATTACGTTCACGGCGACAGTAATAAGTTTTATGCTCCTCACACGGGTGTACGTCTGTAACACTGTTTCTTCTCAGTGTTTCTTCCTGCAGCGGGACAGGACGGATGAGGTAGCAGCAGGCTGTCTGGGTGACAGGCTACCCTCGCGCTCCGGTGAACACCGCTGACGTCACTCTCGCTGTGAACCACTGAAGGTGCGTTAAAGTGTCGCTCGTATCATCCTGTGTCCAGCAGGTTTTTTTTTTTTTGTTTTGTTTTGTGTGTGTATGTGTGTGTATGTGTGTGTGTGTGTGTGTGTGTGTGTGTGTGTGTGTGTGTGGGGGGGGGGGGGGGTATGTTTTATTCTAATCCCCAACATTGGAAAAGAACAAATCAAAATATGGAGAACATATCAAAATATAAGCTATTTCAGTTAGATTACTTAATACGCTTATATTTTTAAAGTTTTGCCATCAATGTGTTGAAACGTGTGACTGAGATGAAAAAAGTTAGAGTTACAGGTTTCAACCATGTCACCACATGGGGGTTTGAGAAATTTAAATATGCAGTGTTTGAATGTGGGCTATCTTATTTCACTAACTGGTATTTGTCTGTCATCCTTTTAAAAATGACAGAGGATAAGCAGAGAGCACACGGCTGCGAAAAAAAGACTGCAAATGTTGCCTTGCGATTCATGAATATTTGAGAGGCAGGTAATCTGAAACTTTTGGGGGGATTTTTGAAGGAGATATCCAATCCACAATTGAAACACAGGCTGCCACTGGGTTTGTAAATCTAATTAGGACAGCTGATACTCCTGTACTGGACCGTATCTGATTACTGACAGTAGATGACAGCAAGCAATAACGTGACTTTTTTTTTTTTTTCTTCAAAAGTCCAAATTAGTAATGGCTACAAACACACTCTAACCCCCCACCCCCAACACCACTCGACCATGTCAGACATTGACCACTTTCATGTGTAATGTGAGTTAATGTTATACTGACTGATGGCTGGCAATAAAATGGTCTGGATCTGTGGATGCCACTGCTTTGCTTGTAAGGACAATGTCTCCATCATGTGGCCATGTGGCATATGGAAACGCAAAGTGCACAAATACTGTACAAATGAGCACAGAATTAAGCAAAACCTACACTCATCATTTCAAACGCATATACTTATAGTGAATGTGTGGTGAATGGTGAACAGGAAGAAAGCATGGCATAAAGTGAAATATCCCCCATGAAGTCACAAGCAGGTTTATTAGAAGTTTAGGACACAACATTTTCTGAATAAAAATCAGTGCTATTATTTTTATTTTTATATTGATGTATTTCTTCTTTATGAACTCATATTTTTTTTATTTATTTAAGTTATATGAATCTTTAATGTTAAATAAATAAATAACATGATATGATAGAAATAACAGGTACAAATAACTCAAAAAGCACCTTTCCTTGTAATCCTTGTAACTCAAAACAAAGTGAAACTTAGGTGAACTAACTCTATAGTGATTTACTACAATAATAAGTGTTACCTTGTTACTATAAATGAATGTGAATTCTAGCTCTGTGAAAGGCTTTGTATATTTAACTCTTCCAATTATCTGATAGCATTATAAAGTTAAGTCAGTATATTTATCAGGCCCCTCTGCTGTCAATCACTCGACTGCTTTCCCAGCTAATTATCTGTGGGGCCTCAACTGCTTTGGCCTTTATCTGTGAACTGTTTATAAATGTCCTATCACACACATTCTGTGGTGCCTGTGTGGAGGAACATGAAATGCTTCTGTAGGACCACCAGTGCTCAAAGCGCCCGCAAACCTTTGCGCACTGGCAATACTTTTTCATTTCTCTCTGGGAAATACGTCTGCAGGTAGGCAATTCTGATCCTGAACTACTGTACAGTTTTCAACTAAAGATGCTTTGTTAGAGTTACTTAAAAGCCGTGCCTATGCTTGCTTTATGCAAATGCAAATCTAGTTGTGGCTTTTGTGTCTCTTTTTCATCTAAGTGCATGTGTGAGTTAGTTTTGCATTACTGTTTTGTAGAAATAACTTCTCACTCCTAATTCCACTATTTAAGTTCTGAAATAGAGAGATGTTTATTAAGATAAGCCTTGTTTGTTTTTTTTTTAAATGAATGATTCTTAATCATTAGATTTTCCTTAAATTGCCCTGTTTCTCCAGCATAGTCTCCTAATCATCCCATGTAGAAGAATGACAGGTGAGAAACTGTTACTACCAATGATACTAATGTCTGCAATGATGAGTTTATTACCAATGCAGACATCATATGGACAACACTTGCCAGAGGAGTCTTGCACTGTTCAGATCCTTGTCCCTGGACTCAAAGGCATGTAGCTCTATGTGCTTTCTTGCAAACAAATGCATACCAAACACACTAAAAAGAAAACAACCAAAAACAGAATCTGTCTGATAATTTTTTTTTTTTCTGCTGCAAAAGGAGAACCAGGAGATAAAGGGCAAAAAGGAGCACCTGGGAGACCGGGAAGAGTTGGCCCTCCGGGGGAGATCGGTATTTTTTTATACACTTTCAATTTATGTTGTTTTTATTTTGTTTGTTTATTTTGTGAGCAAAAATCATAGTCATAAAATGTAAGTCTTTATTACTAATATACTGAGAGTACAATTTCCACAAGCCTGCATTTACATATCTCCTCATTTTCTCATCACTGCCACTACTACAAGAAGAAGTGGGGTAAAGATCACATTTCTTGGGCTGATAATGTGTTGTTACATCACTACCAGGCCACGCAGAGATGGTCAAGTGTTTACATTTGGGTGAGAGGTCAGAGGAGAAATGGTTTGTGGAATCCAGCGCTGTGGACAAGTGTTTATGGAAGACCTTAATGAGGAGTGAAGGGTGTTCTCTGAAGCATATTCATCATTTTAATTAATGCACCTTCAGTGGAAGCAGAGATTTGTTGTTTTATATTTTGTTTTGCTTTAATTTGTGGTCCTTTAAATTGCAAAAAGTTTTATCTGTACGTGTATGAACAGTTTACTCACATTGCACTCTTTTCAGGCCCACCTGGGGTTAAAGGACACAAAGGCATTATGGGACGTTATGGGAAAGTTGGCCCAAGTGGAATGAAAGGTGCTACAACTAGCAGAGATGTACTGTATGCACACTTGTTTGGGAATGCATTCATTAGTATGTTTTTATGGTTGATATGGTATGATTTCCTTTTCTGTCGCAGGGTCCAAGGGAGATCCAGGTGACCCCGGTCCAAGGGGCCCTAACGGAGAGCCAGGTGAATTATTTAACCATCTGTTTTGTCAGATAGGTTATTGCAGGATTGGACAGACACATTTCTAAATGAAGGAAGTCCACTGTGTGACAATTTTTGCCTTATCAGGTGTTCCCTGTGAGTGTACACCAATGAGGAAGATGATTGGTGAAATGGACATTCTTGTGACTCAGCTCTCCTCAGAACTGAAATTCATTAAAAATGGTAAAATATTAGCAGTCTTTAAAAAAAAAAAATGCTTTTGTATTTTGAAAACATTTTTTACATTCAACTTTTATCATCAGTTTTGGTCATGCATGCTTTCGCTATTTCTTGTAATATAGGATTGCGAATGGTGGGCATGTCAATGTGAAATTTATAGAAATACAAGTGGTCATTTTTCAGCACTGCCCTCCCCTGCAGCTGTTGCTGGCATAAAAGAGACCGATAGTAAGGTCTATCTGTTGGTGAAGGAGGAGAAGCGCTACACCGAGGCTGAGGTCTACTGTCAGACGAGGGGAGGGCACCTGGCCATGCCGAAGGACGAGGGAGCCAACGCGGCCATTGCGGCGTACATAACCGAAGCTGGCCTGAGCAGAGTTTACATTGGCATTCATGACCTCGACGGAGAAGGCGTTTTCACCTACGTGGATCGCTCTCCCATGACCACTTTCAGCAAATGGAGAAAAGGAGAGCCCAACAACGCCTATGATGATGAGGACTGCGCTGAGATGGTGGCCTCTGGGGAGTGGACTGATGTGGCGTGCCATCCCACCATGTATTTTGTTTGTGAATTTGACAAGGACAGTATCTGAGTCCAGTCTATGTTAAACAGACTGCAGAATGGACAAATATAATGGAGCAAAAATTGTACTTGTATTGTTTGAGCTGTATCTTCTAGCTGTAAATATGATGACAAAAGGATATACAAATTGTGCAAACTAGTATACTTTCTACTTTCTTTTTTGCTTATGAGCTCATAAGCTATTTATTTTCTGAACATACAAAACATCCTGATTTTTGTAGGACTTTTTTTTACATCCTTTTCTCATACTCTGAGATTGATTAGTGTTTCCAAAGGCACACCAGGAAGTGTAGTGAGTTTTTATGTTATTCAGACATCCACTAAGCAATATTTGTAGACGCACCATTGACAAACAGCGCAAATAAGCAAATAGAGAGAGCTGTGGATTGTGTAGAAAAATATACAATTAAAAGACAGATTCTGGTTCCAGTTGAGTGCATTTAATCAGAGGAACAGAATACAGCAAGCCTTCCACATTTATATTCATATAATAAATAGTGTGCTGGTCGCTGTACAATAAACATTTACAGATGGTTTGAAAAAAAGAATGTTTGGACATTATTTTTTGCTCTAGAGTCGGTTGCGCTTATTTACTGCAGCAAAAAAAAAAAAAAAAGTTCAGTTTTGAAGCTGTTTTGTAGCACTACGTAAATGCTTCGCATCTGCTAAATGTGTTACATGTGAATTACTGTATATGACAGTCAAAGAATTGCGGCAATGTCTCTGTGAAGTATGCAAAGATCCTTATGAGTGATCAAAGCCAGTTTCTCATGTATTATACAGCGTGCAGTGCAATTACATCCAAGCCACCTTACATCGTTATAAAATTCCCTGCTCTAATAAATGGGAGTTTTAAAGTGGATGGCACTAATCTTCAAGAGTGCCAAAGGAAACTCACCCGCTGCTTCTCCTTGATTCTTGACACAAGATATCACACTTTGCCTAACTGCAATTTGTGTCATAGTTAATTTTCCAACTGGAGAATTTGCTATATCATTATGACTTTGCATCAAATTTTTGAAAACCATTTAATACAGTGACTAAAACCTAAACACACTGACCTATATTTGATTTATACAGTATTAAATTAATACTGTCAAAAATAGCCTTTTTATTTTAAACTGGACAGTAATCTTAAACTTGATGCTCAAATTAAGTCAGTAGTCAAGTCCAGCTTTTATCAATTAAGACAACTGGCCAAGGTGAAGCGATTTCTTTCACGGCACCACTTTGAGATTTTAATCCGTGTTTCTATCACTACCCGTTTAGACTATTGCAATGCACTTTATGTTGGGCTGAACCAGACACTACTCACCCGACTACAGATGGTACAAAATGCTGCTGCTCGACTTTTAGTTGGTGTCAAAAAAATGTGAACACATTACACCGATTTTAGCCTCACTTCACTGGCTCCCAGTTCATTTTAGGATTAATTTTAAAATTCTTTTATTTGTTTTTAAATGTCTTCACGGCCTTGCCCCACCATATCTGTCTGACCTTCTCCACCTATACGTCCCTGCACACTCCCTCAGGTCAGCTGATCTGTCACTGTTGGTTATCCCAAAGAGGAAGATGAGAGGTGACTGTGCTTTTTCAGTCGCTGCCCCAAAACTGTGGAATGATATCCCTCTGCATATCATGCAGGCTGACTCACTCTCTGCTTTTAAATGCTCTCTTAAAACACATTTCTTCTCTTTGGCTTTTAACTCACTCTGAGATGTTGGATCTTATTGTTTATTGTTTTAATTGTGGTTTTAGTTTTTATACATGTATTTTAAACCTGTTTGCTCTTACTTGTTTACAGCACTTTGGCCAATGGCATTGATTTTAAAGTGCTTTATAAATAAAATTGAGTTGAGTTAAACACAAGAGTGTTTAAAATAAAAATAACAGATTACACTTGGCAATAATATGACAGCATAATGTTTGCTGAATGACAAAAACAAGACATTACATACCTTAGATTAGTTTGACATTTTCATCTTTGAAACCCTCCCGTGGTTTAGTTGTGTGATTAATCGAAGTTGTCTTGCAGCCCTGGCAGCTATTGTTTTAGGATGGGCGTCCCAGCTGAGATGATATCCTATTGCATCCCTCTAAGAGGAATTTGAATATGCATGATGCATTTCTCCTAATAAAGCAGAACACCAGTCCCTTAAGAAATGAATAATTAATGCTGAGATGAATTATGTATTTAATTGACCAGGAGTTGTCTGGCATAAACCAATTAGGTGCCATTGTTGGAGCAATCTCTGGTTACCTTTGTGGTAAACAGGACAGCTCTCTTTAAAAGTGAACGGGCTGCGGCGACTCTGTTGTAGGCGTAATCTAGGACAATGTTGTCAAAAATCTGGAAGGCTGGGATACAAGTTTTCAAGAAAAAATCTATAAAAAATATACGGATAAACCTCTTTGGCTTCCTATTGAATTCAACAGCACTGATAATATACTCTAAATACACTTAGAACAGAGTCTAGAGCAGGGCATGGACCATAAACTGTATGGCATGGACAAAGAGATTGAGGAAAGGTGTACAGTAGCCCTGTGGTGACCTTCAGTTGGCTTTGTTAGTCAGAATATCTGTGAATTTAATTCTCATCAACATTTACATATATTATGAGCCAAATAAACACTGAGAAGAGTTTAAAGTCTAAAAGTAAACACTTATTTTGTTGCTCCTATTCAGGCCTATATCCGGACTAGCCACATATGTAAACAAATTGGGGGTGTCGTCACCCCACTGGTTGCCGGAGGTACTGGAGGTTAGGAATAAAGCACTAAATTAACCTCAGCCACACAATAGAAGGCACACCAGAGACGGTGGATACGTTTCCTAATACTACACCTCTCATGTGGAAGAACTGAGAGGGTATCTCCAGTTACGTCTCCAGAGCCTCAAGCGACACATTAACTTCTGACACCAAACGCCACACCACTATTTGCTGTTTTAAAAACCGTTCATGTTAGCTAACCTAGGTATGCCCGGCATATTAGGGAGAGGTGACCTGCCACCGACAAAAACAATCATTGTGTACAGGAACGGAGATGCCTTCTTTCCCGGTAGAAAAGTAGTAGTGAATCCGCGGTACATGTCAGACTTTGACAACTTCTTGACATATCTGACCAAAGGAATTGAAGCACCTTTTGGCGCAGTGAGGAGGCTCTACACTCCCACGCAAGGCCACAAAGTTCACCATTTGGATGACCTAAAACACGGGAGTGTGTATGTTGCAGCCGGAAATGAGGCGTTCAAGAAGCTGGAGTAAGTATGTTTAAGGCGTGTCTTGTCTGACTTTCCATGCATATACTGGACATTTTCTTTAGCTTCATTTGTTGGATGGGGGATTTGACTAGGTTGGTACTTAATATTCATTAAAATATGTCAGCTTCATTAACCCTAGTACTTACTAACCTACATTTACAGATAAATATCTGAAGTAAAGTCTAATCTGTCTTTAATATGCAGTCTTATTTTAGTCTAGTCAGCGTAATACTGACCTTGAGCTGCTTTTACATATATATAATTATTTTATTTTAGTTTTATCAGATCTAAAGATGCCACAGCCTTACATACTTCCAGTGGCTGTATTAGTTTCCATGGACCTAAAACCTAATTTGAGTCATACATGATTTTTAATGCCTTCCAGTTATTGTGAGATAGCAACCAAGAAGCCACAGAATAAGAAAAAAGAACAGGTAAGACTGCTGTTTGGTGTTTGTGGTCGGTTATAGTGAAACTAAATTGTTTTCATCATGAGTCATGCCATTACGTTTGACCATTGTGTCTGATGCCTGAACACTGATTGGGGTCCTTAAGGCCTAAGTTGCTCATAAAAGTCCTGCTGAGACACATAACATTGGATTTTGAGTGACATGCTGAAAAAAGAAAAAAAAAAAAAAAAACCCACTCAGTTCCTCCTTTATGAAATTTTCAGATCCAACCTGTTGTTCACAGCAGGATAGTAGTTTCTGCTCGCTGGAAGAGAACTGCTGATGAGTCTTGCACAATAAAGTGAGTATTGATTTTAAACTGCATACATATTTATTTATTTATTTTTACCATGGTGTTAAAAGAATAATGTTTGCTGCCAGGTTGTGCAATGAAAGAAACAATTTCATTTATTTATTCATGGATCTTTGCGTGTCGTGTTTTGTTTCATAGTGTCTTCACCAATGGAGCATTGCTGGTTCCTCCGGCTCGAATACGGATCCCAAAGTATACCCTTAGAAGCTGGGAAAATGTTTTAGCCATGGTGACAGAGAAAGTGCGTCTTCGCACGGGTGCTGTTTTCAGGTAATGCCAGTACATTTAGTCATGCATCATTTTTAAACTAGTTAAGCGCAGCATCAGTTTTCCTCTTCCCTTCTTATTTAGAGGGTAATATGATTAGTGAACACTTTACAGTCGATTTAAATGCAGAAAAATGGTACTTGGGAAGGAGAGTAGAGGGACTTTGTAATTAATTACTGATCAGGATGTGTGTGGTTGTGATGTATTCAGTAGAATTTACTCAGAAGTACTCGTAGGCAAAGATTGCTTTGATGGATTTTAAAAAAGATGCTAAATATTATTCATTAACATTTGACCAAAATACCTAAATTAAGCACAGTTGAGACTAGCAAAAAACATTACTGCGTTTGTTGTACTGTATTTCTTTATTTGAGTTTTCAGGCTTTGCACGTTAAATGGACGCCCTGTCTGCGGTCCCACTGAACTCGAGAACAACCAGTACTATGTTGCAGTCGGTTCAGAAAAGTTTAAGGCTCTCCCGTATAACCAGTGTGTCCCCGGGAGGGATTTCGTTAGGGAAAATAACATGACTGAACGGTATGAGATGTGATCTTTGGCTTTTTCTATATGTCTAGAATAAATACTGGGTTTTATTCTGTTGCGATAAGGAAAGCAAAAAATGTGTTTGTCAATATTGGTTTTCCTTTTCTTCCCTGAAGCCAAGACATTCTGCCTGCTACCAAAAAGGAAAGACGTGCAAAGAATGCGGTGAGTGCTGTTGCTTCAGAGTTTGATGCACTTTGCCATCTGGTTGTTCACTTTCTCATAACATGCTAAATTGATACCTTTTTTTTTTCCCTCCTGAACTCCCTCTGGTTCATTGTTGTAGCACTTTGTTAGAATCACAGTTGAAAAGCGTATCTTTGCACACACAGCATTTCAATTAACATTTCCCACGTGTGAGACTTGTTGTGGGGGCGCAATTCGTTATGAAACACCACTATCATCAATCACTGTCTGCAGGAGGCATTGAGTTACCGTTGCTTTCCAGTTTGATGGGTAATTCCCACAGAGACAGGCTGGCCCACTTGATCAAGTGCAGTGAGCCTCATAGACAGATCATATGCACAAGGGGGACTTTGTTCACTAAAAAAAAAAAACATCTCTTATTCAAACAAGAGCTGGGACTATTTGTATTGTGATTAAGTTGACAGTGAAATGCTGTGAATCCATACGGGGATTGCGCTGCTGTGGGCCTGAGATGAACACCAAATCACACGATGAAGACGAGAACATGCTCACTCAGCAGGACTAGGTAGAGATGGGCCCCACTGTGACGAATGTGCCTGACATGTGATTTTTCTAACCATGAAAGATGACAGTGCGGTGGCAGATGCCAATTTTTGTTAGATATAGAAAAATGGCCCTTGCTGTATCTCTAGCTTTATCTGCATTGGGCTACCTTTGAATTCAGAAATAATATGAATATTTATTAGTTAAATACAAAAATGAATTTCAGTGCTGGTTCATTTCTAAGATCTCTTCATTATATTAACAGCCATCCGGGCATAAAGCAATAGATGAAAATGACATTGTTATGCAACATTGCTTAACTGATGCATTAGCTAATAAGGCACAAAAACCACAGCTTTTGCCATTTCACTTGGTACCATGAGGTGGAGCCAGAGACAGAGCTATTGCTGTGTTTTGCATCCTTCGGCTCAGTGTAGTATTAGTCATTCCCCAGACATGATGCTGCCGCATTTTACTTTTCCTCGCCTCTGTGTCTGATCCCTCATGAATTTGTAAACACGATCTGACCAGCTAATGTGGGCCTTTCAGAGGGGAGAGATGCATGTGACAAAAATTACCCAATCTGTCTTGATCCGTCAGCTGTTTAGCTTACTGATTACACATACATTTATAGGGTCGTGTCCATCATTAATTTCAGTTTGACCTCACAAAACAACAGCAGTCTGGATTGAAATGCCTGTAAAAAAAAGACCCTTTAAACATGCCCACTGAGGCTGTGTAAAATGTAACCTTGTGCTGCACGGGAGCCGTGTCTGTCCTGTCCTGTCTGCACTGGCGGTGGACCGTTTCTGCACTGCTGAATGGGACATCTGGTGTGGAGCAACCACTGACTAAACTGACAGCTCTGCAGAGTGTAATAATGAAACTCTCCAGTACACCATGTTCCCATTGGAAGCAAGCATGCTGCATTATGCTGAGTTAAGTGTTTTACAGACATGATGAGGTAGAAACTTTTGAGGTAGACATAGCATAAAGAGAAGATTAATAGGGGAGAGAGGAATACAAAGAGACGTAGTGAAAAAGAGAACAACGGTGTGCATCACGCAGTGCACTTGGTTATTATAGTAGTCATTATGAGTAGTTAAGCTGTGCTTTATATGTGCTTCACATAAAGAATCCTGTGTAAAAAGCCCAGAAAGGCTGACTAAACCATTAATATCTGCACTTTCTGACATCATTGATGATTTGCTGCTGCTCTCCATTTCCCCTGCTTTCCATGTATGAGCTCACTGGTTAGGGGAAATATCAGTGCCTTGAGGAAAACTTACCCCTTGCTGCTGCCAGTGTGTCTCCTCACTGAGTACTCGGCTCCGGGAGTGGCTCCCACTGATACCACAGTCAGTATGGCTGGAGGCTGGTCAGTCCAATTGTTTAGGACCCCCTTTTTCCCCTGGCTATCATATCACAGTGTCCTCTTGTTGACTCCTGTTTTTGGCCACATGAGAGGGCCACAGATTACTTGCTGTCCAGCCCCCCTGAGTCCCCTTCACACTAGCTCTAGCACTCTCTTTGTCTCTCTCTCTCTGGGGCCTCCTGATATACACAGTTGTCTGCTCCCAAAGGACCTGGTACTGTAGATATGTAATGCAGACCGAGAGGCTATACTGTATGACCTCAGCTTTTCCACTGCCGTGTTTCTACTTCTGCTGCTACTTGTATTTGTACTCTCCCGGCTCCCCAGCACCCCTCGTCCTCTGCTTTCTCCTCTCCTGCTCCCGGCTTGCCACTCTCCCTGAGCGAGACAGCCTCGATTCAGCTTTGTTTATTTAAATATCATCTATTTACATCTCACCACCAGGGTGTCAACATGGAAAACAAGCTGTTCAATTTTTGATTGGCCAGATGGAGTTTGATTTTCAACTTTACCGTGAAGTTGTTTCACATCACTCGCAGATGAACTGAGGTTACGAAGCTGAATTAACAGCTTACCACTGCGCTGGTGCCACTGCTCTTTTTTGTCTTTGATCTCATGTGGCCGCGGACACCGCCGCGCTAGAACGTGAACTCTGTTTCAACTCTCCTTCTCTGAATATAGCAGGCAAACTTCACTCTTCTTTTGTTCTTTTATTTTTCTCCCTCAGCCCACTAACGGCTGTATAAATTCAAAAGAATATCAACAGACTTTGCCTCTGCATTAAAAGTAAGCAAACAAGTGCAGAAACAATGCTGCTATTCCCCGGACTCCATGTTAGTGAGCTTGCAAACACCACTGCCAGAAGTGTATTCTGGTGGAAGCCTGAGATCACTACACTATCCCCTGAGCCAGCCCAGGGATCCTACAGTAAAGAGCACTGTAGCTGAAAAGACACATTGAGTCTGCTCTCTCTCCCGATCTCTGTGTCTGTGTCTCTCATTCTCTGTGAGGGAGACATACCTCACCTTGCTACCTACGGAGGGGATGAGGAGCCTGCGAGGAGAAAATTGCCTTTTGTGGAAGCATTAATTCAGATGTGTACCCTGCTGTCTGAACATCACTGAACTCTCCCCACTGCTCGCTCTCTCACTTTCTCTCTCCCTCTTTCTTCTCTTCCTCTCTCACTCCTTCGCTCTCCCACCATGCAACTGAGTCCCAGACCTCTTTTTTTTTTTCCCTCCCCTCTCCATCAATAACCTTCTGCTGTCTACTGCTGAAGAATAAGTTATTCCCTACGACTCCCTCCCTTTCCCTTTAAGCTTGTTTGGATTTTCATTGTTTGATCTGGCTTGATAAATAAGACAAATGCAGTTAGAAATTCATGGCTGCCCTATTTCATCAATAAATGATTAGTTTGCCACACTCCCCAGTGATTGATAGGTTCTGCATGCAATGTATTGGAACCAGATGGATTCAATACAGTAGGAGTCAGGGGGGAGTTACAAAACATATCAGCTCATGAAAAATTGAGGTCAATAGAAAATGTAAAAAAAAAATGGTGAAAAGAGAGAAACAAGCTTCCCTGTCTTGTTTTGTTGTTTTGCTTCTTCCTCTTTACAAAACAAGCAATAAGTCAGTGATGAATCACAGACAAAATGTGAGGAAATATGCCTTAATCTGGGCCTCTCTGCTCTGCTCTCCTCTCTTTCGTATCTCCATGTGGTTTGCTCAGACAAGCTCTGGAGAAGACCTTGAGCACGCAGCCAGGGGCCCGATAAAGGAACACGCAGCCAAAGCAGAGAGAACCAAACAACAAGGGCAGGTGTCCAAGAGCCCAGTTCTCTTCCCCACAGGGGGTAAGCAGAGCACTTCTATAGAAACATTGTCTTTACTGTCTCTCTCTCTCTCTCTCTCTGTAGCTGCTCTGTCCTCAAAGACTTTTTTTTTTTTTGTTCTTCAACACCTTCTTCTTCACTATGATGATAGAAAGAAACCTGTTGGCTTTTGAAGACCATCTATATGCTTACATTTGGGTAAAGTATGTTTATGTACATGCGCAAGTCTTCATTTGGGCAGACGTTTCTCTGCGTGTGTGTCAGTAAAGAGATGTAAGTGTAGTCTGTGCTGGTAATACAGAAAATCTGCCATTTGGCAGGTGAAGGAGATTTCTTTGGAATCTCAGGCTGTTTTTTTTTGTTTTTAAATTATTTTTTTAAAGTCCAAACAGAAGAGAGCTATGTGCTGTTTCAAAGTAACGCCGCTCTTTCCTGTGAATATTAAACAGAACAAGACTTCAAACACTATCAGGGGGCTTAAATCATAGATGAATTCAATCAGGCCATTTTGTTGAATCCTGAAAGCCTGGTTAACTATCTAGGGGGAAACAAAAATGCTCTAATTTTCTCTTGATGTGGGAATCAAAATCATAATGGGTTATTAATCTTAAGCAGCGCTGACAAAAGTAAATAAAATGACAAATATTCCTTGTGTGGTTTAAATGTGATCCTCAGTATGTCATTAATAATAACAGTGTCTGTATCTAGTTACGCAGTTGTTGCCGCTGTGCCATCTGTGCACAGTAGTAAAGTTGCTTGACTTGAAAAACACATCCTGGTATGGTAGCATTCGCAGGCTAATTGCCACTGTTTGAATCCCGTCATGCTTTCATATGTTGCGACTGAGATACTCAGTTCTCAGGACACATTTTTGATTATATCTATGGTGTTGTTTCTTCCCAAAAACCACATTAGCAGAGTTAAAAGGCTATGTTTTATGTCTTAGTACCCTTCATATGGGCAATAGCTCTGAGTAGCTTTCACAAGCATAATCTGGTATAAGATCAGAGATTTACACTTTCCTTTCTTTTGCCTTTTTGTAACAGAAGTGTGTCTAGAAATGGATGTAAAAGTAATGCTAGGCTTTTTTGTAGCCTCTTTGAGCTTATTTTTTTATACATCGTCCTTTAGCATTATCAGTGATGGATCTTGTGTGTGTGGTTATTTTTTATTTAAATTAAATTACTTAGGGCAGTTGAAGTAGATTTAAGTTCAAGAGTGTGTTTCATTATTCACCTTCCACCCCATATCAAATCCAGCAGCCGCAGACAAAAAGGAATTTGTTTACAAGGAAAGACCAGGGTGATGTTGCCATATGAGCCACATCCCCACATGCATCAAGAGCAGCCTGTCACTGTCAGGATCTAACCCTGGACCCGAAGTTCACGCTGGCTGGCCATATTTGTGGCAGGGCAGCTGTGGCTTTCTGTGGCCCTTACGTCAGGGGGACCACTATAAATAAATAAATGGCTTGACAGCAACATTGATCTCTTGTGAAGTTGAACAGGAGTAGAGAGAGAGAGAGAGAGTGTGCAGAAGAATGAGATGGTGACTGCCAGCAGATGAGGTAATTGTGATTAATCACTTTTCTCAGAGGGCAGCGTGTTCAATGCACAAAACAAAAGAAGTGAGATGGCAGGAGCAGCAGAGGTGCAGGAAGACGGCCAGTTGAAGGTGGATCTGCCAGTTGATCAGGTAAAACATAATCCCATACTGTAGCGCCGCAGCGCTGACGAGGTCTTAAAGCACGCAGTTATTTAACGGCTTGGCCTTATATCAGACAGGAAATAAGAACTGATTTGAGTGTAAAAACGCAGCGTTGCCAGAGAAAAACATAACCCACACGAACACGGAGAAGCATGTAAGACTCCTTGGCTCCATGCTGATTTCATTACACTTTATATGTCAGTTATTATAATTTTTACAGCTCATCGTTGGAGACACACTAAAGTATACAAGTTGATCATCACAACAAGCTGTTTGCATTTGATGTAAAATGAAAGGGTTAGATGAAAGACGTGCCTGCAGCTTTAGTACCCCCCCGTTCTTTCTATTAAGCTTTACCTTTCTGTATGTTTCCCAACATCAAACAGAATTGAGAATATACTTCTGTAACAGTATAATACCATTTTCTGCTCTGAATAAGGGCTCATGAATGCTCAGCAGAACAAGCTACATAAATATATAAATATTGTAAAATCAATACAGCACTACAGTACAGTGTAAGCCAAGGGGGATCTTGTTTTTTTTTTTTTCCCTCCCTGCAGGTTGAGGCCAAGATAGTCGAAGAGGAGTATGAAGATGGGAATTGTTCTGCTAGTCCCTGCAAGGCCTCCCTCTATGATTCACATGACTCCAGTATGCAAAGGTCTTCCAGTACAGATTCCAGGAAAGATGTAAGTACCCTTATTACTAGTTTAATGTAGTTAGTATTTCACATTCAGTTCATTTTTACTTTATTATTATGTATAATTTTCTCATTTGCTTTTGGATTAGGTCACATAAAAAAATAGTCTAACCAGCAATTATGGTCATCATAATTTCCATAATTGTAAGAGGGTCACGTAGACCTGTTTTCAGCAACCATACTTTTATTTAATGTGCGTGTAACCTTTTTTTCTGTCTCCATGGTTATCTTTGTGTATTGGGTATTTACTACCACAGCCTTTCTAAGGGGCATAGAGGATCAGTATATGGAACAAAATACTGGTACTACAGACAGAGGATTTACATCACCTGTGCCTCAGTTACAACTTATTTTAGTATGTGCTGTGAGCCACGAATCATACAAGTTTCATGGTTGAAGTAGAGGCCCATAATAATATGCAGTTGTATTTGATGTCTGTCCTTTACTCTGGTTATTGTGCACATTAACATTGATGAAGTGGGACTGAGCTGTGTATACAGATGTTGTTGCATGGATCTGTGGTTCCCCGAAATTACGCTCATTTAAATAAACTTATTTTGCTCTAATAATCCTCGAGGGACAGCGATATGAAGCTGTGTAACTGTGATAAATGCACACAATAGTTGGGTGATATTACTATTCCACGCAATTTCATTCGGCTTTGAAATGAGAAGATATTGAGTCTTATTTAAGCAATCAATAACCTAGAACATTTCGTTTTAATGAAAACTATAATTTTAAGCAGTGGCAATTACACCGTAGGGGAATGTTTTGGTGTGGTGATGATTTTGCTGTGGTATGCACTTTTGCAATAAAGATATTCTTTGTGGGATAATTATTGACTTCTGGGGGTCGGTTATGACCCTGGCTAAAGACCTCATCAATAGCTTAATTCATTACTTATCACTTTTAGTCATACATGAATTTTGCTGATTCAGATTTACTACGGATTCGATGGAGTGACCATTAGATAATGGAAAATAATAATAATCCTGTATGGACTCAGCTACGTTTGCAATAATCATCTTGCCAAGAAGCTTTTGATTTGTCAGCTAATGGAGAATGACGTAAGATGTTCTTTTTGTTGTTGTTGTCGAAAGCAGCCTCCCTCTAGAGCAGACCCTAAGCAAAAATAAATGTAGTTTGCAGTAAAATTATACAAAGTGTCTCGGCACTTTTAATCACACCTTGTGCCTTACCAATGCCTTTGTCACATAATAGTTCTGCAGGTGAGACTCGCCTTACTTAAAGTCTAATCATCTTTCATGCATACTCTTGTTTTTTCCCACTGAGGCCAAACAAGCTGTCGCTGTCTCGTTGTCAGCAACCTCATCATTTAGAGGGCTGTGAATAATAATGAGGGATAACTGCACTGCTATGACTCATACTTTCAGCTGAGTCCAGGCAGATTTCCTCCCACTCCTGTGCTCATATATGCTGGTGAAATGCCCCATGTACTCTGTATACGTGCATGTATGTAGTAGATATTGATGAGCAAATTCAATTACATGATTACATTTTCAATTGAAGCTTTAAAATGATTTATTGCATTGCATTTAAATAGTGAATACATTTGCAGACAGTACAGCGGTGAGGCGGTGGTGTGCATGTGATATTGACCTGTGTGGTCCAGGCCAAGGAAAGAATAACGAGATTCAGCATCTCTGCCAAGTGGAGATGTCCGCTGAGAGTGAACACAGGCTATCTTGGTGTTAGAAAGCAAAGGATGGCGGGCTGGAACTTGATGCACATTTATCAAAGCTGTTCTTACACTCACTCGACTGACTTTTGTTGGGCTCTCTGAAGGTTGGCTTTTCCTTTAGAGTGCACTCTGTTAAGGATCTGATTGATTTCATGACGGCGTACTCTGTCTGTATTGTAGATGTCATACACTTTGAGGAAATGCGGACAAGGGTAGATTTGTACTCGCCGGTGTACTATCGTGTTCACAATTATCATTTGTTTTGATTTAACAATATCGGCTGATTTATCAACCAGTCGGCTAAGTATTTTTTCTTAATTAATATTGTTAGAAATGCCAATTAAGCTAGGTATGTTTGATCAATTGTCTTCCTCTCCTTAAGAATTTTGTGATAAAAAAATCAAATCAATATTGACCACGGCATTGATCCATTCCTCTTCTTTTCCAGTACGAGTCTGTTCCATTTGTCTTTCGTGTGTTTTCCTGCTCCTGTTCCATGAAGCTAAGGTTAGCTATTTCAGAGACCTTAGTCTCCACATGCAAGGTCAACTATAATCAACTCTAGACAATGTCACCGCCTTGCTTTCCCAGAGAGCTAGGCGGAGGAAGATGACTCCTCTGGGCTTTTAAGGACCTGCTGTATTATACCATTCAATTACTGTTCATTAGACAGTGTACAGCCATTAATCAGACTGAGATGTTCTGCTAGTCCTCAGCAGGGACAATGAACTAGGGAAATTTATTCTGGCTTCCTGTCTAGGCCACTGTTTAGTGGTAAGGAGAGAGATGACACATTGGAGTGCACTGGAGCTTTCAGTGCTCCGCTCTCTGGTATCTGTTCTCAAGTGAACTTCTTCACTTCCCGTCTTTGAATTTCAAAAACATGGGCTTTGTCAGAGATTTACAGCATATGTGAGGGAGTATTACAAATCTGATATATCACCGAAAGGAGAGAAAGCTGACAGATTAACTGATTAGAGCTTCATATGCATTGAATATGACTAGATGATGATATGAGAAGCTGATTTATGTTTTCCAGGAGGCTAAAGAGAGGGAGGCGTCTTCCGAGCTCGTTAGAATACGGTCGCGGATGTCCCTGTTTTTCAAGGGTACGTTCATCAAAGCATAAAGCCTGGTAGATCAGTGGCAGCCCCCCATGTTCCTCTCCACAGCACCTAATGCACCCATAAAGAGACCACTAATACACTCTGCATTACCAGTCCCTCCCTCGCATTGCGTGTCAGTGGATCCGCAACCACCTCTCAACATCTGGGAGAGCTTTACGGTATGCTTTATGGAGACCATGTGGTTGAGCGGTTTCTTTACTCGCCAATCTCACATGACTTATTCTGGTATTAAAGGCACCTGCACATCGAGGTGTGCCACGCTGAGGGCTGGGACCATTCTTTAGGTTTCTCATGTTTTTTGCAATTTTGAACCACTCAGACTGAATAAGAGGCAAATGTACTTATGTTACCATTAGGAAATACTTGTTTTGTTTTTCATAATTGCTTGGCATTTTAAGTGGATTTGCATGTGCTGGCTTTTATATGATTAATCTAGAGAAGAACATATCTGGAAAAAAATATGAAAAAAATGTGTTATAACCTTTTTTTTCTTTTTTTTTCTTTTTTTTTTATGGGGGAACAATAACAGCTAATCCCTAACCAAAACAATGATGTAAACTTGACATTCTCCTTTCTTGGGGAATGTGCCTTGCAGTTGGTTCAGGCAATTTCATTATAATTGCCTACAGAACATTGGCTTTGATTTTTTTAGGACCATTCACTGGTTTCTCTGTCCCTCGAGGAAATTCCGAAGGTGACTAAATGAAGCAGGATGCGAATCCCTTCAGGTGGTTATCTCTGTCTGCCCTTCAGTTTGAGGTTCGCTCTGTTGGTGTCCAGGAAATCAGTGCATCCAGTGCTAACAGCGGGCCTTCTACCTCACTCATCTGCCATCCATGTACATGTACACTCACATATGCAGACAGGAGTTTAGATTAAATGTTTCTCTTATACAGCTGCACCTGATTTTTGTGTATATACATGTATTCTCTTTCAATTATCTTCATATTGATAGTAGCAGAGGATGCAAGGCAGCCTCGAGCGCTCCAGTGAGTGATTTCCCTGCAGAATATCAGCAGGCACTACAGGGGGCATTCGAAATAAATCACAGCATATTATTGCTTGCCGACTTGAGACCCACATCCACATTTTTCTGTCCCTATCACATTGCGTTGTTGTTGCTGTTTATGAATGGTTCTGCATCATTCATACCTCATATTCTCCAGCTGTCACAGTGGATCTGCAGATGACACAGATGCACAGCATAACTGGAGACTCAGTGGAGGGAAGAGGGATGTGATAGGAAATGCAAGTTATCTCTAACAGAATCATACCTGCCTGCCACCTGCTTTGCATCAAAATGTCAATATATGGATGAGTTTTTATCCTGGAAGGGTTTTTTTTTTTTTTTGGCAGTTGAGTAAAAGCAGGAGGCTGTTTTCTAAGAGCAAATCTACCAGCGAAGTATTTGCCCTGCTTTTTCCATGTTCTTTACCAGGAGTATTGCATCTTGATGTCTGCGTATAAAAGCAAGAGACACTGGGTTCAGTTTGGTCGAGATTCTCCTTCAAAAGTTATTGGCACCATGTACAATGGCTTTATAATTTATGAGAACTGTTAGGACCTCTGGCAGAAGTTGTAAAGCATCTTGACTGATTGGGTAGATATAAGATGTGTGCAGTCATGGCATATTGTTGCCTGTATGTGCGCGCAGCATGCAGAGTTGCGCGGCTTGCTCTGTCACAGATAAATTACTCCACACAGTCAAATTAAGTTGTTGTAAATCACCTCGTGGACCCGAGACTAGTCCTGAGTGACGACCTTTACGCCTATTTGACTTTAACTCTTATTTATGTTAATCACATCTGTATTATGCCCACAGTAAAATTGTGTCATATTTGAAAAGGTCATTGTTTTGCGGAACAGAATAGAATTGGGAGTGCACGCACGCACACACACACACACACACACACACACACACACACACACACACACACACACACACACACACACACACACACACACTTTGTTTATTAGCAAGTGAAGTAAAACTTGAGATGATGGTACAGATCTTGAGTGTTTACTTTTTTTTTTAATCTCTTTTTACAGGAAGAAAACTGAAACTTTAACATTAGTTGTTTTGATCTGCATGAGATTCATTCCAAAGGTATGCACTACAGAAATACCATTAATTATCTCATTGATTGAACTTTTATCTCAAATGCATAAAACATAATGCAGTGTAGTCGAGCTCCATACAGAGCACAGCAGTGTTCATTAATCATACAGCATGTACAAATTATAACAATTTGTGAGCATTACGAATGCCTGGTGTGAAGTGATTATGAAATTCTTCTACAAAGAGTTTGATGAGTTTTGGCAGTAAATAATCTTATGTTCTATGGATATTAATCCACTAGAATGCATATTTATACGCTGCTTAATACAGAACACATAGTGTAGCCTTCATTTGCTTTTTATTAGCTTTTAGTTTTTATTAAAGCCAATAGCAAACTGTATCCACTACCAAGGACATAAAGGGCCCTTTCTTTCAAGTTGGACTTACACATATGCTTTTCTTCTTATTCAGCATATACATGTCATGAGTGGCCTTCGAGCAGCTGCGCTTCTCAGTAGCAATATGTTTTTTCTTTAATTTGCCATGGTGAAAAATAAGAAGTACCAAAGGCTTTGTGTTAAAAAAAAAAATCAGCCATTGTGATGTGAAAGAGGCATCTGCGTGTGATCTTCGCAGCACTTGAGACGACAGGCTCTGTGAAGTGCACCACTGCCCAGTTACACATGAGCTTTGATTGCTAGTTTGTTCTGTGCGCAGCCCATAGCTTTGAACTGTGTCTCAAGATGAAAGCCAACCTTGTCCACAGTATGTCCACTGTAGACCGCTGCTGTTGCTTATTTGCTTCAGGCATGATCAAGGGCTTTTGGACTTTTTTTTTTTTTTTTTTTTTTACAGTTCTTTACCATACTGCATTATGTATAATTTATCATGCAGAGCATCCTGAGACAGCACCCTGTCTCCACTTCATTTTAATTTAAAGCTTCTTCTTTGTTTCTGCATCTTGCATCGACTGTGGTCAGTCATGATACCACTCAGGTATGTCTTTGTTGTGTCCAGTTAACAGACTTTGATATTTGTGGGATTTGAGCATGAACACTCAGTGCCTTTTCTCTCTCTTGTCCTCTGCTTGTAACCCTCTCTCTTTCTCAGAATCATAGAACACAGTGTCAGACTGCTAAGGACCAGACGTCCTCATTCTCTTCTGTCTCAAGAAGCCAGCTGCTCATGTATAAGATGAAACAGTGTTATAAACCAAATAAAAATGTCTTTTCTCTTGACAGCCCCGGCGTGAATATATGGCCTCTTATTTCAGTGAATATATTGCATAATTATGTATGGTTATGAATATTACATGGAGCCTCACACTGGGTGCATGGTAAGACGCCTAATTGCAGAGTTTAATTATTAAGAAGCAAAGGTCCTGAGCGGGTTTTGTGAGAAGCACTTTTGATAAATTATTTTTTGCAGTTTTCTGATGAATTATTTTGGGGGCTTGTGTCTAATCAGCAGGCGTAGTGGACGGCATAACTGCTCTTGAGAGGGACTTATCTTCCCATGGAGAGGAATTACTATGCTGATTAAATCCACTGAAATCAACTAATAACTTAATGATATTGGAGTGGCCAAAAAAAAAAAGAAAAAAGAATCATTGCCTCTCATAGTGCTGGCCATGAATAACACAAGGGCACAGTGATGGGTAGAATGAGGGCTATTGCTGTTGACCTTGGGGCGCAGCTTTAATATTTCTCTGTAACATGAGGGAGGGAAAGTGTGTGATGGTATGTACTAAAGCAAACCTCATTTTAAATAGTGTCATAGTGCTTTACTTTATACTTCATATAAAGCACTTCAAGGAAAAAGTCCAGAGAGGCTGACTAAACAAGGAATAATAAACTAGATCACCCTCAAGTACTGCCAAATCCACAAGGCACAGCTGCTTGTATAACTACAGTACTTTGCAACAGCCACGTCTTCCTCTCCAGCATGTACTGTAGCTTAGACACCCACACAATATTGCTCAAGTGTTATGCATCTCCTTCAAATGCATTTTGCATTGAGAAAAGTTAAAGGGCTGACCTCAGTTTTATGTCAAAAGACATTTCAAAAATGGGTAAAACAGACTTCTCTGCACGTTACCTCAAATATAGAACTGTTGCACTTGATATATCCTTCTATAAAAGCTAATGGCTGTAATGCAGACAGTAAGAATCACTGACCCACTTAATCACAGTTCTATATCACGCTGTGACAGTGCAAAATTTAGTTCACCATAAATGTAGGATGAAATGCAAGGAAATGGCTCTGCTCCTTCCTTTTACCTCCTACAAAATGAATATTGGTCTAGCACATATGAAAGGCGGTCCAGCTGCTTTTCTCGAGACGGCACAAATATGTGAATAATTGATTGATATTGATGTGAAAATCACCTAAGTGTAACCAGGAGCTGTTTGTTTGGAAGCCTCCCATGGAGGGCAGGAGTCTAGCCATCTGCCAATAACACGTCAGTCATCGTGCGCGGCGGGCACTCTGACTGGCTCAAAGAGCTGAACAATTGTTCTCAGTGTGATGTTACTGTAAATCACACATTCTGCTTTTAACGGATGCTTGACGCTTGCTTTGAAGTGTTTCAGGTTTGTTTCAGTCAGAGGTCCACGGGATTGTCTGGAAGTAATGGGCATTTACCAGTTCTGTTTTCTAGCTGTGATACGTATAATTGCAGTGATTATAAATTATAGGTTTGTGTTTGCATTAAATCTAATAGAATTCAGAGTAACAGATGATGTATCTACACACTTAATACAGTACTGTGCAAAATTCTTGAGCCACCCCACATTTCTTTATGTTTTGCTAGGAAATGGGAAATGCGTGCAGCAATTTATTGAAACATGCAAACATACAAGGAAATTCAGTATATTGGGGGGAAAAACAACTGCTTGTAGAATTCTAACAAGCTTGAAAATCAGTAATTGGTATGACCGCCTTTATTCTTAAACATAGTCTGAACTCTCTTAGGCAGCTTTCTTATACAGTAGTTTCTTAAAGTAGTCTTCAGGAATAGTTCTCTAGGCTTCTTGAAGGACATTCAAAGCTCTTCTTTGGATGTTTCTGCCTTTTGTTCTGTTCTCTGTCAAGATGATCCCACATAGCTTCAATAATGTTGAGGTCTGGGCTCTGGGGAGGCCAATCCATGACTGATAGTGTTCCATTGTGTGTTTTCTTCTTGGAAGCAAAATATAAAGAAGTGAGGTGTGGCTCAAGACTTTTACACAGTACTGTATATGTTGCTTTAAAGCCTGCTAAACCCTGCTAAATTAACTTATTTGGAAACATACTGTAAATATAGGATATGGTAGTTGTCCTACTAGTACAACAGTCTTGTGCAATAAGCTTTGTGCAATTAATAAGTTGAGTGCCTCACTCAGGGGCACATAGTGAGTTTGATTAGATGTTGTCCAGCATTTTTATTTGTATCTAGTAGCATTTGTATCTGAAATATATGTGAAAATAGCTGAAGGTCATTTTATACAGAGGCTCCATGTGCCTTGAGACCTGTATTGAGCCTTCTAGCAGACATGACAGACAGGTGGTGTTATAAAAAGGCCTTTTCACAGCTGACATCACCCAGAGCCATCAGGAAGCCACTTTTCCCTCATGCTGTTCTTTACTTGCCCAACGTCTGAAGCTAATGGCTGGTAACACAGCTAAAAGCTCTCAGTCTGATAAGATAATATGGAGTCAGAGAGATTTTAAGAGTGCTGTATCAGTGGGACCATATATTTGGACTATAGAGGGATGAGGAAATGCTCTAAAAATAAAAAAAACAAAACAAATGGAAAATGCTAGATGACATCACCAAGCCCAGATTGCTGACGGCAGTGTTTTGAGTCTTATCCAGATGGCTGTGAAGCAGGGACGACAGTGGGGAGAGACTTACTGCTGTCCTTTCATCTGATGTCACGCTTAATGAAATAAATGAGGATGACATTATGCTTTGCAAACAGATTAATGAATTATGTATCTTAATTAAAAAAAAATCCCTATGATTTTATTCTCACGACGTTCTGTGTTTACGGCTAGGTGCATTCATAGACTGGGTGCATCTTACAGACACATATACCTGCAGACTAGTGCGAACATATAAATCTGAAAAAACAAATTTCATTTAAAAAAGCAGCAGAGACTTCTTGGACAGTCTTCAATGCAAGCCCTGTCATTTGTTAGATAATTGCATTAAAAATGCTCCAACAGGCAGCAACACCATAAATTACAAGCCTGTTGACTTGAAGTAACTTCCTAGCACACTTAGACAGTTTGCCTAGAGCCTTTTCTATGGACCCTGAAAAAGCATAACTTTAAGTCTCAATACAATCAGAACAGGTGAGATTTATAGGAATTCTCCACCCTGTTCAGCTCTTATGAGAGGGGAAATTATCCATAATTTTTTGTATCAGGTTGTAAATGTTTTTATTTCTGGTCTGAAGTTGGCTTAATTTTTCTCATCCTTTCACTCACTAACTTGGTCCCTCCATCAGCTCTGGCACATCCCACTTCCAGACTACTCCCATACCATATGCTCTCATCTGTTACTTCGTTGCAGGCATATTCATTCAGGGCAGGGTTTAGTTTACGGCCAATCATATGCCACTGGCTCTTACTGGCCATAGTGAATGAGGGAAGCAGCTTTGAGCAGCTGTGCAATCAGGCAAGCTGAAAAACCAAAAGAACTGTGCAGAGAGGGCAACACAAGCGTATAGTTCCCGGGACTCCTTCACACCAGTAGTCTGCTCATTCACCTTTTTGCAGCTCCCCGCAACCACAGACAGAGTGTGCATACATATGTTTACAAATTTGTTTTTCCATTTCTATTTTTTTTTTTTTTAGTTTCCCTGCTGCTTCTTTTTCGTTTCTTCTCCCTCTCTTTTCTCTTTTCCCTTTGTCTTTTCCTTGACTGGCTGTCTTTAGTAAGATGGATGTGTGCATTCCCAGGGCAGATGGCTTTGTTGTTACTCTGTGTACCCGGCTCACGCTTTAACACCCGGCCTCCTTGTCTGGCCTGACGGGCCATTGCCTGGGGAAAGAACTCTACCAATACACTGTGCAGAAAACGTGTGTTGTGCAGCTAACTGCATGGGTGCTCACACCTTTTTTTTTGTTTTTGGTAGACCCTCGCAGGCTGTGCACCAGATACACACATAGATTTATTCTTCATAGATCACATTTGTTCTTATATAAAAACTTAAGAATGCAACATAAAGGAGCTGGCTTGATGGAAAGATGTATTTCTGCACTGTATATGGTTTAATATTTGATTAGTAGCTTATAGAACCACTTTTTTGTATACCTTTATCAGTCTCTCATGTGGTTGTGGGGGAATTTTGGCTTACTCTTCTTTACAATGTTGCTTCAGTTGAGGTTTGCGGGTATGCATTTATGCACAGCTCTCTTGAGCTGCCGCCCACATTTCAATCACGTTGAGGTCTGGACTTTGACTGGGCGAGTGCCACACCTTAATTCTTTACCTCTTTGTACTGGGCACCAGTTTAGATAATGGTAAACTGTCTTATTGATTGATTTATTTGTGTGAAAACTTTATGGATCGCCATCATTTACAGGCAACATGTGTGGACCTCTAAGTTATCTGCTTGATATCCACACTGTGATCTAAGGATGATAAATTGCTGGGTACACATAAATGATATCAGTGAGATCACATTCAGTGCAGGCCTTTTGTGTGCACATATGTAAATCCAGCCGAGGATGTTCGGTTGAGTGAAATTGCAGTCTTTGTCTACCCTCTAACCATACAATTTCTTTCATTTCAATCTCAGCACACAATTGGAATATTGTCCCTTAGCTGCTCCTATCATATGTAATGAATCTGCTGCCCCAAAGGTGAGAGCCATAATTGATTAAAAACCCTGTTTTTTTTATGCCTCAGTGTAGTCAGTGATAAGAATATCTGTGATGTGAGTGTTTGCATGTAGGTGTCATTTATGTGTGTGTGTCAGCATGTCTACTGGTCTGCGTGAGGAGAGCAGGACATCAAAGTCGTGTATGCACTGGTTCTGTTTCATCCCAGCTAATGAAGAAGCTGTGAGTGTGCTTCTGGGTCACAGTGGGAACATGCACAGCGAGGTCACTTCAAAGGCGGGATAATGACGGATTAAGTCTAAATCACCGCCATGCTTTAGTCGCTGTCTCACATCTAGCCTGTCGCTTTGCATTTTATTAACAAATCATTGCAATATGATCTGGTAAAATGTTCCTGCCTTAATTTCCCTTGTCCATCTTACTCTGTGCAAATCCTCTACATCCAGATTATTGGATCGTGGTGGGCAGAGTGGTGGGCCTTTTTATAAACCCCTGATGGTGATGAAATATTCTTTCATCAGTGTCCATATATGTCTCCATGTGGTCACGTTTTAATGAACTGCTCTCTCTGCAGTTTCTTATTGCCTTGTGTTGTGTCCATGACAGTGATACAGCTTTTCATTTATATGAGCCCTACAGCTTGCAAGCAAGATATTTCATCCTTGGCTGGTTCGGTTCTGCATTCAAAATTAACCAACACGCCCACAGACCTTAGTTCTCATTTGATGAGCACAGGTAAAGCAGGAATTTCTGTATCATGAGCCTAAGTGTTATAATGCTCCAGCCTTTTAAATCATATGTGAAATGGAATTGGTTTGAAAGGGGTCTATATGCCCAGATTATTGAGCTCTAGATAGTCTTATGTACTGGAGGATACCACAAGAATGTACTGTTTTACCGCTATTCATCTTGTTCAAGCTGCAGCCTTTACATTCTCTGACCCTAAGCCTGCTGCTCTTGTGGAAATACAGGTATGGTGCAAGCACTCAGGAAAGCCTAAGTGCTGCTGGAGTGATTTATCCTCCTCTAGACCCTCCAAGGGCTCTCGAATACTCAGATGCTCTGGTCAACAACGCACCCCAGCAATTATAATTAAGGGGTACTATGGTCTATGGTACTATTGTCTATGCTTTCATGTGATACAGAGGTGTAATGTCAGGAGATATTTGGTACATTCTAGCATTAATTTGGGTGAATCGGGTTTGGTGTTGTTCAAAGTTCGAGTGACCAACTGCATGAAACTCTTACTGAACTTTAGGGTGCATTTAGACTTGTGCAAAAACAACTGAACAATTTAAACTTAGCCCATTCAAGATCACTTTTTAAAAATTATTTGTTTTGTGTTTTACTTTTAAGCCAAGGTTTTAAAGTTGTTCTCAATAATATTAAGCATCTATGAATAGCCTTAGCAAAAGTTTTTAGTTTTTATTTATTTATTTATTTTTTAACCAGATTGTGTGACAAATACTGTGATAATGTAAATTACTATGAAAACTGTTCTTGGTCTACACTACTTGCCATTTGTAGTGTTGCTAGTGTGGATTATGACTCTACAGTTTGGAAATTAGCTTTGTGTTTACAAGTAGCAGTTATTCGGAAGCTGTATATGCCTGTGTATCAATGTTGCTGAATTTTGTAGAAGATTATTGAAACTGGGTTGTCCAGCATCGGTCCAAAGAGGGAATCGGCTGGGCCGCAGAGCCTCATTTGCTGGAGGCTCAGTGGCAGCTCCCATTTCACCTGGGTTCTCCGATGTTTAATTGGCCTCATTATGTGATTAACTTAGCAAATTTACCCCTTACCCTCAAGGCACAGCTTTGAACACTGCCAGACCGCAAACCCTCTCAAAGTCACTCCATCACTGAAACCACAATGTCAGCATTTAGGCTGGCCATCACATTCCACAGGGAAGTTTTCATTTTCCAGCAGAGATGCCTGTTTGCCTGTATTAACCTCGCCACCTTTGACTCAACATGCTGCTTAAAAATGCAGTAATTCATTCTAGGATAACTAGCAATATATCATTGTTTCCTTAGAAATGCTCAGTATGCATAATATGTTGCTTATCACACTTTATATGCCTAGCATGATTTTTTGCAAGCTCTGTAAATTATCGGGTATTGTGCGTGCATGTGTTGTATCATTTGGTTTGATGTTTGCTTTCAAACCCAGGCCCTACACTTTAAAAATTTATGAAATTTTATATGTGAAATCTGGATCTGTTTTATTTCAGGCTACACAGAAGTGTATGATGTCATGTATGCCTAGCTGTTCATTTCCTGTTTATTAGGTGGATTAGGGTGTTTCTTTCTCTCTCAAGTCAAGACCAACCATGAAGTGAGTGAAAAGAAACAGTTGATTGTCCAATCCAACAAACAAAATTTAATATTTGGAAAGCTCTGGTTATTTGTTTGCGGTTTCATAGATATTGGTTTCATTTTGCTGATCTCCTTGGAGAATAGTATAGGAAATGAAAGGAAGATGAAAACAAAGTCTGTGATGTTAATCTATCCTGTCATCACTGAAATCTCACAGGTCCTTTTTTGGGCTCCCTGACAGTAGGATGAAATGGTCGGTAAAGTGCCAATTTTACCAGACCACAGTAAAGTCATAGGTTTGCTTCCTTGTTCAATATCCAGTGTTGGAGAATGGGGATGATTGGGGGGAGGGGGGGGGGGGGGGGGTGTATGTGTGCATGCGTCCATGTTCGAGAGTAGATGGAGAGAGGAGGGGCAGGAGAGAAGAGAGGAGAGAAGTTTACAAATGGGATCCATCATTTTTCATGCACAGGGGTGACATCCCTCCGTCAGCCAATTTCGCTCCGATAGCACAGTCCCTTGGTTCATTGATATCTGCATTAGGGACCTTTGTCAAAGGTCTCATCTAAATGCATTGAAAAACGCTTTGCTCCCTCTGTGTACGTCCTGCTTTTAGAAGTGTGTGCGTGCATGCTGTGCAAAGATTTGCCGACTTGGCTTTGTCTACATTAAGGTTGGTCTTTGTGGCAAAGCGATGTGGTGTCACTGAACCTGGAAAGGAAAAACAACTCTTGAGAAAAGCATCAACAAAGCCACCGCCAGCTGCTCGGGGCTCTGAGAGCCGCTGCTATGAGTGTTTGCTCACTCTGTTGTTACTGAGTAACTCTTTAGGCCGCAGTGTAATGAATTTAATAAATATACTCAAATTAATGGCAAAGAATGAAATGGCCCATGAACATGTTTCAAGAAAGGGGCATGAAACATTGTGAAGGAGCTAATTTCAAATTGATATAAAGATGACAGGGCCTTCTGTATGAAGTTGGTTGGAGTAGGCTTATTAACCAAAACACTTCAAAGCCACTTCATTTTATCCCACTAAAAAGACCACCCTTCATCTCCTGCACTTGTACAGTCCTGCAGTTCAGTCTAACCTGACTGTACATCCCTTGCTACTATTAAGAAGATTTAATTTGCTATTCCTGCCCATCTATTCTACGCGGCTGTAGCGTGCAACGGCAGAGGTGCCGAGGGGACTAATGTCGCTGTCAATCCACCGTCCCCTTAGCTACAATCTCACAGCTTAATTTCCACACACAGATCCAAGTACCCTTGAGCTTTAAGAGGTCTCATTGACACACTTGAAACAAAATTGGCCCAAACTCTCTTGTCCTGCAATTTCACAACACTTAGGTTATAAGCAATGTTGCATTTTGAACAATTTCAGCAGGTCCCTGAACCGTCAAGTAAAAGGCGAGCTAAACACCCAGCCAATCTAGTGTCATTAGTCATTAATATATTTAATATAAATTTATGTCAAACATTTCATTTGAAGCCTTTAGGTAGTTAGGCTATATCTCCTGGCACTCTCATAAGATATATTAAGAATAGTAATTAATAAACTTGATAATCTGAAATTGACTAATAATTTGGTGCTTGAGGACATCCCTGCCGTGTGTTCCCATAGGGAGTCCATTAAAAGTCCTATGACTATAATCTATAGTTGTGTAGTTGTTCTATAGAATTCGACAATGTTGCCCTTTCGACAATGTTCAAATCCACTTTCAAATGACTTTGAAATGAATAATTTATATTAAGTTTAATAGACCTTGAGATACGTCACAGCAACGGAATGATATATTGTGTCCCAGAATGTTTACAGAGAATTGCAATGGGAGCATCTGTCACTGCCTGTCACTTGTTTGAAGGGAAAATCAAAGTGTTTGACACATGCTATTACTGTTTGTTATTGTCCCGTTTTCAGATATGGACATAAGGAGAGAGTTGCCTGTGAATATTCTTTAGTCAGAGCTGTTTAGCTTTCTGAAGACGAATTTAAGTGTGATTAACAGCGCAGAGGCCTTGAATACTTGAACAATGCACAGTGAATCAGAGGGAGTGGTGCCCACATTGCTCCTGTGGCGATGCGCTCTCTTTTAGGAAAACCTATTGCTGCCTCCCTCTTTTATCTTGTGAGTCGGAAATGTCAGTGCCAGCTCAAACAGGACCAGCCAAACCTCCCGAACATGGTGAGATTGGATGTGAAATCTGTGCAAGGGTCACTGACAAAAGAAATTGGGTTTTATGCAGAGCGTGCCTCAATACACAACACTCCCAAACCAAAAGGTAGAAGCAAAGCCCTTACCAGCTATTTTCAAACCATCATTATTTCTCATAAATCCCAAACTAGCCAAGACCAGTGCCTTTGACAGCATGACTGATGAGTTTGCCATCGTGAATGTCAAAAGAAATGGTCTCCTGCACCTTATCTCCCCTATTTCTCATTGTGAGTGAGACTTGGGGGTTTTTATGGAGAAAAGCCACGGCCGTTGTGATGAGCATTACCCAGTGATAATGAAGGGCACGCTGCTGTACCGTCAGCCACTACAGACAGACAGGCAGGGGAAGCGTGCAGGCTGGGAGGTGCTGTGTGCTGAGAGTCGCCCATTCATGCGTTTATGTGACCTTATGTCTTTATCTAGAGACCAGACAAATGAGCATATTTTTATATTTACACTATGTAGGTGCCATGATTGCCTTATCTACTGCTGCCTTCATTCATGGAGGTAAATGTCAAGAGGTAATCAAGTCAAATGTGTCATTTGTCAGTGCTAGTCATGGATTTCAAACTGCATATAGCAAGTATGTGGGTAACATTTCTGTGAATTCTTTCTGAAATATATTATTTAACTGGAGATGTTGATTTGTCTTTGAGTCACATGTAGGTTCATACATAATGTACAATCAAAATTTAAGCACACCTCGCAAGTCAAGCATAGACCCCCCCACACACACACACACACACAAATTATGAAAAAACAACTTTTGATTTGATGAGTTTGTTTTCAAGTCCTGTAAATAAGCCACATATCCCACCGAGGCTTAAGCGAAAGGGCTTTAGTTATCCTGCCTGTGACTTGGCATGCAAACCAGCCAGCACAGTCGAAGGATAATGAGGTTGGACCCGGGTCTGAGTAGTGACTGTTAAGCAGGAAGCTGCATTTATGATGGCTTTAAGAGGCATTTATTACCTCGTTTCCATCAGAACATTGTCTGCAGAGACCCAACAGCTTTCCATAGAGATTAATCTCAGATACCCCCCTCTTAGGTGATGGCAGTCTTGGTGAAGTTGCTCAGCCTGGTGGCTCTCTCTCTCTCTCTCTGTCTTTCTCTTTCTCTTTTTGCGTTAGGCTTTAGTGTCTGTTCTGCTTCGTTCTCCTTTCCCTGCACTCACTTCCCTGCCTTCTCCTTCTATTTTCTACTCCCTCTACTCTCAGAAGGTTTCCACACTTGGTGTCACTGCATGTCCTCCGGTTACACTTACACAAATCAGGGTTAAACCACTTGTTTACAGTGAAGAAGGGAAGAGCGAGAGAAACAGCGCTGTGCTAAATGTCAAGGATGATGAGGTGGGTCAGGCTGGCAGTGCTGTTGTGATTACGGCTGTCTTCGTATGGTGTCATCACAAACTCTGAAAAGAGCTAAGTCCTCCAATTCCTCTGTCTCACCAAGAAATTAAATTCACATGCAATCTTTGAGAACATCCTTCCTCTTCTCCTTCTAATAACAGTAAAGGAATGTGTGGTGTTGAACTGCACTAATGGATTCTGGCATGAGGAATTTTTTTTTTATGTTTTTCTGGGCAAAACCACAACCACAACAGTATTCTTATCTGCCTGCTGTGTCTTTATTTGAATAGTTAACAAATAGACACTAATAGGATTTCATCTACATGGGAAAAGTTTCATATAAAATTTTAATGAATTTTTAATCACAGAAACCCGAGCAGGTTGTCCACTATTTGGCTCTTGATATGACAAGCCGCAATGTGCACACACACCTACATGCCACTCCTCCATGTTTGCTGAGCACCTTGTGTATGAGCTATATGATTCTTTCATGAGCTGTGGTGGCTGGCCTTTCATAGGCGTGCTCTCATTGAGCACTTAATCAATACCTGTCATCTTGATCTCATCCTCTAAAGTGGGCTCCTGTTCTTTGTCTCCCCCTTAATCCATTTCCATACTGCTATTTGAATTTGTATTAGAGACCTAAGGACCTTCTTCACTATCAGAAGACTTAACAGATTGTTTAAGGACCCTCAGTACTATTTTCATAAGCACAAGGCCTGGTTTATAAAAATCTATACAAGGGCCTGGAGACTTGGGGCAGTGTGGCAAGAAGGGTAAGCCGTGAACGTGTGGAGAATTTCAGATTTGGAGGAAGGCAATTTCAGTGTCTTGCTTTTTTCTGATTGTTTTGTTAAAGCTGGTTTTATTGCTGTGGCTCGGCTCTTCTGTCTCTCTATTTGCTTTGGGTTTTAAGGAGTCGCCAAAGGTAATTTATAGTATTTCCCCCCTTAGGAGAGTATTTGATGAGGCACTCCTAAAGCTGCCCGACTACAGGCTTAAGAAAAGGAAACTCACTTTGGATTCTGCATGCATACAGTTTCTAAATCACTATCAGGTTCTTGTGATTGTACTTTTTGTGAATCTATCTGCAGTAAAAGCTGATAGTGGGTGCAATGGTAGAGCGACTGCAGTTTGTGAGTGCAAACATTAATAGCACTGGAAGCACAAAGAGACTATACATTCAAGTATCTTTTTTCCCCCTCGACTTCTGTGTTTCAGTCCTGCCGCTCAGCCTTCTCAGAAACAAATGTGCAGTGATCCATGCTCTTAACACAGTTAAGAAAATAGTTTTCGAAAATTGGACCTTGAAGAATTCAGAGTGGGTGAGTAATTGGAGGTCAATAGAAAGCAATGCCCCACGACAGAGCTGAACCCGCAGAGAGAGCAAGTGAGAGAGCGACTTAGAGAGACAGAGAGCGAGAGGAACCAGCAGAGTGTCAATCAGCCAGCATTTTGCCCGCATTGCCCCTTAATTTAATCACTGTTTAATTACTGCTGTCCCCTGAGGGGCGCTCTGCTAGGTTCAGTTACTGAGCTTTTTCCCTTCCTCTGCCTCCGTCTCTGGGTGCGTATTTAGCCCACGGACAGTCTCTCTAAAGCAGGCCACTCTACTCAGAAGCCTCAGCAGTATTTCAACCTTACCTCGGGGCCCCTTGCACAAATCTGCTGATGATAATGTCAAGGGCAAGCACATATGCATATGTGTGATGAAAGGTGCCTATGGGAAGAGAGACACCACAAATACACAAGTTTATTCAGCAGAGCAAGGGCAGAGAAAATGTGTTAAATGTACCAACTACCTGTCCACTCCCGACTCACTCCCTTTAGGACCCACACTGCCCCACTGGGAGTCTGTGCATCCAGGATTGGATGTAGTTGATATGGATGTGGATAAAATCCAAGAACTGTGCAATCATAAATAAAGCATCAATAAAAATCACTGCTGCGAGGCATGGCCAGCTTCCCATAAATGTTCCCTGCAATAGCATAATGTGTACTGCCATATCTGTGGCCAAACATGGCGCATGTGTCATGGTTTCTCTGGATTACCAACAGCCCATCAGCACAGACTCTACACAGGGACTGCATCATGGGAATAAGTCACAGTTTAGCTCTCAAGCTATAGCAATCAATATAAATTTGGCATGGTAATGATCAGGTGCAGTGGGTGTAGGTCTCATGTATCCATCTTTTTCTCTTTTCCTAGTATACGCTGTGGTGCTCTATCTCCCAGAGGCCTGTGGGTAACACAGCTAAGGCTCTGCGCTGCACGGCAAACCTCAGCTGAGGATTACAGTGAGGGGGAAAGAAAAACAGGGCTGTCTCAGAACCTTAGCAGCAGGCGCAGTGGCTCACAATGAAGCCTCTGATGCCACACACATAAGCACAAGCACACACAGACTTTAACGGCCCTTAACTCTCAACCATTCCCTTATTGGAGAAGCAGAGGTATTTTACACTGTGTTAAGGATATAATGGGACAAACAGAGATGGTGTGATGAGGAGCTGTGTGTGTGTGTGTGTGTGTGTGTGTGTGTGTGTGTGTGTGTGTGTGTGTGTGTGTGTGTGTGTGTGTGTGTGTGAGTGTGAGTGTGTGAGAGAGAGAGAGACTGACTGATAGATGAGATGCTGTCTCTCAAGAGGGTCCGTGATCATGATGATTGCCAGTGGAGGAGAGTTGAGATAGTTGTGACTCCTGGGTATTCAAATTGGAGTGTTGACAGGTTTATTATAGAAGTTTGTCCCCCCCGAACCAGATAAGTCAGGGTGTGAGAATCACTGTCTTCTGCAGCTTCATTCATGCCATGCAACAAGGCTACTGTTTCCAAACCAGCGAAGACATCAAGAGGGGACTCATAACAACAACATGGTTTGATTAAAATGGCACTAAATTCCTTTTTTACACAAACTTAATTTCACTCTAAGAGATGCAGCGTTAATACCAAAGCCAAATTAAAACTGGCTCAAGTGGATGGTGCCAAATGTAATCCCTCTGCCTCATTTATGTCAAGCTTGAGCCAGAGCACCGCGGCCTGCGTGGCAATTGGAGACCCGCTGCCTGTGACATTAATAAAGATGGAACATGTACAGGAAATTAAACTCTCACATTCCTGTTGTAATGAGATCTTATCCGTCATGTTACTGTTTGCCTCACAATCAAATAAAATGTTAAAATGGAAGCTCAATCAGCTCCTCATGCAATGCCATCGCTATAACCTCCTGGCATCATTCTTCTAAATGGATGGTAAAGTGAATGGGATTTAAATAAAAACTCTATATGTTAATGGCTAGGTTTCACCTCCCCCTATATTAGCTTTGTACAGAGGTACAAGACAAGAGGAGGCAGAGGGAGTGAGGAGAGGAGCATGCAACCAGCACTAAAGATGAATATCTGTAGAGTGTTGTTGCATTGTACACATTTCTTATCTTTATGCTGCTTTAAAAAATGCAAGTAGGGGGAAAATGAACACCTTGACCTCAGTAAGCGCATCTTTGTGTCCTGGTCGGCCACAAGAGGGTAGCAGCTAGTTACAGAGAAGGAAGACAGGCCACAGGTTCATATTCACACTGGAAAGATTTGAAATATATTAACTAAAAGATATTATCTTCAGCCTTACATTTATGGATCACACTAGGATTTTTTTTTCTTTTTTTGCATGAGCCTGTGATCTTTGGAAGAAGAGAAGAAAGCTCTATGTACAAGGAGATGAGGCAGTGGTAAATTTAATGGTATTGGCTTTTATAGGTAATAAGGGGGCACTGATCAAAGGTTCACAATACTCAAAAGCAGCGAGGTTGCACTCAGGAGGGGAACCAAGTGCTCTCCAGCGAGGCTGAGTAAATTGCCAGATCAGCTAATCAGGATTCAACTGGAAGATGTAAGTTAGTGGAGAGTAATTGAACACAGATTTAAGGGGCATCCATCTGGATATTGCAGCACTCCTCTCTTGCTCTCCTTAGTAAATTCTGGTGAATATTAATAATGTTTTTTATATAATAGTGTGCAGGCATAGAGTAGGGATGGGAGGAAGGGCTCTTTAAACAGGGTCCCTGAAAAGCTTCAAACATACAGGGAGAAATTACTCAAAGAAAATGTAAAGCAGAATATCCATTTACTTACCCTCTTCACTTCTCTCGGGCACAGGGAAGGCAAAGATGGAGGACCCACCCACTTGTGGAAAACAGTGTATGTGGGATGTTATCAGCACCTGCTCAACATCAGTATATAGGCCAATTAAATGTGTATGGGTGCACGTTGTCCTCCTCGACATGATTAGAATCCCAATTCCTGGCTTTGCAGTCCTGCCTGACCTGACTCACATTACTACTGAATATTCTCTGGAAAAGGGTTCAGTTAATGAACAGTCAAATATGCAAGCCAATCAAGTCGCAGGACGGGATGGATGCAACTGCAGCTTAATGAAGTCTCAAAGGCAGGAGTGGATTGAATTAGGGTAAGACATTCAAAAAGAGTCAATAGTACATACAGTATGTAATATTGGCAGTATAAATACATCTGAATAAATTCCCCATAACTGTATACAGTCCACAATCCGCACTACTTCAGTGTGCATAAAATGAAAAATAAATTCATCATATCTAGTCAGTTAAGCTGCACATGGACTTGCCTTTTTCAGAGCACTCTGGGTTTTTACAACCATAAAGCTATTTTACCTTCACAGCTTCTGTGATCTTTTCTTCTGTGACCTTCCAGCATCAGTTTTTTCTTGTACTTTCCAGCAGATCTGGATCTGACAGTGAAAACACCTGGGCAAGGAACATTGTCAATATGTGGTTCACAACTGCTGTTATTTCCCCCAGGACCTGAAATCACACATTTGAAGCATTCCTTTGGGGGTATATTTAGAAAATGGGCCGATCAAAACCGCTTGTAACTCAGATCTCACGTCACACAGCTGCTTTTAACAGACTGTAAAATAGGGGAAAACGGAAAGATAATGAGAGGAAAATGGATAGATAAATGCAGACAACCTAACTGCCACAGTTGGTGACTTTTTATGTGCACAGAAAAAAAAACAAGTGTCTCTTGAAGAATGTTTTAAAGTTTGCTTCTCTTGTCACTGCAGAATGCTTACTTCTTTTACCATTCCACCGAATGAGCCCCTGCACCTGATAGAAAATGAAAGTAGTATAACAGTGTTTAGAGAAAATGATAAATCCAAAAAGCTGACACCATTGCAGTGATTTCATTTAGGGTATGATTACTGTTCCAGATGTCAGTGATGATGGAGGCATCAAGGAGAGTGTTATATTAGTCCCTAAAGCCTGACAACCATAATACATTTCCTTTTTTTTTTTTTTTTTAACGACTTAAATTCCTCTTACTCCGCGAGGAGACGTTTTCACTCTTCTTCTTTGATATGCCTGGCTGCTTGGTAGCTGTCGAAGGGGGGAAAAAAATGGCAACAAAAACCCACCCTCATGTCCCACTGTCAGGTGTCTGATACCTATTCCCATGGCAAACACACACCACAGCTAGATGCAAATTGCCTGTGGAGATTCACCGTTTGTGGAAGAATAATAGGGTATCTGGAAATGCTGGCCCTGGGACAGTCGGGCCCTCAGATGTGATGTGTGTTTGAGAAAAAATGATACAACAGTGAGAGTGATTGCTGTAATGATAGATCCCTAACCAGACATTTTCCATAAATGGAAACTTGAATGTGGGGCTGAAAAGAATTGACTATGGGTATGGTGATGTGTGAAACAATTTAGAGAAAATGTTTTGGACTAAATTGCTGCATCATGGATGCTTTAAGGTAATAAAGTTCACATTTCGGTAGAATCACCCACTGAACTTTAGAAAGACTTGTTGACAGACATGAAAAAGTTTGAGCAAGTTTGTATCAGGCTTGTTTTACTTTTTTTTTTTCTCTTTCCTTTTGACTGATGGGTTTACGTTCTGGCACAATGCTCTCCTATGGCACGAATAAATGGAGCACCTTTTACACATATCAAGACTCTCCTTCAATGCCATTTTCTTCTGGTATGCAAAATGGAAGTTCTAACCTGAGGGTATGATAATATGATTAGAATGGGAAGTCATTCCCCCTCCACCTTCATGGCCACAGTGATAAAAAAATAAGAAGTGATTAGGGGGGTAGAAAAAGCTTTAGTTCATTTATATTTCATACCATATGAAAAAGTAATCTGACCTATAGACACAGTGGCTCATACTGGATATGGAAGTAGGAGAACCTTCTTCTGTACGAGACTGCCTAATTTCAACAGAATTACTGCATTATTTACGTCATTAAAATCAGGTTTCCTGTAAAACCATATTCAGAGGACAAATGCACCAATACAAGGTGGAGATGAAACTAAGGTGACAGCATAGGCACTTTCCAAAGAGTCATCTTAAATCAACCTGATCATTCTAGCATAATGTGATTACATGAGGCTGTATATATAAATATCTCAGGGAATATGCCATGCAGTTAGTGTGGATTAAATATAGCATTACATTAAATATAGCCTGAGAGTTTGACATCGGGGAGACATTGGTTGGGCTCATACATTTGTTAGTGCTGGAATGTGTTTATGCGAGTTTTTAGTACAGTAATAAAAAATTACTAATTTATTTTTATTTTTTCAGCTATGAGAGGTGAACGCTTAACAATAACACAATAAAAAAAAAAAATCACAGTTTTGGAGTTTTAATTCTGAATTTATTTTATTTATTTATTTATTTTTTTACATTTAATTTTTTGGCCAGGACAGGAGAAAGAAGTTGTAAACATAGCATTAATTTATTAACCTATATTTTCATATGGGGAATTTATTAGCAAACTGTTTGCACATCTAGCAGATGTGCAGCTGTATTAGCATTCATTTGGAGATGTGTTTTTGACCACCTGGTGAGCGAAAGTCTGACACTGTCTACCTAGAAGGTGTAATGTTTGCAGCAGGTTTATGGAGCAGCAGCAGCAGCAGCTCTGGTACTCTGTGTCCACACGAGCAGAGGCATTAAGACACAATACTGAGTTATTAGTCATCTTAATATTCTCCTTTGAGATCTGTTTTTGGTTTCAACCAATTGCCAAGTGTTCAGTAAATAGCTAGATGCAACCTTATCTCTGTTCTGCATCACAAGACATAACATTAACTTTAACCCAGCCCAAACATTTACATACACAGACCAACTCAGCTGACCCCCCCCCCCCCCCCCCCCCCACACACACACACACACACCCACACACCCACACACATGCGTGTGACACATGTGATGCGCCTGTCATACATGGGCCATGTCACTGTGACCGTGTGACATTGTGACAGAGCTCGTATGCCTATGTGCATTCTTGTGTATGTGTGAGGTGGGAGTCTGGAGGGGGGGGGGGCTTTGTGCAATTTTGATGAGTGTGATTGTGTGGGTGCATTTATGCTGCCTCACTTTGACAGCACTGGTCTCGCCCCATCCCACAGGTCAGCTGGGGTTTAATTGTCAGCCTTAAATATTCATGGGCACATTGAGTAGATAAATGAAGGTATAAGCACACTGTAAAATTTTCAATAGGTCAGATGTCACTGAATTCACCAGATACAATTTACTGTATGATCTGACATTCTCTGTAATGCCAATTAATATGTTAAGAGCATGAAAAGTAACCCAAATGGCATTTTTCCATTTATGCATTATGAAGTAATCTGCACTAAGATAGATGCTGTTAAGACTAGAGGTGCACTGCAGTAAAAGGGTGTGCTTTATGAGGGGATTTTATATGGATATGAATCCATATAATTCTAACATAGACTCTCACCTTTGATGTTTCCTGTCACTTTTTACCCGAGTACATGTTCCTGCTTGATAACCTGAGCATAGTGGTCAAACTAGTTCATAGCATGTCACTGTACTGGACAAAAATCTGTATCGTAGCGAAAACTGGTGCAGCAGGAAGTTCAGATTTAGTTATAAGTAGTTGTTACTAATTAGATACATGTATAACAGTAAGTTATAGTAAAACTTAGTTTTGCATTTATCTATTTATTGTAAATGTAATTTTCTGTTGTGAATGACCAAACTAATGTTTTCTGATAGACTGAATTGTAAAGTTTAATATGGTATATGCTAAACAGTGCAGTCCAATTTAGAAAAGCACTAGTCTGAATTTGGCTTGTAGCTACTACGAACTTGGCACTGCTACAAAAGTAGTCTTTGCAGAAATGAGTTACCTTAGCAACACAATCAAAAGCCAACTTAACCTAACTCCACCACCCAGCTGTCCCCCTCTTGCCAAGGTTAGCATCCCCTCATACTCTGTGCTTCCATCCTTCTCTTTAATGGCTTATTTGATGATAATTAACCCTGAATCCTACAGAGACAGGCGTGCTAGAGATTGATGGCCTCATCGGCCTGCAACACCTGTTCTGCTACAAGGCTCACAGTTACCAAACCATGGCCAAATATGACTGCCCTGGAGCCGTGCATGTTAATGTCAAGACAAACACAGGTCCTCCCCAGTGGCCTGGGTGTGCTGTATGGGGCAACATTGTGACCACAACCTCTGATTATGCTCATTATTCCACTCAAGCTTGGCTGCTCTAGGGGCCATCCTATGGTCCCTTTTGTCCCAATTAGCTACAGTGTCCCTTAAATGTCCATTCATCTCCAGATACAAGTCTTCTTGCATACAGATGCCCTGGCTTACTGGAAAGCATATTTCATCAGGCCAGCTATATCTGAGAATGCATTTAGGGAAGAAACGAGTGCACATTTGGGATTTTTTTTTCAATGCACAAGAAGTATTTAATTGACAGTTGGAGTGGAACTTTTTCATTTTAATATTGGGGGCTGTTGTGCAGACCACTCCATGTATTATCACTGAGTTAATATTTTTCCTGTCACTTTCCCCTATTAGTTTCAATATACTAAAACATATAGCACAGTGTACAGCACATGTAATTTTGTTGTCAGTGTTTATCAAACTGTTTTTTTTTTGTTTGTTTTTTTTTTAATGTCGTACATTGCTGCTGTGAAAGCAGATCATCATACTAGGGCTGAGTGGCATTTCCAGACTCCACACGTGCTTACAATTACCATGAACAGATGTTAATTTTTTTTTCACTTTACTTGAGATGGTCTTCCCTCCTGTAGGTGGAAGCCCTGGTCTTCTTCTTAACATGTTGGGGTGAAGCATGGGCCTCTGTCATGGTGCAGTGGGGCTCTCGGGAGTGGGGGAATAATCGAATGCAGAAAAGTGTTTAATTTTTCATAAACAGAGGAACCACCGAATGCACACAACTAACAATGTACCCCAAAGCAGATGTAGAACGTTTTTAATTTATGGAGAACTGAGCGAAATGGGCAGATGGAGCAAGAGGAGGTGGAGGCATGCTGAGGGACTCCACTTTTCTCTCTTCTCACCTCACAAACAAGAGAAGGCTGTGAGCGTGTGCCACAACACACACAAACACACTCCCACACACACCGCTCAAAGACACAAGCGCACGCACGAATGCAGGCATGTTCAACCCCCACTGTTTACGCGCACACTTCATACTGCCGCCATCATTTCCACGACAGATGCATGAACACACGCACACGCTTATACCCCCTTTTTTTTCAAACTCAGTCCCACTCTCTCCTGCAACCCACAACAAAACTCACATGGATACATCCACCGCCCACACAAGCACTTATACAACTAACTAAAAATTATTCCACGACCAACAGCCCTGTACACACTCATACACACACACACACAAACAAGGAAATTATCAGGGTTTCACTGGACCCAATTGAGAACGCCCAGTAATGAACTTCCTCATGCGCTTTACAGTCTGCAGCAAGTAGACAGACTTCATTCTGATGGGCCATATGTAGGTATGAATATGCATGGGAATCTGTCATACAGGCAACAAGGACTACATATATATGATGCCAAAGGCCACCAGTGTGAGGAGTGAAATTGACTCTCTGTTGGGCATTTGGAGATGTAAGACTATGTTTGGAAGGCGTGGGTAGACTGTGAATCATGCTAATGTGCAAGTTTAGTCCTTGGCTCAATTTTAGAGGACAACATTGATTGAGAATTTTGGTTACTTAATATTATCTGTATTCATTGAGAGGTAGAGGATGGTGAAGCCAGTGATACAACAGATAGATTTCACTTTGGAAAGTCCAGCATTTTTTAATTTGAGACTGATGATCCCTTACACATAAAGAGTTATTCCCTTCTATTCTTCCTCTCAGTGAGGAATGCAGATCATTCATTTAACACCGGTACTGGATCGGTACTCGGCATTGGCAGATACCCACAGTGAAGGTATCTGTATCATACTGAAATGGAAAAGCTGCATCGATGGTTTCAGCCTTTTCCATTTCCATTGCTATTGGAAACCCAAGAAGATACTTAGGTAAACTCAAGTTGGTGTTTGTAGCCATTCACACACAAGGGTAAAATGGTTTTGCCTGTTTTTGCAAAACAATTCATTACACAGTGTTTGTGTCCAGTTTCAAATTCCTCTGTTTGGCATAAACCACACAGTAAGAAGTCTTTCTATGTCTACTGCTTGTTCTCCCAGACAGTGTATACTACAGTGTATAGTCTAGCATAGCACAGTATAGTATAGTATAGTATAGTTTACAGTGTATAGGATAGTAGTAGGTGGTGTTGTAATGTTATTACTGGAAACTCAGTCATACTTCAATGCAATACTAGACATTTTTAAGCAAAAATATTTATTTGTGTTGATTAGTGGCTCTATAGCTCTATTGTGGTTTACACGCCTAACAAGTGAAAGATCCCGGTTCATTTCTGGGAGGAGAAATAAACCCCTCGGGGGTTGCATCAAGAAGGGCATCCAGCATAAAATCTGCCAAATCAAACATGCGGAGCTTGTGGCGATCCCCTGTGAGTAAGGGAGTAGCTGAAAGTAGCACTGATTGATGTTTACTGTTAACTACTTGACAATTCCTCAAAGATCACCCCCATCCCACCCACTCTCAAATGACTGTGTAAAGTTGTAGTAGAATTGTGATATTGCAGTTTGCACTGGAGTTCACTGACATTTTTTTCAAGACTTAAAAATATTGCTTTTCTCTTTTGACATTTTTGACGCCATAGGCAAATTACCAATAATCTTGAAGATATTAAAAAAGAAAGTTTTCATTTATTTATACAAGGCCATAACACAACAGCGTATATTTTTAAAAACCTCATGAGTTAATGTAGTTGCCTAAAAGTCTCAAACAAATGCAAAAGGCATTAAAATGCAAGCAAATTTGAATAAGAAAAGTGCAATGTTGTGTATTTTCAAGTGAAAATAAGAAGGGCGCACGAGAAACAACTGGTAATAGTGTATCACAGAAAGCAAATATTGAAACTGTTTCACATATTTTTTGGAACAGCGGGCTTGGTTATAATAAAAGGTGGGCAAATGCTGTGGAAATTTAATGAAATGTGTTAATGCTACACTGTGAGACAGAGTTTTCATTAGCCTCCCTGCTTGGCTAAAACTATATGAGTAAATAGACCGCCCACTGTGCGCTTTTCACACTGAGCAAAAATACCAAACCCCCGGTCGCTTTTGTCCCGACAAATTCAGTAAAATGTTATTTTTTCCACGCAGGATGTGGATGGTGGATAGATGGTGATGCCAAAGATGGTGAGGATAGTCTTCTTTCTGCTCTGCAGGCATGGGGAGCCTGGCCTTGGAGCACATGAACCAATTCTAAAATAAAAGGGAGGGGGTTGTCCACTAGTGAATCAATCATACTAGTTAAAAAAAAAAAAAAAAAAAAAAAAAATATATATATATTATATATATATATAGATATATATATATATGTGTGTATGTATGTATGTAGGTATGTATGTATGTATGTATATATATATATATATATATATAATATATATATATATCTATATATATATATATATTATATATAATACCAAATATATATATATATATATAATATATATATATATATATATATATATATATACACATATATATATATATATATATATACATATATATATATATATACATATATACATATACATATATATATATATATTAAAGGGAAGTGTTAGTCCATAAACTTAATTGCTGTTGTTGATGGACTCTCAAATTCAGTAAAGATATGTAAATGAGAACTGATGATCCATAGTTTCTCATTTCAGTCCTCTAACACTTTTATAAAAGTTTTACAGTTTTGTCTTTTTTTCAGTTTTTTCTTCTTAAACACTTGTACACTGAGTACAATATGTGCACAATGCCATGTTGCCAGTTGTACTGCAGGAGCCTCAGTAGTTATGCTTTATGTCAGCATCTTTTTCAGCTTTATATTATTGGAATTTGACTGGCTTTGGTACTAGGACACTGTTTTGTTAGAGTAACATGCAGCCCTGCAGTAGATGTTTTTCATTTCTCCCAGCTGACTTGTCACTTCATTTCCAAACCCAAATACTTCTGGTGAGAAATAAAGAAGGAAGATATGTTTGTGAGCCAGACTGCAGCTCAAACAAGCACAAGTATCTCTGGCTTGTTAACTATTTATTTGCGGGTGACATTAGACCGGCATAATGCTTCACCAAAACACATGTGTCCCCAGGCATGGCCCAGACGGCCCTCACTGTCCCGCAGCCTTTCTGCTGTAAATTCCCCACTTAAAATTTCATGATCTCCGCTCTGCAGGATACCACTTCCATCATGAAAGAGTTCTCAAACCTAATAACCGTTACTACTCTGACGGAGCCATCAAAAACCTATTTGTTTCAACAAAAGCCCTCTCCCCCATGCAATGCTGCTGGGTAATAATGCTAGATAGGCTTTAAGGGCAATGAATTGTGGAATTGACATTTTCTCTTTTCTCTCTCTTCCTTCTTTTTTACTCTTGCTCTTTCTCTCTCTCAAGATCATTATATTAAACACTTAATTATTCATTGGTAATGCCTGTCATAGTGAAATATTGTCCTGTGCCAATCTGAATGCATCATACTGCCTAGGACTGCCTCTTTTCCTGAGGTTAATGGCACAGCCTTCACTTGCATTAGCTTGGCTAAATGCAGTGCACCTCATAAGTCAAAGTTCCTTAAGTGAGTGGAGAAGTCGTCACCTCGGGCGCTCTCTTCTTTCTCCTTCAGCTTGTGGGTCAGTGAGATCATCCTCACACACATACACACTTGTCCACATCATATCTTTATTGTTGTCTGTGAAGGATGTCTTGTGCTTGATAGAAGGGCTGCTGCATGTAGATGGCGCTTGCCATCAGGGCTCTTAAAGGTGAGGGGTGAATGGATCACTATGCATGCAGTTTACTCATGAAGTGAGCATCCAGTGAAGGCCCCTATAGTGTATAGGCTGTTATGACTAAATTATGACACTGGCATTAGTCATTCCACACCACATCTTCAATTTTAGTGACATAAACAGTATTAAAACAGATTACAGGAGATAGTGGTGACAAGGATCTCTCAGGTTGGACTCAAAGACAAGGCAGCCCCCTTGTGTTAATACACTCTGGCATGCAATATGTCTTCAGCAAATATGCAGTGCTAACAAAATTATAGTTTTGTGCACTTAAGCAGATTGCATGTTGATTATATCTGCCTGGTATTGCTAAAATTAATTTTACCATTGGCTAACAGGGTATTACATATAATAAGAAATCCTTCCGGGTAAAAAAAAAAAAGCTAACATTTAGTTGGGAGTCAATAACAGGAAATGCTGAAAACGGGTAAGAAATTCTACTAGCATTGCATCTTTTCCCTGCGGCAAATAACGAATGAAAAGAACAATTAATTTTATTTGAAGTGAGGTCAATCTGTTTTAACCCTTGCTTAACAAAGTCACAGAGAAAAGTATGCTGGCGATTAATACTTTGTCCTAACAGCAAATATGGATCATTATTTTACAGCTTTCTGTTACCTGGTTAAAGATGTATGACTTTATGTCAGCACATTATTAAAGGTGCCAGCAAAAAGGCTCCTTTTCTGCTTTGATGCTTACCTCACCACTGAGGCATCTGGTAAAGATCACAAAGAGGAAAAAAAAAAAAGTTATTGGACAAGGTTGAGGTCTTTCTCAGCAGATTATGTACCCTCTCAAAGGGCTATAATGAATACAATGTGCTTATGTGTGTGATTTGATCTCAATCTGCAGAAAACATGAATTACTGTGCACATGAATTACTGTGCAAACTGCATCTTTTTTTCTTTAAATGGCTTCCTAAAGCAAAGTGATTGAGATGAAAAAATTAAGCTGATCCCATCTTTCAAATCATTTCCATTCATGACGTGGAGAGAGAAATTCTTGAGGGACTAACTTAAATACCATAACCGGTTCCTTTAAATCATTTGTTTGTTATTAGTTAATGACTCCTGAAGTCCAACAGCACATTTGAGTGATGAAATTTCTGACCTTCACTTCACAGTTGACTCTCCTCACTGTAGAGCTCATTAGTGAGCCATCTAATCTCATTAGACGATGCTGCGCTAAGATGGCACAGCGACAAAGTAACCAGCCCCTCTTTCTTTCCCTCTCCCTCTCTTTGGTTTGGACTGGGAGCAGAAACAGGTGCGGGAGCAGGCGTGAGTCTGGGACAGGCGGAGTCCTCGCTAACCCTTCTCTTCTAATTGCTGCGGATGCCCAGTATGCTCGCTATCCGCTGCCTTTCATAAACGTTGGTGTTTGGCAGGAGGCTTTTATGTTGATTTTAGCTGATGCTTTGCTACTTAGTTGTCTTTGTCAAAGGAATGCTTTAGCATCCTCGCTTGAATTGAAATGTGCGCGTCCCGCATGGATGTTGGTGCCAGCTGCCCCAAAATGCATACAGTGAAGTTTCCAGCCACAATCTGATGTGTTCTTATTTTTCTGTACTGTTTAAAACAAACTTCTGCACATGGAGAAGGAGACTGCGGCACAGCTGTGGAGATTAAGCGGTGTTTGAGCAGCCTTAGTGGTTTCACCAGTGCCTTAGGCCTTAGGCATATAGGACTAGTCGTTTCCATGTTGACAACTAAGACAATCAATTTTTGCTTGCTTTAACACATGAAAATCTTAAATCATTCATCAGTCGTTCCCTGTCACACTGTACTTGAGCTTTGTTTTGGAGTCTAATCTTACTGCAACAATGAGCTTTTTTTTTTTTTTCCCTTTATATACCTGATTGATATTTTCTACCCTCAGACTCTGATTACCTCAGCTGCACACTTAGATTTCACTTTCCTGTCTGCGCGTTCTCTCTGTGAGGCTCCGTTTCCAGCTCGTGTGGAGTCGTATTTATTGTCGCAGCTTATTTAAATAATCACCAGCAAGTCAACGCGCATTATGGCCCTCTGTCAAGGTAATAACAGATTGTCATTGCTGTTGGGAAGCAAATATTAAACCATAGATCAACATTTAACAATGCATAATGGACTGAATCTGCATGTTCCTGTTTCCATTTCAGTTGGCCTTCGGCTATATTAAAATAATTTAATGCTCCAAATAATATGGAAAAAAAGCTCTTATTATTGCTTTTTTGATAAATAGTTAAGGGAATCTGTGTTGTATTATGGAAAATGAGGTTGTTTGCATGTGACAGTTATTTGACTATGGGTTCCCTTCATAGAAAAAACAGCATAACAAAATGTGAAAAAGTAAATAGATACAGTGATTAATATACATGTCTCTGTACAGGGCTGCACATTCACAATGAAGAGATAAACTGTGTTTTAACTGTGTTTCCTATAGAGAGAACATATGTAGGGCTGTGCACGGGGTGACACGTGCAGCACTAAATGCCAGTCATTTTTTCATGCGTGTATCTAAATTCATGCTTTTGGTTAATTTATCATTATCACTAATCACATGTGGTCATGGAAAACTTATCAGGAAGTTTGCTTATCTGCAGTTCTGCAGTTTTTGGTGTTTTGGCATCTAATAATCTCCTATGTGAATGTCTTGCACTGATACCAACCTACATGGCTGTAACATAGTGTGACTGCCATCCCTGCAGGGCAGGTACGATTCAACAGTAAAGGAGCAATGAGAGTAAACCGAAACAGTAAAGTTTCCAACCAGAAAACCAAAACACTGAGTCGAAAGACACCAATCTCTCATAAACAGTCACTTGGTCACTCAGATCATTTTATTATGCTTGTACTTGCTCATTCAATTCAATTCAATGTCATTTATACTGTACCAGTTCACAACACACTCAACTCAAGGCACAATATTAGAGAGAAAACCCCCCAATCAGACGATACCCTATGAGCAGAACCCAACCAATATATGATACTGATACCTGTACTGATATTTAGTTTAAAAATCCAATATATTGGTCTAATAGTTTCTGTTCTTTCAGACACACGAAAGATAAGATTTTCCCAACATTTGTTGTGTACAGTTATTTCTGAGTCTTTAGTAAGATAATATAACAATGCTGTTTTATAAACGTCTTCTTTTACTGTCATAACCAGTCACAGATTACTTGTTTACCCTCTCCCTGACTCTGCTCAGATCAGCTGGTTGTTTGTGGCGCTCCAAACATGTTACCAACAGGGAAGTTACAGAGTGACCTCTGCTGGAAAACTCTGCAACATCAACACTCATAAGATGGTTGAAGGGTGTTTCTCTCATCTCTTCTTACTTTTAAAACGTTCATTTACTGGCTGTTATAAATTACCAATATATTGATATATTGGTGGGACCTATTAGCGAGCACTTGGTGATTATGGGAGACCACGTGTTAACTGGAAGACAGGGGCATCGGTCTATTATAAGAAACAAGACAGACACGGCTTTAAGATAGTTACTTCCAGAAGCTTCTATATGGGAATAAATTTGTTTTTTATTCAATTTGTATTTTGTTTTTTTTTCATCTTTTAGTTAGTATATAATTTATTTAAAATACTCTATATTCTTGGCATTATGTAGCTAGATTCATTTTTCTGTTGTCCAAAAAGCATCTTAAAGACTCTATGACTCTATGTATTCTATTTGACATCAGAAAGTGTCTTGTACTGACAAGTGGGACGTGTGAAAAGAGCTAACTTTGAGACTTGAGGTGCATATGCAAACACATGCAGCTCACACTCTCACTCCCTGCTCTTGATGCTAGGTAGTTATGATTCCGCTCGAGGTTCAATGAGTTCAGTCAGTTAGAAAAATCTCCCCAACTGATTTTGAGTCAGTGCGCGTAGGGTGCCAGAGAATCCTTTTAGGATCAGCTGTTGCTAGCTGAGCCAGCAGCTAACAGAACCCCGGGGAGCTCCAGGTGGGTCTGATTAATTCTCCACGGAAGGGAAGGGTCAAGAAAAGACAGCTCAGGTTACCTTTAAGGAGGAGAGGAAAAGAAAAAAGGGGAGGGGAAAGAGGAAAGCAGTGTGTGATTGAGAAGCAAATGAGTGGTTGTGGGACAGTGAATAGGGAATTAGACACATCTCTGCTGAGGTCTCAATTTTCCTGCAATCAACACGACACCTGGCCTCGTCTTAATTGGTCAGGATACTTCACCTAATCCATGGCCTCTCATTCTCGGTGTCTTCGGCCTTCTAAGCTCCATTCGACACTGAGGTGAATGCACAAAAGCAGGGGATGAAAAAGGGGCCTCTCTTTGACGCCTAATCCAATTAGATAACTGTTAGAAATCCTTGAGCAGAGTTTTGCGCCCCTTAAAAGTAGACATGAACTCGGGCAACCTCTACGACCTTTGAGAATGCCATCTTGTTAAGAGTCGCAGCAGGGACCCCTATACCCCTACTTGATCTCTCTGGCCAGAGTGTGTGTGTGTGTGTATGTGTATGTGTGTGTGTGTGGAGGGGATGTGTGTGCTTTAAAAAAGCCAGCAGGACGAATAAGTAGTCCTGACAGATAGAACATCCAGTCTGTATCTCATTCAACTTCTAAAACATATCAGTATCTGAAGGATCTCTCCTGATAGTTGGTTAATGGTGCTTGTTTGTTTATGGTTTAAACTTAATTAACTCTTTAATATTCTTATGTAAACAGAACAAAACAAAAATAAAACAAAACAACATAAGAGCCCAGCCTGGCATATGAAAGTAAAGAAACGACACTACAGGGGCCTATCTGATTTATTCATATTTACAGAATCATGATTGCCTTAGGTGATATCTTTGCTTGTAAATACATGAATATGTATTACTGCTTTTTCAGACATGCTGTGACTTACATATTTCCCACACACCTCCTATTTTTATTCATAAAAAAAAAAACACTGTGTTTTCCATTTTTGAAACACATCTAAGTACTGTAATCTTACGATGTGCCCTGCAGCCTTGCACACCTTGCACGCTGCCCTTAAATGTTTGCCAAAAGGGGGCAGCGCCCAGTCCTTGTAATACCCCTTAATGCCCTTCCATAGTGATCAAACAATGAAATTTAATCAGTGGCCTCCAGTCTACTTCCCATAAAAATCTGTTCTCTAATATAAAGTTCATTTCTATGAATATTAAAGCAGCATATCATCTGTTGAATGTTTCATTTGATCTGCACCTTTAATAATGCAAAACGAGGAAAAGAAGATTGGCCCATTTTCCTATAGATGGTGGTATGTGCACTAATGTATATATCATATTGCATTACAAGGTGTAGTATCTGTAGTGTAGGTGTAGTTAATAATGGGACCTTCTCATGTGGACATTATGTCGCACCTTCGAGCATATTGGTTGCCGCCGTAATGTAGTAAATCTGAAAGATGATGGTTTAAGTAAATGTCATGAGGAAGTACAGTGTAGCATTATTTGACACTCGCTAACTGAATATTTTTTGAAGTTGACTTTGAATTAGCTCGAACGCCGGGTGTGGGGAGAGAAACTGTTAAACAGCAGATATTTTGCAGATATTAAACATACTGTTGGAAATAAAAATATTAAAACAGTTATGTAAGGGCTGCGCAAGCTTTCTGAACAGCTTTGGAAGCTTATTAAGCATAATTGTGACATTATAAGGATGCAAATGAAGTGTGTAGACATGGCAACCCTGCTGGAAAAAGCCTTGAGGCTGTCTCCCCTTTGTTTCCTTCCCCTCTCTGCCATGTTCTAATTGTGTTATCCTCGTCATTTTAGTTATTTGCCTCTCGCTCGTTTTCCGTCTCTCTTTTGAATGTCTTTGTATGGCACAGTCATCAAGGTGATAATTGCATTGCCAGTCCCCAGTAAGAGACATTCTTAATTATTTCAGCATTAGGCGGTAGTTATACAGGCAATTAATGCTTGACTTCACAATTATATACTTTGTTTGATTGCCTTTTATCAGCGGGATACAATGGGCTTATTTGCAGCTGACAAGAGGAACACCACAGTTTCATACAAAGATAAGTGATTGTGACAGTGCCTGTATGGCTCCCATTCACATGCAAACATTGCATGTTGCGTTGAAGTGCTTTTAATCTCGCAAATGCGCCGCACATGAGAATAGTTGCGTTGAAATGTGTGGACACTGAATGAGCTGTCAAGCCATGAAAAGCAGTTTGGGTCAGTTAGTGCTTTTGAAGACTTGATGCCTGCTTCACTGGTCTCCTCCTTTTAAAATGTACAAGTCATTACCCAGTTGATATTGGCCTGAAGTGTTGGCGACTTTCATGGAACACTTGTTTCTTACGCACACGGATCACTCAAGTGCCGTGCGTTTAATGAGCAGACAAGTTGTTTTGCGCTCAGTACTTTATTGTTAGCTGATGTGGTTTCTCTCTGTCCTTCCTTGAGCATCTGCTATCTTAGTAAAAGCAGCATATTTAAAATATGTTGCTAATCAGTAACATCATATTTTATATGCTGCTTTATAATTCGATTCAGGCCTAATTATACTGTACACCTGGCACTAGCCCCCACTACCACATTCCTCTGTCTTTAAAGTCTTGGCCCGGGCATCAAAGCTGCCTGGTTTTGATGATATTTTGGCTCTGGTCTGTGTTGGCTGCAACGTAAATGGGATTAGAATGTTGCATTTTTTTTTTTTCTTAAGGCCTCTGCACTTTATCTCAGCATAACCGGATATTATGGGTATTTTTCAGTGTCAAAAGAAAAATGTTAGCCTATTAAAGAAAACTGCAAAACACAAGAAGTCCACAAACCAAGTTACTTTACTTTACAGTACTGGGCAAAAGTCCTGATCCGCCCCTCATCTCTTTATATGTTGCTTCTAAGGAGCCAGACTTTCTTGCAATTTATTAAAGTGGTCTCCAGCAATAGTTCTCCAAGCTTTCCAAAGGACACTGGCTGCATTTTCATTCATTTTCAGTCCAGTCCTTGCACCTAACTATTTTCAGAGGAATGTTTTTTTTTCAAGCCACTTAACACTGCCCTATGAATTATTCAAGCATGGAAAAAAGCACCTAACTCAGTGGATGAACCAGTGTTGTGTCTACATGTAACAGACAACTTAGCGAAGAACCAAATTTAAATTGTTGCCAGCAGTCTGTTGCAAAAAACACATCATTTGTACCAATTTCTTCAACTGAATCTATAAACAGGCATAAAATAGTATTTTTTCCACCAACAAGGTGATTCCTAAGAGCTATTAGCTGAAAACTTGGCATATCTTGACATGATGTGGAGTGTGTTCTTAAAAAAATCTAAGGAAACTGGACAAACGGAGGACAAGAAGAAGAAGTGTCAGGTCTGAAAAGCTGTTTACAGCAGATGAACAGTATCTGAAAATCACATCCTTAAGAAATAAGAAAAAAAAAAGGACAGTAAAGACCTGACACAGGACCTGAGAGCTGTACCTGGGCCTTCAGCTGATCCGTCTACTGAAGCCTCATTAGAAATGGTCTCAGTGGAAGGGTGGCTGTCAAGAAGCCATCCTTAAGGAAGGGAAGCAGGGAGAAAAGGCTGAGGTATGCCAAATTACACAAGAACTGGACTGAAAATCAGTGGCAGCAGGTCTTATAAATCCAAATTTGAAATTTAAACATTATTGAAGCAGTGTGGGATCATTTTGACAGAGAATGGAACAAAAAGCAGCCAACATCCAAAGAGCTTGGCAATGTCCTTCAAGACGTTCTGTATTTGCTTTATATACTGAATTTCCATGTATGTTTGTGTATGTTTCAATAAACTGCTGCACCCTTATTTCCCATTTTCCTAGCAAAATATAAAGAAATGGGAGGTGGCTCAGGACTTTTGCACAACACTATATGTCATCACTTTCTTTATATTTTAGCAGTTTTAAACCACCAGTTATTATTCTACAGATTTGCTGCAGAATGGATTTAGCACACCGTTTGTAACAGAGTAGTCCACTAACAGCGCGGTGAAGTTCACCTCTTTGGACAGAACCTGAACTGCATGCTGTTTGCTTGCCAACATTATTACAACCTAAATTGGGTTCAGATATTGCTAGTCAGCACACCAGATGTCGAATTCAATAAAAAAACACTCCTCATGACACCTGACAGTATGGCACAACTAAAAAGTGAAGCCAATATTCAAATGAAAGTGAACTCACTACACCCTGTTCACAGATGTGCATTTACATTGTTTGATAACTGCCAATTCATTGCTTATTCAGTTTTTAATTATTGTCTGCAACTGCCAAGCTTTCCTATTTTTTTTTTTTTTTGACTGTTGCATTTATCCTTCATAAGGCTGAAAGAGCACTACTAAGGCAGTGTGAACTATTCTAACTGCATTGTTGACAAAACGTCATTTAAAATGTGAGTTTGGTCATTCCTACCCAAATGTGGCCTACCGCAGGTCTAATCTGGTCCACTGGATGGCTTTGCAAAGTGTGATATTTGCAAAGAACTGAGTCAGGTTTTAAAATTTTCAGTAGAATTCACTGCATTTAGGTGCAGTGATGCTAAAAAAATATATGTATAGAGTGTTAACTGTTTCTTAATATCATCACTTTTTTCTTTCAGTTAACTGTTTTCATTTAGTTACAAAGCTGTAGGTGAAGGGTTTGTGAAGAGTATGACTGATACAAGATTTTTAAGACCGATATTAATATAAGTTAAAAAATTTATTATATTAAAAATCTGAAATTCTATATATCCGCCAATACTTTTTTCTTTCCGACATATGAAACATAAACAGATCTCCCAACGTGTTATGCGTAGGTATTTATTTACTCCTTACACACTTCACACTTTGCTTGATACTGCTCGGATCAGCTGGTTGTCGTGTCTGTGGCTTCTACCAGGGAAGTTGTAAAGTGCCCTCTGGTGGACAAACTATGCCATGTCAACACTCAAGATTGTTAGAAGGTTGTTTTTCTCATTTTCTCTTTACCTTTAAACTTTATAAATGCTGATACCAATAGATTGACAAACTATTGGTATCAATAACATCGGCTGATATTATTGTTCACCGATAAATCAGTCTGGCTCTAGTTTTATGCCTTTGAAAGTGTGATCTGTAAATTGCAACAGCAAACTGAATGTAGAGAAATTAGATGTATTACTGAAATTGCATTTCTTTTTATATGGCGTCTCATGTACTTGTACATCTTTAAATTAAAATAAAGGGAACCGTTCAGAGGTGGTTTTTTTTTTTTTTTTAGAGGCAGTTATGGAGTGGTTTTATTTATCCAGCTTTACTTGTGTTGATACCCCTTCATTTGAAAGACCCCAAGACAAACTGTCAGAAATACATATGGTGTAACATTGGCTCATCAGTCTGGCATGGCTCAATATTTATGCAGTGTAAGGTTAGAACATCACTACTGATGCAACATGAACTACTTGAGCAACCATACAAAGAGATATTTCAGTCTTTCATAGTTTCTGACAACTAGAGTGCAGAAATAAGTCAGAGGAAACATCAAGAACTGCTCAGCTACAAATCCAGCTACATACAGTAAGCATCCCATCGAATACTTGCTGTTTTTAAAAATTTGATCATTCTCTTTAGTTCTGAATTGATCCACACGCTCAGAAAGTATCTTAAGCTGATATATGCTCTATGATTGCCTTATCAATCTTTAAATACAAGAAAAAGAAAAGCTTCTGCTGCTAGAGCCAGACAGGAAAATGGCACGTTATTGGCATATCAGTAACAAGTCTTCCAGAGGCAATGCTTGCATCAGAATTTTCGTCCATAAATTATTGGCACCCCCCCCCCCCCCCCCCCCCCCCCCCCCCAAAAAAAAAAAAACATTTTCAGTGTGTGTTTCTTATGTAATATAAAATGCTAAACTTTTAATTTTACAATTATAAATGAGTCAGTCAATAAAATATTTTCTTCCCCCTGAGCTGCAGCGAATCTCTATTGATTAAAATCAGCAATAAGAAGTTCTGATTAAAAGCCAGACTCCATAAAAGTCTTTCTGGTCTAATTATTATGGAAGGCAAAATGGTTCTGCTGATCTTTAAACATGTCATTGTGAGCTTATTAATTACCGTTAGTACTCAACATCTTCTTGTTCTTTTGTACATGTCAGGCGGTCTGCAGAATGATTTTTGTTTTCCACAGATATTGTTTAATTGGTCTGCTAACGTGATAATCTAAAAACTGAACTTCAAACAAGACCTTTCTCTAGAGAATAACAGCAGCACTGGAACACAGCATCTGTTCATGTTCAGGTAACAAAGCCCTCGAGTGGTTACAGGAATTATGATGGCAGCAAAGTTGAAAATCAGCACTGTCGCATGCACTAGAGTTTCACCAGAATGCTGGCTTCATTAACTCTCCTTTCCTCCTCAACTGCTGGCTTCAAGGAACTTGCTTAATTATATTAAGAAGAAATAAGAAGAATAGGAATCATAAGGTATTGGTACTTGGTGAGCTCTCTTTTATATACTACATTATAAACATTCAGTCTCGTGAGAGGGCACTTGCTTGAGGCACAATAGTCACTATAATCACAACCTACATACCTGACATCTACCCATGAGCAAACCCCATTTTATGCCGGCATCCACCCACACACGTGAGGCTGCAACAAACACATGCACAGCAGTCATTGGCCATGCACTAGGACATACATCACGACCACCGTGCGGACTTCAAAGATCAAATTACACCTCCCGGTATGAGATGCATTGATAACCTCAACTTCAGTAGGAATCCAATCAAAATCTAAATTGTGCCCCACTAAAACAGCCCCCTTGATTAGTTCTCCAATAAAATCCATTTCCTGCTCTTGTGCCTATTTTAGGCAGTTTATTTCCCCTGTGGTATCAAGCAATAGGCCCTACCAGGACTTCCATCTCAGAATGCCTCGTGCGATGTCTGTCTGGAGTGCTTTACAGGCGCTTGATGCTTCTGTCCACCTTTGCACCATTTCCAATGATTATACGAGCCATGCTGTTAGCTTTTCCAATACTCACCTCTGGCTTTCAGAAAATTGTGGCTCTTTTATTTTATTTTTTTATTTATTTTTCTCACAGTTGTAGCACAATCTTGAAGTGAGGTAGACAGAAATGGTGCAGATGTAATACAGATCCATCTATTCCCTGTGGTTCTTTATTTACAAAAACAATGCCATGATTCACTCACCTACAAAAAAATCTTATTTCATTACATGTGGTTTTATATTTCTTATATATAAAATAGTAAACAGATTTCCTGTTCTTTATGATCATTATTGCATTTTTTATGTAATTTCATACAGATTTGTGATGGAAATTCTTTTCAGTGTTTCTTGCACTTACCTCTTTTTATGTTTTTATTATGTTTATATTATTATACTGTATCTGCTCCCTGGAGTGGTCTATTTGTTGTTTCTCTTTATTCCCAAGAACAAATGATAACTTTACAAATTGACCTTACAACTGATGCTTCAGTCATTTGCACAACAGAAAACTGACTGAAGCCACTATTTGTAGTGTTGATGCTTCACTAACCTTTAAACTACTTTTGTTTGATTCAGGTGGCCTTGTGGATTGACATATAAACTGCTACAGCTGTGAAAACAGTTGTATAATTACCTTAGTGAGAGAAGCACACAGCTTATGCACAAGCTTAGAATATTTAATAAAAAAAAAAAAAAAAACGGGCTGTAGGTGTTTAATTTAAGTGGGCACTTAAGGCTAATTCATGGCTGCTGCATTCATGTAAATTAATTTATCTACCCAGGTCTGCAAAGGTCTGTATAAAAAACCCTTCATGCACTCTTTGAGACTGTGTGGATTGTCATGCTAAAGACACTCTGACTGTGAACCTGCTAGAAAAATAAACTTCTACTTTTGATTCTTAAACTCTTTGGTTGCACAATACTGTACATTGTTGAACTGAAAATGTAGCAAGAATATAGCGTATACAGTATATCCAGTCTATAAACAAACAGGAATGCCACTGAAATCCACTTTTTGTTAATAAAGTGAAGCTGCTTTATTAATTAAAAAATGATAAAAACCATGAAAGAAGTCAACTTTCAAGTCATTTATGATAATTTTACTATGCAGTCATGTGGAAAAAAAAATTTCACACCACTAAATGTACATTCATTGCTTCCATAGCAGCTAAGAGAAACTAGCAGTCATGTGCTGCTAATCAAATGCACTTCATTAGTTGATCATTTGCGAGTGTGACCACCTCTATAAAAGCAGAAGTTTTGGCAGTTTGGCTGTTCTGAAGCATTCAGGTGTGTATAACATGATGTCACAGTCTTTCCAGGTGTGGCCATCCAAGCAAATTCACCCAAAGGTCAGACCATGCAATGCTCAAAAAAACCCAAGAGCTACACCTCAAACTCAGTAAGCACGTTAAATGTCAAAGTTCATGACAGCACAGCTAAAAAAAAGTCAAGCATGGTTGTGGAGGGTTGGATTGCAGTCATTTCAATCCAAAAATATTGCTTATTAATTAATCCTGAGGTAATGCGGCTTCAATAACCTAGTTGAGATATCCCTAACTAATCCGAAAACATAGATATATGTGATACAATTTAATTGTGCACAAATTTTTAAACATATACACGTTTTTTTTTTTTCTGAAACATATGAGTTATTAAAGTTCAGAGATTTATAAAATACCTAAAATGGGTTCATTTATTCTTGATGCAAATAGTTGTCACATGCACATTTAAAATGGGTTCTTTCTCAAACAGAAGACAAACGCGTGAATAATAGTAAACATGAAAAGTCAACTACAGGCAAAGAAATACAGAATGCCTGCCGGGCAGCCTTCCAATGTCACCTTGTTACCAATTTTTGTGTTTCCTTCACATAAATCAAAACACTTTCACAATAAATTAATCCAGAAGAGGCACAAATTGTTGAATAAAAACGTACCAGAGTACAGGAAATAAAGTACTTGAGGGTTTATATTTCCAGGAAGAGGACATTCAGACCCTGCATTGTTTATTCCCTGGATGTGCAAATGAAATTTGCACCCGTTTCTTCCAGTTGTGTTTTGTTTGTGTGTTTAAAGGTTTCCAATAATCATGAACACTTCACAAGTGTGCCAGTCGACAGTATAACAGCATGACTTAGAACTATTTGAACTGATTTCAGTTTGAAGGTCTTTGAGAGGTCAGTGATAAAACTTGTATAAATAAACTTCATTTGCTTTCATCTCCGACTGACCCTAGTCTGTGTAAAGGGTTAAATGCCACTAATCCCCTGTTTTCTGTTGAGGAGTGATATATCATTGGACTTGACAAAAGGTGATTTGTTTATTTATAGATCTGTCCATTTGGATGTACATCCCTCTGCATGGTCTAGATTCAATCTCTCTCTCTGTCTTGTGGAAGTGTGTAACAACTTGACACGTTGATGTGTGGACGTAATTGCATGTCACACATATAAAGTTCTCTAAAATGGAAATTGACCATCCTGGGATGTTTTACAGCAGAATTACCTAATTTACTGTATTGACATTATTGACCCCTTTGTAGGCTGGAGAAGGGCTTCTGGTGACCTCAGCCAGTAAACACTTTGGGCCAGATCAATATGACAAAGTCAGAGTTCACTTGGCTTCCCCAGCCAGGTTGATTGCAAAATGAACTCCATTAAAAGTTTCCAGGCCCTAAAAGTCAAACATCATTTGGCTCAGATGTTGGTAAGCATCTGCAGGAAAACCCAGAGACACACTGGTGGTAATGGAGTTTGTTTTGGTGGCTTTAATTGCAGGTGCACCCGTGCCAATATCTTGAAGAGGTCTCTCAGGGGAGAATTTGTTAAAGGGAGCAACTGTTTGAGATTAAAGTCAAAAGACGAGACTTCACTAAGCCCTGTCCAAATAACGGATTTCTGGCCCAGTGACATCGGCTTCTCCATTGGCAGCTGTCCTTTTACATCTCTGGCTGTGTTGCTGCAGCCGAGTACAGATCTCTGAACTAGTTACTTCTTTGCAACTCTGTGTTTTGCTTGTCATAGTCATCACTCTTACAAAGGATTTTTTGGGTGACACCTCTTTATGTGGGGACACCTGCCATAGTCATTACTCTAATTGTCCGTTTTGTCTCCTGAATGGAGGGCATACAGAATGAAATTAGGCACTCGAGTTGCCACCACTGTGCTGATTCAATTCAGTAGTCAGACTTGGGAGGTCTACAGTAATTGCATTCACAAATCGGGCACCCCCGCCCCACATCCGCCACCCCATCGCCTCTTAATGAAGGCAACATTTCTGGAGCTATTGCCCTCTCTTGCCACTCTGTGTATTCTTTCCCTTTTCCTTCAACAGCCACAGTTCCACATTCTCCTCATCAATCAGTCTACCCACTTCCATCTCTTTCCCTCTTTTTCTTCTCCAGCTACTGTGTCATGCCTTCATCCCTGCTTCTGCAGCCAAAGCTCACTTTTCCCTCTATTTACAAAGATAAAGCCACAATAGCTCTCTTTGTCCTACTGATGGCCACTCAGCCGTGGCAGCCCAGTCAACAGATAAATATTTCTTTTCTCCATTTTCCTTTATCACTTGCTGGGTTCAATTAGCCCAAGTTACAATTGTTTAATGGATGTCCTCCGTGACCTTTGCTCTGCTCGCCTGCTTTCAGGGGTTTTGACTAACTTTGTCTGAAAGGTTTGCTTTGCACTGTCTATTTGTCTCTGTGTGGGGTGAGCTGGTGGGACTGGGATGAGGGGTGTTGTGACATGTTTTGTTTGCTGACTGATAATGGCTGTATAATGCTAGTAGATAAAGGTTTACAATGGGGATGGAACTGGAGTTGGGATGGGAAGAGGCAAGGACTACACTACCCCCTCCCCTGAGCTGTCCAAATCTGTGACATGTGGGCCGACACTCAGTCCCTCTCTTCATTTCTCTCTCTGTCTCCTCTCTCCCTGCTTTCCTCCCCCTCTTTCTATAGATAGATATTTTTATTCCTTGGCATCTCAGTGTAGATAGGCCATTGGGCTCCTGTCTGCTGGGGCAGCTTGCTGGGGGTTGGAAAGGGATGAAGGATAACTAGATTCAATCGGGCGTTGCAAATCAACTTTTCCACCAGCATCCTGGGAAGACCTGATAATACAGGTTTCTAATATCTGACCTGTCTGGCAGAAAAAGAGTGACTGAGAGGAGGGGAGAAAGAGGAAGGGATAGGAGGAGAAAAAAAGATGAGAGCAGTGGAGGCAAGAGAGAGCAATGAACACATTGATTTGATACGGCTAATAGTTCTGCAGTTGATAAGCACACGGGCGCCAGTCACGAAAATGAAAGGCTAGCAACTGAAGGAAATAAATTGGGTCTAGCTTTTTTTTTTTTTTGTCTCAGTTAAGACAAAAAGAGTTTGGACATGTATCAGAGAGGTTCACAACACAAGACATCAGCAAGGTTTCCTATTGGTGTCTCTGCACCTGTCAGCCTTCATCCATTCTGGGTTTTGTTTTTAACCATATTCAAATTGAAATCCCATTCAGGGCTGCTAATGTGAGTCTGAGCTGCTGCTGTTGGTTTGGCAGCACTGTATGTGTGTGAGGGACACAATTTCTATGACTTAAAGGTAATGAAATATGAAGCAATTTGAGCCCAGTCTCAGTCTCAGCTCATTACGTATGGATGCGAATTCCATGCGTTTTGGTTATTTTTGTTTGGTAATTTTAGCGCTGTGACAGTGATGGAGTCAAATTGTCTCATATTCTTAAATATAATAAGTATATGCACTTTAGGTATGTTATTTATCTGTCACATTTATTCCCATGTACCATTGTTGTCAGAAGTTTACATACACTTATATACATCCAAAATTTTGGATTTTCTCTAATCCACACAGGGTGAAAAGTATACATGCAGGCTCAAACACATACATACACTCACTTAAGTCTTTTAATAAGAGGTGCTGAAGGTTCTACAATGTATTTTAACTTGACAAAGCCAAGGCCTGTTAACCTTTTGTTAGTGATTGACAGCAGTGGGAAGTTTCTCTTTGCCAGCGTAACAATAATTTGTTTGACACTCATTGGATTAATTAATACTCAGAACAATGGGAAAGTCCAATGAGATCTCAGAAGGAGAAGTGTAGATTTACACAAGTTGGGAAGGTCTCTTTCTATTTCTGAATAACCACAGATTCCAAAAATGATCAGTTCAAACATTTGTAAATAAGCTGGCCACAGACCCAAAGAGGTATGTTTGGAGGAGTAAAGGTGAGGCTTTCCAACCTAAGAACACTGTACCACTGTCAAACTTGGTGGTGGTAGCATCAAGCTCTGGGGCTGCCAGGGGTACTGGTATATTGCACAAAGTAAATGGAATAATGAAGAAGGAGGACTACCTCCAAATTCTTCAACTTCACCCCAGATCAACAGCTCGATGGTTGAACCTTGGACATAGACGGGTGTTCCAACGGGACAATGATCCCAAAAACACATCGAAAGGAGTTTTGGAATGAATAAAGCAGGCTAACATTAAGCTGCTGGAGTGGCCTTCCTAAAGCCCTGACCTCAACCCTATTGAAAAATTAAAACCTGGGTCTCTGCCAGGAAACTAACCAATTTAAGTGAAGTCTACCAATTCTACAAAAAAGAGTGGTCAGAATCGTACCAGAAGCTTGTTGATGGCTACCAAAAGCATCTGGTTGAGGTGCAACTTGCTAAGGGGCACTTAACCAAATATTAATGGGGTGTACGTACTGTATATATTTGAACCTGTATGTATACTGTTGAAGCTCTATGCATTAGAGAAAAATCCAAAATAAATTCAAACTGAAGTCATTAAAGATGTGTGTTGCACAATCATTCCACCTTGGAAAAAGAAGACTTCAAAAAATCCTTAAAAGACCCAAATTACCATGACATTCATGCCCAAGATAAGTGGATGTAAACTTCTGACCATAACGGTATGTTTGGAATTTCAAGACTGTACTTCCAAGAAGAGTGAAAGCATTAGTTGTTGCACTAGACTCTTAACTCTTATCCACTGGCCCAGAAGATATACAATATATTTATAGTCAAGTGACAAAATAGTTTAGCTGGCAGAGTTTTTACCATACAAGTGTTTAAAACCCCATTAGACAAACTCAGAATCTGTTTGACCCTTGTTTCTGCCCATAAATTTGCCATTTTACAAATTGTATTTTTGGCATAATGTTTACTGCAAGTTGTAACCAAACAGATGTGACTATCCTTGAAATGACTGTGGAAAAAACCCCAAAAAGCTAACAAATACAAAATGGATCCGGCAGGCAGGAAGTCAGGGCAGAGCCCCTTGTGTCTGTCCAGTCTGCACTTAGTGTGACAGTGCAGACACTGCCACTCTGACCTTTCCTGATGCTACCAACTAAGACAGAGCCAATGCAAGCACTAACAAGACACTGACATGTCTTGACAGTCAGGTGTGGCACGCAATTATTCTGGCGAAGAAAGCTGCTTGTCGGTATGTGTTGGTGAGTATATGTGTGCTTGTGAATCCATGGACACAAACACACATACAATTATGTGGACATGAGTGTATGTGTGATGATGATTGCTTGCATCATCATCTCCTGCAATTCCCCATTAAAAAACAAAAACAAAAAACAAACAGAAAAAAACTGTGTTCCTTTTTGATGTGTCTAAATGTTGGTAAAATTTGGTATAATTTTCAGATTCAAACATTGGTGAGTTTCGACTTCTGCCATGCTGATTTTTTTGAACCAGATGTTACCGTATACTGCATAAAATAAAGGGTGGAGTGCTAAGTTATCAGCTAATGTGGACCAAAATCTCTGAGCAATGTTTCCAGCATCTTGTTAAATCAAGACCACCAAGAATTGTTGAAGACAACAAGGGGTCCAACCATCAAGGTACACCTTGTCTGGTGATTGTATATATAAATATACAAATAAATATACGTAATGAGTGGACTGCATGTTGATTCTCAAGATTAACAGGATGATAATGGGGAGGGCTGGTTTGTATCCTCATAGCATGATGTCACTAATTGTTTACAGAGTCTGTGGAAATCATGTTTGTTGTGCTGTGCTTGATATTAGCCATAGGACTTTTGTCAGTAATTATCTCATAGATAGATAATTAGATTTGTCTTCATCTAATTAACATTCATTAATTAGCTGGATATGGCAGTCATTCATGGTAGTAGTGTTTTTCTTCTGGAAAATTTCCAATGAGGTAACTTTGACAAATTCATTAAAAACATTAAAGGCAGATGATGCAAGCGTATGGCATTTTTAAGTGGGTCCTCAAAATATTCAAGACAGTAACAGTAATACCCAACTAAATACTGCAAATGGTACATTTGCTTGCCTTAATTTTAATAGAAAAATGTATATAAGGAAAAAATAACCCAACAACAAGAGAGATGACATAGATACACTGGACACGGGCTGTGTATTGCACTGCCTCATCTTATCAGGTCACTGCTCCCTCAAATTCAACTCTGGCTACAAGTTGCACATAGTTATTACATCAAAGCAAATGCATCGAGTATTACAATAATCCACGGAGGGCGAGACGGGAATCAAACATGGAGGAAACGCCAATGGGGAAGTGGGGTCAAGACCTTACTCTGTTGCCTGGATAATAAAAAAAGGATTTGTGCTCAGAACAAAGTAGGAGAGGTGGAGGACTTCAGAGAGACAACATCTGAACAACATACAACAGTCAGTCAGCTTTAGAGGAATAAAACACAGAGGAACAATAAATGATTTTAAGGCAGTAAAATAGCAGTGTTGAGTCACTGTGGAGCCCTGTAAACATGCTCGATGTCCATCACTATTGGATAAGTATCGATGTGAGTTTTATCACTTTGATGGAATTAAAATCAAATGCAAAATAATCATTCTCTTAAGCTGGTCTCATATGCTTTGATCTCTAACTCTTTGTGAATTAAGGACAGTTTTGCTTAACATCAGATACTTCAATCAAATAGTTAGACTTTGGTGGGAATGTGTAACAACTTCCAAGGGCATAAATCAAAGGAATAAGAGGGAGTTGCTATTCCTTTGTTGCAAAGGCCACTTGGCTCAGATACATCAGTGGCTGAGCTTACTGCAATGCTTTAGAGGTCTCAGTGCTAGGCGCTGTTATTGATCTGTCTGAGTAAAGTTTCTACAGAGTGATTCCATGTATAAAGCAGCTATGCATTTTTAAAGGTGGCATATAACATTTATCTATCCCAAAAACCCTGATTATAGCAATTCAACACCTGACAAATTGTAGTTTTCTTGAGGTCATCTGGCTTTTTAATTTTGTCAGATGTCCAGCTCTTGATGGTCTTAATGTTGTAATCAGGCTTTGTGACTGATGGAAATTTTAGATTGTGAAATGGGAACGTAGTGCAGGACTGACGGGAAACACAGGTCACTCAGTGAATTGTTATTTCAAATAAAGCCAAACAAGCTCTTAACATTCCTCCCTATCCTCTCTCTATAAGTGCAGTATACTCTTAACAGTGATCCATTGTGGTGCCTATGACAAGAAAATAATGTATTTCTACCAGAGTCTATCAGAGAAATGACTTTGGCGGTAGAGGGAAGAGGCTCTAGATCAATATGTTGCAAGCAGCTGTGAGTGTTTTTGAAACTGAATTTCCACCTTCCTTTGAGTTGTTTTGACCTTGATCTCCACGAAGATAGGTCTCTGCTGCTCCCCGGTTTTCACCACTCAGTGATTATCCTGTACAGCATGAAAGATAACCTGCGTGGTGAGCTCCACTTTTCCCGGCCCCCCTCTCGGCAGCCCTCGCTATTATCTTGCCAATCCAAAAACAGAACAAAAGATGTCACCATGCAGCTATTGCACACCTTCATCCTCTGCACACCCCTCATTATGATTATTTCCTTGATGTCTAACTGTTCCTGGTAATAATTGAATTTAAATGAAGAAAAGGCAAAGGAGGATGTTCTTTTTGTGCTATGTTAACATGCTGTCATTAACAGTGTTGGTAGTTTTAATGGGCCAGGTCTGAAACCATTAAGACTGCAGAAAAGGGTAGGAAAGACTTGAAACAATGCGAGAAAGATTGCAAAATTGGGCCATAATTAGTTTGCTGCAGATTTCTCAGCTTTTTTTAGCCCCTGAAAGACGGCGGGGCTCCTCAAATCTGTCACATGGCGTAGGTGACTGGTACATTCATATTGTATTTTCAGTTAGTTTACAATGACATGCAGGGCCACCACTCGGACCAAAGGAAATGAACATGAATGTATAATGGGATTTCTGCCAAAACAAACATCCAGCATTGTCCCCAGGTGATTGCTCAAAGAGAGGTGCTTGGTGAGGCATCAACAGACAGAAACACATGTTGTGACAGTTCACACAGAGTGGTTCGATGCATGCAAAAATCAAATGATATGCCACAGCCAGGGTGCCCTCCAATGAAAACAAAATCAGGGCATTAGCATGTTTCAGCTGTGCCTCAATCAGTGTTTTCTTTGGTCTTTGGTTTTTCATGTCCTTCAGAGAGATTGGAGACAGACAGAGCAAAAAAGAAAAAAAAGGAAAAAAAAAAAAGCAACATCCCTGTGGATATGAGATGATTTTTTTGTCTTAAAGAATTTGCTCCTCACTCTACTCTCTTCTTTTAATCTGACTGCTTAGTCAAGCAAACGGAAACGTCTGCAGTTCCATATGGTCATGCTGTGCCAAGACATATGAAAAAGTACATTAGTCTGATGTGTTTTGATAGATGCCTGCCTCAAGACTGATGGACATTCAGGTGGTACACCTATTTGGCTGAATATTTCTACACACAGAAATGAAAACCCCTCGACTTTTTTAACATCCACCACTTTGAGATCAAAACAGGTCACTCACAAGAGTCATGCAGATGTGAGAAGTCTTTTTCTGCATCCTGTGACTCTTCACTCCTAATCTGCCTCTGATTGGCTCTGCCCATTATATTCTTAACCTAACCAGCTCATTACTGATGAATGCATTGAGTAGGTGGACCTTTGTGAAATTAAAAATAAATAAAAAAATAAATTAATTACTACCTTTTAACAGGAAGAAACCTCCGGCAGAACCAGGCTCAGGGAGGGGCAGCCTAATCTTAAAAAACAGAGAGGGTGTCTGTCTCCAGAAGAGGGGCCTGAAAGCTGAAGGCTCTGCCTCCCATTCTACTATTAAGTATCCTAGGACCCATAAGTAAGCCAGCAGTTGTCTTCCAACACACCACACATATACAAGTATATAATATAAACTGTTGTCAGGAAGAGACCTCTCACCAAGAAGAGAGTTCCTCCTTCCCACCCACATGTTCTTGTTCAGAGTTGTGTGACTGTTGGGGTTTTCTCTCTATTATTGTAGGGACTTGTACCGTACAATATAAATTGCCCTGAGTGGGCTGTTGTTATGAAATGGTGCAATACAAATAAAATTGAATTGAAAAATTGAATATATACTGTATATATAAGCAATAAACTCACAAACAGGTTTTAAAAATAGATGCCTGGAGAGTAAGTTCACTCATACCAAATACTGAAATTTGTCTTTTGTATGTGCATAATTTCTAGAAAGAAATTGGGCAAGTTATTTGAGTAATATCGACAGTATCTCTTCTGTCAATAGTGCAGCAGGGATGGTGCCTGGAAACCAAAATGCATCACATTTTCATTATGACTGGAGCAATGTGGCACATAGTAAGGTGCACTCTTGGTGCACCCCATTTATTCTGAATGAAGAGGTGGCTGCTGCAGTTCAATGACCTCTTATCTAATGGTGTGCTGCTGTCATTGGAGCCATCAGAGTGAACGGATTAAGCCTGGCTTATATCGATATAAGTTCTGAATGGACCACACACACACACACACACACACACACACACACACACATACACACACACACACACACAAAATAGTGTGTCCTTCTGAAAAACATTAGAAAGGAATATTAGGTCAGAGCTTCTGGGTAGGAAGATATGTTTTCATCTTATGAGCAGATGAGCAAAAAAGTAAAGTCAATAGAATTCTCTCAACTCAATATTAAACAAATCAGCTTCAGCTGCTGGTCTGTTGGGTGTCAATAGTGCAATCACATCATATTAAATGTGCGCCACTGAGCATTTACATCATATGTTGGTAAGAAATGAAATAGCGCCCACTTTGCTGTACTGGGGGAGATGTCAGAGAACACATTTAATATCATATGCAAGGTTGCAAGTAACTGTTATTTTTCTGCAACTGGAGACATGCATAAACATTCAGCTGATAGCAGTGTTAATGCATGCATATCTTCACAGTGACTGTTTTGTCAATATAGATGTTACCATGCGTGGATTCTATTGACTTTTCCTTAGAGTTTCTGACCTAAACGCCCTGTTTTTCTTTATTTTCAGTAAACGTGAAAACATGCTCCGCAATATCCTCATATCAGGGTTTTTTTCTTGAGCCTTAGGGGAATTTGTTGTGCCAGCTCAGTCCATCTGACAATTAGATCTGATGACCTTCAGAAAGTGTGCTTCTCAAGCTCAATGTAGCACATGTGCATCACTCCAGCAGCATATCAAACATTTATGTGCCCTGAAATCCTGAAACGCTTTGAAAGCAGGTACTCCAGTGATGAAAAAACATTAAAGCTGCTTTAATGTTTTGCAACTGCCATGGTGTAATTTTACAAATAGTCTAATAATACACACTGCATAATGCCATCTGAAGAAGCATGGCTCCTTGTTGATCTCTGCTTCAGTATGAGTGGTCTTACTTGAGTCCACTCATGCTAATCAGACCAGCCTTTGACCCTACCTCCTTCAATGTTTGCTGATGCAGAATTTAATCAGATAGCACCAAATTACTTCTGCAACATCCATAATGCATTGTTATGTCTTTACACGTTTAGTTCAAGATTAAGCACATGTATATAAGAAAAAGAGAATGCTCTTCCTGCTAATTTCAACTGCATTCCCATCCATCAGGTGGCAATATTTTGCGAGACTGGAGTGTTATTTGAAGGTGAAAAAATATCACAATTTGTGTAACTATGTGATTTTTTGCATATTAACTTGTTACAGCTGCTTTATAATAGCACTGCGCTGCAGTGTGTGCTCGTAGAGATTAAGTCATTTTCGATTTTGGTTAATAGATAATGGGTTGGCCTTCAAGCATACTATTTCATGTTTCAAAATTGAAATAGTATGTTATAAATAGTATAAAAGTATACACTATGTGCACAATGACCTAGAACACAAATTAATATTTAGGTGCTTAAATTGATACCTTAGGCCAAAGTCATTTAACACAATTTTTTTTTTTTAACAGTTGAAAATATTGAACCCCCCCCCCTAGCAGAGATTGCCTCGCTCTGGGCTGTAAAAGGCACCAAATTCTTTCTTACAGATGTGTCACAAAGAGAGTAACTGGGCATCGACCTTGCAGCAAAAGTAAAAAAGAACAGAATGTGGTCGTAGTCAGTCGCAGATACTATCATTATGAATTTCAGGTGTGAAATGCTTTTTAAAAGTAGGATCTATTGTATATTGAGTGTTTAAAATGCTAATTATAAATTTGTAATTCAGATTTCACTGCATTGCACTCACACCACGGGTCATGTTGTCTGTAGTTAAGTTGTATTCCTCACATCAGAACTGCTTATGTACTTGCCAGTTCATCACCCCCCCCCCCCCCCCCCCCCCCCCAATTTAAATGATACCAAACTCAAATAGAGACATATTGACTAAGACAGAGCCTTATGGTGTCATAACTGATAACTCAGCATCTTGATTTACCATCCATAATTCACTCCAGCAAGGCACTTACTGTCTTAGAATAAATTGGAATATTTAAGCAAACAGATATATGCCTTGTGGCATTTAAATAAGTAATACACTTTCCTCCCAAGTGTTCTCATTTCTGAAAAAGAGTGCAATCCACTACATGTATACAAGTTTGATGCAGTGCTCACCAGAATGAGTGTTTTATTTTTCATGCTTTTGCCATCCATTAGCTGTGTTTTTGAACCTGGTTGACACACTTTGAAATGCAGTTATTCCAAATGTTAAGTCAAATTGAACATTCATTTGCCATGCTGAGATATGGTATGCAATGATGCATATGGATGCAGTGCATCACAGGCTTGGCGTTTCTCTATGAAGAGCAAGTTCTTTCATGGTTAGATGCTGAGAGTATGCAGTTGTGACAGCTAAGCATATGATAGTGTCATGTAAGTCTGAAAAGCCTCTCTGAGTATAGTACACTTTCTGAGAATGTAATTTCTTTATCATATTTAAACAGCGCCAGTTATATCAGCTGAAATGGTAGGAATTGCTTAATTCAATTTCTCAGTTCAGTTCTTTCATTATTTTCAGCCTTGACTTTTGCATAATCGTCTGTAATTTTAAGCAGCGTTAATGTAGGTGACTCCACAACATGCTCCATTCACCAGAACTCTGCCTCGGACCGGGTGGGGGCTTCCACTTCTTCCTAGCTCTTAAGTCACTCTCCTGCTTCAACCCGTGAGTTACTCATTGAGTAAGCTCCTGCCTCGCTTTTTCAAATGCTAATGAAAAGCAGTGCTGAAAGCCTCAAATTGGGCCATGCAATTCAGCCTGTGGTGTTTGGTGAGGCCCTGCTCGTGTTGGAGACCATAGTTTTTTCCCCTGCCACCTCCCCCCCAAGGCCCCGCCGCCCCGCCCCTACCCCTCATCTTTTGTGTGCTTCAGTAATAGGCACAGATGTTCCTCATGCCTCACACAGGGCCACTTTCACCCTAATCGCCACCTTGTATGTGGACGGTTTGCACCTGCCTCAGCAGCCCTCTTCTTATTCCTCTCGCTCTCTCTCTCTCCAATTCTCTTCCTCTCAGCCCCCCCCCCCCCTTTCTCGCTCTCTTTCTGTGTCTCATTTTTTTCTGTCCATCACTCTCCCAACCACAGCGACATGGCCTTCTCTGATGCCCCTGAAATTTTTGACGCTCCTTCTAGGGCGCCTGATTGTTTAAACATTGAATTATGGAGATGGAGAAAGGGAAGACAGGAACTGGATGAATAGAAGGTGTAAAAAAAAGCCATTACAATTTTTTTTTGGTGGTGGTGGTGGTGGTGGTGGGGGTTGAGAATGGGTTAAAAAAAGGAGATGGGCGAGCCTCCCTTCACTCCAGCTGGAGAGAATTTGGAACATAATACCCTTGTAGCAGCTCAGCCAAACCTCAATGCTGATGGTGCATTTAGACTGCCTCCCTCCATTGGACTAGTGGATTGGGGTGCACGGGGAGGGGGGTGAGGGGGTAGCCAGGCTTAAAAATTGGACCAGTGCAGTTTGCTTCATTGCTCCTGTGGTGGAGTGTGATTTACTGTCATCTTCAAATAGTACTTTCAAACCGAGTGTGGAAATGTGTCAAAATCTTGTCTCTGTAGGGACCTCGGGGGGAGAAAAAAAAAATCACATTCCTCTTACTGATGTTTTTTCCAGCAAAATAAATTTGATAAGTATCTTAATCACCTTGAAATGAGACCACGGCAGGTGCCGGTGAAGTCTAATGGCACATTTACTACGAGTTATGTGAGAATTTCAAGTGTGGAAAAGACCTTTTGTGGTAACATTTAATGAATAGCAGCAAGAAACACCATATTACTCCAGAAGATCACATTACAGCACATTTCCTTACATTTTCTTCTCACTTTCTCTCTGTCTTATTCCCGCTCTTTGTGACAGGCATCACAGTCATTTTGATATACTTTTCCAAGGCTTCACTTTTCAAAAGTGTGGGCTCATTTTCACAGTAGATGCAATACAGTATGTGTGCTACACAGAAAAAAAAAAATGTTGTTATCCTACAGAAAGAACACGACTTTCTCCAGTTTGGTAGATCAGAGCAATAATGAACAGAAAAAAGAACTGCAGTAAAGGATTAAATCAGTGTATTCTCTTTGTTGGATTGCTTTAGTGAGTAAAGGCTTGTATAATGTAACACTCTTAGGGAAAGTGAGGCTTTTAGTCAGAGACCAAACAATTGATCATTATTGTGCATGGCGCTATAGCAGAACCAGTATTAAACATATATTCATCTATTGCAGTATTCATCGTGTTCTAAGCTGAGGCAATGATTGCTTTGAAAGGAAGACTGGAGAAAGAGTGAGTGTGTTTCTTTTTTTTTTTGCATCACACATTTTTGGTGACGTATTTTGACAGTTTTATGGCTTAGCAGAGACCTCTTTATTGCTTATCTTCGCTGAGTGCATCATACCGTAATCATAACTTAACCATGACCTTGGCCAAGCTTGGGCTTGGAAAAAGGAGGCGGTAACATTGCTTATGATGCAACACTAGACGAGATAAGAGCTCACGGAGGTCACTGATTTTTGCTTTGCTTTTTTTTTTTTTTTTTTTTTTATCTTCTCCTCTCTCTCATCTAAATCCCAAAACAAATACAAATACAAGGAAACATTAACTCGCTCAGTTTCATCTGAGCATTGAGATCAGTGTTTATGGCCATAGTTGTTCTATATAAGAAGGATGCTGCAGTCTTAAATGCATAAGGTTCCAAAGAACTCTGACAAATAATGCGAGCTGTTCAGTATACACAAAAAAGAAACACACATGCTATGCCCAGCACATTCAGTGCAGTGTGATTATTCAGCCTTTCGTCAGTTGTTTGATTGCTTCTCTCAAAGGGCAAAGCCCTGGAGTAGCTTGCATGCAGGATAATTAGTGTTGTGATTGTACTCAATAACCATGGGCCTGTCTGCAAGAGCCCATAGGCCACTTTGGTCAGTTTGACTTAAAGCACACCAAAGGAACTTGCACTCAGTGAGCCAATCAAGCGAATTATTGCAGGTTACAAGGGTTTTTGATGATATATTTATGCAGCATATGTATGACAAGAATGCTGATTCTGTTACAGCAACAACAGCCGCACCTTCCATCTGCTGAATAGTCAGATTCATATTCTGTGGAGGGCTGAAACTTCCAAGGTTGTAATACAAAACATTGACATCTGATCACTTTTCTCTCACTCGGTTAATTAGAATTACCACTCAGGTATTTTAATTGCAGCTCGTTATTATTATTTTTATTTAATTTCATAAACTGGATTCTTCCAGAATTAATGATACACGTCTCCACTGAGCTTTTAAGGATCTCATTTCTTTCACTTGCTACTTTTAATACTCACTGACAAAATTACACTTCATATGTCATTATTTGACCATCTTCATCCATTGTGGGCTAGATAAAATATTTTATTATGACTGCAGTTTGTTTAATTCTTTTAGTGCACAGTCAATAATAAAGCAGTGCAATTTTTCTTATTCAGTGTATGTTTAATGTCAATAATATGTGCATTATTTATTGTACTTAGTGTAGGGACATAGGAAAACATTACAGATCTGCTACAATCCAAAGTCTGTTTAAAGCTGATATATTTTCTTCTCTGGAAAGAAAGAGGAGGGGAAGTAAAGGGTACCTTCAGGTTAAATACGCCAGTGTGTTTTGTCCACTTTGGTTCACAGGGACAAATTTGCATTGCGTGATTAGGTGATCGACATATTTCTCTGACATCGTCGTGTCAGACAGTACATTTACAAAGTCTTTGCAGGGTTTAATGAATATTGAGTGTTCTATCTCTTTCCCCTTCCAATTAATGAATAGATGTTGGTAATTATTTGACCAATGCCTCTCTCTCATGACTTGTCCCATATCCATCACTAAGTTAAAAATAAATTAAAATCAATACAGCTGGCAGACTCTTAGGACAGTGTCAGTTCTTCCTATGGAGGGACCCATGCAGGTCTGAATAACAGCTATTGATCCTCCTTGAGGAATATTCTCTTTTATCACCTCCCTTCCTCTACATGCACATGCATGCACACAAGCACATGCACACGCAGAAGGGAAGTGTTTCCTTCTTTTCTTTCCACATACACTTGTTACATGAATTGGCAGCCAATGACAAAACCTCATCTCGTTTCTTATCGCCGTATCTTGCAATAAGGAATTGAAAAAGATCGAGAAAAAAAAAAAAAAAAAAGCAGAGTTGTTGCAGATAACGGTGGGCACCGTTTTGATTTATATTTCAGATGACTTCCCATTCCCTCTGTCCCCTGTGTGGTAGGTAGTCATTGTGTAAACAGCTCCTTGAAAAACAAATGGCTCCCTAAATCGTTGTAAAGAGCTGTGGCAGCTCGATCCAACCGGAGGCCCAGAGAGAGGGGACAGGAGATAACGTGTGTCAGCAAACACTGACTGGGCTTTATCACAATGAGGTTTCTGTGTTGGAGGAACTAAGAGGCCGGCCAGCTAATCGTACTCCACAGAGTGCACACATTCCTACAGGTCAGGGCTCAGGGTTATGTGTGTGTTTGTTTGTATATGTGTGCATAAACATTTAAGGCATGATTATGCTCGTGCTGATTTGACAACCCAGAGAAAAAGTTGCAGTTTTGTCATTTTTTCTGCTCCTATTTCACTCCCTCCTCCTATCTGGTAACTTTGCATGCTGTGACCTGTGATAAGCCCATCAGAGAAGAAGTGTTTGCAGTTCTAACTATGATAACTATTTGTTTACCCTTATCTGAACTGTGTGATAAATCACAGATGAAAAGTAACATCTGGTGTGGCAAGAGGGGAGAAGAAGACTTTTATTTTATTTTATTTTTTTTAAAGAGCAGGATCACTCTCAGCTGCCAGGGAGAGGGTGAGAGTTTAGCGCTCAAGGACAGGGCAGGGAATTAAGTTTCACACAAGCATGAAGGGGTTTAGTCTCTTAACAAATGACATCTGAGGAGAAAGGCACACTAAATGCACTCAGGGTGATTCCGCTTCAGCTGTGAGGTTAGCCTGGAGGCATCTTTTCATCTCGGTTCATGACGTGGGAGTTTTGCCCCATGTGTCTTTTTTAAGTGTTTTCTGCTCTATTCTTCTAGGGCACCAAATCTGTTTCATACCTCAGTGCGGTAACACTATGCCTTATCTCCCCACTGGTCAGCAAAGATCCTCTTAAATGCAGTTGCAAATCCCAGCCAACAGATGTCAGCCTTTCCAGTTGATTCCCCTCAAATGTTGGTGTGAAAAAGCAGTGCTGTCGATGTGCTCTAATTCACTGCCTCAGACAGAATACAGAGGATATGTGAGGATATGCTACTCCAAGATTTACTTTGATATACATCATGTATGTTAATATGATGCTTTATTAATCTCCCATGGGAAAGTCTCTATCTCGTGTTGTCCCTCTGGGAAGATCAAAGTTTGAGGTGAGATACAGTGTACCCCCCACTTCAGTGGGAGCTGGTGGGGACTGGGTGCTCAGTGGATGTGTCCTGATGTGGGGGGTTTAACCCTGCATGTGATCTAAAATAGCCTCTTTTTGGACTATGCCAACCTGGTTACACATGGAAATTAAGAAAATAACAGTCAGAGGTAGTGAACAGAGGGCTGCATTTGCTTGCGGGGGTGGGTGGGTGGTGGTGGGGGGTGTCAACAGTTCCCCATCCCTAAATATTCCTGTTCACTCTCCGCATTGCATAATGCCGAGCATTTAATCCTGTTTGGCCATCAGACCAGCGATAACTCCTCGGGAATCGCTATCGTTATCGTATTTATCCAGCGATGGCAGATTAGTGGGCATTAAGTGCACTTTTCATACAGTCGACATTGCCCACAGTTGGTACGGCGTGTTTCAGGGAGGGAGGCTTCCGACACAGAGTATCTTTTTTGTGCTCACAGAAAGATGAATGAAAATCCACTCATTGAGTTGGCTGCATACTGGAACAATATATTTCACTGCTGTAAGTCTCCAAGTGAACACTGTAATAATTTAGCAGCAGTGCACTCACAGATAAATGTGTTGTACTCCATAACTGCTGCTGCTGAAACAAACAAACAAACAACCAAAAAAATATATAAATATATAACAGTTTGCAGTATTACCATTTTTATCATGTGCTGTCACATATTTACCATTGCACATATTTCAGAGGTTTGCATGGCAGCTGTTGGTGTAGCATGCTGTGAGGATTTAAAAGGTTCCAGCATGGAGTTGTGGGCTTTTGAGGTTCAATTATATGAAAAAGCTGTTGGGATAATGCTCGTACGCACACACATGCACACAGACTAAGTAGCTGAGAGTGCGGGCTGAGTCTGTTCCTTCCAGGCAAGGGCTTGTCAGAGAATCTAAGAGGCAGGCAGGGAAGGCAAAAGGTGGAGACCTCTTCAGATCTGACTGCTATTAACAGTCTTGTGATCTGCTCATGTTTACCTACTCTCACAACACTGGTACTTGGGGCTGTGTGGAGCATGGGACACGGGGCCCAGCCTCTTTGAAGTGAAGTTGATCCCTCAGACTACACTCTTGGTAATTGCACCTTCTCTCTTCTCTTGCTCTCGCGCTCTTTTCTCGCTCTCTCTCCTTTGACCCCTTTGCCTTCTCTTTTTTGCTTTTTTTTTTTTTTTTTTTTTTTTATACCAGATGAGATTTGGAGGATGCAGATGGAGAGATTTATAGTGTGACTACATGCTTTTTCACATTTTTTCTTTTTTATATAATAAAAGGTAACATATATTAATGAAACATTTTTCTTCCTCTATTATTCTGCGATTCACTTCATACCAGCTTTAGATGATCAAAATAGTCAAAAAGTGGAAGCAGAGGTATGTGTCTGTATGTCCATGTTAAGCACCAGATGACAAAACATGCCATTTGACTGTCCACTTACTGCCTGTTGATAAGGTAGCCATAATGGCACTTGATTTGAATTAGTTTCGTTGTTTTCTCTTTTTCTTTTTTTTCTAGCGATGTTTACTTCATCCACAGTTACTGACGTGTGCTGTGTTCAGTGGCGTGCGGCGTGGAACACCTGTGTGTCGTTGTAATTACTTTGATTATACCTACTATGGGGTATTACAGCAGTCTAGAGAGAGAGGGTCCAATTTAACGTGCAACAAATTTCAATTCTAACCGAAAACAAGGGGGAAAAAAAAATAGCTTCCTGGTATATGTGATCAACAAACGGATATTCATATGGTTGCATGCTGTGATTTTGTGTGTGAATATAATAGGCAACAGGGATGCATATTCGACTGTGAAGTTCAAGGTTCATACTTTCCTTTGCTTTTGATCAGCTTGGCGTGATGGGCATTGGTCTGCATCCAGACATATGACAGTCCAGGGGGCCTCATTGGTGAAGTCTGCTCTCCCAAAAGATGCCAGGTGCCTGATTCGGAACAAATGCTCACAAACAGAAACACAAACACACCAGAGGGACCCCGTGTGTGTGTGTGTATATGTCTGTGTATTTCCCTCTTTGACTACAAGAAGGGTAAGCATGGCAGGTATTGAACTGCGCTGAAGTAGAACGTGCAGCCATGGGCATCTCCAAGTTCATGACGCTAGTCAGAAAACTGACAAGCCAAAGCTGCTTTTTATTCTGCAGCTACAATGTAAATGGAGCTCCCTCCTGTCCCTCAAGCAATCACCCCAAACCCACTAACTGTACAGGCAGGGGTTTGGATTCCCACTCTTCCTCCCTTACATTCGCTTTCCTGTCTATCTTTGCCATGCTTCATATATGTTCATCTGTCTCTCTCTTGCTTTCTCTCTTTCTGTCCTGTACTGCTCCCCCTTGTCTAGTTAGAGGGCAGATATACCTTTCTTGCCAGAGAGGAGAGACCTATACTTTATCACTACACATATGGGGGAAAGGTATTTTCTCCCAAAGGGAAAACCGTAATGCAGTTATAATGTTCTAGCTGCCCCAAACATCCTCCACAAAATATATAGCATCCTGTTTTTGATTTACACGAGTTTATGATCTCTTACATGGCATAGCAGTGTTACATGTCTAGTGTGAGTCTCTTTATGGTTGATTTGCTCATCTAGTCAAAGCAGTAAGGATATATAAATTGACCTGCATTTTTGTTTTTCCCGCTAGTTGTGAAAAGTTTGTCATTTTAAGCCAAAAAGCAGTGCTTTACAGTCACACTCAGAATAAATGCCTTTTCAGGAAAAGACTGATTGAAAACAGCTTTGGTAATCTAAACAGCATAGCTCTTAGTTTTGTGTGTGTTTTGTCCACATAAATAGTCTTGCAGAGATGCAAACACACCTGCGATTAGTTGGGGAAAATTGTAGACAAATAAATTGAACAAGTAAATGCACAAAATTATAGATGGCAGCACTCTGAGATGTCTGGAAGCAGTTTTGAAATCCTGCACAGTGCTGCGGTGCGCCTGTCACACTGGCCAGCTCTCTGCCATCAGTGTGGTAAAGTGGGACAGATGTTGAGGGTTAGAGAGGCCCCTGTGGGATATTGAGAATGATGGTTTGGCAGGAAGTCCAGGACAATAAAGGGAGGAGATGGAGAGGCCAGGGTTCTCTTTTCACAACACCTGACCTGATCTTGCCCTGAAACCTGTTCAACTTCATCTGAAATGAAAGGAAGGTGTCCTTTGTCACATCCAGCACAAACTTACATTTACAATACATTTAGAAGACAAGTTTCCACTAAGCCTGTGTGTGTGAATGCACGCAGACAAGGCTTCCAGATGCTGGTAAAAATCAAGGAGGAGTGTAGTTTTCAAACATTAAAAAGACTCTTGTGTAGAATAGGATCCCCTGGAAACACGCGGGTGGAGATCTTCAAAGTGAGAAGACATAAAAGTGCATTCTGAAGTGTCCGGTTATCAATTCCCGATTCATCGAGGAATTGGATCAATAACTGTCGTCCTGAATTTTAGGACATGTCTTTGAAGTAAGCCGTGGGATTACAGTAGGTGTATAATATTTTGTTTTCCTGGAAATGATGCCCCACAGACACTATACCTTTCAAACTTCACGGGGTTTTTATATTCCCCGCAGCTCTCCAAACACATCTAATAAATGCAGCATCAGCTACTTCAGTAGGGATGTCTCAGTTTGAATTTGAGCTTGAAATTTCAATAAATTCATAGTAACAGAATAGAATTGGATGGTTGGTTTTACTGAGTGATGTGTAACTTTTCTTGTTTGGAAGAAAAGAGGAAAAGGCGCTGTTTTGTCAGATTGGTATTCACATTATCACTGGATGCTGCATAATTGTAGGCTGCAGCTGCCAGAGCATGACAGACCTTCCATTGGTTTTACATTTCACGAGAGTTTACATACGCTATGTTTCTTCAAGTGGAAAATTGTTTTCTGCATGATTCCAACAGGTGGACTCATTAGAGAGTCACCATAATTATGACAATCATTCCTCTCTGCAATTAGAAATATCGATCATTTGCATATTATCCCAAACCATGATAGAGTTTATTGTTTTTAATGTTTCCAAAGCCAAGCGTCTGTAATAAACAGCAGTCAAGACTGGTGTTACAGACATGGACTGTGCAGAGTCCTAGAATACTAATATATAAGCCCTCAAATTTAGACTTATATGTTTCACTTTTACATTCTGCAAGTACTCCAGACTGTCTGTGGACACAGATTTGCTTTTAATTTGTCACATTACAGTTTTCAGTGCTAAGGGGGGGGGGGGCACCCTTTATATCCACTTTCCTTCTGAGCAACAAGAAAATGCTAAGTGTGCAAATATAAATAATGTTAGTGCTTAGGTACTAATAGTACTCTTGAAAATGTTGAAAATTACTGCTATTGGCCTGTTTTGTGGTTCTTTATGAAATCATCAAGACATTTCCTCACATGTTTTTTATAAGTATTTGGTATAATATATGATAAGAAATCTCCAATTACACAGGGATAAAAAATCCTTAAAAAAAGAAAAATCCTGGAGCCAGGAACTTTTGGATGAACTCCAAAAGTTCAGCGCTTTTACGCTGGCCTGAAGTTTTTGTTGGTAAAACTTTCATGCAATTCTGCTCCGAACATTTATAGAAATTCTGCTAACAAACATTCAATTTCACTTCAACTGAGGAGCCAGTTGAAGTGAAATTGAATAAATAAAAAAAAGAAAAAGTAATAAATACATACAAATGGGTCAGTTGATGCTAGTGCCATTTAGGAGCAGAATATATATATTTAGGATTAATGTCCACAGTAGTGGTTTAATCTGTGGCTCCCCTGTTGAGTGCTATAGTGGACTGGACAGCCAAGGGTCAAGTTAACGTGTCCATTTCCGCAGTTTTTTTTTTCCTGCTACTCTAACTGCTTGCAGATGCTGACCAAGGCTAAAGGTTGGCTCGGAGCATTTTAGTTCACTGCACTGTGTCTGGCTCTCTGTTTGTGCACCAAACCGCTCTGTCCTGGCCTCCCAGGTCAACCACAACACTGACTCGCTCCCAGCTTGTCAACGTGTCAGGATGCATGCAGGCGTGCTGGGGAGGATTAAAGGGCTGAGGTGAGGAGAGAGACAGACACATGAAAGGCTTCCATGTTGTGAAGATGGCGGCTGAAGATGGCCCTTTAAAACACTGGTTATATTACGCTCTGCCTCGAGAAAGAGAAGTCAGTCCACTGGAAATGACGTGACCCCTCCGGACCAGCTGTCATGTGACATCTTTGTTGTTCAAGCTTGCTACCAAACCAGTATGTACTTTAAACCTGCTCTAGCAGCATGACTCAGACTTCCTCTTAACCTCTTAACCCTTATTTATTTATTTTTGGTCATTGCCTCGGTTTGAAAAAGTGATACCTGACAGCTGTCATCCAATCATTAAGAATAAGTTGCTGTAAGTACAAATGTTCTCTCCGACCAGCCACAGCGGAAACATAACGTGTCTATGGTATCATTTTGCCCATGGCAAATAGTCATGGCAAACTCGCTAACACCTTAAAGCTAGAATGTAAAGACTCACTTACAGATATGCTCATCTGTTCAAAGAATCCAGGCTAGTGAATGTAAAGTTAACAAAAAATCAAATAGACTAAGGCCCCAGCCACACAGGCCTAGAGATCATTGGGTGACCATCTGGCAAAAATGCAAATTCCCTTATTGGTTGGCAGTTGGTTGCTGGATGTTGATGGCAGTCAGTAGGTGAAATTGGCAACAAAGATGGCGCTGCACCAAAAAAACCTCTTTGTGATTGCTTTGGTCGCTAGGAGACTCGTCGCCTGTAGTTTGCATGGAAGTTATAGACTTGTCTGCGAACACTTTCTACCTACTTGCTTGCTGAGTGGTAGTGAAATTTGAAAAAGTGTAATGCAGACTGGAAATGGAGAACATTAACCCTCAGAGAAAAGTGAACACGCGGTGCCGCTGCAGCCAACACATTGCAGAAGGTGCAACATTTGCTTTGAAGGCAAATATGCTTGGTTTCCAGTTTGTATTGCATTTTTACAATATTTACTACCATTTACTAACTAGTAACTAGTAGTTAGCGAGTGTTGGCAGCAGGGTTATTATAGTTAACGAAAACGAACGAAATAACGAAAACTGAAATTGAAAAAACATTGTCGTTAACTGAAATAAATAAAAACTATAATTAAAAGGAAAAAACGATAACTAATTAAAACTGAATTGTGAGTTTACAAAACTAACTAAAACTAACTGAAATTATCGATAAACTGACTTTCATTTACTTGTTTTTTTGGGGGGGTTTTTTAAGCCTTGTGGATTGATATGAAATCATTGTTTCCGCTCTCCGAGTTTAAGCTGGGAGCGCCACAGGACAACTGTGTGAGTGCGCATGTGCGTGCGCTCGCCGCGCTGGTCCGCAAAGTAATGGCTGCGGTCTGCCGAGAAAGCGGCAGAGTCCCGTATGGAGGTTCTTTGAGTACAAACACCTGCACACGACCACAAGGTAATTAACACACACAATCCAGCTACACAAGCATAAATGCGGACATGAGGTCGGCAACTTCTGTAGCTTGTGTACAGAGGCCGCAAAGACCCTGCAGGTTTAATTAGCGAGCATCTAACCAAGCTAGCTCCAAAACAGAAGCAGCTTCAGGCGGTGAGAACATCAGGATGCAGATGGATTTGACCTTTGACTCCTTCAAAGAGTTTGTTTTTGTTTAACACCACATGTAGGCGTTATTAATCTGCTGCACTGATGCTGAAGTTTATTGTGGAGTTTATTGTAGAATTTATTGAGTTTGGGAGTTCATGTTTTTCTTTGTTTCTCCCTGTTGATGTTCATGTGTGTCCTTAATATTACACAAATTTAGCATGTCTTGTGAACAGTTGGTTGTTGACTATATTTCTTTAAACTGTATCTTTTGTCAAGTTTTCATTACACAATAGTCACTTTTGCGCCTTGAATCTTGCACCTGATCAGGTATGAAAATACTAAAACTAATACTGAAACTAACTGAAACTAACTAAAACTAAGCATGAAACCAAAAATAAAAACTAATAAAAACGAGCAAAACCTCTCTGAAAACTAATTAAAACTAACTGAATTAGAGAAATAAAAGTAAAAACTAACTAAAACTAAACTATAATGTAAAATCCAAAACTATTATAACCCTGGTTGGCAGTCAAGTCGGCGTCTTCCAAGCACATTCCAGCACATTTAATTGGGCTGTCTTCAAATTAGCTTCATCTGGAATAGTCTGCTGTGTAGTCACATTTGGTTTAAAGATAGTGATTCTGAGATCTGGGACTCTGAGTGACAGTGCAAAAAATTGAAACCACGAAAAGTGTTGGAATAATTGATGGAAGAACAGAACTTTGTTATGGCGTTGTTTGAGAATATTTAGGCAGATATCGTATCAAAGTCCCACTTCTGATACTGTAACAACTCTAACACCCATAGCTGTGATAGTATGTAAACCATGCATTTTACTACAACCCTTGCTACATATTTTGTCAGACACATTAAAACTATTCTCACAAGAAGTCCTGTCACTTTGCTTCAACTGAAAGCATTTTCAGTGTCACTTCACATTAGATCAGTGAGGAAACCAGACACCACCACTTTAAAAAATTCCCTTTCGGCACTTCTCTTCTTGTGGGCTTAAGCAGGGATTTGAATCATATAACATTCTTACTACAGGGAAACAAATGTTTTTTTTGTTTTTAAATAAGTCTCTTTAAACTTGTAATAAGTTCTGGTCTCTCATTTACATGCAGCACAGCTTTCCTGGGCAGTAGGGACAGATGTACTGGTGGACATACCCAATGTGTCCCTGCTTTCCATACAGTTTAAGTCACTGTCCAAACAGGATTAGTGCCAGCTTCGAAGTGTCAAAGCAATTACAACAATGACATCAGTGTGGTTTGGGGGTTATGGCTGATGGAGTGTAAATGTCTGCAGAGATGAACGCCTACTAGCTCTCAGTTGTCACCACCCACGTACCGGTTCCATCTGTTCCTCTTTCTGATGCATCAGCATAGACGTTTTTTGTCAAAGAGTGAATCAGACAGTCAGAGTCATGGCAGTCTGATCTGCTGGCTATATTAAAAATGGCCGTTGGTCATCAGGAATCGTATTAAGAGCTTTATTTCCTGGCTTGCAATTGAATTCTTCTTGTTAGGAGATAAATGTTTGCCCGCAAGTAATTTTTAATGAATAGCATTATGTGTGTTATGGTCTTTGGGAAATGGTTCAGATTTAATGAAAAATAGCTGCCCTGCTATTAATTTTAAGTTTAGAGAAGTTAAATAATTACATTTTTAAACATTTGGTGCTAATTTTTATAATCATCAGTCCTTTTACACATTCATAGTAGCCCACACATGCTGTCAGGCGGCAGGGAAAAAAAAAAAAAAAAACATATATATATATATATATATATATATATATATATATATATATATATATATATATATATATATATATATATATATATATATATGCACAAACCACTGTGCTGATCTCATGTACCTGAACTTTTGTGTGACTAAAGAATTAAAGCATTCTTTGATATATTCTGTTGGGGAAGTGAGTTCATCAGTTGATGAAAAATGAATTGATGAAAAAATGTACCTTGAGTATCCCGGACAAATACATCTATAAGCCACTTACGCAGATAAGCTAAGTGGCAAACCTTACTCGCTCCTTTTAATATGCCTCACTGGTGCTCAGAGAAAGAGGGAAAGCAGCACAGATATGACGTACCCTTTTACTCCCCCTCATTAATCTTAATAAAACAATTGACCCCTGAATAGCTTATTCCTGCCCTGGACCATTAGGCTGTATGACCAAGGCTTTAAATATTAAGCAGGCTCTGTAAAATTTGATAAAATGTTTAGTAAATGGCATAAAGCATGTTACACTCAGCCTTTTTGTCTTACCCATGTGTTGTAAGTGATAGATATTTTTATAAGGCAAAATGCTTCTTTAAGCTGCATGGTTGTATTAATATTTGCTTGCGTGCATTTAAGATGGCAGATCACTACAAGCCTTTTCCCCTTCCCTACTTTTCAGAACTACAGCTGCAAGAAAAAGTTTTTAAACCCTTTGGAACTGCAAGGATTGAATATGATAACATTAACGTCATTCTTGATGATCGTCATCAAAGTTCGGTTCTTTGTTTCACATTTTTCCGTGCAGGCTGGAATAAGGTAAGTGAAATAGGAACTCATTGAAGCACCTTTAGCAGCAACAACCTCAGACATTTGTTGTAGCAGCTCATGAGATTTGCAAAAGAATGAGGAGGAATTTTTCACCACATCAATAATTCTGGGATGTTGTAATTAAACAGCCCTCCTCAGGTCACACCATAGCATCTCAACTGATTAATGTCAGGATTCAGACTTGGTAATTCTAAAACCTAAAATTTGTTCTTTTTCAATTAGTATTTTGTCAATTGACTTGCATGCTTTTGATATTTTTGGGACTCCTGCACTGATATTCTTTTCTGAAACTTTGTTGATGCAGTTTTGAATAAATAATAATAAATTCTTTTGAATTTGCTGGTCCTTCAGTGATAGTAAAGAATCCAGGCCCTCAGGAAGCCAGGCAGCCACAAATGCTCCCTGATGCTCTCTCCACCCTGCTTCGATGCCAGAAATTTGAACTTTGTTTAACTTTGCATTGTTCCATCCTGATGGGCTTTTTGCCATCTTGGGCTGTGCTACCATATATTTTTTTTAAAAGAGCAGTGATTTCCTTTGTGTTAGTCTTCCACTGACACATTGTTATTGTGTGATTTTTTTTTTTTTTTTAAGCAGTCACATGAACAAATGTTATACCAAACTATGTACACTTCTGGATATTTCTTCATTGTTTTGCTATTATTTTTTATTTTTTCCACCTCTTTAAGGACCACATGTTGTGATCTACGCCAACACGTCTTCCAATCCGAACAACAACATCAGTGTTTGTTCCAAAATGACCTATATGAGCGTTACCAAAATGAGTGCTCCTACATGTTGCTTCGCATGCCACGTCAGTGTGTAATGTGGCTGTAGCTCAGGAGGTAGAGCAGGTCACCTACTAATTGGCGGGCTGGCGGTTCAATCCCTGGGTGCTCCAGTCTGCATGCCAAAGTATCCTTGGGCAAAATACTGAAATGCTTGTCTGAATGGGTGAATGAGGCATGTTGTATAAACCACTTGTGCTCAAGTACAGTAGAAAAGTGTTATTTATATAAGAACCAGTCTAGTACTTTAATGTTTAAGCCTCTCTTGTGGCATCTAATGCTATGTAGTCCCCATGGACTTTTCAGAAAGCTAACAAAATCCATATTTACAAATTTCTTCAGGATTTGCTGGAGAAAACTGAACATGTTATTCACACACCCTTTCTTGTACCAACACTAGAGGTCACTTAATTTTACTTTTGAAACATAGGTATTGGTTGTTAAAGGTGCCTGCAAGGACGTCCACTCTGATAAAAAGTAACAACGGTCTTGAATTTTCTCACTTTATTTGTCTGAGTGAGGGTCAGTAAACAACCGGGTCATTAGAAATGTTGTTGTTTTCAAGCCTTTTTCCAATTTCATGGTCCATACCTGGCCACTTGGAGTGATCAAGCACGAATCTGGTTAATAACTTTAATAACTCTGGTGTAAACATACAGTCCATTTTCACGGTTTTAAAAGTGACTATGCAAGCTTTAACCAGTGCCTTAAAGGATACGATTCCATTTTCTCACCTCTGTATTACTGCACTGTTTTCACCCCTTTGCCCCTTCAAACTATGGGCATTGAGCACTGTACACTGCACAATATACAGTAATTTGTCTCTGATTAAAATTTCTGCTGAGCTTTGAAGCTGGTGTTCTGGGCTGAAGTGGTCTTCCTTGGTAAAAATTGAAAGCCTTTTCATCTCAGGGGGCTTAAGAGGTCAAAGGAACACCAAATAACCCTCCCTGTTGTGTCTCTTTTTTTTCCTTAGAAGCTTGTAACAAACTGCACCTTTGTTGGATGTGGCCTCTGTCAGGCTGGAGCTCTGAGGGCTGCCCCCAGGTTCAGGCTTTGGAGACCCTGTCAGCTTCAAAATGGGGGTCTGCTTTATTTCACCCCCTGACCCTAGGCCCAAAAAGAGCCACGCAGGAAAAACAGAGAGATATATGATACATCGAGGCGCAGTGAAACGCCACGGCTGGGCTGGGAAATGAGGTAGCTGAAAAAAACAGCAGAGTGAGCAGAAAATGAAGGAGCTTATTGTAAGGGGATTTTTTTTTTTTTTAACACCATGATTCCTATTTGGGGTGAAGGTTGCTACATTGTGAGATTGAAGCCAAGAAGTTCAGCCATTTGATTTATTATTATAAAAGTATAATTTATTTTTATTTTATCACCACCCACTGTAAAGGAGTGTATTGTCTACCACAAGCTTTGCATTTAATTTGCACCTTCCTTACTTTCAGTTATTTACAAATAAATAAACAGATGACACTGAAACAGAAATGGAGTAAGTTGATTAAACAATCTTGCGAACTGAGTAGGATCCAATTTTCTTTATGAGTAAATTTAAAGGTAATAAACTGCAACAAATAATAATGTTTTTTTTTGTGCCTGAATTGAAATTGAGAAAATAATTACATGTAAGACTTTCTATTTCTAGGTTTGGTGCATTTGCATAAAATGAATTAAATTAATTGACTTGGAGATATTGCTGCATAGCCAATCAATCTAAAACAGGACAACCCACGGGGCATCTATGGGGAGGCAGAGAGGAAGGGCCTCCTATTGTTTTGGGGCCCTATGTCAGCCAGTCCTTGACCTTGGGGTGGGGGTTCAGGCCTGAGTGAGAACTGTGAGACAAGGGCTTGGTTGCTCAATATGGGATAGCCAAGCTTTCAAGCTCAGGGTCACAGGGTCACCATCGATGCTCAGGAGTATTAATGAGTGACCTTCGGAAAATGGTGGAGGAGTGCTAAAGGATGCAGGGAGGAGGTGAAAAATACGAAAGGAACGGGTGGGGTGAGTGGCAGAGAGAAAACTGTAAAGCCCAGAGAGAATGGAGGCTGAGACCTGTTTCTTCAAGATAACAGAGATTGGCCTATGAAAATGCATCCATCACAAGGCCACTAAGCTGCGGCTGCTGCTGCTTTTCTGTGGCCATGTCAGCTGAGAGCTAGCTAGGGCTGAGAGAGGAGGAGGACTGGGGCGGGAGCGTGGGTGGGAGGGCAATCTGTGGAGATAGAAACGGAGGTTAGGGGAGGAGGTGACAGGGGGAGCAAGGCGAGGGAGGGAAAGGTGGCTCGGGCCAGCCTGGCGTGGACAAGTGAAGTGGGGACGCATCATTGCTTATTCAACAGGGAAGCAGATCTCTAAGAAGATAGAGGGCCACCAATCTTTTGAATGGTTGTTGTTGTTCGTGGTGGTGGTGGGGGGTGGGGGGATTTTAGGAGTAGCAGCCAGCATGCAGGAGATTTCTAATTTTGTGCATGAGATTGGGGCTTAGGGCATTTGGGACAGAGTAGTCTTGATATACAGAGGATGGAGCAAGGTAGAAAATAAGAGCTATTTCTATAATGCTCTTAGAGGTTAAAGGCTTAGGTACTTCACATTCAGTAAGGTTTCCACAGAGGAAAGAACTGCTTGAATTGCATGTAGTAGTTAACCATCCTTTTAACCTTGCCATAGATTGAAAAAAAATATAGAGAGACACTGGTCTGGAATTCTTTGAAATAATATTCTTTTCCTCAGTTGCAGTAAATGTTGAAGTTTATACTTTCCGCTACACCTATGTGTTTTCTCTTTAAAGTGCTTTGTTTGAGTCTTTCTTAATACTTTTCTTCTTTACACCGGTGAGCTTTTCATTCAGAGTACAGTGCACATCCATCTCCTTTTACATCACAGATCAATGCTATCTGCAGGAGTGCAGGCACAGGATTGTCTGCTTTATACTGACTTGTGTTTTCCTCCCATCACCTGCTGCGCTCTCCAGAATTTCCAAGAAAGCATTCTCCCTCCCCTCCATGCCACCGCGTGTTCAGCTCTTGATGTGAAGAGCAGGTTGACACAGATGAGCAACAGACGAGAGATAGATTGAGGAAGTGGGGGTTGGGTGGTGAGCTGTGTGCTTGTCCTGATGACTTCTATTCTGCACTGGAAGTGGCACGCTGACACATTCAAATTAATGCGACTACCTTCAACTTTTTGCATTTTCTATCTCTTCTCCCTTCTTTACTCTGCTTTGCCCTCAGGCTTTTTAATTTTCACTGGTCCTTCCTGTGGTTTCCGTCCATGCCGAAGACAGATGCACCATAGGCACTTTAAAGCTCTATAATGTATACATTATTCATATCACTCCACAAAAGGTGCTCATTAAACTTTACATGGCCAGTGGAGTAGGCAGCCATAGATTGAAAGTGTTGCCCATATCGCAAATGCCACAGTGGATTGACGGAGAGCATTGGTGGGGGTTTGATTTGAAGATGGCTTTGATTTAACTCCAGAGCTATTTGCATCTGTCTTCTCCCATCCCTTCTCAGTTCCCTGTCTATTTTCTCTAGGGCTTGTGGCCTGTGTACTTGGGTACTACAAAGACGTTAAAGGGACTAGGATATACATGCATAAAAAATATCTGCAGATATACATTTACTCATGACTATATAAATGTATTCTGCATATGGATCATAAGATCCACACAGGAGATACATGTATGTATGCATAAACCAGTAATTCAAGATGCATCTTTAAATCTGCCTAATCTCTAGCAGTGTTTTTCACAGAACATAAAAGCTGGTAAAGAGGGCCCTTTGGGCAAAACCTGTATGCTTTCCTTTTCCTTCGAGCATTCATCCTTCAGTAATACAACACTTAACCTTCCTGCATTGTCCATGAAAGGCTTGGCTAGCAGGTACTGTAAGCTGGTGGGACTAGCAAAAGCTTGCTGCTGAGCTGAGAAAAACATCCACACAGGGAAATGAGCTGTCATTACAGTAGCAAGGCAGCATTCAGACACTTCTGTGTATGTGCTCATCTCTACTGCTCGCTCTACCCCCAAGGTCCTCTGCCACTCATAAATACGTAATTATGCCCACCGCCCGCCATGATGATTTCTGTTTTCATCAGCTGTCAGAAATGACCTGAATTACCCATCACTGTTTGACCCAAATGCAGCCGTCAGATATGTTAATCACAGCTTACGTAACCACTCAGCCCTCTTTTCACTGTCTTAAACTGTGTGTACACGTGTGCCTGAGATGCTGGTAAATAACCCCTGCCTCCCATACAACAAATTAATGAAGACAAAAAAAAAAATAGAAATAAAAGAAATGCCAAACTCAGGATGAAGTGTTTGCATCCATAAATTAACCTTGACTTTGACATATCTCTGCAGGTGGTGTGCTGAGCTGTATCTTTCTACCGCTTAACAAGACACAGAAGATGGGAAAACGAAAAAGGCTGATGTCCCTGAAAGTTCCGACCTCAACTTTTCCAGAAAGAAGAGTGAAGAGAAAAACAAGATAATGTTACATTAACAACTCTTTTTTTTTATTATTCTTTCTTTCTAAAAAATATTTTGACAAGTATAAATATGTATTTATGTAGATACTGTATTTTCAAGAATGTAAACAATTCCTCCTTTCATACTACCTACAATGACTTGTTTTTGATTTATTTCAATGAAGTCATTCCACTGCTAAGTCCATGTATGTCTTTCTGCTGCTGCAGTATACAGTGAACTGGGAAGACCCATCTTTACAGCTGAAGTCTTGCAGCCATAATATCCTGATGTTTCACATTGTGTCTCCTGCTCTACCACAACCATCGCTGAGGGTTTTAACTTCAAGTATGTTTGACATTTTACTGTTTGAAGCCATGTAGCTGGGTACAAGACAACGGTCGCAGTGGGATTTGTAGGTACAATCCCCCAGACTCATGGCATTAAATTTCTCTGTAGCACATTAATAAAACTACTCTTAACTCTAGCCATGAGAATTTACATCAATTTATTATGACAATATTATGTGCCTTTTTAAGTCCACATAAATTCATAGCTAGCAGTTATTTAAATTGTGGGTAAGATGTTTGCACAGTGTGACTAACTGATCATTTTGTAGAAATACCAGTTGTTTAAGTACATTACATTATCCCACTTGTATATCTGATGCATGTGGTTGTAATTAGACTGAATTTTATCCGCTAATCAAGAGTAATATAAGAGTAAAATTTCCCGCTGTCAGTGCAAAGCATCACAGCAACAAGTTGCAGAAAAGGCTTTTGCAATGTTATCTCATTAGTGGTAATTATAACAGATATCAGGCTGTATTATTGTGTGAGCCTCAAGCTAAAGTCCTTCCCCCAGCACAGTGTCTGTTTCCACATAACAGTGGGTAGATTTTTGCTCTGCCATCTTTTCTTTGCATAAACAGTGCCTGCAGTCAGAGTCTGCTCTGATCAAAGGGACAAATCTATCCAGGAGCAATCAGGTTGCTGCGCTGGCCCAGGCTGCTGACAACTCGAGGCTCTTTGATCAGAAATATATCATCTTCAGTAGGCTGCCTGCCTGGATGCCTTTGTCTGGGGCCAGGAAATAGGGGATGTGATAGCTCCCTTTTGGTGCTCTTCTTCACTGCTGCGCCTTTTGGCAGACAAGATGAAAGCTACCCCAGTTATAAGGGAAAATACCCCCAATGAACTGAGCTGATCTTCTTAGGTGAAGCTGGAAACACCACCCTCTATAACATTACTAAATCTCCACAAACTGTCTATGCATAATGATACAGAAGATATTGTCAATTTCTCTTTTCTCTTCCCCTGTCGTTGTTGGTGAAATGAGACTTTGGTTGTGATAGTATGCCAGTGCAATTGAGGTCATACCCAAAAGCATCAGTCTTCCTCCTCCCAATTCAGTAACTGCAGTTCTAATAACATGGTCTTGTCGGCAAGGAAAAGAAAAGTGAATGTCTGGGCCTCTAAGCGCACCTCCGTCGCTCCCCTCCCCTGCTTTCAACCCCTTGACTGTGAGCTAAAGTGATTTTTTTTTTTTTCACCCAGCTTGAAGAGGTGGAACAGGAGATGTTGAATGATGGACAGGTGTGCAGGCATTGTGCTGTTCTGCTCTGCACTGAAGGAGATCATTGATTTGCATTACAGTCCCACACATAAAACACAACCCTCCGCACACACGCTCACGCCCCCCGCCCCCTCCCAGCCACATCTTACTGTTCCACCCCTATGACTGCACCGCCTCCCACATGGCAGCCCACACCCCAGCTCCTAATCAAGGACTGAATGTTTATCTCTCTTCCTGTCTTTTATGGGGGTAGAGTGTTATCTCCAATTTCTGGTAACACCTCACCTGAACTGACCTGAGAGGGAAAGCTATCGCGCTTCTGTACGGGCCCTACAAGCCTGCTTAAATGATTTCAAAACCACACATTACCTCACAGCAAATGCACAACGACATTTATTAAATGTGGCTTACTGCAGGGGACTCGACTTTACCCTCTGACACACCTAGCTCATATCTAAGCTCAAATCAATTGAACCAGTTTCACTTAGAATATGTTACCCATACGTTTTTTTTTTTTTTTTCGTCTCTTGAGGGAAATGGAACAAAGCAACAACAACCAGGGAAGCTGATGCTACTTAAAGGTGTAATCCCCTGCGTCAACAGCCTCAGAAGCATATCAGGTGTCTTTAAGCTCATCCACCTGTCAGTGAGCTTTTCTAGCAATTACACATCTGTCAAGTGTCACCTATCTCAGCTCTCACTGACAAGGGTTATGTCAAGCAGTCAGCCATTACGGCAGCCCAAATGGAGTCTGCATTGTTTTGAGCCAGCAGGAAGTGACTGTGGCATGGAAGAGTGAGCAGGGTCTCCACAGTGTGACTGGGAAGCCAGACTAACGGTTAGTTTCAGAGAAGGGTGGGGTGGGGTGGGGTGGGGGCGTGGGCGGGATCTGTCCAGATCTCTTTTCTTGCTTCGCCTCATATTTCTCAGAGCTAGAATGGCATCTAGGGGGTTTCTTGTTTGCTACACGGAGCCTTGAGACTCATTCAGGCTGGTTAAATCTTTGCCCAGAGCAACAGCTTTTATATGCATGCATGACCTATCTTCAGACTGTGAAGACGGCTGTGCGTAAGAGAAAATGTGGCAGAATATTAAATATGATAGTGGATTTTGAATTTCCAGGGACTTTAATTTTTGCCTTATGTTAGTTTGAAACTGACATTGTGTGTGTTTTGCAGAGCTGAATCATGAAACACATCATAAACTATGATTTTTTTGTTTTTGTTACCTCAACTGTTAATGAGAGGCTTTCCTGCCATTAGATGACGTTTACTGGTGAATATAAAGAAGAATGTTAAGACATGAGTATTGTGATTTCTTCTTCTTAGTATTGAGCTTAGGTTAGTCCCAAGATCACAAGCAGGCAGAACTACCCTGGATATTTAGCAAAATGCAAACTTTTCATTTAAGAATAAACTAATACAACAACATGCACTGACTGACTAATTGTAGAGTCAGCTTCAAACTAAACTAATGTGAACTCTGAAACCGATGCACTATGACAAATGCCTATATTATGTATAAGAGTATCTTAAGGTGAAGAACTTCCTTTGATGTACTTTAGTGTATATTATAGTCTGAGCGTCTCATCAGATTCCATGTTGTCTGTGTGGCCTGTTGTAATGACTTTTAACATCCATCTTTGTGGCTCAACTGAATTTTGTATTACAGGTGCTATACTGAGTGTTAAAAGCTTGCAAGTAAAGAAAGACCAAATCTGGGTCACTTTAATGCTCTCGTCCGTCACGCCGCGACATCTCCTCAGGCCTGAGACGCAAGGCACCTTGTCAAGTATTAATGAAGAAGATGTCCCTGCACTGCTGGTGTTTGTCAAACCAAATTACATACGTTCAGTTGAAAAGGTGGGGATTATTTTTCAAATACCTTCTGGATGTGTAGGACACAAACATACAGTGGCACACTGAAAATAACTGCCGCTCAGCCAGCTCTGAGCAGAAGCTCATGTTGTGGTATACATACTGCCATACATGATGCCAGCAAACAAGTGGATTTGCTCTCAACAATACCGTACCTTCCATAGCTTCAATAGCTGTTAAATATACACACACTTAAACAAAAAGTGGGGCAGGATATATGGGAGCAGCGTGCCAACGACTGTTTGGTGTTTTTATTATTGTGTTTCTATTTATGGCTTTTCTTTAAATGAATAATTCTGACTGGTGAAAAACAAGAACAGAGGAGCAATGATAAGCTTGTGCGTGACTTTAAAATAATAAGACAGAAATAAAGAACCTCAGTGACAACAATGCTTACGTGGCCATAAAATGGCAATCTTTTGCAGGGGCTTGAAACACATGCAAATGTTTGTTTCATATTTAACATAATCTCGTGAGCAAAAAAGAAAAGAAGAAAAAAGCCTATGAAAGAATACTTTGCCAGATTTACTCATGTAAAACAGCAAATACTGAAAAAATATAAACTTTATTCTTGCAGAGTCTGTAGGCTTATGTTTTCTTGGCAATGGCTTTTTCACAAACTGCTTTTCAGTGATGTTTGAAACTTTTGTCCCATGAGGTGGTTTTATTTGGGTGCAGAGATCAAAAAGTAATTCTCAGGCAATTAAATGCCATTGAAAATGCAGACATGGGCTGCTGTGAGAACTCCAAAGCTATCTGCATCCTTGCTCATTTATGGTGGAGATTTGGGCTACCATGGGAAAGAAGCACAATTTTACCCCTCCATCACTTCTGCTTGTGTCTTGCTGAGATTTAAATAAGCCTAAAGATTACTTGAGGGCCTTTAAATGCAAATTTTGGTGAGTGTGCAAAGCCCCTCCTGTAAACCTCAGCCTTATCATTTGCCTCTCAGATTAGTGCATGTCTGAGATGGGAAACTGGCTCCAGGCCCCCCAATAAGCTGCAGGCCAGGGGCCACTCCAGAGAATAGAGGGAGAGAGAGATGGATTGAGCAGGAAGGAGCTTGCTATGGATATTTGTGCCAAGGTCAGTGGTGGCTTGGCTCACAATAATCAGCAAGTATCAGGAGACTTAATGTGTGGTGGTTTGCTTATCTCACTGGATGTTTGTTTGTGTGTTTCTGGTTGTGTTTGAACTAGCTGAAAACTCAAGCACACAGCACTGTCCGTCATGAGGCTCTGAGCCAGGATCTCTGACAGATTAGGCAATAATCAATTAACAAATTAAGAAAAAGTAAGCATAAATGCTCTGTGTCCCATGCATTCTTAAACACTGTGTGCAGCTACAGCAATTGACCCAATGTCCTACATTTTGTAGGTGGATAACAGATGTTGGAAATGGCTTTGATAGGTATATTGGCTCAGAGGAAAATTCAATAGTATTTATAGCTTAAAAGATGAAAGGATCCTGGCTTGTGGATGCATTTATATTTGAATGGCACCCATTCTATTACTTAATGATTTGAAAAAGCTGTTAGGAAGCTAAGGCTAAGCCAACTAACACATGACCCTGCTGAGTCAATGTGTTAAACAGACAAGGCTCTGCCTTAGGCTGCTCACTTCAAGAAAAATATGACATATGGAATAGAAAAGGGTATATTAAGTAAAGATTAACATATGCTAGTGTTTGCAGGATTTAAAAAAAACTCTTTAAAATAACTCTTTAGTGGTGACAAGTATATGTTAAAATTCAAAACTGAAGGATAATTATGAACGTCAGCCAGTCAAGATCGTCACTGTGAGCATGTGTGCACCACTGCGCTGAATAACAGCCTTTGAGAGTTACTTGTCTGAAACAAAGAACTAATTTGGTTAAATGTCACACATAGTGTCACATCGTTTTTTTTTGCTGAATTAAAATGTTAGTACGGTAAAAAGTTGAGCCATAGTGGTTAAAATGTGAAAAAAGTGACAAAAGAATAACTCTGCTGATGCTCAGAGATGAGTGTGGTCATCAAAACCATCCCTGAAACACATTTTGATCCTATAAAATGGCTTTTCAGACCATAAGTTTAAGATTGCAGTGGACTTTATATTTCTCCAGTTTTTCAGTAGTGGAGCCTGCATCTACCAGCTATTACTGGAACTGCAGCTTAAGGCTATTCTGCATTGGCTTAAGTGGCAAGCCACGATGTACTGTAACTTCTTTCTGCTAAGTATGACTCAAGGAGTTGGGCTGCTCAAGGGTAAAACCAGTGTTGCTGTTTGGGAGTGTGTATTTATGTTCCCAATACCGATGTCTCTGGCTTGGCTTTTCATGCTACACTTCTCTAACTAGTCTGCAGAGTTTTTCCTTTTTTTACTACATAAAATCTGACTATCTCAAGCACTGAGATCACTGCACTGCATTTCAATGTTCAAGTGCAGTCTAGAGCATAATGCCACTGCACCCTTTGATTTTCCAACCTCACTCTATCCTACGCTCTGTCCATCTGACCCAGTATGCAGGAACAGCTGGAATCAGCACGACCCTATGTTGTCAAAAAGCACCAAACTCAGGTCAAGGTCCTTTAGGAAAAAAAGTTAGTGATGGGGTGAGGAGAGGTGGTGGCAGTTTCAAATGTTGCTTTGGTTGACTGCTCTTTTGGTATGACCCCACCCACCTCGCCATTACTAATACACACTTATACACAATCGCCCTTTCATCCCCCTTTCCTCGACTATGTCCCCTTGTCATACAGCCTCCCCTTTCTCCCAGGTGCTGTGAAATGCTGTGGATGAGGTCGAGGACATGAGGAGCCCACCAGAGAGAGAACAGATGTCACTTGCCTCTAGCACCACGCTCAGGGATGTTTGTGTGCATGTGTGTGTGCGTGCGTGCATGCGTGTGTGCGTGTGACAGGTAGCATGTTGTGGTTGAAAGGTAAAGCAGGAGCTCTACTCCAAGAAGGACTTGGAATGAAATAGGGACAAATAAGGGGGATAGGAATACCACAATAAAAAGGAAATGCATGAAAACAGATCTTGGATATTGATGTTGTTGTGGGCTGCCATGACAAAATCTGAATAATAATATCATTTGTGGGTGATATTGTTCATTAATAGTGACTAGATTGCTGGCAGTCTGACAGCTACAGGAATGTGTGCACATACATGAGCCTGCAAACCATTTAGAGCTTGCTTTTAAAAATAAATACACAAGTAAATGTCTGAGCCCTGCACTCCCCTGGTGACTGTAATTAAAAATATCAGCGCTGGCTTCTTTCAACAGTGCTGCATGTTCCCAGTAACGATAGCTTCACTGTGGTCATAATTATACACACACGCGTCACTTGCTTAATGTACACTCACCTGTGAATTGACTCATTACATATCACACTGATAACAGACATGCCATATGCACCTACTGCATGGAAAGTGATCGACTGCGTCCCCGTGTGATGCCTTCCTCTGTAATCAATGTATGTCTTCATTATTCTGCATGGGCTTGCCAGATTAACAGAATATGCAGCAGATTAGGTACTGAGCTATATTGTGATCTTTATCTTTTATTCAGCAACTTGAGTGCCCCAACTAATCTTAATGGTAGCTATCCTCAGTGGTGTGTAGTGAAAGAGGAGCACTATTTTTTCTCAAAGGTTTGGATGGACCATGCCATTGCTAAATGTTTGCATTGGATGTTCATCATAACTACACTCTGACATATGTATGAATATTTACATGCTTTGCTGGCTACAAAGGAAAGGAATTCATCCTTCAGTCTGAATATCTGTGAGCCAGCATCTCCTTTACCTTCCAGTTTCTGAAGCCTATGTATGTCCTGTAGAGCTTAAGTGTTCAAAGCTTCCTTTATGCTGCAGCCGGTCAGGCCTGCATGATAAGCAGGTGTCCTTTTCCTTCAGCGCGGCACCTGGATGATGAAGACATCAGAACCGAATGATGATTTCTAACTGTAGGGGCACAAAAAAAAAGAAAGAGTACACTGTTGTAAATGCATACATGCGTGCATATGTGTTTACGCAAGTGTTTGAGTGTGTGCTAACCAAGGTGTTTAATCTGAGCCAGTCACTGATGCTAGAATGGTTTGGGCATCTTATCTTCTGTCGTTTGAAGTGTGCGAGTGTAGCCATTGTGTTAGTGAAGCATAGCCGGTGCGCCTGTTAAACATGTGTTGTCAATTATGCCTCAGAGAAAGCGGTGGGCAGGATGGAGAGTATATTTGAACCTATATTACATAAGTCAACAATCAGTGGCTATGGTAGTGATTCAAACTATGGTAAACATGCTGGCAAGTACTAATCAGTGAATCTTTCATCTCATGTTGCAGGCAGTTGATTCATCTTTTTGTCACGGTACTGTATACTCTCATGCTGAAGTCTTGAAAGGTTGTGTTGAGATGTATAACGTTGTGTGTCTGTATGCAAATGCATGATGAAGAAATAGCAAAAGAATTTGAAGGTGCACTGGTCCTATAAATAAACACCACAGTCTACACATTTGTTAAAGAAAGATTTGAGGCAAGAGCCTTATGAACTGGTTTACTCAAACATACTCTAAGCTTAAAATCATTCATCGGTGGAGCACGTTTCATTTGGACAGCCCTTTATTTATGTTTTACAAGTGATTGCCTCAGTCTCCTATTACCATCCAGCCTGGAAGTATAGCTGATTTAACTATCAGTAACACTCTTCTCGATTATCTTTGTTGGACTCCCTGAGTGTTTACAGTTTCTGTCTGTTGTCTGAGTGCACTGACCATCCCTGCAGTTGACTTCTGTTAACTATGAGATGCCAAGTTCCTATTTGCTATACAGGGGATAAGCAGCTAAAAAGGCATCATAAAAGAGCCTCACAGGATATTGAAATAATGACCATTGTTTGCAACAACAGGATAGCCCATTCAAATTATTTTCTTGTGTATTTGTTCAGAGCAATCATAAAGTCTTCCGAGAACACTCAAAGTTGTCTTTGGTCTGCTAATCCAATATAGAATGAGGCACATGGAAAAGTAACATTACCTCTAACTACCTAGTTATCTGGCTGCGTCTGCCACGCAGGCTGAATCTGCTCTGACTTTGGGCCTATCAGTCTGGAGAGTGAGGGCACAGGCAGTGAATTAATGGTCAGGAGATTTATTTGTTTGGTGTAATAAGGACTGTAAAACAGTAAGAGCTCTGTGCAGCCTTACAGGCCCCATGCCCCCTGGGTACAATCAAATGTTGCCAGTAAATCAATAGAGCTGGAAGAGGTTTTTATAACCCGAGTTTAACACCAGGCTCTAAGTGCTCCAGGTGGCAGGTCATTTGTTCATTATCCCAACTTATCACAATAAACAATGGGAACTCTGATTGGACTACTCGGCTACCATGAGAGGAAAAATTGGAGAGGAAGAAGACAAAAATCTCAGGTGGGCAAGGAGGTGCTAATAAGGAAGGCAGAGAGTGGGCAGGAGACGGGGGAGAACCAGAAGATTAACCACCGTAATTATGTACAGGAGCAGAGAAGAGGACTGGGACAGTATAAGTAACAGATAGCGTGAGAGCTCTACAAGCTGCGAGCCTGCACCGATGACTCTTCTGATGCAAGGGTTATAATTGTGCCTCCCCTCTCGGTGCCACCAGCCAGTCTTGGTCTTTTAATATTGTAAATACAAACAGTGTGCCTGGTTCTTTTCTTGGGAGCAGTCTTACAAATGTACATTGCACTGTGAAGAAGAAAAAAAGGGATTCAGGATTGGGTTGTTGTCTAGAAACCACATTAATTCCTTTAATAATTTGGTGGCGTCTGTCAGTCCTTCCATTTTCTCAACCGGTCGTCCAACTCAGGCCGCCAGCGGGGCTGAAGTCTATCCCCGCTTTCACAGGGCCAAGATTCAAAATTTGTGTCCTATATTTATTTAAATATATTGCGAAAGTGAATAAGAAGGATCAAAGGGTAAGGTATGACAAGTGATCATTAAAAGCATGTAGTGTTTGTGTACAAATACAGCCATTGTATGAACTTACTGGAGATTTCCAAGACAAACCCCTGTACAGTCAGTGAAGCAGTAAACTGGGCCTCCATGCTGTTTTTAGATCGCTTTGCCCGAAGACACCTTATAACAATGTGAGTGCATTTTTGTGACCCCACTGGGAATTGAACTCCTAACCCATGATAACCACACGCTCCATCAACCAAACGACACATGGTTCTGCACCTTATAAAGGTCAGTAAAAGACACTGCAACATATAGGAAACACATGGACCATCTTTGCTATAAGACACAGTGCAAAAATGCTGTGCAGTTATTCAAATTTTGTGTGCTTAATTTATGACTCTTGTACAGGAGCGTGGCAGCTGGAGTTTGTAATTATACAACACACTCCACTCTTTTCTACTCTGCTGGCGACAAGCTACTGCATAATTTACAAGTCTATTATCTCATCAATTACAGTGTAATTACTTAGATGTACAACTAGTTTCTTACCATATTATAAAGCAAGACATCAAATGAATAAGTGAGCAAACAAACAAGTAAACAAAGCGACAAAGATGGAGCAAACAAACAGATTTAAAGGGTAGGTTTTTAGTATGTGACATGAAGTCACCCCGGCGTCTCCAACCTTTTCCTTTTTTTTTCTCTTCTTCCTCCTTGCAATTAGTCTGCGAGGGAGGCCTTATCCTCAGCTTATCATCTGCATTTGTTTACCCCTGTTTCCACTGTTCTGCAAACCATCTCATGATTCATTACTGTGATTAATAAGCCTATCATGTGAAACCAAAATACTGTAGCTTTGCATCTGAAGACTTATTGTCTCTCCTCAAGGATGCATAATTAAGCCGCATGAATCTGTTCCTTCTTTTCTTTCTGCCTCTTTCCCTTTTGCTTTCTCTCACCCTCTCCGCCTTTCACTTTTTGATGAATTAATGACAGAGTGATTTTAGCAATACATTATGCATGATAAAAATTGCCCTGTAATGGAAACAAACACACAGTGGTGTAGGGATGGCAAATCTATTGACCATCAGCAGGACCTCATCCAGTATGCATTAACAATGGAGGATAGATTTGTTTTTATGGCTTGAATACTAAAATCTAAGCCAACACAAGAGGCTGAAAGTGCTGATGAACTCTTTGCAGTGTGGGAACACAGTCTGAATTCCTGTCATTTCAATAATATTCACTGATGTGCAAACTCTGTGAAACTTCAAACTGAATTGGGGAATGTTTGGGGTTATGTACGGAGCACATTTTCTTTCCATTTGTGATTGGTGTGAGTTTCAAACAATGTGGCTCTTAAATGTAGATGGAAATAGCCATGGATGAAGTTAAAAGAAATAAATGGCAATGATCCCATCACCCACTCACTCTGAGCTTCAATCAAAGACATCTTTACTGCAGCTCCTCCATGTCGCATGCCCTTTTTTTTTTCTTCAAACATCTGCACTCTACAGAGACAAAAATGTCTAGACATTTCACAGAGGGTATCTTTGAAATATATTTTTAATAAACAAAGGCTTCATTTCTTTCACGAATTGGACTTTTTTTTTTCTTTTTTTTTTTTTTTTTCCTTAGCATAGTCAGAACAGCTCATTGAGCACTCAGTGCATTCATGCTGCTGGTGTTTTGGCTGCTGCAGGTCATAGTGGTAATAAATCTGGGGAAGCTGGCCTTGGTAATGGACTCCAGAAGGGGCTTGGGAGTTAAACAGTGATGAGCAATGGAAACTGTGGTCAGCAAGAGTGCAGCTGTAACCCTTAAACAGGCGTGGACAAGATGAGAGGAAGGAAACAGCCAAACGTTTGGAGGCCCAGCGATGGGTCTATTTTAGGAGAGAGCTGGAGGGGAAAAAAGCAGGAACCCGACTGAGCAGCAGTTGAGCAGCACATGTTGGTGTAGGCTGGCTGTTCGAGAAGCAGTGAGGGCTCAGCAGGAGAACAAGAAGGCTGGAGATGAATTGCTTGTAGGGAAGCACTGTTAACTACAAAAACTAGTTTTTAATGTTAGGTGTGCCTTGAGAGGTTTGTGTAACAAGTAAGTAGAGCTCCACAAGCATAGTCCTGGAATAACATATGTGGTAAGCCACCATTGCATAATCCTCTGGAGACATGGTTATAATCTGGCAAAAAAAAAAAAAGGCTATAAAGAGAGAAACAGGGAGCAAGAGAAATGCAGCCAACTGTTATTAAAATCATTAAAGTCTGTCTTTCAGGTTCTGCCCTCATCTTTTCACCTTTTACCTTAAGATGATCTTCTATTGATGACTTTTGTTGAGCACAACAGATGCTTTGTGAACATGCAAGACAAACTGCTCCAGTATTGATATGTATATTAGCCTCCACAGGCTTGGTCTCCTCTGATGAACAATACTTATTGACAAGCATTTGTTGCCACCTAAAGTTATTGTCTAAAATAATTGATCTAATTGATCGGTTTCACTGGAAATCAACAAAATGACTGCTTTAATAGGTGAGGATATTTCTCATAAATCAATACTGATTATTACGAGGCCATACATTTGGTGGCCCTAGCTGTTTACATTTTAATCTGGCATTTATTTGTGTTTTGACTTTCAAAGATTCTTGCCATGGGATAGAAATTCACCCTTCTGGCTTATGTCTTGACAAAGTAAATAAATGATTCAGTACCCTTGTAAGTCAGACTGGAATGTCAAAGGTCAGGGGGTGTGAGAGCTGCAAGCGGCTAAATCAGATTTTAGACCACCAAACATTCGGTTCCCTTCTATTTGATTACTGCTTATCTATGTGCCCAGAACACAGACAAGCAACCTAAAACAGCTCAATGGTGACTTTAATGTTTGAAATTCCAAGGTGAACACCCAGCATTTCAGTCACCTTCAACATCTTACACTGTACTTTTCAGAAGTCTAGTCCTGTTTGGATTTAGTTCTCCTGTGGTTAAAACAAAGGATAGCAGGAAAGCCACCATACTGAAATGGTAAGGTGAAGTACTGTACTTGGCAGTATGCTGCCTCTCAACGGGAGGAAAAGCATACTATGTGTCTGTTTTTGTTGAAAAGTTAGGACTTCCAAGGCTCTTGAAGTAAACAAATTAGACTTGGTTTAGATGGCACAAATGACAATAGTTTTGAAAAGATAAAGAAAGTCTTTGATATATTGGTGGCTTCACCATGTCTAGAAGGCAGTATGAAGGGAAGCCTGCGGTTTCACTTCACAGTCTCGGTCTCATTATAAATCTTCACAGCAAAACATTTTATAATGCTGTATTTGGCTGAATAAACAGTTATGATTTGGCACAGAGCAGACTCTGTGGATGCCTGACTTCAACAAGCTGCCAGCTTCTCTGTGTACACGATTGAAAGCAGGGAGCCAAGGATCCTCTCTTGTGGAAATTATGAATATAAAGTCATGCATTATAGATTTGCAGGTGAATTTATTTATTCTCCTGCAAAACTCAGAAATGTAAGCCAACCAAATCAATGCAGGGGAGTTCATCTCTGTGCACCTAATCATTTGCTAATGGCTACTATCAATTGTCTGCCCACGGCTTCAGCATCCAACACTCCTGCAATTAAAGTCAACAAGCACATACTGTACTGTCGACCAAAGGTGCTTCACCACGGCTTTCCAGGTTAATGTATTGATTATCTTCTGCATGGCAAATTGGATTTATTCCACATCATCAGTTTTGTTTATTTATTTATAACCACACCATCAATTATCAAAAATGATCTTTCTGATGGGTGAAAGTGTTAGCCGCCAAGGCAATTAAATGCATTATCTTCAGGGATGACGTGATTTCTTTTGATTTATGCACCAAATGTTGTGAAACAATGAAATAAACCTAAACAAGTCCTAAAAGAAAAAAAAAATCACAGACCTTCATCTGCAGTGCTGAATATCTTGTATGTGTTATATGGCTTGTATGTCACACAGACTTAACAGCTTGCTTTTTGAACATGTTACTTATTTATTTGCTTACTTGCCAGCCCTGCACCCACATCCTTGTGCTTCTGCCAGCATTGACAAACACAACCCAATACAAAGGAATACTTGCTTTTGGATGTTATTATTTATTCATGATGCCCTACAGTCTTCCTGTCCATTCCAAACATTATTTTAATGTTTCTGTTCAGTGTTGGTCTTCACTGTCTTTGTTGTAAATTCAGTGACACTGGACACACTACGGTGTGCGCACACACTTGAGTGTCATTCTGTGATCCTCTGACATATGTAATAATGTCTCTGTGTGGGCTTTTATTTTGGCAATTGATTCCTCCAGCAAAAAAAAAAAAATCAAAAATAATGCAGCCAAAACAAAGAAACAGAACAGCAAGAAAACTGTGAGCAGCCTTTGTGCATTCATTATCCAGGTCAAGCTTAAAAATGATTTATTAAGTGTTTGATAAACAGCTACTCTTTAAAAAAAAAAAATCATGATTCTTCATGTACTATGAGAGTGTTGCATTTTCTTTTGCTGGTATTGATCCTGGTCTTTTTGTCACTTTCTATCTGTATAACACAATGTGTAAATCTACACTGTAAGCTCTCCTGGCATTGATGTGCAGTAATATACTCCACTTTCCATTCCGTGAGCCTGTCTGGATTGTCTCATCTGAATCCCATGCATCCATCTATCCGTCCTTTCTCGTGCAGCACCATTGTCACTGTTCATAATAAAATGGTCTTAGCTTAGAGAGGCTGTTTGATTGCTGCTGCCCAGCAAAGTGTCTCTTCACTTTAATATAGCATTCCCACTGCAGTCTGCACCTGTCTCAGACTGACAAGTGTACATTACCCCATGGGGTCAGTGGGGTCTCCCATCACTGTCCAAACACCTAGTTTGGATGACGCAAATCCTATAGCACTGCCTGTTTTGAACTTGAGCATACGTCCCCTCTTGACACTTCCAGCATGTCTGCAGATCTCTAGTAACAATATCACCTATAGAATCAATCTTGGTACTGCGTTTGAGGCCTATGGAAACCATTGATCAGTGCTTTGATGTCATGGCCTTTCATAAATTGCGACCTTTTTAGTATTGGCATGCCCCGTCACTCCTAGAGACAGCTGATTTTCTCCAGTGGGCAGAGTGAGAGTCTGGGAGTCCGCGGCAAACCAGCACAGTGTCACAGGTGTCAATACATCTGCTCCTTATTGACAATAAGACTCCTCTGGACCCTCGAAATGAAATGGAAGATGACAGGACCCTGACTTTGATGCTGACCTTACATCTCATCCTAGAAATACAATATGTAATTGTGGGCTCTCCCAGGGAATTCTTTTTATTTATTTATTTTGTCAAGAAATAAAAAAAAAAAAAGCAGTTCTTGGATGAACAACATTTTTTAAAGGAGGGTTAGAAAATTTATTGCTGTGGTGTCACACATTAGTTAGCTCCATATATTTAAAAAGACATCCAACAAGCAGCATTAGGTGATTCATGTGCCTGTAGGTATTTCCAGTGACATCTTATGCTATTATTTCTTCTTCAGTGCTCCAAGCAGTATGGTTTTTCAGAAGAAGGCTGCAGTCAGGATTGCTTTAGCTTGTTAAAACTGACCATAAACAGCTCATTGTTTTAAGAGGGCCAGACACGGTCATTTGATACCAGCACTATACTGGCTTCTCGCCCCTTAGCTATTCTGTTATTTCACTCTAGTAGTACACATGGGGTTCAACAGATGAAATATTGCTGGTAGAAGGTAAGCACATGCTGCTTGGGAAGGATTTGTATAGAACAATTTTTTTTTTTTTTTTTATACTTGAGGAAATGTCAAGAGTTCATACTGAAAACTCATGGTGGATATTAATGTTGCAGTGCGTTATAACAGCATTATTTTTCCTTTTATTACAGGCATCTCAGCTGTGTCAAACATAATTCTGTATATTACATTTCTTTCAGTGATTCTAATAAACAACTGGAGTTTATAACAGCCTGGAGCTTTATATAGATATATGCACAAAAGAAATACCTCACCCCTCTCTCTTGTCACTGTGCAGTGCCCCCACCTCCACCTCAGTGTTATGGTGCCCATCGCTGGTTTGCCTGACGGCGGTCTGAAGCAATCTCAGCATGCTCCTTTACATGGACATGTTGGCGCAGTTGAATGAGTCACCTGAACTAACAGCAGATGGTGCTCTTTGGGTATGAGAGGCCTGATCCAACCACTCAGTCTGCTCTCCATGCAATCCATCATCATTCCTCCTTCTCTGTCTTCTCCCCCAAGACCATTGAGAGTATTCTGGACCACCATCCTCTGTGCCATCATTACGTTTGTGCAGGAGAATGTCAGCTTGCTCAGCCTTGGGCTTTTTATCCAGGGAGCTAGTGGTAGTGAGGCGACGTGCAGTTAAGACAGGGATCCGTGGGGCACCTCTTAATGATGTGGTTCAGTGATAAACCTGGGAAGACTGACTGAAAATTGTCTTGGCGTGGTAGGAAAAGCACAAACGAAAGAAGCACATTGTAGAGCTACTGCTGGAGGAAAGCACAGAGAGAGGGAAACTGAAGTTCAATGCTTTAAACTTTCAAACTTGTCTCATTCACCAGTTCTTTGTATGTGTTAAAAAAGGTCTGCCAGGCACAGTGGGATAGTTTTAGCTATATGTGAAGAGGATAAGTACAAGAACACTGTAAAATAAGGAAACCCTATTGATAATTATCCATTAAATGATCATTTGAAGACCTGCTGTAATGTTACATCCTTTTGTGAGCTTCAAATACTCTGTACCCTAACATGTAACATTTAGTTGTTCACAAGCTTTCTGGCCCATCTCTCCAATGCAAATGCTTTAATATGCCAGAGTGTTGCTAGGGGCAAGTCGGGCATATTGCAGTGATTAGATTAAAATCTGATTTTTCTGTCAACTCAGCAAAGCTGTATCGGTAGTCAATTAAGATCTGTCATAATGTGATGGAGGACAGTTTGAAATCATCCCCTGCTCTGCTAAATGTATGACAGGCTACTACTAAAAGGGTCACTGCTGTGACCTTGATTCACCAGAGGCTTTAAATACTCAACTTGCTGGTTTCAGCATATGCAATATTTCTCGCAGTCTCCAAGTGAAACATCAATGAACTCTGTCTGCAGGCGCCTGTGCAGACATTTCTTAACACATTTCCCATTTTCCCACACAATAGAAATCAATGCACAAGTAATTCACATATTCATTAAGAAAATATGTCCACAGCTCTAAACCTATTTGTAAATTAGCTGACAGATTATTCCCTTTTACATTAGTGCTTTGACTAAGGGGATGACTTGGACATTTTTTTTTCACTTGGCTAATAGTCTTACTTAATACCCATCAATCAAAACAGTCAAAAATATTGATTGCTAGCTAGATTAAATCAGAGTTATTCCACTGCAATAGCTATTACAAAGTGAAGTTATTGCAGTGAAACTGTTCTTGATTTACTATGCAGGAAGATCTGCTATTTTGTTGTGCATTGTACTATGTGTGTAGGTGTGTGTGTGTGTGTGTGTGTGTGTGTGTTAGGATGCATTTGTGCCATTAGTGAATAGGTGTGGTACAGTTCAGCTGATTCCATCATCGCACCTGGTTTGTAATTTTCTTTTCTTTCTCCACAGCATGTAGAGCTTTCACAAAATAACTATGCATAACAATCAACCCGGTCTGCTTTGTTTGCTGAATGCAAGTATGCTGAGGGACCGCATGAGGTGGATGTCACACTTAATGACTGCATGTTATATAATGGGGATGACCCATAACTGAGTGTGTCAGAAATGATGTCATCAGAAAGGCTGGTCACATTGCATTTCTTAACACCTGTGACACCGAAGTTCAGTATCATATGGATAAACAAGCTGGGCCATCTAATGATGGGATTACACCAGCTGTGACCCGCGTTAACATGCTGATGTTGCAACTAAAACAATAATTTAGTCGATGGCAGAACCTGATTGATTTGGTCATTTATTTCATCCTTTGTCCCAGGGAAAAATAGCCTGTTTTAATGTCTTTCCAGCTCGACATCACACTTTTTTTTTTTTTATTTCAACAGTATAAATAGCAAATAAATATGGGCTCCTGGCATTAGTTCATCCCTAGCTATACCCTGTAAGTAGTGATGCACTGTTTTCTAAATTGTTACACAAGGACTTAGTCTTCACTGGTCAGACCACACCCGCCTTAATCACACCTTTCATTTAATCTCAACTGCACACCTGTAATGTTGTGTTGACACACATACAAACAAATGGAAAGACAATACCAGTCACACTATTCCAGCTCATAATAATGGAGACTTTGTCCTAAAACAGCAATATTCTTCATAACTTGTTCTTAGCAGTGCTGGTAACATGAAACCACATTCTGATGGAGATGTACTGTCTGCCCCATTTGAACTCTGCTGGCTCCGTCACTGGAGAGTTACAAAAGCCCTGTGAGGAGTGGGCCTGTTCTGTGCTGCAGTTGTGTGAGCTAAAACTGTCTCAGACAGGTGCTACAGTGTGTGCTTCAGTGCACCAAAACAGCTGGGGCCAGTCATCAATGCTCACTGGAGATGACATCACCTGACAAGTGTTCATCTGACTCATCTCCTGTTCTCTGGCTTCATCTCGCGCTCCTGACACATGCTTCACCTCCGAGGCACTCACTCAGGACAAGGGCTTGGCTGTGGCTTCAGGCATTAAATTCAGTAATATTGCAAGTCTATGCCGGAACCATGTGAAAAGGAGATGAGGTAAGAGGGCAGGCGCAAGTGATGCAGTCTCACTCATCATCAGACTTTGAAAGGTGTGATGCTTTGCTTCAGTGCATCAAAAGCCCTTTAATATCTCAAAGAAGAATGCTGTGCCCAATGTATCATGTATCATGTATCATGTATTAGCGCACTTAGAAAAAAAAATAAGCTAGACACAAAGGACAATTAAACCAGAGGAGTCAAGAGTAAGAACAAGGCTATTTCACTTTACTGTGTTGGGTTGTGAATCAGCCAAGGTCCATCCCTGCCTAGGACATAAAACAGTGATCCCTTTAATTACCCAGCATAAAATCCACAGTATAATAATCTCACCCCAGTATTATGCAGGACTGGAGTCGTATGATTCTCTGGAGGTGACTGTCTTGTACTGCGGCAAGGGGAAAGATGAAGGTAATGCAAATGTATGGGCTCCTTTGTAGGTTGTTGGGGGGAAAAAAGCAATCAATTAATTTGGTAATTTATATATTTCAGTAGACGTTGAACTGGATGGAATATATGATTTGCCATAAAACTGTCCAACACATCCTTCTTAATTATAGATGGCTTTGCATGTGCTGAATGAGGCGCTTTTTCACAACTGTGCCACAGAATGCATCTTTGTGATTTATCAAGTATATCATAAAGGTTTCAAAAATAAAGTGTAAGGATGTTACATAAATTCACCCTAGTATTTAAACACATCCTTCTGATATGAAAATAGAAAATTAGCTCCCATTAAGGAAGGAATGTGTATGTGTGCGTACACCATGTATAGTATGCATGTATAGTGTGCGTATGTACTTGCACAGAGTGTGAGAAAGAGGTGATGACTTTGACGATAATCATTCTTTTGATAAAGATGATGAAGTCTCATAAAATCATAGTACCGTTATTGTTATTACATTGGTTCCTCAGCCTTTCTGATCCATAGAGCATCTGATAAGTGCGTACCGCTGCTGCGGAAACAGCATTACATCATCCTGCTCCTTCCCGGCAAAGTGAGCCGCGGCACGATGAGATCAGAGCCCTACTTGTTATCCCAGTAGCAGAGCAGACTGCTGCAGGACCTAAAGCATCCTCTACCACCATCAGGGAAATATGTAAGATGCTGTCTCACCCACACAACCTGGAAAAAAAAAAAAAAAAAAAAAACAGAGCTTAGCTCAGGTTCATCCACAGGTGAGGTCTCTATTTCAGGTGCAGAGCAGAGAAAATCAGTAGAACCTTTTAAACATGCACACATACCCACAAACAGACACAAATATACGCAGACACTTGGAAACTTGCAAATCCCCAAACACCCCATGGTGTTTGCTGTGTGATCACAGAGCATACAAATCATTTTCTAGATCAAAGACTCCTTGTAGCTTAGAGAGCTTATTCAACTTTAATCTTTTTATATCTTGCAGAATTACTCCTAGGTTTACAGCAAACACAAATCGACAGAACAGTTTCATTTACTAGTTAGATTCACATTGTTGTATAACAAAAACAGATCTTCATAGCTGGTTCATAGTGAATACATCTGCTACAGTATATAACAGATGTTTGGGTATTTCCCCTTTGGGTTACCAGGCCCTCAAGTGCCATTTGGGACGCAGGCATATGAAGATGAATGGATAGATGAGCTGATTCTTGTGGACCTCAGTGACTCTGACTTAGGTATGGTTACACAGTTTCAACCCTTTCACTGTCTTTCCCACTAACCTACGCCTATTCTGGTTATCTTGTCTTGTGACAACATAATGATGACAAAGCCTAACCAGGAACCAGCGGCATCCACCACCATAGACGATGCTTTTATGTGACAATGAAAGTGAGGGATGAAGCATAGTTGTCATCCGGTGTAGCCCCAGCAAATCACCACACGACATCAAATAGCCAGGTAGTATGGAGCGGGGATGGCCGCGGTAACAATGGCATTGAGTTCAGCTGTTTGTCAGCTATCTGTCAGCGTAATGCATCACAGCAAATCAGCTCTGCCACCACTCTCTGCCCACAGCCAAGAGCAAGGGGGGAAAAAAAGCTCCTGCAAGGTGTAAAAAAAATCTACTCATTCACATTAGTATATCTTGCTCTTACTAATGAGGGACTTATCCTGAATTTGAGTGGTGTCAGATTTACAGTCTTAAGCAGTTTTATACTTGAAAATGCCGCATTAATACCTTATTAAGTAATGTGAATAAATTTGTTTTGTTGAACATTTTGGCCTTTAAATCCTAAAAAGCTCTTCCTTTAGACCTTTGGAATTAAAAGAAAAACTGCTTCTAAAGTGGATGCATTTAAAGCCTGACAAAACTATGGATATGTTCAGCCACTTTCCCTTTTCCTTCACAGAATCTACTTTCACATGCTTTCATGCCTACTTTTCTCTTTTGTTGCCCGTCCCATGCCAAGTTGGGCAGCTGTGACAACACAGGGACCATAGGCTTAAAGAGATAGATTGTTATTAAACACAAAACTGTCATGCACGCTGCCATTCAAACCCTGCTTCACACTAGATTAACACATTACGAGTAGGTTGACAAGTATATATTTTTCTCTTACGTACAAAGGAAGCAGCAGATAGCATAATGACCTCCTGCAGACTGGCATGTCCACGCTGTTCTTAATAATATGCAGGCACGTACGTCTGCACACATGCTCTCTGTGTTTTTCTTCCTGTGCATGAAATCAGCGCCGAGACATTGTGGCCACGCTTGCAGTTGTCCCTTTTCAGTGCTTTTACCATTGTTGAATGAGGCACCATTGTGCAACCAAAGAGGATTATAAAGCAGGGAATAAAGAGCAAGTTACACACATTTTCAAACTTCTTTAAGAGGCTGCCCACAGTGATACAATAGACTTTTGCAAGTGCTCTGGTGTGTGTGTGTGTGTGTGTGTGTGTGTGTGTGTGTGTGTGTGTGTGTGTGTGTGTGTGTGTGTGTGAGGGAGGGGGGGGGGGTGCAAACCCTTAGGTCACCAGTTACACTTGGTAAGACACTATAAAACACACACACACACACCTTGTATTTTGAAGTCAGGGTAGGTGTGATTAAATCTGTATTGTCAAGTGGGTGGCACGTAGTTATCAATATTAATCATCAGTAAAGCACATGGTCCTCAATCACTGCTTGATTAATCAATATATTGACATTATTGCACCTGCACAAGATAAATCACCCATGAACATGAGCTTATTGTGCAGTTCATTCAATATACATGAGAGAATCATTCAAGAAGTAACATCCCTGTATGCTACAGCTGAGAATGGCCTGAAGGGGATGCAGCATGTGGGGTGACTGTTTGTGTGTGTGTGTGTGTGTGTGTGTGTGTGAGAGTGTTAATTTCATCCCCAGCTGAAATATACACACATTTATGCTGGAGAAGACACACACATGTGTTAGAGGAGACAATGTGTGGAAATGCATGTTACACTCTGATGACATCACCGTCTTGGCTAGGTAGCTCGGCCATTTTCCATAGGCTGTGCTCTGTTGCTGTGGAGAGGCCTCCACCAATCCCCTCCCCTCCCTCCCTAATGTATACAATACTGACTCCATGAATGATCTGTGACATTGCTTCTTTGGGCTGATCCAAAGACAACATTATGTGACTGTTCATAACCCCCCTGCCCCGAGTTCCCCCACAAACCCCCTTTCAGCTTTCAAATTGCCTGGTGTAGAGTGTTTACGGCTATTTGTCGCATACTGTGTGAGCAGAAAACTGAGTGGGCCTCACGAGAGCCTGAGACTTGACATCCCATCATCGCAGGGCATTTATGTTAAGTAAGCATTTCCATTTAACTCAGTCTCTTGGTGTTGGCTTGTACACATAATAACGGTGTTCTGCACATCAGTTTGATTTGGGATCTTAAGCATGATTTAGTAAACACTGAAAGCAGCAGCCCGGCAAAGAAATGACCAGCTTTGTATACAGTCTCTGATTTAACACAGAACAGAGCTCATAGGAAACACCAGGCAGAGAGAGAACTGCTGACAACACTGTCTATTTTTCTGAGCTCTCTGCAGTCCACGCACAATACATGAACTGCACATGCTATAAATCTTTGGCTCTTTTGCAGGATACCTATACCTGACACCAGCTGAAGATCTATACCTGTCTTGAAATGTCTCTCTACCCCCTCTTGTCTCAATAGCCATCTCCCTTGGTAGACATTTAAAGAGGCGTGGGCAGCTAAAGCATCCTTTCTCTAGGGCTTTCAGAGGAGAAAGAGTTCAAGAGGTCAGAGATATGTGTTATTTTCCCACCGGTGCAACACTCAGGATCTGTCAGAGCCGTGTGTCAGGGAATGACAGCAAAAGGAAAGACGGCAAGAGAGGTAGATCTGGCAGACAAAGGCCAGACTTCACAGCAAAAGCTTGAGATCAATGGATCGGCAGACTATGCACCCTGCACGCACAAACAAGTGCACGGACCCACGTACACACTCCAACAAACACAGAATGCTGTGGTTTGATGCCAAGATTGACCTATCTGGAGCCCGTCAAAAAGCCTTGAGAAAGACATACAAGCACATTAAAAGATAGACGGAAATGTGATAGGTTGATTTTATTATTCTATTGATTATTAATCAAAGTTCATAATTGAGGTAAATATCTCCATGGGAATTGTTAAGAATATAACCTATCATTCTTCCATCGGTGATCTACTTGTTGAGCCTTTTTGTTAATGTGTGGGATATGTGATCGTTTAGTCATACCTTGCACTGCAGGAGGGGGGCACTCCGGCCGTGGTGCTTCATTCTCAATGAAGCTGCTGAAGGAGAAGCATCGCGTTCGAGTGTATTTATTGATTTCCTTTCCCCTTCTCAGGGTGTAACATTTTGGAGGCACCGCTGGGATGAATGTGATGAGGGTCCGCTGTCCCAGATAGATGCCCTGGTCATCATTCAACCCCTTCCATCTACAAACGGGCTGAGAGATACGGTGTGGTGGTTCCGCGACCGAGCAGAGGGATCCGCATGCAATCTGAGGTCATCTACTGGTACCAGGAGAGCTACACTGTCTATTCTGCAAAGAGAAGGTCCTGCATCACACTAATACATTGTAAAAACTAGAGACTGAAATGGATTCTTCAGAGTTGGAGGACTTGAAATTAGAAGTTTTTGGTGCTTTGTACACATTGAACAAGGACACTTTGATTGAAGTTTGTGATTTTCTGTGTATTGGTGGTTCAAAACTTGAAAATGTATCAGGTAGAAGCCGCTCCTCCCTAATTTCATATGTCATAAGGCACTTAGAAAGAGAGGAGCTGGGCGAGCTTGAGGATCAAGGTATGGCTGAGTTCCTGGTTTTGAAAGATAAAATCGCTGAGTTGCAACAGGCTACTCAGAATAGTGCACTAGAACACATAACCTCAGATGCTAACCTGACAAATGAGACACAAGAGCAGGTCACCCAGCCTTCAGAAGAAGAGCGACTGAAAAGAGAGATAGAGACACTCCAGTTGGCTTTAGCATTATCACGACTGGAAAAAACAAATCCAATTAGTGGAGCCAAACAGTCTGTGAGTGGGAAGGATAACCATGCCAAACAGGTCCCCCAGCCCTGCCTATCATTACCATGGGGCCGAGAATTCAGAATAGCTGGCCAGATTGGTGAGCCAGGCCAAAAGGACAAACTTACCTTCTCCAGTCTAGCACACCAAATTGAACAAGCCATCAGCAAAGGAGTTCCTGAACTAGAAATAGTTGATGCAGTAATCAGGTCAATAGCACCAGGCTTACAATTACGCAGTTATCTGGAGGGCAGAACCAACCTTAACTTGCCTACCTTGAGGAGGATTCTGAGGTCCCACTATCAAGAAAAAGGTGCAACAGAACTGTACAAACAGCTCACATCAGAGGTCCAGAGTAGTAAGGAAACCCCACAAACCTTTTTAATTCGAGCTCTGGATTTGAGACAAAAAATCCTATTTGCTTCACAGGAAGAGGAATCTGGTTTAAGATATGATCCTGTCCTTGTGCAAAGCATGTTTCTCCACACAATTCTGACAGGCTTGCAGAATGACAACATCAGAAGTGACCTGCAGCCATACCTCCAACAAGCAACAACTGGTGATGAGCTGCTTCTTGAGAAACTCAATGTTGCCTGTGCAAATGAAGCAGAGAGACAAAAGAAAAAGAAAACACTTTCCCAGGGGCGGCCAACCACTGTGCACTCACTCCAGTCTGACACTCCTGCAGATAAAAAAGGAAAAACCCAAAATCCTGAAACCAACATCAAACCCCAGTCCGACCTGCTGAATGAACTCAAAGAAATACGTTCTGATATGGCATTGTTGAAAAACTTGGGCGCTGAAGTTGCACAAATCAGAGAGGCAATCCAACAGCCCAATTCAGCACAAACACAGTACTTTGCCTTACCCATGGTGCCAGAATGTGCTCCTCCTCCTCCTCCGCTCCAGCACTGGCCACAAAACTGGTCTCCTGCAGGGTCGGGACAAAGAGGTGATACAGCTCAGAATCAGCCGAGAGTTGCACCACAACGCCAGTATCCCACTCTAAATCGTGCACGCCTCAGAAAGTGTGTTGGCTGCCAGCAAAGTGGAACTGAATATTGCACCCACTGCTATAGATGTGGTAGTAGCGAGCACTTCCTCGCAGGTTGCAGGGTGAGAATCCCTAGACAAGACAGGGATGGTCCTTTAAACGGAAGAGGGTTACCCCCGCGGGACAGGGAGTAACTAGTAATAGTGTAATGTCCCAACAGCTTTGCTCCCACTGTGGTGTTCATGGGAAACTCAAAAGACTCAGAAGGTGTGCAGCCTGTAAAAAAAGCATTTATTGTTCTAAGATCTGTCAAGCTGAACATTGGCCAAAACACAGAAAAAACTGTAATAAACAACCAAAACCTCAGGTAAACCAGCACATTCACCCAAAAACAAGTTCTGTACGCCCCATAAAGGTGGATAGCCAATCCCGTCTTGTTGCTCTTGTAGGGAAGCAGTGTATGGTTGAATGTTATATACAAAACTGCAGAACTCAAGCGTTATGGGATACAGGCTCCCAAGTGTGTATTGTTGATGAAAAGTGGAAACAGAGACATTTACCACATGAAAAATTAAAAGACATCTCTGAGTTACTTGATGCACCTGATGACTTGAAAATCACAGCTGCCAATGGACAGAACATGCCTTATAAGGGTTTCATTGAAGTCAATTTTAGTTTGGCTGCTGAGGGAGCCAACTCTAAAGAACTTGTTATTCCCATGTTAGTGATGAAAGGTGAAAACCTTCCACAGCCCATTATAGGCTTTAATGTCATTGAACAAATAGTGAAGACCAGTACTGTAGAGCAAATGGATACCGCAAGAACAGAGCAGCTGCATGAGTCATTGAGAGTGGCTTTCCCATGCCTTGGAGAGAAAAATGTCACTACCTTCGTTGATCTGGTGACTGCTAACCGATCACATGACTATGTGGTGAGAACGTCAAAAGAGAAAATCCTTGTACCCAAACACACCTCTGTGCAGATTGACTGTAGGGTGCAGACCAAGCCACTGAATAAAGACACTACCCTTCTCTTTGAGCCTGACATAAATCCTCAGTGGGCTGAAGGGCTTGAGTTTTGTGAGACTTTGATAACACTCAGAAAGGGTGTTCCTCCTTACATTGCTCTCGATGTGCAAAATCCCACTGATCATGACATTGAGTTATCAGGAAAAACTGTTGTGGGCACCTTACAGCAAGTCCAAGCTGTGTATCCAGCTACAATTTTAGAGAAACCAAATCAGTGTCCCCCAGTGTTAGTCAATCACGTGGCTGCAGAGAGTGGGCGGGTTCCTGACACTCCATGGGATCCACCAATTGATCTGAGCCATCTGAGTGAACCTGAAAGAGTGGTGGTACAAGGGATGCTTCGTGATGAATGCGCTTCCTTTTCTAAATCAGATGATGACATTGGGCGTATCGAAAAGCTGAAACTGAAAATATCACTCAAGGATTTGGATCCTGTGGCACGCACTTACCTGTCAGTACCGAAGCCACTGTATAAGGAGATGAAAGAATACCTGCACAACCTTATTGCACAAGGATGGGTAGAGAAGTCCAACTCATCTTATGCCTCACCAGTTGTCTGTGTGAGAAAAAAAGATGGTAGCTTACGTCTTTGTATAGACTACCGAGAACTCAACAAAAAGACTCACCCTGACAGACAGCCAATTCCTCGAGTGCAGGACATCCTCGACAGTCTTGGTGGCAACTCGTGGTTCTCCTTGTTAGACCAGGGAAAGGCCTACCATCAGGGCTTTATGGATGAAGAGAGCAGGCCTTTGACTGCATTTGTGACACCATGGGGCCTGTACGAATGGATAAGAATCCCATTCGGACTAATGAATGCACCTGCAGCTTTCCAACGCTGCATGGAAGAGTGTCTGGAAGAGGTGCGAGACAACATCTGTGTACCATACCTGGATGACACTCTAGTGTACAGTCACTCATTTGAGGATCATGTCAGTCATGTTAGGAAAGTGCTCCAACTGCTGAGGAATTATGGAGTCAAGCTAAAACCCAGTAAGTGCGAATTATTTAAACCTGAGGTTCGCTACCTGGGAAGGATTGTTTCAGCAGAAGGTAGCAAAATCGACCCAAGTGACACCATAGTAGTAAGAGCTTTGAAAGATAAGGCGCCAAGCAATGTGGGAGAGCTGCGGACTGTCATGGGTTTGTTAAGCTACTATAGACAGTATATACAGGACTTCTCCCGTATTGCAGGGCCCCTTTATGACTTACTGAAAGGCACAGCAGAAGACAATAATGTGCCGCAAAACAGGACAAACACAAGACAGTCTACAAGAAGGAGCAAAGCTGTACCATCCCATAAGCCAATTGTGTGGACTGAAAAACACCAGTGCATATTGGAACGTCTAATAGATTGTTTGGTTGAACCACCAATCCTTGGGTTCCCAGACTTCTCTAAACCATTCATCCTCCACACCGATGCCTCAAACCAGGGCCTCGGGGCAGTTCTTTATCAGCAACAGGATGATAAGCTCCGTGTAATAGCTTATGGTTCCCGAACATTGACTGCAGCTGAACGGAATTATCACCTACATTCAGGAAAATTGGAATTCCTTGCACTAAAGTGGGCTGTCACAGAGAAATTCAGAGACTATCTCTATTATGCGCCTACGTTCACAGTGTTCACTGACAACAATCCTCTCACCTACATTCTGTCAAGTGCCAAGCTCAATGCAACAGGATGTAGATGGGTGGCAGAGCTCGCAGATTTCCATTTCACCATCCGATATCGTCCAGGGAGAGAGAATGTGGATGCTGATAGCCTGTCAAGAATAAATGTTAAAATAGAGGAAATGATCACACACTGCACAGAGGAAGTGGGATCAGATTGTGTGGCAACAATAACCCAAGCTGTTGAGACACAAGAATCTACCTTAGCAAATGTCTGTGCAATGCTTTCCCCTCTCCAGTGTACAGCAGTCAGTGAAGAGACACACAAACCATTCCCAGTGGCAGAGATTAGGCAAGCACAGCAGGATGATGAAAACATTAGCCCAATAATGCAGTGCAAAATAAGGAATGAAAGGCCATCAAGACAACAATTCAATGCATTAAGCACCCACAGTAAGTGCCTACTGCGTGAATGGGAAAAACTTCATATTGATAACAATGGCATTCTTTGCAGGAAGACAACAAACAAGACACAGCTTGTACTACCTGAGAAGTATAAAACCACTGTACTGAGAGAATTGCATGATGAAATGGGTCATCAAGGCACTGATCGAACAACATCGTTGGTCAGGGATAGATTCTTTTGGCCTTACATGCAAAAAGACATTGAACATTATGTGACAAAGACCTGTACTTGCCTGAAACAAAAACCACCATGTAGAGAAACGAGGGCCCCTCTCACAAGTATTGTTACCACACAGCCATTTGAACTGGTGTCAATAGATTTTCTTCACTTGGACAAATGTAAAGGTGGATACGAGTATATCTTGGTAATCGTTGATCACTTTACTCGTTTTGCACAGGCTTATGCCACCACCTCTAAGTCTGCCAAAACAGTGGCTGATCGTATATTTAACGATTATGCCTTGAAGTTTGGACTGCCAGCACGGATACACCATGATCAGGGTGGCGAATTTGAGAACCAACTCTTTTCCCAGTTGAAAAAGAACTGTGGCATAGTAGGATCCCGAACGACACCTTATCACCCACAAGGAAATGGGCAGGTTGAACGCTTCAACCGAACACTATTACAAATGTTAAAGACACTTACTGATCAGCAGAAAACAAGCTGGAAAGAATCCCTGAACAAGTTGATCTATGCATATAACTGCACGCGATGTGAGGTAACTGGTTTTTCCCCTTTCTACCTTCTGTTCGGAAGGTCCCCAAGGTTACCTATTGATCTCCTGTTCGGTCTCACCACTGGGACAGGGAAAACAGACCACCGAGCATACATGGAGAAATGGAAACAAGAAATGCAGGAGGCACATGAAATAGTACGAGAGAACGCAAAGAAGGCAGCAGAGAGAAGTAAAAAACATTATGATGGGAAAGTAAGAAGCTCTGTGCTATGTCCTGGCGATCGAGTCCTTGTTCGAAACCTGACACCTAGGGGAGGAACTGGAAAGCTTCGTAATCACTGGGAACAGGATATTCATGTTGTGATCCGTCAGGTTGCAGAAGGCCTCCCGGTGTATGAAGTCAAGCCTGAGCAAGGAAGAGGAAGGTCAAGAACCATGCATCGCAACTTGTTGCTGCCGTGTGATTACTTACCTCTGGAAACTGAGCCAAAAGCACCACCAAAGCAAGAGAAAAGAAGGGTGAAGGAGACAGAGACAGAAAATGCAGATCAGAAAGAGGAAGATGAAGAAGAGGAATGGGTGTACTGTTACAAACCAGTAATACACTCTCAAATGCCCCATGCAGACGGAGTGATTGAGCGTGCAGACACACAACAGGACAGTGGTCAGGAGAAACAAAATTTGAGTGATGATGAATTGATTGAAGGAAGGCTCATAGCAAACACAGATGAGCCTGAAACACAGCAGGAAAATGTGCCACAGGAAGAGAACTATCAGGACAGGGATGAGAGCTTAGTTGAAAAAGCAGTGGATGAAATTCCAGCATTCCAACATCTAGAGCCACCTGGAGGAGAAAAAGAACAGACAGATGGTGCACCAAGGAGGGAAAGACGAGCCCCTAAAGTCTTCACCTATGATCAACTTGGGACTCCAACATGCTATAGTACAGCATATGGAAATGAAAGGCTCTACCAACATCAGCCCATACAATATCAACACATTCGACCAGTGACACTGTGGACCAATCCATTCCAGACCTACCAACCTATAAGTATGCAAGGATACTAGACACAGATTCAGTGCCGAAAATGATGAATGAAGAGAACAGATCACTAAATTTGGGTGATTAATTGGCGGTACCCTCCCACCGATCACGTGGTTGAGCCAACTAGGATATAATGACTTAAGAACCCTTGGTTTATGAGTGCTGTGATGTCGGGACGACATCTAACTTTGTAGGGGAGAGTGTGATAGGTTGATTTTATTATTCTATTGATTATTAATCAAAGTTCATAATTGAGGTAAATATCTCCATGGGAATTGTTAAGAATATAACCTATCATTCTTCCATCGGTGATCTACTTGTTGAGCCTTTTTGTTAATGTGTGGGATATGTGATCGTTTAGTCATACCTTGCACTGCAGGAGGGGGGCACTCCGGCCGTGGTGCTTCATTCTCAATGAAGCTGCTGAAGGAGAAGCATCGCGTTCGAGTGTATTTATTGATTTCCTTTCCCCTTCTCAGGGTGTAACAGAAACACACACAAATGAAACACTTCCACCTATATACCTCACTGAGTACATTCAGGGTGCACCTCAGCATCCCCCCTCCCTAAGCTTGTCATCTTGACGAATGGATGTGGGTAACTGTCAATTAAAATGAAATTCCATCTGGGGAGTCAAATGAGGAGAAAATATTCAATGAAGCACGCACACACGCGCACACACACGCACACACACGCACACACACACACACACACACACACACACACACACACACACACACACACACACACACACACACACACACACACACACACACACACACACGCACAAACAGTGAAAGCTTCTGGTTGATCCACAAGCTGGGTTTTATATGTGCAATACATCAGCCAGACAATATTATCAGTGACTACACCTCTGAAAACTTGAACATGATTAATTATAATTAATTAGGGAAATGCTGTGTGATTACTCAAAATTCATCACTAAAGTGTAGCCAGTAGCAGGCCTCCTGTGCTTTTTTCCCCCCTTTTTCTTTTTTAAATTTTACAACAAAGTGTTAAATTAGGAAGTTGCAATTTATGCATTTTCACATATTCCTTAGTGTTAACTCAAGACAGTCATTGTGGAAGTCCAACAAAATTACTTTCAATTATGCTGTGGCTGCTAATTAATTTTAAATGACATTTGTCATTTTTATTGATCTCTGATTGACATATCATAACCTTGCTGAATATGGTGTGTGTGTGTGTGTGTGGGGGGGGGGGGGGGGGGGGGGTGCCTTTTACACACTGGTACATGAGCAAGACCAAGAAAAAGATGAGCCGCCCATGTTAAATGCTTGAACCAAGTTTATAAAAAGCTGGTGGACTGCTTTATAAAGTGGAGCTAAATGTCAAGCATACATTACTCATACCCTCAGCCCATTCTCTTAATGCAAAATCATCACTATATGATTGAGACAAAAAATGACAGTGAAAGGCAGTATGCAAGCTTCATTACCCCAATTAATGGCAGTTCTTATTGCATAAGCAAAACTCATCTGAGGATAGAAGTCAATACCTTTGTCATGGTTATGATAATAGCTTTAAATGCTCATCAGTAGTAATATGCACAGAAAGAACTTGACACTGGAGCTTGACACTGAAGGACATCAATGCTGCAATATAGGTAATTAAAATGAGTGCTTCTCAGCCATTGCAATTAAACAGGCAAAAGTGTGTCAGGGACTGTGTATGATTTGTGTCATTAATTTTCATTACTCAGTGTTTATTAACCTTTTTATCTTGCGTAGTCCTGATGGATCCTGGGTATGTCAGGACTTGGCTGTGTGTGTAGCTTTTTTTTTTTTTTTCCACCTCCCACAGAATGCTCATATCATGGGAAATTTCATGTGCAGTCCAGGGAACTGTAAATGTTCATATTTTTAATACACAGTGCATTCATCAGTGGCAGAAAACTGCATAGTAATAGCAGGCGGTCCGATGAAGGAAATGTTATGGCTCATAATTAAATTTGAAATTAAGTGATATTTCATCTCATCTCATTAATTGGGAAAGAGGTCTTCTGCGATATAATTATTTATTGTTAGCAGTCATGTTAGGACAATCGTAATCCACTATGTGATATTAGATTCTTTTTTTTTTTCTTGTTTTAAATTCAGGTGAGATGCTTGTGAACATATAGAAGCTGTATATTTGTTGTAGGATGCACTATGTCTGTGTCATTATCATGTCTAGTTCAGATTCTTGGAATTTTCTGAAGTTTTACACATGTATACAGTACATAAACACAACTAAAAGGAGTCTGCAAGCGGGAACTCTCATTAATCAGGTTGTAATGACATTAGGCCTCTTCTTTTTTGTGCTTTCGGGGGTGGGGTGTTGCTCAGCGGTGATCACTATCACAGCTCAAAGCAGCAATCTCTGTTAAAGATGCATGGAGGTATGGATAGTGTCTGGTAAGGGATTAGGAACACGATCTCTCATTCTAGCCCCATACGTTCTTGGTAATGTCAAGAGGGGATCTGGAGAATAAATACCTTTGCCCAGATACATGGATACCAATGCCACCCCAGTCACCTGGTCTTAACTTTGATCAGTAATTTTCTAGTAACGAGATTTCTCTGATTTCATTAAATAGTCATTTCGCACCTGGAAGCCCAAAGCTTTGCTGAGAGATCAATGATCTAATCACGTTACTGTTAAGCCAATTGGCTTGAAAGTCCTTTGTGATATCCCTTTACTGTTTTAATGACTTAGTTCAGATTAAACTGGTTTTAGGAGCCAGGGATTAAGGGACACATTCACTGAGGTGGAAAAAGCTTTTTCTGATGCATAATTTATTACAAAGATAGGGAAAGGATTAACAAGGGCCATGTGCCAACTACTCAGTATCCACTGGTCAGTGGTTAAAACAGAGACCCCTAGGACAGGAAGGACATCACTGGACTCGAAAGATTTAATTTCTCTCTTTCTTTTGAATGTGAAAATAAATATCTTTTATATCATTCCTAAAAATGTCTCCAAGCTGTTGGTTCATGACTCACCACTTTCTCTTCATAGATCAAGTGTTGCGTGCAAACCTTGCAATGAATCAACACTATTAACAACCACCCTGACAATGATTTACTAAGAATAGTAGGTAATGATTTCCCGACTCACTGAGAGACACACAATTGTCTAATTTGCCCAATTAACATTTTAATAGTCACATACCCGCTCACCTAGTGGCTGCGATTAAAATTAGAACAGACTGCCTGATAACATTCCCACTTGCTGAGAGATTCATTTTAAAGTAAGATGCAGAAAGAAAACAGGAATAAAAATGAAGAAAATAATATGTTTTTAATGTCCAGGCAAGCCCCAACCCATTTACCATTCATTAAGTCATAGTGCTCTCCTATCTGTGACTGTTGTATCTCCCCTGCAGACAAAGTATGTGCTTGTCGATCCTTTGGAAACACGCGCTTCCTCAGACTACCTCATGCACGGCTGGCACTGGGAAAACATGTAAATAAACATAATGAAACACCACAGAGTCACATCTGCCAGTGAAAAGGAATAATTCTGCTGGCATGAGCCTCAGGCCCGAAGCTTTGTGAAGGCTCTAAAAAGTTAATTATGAATTGGAGACATGTGGTTGAACACTTTCCAAACATATTCTTCTCGCTCTCTATCCGTAATTTTTCTGGCTGTTTTCTTCAAGCTCTGTTTTATTTCCTTGCTGCCGTACTCGTCCTCTGGCTCCTCAATTATGTGTTCATGGGCAGCAGGAGCCATTTGCTCCTGCTTGAATACCATGAATAGCAATAACAGCACTTGAAAAACACATTACCAAACACAATTAGGGCAGCCATAGCTTCTGTAACATGCAAGGCCACTTACTCACAGCTATATAAACACATATTTACTTTTAAATTAAGTTTGATTCTCCAGCCCTGCAGTTGGGCTTCTTTTCTCTTTCTGTCATGAAATACATGTGTTTTCATCTCAAGTCATTTTTATGTATGCAACAGACTGGAGAGGAAGCGGAAGGTTTATGAACTAAAATTAAAAACAGAAGGAAAAAAAATATCCCGAGGTGGTTTTGCACTTGCTGATTGTAGATGAATTGCCATTCTGTCGGCCTGGGGACGCCAAAACATTTTTTTTTTCCTTCGCTAACTTGGTGAAGAAATGATAGGCTCTGACTGTGTCAGTGACAAATGCCAGATTCACCACATACTGACTAATGCAACTGAGAGGCAGAAAAGCATAAGAGCTTCATTTTCCTGAGACACCTTTCTCTAGTAAAACTCAGAACACAGCCCCTGGCTGTGCAGAAAGGGAGGCTCATAAGTATACAGTACACTCTGATGATCTCACTTTGTCTGACCTTGTGGGAAAGCTGAAGTATGAAGTGAAAGTGAAGCATGATTACAAATGGAGCAGTAGAATAATTCCATGTTATATGTGAGCCTTTCCCTATTTTTGATATAGCCAGGGCTATATTTCATGTCTTAAGCTAAATTATCCTATAGCTCATATGAAGAAGATATAATCATATCAAGAAGAACACAGTTTATAAAGATATTCCTAATGCTATAAATTTCCACCAACTAGATATTATCAACTTGTTTTCATCTCTTTCATCTGCAGATGCTGCTGGTGTCTCAGATGTACCTGCTTTGTTACCTTGATGCATAACCATATGTAGGGCCACAAAAAAAAAAGTAATGACCCCCCTTTTTCCCCAGTGGCCCTAATCCTCTTTTGCACATATTAGCCACTGTGAAATAAAGGTCCTTTTTTAAAAGCACAATAAGGTCTGCATGGTTTGCAGTGCGGCCTTAAAAACGTGGATTGTCATGGATTGCGGCTGCATTTTAGTCGGTGGTATCGGGGTGCTTGTCAAAACTGATAGAATCATGAAAGCAGAAAAATACCTTCTGATTGGCAAGAGCTTCATGTTTCAGTATGACAGTGATCCCAAATACACTACCAATACAGTAAAAGCATACCTGGACAGAAAAACACACAATGGAACACTAACAGACATGGATCGGCCTCCCCAAAGCCAAAATCTCAACATTAGTGAAGCAATGTGGGATCATCTTCACAGAGAACAGAAACAAAAAGCACAACTTATGGACATCCACACTCGGTCTGGCCCACTGAGCACAGTGCTATAAATGATACATATATCATATAGTTTTGCCTTTTTAATCTCTTTGTATGCGATAAGCCCCGGTGATGGAGGACACACCAGTAGGATTGTCTCTTATATGTTATTGTTCCTTCATTTATGCTCAGATTAGTTTGATGCTTGAAGACGCAGTGACCAGAAATAAAAACTTCCCTCAAATAATCTGAAACATAAAGTAACGAGTCTGTTCTGAAAATGTAAGGAGTACAAAGTACAGATATTTGTGTAAAAATGTAGGGAGTAAAAGTAAAAAGTTGCCAAAAAAACCAAACAAAAAACCTTGTGTAAAGTACAGATACCTGAAAATTCTACTTAAGTGCAGTAACAAAGTGTTTGTACTTCATTACTTTCCACCTCTGCCTGTACCTATTTCACCATTTCCCTAGTAAAATATTAAGAAATGCAAGACTTTTTCACAGTACTGTACAAACTAAAAATGTATAAAAATTATGTCAACAAAAATATCTTAACTAAATCTAGAAATAGCTAAATAAAAGCCACTAAAATGTGCCTCAACTACTGTACACATACACCAGCATGTGAATGTGAATGTAATTGTATTCTGTGAAAACCAGCAAAAACATAATTAGTTAAGAATGGACTTAATCCACCTCTGGGAAAATATCTCAGGATGTGCCTTTAATGGAGGTGTTTTTGCTAGAAAGTGCACCTGCTAATGCGTTATCATATAGTGCTGGTAATTATCAAACTGCATTATAACACCTCTGAAAAGCAACATGCAGTGGATGTGTAAACCTTTGCACACCACCTTCTGAATGAGCATGAAAGCATTTCAGTGTATCACGACTAATTATCATATCTAAATATCCAAACGTCAGTGTGACTCTCAAATACCAGTATGAGTGTGTCTTTGCAATGCACTAGATTTTAACTCACACTGTGAAGTTATTAATCTGTTCTCCTCAACTCATCTCATTGTCCGCTGCATAATGACAATCTGTGTTAATTGTGACTGTTTATAAAATGGAGCTCAACTTTGGAGCCAAGCTGTGCTAATCTCATCATCCTCGTTTTCTTTCTCTGCACCACTAGGTTTGAAAATCAACTATTGATGTTCCTTATTACATTAGGTGAGCTGCTTGATGGCAACACACAGCTGCAGGCCGTTTGTATGGATATCCTATTGATCTGATTTACATATATAGAGAGTTTGTTGTTTGTTGCTGAGCAGACACTGTGTGTGTTGAAGTGAACTATGGAAAATGTGACATTCTCTGTGACTCTGAAGAGGTGCTTTTATTTGTTTATTTTTTAATAGCGTCAGTGACAAAAGATTTATCACCACTCTATTCTATAAAAAATGTGGAATAGCCTATGTCTAGAAATGCCAGTTTGTGCCACATAATATGGCCAAGATTTTAGCTTCATCTGGGCATGATGTTTATATGAATTAAAAATTGCTATTTTATATCTTCTTTACCAGGATTGTCACTGAAATAAGTACATACTGTATTATCACTTTTAGTGGAGAATAATAGTAGTATTTTTGAAAACAACCCATGTAACATGATAGAAATATGTTGTGATGTCTTTGAAAATTATTTATGCTTCAGTGAATTTCTATAAAACAGATGTCGAGAGAGCGGTAAGTCACAGAAATAATGGAATCACTCAAGACAGGAAAAGCTGAGTGAAAAATCCCCCCAAAGCACCAAAACTACCATTTGAATTAATATACAGATTATATGAAAGCTCTACACATGACTAACTGAACATCAAGCAATTTTTTTTATTGCCTTATTGGAACAATTTCACTGTTTTTTTGCAGCCTGTTTACACATTCACTACTAACAGCTAAGCCGTCAGCTAGAACTCAGTGTCATCACCATTAAACATTAACTGTGATGCCTGTGTGTTTGCTGGCTAAAAAAAAATCCAATTCATGAGTTCCATGGCTGCTTTCAAAGAGGACAGAGAAACAAGGGCAGGGGTGGTGATGGCATATTTCACTCATCATTCACTCAGCCACATCCCCATCCCACTTACTTTGGTATTATTTCAACACTTGAGTTGCATTTTCATTCTTGGTTTTCATTAGGTTTACTACTTGATTATCCATCCATCCATCCATCCATCTTCTGAAGATGATTGGATTAAAACAGAATGATTAGCAGTTTTAAACCTTGGTTTATAAGGTTTCCTGAGCAATACATCCCCTCAGAGAAGTCTCGAAAACATTGGAATGAACTGGTCCAGTATTTTCACTGGATAGAGGTCCACTCATAACTAAAGAAGTTACTGAATATCTGCACTGCACTGATGTTAAATATGCATTCAATTTGGATGGATTTTTTTTTTTCTTGCACAGCATCTAACATCTTTCTGGATACTGCAACAATAAAGCAAATAAAGTGAACTGAAGCCTAAATGCTGATCTAAGAGGGATATCAGATGTCCAAGCTAAGATATAGAGCAGACAAACAAGTCCCAGTATGAACTACTGCTGGATATGGTCATATCGTCACCTGAGTTTTGATTGTCAAAAACCTTATTATGAACTTGTATCTTTCTTTTTTCTTTAATCTTTGAAACTGCATTCTTTCTATGCTTTTTTGAGACACTTGAACAACCTATTTCTTCATTGTAACTATAATTTGGTGATATGTTTAGGCTGTACACCAAACAGGTATAACATTATGACCACTGACAGGTGAAGTGAATAACACTGATTATCTCTCAAATTGAAGGAAACCAAAGGTTTGCAGCACTGAGTAAGATGCACAGTAGATAATTGTGTCATCAGCATACAGGTGATACACAGCATTTGGAATATCTTGACAAAGATCATTAACATATAATGTGAACAACAATGGTCCTAATGTTGAGCCCTGGGGGACACCCATTGATATGGAATGAAATAATGAATAGGACCCTGCAGAGTGGACACAGTGACTTCTAGCTGTTAAGTAATTCTTGAACCAGCATACAGCCTAGGAAGACAAGCCAATGTCAAAAATCCTGTTCAGAAGAATGCTATTGTCAACTGTATTGAAAGCTTTTGATAAGTCAATAAATAAAGCTGTACAGTATTTTTTGTCATCAAAGGCCTCAATGATGTCATTCACCACTTTAATAGCAGCAGTGGTCACGCTGTACTGCTTTCTAAACCCAGACTGATGTCGACACAAAGGATGTTATTCAAATCTAAATAATCTTTGAATTGCTCACAGACAAACATTTTCAAAGCTTTAGCCAGGAAGCATAATTTAGAGATCGGCAATCTGATTTTGATAAGATTCTGTTAAATTTAATTAATGTTAAATTAGTGTTAAATACTGGAAAATCTAAGGTGATGCTTTTCTCTGGTGCAAAAGTGTTACCAGCTGACCTTCCAAAAGTCACCACAGCTCACAGGGGCAGTATTTGTGTATTGGCACTGATTGTATTTCAGGACAGGAATAACAAATGCAGAGTTCCACACTTCAGGAGTCTCATTATTAGAAAGAAACAAATTTAAAAAATAAGTTATTGGTTCATCAATAATGTCAGCAGCAACCTTAAGAAAGACAGGGTCAAGCCTATCTGGACCAGCAGACTTTCTTGTGTCAAGATTTTTCAGAGCACTACAAACATCAGACACAGTAAAAGGAGTAAAGTTAAAGGGCTGAGTCTCTGAGATTAATGAGGGTGATAACTGAGTCTCCTGCTCATGCAACTGATACAAAGGAAGATGAAGAGACTCAAATAAGTGCCCAAAGAAAACAAAGTGATCATTAAAATGGTCAAGAATTGCTTCTTTGTCTATTACCATATGATAACCATCTGTGATACAACTCAGCAAATCATTTATAGTGTCATCTACATAAATGGATTTGATCACTTTCCAGAATTTCTTTAGATCCCTTAAGTTATTTGTAGTTTTGGAAAGGTAATAATTGGATTTAGCCGTTGTGATTTGAGAAGTAAACTGATTTCTAAGCTGTCTAAAAGTCAGCCTGAGATGAAGATGTCCTGGCCTTCACCCAGGAAGCCTCTGTTTCTCATTTTTGTGTCGATAGTTCAGAGGAGAGCATAGGTTTGTTCTTCCCTTAACTCTAATTTTGTGAGATGGAGCATGCTTATTGATAGTTTGCATCGATAAGCAAAATGCAAAAAAAAAAAGTTAATGCTGGTTCTGATAGAATGGTGTCAGAATACACAGTGCATCACAGTTTGTTGCATGTGGGGCTGCATAGCCACAGACCAGTCAGGTTGTCCATCCTGACCCCTGTCCACCACTGCAAATGCCTAAGATAAGATAATCCTTTATACAATGAGCATGTGAGCATCAGAACTGGACCACGGAGCAATGGCAGAAGGTGGCCTGGTCTGATGCTCATGTGCCCATTCTATAAAGGATATAGGATTATCTTATCTTAGGCAGACAAGCTGGCAGAGGCAGTGTGATGCATTGGGCAATGTTCTGATGGGAAACCTTGGGTCCTACCATCCATGTGCTACTTTGACACATATCACCTACCTAAGCATTGTTACAGACCATGTACACCCTTTCATGGAAATGGTGTTTCCTCATGGCTGTGGCCTTTTTCAACAAGATAATGCACCCTGCCACAAAGCAAAAATGGTTCAGGAATGGTTTGAGGAGCACAACAAGTTTGAGGTGTTGACTTGGCCTCCAGATTCCCCAGATCTTAATCCAATCGAGCACCCGTGGGATGTGCTGGACAAAACATATCTGATCCATGGAGACCCCACCTCACACCTTACAGGGCTTAAAGGATCTGCTGCTAACATCTTGGTGCCACAGCACACCCTCAGGGCTTTAGTGGAGTCCATGCCTCGATGGGTCAGGGCTGTTTTGGCAGTAAAAGGGGGACCAACATAATATTAGGTAGGTGGTCATAATGTTATGCATGATTGGTGTATAAATACAGGTTATTAAAACATGATACTCTTGATTTCTGCAACTGTGATATTCTTGTGTTCTCAGTGAGCTGATCATTAAAGGAGTACCTTCATACAAGAAAATGAGCACTTTAGTACAGCTTGTGATTCAGACTGTAATTGGACTATACTTAGAGTATAAAATATTGCTCAAAATATTGTATAGACGCTTGTGTAAGCATATTTAAAGTTGCATTAGTTTGCTGTTGTGATCTGTTGCAGTTGAAAACATTGCTGCCCTAATTTCATGTCATTCCAGGGCGAGCGAAGGAATCCTGCCTCATTTGTCTCTAATTTGTTCCCAGAGCACATATGAGAGGGGTTATAAATACATTAGTCCTCTCCGTAGCACACCACACTAGGGGGGCTGCTGGGCAATCAAGCAGCTTGCTTTTTGTATATTGCTACGTTTTACCCACTTCAGCAGTGGCAGTGGGGAGATGGGACAGCATGTACCACCTACTTCATGCAGCGACTGTGAGCAGGTTGTGCCGTCCCAGAGGTGGACCGCCTGTGCTGTGCATTAAAGCCTCGAGCACTGGACAGATTAGAAGTGAACCAGTGTGAAAAAGGAAATGGTGGGCCATGCAGATACAAAACTACTCATATCTTTTATCCCCTGATGTAATCCACCGGTGGTTTGAGTCAGTAGAGCGGAAACATCAATTAAAACATGACGATTATCACTAAATTTGTTATTAGCCCTGCGGTGGAAGCAACCACAGCTAGAATTTGTCTCTTTCTTCTCACAGACGCACACATACAGACTATTGCCTGCGGGACTTTACAGACCGAGAGATAGGCCTGAACTTGTTCTCCACTTGGGAGAAAATCAAATCCTGGTGCATTTTCATCAGCTGTCAGCGTCAGACAGATATTTCTGCCGAGCTGGGCAGGAAATTAGGCTATTAAATTACAGCTTTTCACAAGGCACTCGTCATTTTCTCCTGCTATCCTACAGATGTTCTATCAAAGTAAGTCATTGTAACCATCTATCTTTCTGCTGGCTAAATACTTTCTTTCACTAGAACCCAAATGCTGGTCTGTTCTTTCCTCCTTTGCTCCTATCTCCCTGTCACTCTCTCTCTCCTCTTCTGTTTTCTGCTGATATGTTTGATTAATTTGTGCCTGCATTTGGTTCAAGCGCAAAATTAATTCCAAGGAGGGCAGCAAGGGTCAGCGGTCAGGCCAGAGCAAGAGCAAAGTGGATTACTGATTATCAGGCAGGGAACTTGGCTTCCATATTGGCTCATCCATGACCTGGATAGCACATCTGAGAACCAATCACAAGATCTGTAATATGGGAAAGACTTGAGAGGCACTGTAGTATAGAAAACCAAACCAAAACATTAATTCACATGATTCAAACCTTATTTTCAGAAATAGTGAACTGTGAGAAAGATATGCTAATTTTTAGGGGTGACCCCATAAAAAGCACACAGATGGCTTTTCACCCCAGTTCTCAAAGTGTTTAAACACAGTGCGACATCTGGATATTTATCATGACTACTGATCATGAATTGTATCAGTGATGCACACCAGAAATTTTTTTGTAATCTATGCAGTATTGTTGGATAATATTAATTTTGCATTATACCACTTCAGAGGTGGCAAAAGTACTGACATTCTGTACTTAAGTAGAAGTACAAGTACTTATGTTAAAAAATACTTTAGTAAAAGTCGAAGTACTGGTTCAACTTCTCTACTTAAGTAAAAGTAAAAAAGTACAGGCTCTGAAATGTACTCAAAGTAAGAAAGTAAAAGTAGTTCTTTGGAGGATGTTTCTACAAGCTATTTTTGTGTAAAACTAACCGAACCTCATTATATATTATTGTAATAATATAAAATAATATTACATGAGAATACAAACGTTATTCCAATCTAAATTTTAATCCTAATGAATGCACTCAGCTTGAAACTGTTATGTAGGACACAAACTGTGAAAGGGAATTTAAACACAGCTCTATTCTCTGTGTCCTCCATAGTAGAGGGTGACTGTGCCTCCACCTAAACACCAACATGAGGATACTCAGGGGTTACAGTGGCATTCAGAAGGTGGAGGAACCCTAAGATCAGCTGTAGTGGCTCTGCATGGGGAGAAGAATCACAGCTTTCTATTGTGACCTGCAGTAAATGATGTTGGTGTGCAGACTGTGATCAGCTGACCTGCTGCTGCTGCTCTGAGGTTTACTGCTCTGTGTGGATGAAGTGAACTCACAAAGATGTAACCCAGTATTTCACAGCTCTCTGAGCTGATCTCCATCCCCTACACTGACAGCATACAGGCTGTAGAAATGTTGGATTCAGTGAATGAATCTCAGCATCAGCAGCTTTGATTCAAACTCATCTCTGCTGCACTGATGTAACCTGTAACTCTGACCATGAACACAGTCTCTGTGCACCAACACAGAGCTTTACTCTAAATACAGTACAACAAGCTATCCTAAACTGCAGTATTTTCATACAATCTTTGAATAAACAAAGTCAGCATACTTAAGTTTATTTTCCAGTCCTTACCTTTAAATCTAACCTCTCTTCTTCCTCTCCTGTCCTCTTTCTCCATCTCTGAGTGAACTTCTCTCTCTTTGCTCTCCCTGAAATACAGCAGCTCTTCTTTTAGCTAGCTGTGTAACAAACTGCACACACTTTCTGTGTTTGCTGATATTTGTTGAGCATTTAGAAACGTTGCATTTACCTGCCACACGTTACTCCCTTCGTGCTCGCTCCTCTTCAGTAGCGCTAGCTAAGCTGTTTATGCGCCGCAGCGCAACTTACGGACTCGGTCCGGCCCGCTGTAACCCCTGATTATAGCGCTATAAATGATACATTAATTGTATGGGTTTGCGTATTTAATCCCTTTGTACGAGATAAGCCCCGATGATGGAGGATACGCCAGTACGATTTTCTCTAATGTGTTATTATTCCTCCGTTTAGGCTCAGATCGTTTGATGTTTGAAGGCGCACTGACCGGAAATGCAAACTTCTCTCTGACGTGTTAAAAAGTAACGAGTCTGTTTGAAAATGTAAGAAGTAGAAAGTACAGATACTTGTGTAAAAATGTAGGGAGTAAAAGTAAAAAGTAGTCAGAAAAATAAATACTTAAGTAAAGTACAGATACCTAAAAAATCTACTTAAGTACAGTAACGAAGTATTTGTACTTCGTTACTTCCCACCTCTGTACCACTTTGCTATAAACTCATATACATTTGTAAATATTTTGTTTTCTGACAAGTAGCATGAGAAGATTAATCCTCCTTTCAAATTTGCATGTGTAGGAGTCGGTGGAAGGAGACACGAGCAGGTATGTAGTCTCAGCTTTATTAGGTAAACCCACAACAAACTACAACTCCAAATATAACTCCTGCAAAAGGAGGAGTCAAGCCCTTTTATCCCAGGCCTCTCTCTCCCGCCTTTTCCCTATCTATTCCGGTCTCTCTCTTCGCAATAAGAGCTTGGGGCATTCTGGTGTGAAATGTGCATATATGTGGCCACCACACAGGCCCCCCCTGAACACACAGAATGGCAAACAATACAATAATAAAAACAGCAACCATTTTCAACTCAACATAGCAAAAATAAAATACCACATCAAGAGCATCTCCTAGGGGGTTTAACAAGGCGGCCACTACGGCTGTGCTTGGCGACCACAGGTGGTGAAAACGAGGGAGGGGCATAGCCCCGACTACAGCGAGACTGCCCCCTCGCAGGGGAAAAAACAGCAGCTGGGGGCAGGTCCTTCGAGTGAGGCATAGAAACGGGAGGACGACCGCGGCGCGGAGGTTGGGCCAACTCAATAGGACCATCCGGAAACATGTGAGCAGGCTTAAGGCGATCCACCGAAACCCGCTCCTGACGACCTCCCAGCTCAACCAAAAAATCCTTAGGTCCCACCTCTAGCACACGGAATGGACCATCATAAGGAGGTCGAAGTGGAGAACGGTGCGCGTCATGGCGGATAAAAATGTACTTGGCAGACATCAGGTCCTTTGGCACATATGACTGTGGAAGGCAGTGATGCGCCGCTACTGGGGCCAAAAACCTATCATTCCCCGGGAAAACCGGCCCGCTCCTTTTGTCGGCCCCCGAAGCAGATGCACCAGGAAGGAATTCCCCTGGAACCCTCAAAGGCTGGCCCAGGACCAGCTCGGCTGAAGAAGACTGCAGGTCCTCCTTAGGTGTCGCACGCAGGCCCAGCAGGACCCAAGGAAGGCGGTCAACCCAGCTGCTGTCCACCAGCGCAGCCCGTAAGGCAGCCTTCATGGTACGGTGGAACCTCTCGCAAAGGCCATTGGACTGCGGGTGGTACGCGGTAGTGCGATGGAGTCTGACGCCAAGGTTCTCTGCCACAGCAGTCCACAGCTCAGACGTGAACTGAGGACCCCTGTCAGATGTCAAGTCAAGCGGTACGCCAAACCGAGATACCCAGGAGGAGACGAACGCACGAGCAACATCTGCTGAGGTGGTTGACGCCAAAGGAACTGCTTCAGGCCACCGAGTCGTCCTGTCCACCATTGTCAGGAGATGGGTGAAACCCCGGGAAGGGGGAAATGGACCTACCAGGTCTACATGGACATGTTCGAACCTTCTCTGTGGTATGGGAAAGTGCTCCAGAGGGGATTTGGTGTGTCGTTGCACTTTGGCGCGCTGACAAGCAACACATGAGGAAGCCCACGCCCTGACCTCTTTCCGGAGGCCGGGCCACACAAACTTGGCCCCTACCAACTTAACTGAGGCTTTAACTCCTGGGTGCGAAAGAGAATGAACTGCCTCAAAAACCCGCCGACGCCAGCAAGCAGGAACCAAGGGGCGAGGCCTGCCCAATGAGACGTCGCAAAGTAGGGTTACGCCACTATCCTGAAATGAGACATCTTCCAAATGCAAACTGGACTCGGCCGCCGTAAAAGCCTGAATCTCCGTATCCGTAAGTTGGTCGGCAGCCATGGCAGAGTAGTCCACTCCCAAATGCACAGAACTAACCCGCGCCCTGGACAGACAGTCAGCCACCCGATTACACTTGCCGGCGACGTGCTGAATGTCAGTGGTAAACTCTGAAATAGCAGAAAGCTGCCGTTGCTGCCGTGCAGTCCATGGTTCTGAAACCTTTGCCATGGCAAATGTGAGAGGTTTGTGGTCTACAAAAGCGGTAAAGTCACGGCCCTCAAGCAGGAACCGGAAATGACGCGTCGCGAGAAAAAGGGCAAGGAGCTCCCTGTCAAACGTACTGTACTTTCTCTCCGCATCCCGAAGCTTCCTGCTAAAAAAGGCGAGGGGCTGCCAAGCACCACCCACCCATTGTTCGCACACGGCCCCGACTGCAAAATCGGAGGCATCGGTAGTAAGGGCAACAGGCGCCTCGGGAGACGGGTGGGCCAGCAGGGCAGCGTTGGCAAGAGCAGCTTTGGCACTGTCAAATGCCTGCACCCGCTCAGGTGTCCACTCTATCTCTTGGTTGCCTTTCTTGCCCTTAAGTGCATTGTACAGAGGGTGCATGAGGTGAGCAGCCCGGGGGATGAAACGGTTATAAAAGTTCACCATCCCCAAAAACTCCTGCAGGGGCTTCACTGAGGAAGGGCGCGGAAAAGCAGAAACCGCCTCCACCTTAGCGGGCAGGGGAAACGCCCCTTGGGGCGAAACGAGGTGTCCCAAAAACTCTATGGCCGGCAGACCGAACTGGCATTTAGCTGGATTCACAATCAAACCGTGCTCACTGAGACGCTCAAACAACTGGCGGAGGTGCACTGAATGCTCCGCGGCGGAAGGGCTGGCAACCAGTATGTCATCCAGATAGACGAACAAAAATGGCATACCACGCAAAACGGAGTCCATGAGGCGCTGAAACGTCTGTGCCGCGCCCTTCAGACCGAAGGGCATTCGCAAAAACTCGAAAAGGCCAAAAGGAGTGATAACCGCGGTCTTGGGCACATCACGCGGATGGACAGGAACCTGATGGTATCCCCTCACCAAATCCACCTTTGAAAAAATAGTTGCCCCCGCAAGATGAACCGAAAAATCTTGAATGTGGGGAACCGGGTACCTGTCATTAGTCGTCGCATTATTAAGGCGCCTAAAATCCCCACAAGGGCGCCACCCACCGTCAGCTTTAGGGACCATGTGCAACGGGGACGCCCACGGGCTGTTTGAGCGGCGCACAATACCAAGGCGCTCCATGTTTGCAAACTCCTCCCTGGCTATCGCTAACTTCGCGGCATCGAGACGGCGTCCGCAGCTGAAGCCGGCATGATGCTACGCTGAGCACCCGAGTCCACAAGCAGACGGCGTCCCGAAGCAGTGTCCTCAATGAAGAGCAGCTTGTCCGAGCTGCCAGCGCACACAGCTGCTAGTGAGCACCGGCCCTCTCGTTTCCCTGGTGCCGGAAGGTACACGGCGGAATGCAGCGCTTCGCCTTCACTCCGAACCGGCGATGATAGAAGCAGAGCACGCTCTCCGTCCTCCGGCGCTCTGCGACGGCGGCCACAGCACCAGCTTCTCTAGCCTCCGTCCCTTGTAGAGCCGCACTCGGTAAAAGTGCATGCACACCGGAATGCCTGGATGCCAGCAAAATCTTGTCCGCCTCTTCAGCTAGCCCGCGGTAATCCTTGGCCCGTATCAGAGCGGAGCTGGCTAGCGCGGTGCGCACGGGAGGGGGGAGCTGGCGCAGGAACAGATGCGTAAAGAGAAACGAAGCGTCGCCCGGGCCGAGCAGAGCCAGCATGTGCTCCATCAGCTCGGAGGGTTTACCATCTCCCAAGCCATTCAGGGACAACAGGCGATCAGCCCGCTCTTCGTCTGAAAGCTGATAAATCCGCAGCAGGTTCTCCTTCAGCGCTCCATACTTGTTAGCAGGCGGCGGGTCCCGGAGCAGTCCCATCAGCCGGCGGGTAGAAGCAGAGTCCAGCGCCGCGACGACATGGTAATACTTGGTGTCGTCTGAGGTGATCCCGCGGAGGTGAAACTGGGCCTCCACATGCTGGAACCAAGGCTCTGGATCGTGCTGCCAGAACTCCGGGAGCTTGACCGTGGCCGCAAAAATAGCGGGAGAAACGGCGGCGGCTGGTGAGGAAACGGCGGCGGCTGGTGAGGAAACAGCGGCCGCTGAGCTGTCGTCAGCAGACATGTTCTTTAGTCGGGGTCACCAATGTAGGAGTCGGTGGAAGGAGACACGAGCAGGTATGTAGTCTCAGCTTTATTAGGTAAACCCACAACAAACTACAACTCCAAATATAACTCCTGCAAAAGGAGGAGTCAAGCCCTTTTATCCCAGGCCTCTCTCTCCCGCCTTTTCCCTATCTATTCCGGTCTCTCTCTTCGCAATAAGAGCTTGGGGCATTCTGGTGTGAAATGTGCATATATGTGGCCACCACACATGAGACTATTTGTCACAGTTCACTGAGAGGGCACGCTGAGAACAGTTTCACAAGATTTAATGAACAAACTCGGGATAATTTCACAACAACGGAAGCAAATCGAGGACTTTCTTCGAAGCAGGATGTTCAACAGAGGCAAGTTACGTGTGACATTAACAGGTGGGGCTTTCCTTCCAAACACAGGTTTGCATCGTCCTTCCTTGATGTGGGTTCAGCTCTTCATCACCAAGTCTACAAAGCCGGTTTGTTTTCAGAAAATGTGTGGTAAAGTGGGTCAGGCAGGTACACAGGAGAGTATTCAAACAGGCGCACCAGATAGGATTTTCTAGGAGGAGGAAGAGATGAGCAGGTAAGTACAAATCAAGGATTACAAGACTTGCAGGTAAGCTGGGCATAAATCTGACTGGCAACCAGCCTGCGCAACCCCATGTAGTAAGTTAACAATCTGGCAACAAGTGGAGATGAGCGCCAGGTTTAAATACTGCCAGTGATTGGAGATGGAAAACGTGCACCTGCCTGGTTCCTCCCTGGACCACACCCACTCCTGGAAGACACTGCACACAGACAGAGGAGGGAAAGAGGAAGAGACAGATAGAAGGTAGCACCTGGGAGGACAGGGAGGGCAATGACATTTTTAAGCAAAAACCAGCATAAGTTATTTTACCTCAGAAACTATGAATGGAAATGCAGGTGAGAGCCATTTTTACAGATGAACTTTAGCTAAATGTTCTCAGTTTTACTTTCTTACATGTATACCACAGCAGGAAATGGCTGGTTTCAGGCGCTTTTGCACTGCAGGAAAGATCTATTTGGTTAGTGTAAAGGAAATGCTTGGATTGAAGTCGCAGGAGGCAGCAAACATGGAAACACAAGCAGTGACTGCTGCACAAGACTTTTTACTCAGAGCTCAGGGCGGGGGGGCACTGATGATGTAGAAGTGCATGCACTGATTACATTAACTGTCCACCAGAAAGCTAACAAGAATAGATTCCAAAATGTGTATCTTTTCCTTTAACTGCTTTAATGACAACAAATGTGAAATGCTTTATTAAGCTGAATTGTTCTGAACATAGTTTTCAACAGAATAAAAACTATAAAATGTGAAGAAAGACCAGCTGGCATTTTCTTTTCTTTTCTTTTTTTTTTTTTTTTTAGGCAGATAAGTCTCATTCCTGCGCTCATGTAATCAGAAAATTCAGGGGTTTCATTAGAAGATATTGACATCAAGAAACTTAAGCGTCACAGTAGGCATGTTTGTATATGTAAATCCTGACATTTTATTCAGTGAATTTTGAGTTTCTGAGGGGACCAAACACATATGATGAAATGACATTTGAAAGATTACGCAAATACACATGCTCATCATTCCTCCTATTCCTCAGAAGCCCTGACATGCTCACTGGAGTGCTGTGGTTCTTGAGCTCCACGTGCTTCCCTACAATTTGTTTTATAGGCCACAAACTAGATAATTGATTTGCCTTGTCTTTTATTTTTAGATTTGAATGACATTCCAGGGAATTTTTTCAATTGTCATGATCTCATTTGTACTTCCTCCTTTGTTTGCTGTGCTATCAATAGGGGATCTAGACATAGTACATCATTTCAAAAGGGGGGCGCATTACGCAGCACTTTTATCCAAGTTCGATGGAACAGCTGCTGTTCCTTGGTTTCCTTTTTGCTTTATCTCCCCCTCTTGTCAGAAAACCCTCTCAACTAATCTATCATCCTCTCTCTCTACTTAAACTTGACTTTACTATTGGAAGGCAAGGGTAGAATGAAAGGGAAATAGGATCTCATTATTTCAGACTCACCGCTCACTCTGCGTATGCATGATCATTATCGCATAAAAAAAAAAAAAAAAAAAAAATCCCCATTTGGAAGCAAGTGATTTTTGCTTTAGAGGAGAAGGGATGCATAGGTCTATTAAAAAAAATGATATTCAAAGTCCTCAGAGAATAAAGGAAACTCTCTGTGCAGGTGGTGTGGTGGAAATGATCAGTGCTTCACTATGCACATAAAACATGCTTTTGAATAAGTGTGGTTATTGTTTTTATGAATGTTAAATAAAGTAGTGCTGTTGGAGCTTTAGGTGTGTCACTGGGTTTGCTACATGTATATCCTTTATAATATTTAGCTTGTCAGTCTACATCCGTCATCCTGATTTCAGAATAAAATGCAATATTTGATTAGACTGAAAACAATATTTCTAAACTATAGCTCAAAAGTATTTATTTACCATAGGTATGATTGTTGCTAAATATTAATTACACAGCAGACTGTTGTTCTGGTGAGGGTGGACCTAATTGAGTAGGTTTGGGCCATGGGTATGAATCCAGGCTGAGGCCTTTCTGTTTCCATGTTCTCCCCATGCCTGCGTGAGTTCTCACAGAGTACTCTGGCTCCCCAGCACCACCATCCAAAGACATGCATGTTAGGTTAATTGGTGATTCTAAATTGGCTGTGGGTGTGAATGTGAGCATGAATGGTTCTCTGTATCTCTGTGTTAGCCCTGTAACAGAGTGGTGACCTGTCTGGCGTGTACCCTGCCTCTCTCCCTGTGGCAGCTGGGATAGGCTCCAGCCACACATGACCCTGAATTGGATAAGCGGATGAAAATGGATCCATGGATAAATAATAATGGAGGAGACATTACTGGGGACATGAACTCCAGAATCCTTATTGGCTGTGTGGAGCTTCGGAAAGCAAACTGTAAACATAATTTCTCATTCTTGATTGGAAATCATTCCACCAGCCATGTTAATGACTGAATCCAATCTGGATTATAAGAGAATGCAGCTCCAACAACTGCAGCAATGGAGATTACAGCAAAACATTTCTGTTTGGAAATTATTAACTTCATGAAATGCTGTTCATGAAATCGTGTGACATAACAGTGGGCTCAGTCTTTCAGTTACAAACCATATCCACGTTATTTCACGCCCCTGTTAATAGGTGGATGTTTGTGTATATGTTTGTAGCTTTCAGAACAACATCACCACCATGACCTCTGTTTCCCCTTTAAAGTGGGCACAGTTAGCACATCTTTGGTCTGGAACACTGCAATCCCAAACTGTTTAAAACATCAAAGTAGGGAAGACAGAGATGACAACAGCAGAGTAAAGGCCATGTGAAAGAGCAATTTTATGAGCTATTCGATGCACTCAACCTGTCAGACAAGGTTGTGGGGTCCTGCCCTGTCTGCCAGTAGATATGAAGCCCGGGGTTGCATCTTTTGGGAGCAGTCTCAAACTAAAGTTGGTAGGTCTGTTGTCATTTTGTTTCTACACACGTTCTGTGGTGTATTTGGCAGCAAACAACAAACAATAAGCTGTTTAAATTTCTTAATATTAACTGCAATAGAAGTATAACATCACAAAGTAATATGATTACACAGTAGTTTGGCAACTTTAATTGCTTAAGTCCCAGAATCTATAAGGATCACTGCCAACAGCAACTGCTAGCCACAGCTTGAACATATATATCGCCTAAAGTGGATGAGGCAAAGTATTAAATGATCCATGGAAATGGAGCTTATGAAATCCCGAACATAAGTAGCCTCTGGCAGGCCACACACATGCTGACCTCACAACCCACACTGCACCCCAGACACCACAAATGTATGCTCATTCATGTAAGACGTGTGCCATTGCTGCAGCTTAATTTGAGTTCCCTCAGACTGAGCACAGTGGCAGAGTGCACCTCGGAGTGACGCAGCCAGGTGACTGTTTTCCAGTTTGGAATAAGTTCATTCCAAGTGGGAATGGCATTTATATGCACTCAGCATATCTTTATTCCACAGGCCCGAATTTACAAATAGATTTCAAATTAGAGCTTCTGCTTTAATTTTCTAATGCAGTGACCCATTGTGCAGCAGTGTAATAGTTGGTCCCAGTGTGACAATTAAAATAAATCATGTCTGAACAGAATTCACCATATGTATTCATGCCTCATCAGTAACTGAATTGATGTAAATGATTTATCCAAGGGCACTTAAATACCATTGCCCATATCACACAGGGCTACCACCCTGCAAGAGCTCGAGTTCTACATGCTTTTCAGCAGCACTGTTGTGAATAAAGAAATTGACTCGTCCATGACAAATGAGAAGATGTCGTAATATAGACAGTGTTTGTTCTGAACAGCCCAGACCTTACCAAGATTAAAATACAAGTGAAATACATACAAATGCATCTTGTTGTCATATTGATGAAATGTTTTATGATGCATTTATAAAGCAAGTGTAACAGTTTGATTTGCCTGAGCTTTATCTTTATATTTAAAAATGAAATGTATCTTTTTAAATAAGTGGTGCCTGAGACTGGAACCTAAGCAACCACTCATCTCACTTGTGTGAGACTCTGCCTCGAAAAAAAAAACAAAAAACTCTGAGTAGAATGGCCAATTGCCAGTTGAGGAGTATGATAATGAATAGCCCATATTCTAAACTTACTAGTGCATAAGAAAAAAAAAAAAGGTGTGATTCCATGAGCTGTCTTCACTTTTTATTAAAAATGACAGCTACAATATGGACAAATGTCATTTGATTAAAGTGGGGAAGCATACTTTGAGCTCTAAATATCATTATGCTCTTGTGTGAAGCTACTTACACTGTTTCAGTCACAGACCCCCAGCAGCCATTCAGACATTATGAATGTGTTGCCCACTGTGTAGAACCAGTCACCTTCCTCCTGATTTGGACTTCCTCATCCTCATGCGCCGCTTCAGTCTCATCAGCTTTACTTTCTCTGCTTTTGATTAATCCTGTCTCATTTGAGATTTTGAAACTATCAATGGGAATTATTCAAATCCCCAAGGTATGAAATAGCCATGAGGAGGCTGTGGAAGACACTCATTAACCCCAAATGGAGGGGAGCCCACAGTAAATCTCGATGAATTCTCTCCATTGTTGAAATCTGATTAGTTACGGTGGCTGTACTTAATCCCAGTTGAAGGTAGAAGTTAATTTTGTCCAGTGTATATGCAATAACTCAAGATATGAAAAGAGCATTATGTCTTGGGCAACAGCTTTTAAAGTATGTATTACTAGGGAGTAAAAACAAAAGCACATCACATTTTTGTGGAAATTCTGGTTTATATATTTATGAAAACAAGAAGATCTGAACCTGTCAAATACAACTAACTGTAAAAAGAACAAAAAACGGGAAAACCACAAAGGAAAATAAATATTAAGACATCAGCCAACTTTGTGACAACTGAATGAAACCGATAGCCTGGGATTTTAACCAATAACATTCTACACTTGCATGGATTTAATCACTGGACTGTAGTGGCTTGTAAGCCTTTGTAGATTGCTTTGTTGTATTGATCATTCCATTGTAGTTAGTTCTGGATTTCTATGAGCAGCGGCATGTCTTTATCCTTTTTAAAATAGTGCAGGATTTTCTTCATGAAGTCATGAAATGCACCCTAAACACCAGCTGGAGAGAGCCAAATCTTGCCATATAAACCTAAAGTAGACATTCTCCCCTGGAGGGACTTGTTTTAGCTGTAGCACCGCATCCAAATTGGATCAACAGCTGCTGTATATGATTCCACAATTTGAAGCATAATATGTTCCATTAATGCTGGAGCACTCACAGGCATTAGACAGACAGTTGATGTAAACCTCTCAGGATGTGCTCTGCTTATTCTCTGCCTTATTTCCCAGAAACATGGCACAGACTGGTGCTGCTGCCATTCTGTTACATGCAGATGTCAGTTATAGTGGTGGCAGAGAATGGTGAGCCGGGCACATCTGCCAGTGGATGATGTCTCCCCGAGCACTGCGCAAGTCAATGAAGCATAAATCTCAACCATCATTTGGCAAGCTTCACCAGTAATATCTGTGAGATGCTGCTAGACCAAAAAAGGCTATCTGGTATGCACCAGTTTTCAAAATGAAGAGTGGCAGGGAAAATATAATGTGCTAATTATCATTTTTGTGTTTTTTAAAAAATATTTTTTTCTTTCTTTCTGTCTTTTTTTTTTTCAGCATTTCTCTGCCCTTTTTTTTTATTTTTTATTTTTTAAACTTTGCTCTTCATGGGTCACAGGACCTGAAGGGTATGTCAGGGGTGTCTATATGCATTCTTCTGTGTTTCCTATGGTTGGGTGGGTGGGTGGGGTTCTTCTTCATCACACACAGACCTTTGCAGCCTGCTGTGTTATTAGGCAAATACAGTACATTAGGGACAGAGCAGCTCCACCACTGTTGTCATCGAGAACATCTAGTTATCACATCTTGCGCTCAACCACCTGCTGAGTTCACAGAGCTATCAGCATCCCCCATGACCCGTTTGTGTCTCCGTGTGTCTCTGCTGGAGACCTTGGAAATGTTAAACACCCCCATACGGTCAAGACCAAGTTTGTTACATGCAACATCTCCCTCTGAAATTAATTTGCTTGGAAGATGCATTTGCTCCAACACGTGCATGCACATCCACACAAAAACAAACACATTGTATTCAAACAGATTTGTGAACATGGTGCACCTCCAGTGCATGCATTGACTTGTTTTAGAGTGAATTTGTTTGTGTTATACTGTAGGAGGAGCTGTTTGTCACCAACAACATGGCTGTTTCCAAAAGCGTCTGGCTCTAAGAGTGTGGATTACAGCAGTATACATTTGTATAATGCCTGTGATAATGGGATAAAGCAGCTTCAGTGGGAGAAATCTGTATGGAGAATGGATTATTTCAAAGCTCTGCCTATGGGACATTGAACCCAGGAGTTATCACAAGCAGTCAGCATCTCAAGTGGGTGCACTGCCTTGCAAAAGTGTTCCGATGCCACATTTAATGTCCGCATTTCCCTCTCTGGAGAGAAAACACGGGATGGGGAGGCCACAGTTGTGTAGGTTTTAGTCAGTAATTGCCACAGTAGCACTCAAGGATGAGATATAGTAGTTCCATTTCAGATTTGCATTTGCTTTGCACTGGGACTGTGCACGGCCTGCATTTATTTATTGTTCTCTCGTTCATGATATAGGAACCCACTGAACTAGTTTGCATGTTTCTCTTGATAGCCATTATAGAGGAAAATTAGCATTTCCATGCATACAAAAGCAATTACTACCAATTGATACACATTTCATCAAAACATGTCCCCAATTAGAGGGCCATTTGAGGGGCCTGATAAGACAAGTAGCTCTCACATTGAACATCTGAGGTCTGGACAGACGTTGCATTCTGTTTTTTTGTTTTTTTTTTCTTTTTCTGATTCCTATCTCTGTCCACAGCTGTCTGTCCACTAGCAGTATGAGGCGTTCAGCATGCAGCTCTCACTTACTAGTTAATTTCACCCTTAATAAGGGCGCAATTTTGAAAAACAAATGTTCCTGTGCTGATAGTGTTGCTTTCATATTAGTAACAGCAACCGGATAGTCATGCAAGCCAGGACGCTTTATTATATCAAAGACTGTTAGCTGTCTTTATTGTATGCCTCTTATGTTTATAATAAAGTTGCTAGAAGACTGTAACAAGATTTAACATTGTATGAGTTGTAAAATAGCATATTCTCTGTTTCCTTTATTGACTAACGGTTTTATGCTGCTGCACTTGAGTGCCCTTCCTCAGCATGTCCTGTTGCCATTTACATGAGTGAGAAAAATCTCATATGACATCTCAAAATCCACCAATTCATTAGCTCAAACAGGTTTATCTGCTTAGGGTCTTTGGCTAAGACCCTATCCTCGCTGAGGAATGACTCACCTCCATATTGCCTTGTTATTCACTAACAGCAACAGTTACGTCACCCATTACTGGCTGTTGGAGATTATAGAGTTATTTGTGCAAATCCTCTTTTTACATGATATCAAATTCTCTGCCAGAGGTCTGGCAAGAAGGATACAATCAGCCTGCTGAGGCACTTGAGGGACCTGAGTGATTCAAGGAGTTCACTGATTGGTAACATGACAGAAGGAAGGTGGTGGAAGGAGAAGATGTTGATGAGATTGATTATAAGGACGCTGACATCACTGGCATCATTGTTTATTGGTGGCGCTTAAAGGATTCAGAGGATGAACAAGTACAAACTGTTGAAAGGTAAAAGTTGATGTTCATATAAGAAAGGATTATTTCAGTATCAGATTGTGGGAATGGTAAAAAGAAAGTACATCCTCTTACAAGTCTAAGGTTTTACGTATCCGGACGTAATAAAAATCAGCAGGTTATAAAATGAGGTAAATACAACAGCAAATAAACTAAAGACCATGACATATTAGACTGTTCCATTATTAATTTAACAAAAACTAGGCCAAGAAGCAGGAGCAGTGTGTGAAAAACTAAGTACAGACTTATTGCTTCCATAGGAATGACGAGGTGTGTTAACACAGTGCCAAGGAGGAAAGTTACTAGAAATTATTAAAAAAAAATAAATAAAGCAAATGTTGCTGCCCATCAATCTGGGAAGGGTTTTGAGTTCATTTCCAGATCATTTTACAGTGTGAAAAATTATCCACAAGTGGAAAACATTCAGCACAGTTATCAATTGAATACTTGAGCACTTTTTCACATACTAGGACTGCAGTTCCACATTTTGGTAGACATTTTTTCTTGCTGAGTGTTACTAATAAATGTTGAGTACCACTATGGACATCTGTGCATTACTGTAACTACATAATATGTTTAAACAGGTTTTCATGAAGCATTCTATGATAGAATTGGCATCATATTTTAGTACATTTTATATCATATGCTGCCAAATTATAAAGTTTCTGAAGTGGAGCAATGGCTCACAAACACCAACACTATTCCAATGTATGACTTTGTGAGCTTCACATAAAATGGCAATGCCTTTTTAGCAATTGAACATTACTGTAATTCAATTATGATGAATTATGAACAGTATTTATTGGCTGCAAGTGAAATATAAGACAAAAAACAAAAACAAACCCTTCACATTTTAAACTAAAATCGGACACAGTCACATCACACAATAGGCAGTGATTCAAGACTGGGGTAGTATTAGGCACTCTCCTTTGTGTGACAGGAGGTAAACTGGAATCTTCTGAGCTCAGCCAACCTATACAAGGTTGATGCATATTTCATTTAGTTCATTTCATTTAGTGGAGGCCACTAGGTTGACCTACACTAAATGGAATAAAGCATTTAACCTGCAAGCTGTGATGATCAAACCCTTTGTGCACAATCAAGCTTACAATAGTGGACTGTTTTTATTGTGGCAGACCTGGACTCTTTTCTGATGTTGTATATCACATGTACAACAAACCAAAAATAAATAAATTAATTAATAAATAATAATAACAATTATTATTATTACTGTTATTATTATTATTATTATTATTATTAACAACAACAACAACAACAACAATAATAATAATAATAATAATAATAATAATAATAATAGTTATTATTATTATTATTATTATTAAGCTTCCATTTGCCTTTAGGCTGTGCTAATTTAATATTAAAAAGTAGATGTGCCATACTTGGCCTCTTAAAACGCATGAGAAATAAACTTCCACATTAAAACTCTGAAATGAAATTTGATGAAAAGTCACTTTGGGTGTTTTGGGTGATATTGATCAAAACTGAAGTCACTCTGGTCAAGTCACAGTGGAGAAGGAGGATGCTGTTAAAGTAAAATGAGTGCAAATGACCCAATAGCCAGTCTCAGTAGCCGGGGATTGATCCGCCAGGGCCTCCGCCTTTGGCCACCACCCGACACACAATGCACCCAACACCTACGATGCCCCCTGCAGGTGGTGTGTCTACCAGGGACAAGCCCCTTGACAACATAGTTCCTGGACCAGCTCTTCATCCTCTCGAAGATGTTCGAGTGTGTGTGGGAGTTTGCTCATCCAGTCTACATGTGTTTTGTGGACTTGGAGAAGGCATACGACTGCATCCCTTGGGGTATCCTATGGGGAGTGCTGCGGGAGTATGTGGTGTCTGGCCCATTGTTGGAGGCAATTCAGTCCCTGTACAACCACAGTGTGAACTTGGTCCGTATTGCCGGCAATAAGTTGGACTCATTTCCCGTGGGCGTTGGACTTCACCAGGGCTGCCCTTTGTCACCGATAAAAAATTATGAACAGAATTTCCAGGCGTCGCAAGGTGGTGGAAGGCTTCAGCCTTGGTGGCTTCAGAATCTCATCTCTGCTTTTTGTGGATGATGCGGTCCTGTTGGCTTCATCAGGTGGTGGCCTCCAGCTCACAGCGGAACAGTTTGCAGCCAAATGTGAGGCTGGCATGAGAATTAGCACCTCTAAGTCTGAGGCCATGGTCCTCTACGGGAAAAGGGTGGAGTGTGCACTCCAGCTCAGGGATGAGTTGCTGCCCCAGGTGGAGGAGTTTAAGTAACTCAAGGTCTTATTCACGAGTGACGGGAGAAGGAAGCGAGAGATTGACAGATGGATTGGGGCTGCGTTTGCAGTGATACGGACAATGCACCGGTCTGTCGTGGTAAAGAGGGAGCTGAGTATGAAAGCAAAGCTTTACTGCTCGATCTGCGTCCCTACCCTCACCTATGGTCACGAGCTTTGGGTAGTGACCGAAAGAATGACATCGTAAGTATAAGCACCAGAAATGAGCTGGCTGGCCTCTCCCTCAGAGATAGGATGGGGAGTGCAGCCATTCGGGAGGGGCTCAACGTAAAGCTGTTGTTCCTCCACATTGAAAGGAGCCAGTTGAGGTGGTTCAGGCATCTGACTAGGATGCCTCCTGGGACATGCTGGAGAGAGTATATCTCTTGACTGGCCTCGAAATGCCTTGGGGGCCCCCTGGATGAGCTTCTCTGCGTAGGCTGCTGCCCCCGCGACCCAGCCCCAGATAAGCAGAAGAAAATGTTTGGATGGATGGACTGCAAATGACAAAAATCTGAACATCTGATTTCCATTTTGGATACCTATATTAAACTATTTTGCTACACCAATAAAATATGATTTTCTTTCAACACTTTTGCTGGATGTGCAACGTTTTGGAAGTTCTCAGACCCCTCAAAATGTAATTTTTGGGGGGAGAAGAAGAAATCTTAGAGATAAGAGAGCTTTCTCACCACTCTGTACCTGGGCTCTAATAGCCAAATCCAGTGCAATCCTAGTTTGAGGGTGGGGAAGAAACACAGACCTTACTCTTGATAAAATCAGCCTAACCTAGTTACAGTATATTTATAATTATGTTGCAATATAGTTGACAAGATGAAAGAAAATATATTTAAAAACTTAGTACAGCTAATCTTATCAATGCAGTGGGTGAATGACTCATACAGCTACTGTATTGCAGCTACCATTTATTTATTTGGGACCCACATATAGTTTGGTGGAAAGGCGCACGATTGTGAACTCAATCACAGCGCAAGAGGATGTCAGGGCACAGGGTGCTCCCCGTGAATCACACACCGAAAGGCTATCACCCAAACCTCCAAGGTCCACTGCCAACTCATCAGTCATCGTGGACCATACCAGGCTCCAGCCTGATCAACCGTTCACATCCTCTGGTCACTGGGGATATACACAAGTTCAGCCCACTCCTTCTATCTCCCACACATCCATACCAATAACCATACTCCCTGCTGAAACCATAGCATAACATATTCCAAGGTCTGAGTGTGACTTTGCCTGTTAAAATTCTGTCACTCTGACTAGATTTTATATGAAACTGAAGGCCACAGAGACTTGTTTTGTCACACTGGCTGATCTTTTGTGATGGGCACTTTATGCTTTTATTTTTAGGTGAAATGTTGTTAGAAAGAGGTTACAAAATACACGTGTCTTGATTCTTTCTAGATACTGTTGTAAAAAAAAAAAGAAAAAAGAAAATGGATACTACAGCTAAAAAAAAGAGACGTATTGTAATATTTTGAGCAGCATTTGTCTAACATGATGTGGCTGATGAGGTATGGAGAAAACATGCATAAATGAGTGACAAGAGGTGTGTGGGACATGAAAGATAATGCACATTTGCATGATTACATGGACAGATGAGTGATTTACCTTCGCTTATGTCTGACAGGCATTTTTGATAAAGGACATGATGTGAGTGGCATCTGATCCTGCATTCTTCAACTGTAGCCCCCAACGAAGCTTGCATCATGTCATGTAATTGATTTATGACACGAGGAGGTGCGAGTTCCAGGGAATGATGTTTATCCAGCAAATTTCACTACTGGGACACAGATGCCTTATGGCATGCCCAGTGTGCCTGATCCAGAGGCTGTCACAAAAATACTTCTTTGTGATTCAAATCACTGCCAGCTGGTTTTCATGTCAGGATTACAGAATTATATGCACACATGCATACAGTATATTGTATTTTCTGTGCAATGAAATGGCTAAGACACTGAGAGGAGGGGGGAAAAAAAGGTTTATTCCCTCTGTACATCAACAGGAACATTGTAAAATTTATTCCTGACTGTCTGGTGAAAGTCAACCAATATTCTGTGACCCACTGCTTGCCCTCTCTTCTGTGTGCTTTTTCAAGTTTTCCAATTACAGTTTTCAAAGTTTAAATGTATTATCTACCTACTTCACTTACTTTCTGGCTTATTCAAGCCCACTGCTCCTGTGCACACTATACAGGGCTTTCTCCACCATGCACATCTCTCACATTTGGCACACTCATGCCCAGTCTAAGCCACATTAGAAAATAGATGATATGACAATTTCACACATATAGCGTTATCCTTTGCCTCACTCCAATTCACCTGTGGCCAAGCAGCCTTCTTCAAGTAAGCAAAATAATAAGCAATTACCATAATGTTTGAATAAAAAAAGAAAGGGGGGGGGGGAAACAAACTTTGAATGCTTTGAATGGAGTGGGAGAGCCAGTGGGGTGGGGGGTGGGGGGAGGTGGGGGGGTACAGGGGAGGAGAAATATTTGATTAATCTTCTTAACACGTTTCATGTGCAGATTCTTTGAGTTAATTTCAAGGACCATGCCTAAAGGAGATTACCTCCCCATGCTCCTGCACATTTGCTCATGAGTGATTTTGTTTATTCATGTTTTATATTATAATGCTCCTCCTGCCTTCTGCAGCCACAGAACCACCGGCAAAAATGCAATTTATTTCCCGCTCTGCACACGATGGAGACAGCTGATAATGTCACCAGGAAATATGAAGACTGCTGGGACGGGACCAAACAGCCTACTATTTATGTATGGAATATAAACAAAATATTTTGTGTGGGTTCTTGTAACCCGCACATCCACGTTAAACATGCCACCCTCCCCTCAAAAAAAGTTGCTCTGGTTAAAGGGTTATTCTTCTTTGTGTGTGTGTATTGCTGTAGATTTTGATTAACATATCTGTCATCAGTCAGTAGATCAGCCTGGGTCAACAATTGCATGGATCATTACTGAGGGTCATATAAAAATTCAAAGAAGTTCTCAGAGGCTGCAGATTACGCTTCTGCTCCGTCACCAATCACACTTATCATCCGCAGCTTATGGTAAGCTCATCCCAGTCAGTATATGTGCCTCTCTCATATGAAAACCTATTTACAGTATGTTGTCATGACATATATGACACAACCCACTCATATTTCATTGACATGACTCAGTTATGAACATGCATCAAAGTGTCTTTCATCACTCCTGCTAATAGGGATTTATCTGTTCCTCTGGCAGTGATGGGACGACTGACGTAACTGTTTACAGTGACTCCTTTGCTCTCTCCAGATGACGAGGACGATGATGACGACTGACGCTCTCTACCCAGCCGACGGCCTGGATGGTAGGATTTATGGCCTGCGGTGCCCATCCTCTGCACAAAACGCATTGTCTCTGGGTGGATCGTTCTGCCTGTCCTTGCTTTATTGATCTCACTTCTCACAAGTTCCCAACTTCCGCGTTCCTAGTGCTTCACTTGACAGGAGAGAGATTTAGTGAAGGGATGAGGTCAGATAGAGGAAGAGAGATGGAGGGAAAGGGGAAAGGAGGAGGGCGGGCGGGACATTGGGTGGGACGAGAAGGAGAATGGAAATGAGAAAATAGAGGAGGAGGGAAAGGTGGTAAGAGGAAAGGCTAGAAGAGGGAGTGAGACAGAAAGAGAGGGAGGAAGAAGGAGAGAGTTGCTCCTATGGGAGGATGCAGCTCTAGGCCAGGTCAGTGAAGATTGATACTTGTGAGAGTGTAAAGGCCTACAGAATTAGCCCCTGGTACAGTGGAAATCCACTGGTAAACACATCCAGCATTTCTCAAAGGTGTTCACATCAATCTCTGCACTCCTGTTTTGCAGTACACAGTGTATACACACATGCACTTATATCTGGAGTGTTTGACTCACTGAAGTGGTCAGTGAACAACTGTACTAAAGCACAGTAAAGCCAAACAACACATAGACATGACTTCAGCACTTGTTCCATCAAGCGATTTTGCTTTTAGCACTTTCTAAACCGCAGAGACACATCCCCTAAACTTACTTACTCACCATGAGCAAGATATGTACTCAGGTGTGTGAAAACAGGTGTGTGTTGACAGGCGAGCACTGCACTTTATGGTTACACGCAGTACCTTTAAGCCATGATTGATGGTCTTTTAGTCATTGTAACACCTAAAATTTCTTGCCAGATATGGCTTTGAATGACTTCCTGCCATATGTCTTTTTTTGAACTCAAAATTAAATTAGAGACAGTGATCTCTGTACTGCTCACAAAGCCCACAGCAAGTATTTATGTAGCAAAGGAGACAACTTATATAAGGCCAAGCCAAACTGACAACCTGTCACCCCTAAGGGAGGACAAAGCCAAGGCTCGAAAATGTTTATGTCAACTCTTGTGCAGTCTAATTGGCTTGGCAATCACGGCACACACAATCATGCACTGTTTGTGTGTGTTTTTCAGTGGGTTGCTTGTGGGTCAGAGTATATTCTTTGTGAATTTATACAATGCCCTGTACATTTGTTCTCTGGATGTGTACACAATTCATGCTAAAGACTTGTCAGCATCATCCAACAATCCACTGGCAGAACATTCATTAGCAGTGCCGAAGGAGCTGCTCTGTATTTTTGAAATCAGACGCTGTGATAAGGATTTCAAAATGACTAGAGATCAGAGTGCAGCTCCACTCAATTACTTTTCTGTCATTTGCGAAACATGTAGACTTTCGAATGTGAAGTCTGGAGACCAGAATGTGAATCTAGATGCTATTCTTATTAACCAAAAAAAAAAAAAAAAGATGCAAAAAGTAGTATTGAACAGAAAAATAAAATGAAATGTGGCTCCTCTGCACGGTGCTGTTAGTATGGAGAGCCTTTGATAATCAGACTTTTTATTCTTTTACTGAAGTCTGTGAATGCAGAGCACACACAGAGCAGTACACATGGGAGAGAGCAGGGAGAGATTTGGGGTGTGTGATCCAAAAATAAAATAGGTCATCAAATTACCCCTGTGACTGTGTGTACCTGCCCAATTATGATTGATCTTTGCAAGAGAAAACAAAGTGATGTGTTTTATTTGCATGCTCTCTCTCTCTGTCTCTCTCTCTGTTTCTCTCCCCCCTTTCAATCTCTCTCCCGCACTATAATTATCTCCAATGTGAAATGCTATTTAGGTATTCATAATTTATTTTTGTGTGGGGAGGACACAATAGACAAGCGTGCAACGCTCTGCCAAGCCCCAGATTTTTTTTTTTTTTTTTTAGTTAATTGAAAATCTCATTTGCATGAGGAGAAAATCAAACACTCATTTCCATACATGAGATTATAAAAAGATAACCACTAGTGTTTGTTGTTCCATATTTGATCTGAGCATTTCCACCTAATTGCTAAATGCTGCAAAATAGGGCTAGAATGTAACCTCCAAACTAATGTTCACAAGGCAACTAGATGTTATGTTTCGGTGCAAATGCCTCGCTGTGTTTTCTATTTGTATTCTCTAAAGTTTGTGTGTGCAGTCAGACGGATGTTTATTTTTGTCAGAGCCCCAGTGATTCCATATCAGAAACTCAGAAAACGCATAGCTGCTTAGCTGGGCGTCTGCCAACTTCATAAACAGCAACGCCAGCCCAGCTGGATGTTGTGTAGCGAAGCAGATGCATTGAGCGGACTGTAGAAGTCAGAGGCAGTGATCAGAGATGTCCTGTTTCACCCCTCATAAACAACCCCATGTATTCTGACTCACTAACAAATGCAGACAAACACAACCCCATCTATTCCAGGCGGATTCCATTACAGGCCCAACCTCAGCCTTTGGTCCCTACTTGAGGCTCATTAATGCGGCCCCCCAACATGGGCAGACACCAGGAGATTTACAGTCCTCCCCTACTTATCCTCCTACCCTTTCCCTCATTTTTTTTTCCACACAAAACTTGATTATTCTTTAGCTATCTGAACCTAGGTAAGACGGGCTTAAGTAGTGCAGGGCATGACTAAGTGCAGTACTGACACATTTCTGTCTCACCAATTATGAATCAGCTGGGGTATATTTAGATGACACATGCCCTATAGGGATTTGCTGTTGATGATTATCAGGGTGATAAAGAGAAATTAAGATGGTATTTTCTTTTCTGTTCCCACATGTTCTTTTCTACCTTTTTTCCTCTCTATTATGAATCTTTCTTAAATTCTTTTTAAATTAATTTCTGTCTGACAGCCTAGTTACCACATCCTTAACTCATTTCACCTATTAACATCTAATTTCATTCAATCCACCCAGCATGTGTACTGTGACATTCATCATAAAATCATGGTAAAAAGGAAAGTCCAACATATGACAATTCTAAGGTTTTACACAATAAAAAACAAATAAAATCTAGTCCTTAACAGGCCTTAAAATGAGCTAAATACAACACAAGGCATCATTTATTTGATACACATTGAGCCAAAATGCAGAAACAGTGTGAGGAAAAACTAAGTATGCCCCATGATTCAATAGCTTGTAGAACCACTTTTAGCAGCCAAAACTGAAGTTATTGTTTTCTGTATGACTTTATCAGTCTGTCATGTCATTGTGGAGGTATACTTTACTTTGTCCCACTCTTCTTTACAATGTTACTTTAGTTCACTGGGGTTTGCAGACATTTGTGTATGCACAGCTGTCTTAAGGTCCTGCCACAGTGTTTCAGTCAGGTTGAAGTCTAGACTTTGGTCCTTTGCAGCATCTCGATTCTTTTGTTTTTCAACCATTTTATTGTACTGTTGCATGACTAAATTTCAGCCCAGCTTTAGCTGTCGGACAGAATTTGACTCTATAATATTTTGTTACACAGTTCATAGTTTACTCAATGACTGCAAAACAAGCCCAAATCATTACCCCTCCACCACCACGCTTGGCTAGTGGTATGCAGTTTCTTGCTGTTATGCTGTGTTTGGTTCTTGCCAAACATACCACTGTACATTATGGCCAGACATCTCCACTGTGGTCTCATCTGTCCAAAGGACATTGAACTAGAAGTCTTGGGGTTTGTTCAGGTTCAACAGAGAAGAAGCTTTCAGACCTTCAAACCTTCCAGCCAAGCCATAACTGTTCAGACATTTTCTAATTGTACTGTCATCCACTTTGGCAACTATGTCTCCATGGTGTAATGGTCTACACCAGGGCTCTTCAACTCCAGGCCTCGAGAGCCCCTGTCCTGCAGATTTTAGATGTGTCCCTGATCCAACACACCTGAATCAAATGGCTGAATTACCTCCTCAGTATGCAGTCAAGTTCTCCAGAGTCCTGCTAATGACTTCTATATTTGACTCAGGTGTGTTGAAGCAGAGACACTTTTAAAACCTGCAGGACAGGGGCTCTCAAGGCCTGGAGTTGAAGAGCCCTGGTCTACACAATTGCTTGTCAAACAAAAAGTCAGTTGTTCAATTTATTTGGAGAATTTGGTGTAAAAATCTACCAAAGTTTGATGATCTGAAACATTTAAATATAACAAATATGCAAATATAAGGAAAAAAATAAGGAAGGGGGCAAACACTTGTTTAATGGCTACAGAGACCTAAGCAAGTCGGTTTTCTCAGACATGCAAATGAGTTAATAGTTTGTTTGGTTTTTTCATGCTGAGGTTGTAGCTAGAAGTTTGTGTATTGATTCATACAGTTTAAAAAAAAATCCCAGCAAAACGTGCCCCATTCATTAACACATCTGCATGAAATGCACACATCCACATCCACAGCTACACTACAACAGCTGTATGTGGGACGACCTCTATTCAATAGATGGGAAAGGACAACTGTCAAATTAAATGACATAAGGTATACTTTACTTCTCTGTGTGTCTGACCTAAGCATTTTGCCTCAGAAATATGTGTTATGTATTTTCATCTAGGGCTCCGGCGCAGGTAATTGAAAAGCATTGCTCAGTGTAGCGTATGCACTCAGACATGCGATGAGGCCACCATTACGGTTCAGCATGGCCTGGAGGGATGAGAGAATGGAGGGATAGACAAGCTGTGTGTCATGATAGAAATTTAAGATCAATGCGGACTCTAACACTGCTCTCAGTGTCATGGATGATCTTGATGTAGTGGTGTGTATAGAATATGGAATATCAAAACTACAAAATTACAAAGTTTTTGCTCATTATTATTAATGTTAATGTTGTCACAGAAGCAGAGGCATATAGTTTGATTTTTATTTACTTAATGGAAGTGTACATGCAGACCTTAAACTTTCTTTTAAATGTCACACAAGATTTTTTTTTTTCACTTTTTCCATATGGCCTTCACAAAAAACGTACAGTAAATGGGAAGGGAGCATGAATACTCAGTGCCTTGTGTAATAAGCACATAATTAAACTCCTCTGACAATTACATCATGCATTATCAGCCAACTCCAGATCCATTACTCCTTGCGATCAATGGCTTGGCCACAATTGGTCTCCTACTCTGACCACACCAGGGACTGGCTGCTAAGCAGCTCAGGCTTCTTTTCTGTATTGCAGGACCAGTAAGTGCTGTTAGTGACATCCAACACCAAGGTTTTCAATGGGAAGAGGGAGGAGGGCTTGCAGCTTAATGCTAGGTAAAGGGGAAGAAGGAAATGGGAATTAGAAGTGATGTGGATACTAAGGAGGTGGTGCAGCTACTTGCTGAGGTTCTAGAGTGTAATGATGAGTCATGGTAGAGCGAATTAAAGTGTGGTCCCTTTCCCTCTTCAATATCAAAGATTACTATCTCTAATAATAAAATCCTCAAAGATTACTGAGGTCGAGGAAAGGCTAGTCCAGTGCTCAGTTGCATAATGATTATGAATTAAACATCAGAGGAACTTCTAGCCAAGCATGCAAGCTCACAGAGATAAGTTTAAACTCTGGGTGCATCAACAATTCACATATAGAATATTTTAAAGTTGGTTCTTTCATACTGTAAAGCGCGTGCAAGGAAGTTGCACCATGGTCTCAATCAGGCCAATTAACGCACTTTCCTTCACTTTCCTTCACTTTCCTCCAGTGGATCACTGACGATTAGAAGAACTCCGAAAAGTGACCGCGTGCCATTTGCCAATTAGATGTGAGAAGAGTTTGAGATTATAATTTTGATCAGTCTAAATAATCCCTTCTGCCTGTCAGAGTAGTCTAAGAGGAGCTACCACAGGGTCTGTGAATAGATTAAATTAGCCTAACCTCTTCCTGGCTCCATCTGCTTTTCTCTCTTCCCTTTCTCACTTTTTTTTATTACTGCCTCTCACCCTACTCGCTCTTCATCTGTTCCCCCTACTCATCCATCCATATCATCTTTTTTCCTCCCCTTATTCTCTACTGCTCCTTTTCACAAAAGAATTATTACATTACACATCCCAGGACCATGTATTAGCTCAGAACATGCTCTTTCTTCTCCTCATCTCTCCTTATTCACTTTCTGTCCTTTCAGGAATTGGCTATGGCAATGTTATTTCAGATTATACAGTTGTTAAAACTCATTTTAAGCTAACAACAGGACATCAAAAGCGGTGAACCCTGCACAGAGGGAAAGGAGGAGGTGTTGATGGAGTTTCTGGGCAGGTGAGAAATGGAGAGGGGCTGTGAAGAAAAGACCTGATCAGATGGAAGGGAGAGATTAGAGAGGGAATTATTAATGGGGCCAGGGCCCTTTGGAGCAGGAGATTTGTTTGGAGGAGGATGCAAAACTGTATGCAAGATAATTGAGAAGGAGAAAAGATTTTCTCTCCTTTGGCACAATGTGAAATTGTAAGATATGAGGATCTGGACAGAATGTATCATATTAATCAAAGAATACATTTTGAGGACCAATAAGATTAAAAGGTATGCATAAGGGATAAATGTAATGCTTTGATAAATTGCATTGTGCAACCTTTATGTTAGAAACAGGCTGGAGAAAAAAACAAAACAAAAAAAAAACCCCTGCTGCATGCCCACTGCACTTTTTCGAATGTATACTGCTTTTTTTTTTTTTCTCCTTTACTCCGTATCCTTTCCAGGAGCAAGCAGGTCACCCCAAAGGGAGTTTGAGTGATTGATGTCCTGGTATTGTGCTGATTGACTTCATGGTTGCATACCCTGGAAGAAGGGATGAGGTACACTGTGGTGGGGCAATCACAGCTGCCTAGGACATACTCATTTCTAGGTCTCTCTCCACACGGACTGGTCCTCCATCCACCCACACATCTTGCAGGTTGAATAGACTAAAGACACAGTGAATGGTAACCCTTGCATGAACACACTTGTTTTGCTGTGTGTTTGATGGGGAAGCTAGGGGTCAGTGGGTCTTGAACCCCGCTTTCACTGGAGGTCAGAATGACCATGGTGTTCTGGCATGGCCTGGGTGTAGCCTCTCCATGCTACAACCATGCCATGTGGTGTCTGGGTGCCATTCAGTTTGCATGTGGATTTAACACTACTATATTCTAGGTATCCCAGGATTTGTATTCTAATCTTATTGAATTATCTGGTTCAAAATACATTTTAAGCTTGAAACCTTCTGAAAGAATATATTAGTAGTTGTACATATTGGATATAATACATACCAGGGCTCTGTATGGTGCACTGCACAGGCCTGGTACTGCATTTATATTGGGTTTCACATGATGAGAAACAGATGGATTTTGTCTAAGATAAAAGGGAAGGAAGTATGAAGTCTGACAAAGGTTATAATGATGGTGAGCCAAAACCCTGGAGACCAAGTACACATTTTCTCTCTGTCTCCCTTCAGCTTTCTGCTTTATATTTACTGGTTTTTTTTTGTTTTTTTTTTTAATGGCTGGTCTTGAGATGTTTGCTTATTTAGCCTGAGACCAGATTCACACCAAATCAATCTGTGGTAGCGCAGAAGAATAACTCCCCTCAAGCAGTTATTTGTCTGTGTGGTGGAGATGGGGAGGAAAAAAAACTGCAGGAAGAGAAGTTTTAAGTGGTCAAGCTCTGGCTGATAGTGAAGCCAGACTAATATCAAGCTCGTTGCTCAGTTCTTCAGCCAGTATCGATCTACCATAATATATGTTTAGCTGATCCTGTTCTGAACTCCTTTCAGTAAACAGGCCACAGTCAATACTGCCACACTGCGTTTGACTAACGCCTCCATGCCTAGCCAACGACACAGCACTTTACTGACTTGCACTGCATGTGAAATGAAGGAATTTGGAGCAAGACTGGGCTCAAAAACCAGCCAACATCTACTTAAAACCACCCAGCATTAACTACACCAGAATGGTAGTGATGGCTGTGCTGGTGGTGCTAATGGGTAACAGAGTCCCAAGCTGACATGTAGCAGTGTTGTTTGTGCCATCTCCAAGAGCCAGCCCCCGATGTGCACCTGCTGCTAGTGGGGTTCATTATGGATCTCTCTAATGGCTTTTAGAGTTTTAATAACAGGGTTTTGCATGGAGCAGGGTAATGAATCACTAGATGTCGTCCCTGTGCCTAATGAGAGCGCCCACTGTTTCTCAGTGACACAAGGAGGATGCAACTCCTGGAATCTGTCTTTATTTATTCATTTGTATGTATTTGTTTGTGTGATGGATTATTTGTGCAACTGTCTCATTTATAGGGAAACATGCAAAGAACTTCCAGCCTTCTTCCTATTTTTGTGTACTTTATTTTGGGGAGCTGATGAATTTGGGTTTGCATTGTTTTAACCAAGAAGACTGTTAGCTCCGCCATGACAGAAAATAAGCCAGGAAACATCAGGGGGGGAACAACAGGGGAGGGTGAGGGTATCACACACCTGTGGTCCTAATGAGGCTCACTGCTCTAATATCAGTCATATTCACTAACTGGGTTTTCAGCTTCCATTTATTTCAAATAGGAAAATAAAGTGTGAAAAAATGAAGTGGCTGTATTCTAATAAAAAGAAGTAGCACACGCTTTCAAAATAATGCAAGACTGGATATAATTTGTTTTATATCTCCAAGTGCCCAAATAGCAATGGGTCATTTCACTCCATAATTATGTCTGGGGTTGAGTCAGTTTAGTCGCATAGTAAAAACAGGGGTTTATCTTTTGCAGCCCCCAATCAATATGACCTCTAGAAAACACTTAGGCAGAATCAATCACATATTTTAAAAATTCTGTCTTTCAGCAGCAGGTGACAGCATGGATTAGTATTAATACCATCCATTCAGATAGCTGCACACCTCTGTCTCATATGGGGCATTACTTTTTTTTTTTTTTTCTTTGCACCTGAAATGTTTGATGAAAAATTGAAAGCGGAGCGAAGGCTCTGCTCATCAAGCACTTTTTCTGATGAATCACTGTTATGTTGGTCGTGTTGTCTCTTCGCGGAACGAGCCGGTTCGATATTTTCGCTCTGCCTCCTCCAAAGAAATAGACAGCTGTCTGTTCTCACAAATTGACTGCAGGTGCTGATGGAATGAAAGTGATGTAGCGCTGGCTTATGTGGAGAACAACAGCAGAATTCACAAAGGTCATATGCAAAAATGATACACTGTGCACGGCTGAGCTGAGTACTGCACACCAAATGTGTAAATTTTATAGGGGTTTGTGCTTGCGTGAAGAATACTTTTGAAATAAAATCCAGACGTGAGCTGAAACCATCATCCCTGATTAGTTATCCCTTTTTGAATCTGCAGCAACCACTGCAGTGGATATGTGAAAAAGAAGAAGGTAAATTTTGCTTTATATTATAGTGTTTTGTACTTCTACTGTATAAAGCTGTCACACTGCAGCGAATGATCTGAAATCCAAGTGTATGCACCTCTAAGATTGGACATGCAAGTTTCTAACACGGAATTCACACAAGTGTTGCACTACCATCATTTTCAAGGTGAAACCCCTACTCCTACATAATGTATTGCCCGTCCCCTTGGAATGGCAACAATCACTCCTGTAAATATCGACCTTATACTATTCTAATGTACCGCAATAAATGAAAATAAGGCTTCCTGGAAAGCGAGTTCTCTGAGACAGACCCCCAGCCACATTAAGTAATGTGTGACATATAGTGGTATGGGCATGTTGTCCCCTGTACAGCATGTGCAGTTTGTCACAAGAGTTTTGAAATCAATCAGCCTGTGTGAGTTATTCACAGTCCAACATCAAAAAGGCATTACTTATCTAAGGTTTTTAATTTCCAATCCATCTGTCAAGTGAGTTGAAATATGGAATCTCATTACTTTGAACAAGTGGGGAGGGGGACAACATAAATCATTTTATTTTCATCTTACGCTGACAGAGTCTGTTTAGAACTGGACCAGGGAGGAACGGCTGAGAGAGTAGGACCTGGCGAGTGAGGGTGAGATCTAAAGTGACACCTGGAGGTACAGAGAGGGAAGAAATGACTACTGCTTTATTCAAAAAGAAAAACATAAAAAAGCACAACAGTCGCATAGTAAGTGGGGCATTGGAGATGTACCTGCATGCATGAGCCACAGAAAATAAAATCAAGAGAACAGAACATGAAGGGGGCAAGCTTTTTATCAAGATCTTGGTCATTTAGTGCAGCAATATTAACTTCCGCACACCGCTTTTCTGCTAATTATTCATGTCACCCTGGGAGGGATTGAGACACAAATTGAGTGTTGTGCCCCTTTAAATCCATCACTGCACCATATTCTAATCATTCATGTCTATTACAGACCCTCTAAATTATTCATCTGTCAAGATAATGAAAATATGCTAATTAGAGAATTGCTATCGAAAAAAAAGAATGCACAACGCTCCTCAGCCATCATAATTAGGATTAGTAATTATTTAAGACGGACTTTGTGAAGTTGAGTTATTATAGCCTGTCAGGTTTTTCTGAAGGATTGGAACACCAAACTGTGTTTGATTGAAGGCCATATTTTGATGACTCTTTTGAGGGTTTGAGTGAACCTTGTGAAAATCGTTAGAATTCTGGATGATGTAACTTACTTCAATAATGCAGAGATATTAGATTTATGCCAGCAAATAGTTCAGAGCCCTGTCATTCTGTCCATACAGTGTTTAAAATAACCTAAACCACACCCCAAAGAGTGAAACAGCACTTGTACCCTTCACTCAGCTGCTTCTGATTAAGCAAAGGAAACCTTTCAATCCCCCTCTCTCAGCCTGCTTCATTTTTCTTCCTTCTTTTTCTGTTTTTTCTTCATGATGGGGCCGCTGAGCTATTTCCAACAGAGAACTATTCTGAAAGTTTATCAACAGCTCCTAGTCAATCCATTCCTCCTTCTTTGTGCTCTCTTCTCTGGGTTCCCTTTCCTTTTTCCTCCCCCCCTCGGGGCCTGCTAGAAAGAAGAGCACTGTCATGGCCCTGCGGAGAGAAAATGGTGGAATTCATCCCATGCTGTGTCTGTGATAAAACTCCAGAGCGTGACACATCCAGCCTCAGATTACAAGCAGAGGATTCATTCCTTGCATTCTCCATGTCACCTCGCCTTCAGTGCTGGCATTAAGCAATTCGCCATAGAATAATGGGCCCTTCTGCAAAAGACTGGGTGTCTGTGCAGCTGCCATGTTACAGTGTTACTTTCAGTGTTTGCATGCATAGGGTTTGTAAACACAAATGTACAAAAGCACATGCATGCATGCACCGGGGTAGCATGTCACACTGAACATATATCATTGCACACAATGGCGTGCTATTAAAGCGACTTTCTAGACAGAAAACAAAAGTGCATATACTTTATATCCGAACTCGGCAAGAGACAACATAATGGTGGTATGTGGCTTAGTACCCTTTATAAGTGACCCAGATTACAATAAATGACACTAACTATGAATTATCAGCTGATGTGTGAACCCCCCGCCGGATGCACTGCCGTACAGCTGGAGAGAGAATAGTGCTGACTAATGTCTCTCTCTGTGTTCCTGGCTGGTGCCAGAGCTGATGTAACTCTGCCAGGAAGCAGCCTGTTAACAGATATTTGAGTTGCAGCAATTACCAGCCAAGAATGAGTCACTTGATTCTTCAATGGGCTATTTTTTCAAACACGCACAATCAACCGACAATAGATAAAATTCCCAGTTAGAAACACGTAAACGATATTATCCGTTATTGAAAATTGGCAGTAGGCGCTACACAGTAAGACTGGGTTGTATTTTATTTCTTTCAGTGCAATTTATGTGTATCATGAGTTTTGCATGAACAGCTTTGCCAGCTTCATTGAGTTAGCTACAGAGCTGCTACATCTTACAAGCCACACTTCAAAGGATTATTACAAGAGTCGTGGTGTTTTTACTAAGTACAGTACAAGCCCTGCCTCACATTGCCCACACATACCTATTCAGGTGTCTCCTTAGACTGTGAAGACTGTTTCATGTATTAGTTTTATTGATGGTGTGTGTGTGTGTGTGTGTGTGTGTGTGTGTGTGTGTGTGTGTGTGTGTGTGTGTGTGTGTGTGTGTGTGTGTGTGTGCGCGAGCACCAGCTGGGTGATATTGTTGGATTTTTAGGGGAATGTCTAACACGTTTTGGATGGAATACAGTGACCTTTGGTACAAACACTGAGGGTCCTCACAGGGTGAACTCTGAATGCATTATCCTTTTGATTTTTACTTGAAAATTGCCTTCAGTTATACTTTCGGTTTAGTGTAATAACCAAATGTTTGCAAACAAACATATTAAACCGGTGATTCTAATTATATGGCTCACATACCACATTCAGCTTGTAGACTTTTAAGGTGCTTCGCAAGTCGTCAGATAATTATATGATATTATAACCAATACACATAATCCCTAAAGTACTTAGAACATCCACGCTGTTCATATGCAAAATAGGACAACAGGCAACAAACAAGAGAGTTTCAGGGTTGGTGTGTAGTAATTGAGGTGATTTTTAAAAATGGCAGTCATAAAGAGTGCTGCACTATAAGCATGCAACCTTGTCATGTGGTTTCTCTGATTCAAAATTAGATAGACCGCTGCACTAAATTATGACAAACATAATTATATGTGTGCCAAACATGCCATTGTTAGTGTAATCAGTTGTGTAAAGTTATGACATTCTCTTATTCAAACATTTAGGTGGTTTTTATATGATAAATATAAGTTCCTTAGAGTTTCATTCAAACACAACCATGACATTGACGTTACCACGACAATACAAAACACATCAACTGATAACTGGCACAATGCCATTCCCCAGTCTCGAGAACATTTACCAAAGAAAGAAATTAGAGAAAGTAATAAATTAAACAACTTGCCATGAGCAATAGCCAAGCACAAAAAGTCAATGACATTTTGTGGTCTGCATTCAGAGCTAGGCTGTTTCTTAACATGTAATGAAACCTGACCTTGCTTTTGATAGTCAACATTAGCTAAGTGTAGCGTTCGGTCATCCCTGACAAGATACAGAAATGTTCCCTTGGTAAGCAGCAGCTAGCTTTCTTTGGAAAGAATCAAAGCATAAATTTCTCAAACCAGTGGAATTTCAATGAAGTGCTGCACCTGATGGGCATGGTTTGTGCCAGTGCAAAACACTCTTTTGCATTAAAAGACTGCTGTTGAGATTTGCAAAATCTCTGCTCTGCTCCCACCTCCAAGAACCAACCCCGTTCCCATCAGTTTCCTCAAGATTGAGTCGGAACATAATCATACTCCTTCCTTTGCCTCTCCTTCATCTGAATAACATGGTGTTTCCAAAGAGAAACACTTAAATGTAAAACCTATGTTTACACTGTATTGTTTGGCAGATTACAGCTAACTAGGTGAGCCTGTGTGCTGCTCTTGGTAGACTGTGTTGGTTATTTTCTAAAATAAACATACTGCATCTGTGCTCATAAATTTGCACATTGCTAGTGGATCTCCCACAGCACCTTTCACCTCTATAGGTCCTCTCTGTAAAGGCTCACTCTAAAGCACCAGAGGGAAGACACAGAAAATTGCACCGGGGTGGATTCAAACCCAGGCCTTTGCAGCTGCCTTGCAGCATGTGGGTTGCTTCCTCGACCCAGTCGGGTATTAATTGTGCTTTAATTTTTTGTTTCATTTTCGTGTGAGTTTTTACTCATTTTGCTTTGTGACTTTATGTCTGTGAAGATCTCTATAAATAAATTTGGATTACTTACTTGCTTACTTGAAAGCAATACTGATAATAAACAGATTTTCCTGATGGAAAAAACTAAATGAAAAACTAAATGAAGATTATGACAGTATTTTCTGTATTTCAAGTTTTGTGCTTAAATATGTTATTTGGCTATTGACCAGTGTAATATAGTGATTGCATTGTCTCTTTTTTCCTTAACTCACCAAAAATCAACTGAGCTAAATCTACTAGCCAGCCAGTTCAAGCCTCATAATTTATCTATTCACTCTATTATTCCATGTTTAATTCCTTTCATTATAATGGCGACATCACTTCCTGCCTAATTTCACTCCTGCAGTAGTCTGCTTAACAACAGTGACCCTCACTGGCCCTGACACAACCTCAGTGTCTTTCTCTGAGTAGCTAATGGCAGGCAGACCTCATCTCTCCATTGACCCTTTGCCCATACTGAGGTGAATTATGGCAACTGAGAGGCGATCACATGCAGCAGGTCCTGACATGGACATATCAGTCCATAAAGGCCAGTCCAGGCAGACTAATGATGCAGATATTGGTAAATGACTTGTAATGTTAAAGAGAGAAAGGGACAGACAAGGACAGAGAGAGAGCTTATTAGGGCTGATTGCCTGATCATTGTGTGGAAAGCGTGTGGAGTTCGTTCCTCCAGGGTGACTCTTTTTCTGCCTGACTTCACCACAGGTGCTGATCACTAAATTGACTACGGACTTGATATGAGAACTGATTATAAATCTGCAGAATATTGAATACTGCTGCTGATTAGCTGATGTGTTGACTTTTCATGTGGTGTGTCACTTTGCCCTTCATTTGCATCTTATTTTTAAAAGATCTATGACTGTCTATCTGAAACTGGATTTTGAATTGCACTCTTTGAAGCAAATGGTGGTTGTTTTGTGTACAATATATATGCTGGCTGCTACATTCTCTGGCTCAAGTACAGATTCCCTACAACGTAGACTGCAAAGATAACATGCTTTTCCTCTGGACTTGGACCCATTCTGCCTCCTGCTGTTGGTGCTGAAGAGAGCCATTCACCTCCATCCCCCTCACACTCCTCCTCCTCACCCTCTCCTCTTTCCTTCTCCTGTAGTCTCTCCATCTCCCTATTACCTCCTTTTTTTTTCCATGGCCTGAGACAGGACGTGCGATGACAGAGGTGTCAGCACAGGTCACGGTGATCCTCTCCTGCCTCTTTTTTCCCACTGGCTCAGGAGTTGATACATTCCTCCCCTTTCTCAGTCCCCACCAATCTTATGTTGCTGTTCTCAGGATCTACATTCCTGCCCATCAAGAGCTCTCACTGTCTAGCCTTACAAGGTCTTGTTACACTGGACTATAGTGGGAGAAAAGCCTGTGTGAATGTTATTCTGTCTAATCCTTCATCTTTTCTTCCACTCATCCAGATTAGACTTTGTGTGTCTATCGGTGTGTCTTTTTCTTTTCCTCTACCTGCTGATCTGTTCTCCTTCTCTGGTCTGACCTGCGAGTTTCTGTTTAGTGCCTTCCTTCTCAGTTTGCCTTCCAGGCCAGGGTAAGTCCACCACATGCATTGTAGATAGGTATACTGTAATTGGGGCTTAAAATTGTGACAACTTAGGGCCTGCATAGTAAAAACATTTGTCTTTAGTGGCTAAATAAATAAGACGAATTGAAGAAATGCCTCTGTAACTTTTTCATAGAATATAATTTTGTCTCTGCTGACCTCACAGCAACACAGTTGGGGATTAAGTCACGTTTTATTATTAGATATCTCTCGTGGCTGTGCATTTATGGAAAAATGTTTAGGATGAACCTATTGCAGCATTGTGTTTTGGAACAAAATCTACACACATACACTGATCCATGAAGTCATGATTGTTGAATAAAAGTACAAAATAATCCATTCATCTAAAGCTATATATTGTTCAGGGTCACAAGTGCCTCCACAGAACCATTCCTAGCAGTGCAGTAGAGGACATGTATTAGGTACCAGTCTCCCACAAGGCTACAAATGCTAAACAAATGCACACTTAAATTCACACATACAGGCAACCTAGAGTTTCTGGTTTACCTAATATAAAAGCTTTCACCAGAAAGTTATGAAGCCCTTTGTGGCTCTCACTTCTGTAGATGTTACAGTAACAAGACACACTTTCTGGGTTATCCTGTTCTCTGATTGATAAATCAGTGAATAATTTATAAAACAATTTGATAAAATTGTTTGCTCATGTTGCAGATGGGCATAGCCCCTGAAATTATGCAAATAATTGATTTGGTTTCTTTCGCTCCCTGAATGCATCACTTACAAATCTAAGTCATGATCTGGTCAGTTAAGTAGCAGAGGAGTTTTTTAATCAGTTAATCAGGTATCAGGATGAAATCCTTGGAACCACTGTCAGACCCTACGCTGGTGTACTGGGTCCTGGGTTCCTCCTGGTGCATGACAATGCCCGGCCTCTTGTGGTGATAGCATGCGGTCAGTGCCTGGAGGATGAAGGAATGGTTACCACTGACTGACCCCCATGCTCGCCTGACCTAAATCCAATAGAGCACCTCTGGGACGTTTTGGTCCATCCGATGCTGCCAGGTTGCACCTCAGACTGTCCAGGAGCTCAGTGATGCCCTAGTCCAGAGCTGGGAGGAGATCCCTCAGGACACCATCCTGACACCATTAGGAGCATGACCCGACATTGTCAGCCATGCATGTGGGGGCCACACAACCTACTGAGTGCCATTTTGAGTTGCTGCTTTGAGTTGTTGCTTGGTAGAATGATATTCTACCAAAATGGACTAGCCTGCTGCATCATTTTCAGTTTGATTTTTGGAGAGTCTTTGACTTCAGCCCTCTGTAGGATGATTTGATTTCCATTAAATGATACAGCTTGCTTTCATCCCTAGCACACTACCCAGTCCATACGAGTATAGGTATCCAGCAAGATTTTTTTTTTCCCCCCATTTTTCATATTTTACACTAAATATGTGTGTATGAAATGTTATAGGCATTATTAAAAAGGAGCACACACACAGATCGCATTATTACCCTTTTGGCAATTTTGTGCTCTTGTTTTGCTTTAAGTGCTTTAGCATCTTTTAGCTGATTGTTTTGGTTTTGAAGCTACCGACTTTATTATTTTATTCCATAAAGAGAGGGTTTTTGAGACTCCACAGGCAGATGTTTTCAATTAAAGTGCCCTGATAAACCCACTGTACACCACCCACTCAGTAACAAAAACAGAGAAAAAAGTAACTTAGTGGGACCATAGTGACACATTTAGCATTTATCGAGCCAGAAATTTACAGCAAGAAAGTGAAGAACAAAACAGAGCTAAAGGGGGCGTGAATGTTGGACTCATGATATCTGTATATGTACAAAGGGAATTTATTACAACAGCTACATAAACCAATAACAGTGTTTAAACATTGCTAGGTGCTCCCCAGTAACCAACAATAAAATCATTTTTGTTTATATGTAAGTAAAACTGAATGTGTTCAGGGGATGGCACAGCTTGCCCTCTTCAAGCTCACTTTTATTGTTTAGAAAGTTATGTGTACCCACTATATCCTTTGGTAATTTTTTGACATTTGTCCACCACAAGTGACTTTGAATCTTCTGCTTTCATTGGGAGACAGTAGACATATTGCATGCATAAAAAAGTTTACATGTCTACAGCTGTCCTAAAGTTTTATTCACCTTTCATTCCTTTTTTCTTTCTTTTTTTTTAAACTCTAATCTTTTTCAGTATTACAACCTTGCACCACATCCCCTCGCCCAGGGCAATATTAGCAACAGTCTGACAGACGGTATTAAACAACAAAGCTAAAATCAGATTCTTCCCTCCCTATGAGTTTTCACTTTGCTAAAGTTGTCATTACCTGAGGGAGAGGAGGGCTACAGAAGTCTCATTTTAGCATGATTTCAGAAGCAAGGTACCCAGACCTTATATCTTTATATTCAGTGTTTCAGATTTAATCTCTTCCACACCTTCTTCTCTTGGTTATGAAGTAACCCCTACCAAATATGTTGGCTTTTCTCCCTTGGCTAATCTCACATCATCACATCAGGCCTGTTGTATTGATTTCTGGGGAAAGTAGTCCTAAATTGCTCTTCCTTTGTCAATCTGAAGCTTGTTACCAGGCAACAGGGTGACCCAACTCTCTTAAGCCCCTTCAACCCCACCCCACCCCCCACCCCCTAATACACACACACACACACACACACACACATGCTCAATTACACTCTTGATATGGTGCCAAAAATGCAATCTGAGAGTACCTTTTCCCTTCTAATGTATAATGTGAAGATTTTCTGGTGACAAATATGTGTCAGCACATGCAAACCTCGAATCTGTTTTTATTGAAGGTATAAAATTACCCTTTTTGCATAAAGTTTTTTGCATAAAAAAATAAACATTTTCTTTAGATGTTTAAGGGGGAGTTTAGAAAAGCAGCTTTGTGGAATTTTGATGAATAATGAGCATAATGTGGCATATTCGGTTATGAATGGCACAGTGTGTAATAATTTAATAGTGTGAACGCAGTGCTAAAGGCCATTTGGTTAAATATTGTGTTTTGCAGTAAAAGTGATGGCTGTCAAGCCAAATTCCAGAGGAAAAAAAAAATCCAGCTCACACAAATTGTTGCTGGCTTTTTGATAGATTGGCCAAATATTCCAATATAATTAGTCAAATACAATTCTTCATATTAATCACATTTGGACAATGCTCTTCTATTATCTGCACTCATTTTTCATTTGTCACTGTTCAAACCCTTTCGAGCTAAAGCAGGAACCCACTGGAGTGAATTCTGTCTAACTCAAATATTAAATCTGAGAAACACATTGATAGATGCTGGTACCTGGGAGGGGTCACTGGGGACACGTTTTACATGACTGAGCCAAATGCTTGGGATTGAACACACATGATAACGTTCAGGGGACTTGGCTTGATGTTTTCTTGGCCACAAATGTGTGCAACATTTGTGTTTTGGTGTTCCCTCCTGTATCATCTTCCTTTATGTCTCTTTCACCGATACATTATTCCAAACAAACAGACTGCTGACAGATAGGATTGAGATTTTAATGAGGAACAGACAGAAAAGGAAATGAAACTCTGGTTGCCCATACAAATTGCTGTAATAACCAGATCTACATTCAAGCTAACTTATACATCATTGCTTTATTGAGGTGGAGACAAAAAAAAAAAAAAAAGAGAGAGAAAATAAATGTGTGTCTGCTGTGTTTCTGAATTAATATCTCATTTTGGTTCTGCATCATCATTTTTTAAAATTTTTTTTTTTGTGGTCTCATTTAAAAAAAGGATGGGGATTACACACTAATTACATATTGCTTGGTGGGAAGATCTCCACTGGTGATGAATAGCAGGCCTGCTGCTCACAGGGAAGCATTCCTGTTTTAGTAAGAGTATGCTGGACTTTAGTGGTTCAGTTGGCTTCACAGAGGAGAGGAATAAGACTTCATGTTTGCACTCATATCTACTTTATTGTTTTATCATAAAGAAATGAATAAAAACACCTTGCTCACCCTCTGCTTACCCAGACATACAGTACAGTTACAAATGGCATCCCAAATCATTGCTTTCCAACATAACGTGGCCAAAGTAAAAACAAATTTCTTTTCTGTCTATTAAATGAGTTCTGTATTTGTGCCAGCTTCATCGTGCCGACTTCCCTGCACATATTCAAAACACCAAACTGAAAAAGAAACAGAAATCCCCTCCCCATAATGTCTCTCTACTGATGAAATTACCTCCTTTTAGAAATGATTCCAAATGTGACTGTGTCTATGTATGTGTCTCACATCCCAGGGAGGCTGCATTGATAGCCTCAGGCTGCACTCCTCAGTATGTATCTGATCTGAGCCTAATGAAGCTGAAAGCCTGGCAGTTGTGAGGCACATCTGCAGAGCCACAGAGTGATGGGCATCTCATTTTGCTGCCGTTCCCAGGAGGTCTACACACATCTGAGGACCCTGCCTGCTGTTTGCACAGTGACTAGGTGCCCCTGTGTACCCATGCCGCAGAAGGTCAGAGTGGATGCCATCTGGAAGGTCTGCTTGACTGCCACTGTGGCTTCTCGTGCCACCCGGCCTCGACTGGTGACAATACTGACAGACCAAATGCATGTTTTGGAAAGATTTTTTTTGTTTGCTTACATGCATACCTTCATATGCTAGTCAGTGTGAATATTCTAATAACAGTGGACTCAGTGCCACTGTTATTACTGCAGCAAGAGTCACAGCTTACTTTAAATGGCTGAAAGTGAAATTAACATCAACACAGTGACCTGTGTGACAACTCTGGTTTTGAGGATGATGACGTCTTTACTTGTCAAGCCCTGTCTAATAGAATTTCAGTTCTCCTTTGTTTATGGAAACAGAAAATACAGCCTTTCTTTTTTTTTGTTGTTGTTGTTGTTCTTTCATGGTGATGTTTCACAATTTCCAAAACCTGGAGATGATTACATTAAAGGCATTAATATGGCAGGCGAGTCCCATGCAACAGGGCCTGGGCTTCTACATATATAGATCTAAATATAGATTTAATAACAGTGGGTGTTTTTTTTTTTTTCATCAGTTCCCTGAAATGCTTACAGTGCGATCTGCAGCTCTCCCTGTCTCCCTCCCTCACTGTGCATAGAAACATCAAAATACTTGTCTGAAAATGAAAAGAATCACTGTAGCTCACTCTCTATCTTCCTCTGTCCCTCTCTGTAATGGGTAGAGTGCAGAAGAATAAATGTCTGACCATTTGCTGTTCGAGCTACATTAACCACAGAGACAGAAGAGATGTTCCTTGGCAGATTTCATAACAGTAGTATAATAAAAAGGGGGCCTCTAACCAGCGGTGTACTACAGCAAAGGCATTTAGGCAAAATGGCTAACTAATACTTTTTTCTTGCTTTCTCTTCTAGTCTGCTTCGACTAATGCTACATTCTCTCTTAAGTGTTCTTTTCTTGCTCCCCAGCACTGCTATCATCTTTAGTGCCTGCATTAAAATAGTTAAGAGAAAGGGTAGCTATATCAAGAAACGTAAGAAATTTCCGTCGTAGCAGACGGGCACGCCGCTGAAACGGGAAGACTTCCTCGTCTTTTCTGGCAGGCATGACAAAAGAGAAGCGATGATGTTTTCATTTCATTGTGACACGCTGAAAACCTCGCTGTGAATGTTGTGTCAGGAAGCTTTAACATCAGTGTGTTGCTTAATCAATTCTTGTGTCAATTAGTTTAGATTAGTTCATAGGAAATCAAATTACGTGATGATGTGAAGGTATTATTTGTCAAAATTTACACACTTGCAACACAGTGAATTCATAATAGATCCAGGGAAAAGTACTTTGTGTCTTCTTTCAACCGCTGTATTCCTGTGGTATGTCTGCTTAGTCTGCAGCCAGCCAGCGGTTCTGTTTGTCTCTGTGCAGCTTACAAAGGGTATATTGAATGTGTCTGACCCACTGTCTTTTATGGAATGTCTTCAGTGGTTCCTAATTACCTTTGGTTTTATGGTCAGACCTGTGTCAGTACCCTGCTCAATTTGTTCCTGTGAAATATGGCTTGGCCTTGGGTTCAAGTAGGGGAGAAAACACAGCACACTGATTAATCAAGGCATCCAGGTTCAGCCTCTGTTCTCAGAGAAGTCAAACCGATGACATGTTTTCACCAGGGACACATTCTGGTACTCTGAAGTTGCTTCCTCTTCTTAATTAATTTCCTCATATCTTTCATTTTATCTCTCTCACCTCAATTTTCATCAAAGTACTGATTACGTTGAAAAGATTTTGAATCTTGATGAATTAAAGGCTGAGTTTTGCACAAAGACATTTCGGTAATGCAGCACATACAAGCGAGAGAGGACACAAGAAAAGAGATTTTAGGTTGTCTCGTGAAATATGTGACAGATGATATTTTTGTGAATCTGAAACTGATGCCGTGAGAGGACGGACTGAGGACTTATTGTCTATGTGGTAAACAAACTTTAACAGACACAGAAATTATAGGTCTGCTTGATTTTACTCTCTATCAGCAGAAGCTGCCTTTTGGATACAAACTTAGTAAACTACTTCACAGACTACACTCGGCACATTTTGGATATTTTGCAAAGTTTATTTTAAACTCAGTTATTCTTCAACTATTTCATAACTTTAAAAAAAAAAATTTTTATATATGTGCACAGAAATTAAATTTTAATAGAAAACTCTGCACAGTTGCTAAAAACAACCAAATGAAATTGGTATAGTTGATAACATTTAGACAGCGAAACATTTGGGGCAGTAATTTTACTCTGCAAGGTTGTCTTAATGCCTTCGGTGTCTCCTGAGTTTGGTCTGTTGGGGAAGTATCTAGCTTACCAAGAGCAGTCAGACAATTATAAAGACAATTTCACGGGGAGGGTTTCTATAATCATCAATGCATGCTGGGAGCCCCTATCAGAGTAAGTTTCATTTGGACTGAAGAGAATTCATTTTGTAGTTTATAACTCACAATGCAGCCATTAGAAACTGCGCTCAATCAGAGATTTTCAAAAGAGAGAGTGAAAAAAAAAAAAAAAAAGCCAGAATGAAAATGTGAAACAACATTCAAATTAAACCTTTTGTGCTCAAGTAAATGAGTAACTTAAATGATTTACCCAGCGCGTATTAAGTGCTGCCTTTTAACTATGCATCATTGAGCCTCTGGACCTAATACAAAGACCCAATTAAAAATATTTATCAGATATTTCTTTCAGAAAAAAAAACCACACACACACACACACACACACAGAGAGAGTAATGCAAATCGTGACAAAAGGAATGCCATGAATTTTACTTAATCTGACAAACTTCACTTATAAGGAGCCCAAGTCTGTATCAACCAAGACTTTTTAAGGTGATGTCAGAGGGAAATTAGAGCTGACCACCAGCAGGCTACTTACAGTAATCCCCTATTATGCATGCTTACATCAGGCTGCAGTGTTGTTTTGATGAAAACATAACAAGTCATAATGAATGGAAATGAGTGAATGTTTGTGGGATCATAATTACGCTATTACCCCTGACAATACAGGTATGCCCCCATCTAACACCACAAACATCAAGGTCTCTCTAGCAAATATTTCCTTGAGGTTAGTTTGTAAACAAATTAAATTCATTAAAGGGAGATGACTGAAGGTAAACAGCAACATGCCTCGTGTGTTTTTTTTTTTTTTTTTCTTTTTTTGTCTACATAAGCGATGAATTTTCCCTGCTGGGTTAAATATAATGCAAATCAACGTGTTATTGGACTTAACATAGCAGGTGATCCTTCATTGAAGCTAGAAGATGCACAGTACTGGCTTACATTATTGTGTATTGAATATCATTGTGTTAATGATGGTTTATGATTAATGACTTTGCACCACACCGTGATAGACGTAGCTATTAGGTCTAAAAGAAGAAGGAACCCACACCCACAGGAGCCACCGCAATTAGTTTCAGCCAGATCAGAGGGTGCTGGCATAATGACCCGATTCTGGCAGCTTATTCTGTTCCTGATCTCTAATCATACTTGCCACTGGCATCTTTCCCTCTTCCCTTTCTATTCCTCTCTGCCAATCCCTCCTAGTCAGGGAATAAGAATTAATGAAATAATATAGACTAATGTGGATGTTGCAGGCCGAGTGACCACTCACACGTGGCTCCTTGCTTTGGCGAGTACAATTACACACTAAGTTTGATCGGCGTTGATAGACAAAACAGCAGGGGCTCATAAATATGGATGGAGAGTCTGAGAAAATAAATTAACAGGGCCTGGCCTCTCCGCTGCCCCACTTAGACTGTCAATTACGGACCTGACAGGAGCCTTGTGAAAGAGCCACACACACACACACACACACACACACACACACACACACACACACACACACACACACACACACACACACACACACACACACACACACGCAGTCATTAAACTGTGCATTTGAGACCATTCTGGAGCCATACAGCAGTCACCTGCTTCATTATCAGCAAGCAGAGTTCATGCTTTATGACATGTATCAAGAGCTTACAGTTATTGAGTATTGTCAGCAGCTGCACAAAATCCCATACAGGGATTGATTTAGGGTAAAAAAAAGAAAAAGACAAACATTCTCAGATTTACATAATATAAATGTGTTTTGCTTAAAGCAGATTTATTGCGTGTTTCCAAGACTGCACAAAGAAATTTTGGAGGCCAGCGGCAGCACCGACAGACCAGAATTCATACATCCTCAAATGGTTACAGTGAGGAATGTTGCACCTTTTCTTTCTTTTTTTTTCAGCAGGGTCACGGTTATTACATGTTTCTTTTTTGGCTCAGTGTGACAGTGTATTAAATTATGCATGCTGAGAAGATGAACATATTATAAAAGGGCAAAGAGTGGCAGGATAAACAGGCAGTGATTCAAGACCCTTTTAGACTATGTCCAAGCGCAATGTCTTGTGCACTCATGTTCTGTGTGAAAGGGTCAGCCCCGTGGCTTCGAAAAAAGCTGGCTTAAAGCCAGTATATGGGTTGTTGTTGAAAGAACTAATGTAACTTATACATACACATAATATTAAACAATTTAATTCAATCAATTTTCGGGTTCCTCCATGTAATTTTTTTGCTACACCTGGAACCACTGATTGTGTGCACATGTTGATGGCTTTTTATTGCCATTTGAAATTTTCTCTATATAAACAGAAGTACAAGTTGTGTGTTGTTAGGAGAGTATATTACAAGAGTTTTATTATAAATTGGAGATTTTCTTCTCCATCTTCAGCAGATCAGTTGCAATAATAATGCAAGAGAAATAACTTTTCTCCTACCTGTCTTGCTTTTTTTCAAAGGTCCCAGAATGTCTGTATAAATTGTCCTTGGCCTGCATTAACTGGGTTACGGGTTGTAGCTTGTCCAAAAATATTTGTGTACTTAAAATCTATACTCAACTTCAGGAAATGAAACACGCTGCTCTAATTAAGAAAATAATTAGTGTCTAAGCATTCTCATAACTTACCTGTGAGAATGTTAGGCTTTAAATATGCAGTCTGCAGACACTAGAGTACTACACACTATTACAAACAAATGTATATTGACTCACAGTGTCAAACAGATGGAAACTTTTAATTTAATTCAAGATACTATTAGGCAGCCATATGAGCTAAAGAAAAAATAAAACAAAATGGATTTATGGCATGCACATTTACTAGATGATGTGCAACAATGACACAGTTCTAATGGGAGTATTGGGGAGAGGTGTAGATAAAATTTGGATAAAGTTCTCTGTTCTTTGTACAAGAATTAGGTCTGTTTTTTTGTTTTGTTTTGTTTTGTTTTGTGTTTGTTCTTCTGAATTTTACTATTCACATAGCTGATTGCATCACAGAACATATTAGATAATTGAGGAAAGACATAAACAGGTCTGGGACACAGATAAGTGAAAGGTCTCAGAATTTAACAGCATGCAGACGTCACAGTTACACTCATAATCACATCTCAGATGTGGTCCTGAAAAGTGGAACACTGGTTCTTTTCTTATGTTTGAAAAGAGAAACAGACAGAACAGACAATCAATCAGACAGCATAGGTAGCTTTTTTTTGGGAAGCACGATTTTTCTCAGGCTGTTTTCACACATGGACTCTGGAAACTGTCAGGAGAACTGTGAGAGGACATTGTCTGAAGTTGTCCTTTCTCTCATTTAGCACACAGAAGGAGATGGTTCTTATCAGCTGCATTCTTACTCCTGGAAATACACAAGGGTTGCTGCCTGAGTATAATGTGCGGGAGGCACTAAACTACCACTTGTTAACTATGAATTCACTGGATTATCTACAATTATGGGGAGGGGGGTGGTGCACCCTCTGTCAGTTTAAGCATTTTACATATTAGGAATTTAAAAAGATCTGGTCATAAAATTAGGCTGGGACTCTAGAATATTTTGGTATACAGAGAAGTTTACGTTCGAGACCGCAAGGTGCCAAAGTCCTGTGGCTGCATAACAAGCCCAAATTATGACCTTTTCACCATTGTGCTGACACTTGGTATGAAGTGTTTGTGCTGATGTGCTGTGTTTGGTTTTCACCATACGGGGTGCTGTGCATTATAGACAAGCATCTCCCCTTTGGTCTCATCTGTCCAAAAAATATTGTTCCAGAAATGGTTTGTTCACAGGCAACTTTTGCAAACCTGACGTGGTATTTTTAGAGAAAAGACGCTTTCTCCTGGCAACCCTTCCAAACAAGTTAAACTTGTTCAGTCTTTTTCTAATTGTACTGTCATGAACTTTAACATTTAACATACTTTTTGCAGTTTCTCTGAGCACTGAATGGTCTGACTTTGGAGTGAATTTGCTGGGATGTCCACTCCACGCAGCAGTTGCGTCTCTAAGCTCATTGCTCATTGCTGATGTTTTTCCTCCTCGGCACCTGAGTGCTCCAAAACGTCTCCAATACCATTTAGGGCTGCTGAGTTTGAACTTGCTCTCATGCTAGCCAAGACTTCTACTTATGAGCTAATAGGATAAAATGCTTGACTTTCAAATGGCTTTTTTTTTTTGTTGTTGTTGTTGTTTGCATGCATTTCCCTGTTTCCCTGTTGGTACAAGGTCTTTGTTATCATCAAGGGGAGAGAGATCAGTGGCTGCCAATAGAAATAGAAATCCATTAGAGATGGATTGAAAAGCTGTGTCACTGCCAACTTTCCATGATAATTAAGTCATTGACAATTTAGTCAGCAAGTTATGCATAGTCTTTGTCAGGTTTCCAGGCAATTTCCTTGTGAGCCATTGAGTTGTTTACCTAACATGTTTTCTCTTAAAACAGGCAAACAATCAAGCGAGAAAGAAACGGTTAAAAGAAAAATCGGTATGCTTGCAGGGAGCTGTCCACAGCTTTCCCTGCATTGATACCTGCACTCCACATCTGCTAAAAGTCCGGATAAGATATTGCTAAAGTCCATGCTGAATACTGAGAATCTATTAGTCTGTACGACAGCACTATTGACAATATGTGATATTGACTGAGCCACCTAGAATAAGTTGCCATAACAGGATCATATTGATTGGAATCATTGATGGTATGCAGTACTGTGTGTTTCACTGCCCTAAGGACAAATTCAAGTGAAGTTACACCTACACTAATCTAGACTGGCTTTCTACAAGAGACAAAGAGAGATTAACATTTAATTGAAAGAAGCACAATCCACAAAAATATACATGAACACAAAAAAAAGAATTTTTTTTTTTCATTTTTATTCTATTTTTTCTTCGTGTCAATTATAAAGGTTTTTTTTTTTCTTAAGATGAGGATTTATTAATATGCCTAAAAAAGACACATTATATGGAAGTTTCTAAAAAAGCTGCTCTGTGTGTTTGAATGGATGGCCAGATGGACAGATTTTAGTACCGGCAACTAAAGGATAGATTAGTGGTTAATCTTGTTGTAGGGTTTCTTCTTTCAGTCAGAATCATTCCAGGAAACAAGAGCAGATTTGAAATCCATCCAAATCTAATTAAAACCCTCAATACAAAAGACTGTGCTTTTTGACAGTTTGATTGGAGGGATGAGAGGCATGGCGAGGGAGAGCCTACTGTAACCATTTCACAGGAGGCTCCATGCAGTGTTGTTCCTTAGAGGGGGTGCCTTTTGTTGTTACTGGAGACAGATAGGCATTCCTGATAAATGTGAAAATGTGTCAAAACTCAGGAGGGAAGCCGGGAAAGTACCAGAGGTAAATTTGGCCTACTTGGGCATCATTACAGCTATTGTGTGCCTGTCAGTAAGTTCACCCACATTGTGCTGTATTTTTTTGCTGATGCAGTGCCTGCTTAGTAAATTATTTGGCCTCTCATTTTTGGGGTGTTGCATTTTATATTATCTAATATATTCTGTAATTTCTGTGTTTCTCTTTTTTATTTTCCAGATATTTTGTTTTTAATTTTTTTATTTGATTATATACATATGTTTATTTTTACAAAAGGATACACTGAAGCTGAATTGCAGATCCCTAAATAGCTGGCTTTGAAGCCACAAGGTAACACAAGAGAGCGTCTTCATATGGACGGGACTTCACATGCTGGCTGACCACAGGCAAAAAAAAAAGAGAGAGAATCAATATATCTTTACAGGTCTGGGAGGCTCTGAGGTCTTGCTTAATGCCATAACAACATGCTTTAGAGCATTGTCTGTGCCATAAACCTATCGGATCTCTGCAATCTCCAACTCTGCCTGGCTACAGGCCCTCCCAGGCCCCTGCTTTTCCCTGTCTGGCCCCTGCAGTCCCAGCCCTTGAAGGCCCCTATCCCAGCCCTAACAACCCCTTGTTCCCCAGCCTTTACAGCAGTAGCAGCAGTGCTGTTAGCATTGTTAATGGCTATTGTTATGAATGAGGACCTCTGGTCCTCTTTCTTCATTGGCAGGCCCTGGGCAGGCAGATGGATAGGCTGCTTACTTCTTCTCTGCTATCAGGAAAGCCCAGACATTGGGCCTAGGACTAGCGGAACAAAGTAGGAGGAATGATGCCCCAATGGAGAGAAAAGGGTGAGAGAGACCAGAAAGGTGGAGAGGAGGGAGAGAAAGGGATGAGGGAGGAGAGTCAAGGGATGAGGGTGTCAGGCACCAAAAAAAAAGAAAAAAAAAAGAATAGGAGGGGGCAAGAGACAAGGGTGAAGGAGCGAGCAAAGGAGCAATAGAAGGGAGGTCTCTCCTCCCCTGAATAAATTTGGAGCTCCATTGTAAGAGAGGAGTGTGGCTGCTGTCTGTGGCAGAGGCCTATATTCTCAGTCAGCCTGTGGAGAAGAAAAGAGGAGGGGTGAGGGGCACACACTGCCCCTTACTGGGCCCCCGCCGTACCCCCCCAACCCCCTTCCAGCACCCCTGCCTGGTGATGAATGGTGGTACTTGCTGAAAGTGAAGCCTGCTGGTGAGCCTTGGCTCAGGCCGGGAAGCAGGGGGAGACTGCTTGGAAGATCACGGGGACAAACTCAGCAAAAGGCTGCCCTTCAGTCACCCATATACTCCACCAAGACGACAGGACCACTGTTGGCACACAACCACAGAAATGGGCAACAAAAAAAAAGAAGAAAAAAAAAAAGAAAGAGCAGGGGCCTAGCAGAAAGCCAAAGAGAGTCTCTTTTGACCATAAAGGGATTCAAAACACAATTACATCCACTAAACGCACATTTTGGTTGAGTGTATTTTCTAATTCTGGCACTGAAAAAAAAATCACAACACTTGCAACTTGTAAACAACAACTGCTACCACATGACTATATGTATTCAATTAGTCCTCCAGCTGACAAGGACTGTATACACTTCTTAAATTGTACATAGTAGGAGAAGCCTTTGTCGCTATTGATCATGATCTCACTTACATAAATTACTTATTGTGGTCAGGAAAGTCAGCCAAGACATTTGCTATAACCGCAAAAACGGTAAATACTAATTGCTCACTCAAATGTTGGATGCAGTATTTGCTGACTACATCACAAAAGATGCTGCTCTGAATGTGTGAGTTTTTTTACACACTGTACAAGAAAAGAAAAAAAAAAACATGTCAAACAATACAGTTTTCTTGCAGTCGCTCTAATGAGCACTGTCTCTGGTTCTCACTACACACTTCCTTCTTATTCTGATTCACTTGCTGTAACACACACACACACACAATAAAGAAGAAAGTGGACCCTGCTCTAAAGCAGACCTTTAGAGAAATGCGCACAGAGATGGAGAGAAAAGTAGGAGGAGAGATGGAGGGAGCCAGGGGGCTGGCCGCTGTCCCGGCTCCCCCAGCCTCTCTGGATCCCAGCCATCTGCCACAGCTGCTGCCTGGCTTTAACTGCCACTCTAATTGACAATGAACCCAGAGCCCTGTGATAATTGTGGCTGCTTGGTGACTTGGGCAGGTAATGCCTTCCTTTCAGGATTTATCAGGCCCCATCTGTTCCTCATAGTGCTATATGTGGCAGAAAAGGCCCCCATGCCTAACCATCAGCACTCACCACTACTTCATCTCCCACTCCCAAAACACACCCCAATACCCACTCCAACCCCCTTCCCACACACGCAATCCTATTTTATCTACATGTCTGTTGTCGTATCCAACCACTATCCTGCTGCCTAACGGCTCTTCTGTCTCCTCCCCCAGTTGCTGAGCAAATATGACCTCGGGGGTGGCCACACCCACCAGAGGGCACAGCTCTGAGGCTCGGATTGTTTGTTCAATCATTAACTAAAAATAAAAGACTCCTTGCAGTTGCCCAAAACTCCCCCTTTTCCTCTGTTGTGTAGAATGAGATGAGTATTGTGTGCAGTGTGTCAACAACAACTGCAAAGGGCAGGGGGCTTAGCCTCACACCCTTGCCAACACCGCACACCCCTGCTCTGTTGATTAGATGGTACCCATCTTTCTCACGTGGGGGAACAATTGATATCTCTGCGATGTTAGCAGGTGTTGTGTCCAATAGTGTTTGATTATTGCAGTGCTCAATCTTGATAAAATCTGCCCACCATCCATGCCTGATGTTCGGAGCCATAGCCGTTCGCTACGTCGCACATTTCGCATGTCAGAAATTGCAATGCTGATAAATTGAGAGATAATTCTCAAACCATTCTTTATGTAAATAATTGACAGTTGTTGTATGAGGCTGATGAATGTGAACAGTGCAAACAAAGTTTATAGAACTTCTCTTGCCTGCAAGTTGAACGGGGATTATCTGTCGCTGAACAGCTGTTCTTCGCATGAATATGGAACAATATTATGACAACAGATTCACCTCACATTCACATCAAAATCCATTTTGAGTGTTGTCCTGAATCCGTATCAGCAAAAAGATATGGTTTCAGAGAGTGCTCCATCTAAGGATACAGATGGAAAGTACGCACTACTATGGCTTCTTGAGGCTGTGCCAAATGTTTTTTTTTTGCCTGCCAGATTAATGTCAGATACTGGCAGATAACAGGAAAATATGTCAGTTTTACTTTCCAGAAATGGACAGATCTTGGCCATGTGCTGCCTAATTGTGGGCAGTGTTTTACCATCTGTTAGGAGTAGATATAATTTCAGACAGAATGATCAGATATGGTCCACATTTGCTATCATTATCCTAAATGGAGAATATGTATTTATTTATAGCATGAGTTGGATCTCACTTTTGATGGATTATAGAGAATGTAAACCACAGGTCAGTGATGTAACAGTTTGTTTTGACACACACATACACACACCGGGAAAAAAAAAGCAAAAGAAAGCATGGAAAAGCATGGATCAGCATGGAAACCCTGTTTATGGAATTATTCCCCCCAGCTCACAATGGCAAAATAGATTTTGCTGTTGTTGTTGTTTAAAGTTGTACTTAATTATTGTATTTTACTTAAATGAATGGTAATTGTATTTCACAATTTACAGAGATTCTAGCATCCTTCCATGTTTGTAAACTATGCATAGAAAACATGTTTCACAAACCATTAAGCTTACAAATTTATTCACACAAATAAAACCAGCCATCTGTAATTTAGCATTATTTCAGTGCATTAGGAACAGAACATTTAACTCAGCCATAATTTTAGGCTTTGAATTATAGCTTGGATGGGGAGGCACTCTAAACGGGAGTGCTGTGTGGACACAGGATATCACACAAGAGTGGGAAAATGTCATATGGAGGGTTTATGAATATGAAACAGGGTTACAGTTGCAGCACAGAATAGCATTTAGCATAGATGACATTCTATCATTTAACTCAGTTGGCTGTGGAGAAATTGTCATGCAAATATGGATGTGATACAAAAGCAGAAGCTGTAATATTATGAGTGTAGTTGAGGCTGTGAATGGAAATAACAGTTTGCACCTTTTGCCAAGATGGCGACAGGAGATTCCTTAATTCTTTGACATTGACCAAATTATTTGTCATCTGGACCTAATTTACCTGTGCATCCCTTTCTAATACCTCATCACTTACAGAGCAGATTTCAGGATTTTGAGCACAAGGACATCTTAAGGCCTTAAAAGCCTCTATCTTCCAGATTCAGCAGGCATGCAATACCAAAACAGCAAGATTTCTCCCTGTCTCTCTCACACACTTACACACTCCTGAACACAACACAGACACACTCACAAATGCATCCTGCTGACAACCCACCACTCCTAATCCTTCCTCATCAGGGCTGCCTGAGCCCTCAGGGTTCCAGTGATTTGGTGTCTATCTACCAGAGGAAACTGCTGCTGTTGTGTTGCCTGTGCAGGTGTGTTTGTGTGCCAGTGTGTGTTTGTGTGTGTGAGTGTGTGAGTGTGTGTATGTGTGCGCCAGACAAAATGTGGCTTAATGGTTTAAATTAAGAATTAGCTGCCCAAAGTTCCATACTTACCTTCAAAGTGCTCTCATGCAATCTAAATGTAATGATAAAAAAATGAATTAATAAATAATTCTGATTTCTGTTGCATATGGTGGATATTTAAATAGATCAAAATAGAATGCATTTGCTTAGTCAAACAAAAATAAAAAATCTTAATGCAATAATAATTTTCTTCATGTAAGCAATCAAATGTGGAGGTTTTAGGTGGTGCACTCTATATGTTAGAAAGTTTCAACACTTAACTTTGCTTGAGAGTGCAAATTACAGTGTAAACTTTACAGCTTACATCACAAATCCCCTCAACACTCAGCTCACACATTATTCATATATATTTCATCGTTAAATCACATCACGTTCTATAAACAACAGCCTATATGGCAGCTATTAGTAAAGGATTCCATGTGATGGATAATTGAATATGGGAAAAAAAAGTAGTTCTGTGTACTGACTCATATTGTAAGTGAGGAAAAAGGCAAAAACATGATCTTAATCAAAATGACAAGAACATTAAAAATGTAACATTGCTCAACAGAAGCAAAGATAAGAATCGATCTGAGCTGCAGTTGATGGTTATCGGCATTAATTATTAAATTAGTTCTCCATCATCATCATATAAGTGCACTGCTGTATCCTTCAGGGAAGGGAGAGAAACATGCTTCTCCCTGCTAATGTACAATCTGAATTCTTCCCTATGCCTCTACATGCTGCCCTCAAGCTAAATTCACACTTACAACGTCAACACATAAACATACTAATTTTTTTCTTTCCTTGTGTCTTACATCAGGTGTCTGGCTCTGTTTTATCTCTTACCATCTTTATCTCCTTACAAAATCTGCTGGTGGATTGAACCCTAACACAGTGTTTGCCTACATCCTTGCGCTGTGATCCTGCAGCCCATCAGAAACATCATGTCCCTCAGAGACACATTAATCTGGCACGCAGGGCTTGGCGCTGAGGGCTGCCTGGCTATCTCCTTTCTCGGCCTCCCATGATGCCCTGCTTAGGCAGAGGAGCTCCCCGCTGACCCCCTGGCTACAGGGGCTCTGTGATTAGCAGCACTCCCAATACTTTGTATCTGTCACAGGCAAGTGCTGTGGGGATGGATGGGCCTGGATTAGCACAGGGGAGAGCAAAGCCATTCAACACTTCACATAGCTAAGAGGGGATTCAGGATTCTGGTCACTGCCTACTGAGAGAGGGGGTGTAGATGAGACTTTTGTGAGGCATTGCATGCATGTATGTCTGTCTTGGGTGTTTACATTAGAATTAAAACAAAGATTAGAAAGGTAATCCCAGGGACTGTAAAGCATAGGCAACATCGGCTCAACTCAGTAAGACCAATGTGTTCTCTCATGAAACAAAACTGGCCTGGACAGTAACAATCTAACCACATAATAATTAAAATATACCTTTTTATTTATTTTTTGAAAATAAAATCAGAATCGAGAGATGGCACTTTAAAACAACCAGTTTATTGATTAATAATTGGTTTGTTCAACATAGTCTGTTTTTTCTACTTTGTAAATGGATAAAACGTACAGTGTAGTGGATCTATAAACATCTGGAATCCAGTTTAAAGTTGTAACTGATTTTAAAATACTCGTTTTAAAGAATGCAGCAAACAATTACAAAACTGTGAACCTGGAGTCTGAATGCTATGTTCTGGTTTCGCACAATGTAACGTTTTGATTTCACTCTTTGATTTTAGCTTTCTCTACCTATTAGGTTGGATTTAGGCACAGATACGATTTGCTGTTTGGCTGAGGAAAAGGTCATGATTTGGGTTAAAATATGATGAGTTGGGAGACAGACTGATCTCACTTTTGCTGCCAGGCATCTGTCACAGGATAGAAAAGGAAACTTTTAATCCATCTCTGAGACACAAGTGCCTTTAACTAAATTGTGGTATTTGACAATCGGTTCACTAATCAATAATACTTAATAATATTGCAATAATTATATTAAAATTACCAATCAGGAAGTGGTATAATAAATAGTGTTTCCAGTTTGGATGCTAAAGATTTTTTAATTGCACTTTTAAAAAGAAACATATTCATACGTAATAAAACACTAATAAACTTGACTGTTGTTCCAAAAATATTGTGACTTTCAAATCAGCTATCAATCAAATTGGAAACCTTATAGGCAAATATCCATTCTCACACTTTTTAAAGCTTTTAGAAAATATAATAGTTAAGCAATAATGGCATATTTTGGGGGGTAATAATTAGTTTTATATCCTAATTCATTTTGTGTCAGGCTGAAGTATTCAACTAAACTAACTACTTGTCATTTGCTTTAAAAAACATAGATTTATTTATTTATTTGATACAGTGAGCATAGCCAGTGGAGTGTAGCTGGTGCAGTCTTTTTAGATCTTAAAAAGTCATTTACTCGTAATAACATGCTGTCTGATTTGACTAAATTTAATTGTTCTTCTCGGGTGGTAACATGGTTTAATTTTTATTTGTGAAAAAGGAATTATCAGCCGTCTAATTTAGAATGTTGTGAAAGCACTGATCTGTTTTTGGACCTTTAAATTTCTGATTATGTATTGATGACATTTTTAACTCTTACACAGGAACTGTATTACACTTTTATGTTGATAGTTGTGCCACCTAAAATGCCAAAGGACTGCAGTCATGTTAACAAAATGCTTGGATAAGGTGGTACATTTGCTTCACTCTTCCCATTCAACACTTGATAAGACCCTTTAGTGCCAATCCCCAAGCCCTTATGAATGAGATGATTTTTGTTTGTTTGTTTTTTTTTTTTATACATGATGTGATTTCATTCTTGATTTCTCATACTCTCTGACCTCTTTGTGTGAGATGTTGGCCTCTGTTATCAAACCACACACACACACACCCCTCTAATCTGGCAATCACTGCTATTCTCATCTTTGTATGTATTTTCAAAGCTATATAATTTTATTTAATTGATTTATTTCAGTTTTTAATACTTCTATAACTAGGATTTCCTATACTCTCACTGACACCCACAATATATCAGAAAGAAATTGTAGAGTTAGACACTGTAAAACTCCCTACCTGCCAGTCTAAAGTGAATTCTGGATATTAAAAATGTATGTACAAAAGTTTAGTCTTGGTTAAAATGTGGCTGGAAGTGCCAGGTAAAACTTTGTTTTTACCATTTTACCGGTTTGTTGTAGACACTCAGAAACAAAAACAGCATCTCTTTCTTTATTGAAATCGTTTAACACGTTCACAGCTAGTGGGACACACTGAGTGATGAAGCGAGCCTCAAACATAATGCTAATCAGACGCTCAGTCATCGTAAACAATGCACAGTAGACACTAAATATCAAGATGATTGTATAGTTCACATGAATAGTAGCCCCAGAGGTTCCAGGTGTCATTGATAGCACAGCATTGTGAAGCTCCATTACCATATGCTGTAGCTATTGTCATTAGCCTGCTATTTGTCGGTCAAGAGACCCTGACACAGACAAAGAGAGCACTCATTTATCATAAACATACAACAGTGATTCAGACCCTCACAATGAAACTGTGCAACTCTGCATTAATATTCATTGCTATCCACATTGCTTTTCTCTGTCTTCCTGTTTCTGTTTCCCTCCAAGAACTCCTACTTGCTAAATGCTTTCCCTGTAATTTTTCTATTATGAAAAGTCTCTTTTTTTCCTATTTCATGTCATTCATCTCCACTTTGCATAATGGTGTCAAGGTTAATAGCCTTAGTAATAGTGCTTACATGGCATATTCTCAAATTCCCAAGCTCTACCAACCATGAAGATCACTTATTCTTCAGAATGCAGCATCTGTGCAAACAGAGAGCGTTTTCCAATTTCGTAAGAAAGTCCTGAAACACTTTAAAGTAATGCATCTATCTTTGCATCTTTAGCTAAGTACTGTAAGTGTGAGACACTGCCACAGATGGAGGGATGGACAGACAGAACCACCTTTCAGGCAAGCTGACTCGGGCTCGTTAATGGTTTCCGACAGCCAGATTCATCAGTGGCTCATCTGTGCTGTTTACACTGTTTAATTGTTTGACAGTTCCTGTTTATGCTGTGTCACTTCCAATCCTCTATGCTTCCACTACAGAGTGGCGTTTTCCTTAAATAAATGAGCATTTGGTGTTTGCCAGTAGCCACACTATTGAGTGCGATCAAACAAATTGTGCCTGTCCAGCTTCCCACAGGCGACACTCTTTAATCACGGAACTGGAGATGAAGTCAATCAACGCTTTTGAGTGAGGATCTGCAGTAAATGTGCACGTAAATATTTCAGCAAATATGTTCATTTGTGCGGATGAGGGAGTGACTCATTTTACCTGCAGCCAGTTTTATCAGACATCTCAAAGTGGGAGGCCTTATCGAGCATGAGTAGAACCTTTGAAGTCTTTTATAAATAAGATAGTTAAAGGAACCTGCATGGGCAGTGATCCTGGATTGTTTCTCTAAGAAGCTTGATATATACAGGTCACTGACTTAAGATGACTTATTAGCACATGCATGCTGCAGGTAATGGAAGCGTAGCTTGCACTTTGCATGTCATGACTATTCAACCTTCAACATCTCCTATATAACTGAGGATAGTGGACTCAGGGGAGAGATCGAGTGAGCGAGACTGAGAGAGAGCAAAACAGACAGCCAGAGGGGGGAAAGAAAGTTGGTGGAGGGAGTCAGGGAGCGAGAGAGAAGGAGAGAGAGAGAGAGAAAGGGGCCCCTACAAAGATGAAAGACAATGCAATCAATAAGATATGTAAGATAACAAATAATGCCCTGGGTATCTCATTAATCGTAACATAGGCTTATTATGCTGAGCACAGGTTTATAAAGCTGGGTCACTTTGGCTCTCTTTATTGAAATATCAGCAGAGGTGAGTAGAGGTAAAACACTACTGAGACTAAAACTTAGTAGTAGCTTCAGCAAAATATGTGACAAAAGGTCACCCACTCATCCAAGTGAGGCGCCTGTTGTTTGCTGCTGCACAAAAATGCATGGGGGTCATTTTTACACAGAGATCATGTGAGATAGTGTTTGCTTTCTGTACATGCTTTGCTCCATGAAAAGCCAGTTAGAGAAATGCGCATAGGCCTTAAAAACAATTTGTTGTCGCATATCAGGTTGTGTGTGTTTCTGTGAGAGGGGCTGTGTTATTGTAGACACTGTGATGACATTGAACCCTCTGTCATTCTTCCCTTCATGCGTAAGAGGAAGAAAATGATAGCTTATCCCTTGATGCCCTTGAAGGCAAGGTGTCTCTACATAGTAGATCCATCACAATCAACACAAGATCATTTATATTAAATGCCTTCTCTTTCCTTTTTTTTTATTTTAAAGCTACACCCTATAATGTGTCGTTCTGAATGGAGGGTGAATTTAAACAGAGCAATAAACAGCGATCGTTACACACAACTTGTCCTTCTAATTTACAGCCAGGAGCTGGGCACTGGGCTAAGGAGAGAGGAAGGTTGGAAGTTGAGATGCATAATAACCTGTGCATTTTCACCTAATCTCTATTCTCTGGGTGCCATGGGCTGTCTGCTGTAAAGGTGCATAAAATCCATTAGCAGAGACCACAGTTTATAAAGAATATTACTATAATTTCCATAAATTCAATGTTTTTTTTTTTTTTTAGACGTTCAACAGATAAGATATAGATTTATAAACACTTTCAATAGCAAATTAATAATGGTGAAATGTTTTGGGTTTTTTCATGTAACGTGTGGTTGCAGTTGTGTACAAGATTACATAATCATGCCTTTATCTTCATTTTGTTAAGTATGCTGTGAGCTTCTCAACAATGTCTGGAAAGAAGTCTGCTCATTGCATCACCCCTACACAGTCTGTCTTCTTGGCCAATTTTTCCTTTGATCTCCTACACTTGTGTCAAAAGCCTTAGAGTTGGGCATAAACATCTCAAGATGTGCAGTATGAGCAATCACGAATCCTTTCGATGACTGCAGGAATAAAGTTCCAAATTCAGCCTTCAGGAAGTGAAACTAAATCTTTGCCGGTGACAAAGCATTTGCAGAACCCACAATTACCGAGCACATTCTGCATGCAGCCTCCAAGTAGCTTAGTGACTGCAAGGATGAAATCAGCGTGCAGAGTAATGCGGATTCACTCACATTTTATTGCATTTGTCTTTCTCCACAAATCTTTAAGTCCACACAAATGTCACCCACTACAGGGCGCCAAATGGCTTTCCTCTTCACATTAGTTTAACTGCAGACAGAGAAAAATGTTACCTTCATCAGACACTGATCAGTGAGTTCCACAACATTGACCCCAAATGCATAAGTGCATGTACATATGGAACCTTTTTCATGAATTGGAAATTTTCTATCCCTGAATATTCGTATGACTAATGGCATATTGTTTGCTGAGTTACAAAGATGGATATGGTGCAAGCACTACCACTGCATAAATAGCTGAGCTAGACATGGCACATTAATAAACTAACCTACACATTTTTCTTTTGCATGTGATATGTTGCTGTTGGTTTTAATAGGGGATTTGCTGCTTGAACTGGCAGATAGCAAGCGCTGTTACAGCTTCACACATAATTGATTGAAAGCCCGGCCTTGTCGTTCCTGGATTGCAGCAGCATGTATGCTAGCTAATGTAAGGGCCACTTGCATTGACCCAGGCCTCAGGCAAGTCACAGCTCACCTATAAACGTTTTCTTGGCTGGTTAATGCAGGAATCAGGTCGGCCTATTAGGGCAAATAAGGTGTGTGCATGCATGTCAAGAGCTACCCAAAACAGAACACTTTGGAATAGTTACTAAAGTCTGGGGTTAGCGGAGGGTTTCAATGTGGCTTATGCATACACACACAGAAAAAAGCAAACACTCAATCAATGTGAATCTGGTCCACCCTACCGTACCATTTCACTTAGTACTGAAATGCTTGAATGAAGATGGATAGGATTTCCTCGAATGTAATCCAGAGGAGACTGCTGGTTATTGCCAGAACCCATCTTGGTTTCTTTGTACGCTGTCGCTTTCTCACCCAGCTAGTGGTGGGACTAAATGTGATGGGCTTTATGTGCCCTTGATTCCCCTACAAAAGGAAATTACCAGAGATGCTGAAAATAAGCCAGGCATTCATGGCCATGTCTTTACAAGATGTCCAAAGTCAAGGTCTCGGTCACTTTGGCCTCCCGCCTGTCCCCTCACCATCTCAGCTGATCAATATGTCATAGAGCAAAACCCAATCAAAGTGAAATATCCAGGACACGCCTCCTAATAACACATTTGCAGCCATAAATGTAAAGATTAATGATAACAAATGACCAAGCCAGGTTTATGTATGCCCTGACGCTCTCTCAATGCATGAAATTTCAGGCTAGTCGCTGGTTGTCTTCAGGTTCATTACCTCCACACAGAGGCATGGGAGGTTTCAATCATACCACCCCAAAATATAACCCCCAACCAGCCTCAAAACAGACTCCAACACACACACACACACACACACACACACACACACACACACACACACATGCGCACCACCTCCTCCTCTCATAATGAAAACATAGGTTAGGCGCACATTAATCAATGCAGACACCAAGTTCTATGAAATCTAAATGGGGTAAACATCCCCTGAGCATTCATTACCATTTTGTGCCAGGCTACAGAAAAGAAATAAAGAATAGAAGAGGAAATATATTAGTGTATTGATTTTGATACCCCTTTTTGTAGGTGTAAAACCCACAATAAATGGACTGCACACAAATCTTGTGATCCCATGCATTATAAAAAGACTAATGACTTCAGAGTAACCCTTTAAAGAAATACGCCATTAGGTTTAAGTCTATAAATGCATATTGTGGCACAGCACTGATATAATTCGAATGTAGGTTATAACCAGGTTGTAAATATTGACACAATAAAATGTAATACATGTTAAAAGAGAACCTTGTAAAAGCAGGAGTTATGACTATGATTGTAAAGGGAAAATAAGACTGCAAAATTGCAGATTCCCTCCCATAATAAGCCTGCCAATGAGTCCTCCTCACTTTCTAGAATAAACATTCATTTTAATACATTCTCATATCCTTTAGAATTTCAAAATTGAAAGATTGCCGCCTTTGTCTTATAACATGTAGCCCTAATTCTGTTCCTTTTAAAAGATAGTCCCTACTCTTAATTTCATTCTCTTGCTATAGGGCAGTGGTAAGTCATAGCACGACATAAAGATATTAGAAATGTAACAGTCTAAGCACAGGGCTGACTCGAGGGGGTGAGAAAAGAGAAAGGGAAGACAAGAGGGAGGGACTGACAAGCTGAGGCTCTCAGTGCTGTTGGCCTAGAACTGAAGAGCCCTTAGCCAAATAAGAAGGCTGGTCTGAATGGCTTTCATGGGCCTCAGTGGGCCTCAGCAGGCCAGGAGCTGGATGAAAGCAAGCTATGATGTATCCATGACCTCAGAAGGCCTCAAACATCTGGGGTCTCAAACAGGATCCCATCCTGACTCATCTTGTCTTAAAGGAGAAAAGTTTATGTCTATGCGCATTAGTGTATCTTCTGCTGTCTTTAAGCAGTGGATTATACACTGTGGACATATTAACGTTATACTTTGAGGACACATACTGTGAAATGTGTCAGATGGTTCCGGTTTTCAGATAGCCTTGGAATTGAACAGAGAAACTGTATTTTGTTTCTGCTCTGCTGACACTACAAGCGATATGATCACATCATACCGACCGATTCAGACCAATAAATATACATCACTGCAGCACAGAGTAAGCAGTTATCGCTGCTACCTGCAGCAGTGATGTGCCTTTGTGAGAGACAGTACCAGTTGCCCTTTACTGTGGTGCAAATTACATGCCGAAGTGGCATGTCAGACATGTGTGACTGTTGGCCTATGAATACATAGGCAGTAATCAGCATTGTTTAAAATGCTCATTTGCATATGCACGCATCATTAATTCTATGCAAATGAGACAGTGGGGACTGCACTAGTGTGACTTTTCATGTAACCCAATAGTATAGCTGTCAGAGGAAGGTTATAAAGAGATGCAAAGTCATTAATTTGTAATAGTCCTTCCATATAGATTCAGTCTTGATGATTTATGAAGAAGTTGCGCAAAAGTAACTTTGCCACTGATGACTGATTTGTTACATGCTTTTCTATGTCTTAATGGCATATATACAAAGGCCCTAAGGAAAAAATAAACAAAAGGCTTTTTTTTTTTTAAATCCCCTCTTATGAAAACTGGATGCTTTCATGCAACATGTAGAATCGTCAGTTTTATGATTGTTTTATTTTTCTTGAGTGATGCAGAGAATATATTAGCATGGTGGACATAGCATAAGATATTTTGTATTAATTCTTTATAGGCACAATCATGAAAAACGACTTACAAGAATTCACAATGTACTCAAATACTTCTGATATGAAATCTGTTTTTTCACAGAACTAAAAAAAAACTGCAAATACCTGCTTTATATTCTACATACACTATAAGTTCAAGTAGAAGATAAAATGTTTTCATACTTATTAGCAGGTAGAACAATAGATATGCTGGAGAAAAGTAAGAAGTAAACTGCAGTATTAGCAATATATTGTTAGAATGAACTCACACAAACTGCACTCACACCTACTTAACTGATTCCCCGTCTAGTTTCTTCTTTGGAATGAGTTAGTCTGGCACAGGGGAAAGGTGGCCTCAGCAAATATAGATGAGAATAACACCTTCTGGAGTTTGAGGAGTTGAAGAGGCATCTAATAATGCCACTCTCCTCCCTTACCTTTGCCATATATCCCTTAGCTGATGTGACGCTTCTGCAGAAGCCTAAAAAGACGCATGATGACAGCCATGCTCAGAAAGAGATGGTAACAAGATGTGATGCATAACACATGAGAGAAGCTGGGATGTCATTACAGAGGAATGAGCAGGCTTCATCAAGCACATCACAGATACATTTTGGATGACATCTCTACTTGTGATGCACTTCCTTCAGAGAACACAACATTTATTACCCTGTTATCTTTACTGAAAATATGCAGATATGTTAGACTGCTGTAGTGGACCTGGGGCGCAGATGAACTACTATATTCTCATTTGCTTTACATAAACTTTTCTATTACTTTAAAATATTTTTTATTTATTTCATTTTCCACAGAATATTGGATATTAGTATTCTGTTGCTGATAGACTATCCCTTTTCACTGCTGTGCTCAGAATAAATTTGATATGCCTGAGTGCCTGCAGTAGACTTTGTTTTGCTTCCAAAAAGTGGTTGTTATAGACTCAATGCACATCTAAACTCTGAGTATCCCCTGTTCTAGTTAGAGCGCACCTAGAAAACTATCATTGCTATGATTGCTTTGGAAAAGAGAAGAGAGTTGTGTAAATTAGCTATTTAGTAGGACCTTTCAGTAACGTGAAGTTGTGGCCAAAACACAAATTCTCAATGTGAATTATGTGCTTGCAATTTTGAAGCTGCATATTTTCTTTTAAATCTTTTCTGTACAGACTGTACAGATGATTACTCAAAATGACTTTTTGGACAACCTTTCTGTTGTTAAGAGTGTGCTACACAAAAAAAAAAAACAAAAAAAAAAAACCACACTATAAATCTGCGTAATAATGCAATTTTGTCCTTATGTACAATTTGAAACATTAAGTTTTGGATGTGTTTGTGTTTGTTTCCCCAATGGTGACTTTAGCCTTCCTACAAAAGAAAAAAAAAATCCTATAGATCATGCATCTATAATTTCTTAATCAGTGCCGAAGAAGAGCTTTTTTGTTGTTGTTGTTTTTAATTTCCTGTTTTCCAGCTCCAGTATTCCCTTGCTGAAATCTTCAGGGGTATTCAACAGACAACAGGGATGATGCAGGGAAATGGAGAAGGGAGGAACAAAAATCTGCTGTGCCATTAAAAGTTCTTATACAGAGTGAGAGAAGGAGGGGGGATACTGGTTTCCTCTGCTTGCCTGTTAGCTAATAAAAATGCTTACATACAATGAGAGAAATACACAAGAGCAATCAATATTTTATGCAACAGCTCAGGCTGGGCCTGCAGCAGGGGAAGGGGGAGAAGCCAGGGAGGAGATGAAAAATAGATTGCATTAATCCTGAGCAGTGATTTACAACAATTATGTCATCTACCTGATGGACAGAGTGTGAGGAAGGCTAAATAATTCTGGGCTTCCACCTCTGTTTATATGTTTATGTGAAAGCAAGGCTCCAGTGACATCCAGAGCCTCACACTAATAAGAAAACAAAATTAGGAAGGGAGAGAGGAGGAGAGGAGGAGAAAGTACCACCTAATGTATATTCAGCAAGCCCTTCGCCACCCTCAGCTCAAGCCCCTTCCCCTGCTTCAACCCTGAAGCGCAATAGTGCTCCACCGCACTCTGCACCATGTCACCATCCACATTCTCCTTCTCTGCTCAATGTTCCATGACAACAAGGTGAGACAGACAGCAGAGGTTAGGCTGAACAGCTGCTTCCTGGGTTGGAAATTCCAGGCATTGAGGGCCATCTGTCTATAGGTTCACTGATGTATATGGGAGCCATCTATCAGGCTGCTAGCCCTGCAGCTGCTAGGGCCGTCAAAGCCCAGTCTGCCACCCGCCCGCCCGCCTGCCTGCCTGCCTGCCTGCCTGCCTGCCTGCTTGCGTGGCTGGCTGGCTTCTCCCAGCCTCAACCCCAATACAATGAGAGCTCCTTCTTCACTTTGTGTCACACAGAATGGGCTGATTTGATTAAGTCCTGGGCTCTCATTATGTTAGGTAGGGGTGTAGAATTTCAATGATAATCCATAATGCATGACCAGGGGTTTTGTTGCCATGGTGACATAAATTCAAGGTTACCAGCTCAGACGCATAATTGGGTGCGCATTGAGCGCTGAAGAGGTGCTGTTAAAATTCCCCTCATGAAAGTGGAGCATCAATCATGCTGTCGCAGATTGCAAAGTACTCATAATCAGATGAAATGCTTGGCAGAGAGAAAACGTCACAACAGGACAAGGCTTCCTACTCTGAAAACCAATCTAACGTTTCAGAATGGACTGTGAGACAACTTAATATATTTTTATTTTTGCTTTCTTTCAGTCTTTCTTTTCTATGAACCCCCTTATTGGTATTTTGGGGGGGCTTTTTTGTACAGTAAGTTGGTCTCGGTTCATTTGGCCCTTATCTTACTCTCCCAGGCAGCATTATACCCTCAGTCTGTGTAGCCCCCCCCCCCCAAATGATGGAAATCAATTCTCACAAGAGATCAGGACCTCTATGACAAGCAGAGCCTCCAGCTCGAGGCTCATCAGACCCATTTGAACGGCAGACAAAAGCAAAAGATTTCTGCCCCTTGTGCCTTCTCCTGAAATCCCATTGAAAATCTGCTCATGCCTCCTCCAATCTGCACCACAGTTCTTTTATTGATGCTCCTTTATTTTGGGGGTTGGGGTGGGTTGGGGGGGGTTCGACAAGGGGATGTGCTCGCTTGGAGGCGTGTGCAGGATGGGCATGGTGTCGGGCCTCTGGATGAAACCTTTTTTTTTTTCTCGCTCCCTTTTATTTTTACTTCTAGCATCACTAACAAGGAAAAAAAATCTAAGAACAGATGACTGGCTTGAAGCAACTTGTAAGTTGGAAAAAGTTTTTTTTAATGGAAAGATTGTCAGAAATAAAATCAAAGGGATGATTTTTTTTTTTTTTTAGGTCAGGTTACTGTAAAACATGATGTGTACCAACCTTTCTCTCTATCATGTCTGTCTGTAAGCTGGCAGGTTATACCATTTCAATCATATGAGCTCTATCCTGAAATGCCCCTCATCCATCAACACATCACCACTATAATTCTCCCATGGTTAATAACCATAAATCAAATGAGATTCATAAACCATTAAGATGGTGCTTATTATCTCTTATACTAGGTAGTTCAGATATTCATGGCCTGGAGGTACGTGCCTTCAGACCAATAATCTGCTCCATCTATGCAATATTTCCCTCTTTTTATCACATGAATTATGCTTTGTGTCATAATTTACCAGAACATTTCTCATCACAAGAGTCATACTCTTCACTGAATTCATTTTCAGTGCCTGCAATCCGTGCCACTATGCACCACCTCAGCCCTGTCCAGAACCACTTAATAGGAAGGAGAATGTCAGATATCAGTTGCAGAATGCAGTACACGGTGAAATTCATACTTTTGGATAGTGCAGTACCTATCTTTAGGACAAGTACATGAAAAATTGATACGGTTTACTTTAACTCCAATGAAGGTCTACGCTTTTCAAATGGAGGCAACAAACATAAGGGAGTTTCAGCAGCTCGAGCATCAAATTAAGGCCCTACAAGAAGACATCTGTGTATGCCAGTCACAGCTCACCTTCAAAGACCCCGTGTATGACTACAGAAGCCATTTTTTGAGAGTACAAAGGAAAGCAGGTTATTAGGAGGAAGGCTTTAAAAAATGGAGAGACAGACATTCCTTTTCAAGTCCAATTTCCCCCCCTGCTACTGTATTTGCCACCTATCATTCCAATGAACGAGCTGCTTAAAAAAAAAAAAAAAAAAAAACCTCAACAGGGTTCCTGCTGAAGATCTAAATCAAGTTTTTAATGAGCCCCGTCATTCTTGCGCTGCTGTCACAGGTGTGGATCTGCTGATGTCGGAGCTCAGTGGGGTTTAACACAGGCTTACCCAGTCAATTAAGGAGTCAGCTATTCACAAAGAACAAGCGCCAGAACTATACGCTGTCTAGCTTTGTTTTCTCCCTGTCATTCTCTACTCGCTCAAAATCTGCGGCTTGTAGATGACAACACTGAGGCCCCTCACCCGAGTTAATGCTCTCAAGCCTTTATCAGACATGTGTTGCTTCGCTTCTTTGCTCGTCAGTGCCTTAAAGATATCAGCACAATTCTCCTGATTTCCAGCTGTTTTATGGCCCTTGCTTCACATCTGTATTCCTTTCAAATGCAGTGCAACTATCTTGTTTTGTAACTTTACAGTTATTGGTCTTTTACATCAGGACATTGGTCTTTATAATATGGGTTTTTTTGGGCAGCTTGTGTGTGTGTGTGTGTGTGTGTGTGTGTGTGTGTGTGTGTGTGTGTGTGTGTGTGTGTGTGCATGGGTGTGTGTGAATATCTCAGAGAGAGAAAGACAAGAGTCAGATAGGAAGAAAGCCTGAATTCCCTGTCCTCCACATGAACCCTCAATACTGTCCCATATGTTATTTTCATCCATTTCACTTGTCACACAGCTGATATGTGGCTTGTATGGAGAACAAACATGTGTTTCAAATGTGTGTCATGTGTTTCAAATGGGTGTCAGTAAATGCTATGCAGTGACCTGACCCCAAAGTATATTTTATGTGCATGCTGTTCAGGGTTTTATCCTGAATTGAGCTAATATGTAACTAAACTGACGCTGCTTAGCAGACTCAAAGCTGCCCACGCAGAAACAAAATAAAGCAATACATGCGCATTTGTAGAATAAGAAGCAAAGAAGGAAGGAAGCAGAAAATTAGAAAAAAAAGGGCGGAGGGCAGTGTGGAGAACAGAAGGAATGTATTGGTCAAGCGCACAGGGTGTCAACAAAGCAGTGTAAAGGCTTGTCACTCTTGGTCACTGCACTCACTGCTTGGTGACTGGGGAGGAATGTGCTGGTCATTCATGCCCCAGAATAGGCATTGCTCTTTTGCCCCTTCCTCCCTGTGCAACACTATTGTATCAGCAAGAACATTGTTCAAGAGGTCCCTTTGTCCCTTTAGACTTTCGGAGGTCCCTTTTCACGACATCCACCAAGACCCCCAGTGCAGTCAGGCCATAGCTGTTCCCCCAACAGCTGCCTGGGATGGAGCTGAAGTCACTCTGAGCTGGCTTTCATTTGAGCCAATGCATTACAGATGTTTATCCTTCAGAACTAGACTGCTGGCTAGGTGGCTGTTTGGTGAATGGTAATGCTGACTTATGTGGCTCAATTGATGCATTTCTGTTTTTTGGGTCTTACTCATGGTTGACCCCTAGTAAAGATTTCTCTGTTCAGCCGTTTTTGAATTCAGCCCCAGCTTAGGAGCCACAATGAGGCCTTCCCAGCTGACTAGATCTCCAGTGCGCATAGACTAGCCCCCCCCCCCTTTCTAATGTTTACAAGGTCAAGGTTGAAGGGTCAGTGTTTCTGGCTCAGTTAAACTGGCATGTGCTTTTTGGCAACAGATTACTAACGTGGTGATGGGTTGATGTTTAGCGTCACTTTTATCGAGGGCAGGAGAATAATATGGGGGCAAGCGAAGGATTTAGGGCCAAAGGCAGACAATTGAAGCATCTAAATAGATATTGAACACAGCGGTAGGGATTTGCATAACCTGGTCAGAGGCAGATAGGGCAGAAAAACTCTCTTGAAGCTGACAGTCTGAAGGATCATTTGAGTGATTTATGTAGGAAATTGTATTTGGAAAGCAAGGAAGATAATTTAATAAAGCAAGGCCTGGCCTAGTCCTCAAGATCAGGGCGCTCTTTGCTGAAAAATGATACAACCTCCTGTGTCAGGGGATGGCAGATAAAGAAGACCAATATTTACTGTGGATTTGTTCTCCTTCTATTTCCTGTCTTGGTTTTACTATTATCTTCCCTAGTTTTTTTTTAAATGAGCAAACATATTATATGCATAAATATAAATCTTTAATATATGCAAATGTAACCTGTTTCATTTCCTTTATGCAAATGGTGTATCATTATTATTAGCAAAAATGATGAGAATATCAGTGAATCACTCGCCAGCTTTAACTACAGTGGTGAATAATCACACTATTACAGAGAGGAAAGAAAGCGCTAAGAATCCAGATAAGTTTATGTACGTCAGGCTCATAACATCAATCCTTGACAGATAATTAGGTCTTTTATTTAAAACCTTTACAGTTTGCCAAGGGACGTGTCTTCCAGACACATTCCAGTAAGAGTCATGCCACGGCAGATGAGCTGAATTGTGTGAAAGACGCTGACCTCTGTTTGTATTGCTGCATAAAAATAAATGAAATGGACAGAATCTATATTAGACTGCTGTAAGTGGAGTGGTTCGTACGCTCGCCTTTATTGCATGCAAAACAGAGTAAGGAGACGCATAAATATGCAGACCTGTGACAAATTAAAGGAAAGCTTGAACCCTTGACCTTTACAATGAGGGGATCTGGTGGCTGTGGTTTGCTGTAGGTGCATTATGCTTGCACGGTTTGGGCCCATTTGTCCTCTTAGAGGGAAGAGAGTCAGTGCAGTACAAAGCTACTCAGAGCTATCACTTTAACCTATGATGAATCATTGATATCCTTACAGGGTGGTTGCTTCCATCCTCATGACATTTGCCACGGGGATGGAAGTAATGAACAATCCTTGCCGTATTTAAGGAACAGATTTAACTCCAAGAAAGTCCAAGAAAAGATTGCAAAAGTGTTAGCTTTGCCAGAACTGTTTGGTTTATGGCTTAAAAAGATTCTGCATCCAATTTGGGCTAGCTAAAGTTAATTTAACTGTAGCCACTAAATATTAAGTGTGTCCGTGGTCATAGTGAGTAGCTTTTCTGAAGCTCTCTCATACTTTAACAGTAATAAATCCTTAATACTTTGGGTTACCAACTCTATAGTTTGCTTACATAAGTTAGATCCCTAGGAGTGACACAATCCTACTGTATATTCATATGATCTCAGACCTGATAGATGTTAGGGAAGTAAAAGGCAAATCAACATTTTAATATTACCTATTTTTTTCCTTGATACAACATTGACTAATTACATTTTTATAGTGGAGCAAAGAGGACTTCTTGGCATGCAAAACTCATAGGATGTCCTTCAGAGCGCTAAGCACAGCAACAAGCTCACTAATTGCTGTAACTCATTGTCCAGACAAATGAAAAAGCACTATGGTGCTCAGCAACTTATCATTTTGTGTGAGTGCACTATATGGTGTTTAAAGATCGTACAGCTCCAGGTCTCTTTTTGCTTGAAACTGTAAGTTTATGAGCTGCATCCCTGCCACGTCTTGCCTCAGTCGGACTGATAACTGCTTAATCTGCTGTTAATTCATTCGGTCTGGCTGCTTATGTGATTTACGTTATGGTTTTGGTGTTTTGTAGCTAATTCTAGTAAGGCTATAGAGAGGATGGCAGTTATATAATCACAGTTGTTAATCATTTATTTAAAGAGGTGGCAAAAAAAATCTGTCAGAGATGAGATTTACTGTTGTTCTGGACATAAGGGCTTGGTGTGGCTCACCCATAGGGTAATGATGATGCTCCTCCAGAATACACATGGACAGTTCAAGACACATTATTTTGTAATTAATGTCCTTTATATATATATATATATATATATATATATATATATATATATATATATATATATATATATATATATATATATATATATATATATATATATATATATATATATATGTATATATGTATATATATATATATGTATATGTTACATCATTAGACATTATTATCAAAATATAGACCTTTAATATTTAATCAAAGTGCATGTTAATTGACTTTATTTCTGAGAACATTTTTACCAAGCCAGTTTTACTTTTACTTAAATACAGTTTTCTAGTACTCTTTCCATCTCTGTGCACAAGGAATCGCTGAGTAGTCTGATGTGTATGAAAATGATGTGACCTAAATTCTGTGGCCTTTGCAGTCACCACATCTCAGCCCAATTAAACACCTATGAGAGATTCTGGACTTGTTAGACACTGCTCTCTCCCACAATTATGAAATCACCAAATGGGGGAATATTTCTTGAAATAATTGTGTCCCATCCCTCTGGCAGAGGTTTAGAGAATTAATATCAAAACTCTTAATATTGATTTTTCTTTTAATTTGTCACTTGTTTGTATATCCTTACTACAGCAACTAATATGTTTTCACTAAGTACTGTACACAGCTTCACCTCATTAGTGTCTGTGTGAGCTGTTGTCTTACATCAAATCACCACATGCATCTTTGCATGTGCCCTTTACATTCAGGGCCAGTACACGTACTGAGAGAAAGTTGGTCCCGGTAAATGCTGAATGTCAGCAGAGTTAGTCTCGCTCTCCTTCTGCAGTAGGTCTGTTAATGTTTAGAGTCAGGAGGCCCAGGGGACCCTAAATCCCTTGGACACAAAGAGCCTCTGTTTGCTGGCGTGGTCACATCTGCCCAGTGACTCTGTGTGCTTATAGGGAGCACTCTATAGGCCATCAGAGGGGCCTGTTACAACTGCCCCACTTCCATAATACCACTCTCTGTGCACTGCACTGGCCAGTGGGCTTCACTTAATGACATTATGCCAGATGCACATTAAACTTGCTGTCACGTAATCTCATTCTCCTCAAGATACTTGCAGAAAGGTAACATCATCAAAAGCCAGCTGGAGTGACACATTGAGTCAGAAACATTATTGTTTTGGTCATAAAATTACACTGATAGGACTAAAATAAAGGATCACACCATTACAATGCCAGTGCAGGTATTAAAGGAGTGTCTGCAAATGACTATCTTAAAGAAAGGAAATTCATTTCAACACACCATATCGGTCTTATCATTTTCTGAAAGGCATTTTACCTATTTAAACCTGACATATAGAGTCATGGCAAGGAGAATGTTGCACATTTGGCTTGATGTTGTGTCTTTGAATAACAGATGTTTGCTCACTGAATTGCATTTGGGGCTCTTTTCTGTAATGAAGGTTCTTAAAGGTGAAATAAAAGCTTTAGGAGTAATGGCTGAATCACTGTCATTTTATGAAGCTTTTAAAAAGAAGTACCACAAGGACTTGTTCTTGTTTATCGGGCCTCCTCACCCAACACAGGAATATTTATATACCTTTGAAGTGATTAGCATTGCTATTGACATGGTAAACAGTGTTTAAAAATACATACCTTATAATGGGCTCCAGCCCCGCCAATCAGATAGTGTGATGGCTAGTCAGTGGTGCAATAAATCATTAGGTCTGGCCAGTGGAAACTGGGACCACCGAGTACATGGTTGACTCGATATGGAGATATCAATGAAAGCCTTTGTTTAGTCCACTGCAGCAAATTAGACACGCTAAAGTGCTGGGTTAATGTACACAGTGCAATCTTCTCTGACCTATACAGACTGAATTTAGCACATGGGATTTCTCATAAAGCAGAAGTTTCATTCCAGTTGGCTACACAAACTGAATGTGGCCCGAATGATAGGATGTCTAGAAAGGCCGTCAGCTGGAATGAAAGTAATCTGTTAAATGAGATGGTAGCGTTGGCATACAGCGAATAACATGACGAAGTTAGCATTCAGGACTTCTGGAGTAAAATAGCCTGTATTTAACCAGCTGTAAACATTTCTCAAACACATACATGAGAAAATTCAGCTGACCTTTGACCTTGTTTATATTGTACAAGATAAAACCCTGAAACAACAACAATGGCGAGTGGCCTGTAAAATGTGCTCTGCCCACACCATGCACACTGAAAGCAGTGGCACTCTGGGGACAAAGTGGAGAGGACCTTTCAGGTGGTCACAATGACAGGAGAGGTTGGATGAGGTCAGGGTGGTTTGATACTACCCTATTGGGGCTTTAATTGCTCATACAGCAGCTATAGGGGCCTTCTGTGAAAGGAGGGTAATTTATGACTGGCAGGGTGAGGTTACAGAGGCGAATGTCCCCTTAAAAGAGAGGTATGCATGCCTGGAACCTCTCCTGAGCTCAAGTGGCTCGGAAGATAGCAATTGAGCTACTTGGGAGGTAGAGCAGCAGTCTCTTTTTCTTTCCCACTCTCTCATTCTTTCTGTCCCCTCTCTAACTCTGCTCGGCTGCTCCCTTGCATGTCCTAGATCAGCTCATCTGGGTGTGCTACGGCAGGATATCAATCTTAATGAAGCTGCCAGGCCAGTGTCGTATCAACTTTAGACTACAGGCCTTGATAAGCATACCAATTCTCTGTAACAATACCCAGGGTAATAACCAGGACAATAAGGTCTCACAAAGGATGGAGTGTGGAGACATCTGAATTTTATGGGTGCTGTGCGTGTATGTGTGTGAGAAAGAGAGAGTGATGGAGAGGTCACATAAATTGTCTAACAGTGGACGTGTGCAGCAAAAGGATGCATTTAAATTGCATGTACATGTATATATTGTTGATGTACATGATGTAAACACATTATAGCGAAGGTACAAATGATGAGTAGAGAAGCTATGCCGTAAGACTCAGGAGTTTTACCCGCACCCCCTTAAAAAAAAGAAAGAATTTAAACTTATAAGCTATACAAGCTACAGGTCACTAAGAGAATTTTCTCCTGCGCCTTAGAGCTATTAAGTTTGTCTCATCATTATTCAGCTTCCAATGATGTCACTGAGATGATTCAAATGTTGTTGTGTTTACAGTATGGTTTTATCTCCACAGCCAGATAGGTCTGGAATGGGGAATGTGGGCGCCTGCCTGCTGGCTGCTTCTGATTTGGAGGGCGTCGGAGGGCAACGTGTGACTCTGCGACTGTTTGTTTGAGTGCATCTGGGGGTGGGGGGTGGGGTGGTCACATGAGGCCAAGATGAACGCTTGTGGTCTTTAATTTATTATGGTGGGTTTTATGTAGCTGTGACTATCACACACATTAGCATCATTACTCTGCTTTCATCGGCAGAGTTTCTCTTAGATTAAAATGAGAAGGAAAAAAAAAAATATGCAAACCACAAGAGGGTTTAAGAGGATGGGGGGTGGGGGGTGGGGGGATTTCCATTCTGACTTTCTTGCAAGGGCAATCAGAAGACATGTGGTTGGACATTTGATGTCAGCCTCAAGGAATTTGTTTGCACAAATAGTTCAAATGCTGACAGTGCTCATGTAACTCAGTGACGCTGAGCTATCTTGCGTCATGATCAAGTTTTCTGTATCTATTTGCAGCACCGACCAGCAAATAATCCTTATTAGATTTGAAGTGAACACAAAGACACTCTTCTTAGATTATTGTGGTATAAATTCCACAGAGAGCAGACAGTTTGGGGGGGTGTTCAAACAGTAACTAAGAAATAAGAAAGGCCACATCCTCATGATGTGAGCTATACAACCAACAGGCATGCTGCCAATGAAACATGTTTTTCACCTGTAGAGGTTTCAGGGCATGATCAGTTTCTCATGTTCAAGTTTGAAGTAAGTGAGAATATGTGCCAGGCTGCATCATATTTCTCAAAAAACAAACAAACAAGCACATACTGCAGTTTTAGCCTTAATCCTCTTAAACATACAGAGGTAACAGGTCACTTGTGCAGTCTTGGAGGCTCAAGGAACCTCTTCCTCAAGTGTTTGACACTGATAAAGAAACAATAAACACATCTGTTGAGTATGGATATAGAAACAATTCGCACGTTTGATATGATCAATGGGAAGTTAAATAACAAGGGGAGAGCATTTTATGCTACGCATCCTGAATCTGTGAGATCAGTTAATGTAGTCCGCTGTGTGGATAGTCCGGCTCAGCTGGACATATGAGATATTTATAGATCCATCTTCCCCCTGGATTGATTGTCTAGTGTGTTGTTCTTTATTGATCCGAGTTTCAGGAAACAAACACACCACAGGTCAGACATCCACACACAACCTGGGAATATGGACACTGTAGAATTATTGTATTAAAGTAGTTGGAGTAGGGGTAGGGGAAATCAGCTGCATATTGATACAGTGTATTTCATTTAGATGCAGCGTGCGATGCTCTTGGGGCTTGAGGGCTGACATTCAAATTAGGGTTTAGAAGCAGAGATTTAAATCTAGATAAATTATAGCCCTCTGAGCAGCTGAATGTCCTGCACATGGCTCTTCTTGCTTCCCTTTTGTTCCACTGATGTCTGGGGGGCCATCTTCCGCTGTGGGTGCAAGGTGGCACCATGTTGCATTTTAATTTCTCTTGTTTTTAGGCAGCAGACTCCATCACTGTCAATGGCCCAAATAATAACGTTTTATCGGTGCACACAGTGCAGCTTACTGACGCTACTCAGCAATAAAGATGAGGTAGAGACAGACACAGGGGAAGAGAAAGAGAGGCCTCAGTGCCCCCGCTGCTATAATTTAGGGCACTCTTATCTATGCCATCAGCTCAGATTGTAATTCAAGAAGCAACAGTGTGGAGGGCCCAGTCCTTTTTATGCACAGCCATTATAGGAGCAGTGAGATGCAGTAGTGGCTTTTAGCACAGGAGATGCCAGACATAGATGGGTCGTCCAAGTGTTTTACAATTGAATGTGCTAAACTACTGCCACCATGCAGCCACACAGGCAGCCAAGGATAGGCCCCGATTTCAGGTCTTTCTCTCTCCCCCTCCTGCTGTCCTCTGCTCTAGGCCTCAGTGATGGGCAGAGAGGACTGAGCTGTTATCCCCTCTGGTAATTACCACCATTAAAGCTAATCCTGGTCCAATTCAGGCTGCTTTTGTTTTGAGCTTTATCTCTTCAGAGCTGGAGAGTTTCTCTTTTCAGAGCAGCACACAAAGACACAGTTTTTAGAGTTGGTAATTATCTGTTATATCCCCACTGCTGGGAATAGGATGAAAAAATACTCGGGATGGACAGGAGCATATCACCTCTCTTTCTTTTTCCCTTTTGCTGCATCTCTCCATCTTTCCCTACCTCCGTCTTACTTTGGCGATCTTTCGGGTCTTTCTCCTCCTCTTTCTCTTTCACCTTTACTTCATTCACAAGGATAAAAAAAAAGGGTAATTGTTAAATTCTGTGCTAGATGTTATTGAGAGATTAACGAGATTGAGCATGAATTTATCAATCTCTGTGACAATGCTGCGATAAATGTAATTACAGTCAGTACTTATTAGCATGATGGTAATGCTGGCCTCTAATTTTCCGCTGTAATTGCAGCTCTATTTTTATGAGGTGTTAACTGCTATTAATCACATTGATGATTCAGTAAATGTAGCGCAAAGATTTCCATTCAATTCCATTTCCTCTGACCTATCTCTCAGCAGATCTGTCTCTTATCAAAGGAATTAAAGATCATTGTTACATAAAAGAAGAAAGGGAGCGCCTTCCATGCAGAACTTGTTTTAATGGATTTTTTCATTCTTCTCCCCCAAATCAAACTCATGTCATAATTTTCAATTTGCCAGTTTTATTCAGTCTATTTTCAGCAGCAGGGTGTCATTTTAACATTCACAGTTGACAATTTGCCAGCTCATAACATTAATACAATGATAAATATATGTGTGTGTGATGGAAGGTCTGTTGCCCTAATCAGTGCGGGTAGTGGGATACGATGTCTCACATGCCACATTAATGCCAGTAACAGTATTCTACCCATCATGCTAGTTAGCTATTACACGCTGGTCTTATACCCCTATATGAGAGGAATGGCTGCTGGTGCACATCTTTAATAAGCGCCATCTGACTAGAAGAATCAGCAACAGAGTGGGTGTGATAGGCAGCATGAATCCAAATGCCCTTGTTATAACCAGAGACACACACACAACACCAGCTTTCTTCCAGCATGTCGTTACTTTGTTTCAAATGCCCACTCACAGCTCATCTTCGCTCCAGATGGTGCTTCACTTCCTGGTCGCCGGCCTGCTGTGCTGGGACCTTCTCCGATTGGCCGGCCCACCTGCTTCCCCGCTACCTTAGAGATGATTGACAAAAGCCTTCCCCAAACAGAGACCCTTCTGTCGCTGACATTCTGTTGTTGAGTGACAGCCCCCATGGTGTTAGTGTCCCTGCTGATGTTTTTGGGCATGACATCATTAGTTTTTCTCTATCAAACAGCTGTTCCTTATTCCCGGTGTTCAACATGAAGTGTCTGATTCCACACCTAGTTTAAACAATAATGAGTGGGCGTTGTGTCCATTGCACAATTCAAAACTGCCTAAAAATGTTACAGTTTTGTTCAAGATGTAAAGGCAAAAAAATATACATAGGCTAGCTCTGTTTACTTAAAAAATAAATAACAAGGTTAAAGTAACCAACAAGTTTAATTAGTATATTATAGAGCTTGTGTTCTACTTATTGCCACTTTACTCTTGCATTAAATTTTATAATCACCAGGCCAAACCCATCTGCATTTAATAATCTTTCACTGCTATATAAACAATGCAAACTACAAACTCATAAATTTCTCAGCTGGGCAGTCTTTGTAAACATGTTGTAATCTCTTAACATTGCATTGCAGCATACAGTGGGTTGTGTTTTTTCTGGTCTCACTGTGTATTTACAGCCTGAAGCGAACTATATGGCTCAGGTTATTCTTTCCTCAGTAGAGAAGGAATGGGGGGAATGCCACCTGTGCTGACAGCATCAGCTGATGAGGTTGAGTGACAGGAAGAGGAGTAAGTGGTCAGATCATTGGAGGCTGCAGCAGCATGGTCCTCACGCCTTGGCCAGATGGTAGGCTTCAGGTGCATGTGTGTTGGGTTATATGGCTCAGGAATCTCAGCAATAGAAGGAAAGCAGACATCAGTCTCTGAAAATCTCAGAGGAGCAGTCTACACAGGTAGCTAATGGATATGCTGCCTCAGACACCCGCGGGCATCCTTGGGCAATGAACTGGCAGGGCACCAGCAGGAATCATGCCTGTCATCATTCAGGCCACAGGCAGAGGTAGGCATAAGAAGAGTATTTTTTTTATATATATATAATTTATTATTTGTATTTTTTAGTGGCTGAAAAGAGGCCTGGATACTGCCCCATTCCTAAAAGGAGACAACTAATAAATAAATAGCTCTTTTTCTTCAGCCATCATCCACTTAATGCTGACCCAACACAAACCCAGAGACACAAATGATTCCAATTTGCAGGACCAGCCTCAAGCACTGGTGTTTGTTTTGGAATCTAACCGAAGCCATTCCAGTCCGTCTAATTATTAAATCCATTTTGACGAGAGGGGACGTTGTTTTATGTTGTTGTCACCTCGTTCCAGACAGCTTGTGACCACAAGGCTTTTGAATTGTTATGGTGTTTGTGTATGTTTTTTTTTTTTTTTTTTTCACCTCTGTAAATCTGATTATAAAGTATGTTTCCTATTCTGCCCAGATTAGCCATCTGGCTGTGGGACGCAGGGAGGGAATCTCTGCTTGTTAGTGACTGGCTTTCACAGTTCTCCCTCTGCTAAGCTCAAAGCTCGCTGAGTGACACCGCTGCCCACTCACACAGACAAAAATATCCTGCTAACTGGATGGCATATGTGAGACATTCACCACAGGGTACAGCTCTATGTGTTTCTGTGTGTGTACAACAGAGAGAGAGGCTGTGGGTGAATGAAAAAAGGGAGAGAGAAAAAATGGACAGAAAAGAGCCTTTTTTCCTTCTCTTTTTAAGGAATAATATCTTGTCACACAGGGAGTGGGGGAGATTTGGAATTAACTTACATTTGAAGGAAGCTTGGCTGACGCCTCTCCTAGATAAATTCTACCCCCAAATGAAAGTCCAGGGTACCTTTCCCCCAGAGTTTTATGTGGGAAAATGTGAATATTTGTCCAAACTTGGTGCTGAAAGCTGTGAGCAGTGAACACATGTGGGAAAGGTGAGCTGAATATGTTGGGCAAATTGGGCTTTGTCAGCTCTGCCTGCTAAAACTCTTCAGCTGGTCTAATTGAACTTGACATGGCTTTACTTATGTGGCTTCCTCCTTGGCTTGGCCTCTACTTGTCTTCTCACTCATGTTGGAGTCATCAGACGTGTTCATCTCATTGTCCTTCTGTGCTCCTGAAAACAGAGTGAGTGAAACAGCAGCACGTCTGTGATCGAAAATAAATGATCTCTTCACTGCAAAATGTTAAGCTCTGCTGGAAAGTGTGAAATCTCCTAAAATACTGGTGAAAAAGCTAAGCCAATTTAATGCCATAATGAGCAAATGATTTCGCTGTCACTATATTTTGAGTCTTTTCACACTTTTTAAGACAGATTTTTTTTTTCATCTTTCCTTGCCAATCAGAAAAGTGTCTTTTCTCTCTTTTAAAGGGATAATACCTTGTTATTTTGGGTATCGGGAGAAGTGGAATCAACTTACATCTGAAGGAAACTTCACTGGCACCTTTCCTACATAAACTCTACCCCCACATGGAAGTCCAGGGCATCTTTCCCACAGAGTTTTATGCATTAAAAACAAATAAGTTTTTCAGAAAACTAAAAATAAATGAATGAATTAAAAAAAAACTCTCATAGCAGGCACATATCATATGATACCTTCAACTGAATCACACTGTGTCAAGACTTTGTCAAAAAAAAGAAGCAGGGTATCAATAGGGGGAGCCATACTGTAAATCCTAACTTAAAATACTGTACAGCACAGCAAAGTGAGGAAATGCTCCAGAGAGACAGCTGTGTGTTTATTCACTTGCACACCCACACTGAGACCCCCACACAAGGCATTTGGTGACTGCTAAGAGTTAAAAACAAATCACCTCTCTGACATTTACGCAGGGCTGCTCCTTCTTTTCAGATGCACTGTGGGATATGACAATACCCGCGGCAGGAGAGGCATTCAAAAGATTTCTGGGGAGACAGGAAGCCTCCACTAGCATGGTGCACCTGGACTACCTAAACAACCAGCACAAAAAGACCCACTTGATTGAGTGAATGTGGGAGGACAATGAGCACAATAAAATAAATGGAGTGGTGAAACAATGCCAAATGATGTCACCTGGCAGTCAACTGGACCCCTGCCACACTGCTGGTTTGGTTGGCCTGTCTGCTACAAGTCTCTTACTCTGTTGTGCTCCAATTTCCCCACTACAGACTACCATTTTCCAAATCTAGATTTATATATATTTTTTTTTATATATTTTTGCCCTCAGCTGAAAAGGCACAGAGAGTGAAAAGGCTTTAATTCTTGCTATTTGGATGGCTTACCAATGCAATTTTTCAAAACACACTTCACAGATACTACTGGTGCCATCAAAGACCCCCAGAGGAACATTAGCATAGAGGAGTGTTTATACTTTGCATTGATAGTCCATTTACTCTGGCAAACATCAAAGAGCAGAAGATCAGCTTTGTTGAATGTCATTTACTGTGGCATGAGATGTTTTGATGAAACAAGCTGAATAAGGTTATCTCCATGCCTCTTCTCCGCTGAGAGGAAACTGCAGAGAAACTGCGCAGGCTGAAGCTACAAAATAACATAATCAAATAAATTTAAAGGAAGTTGATCTTGACGTCCTTGGCTGATAAGAATTCAGTTTTGCCCACAAGAAATAAATAACTCCACATGGGAGAAATAGCTTAAAATATCCTCCTCTGTACGCTAAACTAGAGCCATATTGTGGAACAGACTACATCTTAACAACATTACTCATTGCCAACACTGACTAACATATGCCAATATGTTACTACCTTACTAATCCTTATGCAGCTGCTAATCACTGCAGCCACATTCTCAGCACTTTGTTGTTCTGTGTCCAGGCTGACTGATTTGATGAGTATCAGATAGCCTGGGCCTAAGCTTCCTGTGTTGCCTCTCCATTTGGTTCCCATTTAACCTGTCTCACAGCCAATAAAAGACCTAGTCAATTACAACAAACCGGGAACTTCATATGCAGGAAATAGGCCAATTACATTAAACCCAGTGAGCTCCCGCAGCCAGTGAGCTAGGGGTTAAAAGGAAAAAAAAAAAAAAAAGAAAATATGTAAAGAGGCAGGGAGTCAAGCAGGAATGGGAGCAGTTTTGGGTTTCAATCTGCCAGTTAATCTTCAAACAGCAAGCCGGCAGTGTGCTGGTCACTGATAAAGGCCCTGGTCTGTCATCACACAGCCTCACCTCCAGTCACTCAGCCCTCCTGTCAGGACGTCATCTGGAATCTGGGGAGCAGCTAAGGGCAAGGAGAGAAAGGCCACAGAGAGAGACAGCAGGCAGAGGGGAAGATCCGTTTGTGTGTGCTTGGGTGCATGTGTCTGCTCATCTCCCCTGTCTCCATCTATGTGAGCTTGTCCGTCTGTAAATAAATGCGTTGTTTTTGCTTGTGCATGTCTGTAGCGCAAACCCTGTCCAGACCCTCGACTCCCTTGCACATGCTCTCGCAAATACATACACTCAGCTCAAGTCTGGCTCGTAAAATGAAATGCTGATTGTGTGATCATGGGTAATTGTGTGACGAGAGGCCGTAAAGTCTAAAAAAGAGGGTGTATTAGTGTTTTGTGGCGGTGTTTTATGGGAAGGTGTGCTTTTACGTCTGGGGATGGCTGTTCTGAAAGGTGAGAAGGGGAGGTATCAAAGAGCTGACTTTGTTGTTTAAAGGCAGTGCCCCTGAGGTAGACTGCTGCTGAAAGACAATGTTTACTGCCTGCTGATTGACACTGTAAAGGCACCCAGATGACACTGAAGAACTAATTGGATATGCCAAAAAGAGTCACCGGTCTTAATGTCTCTAGGAATTCTTTATTAATTTTGACATAAGATGAATTAAGTTTGAATTTGAAACCTGAATTGCTACAGTAATGCTGTTGGTTTATGTTGTTGTGATAAAGAATATAGAACAACAGACTCTGCCACAGACAACCGAAAGTAAATACTTAATCCATAAATTGCTGCTCTAAATAATTATCTTTTTGCACCTTTCTCTCTATAATTTTTCCTTTCATAAGTCACTTAAGCAAGTCCTTTTATGCCAGTAACTCACTCCTTGTGCATGTAGCCTATTTGCATTTGGTTGAGATTAACCACTTTTCTATCCTATACATTCCTTGCAGAAGCACAAAGCAAGTATTGGCCATTCAAACTTTGTAGCATGTGCAGATGATTCATACATAACCGAGGTTGCTCAGTATACCAGTATATGTTTGCACTTGAGAAAGTGTGCAGTGTAAAAAAAAAATTCTGATTTTCCATCCAGTCATTCACACCTGTAAGAATTACCTGTAATATAGTTTGTTTTAGTTATGTTTTGTGTGTGTGTGTGTGTGTGTGTGTGTGTGTGTGTGTGTGTGTGTGTGTGTGTGTGTGTGTGTGTGTGTGTGTGTGTGTGTGCAATTCTAAAACAGTATAATAACCTTGGGTGCATTTGCGTAATTCCAGTTTTTCTCCAAGTACTTTCTTTCTGTAGTTCCTAAATCACAGACTGTGATTTGAAATAAGCATCAAGATTACTCCGAAGCCTCGTGTTCAGTTGCATGTCAGAGCATGGCATAACCACACTTATTTTCAGTTCACTGCGCTGTGGTCTGCCTGTAACACAGAACCACTGTTCATTTTCAGATTAGTTCACTTTGTGGCCCTGCGTTCAGTCAGTGTTCTGCAATGTCCGTTTTCCCCTCCCTCTCTAAGCTCCTAGATCATTTCCAGGCCCTGCAGCCAATAATATTTGGTCGAGCATACATACATGCTGGCATCGTGAGGTGAGTCAGTCAGTCAATCTTTCATTAGGCCTCGGGTGAACAGGGTCACACGCCACTCCTTCACAGCCCAAGACAGACAAGCTGCCCATCTGCTATTGGGTTGATGCTTGGAATGATAATGCCTCATTCTCCTCTTATTTTGGCCTTTCCTTCCTTCTCTCTCTCCCTCCATTGCCCTATATCTGTCTGCCTCTTCCTGTCTATCTACTCTTCTCATCAGGAGGCTTCTGTGGAATAGGGCAGCAGCATTGTGTGGGAGGTGATTATGTGTGATCTGCCGACTCAGACTTGACCTTTTCCATGTTATCCCTCAGATTGAAACCAGCACTTGTGGACTCACGTCCTCCCAAGCTTCCACTCTGTTCATGTTAGTGGTTTTTTTTTTGCTCTTGTTTCAATGTTTCATACATGTTTCACAGAGAAGGGACTTCCAGCTGTATGCGTGCAGTAATTTCCCTGCTTCAGTTGCATTCTGTGGCAAGTTTGTGGTTTTGTATGTGTGCATGCATGCATGCGTGTGTGTGCACAATTTGGCAATTTAAGATTCTAATTATCAGTGTGGCTATTTTAAGTGGACTATAAAACTAATAACAGATCTTAAATTGTAGTCATACAATAGGGAAACCAATGATTTGAACCCGGAGATATATCTGGAAAAGTGTAACTTAATAAATGTAGCTTATTTTAGTTAACTAATCATACCCCACTCAAATAAACCCAGCAGCTGTGCTTAAGAGCAGAGCTTAATTTTGTATTTATGGTTCCAGTTTTACTTTGGGTTTGTGCAAAACTGACAAAGCACTTGAAAGACGAGGGCGCATGAGTGCTCTGAGTTGTTGGCATAATTCAGAAGGTTTGTTCATCTTTAACTGCTAAGTGCATTGTTCTTTGTGCAGAACCACCATCCAAAGCAAATGAGACCAACTTGCAAGCAATTTAGCCTGTTGTCACGTAGAGATGGTGAACATACCTCCCTCTCTCTCTCTTTCTGCGAGCTTTGCTGTCGCAGCAGTTGCTGTCAGTTTGAGCGGTGCCTGCCCCCAAATATAATAGGGTTTTCTTGACTGCCTCCCCAGGGATTGACTGGCGGTGGAGAATTCACCACGGCTCATTTGGGGCAGTGCAGGGATGGGCTTCATAAAACTAGCTGCTCCATGTCTCCAGGCAGGTTTGTGGCATTCCAAAGAGGGTGTTAGTTTCACTGATAATACTGTCATGGAAAGATAGCACTTAGGTTTACCGTGTTGTCCAATGTCTGTGGCTCTGCCTGTGCCACATGTCACAAGACTCGAGAATGAGTCATGCATATTGATGTGTTCACAGTAGGGACTGTACTTTATGTAGATGAGGCCTATAAGAATTATTGTAGACCTCACATACTGATAAATCACTGTCACTGCTATACTGCTTGTACAATTTTACAATATTCTGGCTGTTAAAATTGCCAGAAAAAAAGGTTCATGATCAATTAGTTTCACCGTTTTCATATCAAAATAAAACTGAGCCTAGATGGACACTGAAAGAGTTACTGCTGGCTGTAGTCATCCCTTCTGCCTGTACTTGCCATAAAGAAATTCCACTTTAAAAGTAATTTCAGTGTTGTGACAGAGGACAGAATCCACTGTGCTTATTTCATGTGAAACTGCATTCTTAATTAGTAGTCTGAGTTAGACAGTTTAACTGGGTGTCTTTCAAAGTTACTGTTTCTGTACCAAAACACCTCATGTTCCCTTGACTACACATTTTTTATCCCGCAGTTCCCCATTACCTACACTGAAATCACATTAAAGGTAGACTCAATAACGCAAATGGAGATGTGATGTGTTTTTAAAATGTAGCTAAATTGACTTACATGCCTCCACACACATGCAGCATTTTTGTGCTACACTTATGTTATAAAGTCTTAAATATAAACATTAAAAGCATGTTATCTGAATTTCTGTTATTCAGGAAATAGTTTGCCAGCCTTCCAAATACATGCCTCACCTGGTGTGATATTCATCAGTGTTGCACTTTCACAAATTCAGACCCACATGTTGAGTCACACAATATGAACCACGTACACTTTCATACTCACACTCCTTAACCACAGGCCAGTATCTGTGGTATGAGGGGTTTCTTGTTGCTAGACAGCTGCATGCTTCGGCCTCTTCACAGCAGTCGACTGAGCTCCGAGGAGCTTGACAAAGAAGCTTAAAGTCCTCCCTAAGTCTCTAGCCCCTAGGTCGTCTGCATACTCCGAGCCCTGCTCAGGAAAAGGCCTGAATGCGAGTTTAGCAGCTATGGTTACACCCCAGCAGACCCCTGCTGCCGCTCTTGCTTGCATTACCATTTTTTCTCCAGGCTGCTTTGGTCTTATAGCCCAGCAACAGGTTCCTCTGGTGCTCTCTTCTTATTTCATAATATGATGAAAGAACTGACAGATATAATGCTACTGCAGAGGAACTGCTGCAGATGTGCAGTATGTACATCTGTGTTTGTTTCAAAGGACACATAAAAACAGTGGCCTTTGACAGGGATTTGAAACTGAATTGTCTAATGTTGTGTTTGTCTTCTCTGCTGCTTTTGTTTTCCTTTGCTGGAGTTTTTCTTTGGTGGGAAGCTAAAGCAGCACATTGCAAGGTGTGGTGTATTTTCTTGGTCAGCTACCTACAGTACAGTGCCTGTCACACAGCCTCTGCGGACGAAGACAGAGGATGTAGATGAGGCTTATTTGTATACATAGGCTGATTACATAAATACACAGCAATATAGGCTGGGAAATGCAGAAGCAATTAGAAACTGTTGGCATTTCAGCAAAAACATGTATGTAGAGGGCAGTCTTGGTACATGTGTTCTATACTGGCCCAGTTTGTACCTGTGTATGTCAATTTTAAGTATGTGCGTGTGTGTAGGAGTTGGTATCCAGTGTCAGCAGCTGGAAGTACTCAAGCTGCTGCTGCAGAGAGAGAGAGGGAGAGAGAGAATGAAAGAGAAGAGACGTCTGCAAAAGAAAGAGAGGCTAAGAGAGGCACAAGCACAGTCTCCCTCTTTACAGGGGCTGAGCTCTTGCCGAGTGGAAAGCCCCTATAGAATGAAAGCAGGGTCATCTTAACGGTGCAGCCTCCTTGCACACACAAACACATACTCGCTCACATACACGCTGGAGCAGAACAACACCAGGGCCAGCGTGAGTGCAGTGAGTGCACAGCAGTCCTCCTCAGGAAGCTGGTCTTGTTTAGACTTACAGCTATGTGCAAAGAATAATAAGGACCAGGACAGTGTTGGTACAGACATGCAACACTCCCTCGTCAGCCTTTTATGTCTGCATGAATCTCCCTCTTCACTCGGACAGATACTCCCATTGTGTTATATTGCAGATGAAAGCGGATTAGGCATACCTATGTTATGGTCAGTACAGTCTCCCACCTGGCAAAGCCAAAACAGTCGGATGAAAGCTCTTGTGGTTTTTGAAAGTCACTGCAGGTATTTTGCCATGCTTCTTCTTCAGTTTCTCAAGTTCACATCCTTTCTTTCTCACTGCTTTCAAACCTTGCTAGCTCTCTTTTCTTTCTTTTTTTTTTTTTTTCCTGGAGAAAGGTAATGAAGGGGGACTGCATTACTCAGCTTAGCAGTGCAAAGACTGTGATTTTCACTGTGAAGTGCTAAAAGTTACAGTGCACAGCTGAACTTGTATATTCAAGCCTTTGGCAGGGTTACAGCTAGTTCCCAAGTTAAACCACACGTTTTAAAGTTTCAAGCTTAACAGCAAAATGAACAGGTGTTTCAGACAAGGTTTCTGGAAATATGTGTTTGTATGCGTGCTGATCTCCTCTCTGGCACATTAAACAGGCCAGTCAGGCTCATGGTCCCCTTTTTGTTTCCTTTTTCATAGATCTTTACTGTAATGGACACCTCTAGTTTTTTGGGAGGGGGAGGGAGAGAGATACAGTCCCGTACTCTGTGCTTCTCCCTGACAGAAACATCAGTGAATCAACCCAGCGATTTCAAGCGGGTCATTCCGGAAGATTCTGTTACCTTTCAACAAGCAGAAGGCCCCAGGCTGAGGCCAGGAAAAAAAAAAAAGAGGCAGAGAGAAAAGAGGCTGGAAAAACACAGACACCAGAGAGGAGATGGGGAGATTTTAAAGCAAGTTTTACAAAGGAAGAAACAAAAAGAAACAAGGCAACAGTGCAACTCAGAAAACTTAGAAATAAAGGAAAAAAAATGAGTGTGACAGTGAGAAGAGATCTTGAGACTGAGAGACTGTGTGAGAGTACTCAACTCAGTGGAAATCCTTGAGTTCATACCGTGTTCCAATCAAAGTCCATTGACCTGGCAGGCCTGTGACAAATTATCCCAGCGGCTCTACATATGACTCAATCAGCATGGTGGATAGCTTTCTGATGAGCAATAGGTCTCCTCGTATATCTGCCAAATCACCCCCTGATGACTGCATCAACATGCAGCCTACACTTCTCTAAGTGTATGGCAAAGGGAAATCTTCAAATCAGCTCTTATGCTGGTACCTGTTGTCTAAAGAGCACCTTTAGGCCCTTGCTGCACTTCATTTTTGTCACTCCTCCATGATGGGTCAGGACCAAGGCTTAATGTTCAACTCATGAACTTGACAATGTGACATCCTTCAAATATAATAAGCTCCTTCAGACCAACCACCTCATCCATGATGGAGAATATCCACTACAAACTGGCTATGTCCAAACAAGAACAGGTGTTTATTATAGAGGAAATTTATTGTATAGAATATCACATGAAAAGGAGAAGGAGTTAATTCCTCTTATAAACACGACAAACGCACACTGCCTGGAAAGACATACAGCCTGTGAAGTTTAGTTTGAGCCTCTTCTAGCTGTCCATTATATAATGTCAAGAGTGAATGAATACTGGATGCCATCACACTAAGCACAGCCCCATCTGTGGCTGCAGGGTAGGTACACACCAATCACATGTGAGAGACAAGCCAGAGGACACCTGATATGCAGCTGAAGGCAAGTGGATGGATGTGCTCTCAAGAAGCTAACAGAGCAGAGCAGAGCACTGTGCTGTGAGTAGTGAACATCTAAAGGCCCACCTCTCTTCTTGTAATTGAAAGTGCACTCACTAGTAGAACAGCAAGAATGTAATATATATATATATATATATATATATATATATATATATATATATATATATATATATCTCGCTTGAGAAATTCTCCAAGGGTGTCTATGGGGCGTTTCATTTTAAGTTGCTTTCTGTCACATGGGTAAACTAATCAGAGAGACAGATGAAAGGTGGGGGCCAGAGGAGGGGTCAGCTACTCAGTGATGGCTTCCTCTGATGGCAGGGTGACCCCTCACCCCTGCTAGAGTATCCTGGGTAAGGGATAAGCCATCTGTGTTGATGAAACTGAGAATGCTAGCTCCCGGGGCGGTGATGACTTAACCCAACCTACACACTGTGTCTTATGCATGAAATTGTATTGATACAGTTAGAGTTTGCTTTTTTTTGGGTTTGTTTGTTGTTTTTGCATATTTCCATGTTTAATACATTCAGCCTTTAGTACAGGTGAAGATCAAACCAGAAAAGCACAAACAAAAGCTAGACTTTTCCATGTTTCCCTTTTAAGGCTTGTTTGGTGTAATGGATTTTCCATCTGCCTTCAAAGCTGAAATCCAGTCATCCATTTATACATTTATAATTGGACATGTTGCATAAACCAGATTCCTGTGCTCAATGGAGCCTTTCATGGCACACTAATCAGCTCAGACGCCACCAGACAACAGATATATTTACTTGCATCATGTCAGAACAAGCCCCACTTGAAACAAACTACTCTTACATTTTGGATAAGGTGTCTGTGTACAGCGGCAAACAAAAACAGCCAGGGGAAACAGGGAGTCATGGAGTTCAGCACCATCATCAGTTTACTCTCACTGTACCATCTCCAAAGTGCTGGTCAAATGAATGGCTACAGCGCTGCAGCAGAGGAGTTGTAAAAAGTTAAAAGACCCCCCCCCCCAACACACACACTGAACCAAAAGGGAATTTTCACCGCCTTTCGTCTCTGCACGGAAGCAGTATGAACCTAATGCTCAGGGGAGGGGACATTAGACTGTTTATAGTTTATTAATTGTTTCTGAGGGAGTGGCAGTCCAGGCGTGACCCACTGTTAACTACCATATAAAACATCCACATGCTCACAACATCTGGGGGCTTCAAAGTAAACAATACAGTGAAACATACTTTCAGCATACAACATTTTTTTTTTGGCTCAAGCAGAAGTCACGTCTGCCTCAGCAGCTGCTTGGCCCTTTTAACTCCCTTAGTCGTGTCGGCACATGTCCACTGTCAGGGAGCAGTGCCAGAAACGACCACTGTGTTCAATTATATTCCAGTAATTGTGCATGATACACATTAATCAAATCTAATAATCAGTTTTAAACAGCATATGGTTAGCAGAGCTGCATTGTAAAGTGGAGAATATCTCCAAAAATGCTTCACTTAGCTAGTAAGTATTCTGAACTTAAGAATACATTAAGTTAAAACGTCATAATCAACTTTATAATTACCAGAAATGTAATTTCAATGCCAGCTGAGGCTTACAGACGCAAACGAGCATAGTAAACAACTGAATGAGGTCTCTGTGTGCGCGTGTGTGACTGAGTGTGTGTGGGAGGGCATAAAACACAGAGTTGGAATTAATTCTAATGTCATTAAAGTCTGGCAGAGTATCACATTATTTACATGATGTAACCTTCCTCTGCCAGGACGTGTCACTCAGGACTCCATCTGCTATAGCTGCTACACAGGGGGATCATTTTGAGTGTGTATATGGCTGCGAATGTGTGACTGTGTGACTGCGTGTGTGTTTGTGGAGACACCAAGATAATACAGCCTCTAATACGTGACCTAAGTGATGGCCTAAAGCTGTCAGCTCTTTCCTGTGGGAAGAAGAGGACAGCTAAACAACTGATTATCTGTTCCAGTCACCCACAAATACTACAGACAATACCTTGCTGCCAAGAGAGCATGGTTCAAGTGTGACATGTGCATGTATGCGCTTGAATGAGAAATGAGGGAAAGGCTGCAGCGCATTATGTCTTATTCCGTTTAAGCCATTGCACTCTCTCACTTTTAGTAAAGCCAAATTAAATTTGCAACTATAGATTTTTATGTAATAAATATATTTATTTATTTTATGCAGGTCTTATTAATTTAACCCTCCTTTTGCATTTGGAAGCAACTTGAGTCCAGAGGCATTTGTGAATTGATTGAGCTGTCATCTGCTTTGATGTTTTCCTCATTGTTCTTTCCATATTATTCTTTTATCTCCCTCTTTTTTTTATATACCCACAAAATTAAATATGTCCACAATGGGGCTTCTTTATTGAGCACACCTGTCCAGTTAAAAATAAGCAGGCGTTTTTAATATTTCTACTGCCCTGTCTATTTTTAAGTGTCTTCTGTTTTAACATAATCAAACAGGAAGGCATAAATTTCCTGTCTTTGGACTGTGTGGACTGAATGGTGACATCAGTAGGGATACATGAATAGTTTTGAACCTTTGTTTCATATTTCTTTAATAGTCATCCACTTACTCACTCTGTCAGTCTATCCTAGTCTTGCTCTCTTTGTGAGGCACGCTTCTGTAAGTGTGTCTACTTGCTTTCAGAAAAAAAGGTAACACAGTTTGCTGGAGTTTTGAGCTTCCCCTTCATCTGAACACAAAGCTCTATGGTTCATGTTGGCTCATGTTTTGCTTCCACTGCAGCTCAAAGAGCTAATTGTGCTCAGCAACATCCCAGTGTGAAACAATGACTGACTAATGCACTAGCCATCGTCCTGTTTGATAGAGACACAAACACACATGCAGAATTCCCGGCGCCGCTCTTAGCACACCTCACCACTTGTGATGTAGCTATGGGAGACTTATCGTGGATGCGCACTTGTTTTGATGGTGGTCTGTGTCACGGCTGGTTCACATGTTGTTTTGATCCCTGCTGTCAGAGCCCAGTGAGCTCACACAGACACAGCTGGCTTGGGTGGAGCCAACAGGGGTACATAGGGAGTTGAAGGACATGGATCTTTGCCAGCACATTTCATACATAGCGCATATCTTACAAGTACAGCTGAGAATTAGAGATAGTGGACCCTCGCCCCTCACTGCCCACCCTACCATCTGCCCGCCTGGGGCTGGGGGCTCTGTGGCTTAGCTTCCATATTACCAGGCATGACAGCCCTTGCCCTCAATCAACCTCACACACATGCACATGTACACATACACAGCTTCCCTTCTCTTGTATTCCCTTTTCCCTCACTTTTTTTTAATGACAGAAGTATGTTAGTGTAAAACTTGCTTCTTATTAATGTCACATTAAATAAGAGATTAGTGGCCTTTAACAGCAGCAATGAGGGAGGACAGTATTTTGCTCTCTGTAATTTGGTTCTTACTCAGAGGGGACTACAAAGCCAGCGAAGGTCAGGTCTTAGTAAGGGTGTGTGTAAGTGCATATATCTGTTGTCGAAAATGTGTCAGTGGGTGGTTCAGTGTCTCAGTGGAGGTTGCAGGTCTCAGAGTGGATATAATTAGAAACTTCCGTGGAGCTTTAGGAAAAATAGTCAGCTTCCCCTTGCTTATTTTCCTTTCACCATTTATCTCTCTTCTCTGATGACACGATCGGGGAGTTAACCACCAAATCCATCTCTGTGTCTCAGCTTGCTCCTGTTTGTCTCTGCTGGTGTAAATCTCACATCCTGCTCCCCATCAGCCAAATAAAACAGCGGGACTGGGTAAAACACATGGAGGGGAATCCCGAGAATCAGGATACATGACGCTTCAGTCACAGTGTCTCAATCCTCTCTGGAACAAAGGCTGATTAGAGGACTAAAATGTTTAAATGACTAAGACAGGAAAGATGAAAAAGATCAAACAATCTTTGTTTAACAGTCATCTAATACTTTGAAGCTACATATTTCAACAAAGTAAAACAGAAACAAATCTAAGTACAACTTTTTGCTGAAATTTGCCATTTCCTACGGTTATGTGTTTGAAGTTGAGCAGTAGTTGGGGGCAGTTTAATTTATATGTCATCACTGCGGTCTCTAAGATGTGGAGATACTGTACATCAGGTCACTCCCTCCAACTTGAAAGAGCTTATACATTAAGAGATGACAGTTATTAGTATGAACCTGTTGGCAGATAACAAAGAGGAAAATTTCCAGTGCCTTTTATCCTCATACAGTTTTCTTATGAATAATGGCAGGTTACTAAAGACAGGCTGAGTGACTCATACACCTTCTCCCAGCTTACTTCATCTCCTTGAGCTGTTGTAGAGGTTCATAGCACACAAATACACACTTTCATATGTGCAAAATACAAGTAAAGATTTGCACTGGGTTTGCATTACCTGAGCCACCAGCGAAAGTTGTACATACAGGGTAAAAGTTAGCTTTAGCTTACACTAAAGACCTCCACTTACAGTGGGGAAAATATGTATGTGATCCCCTGCTGAATTTGTAGGTTTGCTCACTGCCAAAGAAATGAACAATCTCTAATTTTATGGTAGTCTCATTTTACTGGAGAGAGACAGAATATCAACTAAAAATCCAGAAGAAACACATTAAATAAAAGATATTAAAATGATTTGCATATCATTGAGCAAAAAGGTATTTGCTCTCCTACAACCCAGCCAGAATTCTGGCTCCCCCAGATTGGCTGTGTTCCCATGTGGCACACAGATCACAATCAATCAGTCAATCTATCTGTAACAGATACTCCTGATCTCAACTCTTTCACAGAATCAGTTTCTTCCAATTCAAACTCTCCAGCACCATGGGCAAGGCCAAAGGATGTCAGGGACAAGATTGTAGACCTGCCCAAGGCTTGAATGGGCTGCAAGATCATCAGCAACAAGCTCAATGAGAAGGTGACAGCTGTGTGTAATAATTTGGAAATGGAAGAAATATAAAATAACCATCAACCTCAGTGTGCAACTCCATGCAAGATCTTGCCTTGTGGGATGAGGCGGATCATGAGAAAGGTGGTGGATCAGCCAAAAATTACATGGGAGGAGCTTGTTAACTATCTGAAGGTAGCTGGGACCACAGTCACCAAGAACACCTCTGGTAACACACTATGCCGTAATGGATCTTGCAGTGCCCACAAGGTCCCCCTGGTCAACAAGGCACATGTACAGGCCCATCTTAAGTTTGCCAGTGAACATCTAAATGACTCAGAGAAGGCTTGGGAGAAAGTGCTGTGGTCAGATGAAACCAAAATCGAGCTCTTTAGCATCAACTCAACCCGCCATGTTTGGAGAAAGAGAAATGCTGAGTATGACCCAAAGAACAACATCCCTACAGTCAACCATGGAGGTGGAAACATTATGCTGTGGGGCTGTTTTTCTGTTAACGGTACAAGATGACTTCACTCCATTGACGGGTCAATAGATGGGCCATGTACTATAAAATCTTGGATGAGAATCTCTTTCCTTCAGCCAGAACACTGAAGATGGGTCATGGATGGGTTGTCCAGCATGACAATGACCCAAAATACACCCCCAAGGTAACAAAGGAGTGGCTAAAGAAGAAGCACATTGAGGCCTAGCCAGTCTCCAGCCCTCAGTTTCATAGAAAATCTATGGAGGGACCTGAAGCTTTGAGATGCCAATCAGCAGCCAAGAAACCTAAAGGATTTGGAGAGTTTCTCTAGAGAGGAGTGGGCCAAAATCCCTCCTGAGATGTGTGTAAACCTGGTGATCGACTACAAGAAACGTCTTACTGCTGTGCTTGCCAAAAGGGGTTTCTCCACCAAGTACTTTGTCATGTTTTGCTTGAGGATCAAATACTTTTTTCCACTCAATGACATGCAAATCAGTTTATAACTTTTATGTAATGTGTTTTTTCTGGATTTTTGGTTGATACTCTGTCTCTCTCCATTAAAATGAGACTACTGTAAAATTAGAGACTGTTCATGTCTTTGGAAGTGAGCAAACATACAAATTCATTAGGGGATCAGACAACTATTTCCCACACTGTGTAAGTACACAGAGGAGAAAGGATGTTTCTCTGTTTCTTAGCTTCATCTTGCAATTTAATACAGCTAATTGAACATTTTAATCAAGGACAGCACTGAACTAATCTCAGTCTGTGCTAAAGGGAGTTTGTGTTAACTATACCACTGTGATTATTCCTGCTTCACTAGAGCTGTCACTCACCCACCCAATGATCCCATCAACTCTCATTTTTGCCACTACCCTGACAGAAGACCAGTAAAAACAAAGAGCTGAACCCATCCCTGACTTATAATTAATCTCTTGTCGACTTCTATTGATATGTTCACTCTTTGATTAAATAATTACCTAAGTGCCATAAGCTTCTGAGATTGAGACATACTTCTGAATAAGCTATGACCAACTATGGTCACCTCATTCACTACAATTAGCTCATCATTTGCTTGGCTGCAAGAACAGCAGCTCCCCATCTGTTGTGCTCTGGTTATGGACGGCAGTTTTGGGGTTCATTTCTTTTTTTCTTTTTTTTTTTAAGAGTCTCGCAACAAGTTCTCATTTGACTCCTTGTACAGTTAGATGGAGTGTGTGAAGGTACTGACACATGCACAAATAAATTCACATGCGTGTCTGCACATTCTGACAAGTGCAGTTTCTCACATTATACTACTGCTCCAACCCACCCACACCAAACCACACACACACACACACACACAAACACACCTCCCTTCACACATGCACTCGCAAATACATGCATATCTACCCACCTGCCCGCAAAGCATTCCCACACCTCACACATAAACAGCCCGGCATCTGTCACAGCTTGGGGGGATGGGGGTGGGGGGGTCGCACACGCATGCACACACACAACAACGCACCCAGAAACACAAACACAGTCCTCTTGTCTACAGCGAGCGTACCCTTTTGACCCTTTGACAGGTACATGGAGGATCTCAAAGTGAGAAGAGAAGCCTCAGAGCAGGTCTACAAGTCAGAGATGTGCCCTCTCCATAGGTAGCTGTCCAACTCTTCAGGGCTCCAGGGGACGGCCGTGCCTCTTGCAGGAAGCCATAACTCTCCTCTCAGGAAGTGAGGTGTGTCTGGAGTGTTATCTACATCTGTCTCGAAAAGAAGCAGGAGCACAAGAGGTCAGACAAGAATGGGACCACTTATATCATGTTTTATGTATGACGTGTGGCATGTGTTTGAATATTTACATGTGTCTGAAGGTGATGCAAATAGAGATGAAAAAAGTGGGAAGAAGTTCAGACAACTATGCTTCCTTTGTCGACAAAGAGTCTCTATAAACAGTTTAGCATGATGCAATTCCAGAGTGGAACCAGTAACACCCACAGTTTTTTTTTCCTACCTATTGATCAGAACCCAGGCTGCATATATTAGGGTTTATATATCAGTGATCAAGTCCCTACTAGCTTAAATTATCTGTTCTAAAACCGACTACTTAATCAAACAGATGTGATGAACTTAAACAAATATATAAACGTTTCATTGCATTAAGACATTTTATCCAACTTATCACTTCTTTTAACACCAACAGTGACCTTCAAATGTGAAAAAGGATGCTAAAACTTTCCTTCTTTCCTATTCCTGATGGTCTGACAAATTCCCTCTGGTCCTAGGTGTGTCGAATGACCCCTGAAATAACGTGTTTGAAGAATATAAATGATCAGCCACCACAGTGTGCAGTTAAAAGCTTTCGGGGTGATCCTTGTGAATTCTTAGAACACTCCCAGGCATATAATTAAAAGGTAGTTTCTAATTTCTATGAGAGTAAATTAGCACCTCAGCTTCATTGTTAAATCATGGCTGGTGGCACGCAGCCTGGGGAGATGGATTGAATGGATCAGAGAGGGTTGGACAGTCACTGGATAATTTTGACAATGGGGTTCAGGGGTATCATCCATCACTCAAGAGCTTACATGAAAGTTTTGACAGGTAGAGGTCATGGCAATGTGGCAGGAGCCAACAGAGATGGATGCCTTTAATTTGGGTAATGAAGAGTTAACCATCTTGGGAGAGCAAGAGGAGCGTTAAATGGGAGAGCCATTCGCCATTAGAAGAAAGTCTTATTTAATTCCTCCAACCCTAATGAAAGACATCGAAACACAATCCTTGATTGACAATGAGGCCCCAGCTGTAATTCCCTGCAGACAGTTCACTTAAGTTCCCTCCCTTGTTAATCTCAAATATAATGAATTGCAAAACTAAGGTTAAACGTGGCAGCGTGAATTCATTATCACTAATATGTTAAACCATAAGATGATTTACAGTGCGGTCTCTCTTATTTTCATTAACAGTGAATGGCTTTGATTTAGTCGAGATTCCGCCGGCCTGTTCATTCTCACCATCAATCTCGCTAGGTTGGTCATTGTCCTCTTTTATATCTGACCCCTTCGCTCGAAAATGGAGCAAAGAATGAAAATATGTAGGAGCCGCCAACCTGGTGAAAAAATTATTATTCTGCTTTTTAGTGTGAGTACAAGACCCCTTTTTATCGCTTCCTTGCAAATTATATTCATCCCGAGCTGTCATTCAACTTCATCCTTGACCCTGGTCTTATTGTTCCAGGCTTAATGGTAGTGCTTGTGCCGAGATAACAGTTAATGCTCCACTGTCTAGCAGCAAAGGCCCGCAAATGCTATCTTACACTAAAACACCAGGGACCCTATCTGCATACTGAGCTGATATTTATATGGACATTCACAATCCATGTACCTGTTCCCTGTTCATTAACCAAAAGAAAAAGTATTTGAAATGCAAGTTTCTTTCCAAAGTATAATTCCAATATGTCAGCCACAAACTATACTGACATATCATTGTAGGCACTGTGTGGCTTGGGCAACACTCCCTGTTTATTCATATTTATGCTTGAAAGAATATCATACATAAGTCATCCTAGTAGGTTTATACACCCTCAAGCAACATGGCATAGGACCAGTTTACCTCATTGGAAATGATATGTTTGGATTGACTTCCTGTACTCTCTGTAATGTTTGTGGCTCATTTGCACATATTATTACAGTATATTCCTCTGTGGTGAGCATTTATGCATGCTACAAATTGAGCCAGTGCACTAAGGAGAGGCAGCAGCTATGCTGAGTGATAGGAAGGTTATGTGCTCCTAATGATAGGGTTTTAAACCTAGAGCTACTGCTAATTGGGGTGATGTGTCCATTCCTTTGTCCCCTCAAGACATGTCTAGCTACCAGGGATTAGCCATGAATAAGGTGCCGGTCTTCCTACTGCTTGAAGACCTCTTGTGGTATTTAGCCACAACGGTCAGATTATTCCAGTGATGGACACCTACAGATCACAGGGGATGTGATATATCTTGATAGTTAGCATGAGGCCTATTACAGCCACCTTCGCTTGGGTGGCTTTGAAAGTTACATATTTCACAGGCTTCACTTGTACATTTAAAGAGACAGTGTAATATTTTTGTAATAGGGTTGTTATATAAAAGTAGTTCAAAACCAGTGCCTAAGGATATTTTTTCACATTTTCTTGTTAAAAGAAAAGGGAGGCAGCTATTATAAAAAACACAATTACAGAGTGTAAAATCATTATGTTCTGTTGGCAAACAATTTAGTCTAGCATCACACTAAGTGCGCTATAATGGTTCCCCCCAATTACCAAGACACTAATTATGTGTTGCTTCCTCCACAGGTTTATCTGGAACACAATGTTTTATGAGCTGCCCTTTTATTCTTCCAGTACTTTTGTGGCAAAACCGCAATATGAGTTGATGCTGATGCTAAAGCACAATCACATTACTTTATGACAATAGTTGCACTGATCTTAAGGGGAATAAAAAACTCCTGAAGTGAAAAATGAGAACAAAGCTTCTGTCTGAAGTCAGCAGTCATAATTCCCAGCACTTATTCATTATACGGAATCATACAATGAATGATATTGTGCCAAGGAATAAACATTAAGCATGAATATTTATTCAGCGTCTCTTTTTCTATTTTCACCAGAGCAACTGAGTCCCTTTGGCTACTATTAAACACTACAGTAGTCACAATGAGCTCATTTCCAAGGGAAAGAAAAAAACATTCTCATTTAAACTATTAGTGTTACTCTAGGTTTGAAATGATCAAAACTCCTCAACCTCTCTTTTTTCTTTTTTTAGTCCACGCCTGCTCCAAAAGAACTTCTTTCTGTGTTTTCATTTGCGAAGAAATCGGCAAATTTAAAGGGAGCAGGAAACTCTACCTTGTTAAAATGAATTGTCATGTATGCTTGACAGACACTTATAATGAGATTAGTGTAAGAACCTCAAAGAGGAAATGTTGGAAATAAGAGAAGCACTAATCCGCTCACACTTTTATGACTAAATTCATTCTCTCTGTGGTTTCTCGAAACTTTGCTTTCCTGTTCATTATCCGAATTGTCTTACAGCTCTCATCTTGTAATCCTGAGCTCCTCTATTGACACTCAAAGTCGGTTTAAAAAGATCCCATGAGACCGGAATAATAAATTGGAGATTTTGTGTTGCTCATATCACATTTGTGTTAATATTTTATACACAGGGATAAATCCTGCTCATTTTTTAAGACACAGATTACTCCACGTGTTACCTTAATTAAGAAAATCATACACATATTTTAAAATAATCAGTCATAATCACAATGATATATGTAATCAAGTGTTGTTGTGATGGATGGATGGATGGATGGATGGATGGATGGATGGACGGACGGACGGACGGACAGATAGACAGATAGACAGATAGATAGATAGATAGATAGATAGATAGATAGATAGATAGATAGATAGATAGATAGATAGATAGATAGATAGATAGATAGATAGATAGATAGATAGATAGATAGATAGATAGATAGATAGATAGATAGATTTCCATGGATACAGCTTAGCTTTTCCCTATCCCTAAGTCTCCTCCAATGACCTTTACTGTTAAGCTAAAGATAGCTCTCGGCACATACAGAGAGATGTGGAGGATTTGCAAAAGAGGACATTTATGAAAATCTTTCTTGAAGCCTGTCTTAGAAATCCTTTAGAGGCATGAAGGAAAGGGCAGTGAGTCAGTATATGGAGAAGACATACTGAGACTCTGATATGGATGGAATTGTAGAGAAAATACCAGTCTATATGTGCATATGTAATGCAAAGTAAAAAGGAAGTCACAGGACTCTATTGAAGTTTTTTCCCCCCTTTTCTGTGGCACCATTGCTCTCTCCAGACATACAGCATAAATATATTTGAGGAAAACTTTACTTGTGATTCAGTCAGCATATAAAAGATGATATTGAAGCGACCTTCTGTATTGAATTTAGTTACTATTTAAAGGAGGGTAAAGCCGACATACAAGACAATACATCTTTTTTTAATGCTTGACAGTTTTTAGTTTTATTACAAATTAAATGAGTGAATACGATGACTGAGTATGCAAAATGGATATGATTAGTCTGTCTGATTTGAGAATTGTCTGTAACATCACCAGAGTTGGCTCAGTGTCTGGGAAAAATAAAAGTATGCTTTCATGGCGGGCCACATCATTCTGATTGTGTTTATACAGTTGTACAGTGTTTACTTGGGAAGTTTTACAGTCATGAAGAAATGACTTCTTTTTTTTTTTTTTTTTTTTTTCAATTTAGATTTTCTGGTTTCTGACTAAATAAAGCTGTTGAGGGTACAACTAATTTTGCTTCAGGTTTAGGTGGTTATTTGTCACTATATGTGGTTTGAAGGATTGATTTTCTCCCTCCCACTACATTGATGAAACCCCTCCTGGAGGTTCCTCTGGGAATTCATCTTGTGCTGATAACTTTGAGCTATCTTATCTGGTCACTGTTCAAACAAGAGTGAATGCTCAGATTTGCTTCAGGTGTTTGTCTCTCCATGGGTCCATTTCTTCTTGTTTTTGTTTTCAAGGTTAAAGCTTGATCGATGTGCCTGATTTTCCCAATGGTGTTTTGTCCAGCCAGATTGAAGCTCTGTGGTTGTTTAAGGAGATAAAAACCTCACCAGGCCATAGGAGCTATATGGTGTGAGAATGCGCATATACAGTACTGTGCAAAAGTTTTGATCCACCCCTCATTTCTTTATATTTTGCTTCCAAGGATCCAGACTTCCTTGTCATTTTTTAAAGAGGTCTTGAGCAGTCGTTCTCCGGGCTTTCTGAAGATCTTTCAAAGTTTTTCTTTGGACATTGGCTGCTTTTTCACTCATTTTCAATTCAGTCCTTGGACCTGACAATTTTCAGACGAATGTTTCTTTTTTGTTTGTTTGTTAAGTCACTTAACACTTGGCCTAAAAGCACCTAACCCGAGCAATGCACCAGTGTTGTGTCTACACATAACAGACAACTTAGCAAAGAACCAATTTTAAATTGTATCTTTAGGCACTTTGTTAATAGCAGCCTGTTTACAGAAACATATAATTTGTGCCCATTTCTTTAGTTGGAAAATGCCAGAGCCAACACAGTTTGACAAGCACAAAATTGTATTTTTGCTCCATCAAGGTGAGTCCTAAAGAGCAATCAGCTGAAAACGTGGCATATCTTACCATGGTGTGCAGTGTTTTTAAAAAAAAATTAGACAACCAGACATGTGGAGTACAATAGAAGAAATGGCAGGGCTAAAAACTATACAGCAGCTAAACAGCAACTGAATGTCATGTCCTTAAGGAAGGAAAAGAGGTATGCCAAATTACACAAGAAATGGACGATCGTCAGTTGCAACAAATCTTACGGAGTGATTTTTGACCAAATCATTGTCAAAATGTATGGATGAGGTCAGGGGAGTGTACAACAGTGAATGTCTACAGCCATCTGTAAAACACAGTGGAAGCACTGTCATGCTTTGAGGCTACATTTCAATGTGGTGCTGGAGATCTTGTCTGATGGAATTAAGAATGTGGAAAAATACCATCAGATTTTGATCCACGATGAAAAACCAGCTGAAAGCATCTGATTGGCAAGAGGTTCATTTTTCAGCATGAAATGATTCCAAACACACTGTCAGTAAAAGCATACCTGGGTAGAAAAACACTACCAGTCATGGATTGGCCTCCCCAGCGCTGGGACTGCAAGATTGTTGAAGCAGTGCAGGGATTATCCTGACAGAGAATGGAAGAAAAAAAGCAGCCAACATCTAAAAATGAGCTTTGCATGTCCTTCATAAAGGCCTGGAGAACTATTCCTGAAGACTACTTAAAGGAATTACAAGAAAGCTGCCTCAGAGAGTTCAGAAGAATAAAGGTATTTATGTCAAATGTTAACTTTCAGGATTGTTATAAGTTTACAAACTCTGTTAATGCTTTGTACATGTTTCTATGCATCTTTAAACACAAATTGTTACACCTATTTCACATTTTCCTAACAAAATATAAAGACATAAGGGGTGACTCAAGACTCATTACATTAATGCAGACGCACCACATTTTGCGTTGTACGACCATTATTTGTGTGCAGTTTACAATAATTAATTTACCTTAACTGTCGATAAAAAAAATTGATGTGAAAAAAAAAAACATTAAAAGAAAAATAGAACTAACAAAATCCTGAATCCATGAATTTTCAGTTTTCTACCTACTAATTAAAAAACCTCTCAACAGCCTAAGAAAATCCTGCCTAAGATCTGTCCACGGGGCAGGGATTCTCAATTTGTCATGCTACTTTGAACTGTCATGATTCGACTGCTGGTGCAAAGATCATAAACCAGTAAAACTTCAGAGCACAGGATGTGAATGAGGGTGACTAAGCGCACTGGAGGCCCCTTACTAGTCTCTACACACTAGCCTGTAGTCAACACTATCTTATCTCATGAGAGGGCAAGTCTGGGCTGGTCGGCAGGAAAGCAGAGCCGCGTGGCTTCAGTGGGAAAAGTTACTTGCTTCTTAGAAATCAGCTACTGAGTGAAACATGAGCAACAGATCTCAGTATCTTTTGTTTTTTTTTTTTTTCTTTTCCCTGCTTGTTTGGCTACAGCAACTAAATTTTATTGATGAATTATTATTACCACTCCACACAGCTAGCAACTGTAAACTATGCATTTGTTTATTATTTCTATGTAGATAATGCATACTTTTTCTTCTAGTAATAAGAATTTTACCTTGGATTGTAATCCATAATGCTTCTCAGATGAACAAATGGGGAGAGCATTAACACGTGAAACTTTTCCTTGATTCTTCTACAGCCTCCACCAAAATGTAAGAGTGCAAGACCTGACCTGCAGCCATACAATCCATCAGTATTAGTCGTACATGGACTCCAGACTAAACAGACTCTCATTACAGTGGCTGTGAGTGCCCGGAGGGCTCTTCTTCCACCCAAGTTTATTAACACAAGACAGAAAGTACAATACAGAACTAGGTACCCACGACTCTTACAGTAAACACTGCTTCAGTGCTGCTGGTATATAATTAAAGGATTTAAATAGTCGGAGGTTATGGGGAATGACATGGCAATATGATTACTGTAAAACGTACTGCACTGTGTAAGCCAGTGTTGCTCCAAGATGATGTAATCCCTTTCAGGTCATTGTGGATTCCCATTGCTTTGTGGATCACATTGGTACTGTGAGGAGAGAGAATGGACAGGAACTGAGACAAGAGACTTTTTTCATTTTTTTCACAGAATTCAAACAGTTGTCATCTCCACAGAGGCTGCTTATATGTGGCCAGCTAATAAAAGTCTAATTCACATATCCCACATTCCTAAGTGAAAGAATTGTCTTAGTCACATAGTATCCAGTTACCATACTTGTGTTCTACACCCACACTGTTCCTCATGGCTCTCACTGGCTGCACTGAAACATTATAGTCTTCCTGTGGGATTAATGCATGCTGGAGCAGTTCAGTATGAGGTTGTTGAATTTTGTTACATAATTTGTTATGAATGCAGCATTCAGATTCTTTATTTAAGGAAAAGTAGCACTAACATCAAAATTAAGATCAAACATTATTATTATTATTATTATTATTATTATTATTATTATTATTATTATTATTATTATTATTATTGGCTCAGAAGGAGTATAAGAGGAGACATGATAGGACGGGATTAAGAGTATACTGGGAGTTGTGCAGGAAGTATGGTGTGAAGTGTGCTGAGAAGTGGTTCGAGGAGGTGCCTGATGAGGCTAGGAGCAGTGAGGATGGAAAGTTTGAGATCTGGCGGGATATACCTGTGGAGACGATGCAGCAGGTGAAACATAATCATGTTGTCATCGTCGACTGGGAGATGAAGAGGTGGCTGATTGTAGATTTCTCTGTGCCATCTGATAAGAATATAGTTGCGAAGGAGGAGGAGAAGGTTACCAACTACTCACCAATTCGCAGATAGCACAGGATATCAGTACCAGTGGTGTACTGGTGCTTGCTGGGTGCCTGGGAATAGTTTCTGGCAGGTTGGCAAAGTCTCTAGAGGAATTGGGAATCCCAGATGTTGGTGGGCTCCAAACGTCTGTCATCATAGGAACTACCAACATCCTGAGGAAGGTGATAACCTCGTAAACAGCTATTTTTTTCAAAGCTACACAAAACAGCTTTTTTTAGGGCTGCAAATTCATGCTTGCCCTCCTTTACCATGGGGCAGTGGCCAAAACCAACAAATTTCAATTATTTCTATTAAACATTCACAGTGCAATTATAGCTGGTCCAAATTTAACTGACTTGTGTACTTTGTGGTAATGAATGTGAATCTGTAATTAACTAAATATGGTTGGTGTGTATGCAATACATCCCACTGAAATGCAGGAAGTATGAGATACTAAAAACAGTAAATATGTACATGTACCTCACCACTTCAGAACTGTATGGTATTTCAGTAAAGTTACTCCCGAGGTAAAAACCACCACTGCAAATCAAATGCAGTGCAGGGCACTGTAATTTATTTAAAAATCAGTTCTCATTGTCTCTATTTTTTTGCACAAGTTAGTGCGCAAGAATATCAACTCACACACAGTGACATTTTTAAATAATTTGGGAGTTGTTATACACAGGGTACCTACAGCTTTGGCCTCTGACTGTATTTGTGTATCCCTGTGACAAACATTTCCAGCAGTGCTCAAACGTCAGCTGTTTACATTCACGACGTGATACTCAGGTCTCAAGTATCCGCAAAGTATCAGACCTTGAGAGACAGAGGCCACATCAAGGAGGTCAACAAAGAACCTGACACCCTGGAGACACATTTGCATTGAGTCGAGAATGTAAAGCAACAACAAGGCACAAAATGGCCTTGGAGGAACCAAACACTCCAGTGGTAAAACAACAACCCACAAACTGCTGTGAGATTACCCTCACTGTCAAAGCTTTTCTTATCTTGAAAGAGAGAAAAAGATAGCATGATCTTTAAGGAATGAGACAAACAGCGACGGGCAGCCAGTGAAATGAATGCAGGCAGCTGATATAACTTGTTTTAGTATCATCTCACAAGTTAAGATAAACTGGGTTGCAGTAAGTGGTATTTACTTACAAACAATAAATCTTCAGAGTCATAAGCTTATGTTCATTTTCACCTCCACCCAATGCCTGGATAGACATGGCTCTATGTCTGTGGTTGTCTGTGGGTGGAGTATCTTTACTTCTACACTGCTGGAACTTGTTCCATTAATTCTATGCATAGCATCAGAGCAACATTAAGTGACTCAACTGTATGGGCTTGAAAATACCAATTTACTGCACGGCAGTAAGCATTATAACCTGAGTTTATGGGATATTCACGAATACATCTGTCAAGTGAAAAGTTAATTTGCGTTTTCATGTGCTACCAAAACAAGCCCAGCTGCCTCACTGCCCGCTTTTAGGCCCCCACCTCTTCTTCACCCCATTGTGAAGCCATCAGATAGTGGCTTCCAGGACTCCACACCTGTCTCAGGGCTATGCAGAGGAGATGGATCCATGCATTTTGAGCATCAGATAGCCTCTAGCAAGGGTTAGTATTGATCTAACGCTTCACTGGCCCTTTGTGAGAGCAGCAGCTGCTTTGGGGGGCTTTTAGATAAGCAATGCAAAGGGAATTGTTTCTCCTGAAACCCTCTTTCAATGTTCGTACATGAAAACCATCACTTAATTCAACACTCCATCGCTTTGGAATAAAATGTCCTCTCCCCTGACACATGCACACACAAAAAAAATCAGCAAATAAGCATTAAAACATTTGCCTTTGGGGTATTGGAAAGTGTATTGGAAAGCACACGATAATGTAGCTCTGTGGATTTTTACCGTTTAATTATATGTAATCTCTAGAGTGAAAATGAAATAAATTTTCGTTTAAAAAAACACAGCACATTTCAGTGTCCCGCAATTCTCGCTCTCCTCTTCATTCTGATGACAGTCCCAGTTACTGAATGAGGCAGTTGGAGTGGGTGTGTGGGGGGGGTATATCACTGGTGCATCTGTGTGAGACAGGCATGGCGATGAGACCCTCCCTAAGATGACTCATAGGCCATATGAGCTGACACCAGCACCTCATTCACAGCCAATAATGAGCCATGCTAATGAGCAGGACAGCCACCCTGCACGCTCATCATTAAGCAGTCGTGTGATTCATGTCCAGCATGGAACCGTGATATAAAGAGATAGGGCATGCTTGGATATGATACAATATATGTAGAGAGAAGGAATATATTGCAAATAGTTTCAGTCACTATAATGTAGGTAAACATTCAGTGTGTATGACATGATTGATCCCCTTTTTTTTTGTTTACATTTTTTTCTTATAAAGTACCTTGTGGAAAATCAGAAAAGAGTAAAACAGTGTTATTTAGCTCTTTTCTATCTATGCTACCTCAGTGCAATATCAAATCTTTATATATATGCAGTCATTTGTGCTAACAAACTGCACATATATTTGAGGCCATGCTATCAGTTAATTTGTCATAACCTCCTTCACCACATCTGAGCTAATCAGAAGATCAAATACTCCTCAAATTAATTCATCAGAGAGAGAGAAAAAAAAATAAAATCAGGCTGACAATAAAACATGCATGTGCATGTGCCAACCTCCTGAGACTATGGCTCTGACACATATATCTGATAAAGCTTAATCAGCAAAGGGTGGTCATGATAAAGCATTTCAAACCTATCTCTGTCTGGGTAGACAGACGCAGGGTTTGCCTCACTGTTCCAAGGATGGAAATGCAAGAGTCCCTCTATCTCAGCATTTCTCTCCTTAGCCCTGTCTCCTTTCCCCCTGTGCGCCTCTTTTCCCCTCTCTCTCTCCCCACTACCTTCTGTCTACTTCTCTAGCTGCCTTTCTCTGTATCAGGAGAGACACTTCTTAAACCCCAGCTGGGGAAAATACGGTGGCTGGGTGGGGGGAGGGTTTCAAAAGGGTAAGTGATTGCCCTCTAGGGGACGAAGCAGAGAGAGAGAGAGAAAAAAAAAAAAGCAGGACGCCTTATCGCCCCAGCCTCCAATGGCACTGCTGGCTACCACCTAGCGCCGTGGGGGAGGAAGAAGGTGGAGGGTGTGCAAGAGACGCCAGCTAGATGCTACTCAGCCTCTTGACACAGCAAACTCAGCAGGGAGCCTTCCATCTATCCCTGGCTGTATGGGCTCAATTCAAAGCTACACAGACTAATGTTACCATCTGAATAAGGGGTTATTGATTAAATTGCATGTTTTACATGAGCATTCATTCAAATATTTAAAATATAGCATGATTGTTGTGTTTTATGCATTGGATTTCATGCAAAACAAACAACAAAAAAAAAACAGTTTTATATAGTGTCAGCACAATTACATTAATTACTCATTTACATGCATGAAGTGTTTTTCTTAGAGCTGCATTTTTTTTTTCAGTCGGGGTCTATGTGATGCTGCAGGTGTTTAAAGTGTTCACACACTGTAAACAAGACCTGTGAAGCAGAATGTGCTACTGACCTATTTCCTTAATTCAAGCACAGATATGGAAACGCACAAGGACAAACCATGCCAAAACATGTGGTAACACGTGGCCACTCAGACAAAAAGTGTCAAACACAGTTTTTTGTTTGTTTGTTTGTTTGTTTGTTTTTACAAAAGCCAATGGTAACAAAGTCTTCCTCAAAAGCCATTAACGGCTACTAAAATGCATCCTACTACAGCAGACAAGCAGACGTACCGACGCATCCAGGCGCCTGCAACAGTGTCCAAGCGCCACCTTCAGTACTCAGCCTAAGGAAGAAGAAGAAAAAAAAAAAAAAAACAATCACACAGCCTACATATTTTTTCCTCAAGACGCATATGCAAAAGAGTGTTTATCTGTTTTGCGAATAACTTCTGATATTATTAAAAGTTAAAATAAGGAAACAGACTTAAATCTTATGCGCGCTTTGGTGCATGATGCTCATCTCAAGAGCGCATTTCGTTAACTGTGTGTTTAATATGCCTGTCTCGCCCGGCGTGTTGCCCCAGACGCTGTGTACCACAAATCCCCACCTCCACTCCAATGAGAGCTCGGGAGGGAGGAATAGGGTTACGGGGAGTCTTGGATGGAGTCTGCTGGGCGGAGTGGAAGGGACGTGATTGGATGAGTGACTGTGACGCAGGGGACATGAAAAAGCTGATAACTAGTTAAGAAGGCAGTTTGTAACTCTGGAAAAAGAGTGCAGAGCCTGAGACACAATACGCAGAGGACGTGAACGAACCGGCGCAAACAGAGAGAGCTGAGCCGTCTTGGCAGTGTGGGGCCGTTAGACACTGCAGCGTCCGGAAACAAAGTGACTTGAAACAGGACAATGGTGCAGCACACGGACAACAGCGAGACGGATGGGAGCATGTCCAGGGAGGCTACCGATTCGGAGGAGAGTGAATTTATGGCATGCAGTCCGGTAGCAATAAACCCGGACTGGTGCAAGACAGCCACCGGTCACATCAAGAGACCAATGAATGCATTTATGGTCTGGTCCAAAATTGAGAGGAGAAAGATAATGGAGCAGTCGCCGGACATGCACAATGCAGAGATTTCCAAGCGCCTGGGGAAGAGGTGGAAGATGCTCAAGGACAGCGAGAAGATCCCGTTTATCAGAGAAGCCGAGAGGCTGCGGCTAAAACACATGGCTGACTACCCAGACTACAAGTACAGACCGAAGAAAAAACCAAAGCTCGACAGTTCAAAATCATCAGCACCGTCTCCGGAGAAGTGCGGTAAAATTGCAAAGACTCCCAACAAGAAGAGTTCAAAGATAAAAACTAAGAGCGGTTCGAAATCCTCTCACGGCTACGCGGAGGACTGTGTGTTTCCCAGCTTAAAAGTTGCAAAGACTGTGAAAAGTGAGCTCACCGATGAGGACGATGATGACGAGTACGAAGAGGACTACCGGATGGGGATTAAGCCGGGGGAGGAGGAGCGCCTGAGGCCGTACAATGTAGCCAAAGTTCCCGCTAGCCCAACTTTGAGCTCCTCGGCCGAGTCCGAGGGGACGAGTATGTACGAAGAGGTGCGGAACAACAACAGACTGTTTTACAGTATCAAAAACATTACCAAGCAAAGTACATTGCACGCTGCTTCCGTCTCACCAGCATCCTCCAGGTCGGTCTCCACATCCTCCTCCTCGTCCAGCATCAGCTCCTCTTCTGGCGAGGACGCGGACGATTTGCTGTTTGACTTTAGTTTAAATTTCGCTCCCAGCGCCCCGGGCTCTGAGCTGGGCAACACCAATTCAGGAAACCTCTCCCTGTCTCTTGTGGATAAGGACCTGGACTCATTCAGTGAGGGCAGCCTGGGCTCTCACTTTGAATTCCCAGACTACTGCACGCCAGAACTCAGTGAGATGATTGCCGGGGACTGGCTGGAGGCGAACTTTTCCGACCTCGTCTTCACATACTGAAAAAAACAAAACAAAACAAGAAACAGTTGCGCTAGTAATAACAGAGAAGGGAGATATGAAATTATATATGTCCTGGTCAAATTGTCCCCAGCCCTGCCTCCTGTGGGTTTTTTTTTTTTACATTTTTTTTTTATTCTGAAGGGTCCTAAAGGGAGGTGGAGGACCAGGAGGCGAGGTGAGGTTTGAGGAATGAGATGCTTATGAAGCTGGTAGCAAAAAAGAGAGAAAAAAAAGGCAAAGTCTGCAGACTTTTTTTTTTTATCTGGCAGCATGACAGGGTTTTATGGATTGTTTTCCCTCGTAGGTCTGCATTTACTGTTCAGCTTAAACGGACCACAAAGGGAAAATACATGAACTTCTATGCATCTTTTCCTCTTAAAACAACAACAACAACAAAAAAACTGCAGGGAGCTGAACACGGACTGTGGACTGTCTCGAAGCAAATCTGTGAACTGACAATTGTTCAGGATGTTACTTTACAACGGTTTGTGTAATTTCTTAATGCCGAAAATCTTTTTCTTTGTTTTGTTTTGTTTTGTTTTGTTTTTTTTTTGTAACTGATTCCGTTTACCTCCTGGTTTGGAAAATTAAGCAGCCTAAACCTCTGCAGAATACAAGTGTGGAGGAAACATTTTGATACATAACAGACCTCATCTTTTTAAAAGAAAAGTAAGATATTTTCAGGCATATTTTTGTACAGTTAAAAGGGAATGTTCTTACTGTGCTTTCAGTGAGTTTCAGGCACTTCTTCCCTTTATCATTTGTTTTTAGCATGCAAGGGAGTCCTGGTTTTAAGGATTAAGTTAAATTAAAACTTGCATCAAAAATGCCTTGTGATTTTAAACTAGGTTTTGTACAGTTGTAGAGCAGATTTGTTGAGTATTTGTAGACGATACAATGGCATCATGGGGAACACATACCTCAGAGCTGGAACTAGTTTCAAGATTGTATATGTACTGTAATATAGTAAAGTTAGGAGTTTATGTATATCATACTCGTGATATGTGGATGGGTCCCAATCGCAGGTGTGAAACTGGATTTTGGTATTTTTTATGGCACATACTGTTTTTTCCCCCCTTCTCATTTTTTTGTGCAATATATACTCTTAAGATACAGACCATCAACAATTGTAGCAAGTGATGGAAAAACAGACTTGTGCACTGTCAACATCATTTCATGTTATGATGCTGAAACCTGTCCAGGCAGGTAAATAAACAAATCAGCTGGAACTGATACAAAACAATTTAATACGGCCTCGTGGTGTGATACATGCTATTGAAACACATTGATATCACAATTTGAATGTTATTTGACGCATGATATCAGATGATGATGGGCATATCTGAAACCAAACATCTTAAAAATGAAATTAGGGAATTAAAAAAAAACAGCAACTCCAAAAGGGCATAGTCTGATACAGTGGTGGTCTGGCATTTTTAACAAGCAAGCAAAAAAAGGAACATTCCATAGTCCTGTTTCATGAAATGAAACTTTATTTTAAAACTGAAGACTGCCTTCTTTTTTTTAAAACATTAACCACAAACCTGTATTTTTTATTTCTTGCACTTAAAAAAGCAGATATTGTTTATTTTTATGTGGGTCTCACATACGATGTTTGTTTGATAAAAAAAAAAAAAAAAAAAAAGGTTTTGGAATATGACCTAATTATATGCCAAGACATTTTGTTGGAAGCTCTAGGCAGTAGTTACTTCACATTCCAAGTGTGAACCTGTCTTTGACGCATCTTTTAATAAATAAGTACCTACCACCATCGACTGTCCTTTCAGTTTGTGAATATATGTACACAGATGTGTTATTTGTTGCGTTTGAAAAGGATGTGATGACGGAATGATGCCTATTTTGTATTTAGGCGGATTCTTTAAATGATGGGCTCAAGCTACCATGTGAATTCACATTTAATAAAAAGAAAAAAAAAGGAAAAAAAACTTTTAAATTGCAGTGTTGAGGTACTTTTCTGCTCCTGTTTTTTTTTTTTTTTTTCCCAAAATGTGTTGTTTGTTTGCTTTTCTGCTGTACTTTCTTTCTCAGCGCCTCCCTAATAATGGACACTGCGGCTTTAAGAAATTGAATTGCCCGCTTGCTTGCGCTGAGCGATGTGATTGGTGGGCTTGGTGGTCCCCTTGGAAACAGAGCTGGAAACAGGAGCCGCTCCTCTCTGCATGTGGGAGCTCTCAGTCTGTCTGGCTTTCATTCAGAAAACTAGCATACTGCCCGGCAAAGAGCAGCATGAGAAGTGTATGAGCGGAAGGCTGAAAAAAAAAATGTCTGACATATGCAACTCAGGGATAAACACTGGCACTTGCACTTAGGGTTTAATCTTTGAAAAATATCCAAGGATATTCATATGTGGAAGTAAATGTTAAGGGGCAACCAAGTCCGCCAATTCTTCATTTTGTCACTAGTTAAATGTGCATATGGGGCACACAGTTACCAGGTCAGTGGGAATATAAAAAGATGGTTCAAAATAATCACTGTAGTGATTCTCAGTGCATGCCTTCAGTACCAAGGGGTTTCTTTCTACCCACTTAATGCCTGATTTCCTGTTGGGATTGCAGATAAATAAAGCTCATGGGACCAAAAAAAGCAAAAAAAAAAAACAAAACGATATGACTAAAGCTGAGGACCTCAGAATAAATCTAAGGAAAGCCATAAAAAGTGGGTAAAATAAGAGGAAACTAGAAAGAGATTATTTCTTTAAAAATGGCACAGATGTGTGTGTGTAGCATGTCCTAATGTAACTGATTTTAATTAGCGGAATCTTTATCATCAGAGCAGGTTAAATACAAACTCTTAGTCCCTGATGTTCTTACATTATTTTTTCTATATAAAATAAAATGCAAGTGTTAGGCCTATAACAGCAAATAATTTAGAGTGATTGCATCTTCCCAGTGTTGTGCGAGGACAACCAGTGCTGCCTTTTGTCTCATCTGGGGCCAGATTAGAGAGACCAATCTTTAACGCATCATATATAAAGAACCAAAGGCCCTGGTCACTGAGATATTTGTGTTCATTACAGCAACAGAATCTAATGATGAATATTTGCCTTGCATGGCTGCCTGGGTACTAGCCTCCTCCATTAGGTCAGTTTGCAAATCTGTAATAAAACATTTATCTAGCTATTACTTTACCTGACCTATTGGTCAAAGTTGCTAATGGGTTTCAGAGCTATTCCCAATAGAATCTCAACATTGATTTTATGTTCCTCTGAAATATCTGCTCAAGGCTAAAGCCACTAGTACACGTTGAAATGAAATTAGTGACCTGTGGAAATTTCCTTCTATTTCCTCCTTAAATAAATAAATGGAAATCTAGATTGTTTAGAAGACACTGAGTGAAATACTGTCTTCCAAGGAATTCAGCTCTACCCCGCCCCAGATGGTCCTATTGTGGTGACAAAAAGTAATTTCCAATCCCATGAGCACTGAAATCATTCATATAACCTACAATGTCACAGACATATGCTGTACGTGACACCTTTATAAAGTCCCTGCTGCGGAGCTTTGGGGGGGGCTTGAGGTAAAGCTCTTAGTTTACAAGTGATCATCTAATACAAGCCTGCAATGTCACAGTGCTCAAGGATGAAACTCCGGTCTCTATTTCAGTCTAATCGTGTTAAATCCAGTAACAGTAAAGCATGTTATGATTTCTTCATGACTTTTTTTTTTTTTTTTTCTCGTCAGTGAGCTCAGATGCATTACATCACTGCTTAGCTTGCACCGCCGCTCAGTAAGATTCCATGTTGTGTCATCGTTGATCCACATGTGCTCCTCTTGCCCCAGCGGGAGGCTGGCTGATATTGCTGTGGGAATACTGATCTATCCTCTCCTAGCTGGAGGTTTCATAACAACAATAACATCTCTGCTCGCCCAAATTTAAACCTGTTTACTGATCGTTAATTGTTAAGTGGGCAGGTTCTATTCCATCAGCTGAAGATCTGCTGTTCGTGATCAGGATGGTGTTGACACCAGTTTTGGCCGAGTAAGCCCCCACCCCCACCCCACTATGTTATACAAGCATGTCATGCTGTTTCACACTTCCAGTGCTTTACAGGTCCTGCGAGGTGTGTGACAGAGCACTAAAATGACACACCAGCAGTTGGTCTCTTGTGTAACTGCAGTATAATCCAACATGGGGGGAAAAAAAAAAAAAGCAATTTGAACCATAAATAGAATTAATTATCCTGTGAATCCATATGAGAAAACCAGATGTTTATTACTCAGATGTCTATATACCATGAAATTTTAGACACAATGACCTTATGAGTACTTATTCCTAATGTTGTGCAGTTCCCCTGCTGATAGTCAGGGAAAATTTGTCTGTAAAATTGCCTGCCTGAGCAACAGTGTAGTCCCTATGTCCTCTGCTCCAGTCTTGGCCTGGGGCGACTCCTGCTGCTGTTGATGGCTATCCATTTGCTCTGCCCTCTCTAAGGATAGGAGGGAGGCAGAGAGGGAGCATCGGCCCCATCTGCCGCACTGATATTTACTATCCCTTCACATTTGTGAGAAGTGGGGGTGGCAAAGGCCCAATTCCCTCATGGTGTTTTAGCACTCTGGCAGATACACACATGTGCATACAGGAAGAGAGAGATCAGAGGCAAATGGATAGAGTTAAAAAAAAAAAAGTGCTGTTTATATAAAACAGAGTTAAACTCTGATTTAACCTGATGTGGCTCGGATACAAAATGGGCAATGTAATGGATGAGTGTAAATGGAAACAAGAAACCTGAGTGGTCTACTGTTGCCACATTTTCCATTCACAGCACCATTGCAGTTTTTCATGATTTAGCAAAGGCGATGAGACACTGAAAAGAAGTTTCGGGGAGCCGCTGCCCTGAAAGCAGACACAGCGGGTTGCCACGAGCGGTTTAAGCTGGCAGTACTATTGTCTCGGCGCCACAAAAAACAAACAGTTCAATCACTCCTCCCAGAATCTGCTCTGACACCTGGTAAGATCTCATCGCGAGAAGGTCACATGTTTTGTGTGGAGCTGCTGGAGGTCACACATCACTCACGCGAATTATCTGGTGAGAGGGCAGGAACTCAGCTGCACACCTGCTTCTTTTTTCAAACCCAAAGCCCATGAGTATTACGCTAAATGAATGGAGGTTTCTGGACGGCATTTTGCAGATTTAGGATTCAGTGTGTGCTTGGCGAGCGTTCTGTTTGCATCACTCAGCGTGTGAGAGAAAATAAATGGAGCCGTTTTCCATTTCAAAAAAAATGCCACAATAATGGGCTCAGTGTAATTACAGTCAACTCATAATGACATCTAGCTCTGTTTAGAGCGCAATCACACAAGTCTGTTGGCCTGATTGTGGTCAGTTCAGGATTTACATAATCTTGTTTGGAATTAATTGTGACTCCATGCTAGATATTTATCTTACAGCTTTACAGCAGCTGCAGGAGCCCCTCGCACTATTAAGGAAAAGGTCATAAACCCCCTACAGTGCAAAGGAGTGATAATATATGCAGAATTTTTAAATTGAAATCATACTTTAATCGAGATTGGGCTGCATTGGTGTGTTTTTTATTAGAAACATACATTTGGTGTAGTCTTTAGTGCTTTGGATAATTCAGTAGTCCATACATGTTTGCTGTAAAAGTTGCTGTCAAGCGCCTAGTTGCTCTAATCAGATGAACTCAATCTTGTATTATTAAAGCTCAGTGCTCCTCTATTACATATGTGCCTGTAGAGGAAAGCCTGCATGGGCTTTCTGCCCAAATGCATGGATTAAGACTGGAGTATTGCCTCTTTTTTTTATTGTTTTTGGTGTTGGGGATTGTGTTTAAGTGTGTATTTTTGTTGTTGTTTTTTGATTAGCAATAAAGATAAAAGTTGAAATGCAATTACTAGTGAGCATAATGAGGACGTTTTTATTTATGGCACTTGGTTCTGTAGTTGTAATAAAACTCAGTTAAAGAAAGGTACCCTGCTCTACTGGAACTCTTCATTTTAATGATACCAACAGCAGACATTCATGACCCCCTACCTCCCCACCGCAGGATTAAGCCAGGCAGTCATCTAGATTCTAAACTGCAGCCCAAGGGTAGCCCATGCAATTTCCCCCTAAAGCTAGAGCACAGCCAGCAGTTGGTCATTCATATGCATCTGAAATCTAATACCCTGCTGCTGTGCCCCTCAGCGGCCCCACCTTTCCTGACTCACCAGTGAACCTCGACTCCTCCAGTGCACTCTGACCATTATACACCCTGAGCTTCCTCCCTGTCCTGCCCTCCCCCTCTCTGAATCTATTTGCATGTTACCCAGGTTACACTGTCAGAGTACCCCCTCACAGTTAGACTCAACACAGGGTCTCATTTGATAGTCTTTGCTGCTTCAGTAAATAATTAGCCACTGATTCCTCTGGGGCCCTACACAGGAAGCATGGCTTGCTTAACAGGGGGGCTGAGGTTCTAATGACTGCTATCCTGCAAGGTTTCTGATAGCAGTCACCGTGCCTCCTCCTTAATACAGCCTATGTGGGGAAAAAAAAAAAACAGCCACCAAAAAGTAATCTGAAATTTGAATGTGGAATGGAGATTATAAGATTCTTTAAAAGCTTTTGCCCATGTTGGAAAATGCTCTGCATAACTTCTGAGGTCTGCTTGAGGAGAAGAATTTTCTTGAAAACAGATGTTTTTTTTTTCAGAATTAAATGTGATTACAAATGCTCACAAATCTGTCAAATTAATATACTGATGTACATTTCACTCCATTGAGATGATGGAAATACGACACCAACATGCTGCATGGTTCCATAGAAACGTTTATTCCAAATCACAGCAGCCATTTGAGCGCCATTATTTTGAATCATCTCATCTTTGTGGTAAAGCAACACATATTTTACCAAACTAGAACCATCAAACAATTGCTAGATGGCTGCTTGACCTCAGTGATCTGCAGAGCAGACACTCACGCAAAGTAATTCCCCATCAGGATTGCCTGTACAAAAATGACAACTCCTGCCAAAAAATCCATTAACCGCATATAGATTTTAATGGTTCGATCCAACTATAGATGTAGAGACAACTTCAGATGTTATTGCAAGAGATCAAGAGACTAAATTACAGTGTACCAGTACCTGAGTGGGACTTGAAAACTTTCCTCCCCCTTTGTCCTCCTGTGCACGTTGAACCCCAAAAACGGCAAAACTAATCACGTTGTTGAATAATTAATATACATGCTTATGAACAATTCATATGCATCAAGCTGAATGTACAGTAGCCTATATCCATTATGGAGAAATGGTTGCATTCATAAAAAATACAACACACCATAATCTACCCTTGAAGACTGTCGGGGAACGAGCAAATAAATCTCTTTCACTGAGATTTAATTCTGTGAATTAAGCACAAATTTGGCAGCTCCCACCTCTTGTAACAGGATTTGTAGTTTGATGTTGTTGGCGCTGCAAAGCTCCCATCAGAACACAGACTTTGAGGCTTAGAAACGTGTCGTCTGCTCAAGATGACAAGCAAGAGAGTGTAGAAATACATTGTTTGGACTAATGGCACAAATGCAGTGCATACAACCTCTGTGGGAGGTTATGCGTGGCCGTAGATTGTTGTCGTAGCCAGTGGGGAGTGGAGCAATAGTGTCTGAAGAGATGTGACAAGTAACCCCACCAGTGATACACACACAAACACTGGGGATGCATAAATACACACTGTCTCGCACTCACACACACACACACACACACCTCCTTTTTCTGGTCAGAGTTATTCATTTTGTTGAGCACCTCAGCCGCCAGCAGAGAAATGCTGTCACTGGGTCATTACAAATACCCACAGGCAGTTGTGAATGTCCTCGCAGATACAGGGGAGAGAGAGAGATGTGGGCCTGTATACCCCTGCCTGAGCGCTGTTGTTTGCTGGTGTTCTGTATGACCTAGTTCCCCCTTTCAGATAATTCATATCTCATAAAAGCATGACACCACAGAATAGTTATTTTGACTCATACATTACAAGAGTGAAATACACAGACTGTACCACTGCCAGTTCCATTTAACATTTTAAAATCACACGGAATTATATGCTTCTGTTCTTTTTTATGTATGCTGCTGACATCCCGTCCATACAGACTCCATGTATGGCATTCTGAATCCTTCATTCTGTATTCGTTCTTTATTTATTCATTCATTCATTCCAGACTAATGGTCAAAATACATTTCTGTTGTTGTTCAGACAAGACTCCGGCCTGAATCTTAGTTTCTTTACATGTCACGTCTGTATGTTACTCACCTCTGTGGCAGGACTGTCACTTTTTTTTTTTTTTTTTACCAAGCTGTAAGATTAGGGATGCCACTGTGATCAAAAGAGGGCTACCCTCGCACACATTATGGTGCAAATATATATCAAAGGGAACAGCCTGCATGGGTCTCTGTGATATGCCCAGAATGATTTAAACATGTTAAAACCATGTTTGAGCCTCAAGCTAACATATTTTAACAGAATAACCAGGTGTTACCGCCTCTGTGTCTTCACACAGGAGTCAGGGAGAGAAAAAAAATAGAAAGAAAATCAAAACGGGTATGGAGGAGGAAAGAAAGAGTAATCAAAAAAAAAGATCTGACACTGTTATCCAATGAATTATTAAACTCCCCGTTACAGATTTCCCAATTAGAAGGGGTAATCCAGTAATTAACCCAAGGACCGGCTGGCTTGTACAGTATATCACTGAAACGTACTGTCTAATCCCTCCTCCAGTATTACTGTGAGCTGCAAATTTCCCTTGCGTTAAAAAAAAAACCCCTCACTAATAATCCCATTAGGCCTCACTATAGAAATACTCTACTCATCTTTTAACTGCCAGCCTCAACTGTGTAATGGCTGTGTTTTTAAAGCAATTTGGTCAGTGGTGACAGAAACCTGCTTACTGGTGAAAAGTTAATGACACTGAAAGCCAATACTGTACCCTGACCACTTAGCTCTACCATTTGACAGAACATGTCATTACGCAGTTCTGTGTTTTTAAAAAAGAAACTGATGAATTTCATGTTTCTCTTGTTTGCTCTTAACTCTAATTTTACAAAAATGCTATAAGAAAAAAAAAAAAAGCCTCTATGCTAGAACTGATTGTCATGCTGGATTATTAGTCTGCCAGGCCTAATCATGGATTATAGGGACTTGACAATGATTGGCAACAAAGTTTTGTTCAAATTGCATTTCAATAGAGATACACAATATCAGATTTTGTTGATTATATCCATTTTCATTGAGGCAGCCAGCTTGTTTGAGTCATGATACAGTCCCATATCACATTGCATGACTGAAATCTCGTGCTCTATATTTCCCAATTCAAAATCCAAATAGCGTAAACCTACCACCCCCACAATCCCTTGCCTCTCCTTCACCTACAACTTCTGCAATCCCTGCATCATCCTTCCAAACTAAACCACCTTTACGGCCATATTTCTGCAAAGTGTGCTGCCTTGATTTGCTTTGGCATTCCTGTCCTTATTCATCCAGTGGGGCTGTGAGCTGGAATAATTAGGAGGATGCCATAAGGGCCCTGCCTCCTGACAAGTGATCAACAAACAATGATTTATGAGACCATCTTGTATCAGGGGATGACCATTGATTTAAACACACAAAGAAAACACACACGTACGCATGAACGCATACACACACACGCATGACTTCTGAAACAGATGACTGTACACATAAATCAGACTCAGTGTCCCTACATTTTCTGGATCTGCTGTTTTACGCTGACCTATCTTATTTACCCATCATTCACTTTAATAAATACCCAAAACTCATAAGCCCAGCGTTGATATGGATTTCATAAGTGATCTGACTGGCAACATTGTGAGCTGTTGAAATTCTCTTGAAAGCTTGAATGAACCTCCTGCAAATCAGTGTTGTCACTCTCTTTTCATAAAAATGCTGATCCCACATTTTTTTCCCAGCTGTTTTAAGGATTGAAGGCCTGGAAGGAGCCTGGAACTACGATGCAATGTCTGTATCTTACAGTTTGGAATTAGTGCAGTAGATCACTTTAGCCTGCCTGTTGTTTTGCCCTGCCTAGGTAAGATTTCTTGACAGACAGCATGCATACTGTGTTTTATTACCCTGCCAGCTGCGCGGTCATTGTATATCGCTCTTCCTGTGAACTCGCAGGATCATATTTCTATGTGTACTGGAAAGCGGCGGCTTCAGATGCTGATTAATGAGTAATGAAATGGCTTTTAGTTATTACAGGATGAAAATATTAATATGAGAGATGCTGAGTGAGCGAGAAGAAGGGTGCCTTTATTATGTTACCAGTCTGTTCCATCATCTCATAGATCTGTCTTGGGCTCACAGCATCAGTGAGATTAAGAAGCCATATTAGTCATCAAACGTTAAGCGATCCTGGTCCTGTTAGAAAGGGTACAGGCTGTCATCATCATATAAGACTTCTTATAGCGCTCAATAAATCTAAGTCTACATTCATTTTGCTCTTTTGATATACTGTCATGGGCAACATTTCCAAAATAGTTAATTAATAGCCAATAATGGGCATTTGACTGTTATAGATTCAATCATTTAGCATTAAGACTGGGAAATAAATATTGTTTTCTACAAGTGTAGGACATATGTTATGTGCCTCAGAGACATGTCACAGTGTGTTGATGAACTGTGCATTATTGTCTTTCCTTACCACAGACTGATAAACACTGCAGTCAGGTCAATATGTGTCTAAACATGACTTTAATGAGGTGTCTTCACAGGCCGCCTGCACCACAACACCGCAGAACATGACGATGCAGAAACGTGCGCACATGCAAGAGAGTGATAGAGATGGTGTGCAACTTGTGTGAGCGCTCCCTCTTTCTCTCATTCGTCATCCTCCTTCTTCCTTCAGAATGGACGCTGTTATGGTCACTGCAGTTCTACTGTTGTTAGCAGTTGTTGTTGGACAGAGGCAACAGATCAAAAGCAGTAAATCCATATTGATTAACCAAGTCGAGCTCTCACACAGTGGCAGAATTTGCGCTCTGTACACAATGATTGACTCCTCCTCTGCTTTAACTTGCATTATGGCAGTGGAATAATTGAGCATGCAGCATGAATCCAGTATTAGCGATTCATGTGTCTCACCCCACCTCTCCTTTTCTGTGTTACCTTCAGCTGGCAGATGATTGAAAGGCCTCTGGTGTCCCCCCCGCTCTACGCGGATAAGCAGTTTTCATAGGAAACATCAATACTTGAATGGATAGACAGTTTTATCCATTGATTAAACACTGAGTGAATGCACAAGTGCTCACCCTTGCAAAGACTGACATCCATGCAAGTAGGTACCCCTTCTCCATTTTTGTGATTTAGGGCACGTTTGTGCAATGGTTTCTAAGTGGAGTGCCATTACTTTACCTCACCATATTTGCAAGAGCATAATCGACAACTTCATTTGAGCACCAGTACATGTGGACAGAGAATCGTGGAAGTGGGAACCACAGTGTTTTATATTGTTGCATAAGGTCAAGCCTATGCTTCTCCCCCTTGGAGATAGAGCAGTGACGGATGGGGATTATGGTTTTACAGGTCAAAAATTGCCACTTGGAAAATTTTAATCAATCGCAGTTCCCCTCATTTTACTGTGTAAAATAAACTGTAATATTTCATTTACTGTATTTAATTTTAAACTGATTGAAAAACATACAGATTATTTTGAGGATAAAAATCCAGCTTTCCAAATTCCATGAAATGCATGATTAGAATTTTAAAGTCTAATAATCCAGAGGCTGAAGGATCTAACTGACACTTCCACGCCTGCAGCGTCTGGTCAAACAGGACTCTTATTGGAGTAGGGATTTCATTCAGATGGTCATTAGACAATCAAATGAGAATAATCTGCCCGGATCTCAATTATGAGGAAGCCAATTCTCCTGGTGCGCGGATGGCCTTTCAGAGAAGAATTGAGTCTTACCAGGTGTGTGTAGCTCATACGCTGATTGCTCATTTGTGCCTGGGAGATCTCACTATCTATGAATGCCCTTTTATGATGGTGGCAGTAAATGCCAGTGGGAAAAGTACCTGTGCATCAATATGGAGCTGAAAGGGTGAAACAAGTACAATCGCTTCCTGGATTTCATCCACAACTTTTGAAACATTTTTATTTTTTATTATTTTCACTTTACAAGTTACTGTTATTATCATAAACTACAGTAGATTTGAGACACTCCACATTTGTCAGTGATTTCTTAAATGGTGTGTGTTTGATTTGCATGCAAGATGTTATTTTTATTTGTGTCCTTTATTGTCTTCAGTATATTTTTTAAATTAAAATACTATATATAGACTGACCCATAAGCTAAAAGATACACAAAAGCCATGTTTGCCCTCTAACAGTCTGAAGTATGCTCTTTTCAAGTGTCCACTTCCTCACTCCGAGGCCAAAACACCTTGCCCACAGTACTAACCCCTGCTGGTTCCTGGAGGTTAAAGCGCTCTGTTAATTTTAAGCAACCAGTGGACACGGACAATAAAAAGATGTAAATTTTAGCCCTTAGCAGAAGAGACAAGTGCATGAACTCGGGAACAGACCACCCACCTTCTTTTCCTCAAACAACACTCCCCATGGCTGTGGCTCTCAAATCATGGGGGAGTTTTCATTTGGGGAAGGTCACAGACCTTTTTATCACCTCTTTAAAAAACACTCTTTGGAGCAACCTCTCCTATGGCACAGCTGGATGTTGCACATCCCTTCACTGCATGTCTAACTATTGGCAAAATGTAGCAAATAAGCATATGAAATTTGTATATCCAATTTTGCCAATAACCTGGATCTTGAAAGCAACCTTAGGGGGAGTATTCTGTACTTTCATGTCAGTAATCAACTCATTGTTTACACTGTTTACAGTGTTTACATTTACCACCCAAATAGTGCACATCCAACATGTGGACATCCTTGACATCTGCCTTTTGGCTCAAATATGATGGAGAGATTAAATGTCACCTATGCACTGAGTATTTCAATCAGTTTATGTATGGAAGATGTTGTGTAAGCACTTATGATGTTTGTTTCCACGAGATGTTAGTGTTGTGTCTGTCAGTGTCGTTGGTGTCTCTGCTTCTCCTGTCCCGGCGTGCTCTGCTGCATCCTGCAGCATTTGGCACCCTCTCAATTCGCCTCCTCCTTTGCTACACACACATACACACACAAACACATTCACAATTAGCTGAGATAAGCCGGGATTCTGTGACTTCCTGCAGATTATTCCTCTGATAAGGGAGAACAATTTAAAAGCCCTGCACAGACAGAGACATGAGTATAAAAGAACCTTTCTTGAAGGCTATGGGGAGGGGAAAAAAAAAAAAAAACTACACATACAAAAGTCAATGCAACCAGGCTCTTGGCTGTTGACATGATGATTGGCCACAATATCATCCTGTCATACTATATTAGTTTTGGTTTTTGCACACCTCAATTGCACTCTTTGCTGAAACTCGTTTCTCACATTGCAGGGGATGGACACCATAATATCACAGGGGACATTTCTGAAAGTGTGACAATCTGTTTTGGAAAGTGCTGTTTTTGAGCGCCTGCAATAGAAGTGATCACTAGAGAATATAGAGGTGAAATATATTGTAGGGTTTAGCATGCATTTAATTAAAAAAAATGTATGTGATTGAAAATTTTACACTTTTTTTCTGTTTTAAATACTTAGCTCACTTTATCTATCTATCTATCTATCTATCTATCTATCTATCTATCTATCTATCTATCTATCTATCTATCTATCTATCTATCTATCTATCTATCTATCTATCTATCTATCTATCTATCTATCTATCTATCTATCTATCTATCTATCTATATATTTTTTTTTCTCCTTTTTTTGAGAAAATTATTCTTCTGGGACTTGCTCCTTGTGATAGTAGTATCTGCTTTCAGTGGAAAAGTAGTTTAAGTTAAACAGAAAACAGAGTACGTATCTGAAAGAATGATGGCTTTTAAAAGAGGGCTGAGGGCTACATCTGTCTTACGTTCTCCTTGTTAAGAATCTTGGAGTCTAAGCTGTCCACACATGAGATAATGGCTGAATGAGATAAAGTAATCAACTCCTCTAAAAAAAAGAAAAGAAAATATTAAAAAATTCAGTTAAGTACCCATGTCTCCCCTCTCAAAAAAAAAAAGTAGAACTGCTTCCAGTGAAAAGGAGTCTGTCCCTCTATTGCACATATTACTGCATCTCATCTTGCTTATTGCTGCCTAGAGTACTATGACAACAGAAGTGAGAATATATTTAATCTCTCCAGCCCTCCTAATAATATTATGCTGCTGGCTGAACGCCAAAACAAGCACAAAGGGCTAATCATCTCTAGTAGTAAGCATTTTCTTACACATACACATTTTCCCCGCTGTTCTCAGAACTGTCAGGAGTAAAGAGATAAAGAATGGGCAGAAGGGGGAAAAAAAAAGTCAGTTGTGGTGTGAGAAGTGTCTGCCACCACAGCGTCATTAACACCCAGTGGTGTTAGAGTAAGGGAGGGAGAGCAGACGGGGCCTCCGAGCACTAGGAGCGAAATTGCAAACCCAAGGTTCCTGATACAACCTGTTATTATTTTTGACACAAGCCATTTACAATAGCTATGAAGGTGGCGATGGAAAATGTAATATTGATTGTATGCCCTCAAGGCTTTGCTCCCCTGACTTCTAAACGTCACACGTCTCAAATGTTGGGTGTGATGATATGTTTCTCCTGGTTTTTTTTTTGTTTTTTTGTTTAATTTTCTTTTGTTTCCTTCACTTCCACATATCCTATTTTAGGGGATTTGCTGATGGTCTGTTTGATGAGGTAATTACACTGGTAGATTGAGAAGGCAAGGTGACGTTTTGGGAGTTGAGAAAATAATAGAAGGCTGTGTAACTACAACGGCGCAATGTGATACTGGTCTGATGTGACAGGTGTTAATATACCCAATGGCAATCTGTTTTTCATCTCTTTTTCATGAGGGTGCTTACTGAATTACTTCCAAATGATGTTTATGAAGCAAGCGACTGCTGCACCACGGGGTAGCACTGGCTCATTCCAGCATTATTAAGATACACTAACACTGAGCACCAGAAAGAAATGCGCTCGGAAAAAATAATCAGGTTTTTCTTAAACACAGATGTGTGATAATCCTGGAGACATTTTTGTACAGGCATGTAGGCTCTGAGCTTCAACTGCAGGCAGTGGAAAATAAAGGAAGCTATTAAGCTCCTAAAACACAGTGACTAACTAAACAAAGCGTGGAACAACTGGGAAAATAGTCGGCCTTTGGAGAAGCCTGTCTCTGTCTGGCTGACAGAAACCTGTCAAAACCAAAACAAACATGTATAACAAGGCCCTCAAAGGACAGGAGACAATTGTGCAAGCCTGTGTGAGCTGCAGAGGAAGTCTTAGTATCTGCAGAGATTGCAAGGGTTATCTGCCAGTGGTAATTACGCCAGGGCTTCTGTGTGACAACTTTTCACTTGTTTCTAAAATGAATGCATGACCTACACCGCACCTCTCCATGTAGCTAACCACTGATTGCCGTGTTAAAAGCTATCTGTGTGAAAAGTGCTGCCGAAGAGCTCTTTTCCTCTGGTTGTAGGTGCTTTGGAACGCATCATTATGGACTTACGTGATTTAGATGACCCCATAAAATTTCCCTAAAAGAAAATATAGTGAGGGCAATACCTTTGCGGTGTCAAGTGTTCTTCAAGTTAGATGTGCCTCACTGTTTAAAATTCAACTTTTTAAAAATGTTAAAAATTCCCAGTTAAACATTTGATTGCTAAAGTATATTAACCATATTAGATTGTCCATATTAATTACAAATGTGAGCGAGAAACTCATCATGCCGATGGCATCAGTGCTGCTGTTAGAAAACACAACTCTGAGTCAGTTCATGTTAGCGCTGTGAACATTTATCTGGCTAATAGCACCTCTCGTTCTCATGTACAGTTAGACCAACATGGTTTTATCTTTGTCATCACATTAGGTTGAGTGGAGGAAAATCAGTCTTAATGACACAGAGATTATTGGCTTTGTGTTTTGGTATACCAGTAAATGCTGGCCATGCCAATGGGATTTCCCCACATAAGCCTTTGCTATCAGTTTACAATAACTTCTGCATTCTGCAGTTATCCAGAAGGATATCAAAACACAATACAACACGTCTGTGTTGCTTCACTCAATGACATTATGTAGCAATAGTCCTGGAAAAAAAAAAAATCCAAATCCTGTAAAAATGCAGGGAAAAGAACAATAAATGTGGAAAACTTGTTGTTTTTGTTCACTGCTGACTAATGAGTTAACAATTACTTTCTGGTTTTAAAACTTCCTGTCACACTCTCTAGAGGAAATTCTTCCCACTATAACCGTACTGCAGCAGTGCTGCAAGCAGACAGGCGTTGTCTTCAGCATTGTTGCCATTAAACTATTTCCAGTAAATACATTTAAAGCAACCCCCCCCACACCCCTTTTTTTGTTTTTGATCAGTTAAGGAACACATTTGGATACTTATGAGCTACACTTCCAGAACATTCGTCAAAATGAAGCACAGAAGCACAGAGGCCTCAAAATTATAAAAGCCACTGACATTGTGCGAGAATAAACATTTAAGTGTAGTTCAGCACCTATTTGTGCATTTGGTTTCCAATTTCAGCAACAAATGTTCTCAGTTTGAGCACGCTGGTCGGCAGGGGCCTTCATATGTGAGGTTTAAGTGTTTGCCTCTGTATGCTCTAGTTTCTTCCTACAATCCAAAGAAATGCCTGTCAGTATAACTGGTGATTTTAAATAGACTGTAGGTGTTAACGTCAGAGTGAATGGTTGTCTGTCGCTCTGTGTTACACCTGTGATAGACCAGTGACATGTCCGAGCTGTATCCTGCTTCTCACCTAATGTCAGCTGGGATAGGCTCTGCCCCTCTGCAGCCGTAGCTTGTTATGTGCTAAAGAAAATGGGCAGATATTGATAACAAGGACCCTGGAAGTAGTGGGGCCAAAGAGCCAAAAGATAAGAGGACAGAGAGTGTGTGACTTGGGAAACTGGTATTGCTCCTTAGCTCTGTCGCACTCTGCACTGCTGACCTGTTAATACCAGAAAATCTCCATATCTTCATATAGCTGGTAAAAGTTGATTACAACAAGTAAAAAGTTAACTAAGTTTCTCATTTGCTTCGATTTCTTGGATGACACACATGTAAACAAACACATATGTAATTTTTTTTCCTTTCTTTGATTAAAACCTTTTGCATGTGTGTGCGCGCATGCGTGTGTGTGTGTGTGTGTGTGTATGTGTGTCGTGAATACTTGCAGGACTGCAGAGTTGGTTCAGACAAGGTACAGCAAAAAGTTTACACACCGGGTACTGTTGTATCATTCTGCCATTCCAGTCAGTAAAACTACTGCTATTAGTAAGCAGTAGTTTCCTTATGTTCAACAGTAAGGAAGCTGTTGAATGTGAATGTTCAGTATACGCATGATACAGTGGTAATACCATAAGAATAGTCATAGCAAGTAATAAATGTGGCCTGTCCTTTAAGACAAAACCTTGAGTGTTAATAGTTTCCACATAACTGTAAATTAAGCCTTTCTTACTAAAGAATGTGAAGCGAGGTCTTTCCATAATTAATTCACTTCTAGTTTGACACTAATTAACCCACATGGGTTCAGTATTATAAATACACAGAGATATGGTTGAGACACCAAAAAGCTTTGTCAGCTAGAAATTATACAGAAAGTTTTGTTCGTAGCCTTGACGAAACCAAGATACATTTAAAAAAAAATCTCCAAATTGGTTCATTAATAAAGGAGATAATTCCACTTGTGCTGACCTTTTTCTGCCACTAAATGGGAATGTACACCTGAGGTTTTTCAAAGTACAAGTTAACTGCAGCACTTGTTCGCTGCATTGAATTTGTTAAGCGAAAAAAAGGAGGAAACTTTAGAATTGGGTCCAAAATTAGTTTTGTGCAAAATCTTTCTTTAGAGTGGGAACCATACTGTCACCTAAAAAGACTAAATTTAGACTTCTAATATAGCTGCAGTATAGTGCAAAAGTCTTTGCCAGAGGAGGACCCAGACTTTCTTGTATTTTTTTTTAAAGTGGTCTTGCGCGATAGTTCTTTAGGCTTTCTGAAGGTCTTTCAGAGCTTTCCTTTGGACATTGGCTGCTTTTTCACTCATTTTCAGTCCAGTCCTGATCCATTTCACTGTCATGTTGTTTTTTTTGTCTGTTTGTTTAATAAGCCAAGCTATACTGACCTGTGACTCTAACTCAACGGATAAACCAGTGTTGTCTACATATAAAAGACAAAACTTGGTATATTCTCAGGATAGTGTGCAGTGTAACCTTAAAAATTCTGAGGAAACTGGACAAACGGAGGAGAAAAGAAGATGTGGCAGGCCTTAAAACTGTCTGCAGCAGTTGAATAGTATCTGAGAGTTACATCCTTAAGGAAAAAAAATAAATAATAAAAATCCAGCATTCCCCTTTTCCTACCAAAATATAAAGAAATGAGGGGTGCTCATGACTTTTGCACAGTATTGCATGTTTTACTACATAAGGACACATTTATTAAGCACATAATAAGTGTACAACTTCCTTAGAAGTCAGATTAATAAGCAGTACTTAGGATGTTATTGACAGCAAATTCTAGGTTAATGACTGAATAGTTGTAGCCATTCAGAATAAAGTCTTAAAACATGCTTTGTAATTACTAATAAATATAAAAAAAATTTTTTAAATACAAACAAAAGGTGAATCATAAGAAACAAACTTTTAGACAGAAAACCAGCTTTGACTGACCCTAAAGGGTTCACACTTAAAGATACCCCAGCCCCAGTGTTTAAAAGGAAAGAAAGTGAAAACTGACAGTAGGAAAGTATACATGGCAAACAGTGTTTGGACATGTTGGATTAATATTTGATGTATGTATAACTAGACTACTCAAAAGCTGCACTTAAAACTTAGAATAGTTAAACTGCCACAAGAAAGTTTGACTCTTATTTTACTGCAACTCCAACAGTGATTTTTCTTGTGATAATAAGATGCCACTGTATACTCTGCAAGAGATCTGCAATTCTTTTGACTTTAAAAGAGATCAATTAAAGTTATTGATTATTTATTCCCCTTTAAAGCAACTGAACTCTTGTAAGGGCACTCTTATTCATGCTGCTCACTAAAAGGAATGGCTTTTAAATATTGGAGGAGTTGTTTGAAGGAAGGATTGCTGAATATTTAGAGTTCTACTGCTTTCATTTGGTTTGGTTGATGTGAAGTTTAGCCACTATTCTCTGTAGTGTTCCTGTCCTCATCAGTGTCCGCACTGTCACAGATGACGTCTGTTTCATGGACACAATGAATCACATTTGCACCAGACTTCTTACGGCGAGTGGGCCAAGAAGTTTTGATGAAAAAGATAAAGCCTGTGAAAGAAGAGAAGATCAAATCAGCAACTCCATCGGCCCTCATAAGTGCTGATCCCCCCCGAGAGAGCTTGCGGGATCACAATACTTCCCATAAAACAGCGGGAGCTTGGCCAGCCAACTGAAAAGGACCTGCTTCTCATTGGAGTGAGAGATCAGTGAACTGGAGAAGGGAAAGAGAGAAGGGGAAAAGAAAGGTTTCTCGTATATACAGGTTGAATGAGGGTCTCAGTGGTCAAACCTATAGAAGTAAAGCAGGAATGGTGGAGTGGGAGGTGGAGTGGGAGGTGGTATGTGGGGAATTGAAGAAAAGGGGGAGTTGTTGGTCATTATATGAAGCCTAAGCAGAACACCAGCTTCTCATTCTCTTACTCCTGAAGGTTCACATCCCTGCTGTGTTTACCACTGCCCCCCTATGGATTCTATTAAATCGGACAGGAATAAGAGGGAGAACTGTGTACCCCCACCGTCTCGCATTTACCTGAGGCTTACCCTTTTGACCTCAGCTCTGCATGTTTGTCAAAGGAACAAATTATATTCCTGATTAAGCTTGAATATCTTTATCATAAAATCTTGTTCACTAATTTGGAAGAAAAGAAAGTTCTTTATGTGCTCTTTGTTAAGTTAATTACAAGGTTTAGTAAATTGCCCTACTGGGGGTATGGTAATATTTCAAAGGATATTTTAAAGCCTCATTTTAAGAAATGTATATTTATTTTTGCTTTTGTTTAAGTCTGTAGTTACCCATACCATGTTTTCTGATTTAAAAAAAAATCATGCAAAAGCATTGCAGCATAATGCAGTGGTCTAAAAATTTCCCTTTTAAACTCAGAACTAAGTGGGGGAAATGACTAGGCAAATGAATCATTTCGAGTTGTGGAGTTGTTACCTGGTTGAGGGGACATGTAAGTATGAATGCATGGAATAAATATGTTGTGGCTTTATGAAGTGTGAAATGGACCAATGCAAAGGCTCTCCCTGTCTGCTGCTCATTGTGGAGGTGACACCACATTTATGGGCATTTACACCCCGGAATCCCGGCAGTTTGCAAACCCAAATTTATGGGTCCAATGGCACTTAAAAATTTTCCTAGTAAAAAATATTTAAGGAGTTGGTTCATTCAAATAATTGTTATTTATCTATCTCCCAAGGGTGAAAGCAAAACCAAACTGCTATTTCCATTTATATGATGGAATGGGATAATGATGAACACATTTATAAAGTGGCTGTGTTATTTACAGAACTTATGCCTGAGTCCAGGGGTTTGCAATTAAAACGGTTTGTACACAAAATTCTGAATCCTAATGACCCAACAAATCCAGACACGTAGCTCATTATCTCTTTAGTTGGCTGGTTGCATTTGTCATCAGTTGAGTGACTTCCTGTAACGCCTCCCGTGGAAGAAAACAGTTCACATGAATTAATGAAAAAACACAAAATGGTCAGTTTTAAAATGATAATTAGTGAGGACTATAAGTTGTTGCTTTCTGTATGAGGGATGTGAAGAAAGTGGGTCAAATATTCATCTAATGTGTTTTCATCATTTAAAATTCATCCTTGTGCATGCGCACCCAAAAAGTGCACCTTTTTTATGTGTTAAATATAGATAAGTTACTGTGATCGTTGTCCATTCTCTCATTCAGTTTGGTTTCTGTTACTTTTTACTTTACCGTTTGTCCAGTTAGTACACCCCACCAAGGGCACGGTTGCCGCAGGCCTGGACCCACTAACCATTGATTGTGTGGTTTCAAGTCACATCATGGATAACCTTTGATCCCAAAGTCAGCTCTGGCTCTTAGCCTTAGTGTGTAGCTGTGGTGAGAGTTGGCATTCCTCTGCTGTAGGTCAGCGCACCATTAGTCTTCACTGTAAGGAATGCAATGCTATTTGTACTGACTGAACAACTGACAATAACAATCTACATGAAAAACAACTGACTTCCCTTTTTTCCCCCCTTTTTTCTAAATGAGATTCAGTGGTCTGTAAAATAAGTCTATTTACTAATTGTCCACCAGTTGAACAGTGTTTCATTAACATTAAATGTTTCCTGTTGCATTTATTTATCAAATTATTAGAGTGATGAATTGTAGAAGACCCATTAAATGTCAAAAATATGCATCTTTATTTTCATGTAACTACATCATTCATGGTAAATCATTTTTAAAGTCTTAGAAAAAGATTTGTGATCTCTCTTGTTGCACTTGTATAATGGGATTTTAATGACTCTGATAGCCAAAACACATGTTCCAACTAAAGTGCAGGATGTAGGCAAACTTGGTCTGTGTGACCAAAGCACATATGGTACCTGTTCTCCACATCATTTGAATCTTCTGCCCCCAGACCCTTCATTATCATTTCTCCTATTATTTTATTATATTCCTTATCTTATTTCAAGTGAATCTCTTTGTTCGTCTAAGTTTACTTCTAACTTCTTTTTTGCTTTGTGTTTGGTGCACAGTACTAGACTGGTGTACTGCTGTTTTCACTAAGTTCTTATGAGTGGTGGTAAAAAGACTAGAGACATCTCTAAGCCTTCTGGGACCCCACAGCCACAAGTGTCTGCAGGGCTGTCTATGATAGAGTCTGTATTGTTAAAGCAGGAGAAGGAGAAAGACCTCATAGTTTTTCAAACTCTTTGAAATGCTGTTTTTGTGATCGATTCACAGACCAATTCAGGGAACCCAGAGGAGCAAACCCCTGCTCACATGCTCCAGGGAAGATCATAGTTTTTTGAAGCTGATGGTATTTGCGTTTTATGCAGGCAAGCTGTGAAACGTGTTGATTTGTTCTGGGCATCAATTGCTCCACAGGCTTTGAGATGAAGATGTTTACCCACTGTGAACTTCTTGCCAATTTATCTCACTGAGGGACAGAGAGTCTTACTGTTTCCCCCCCTTTGTCTTCCTTGCCAATCCTCCACTTCTCTTTCTCCCATTTTATTTTTTCACCACACCTTCTTTAAACTTCCCCACTTTTTCCTTTCTTTCACTCTCTCCTTTAAAGTTTTCTACGAACTGAGTGAAGCACATTTTTGCACAAATTTATCAGAGCTGACACTAAGAATAAACTTTTTTCCTTTGGTCTGAATGCCTAATGATTGTTCCTGTCTTACCAGCGCAGATGGCTGTCGGATAATGCAATCCCAAATGCTGGGGTATGTCTTTGATCTCTTTTGACTAATAGTGATGGCTTGTTTTTGTCCAGGGGGATCATGGTTAGCTATGTCAAATGGGGATTTCATCAGGGCAGGGAATGTGTCTTTTTCTTATTGTCTTTTTTTTTTTTTTGTATTGTTTTACACACAGAGATTAGCTTAGTTTAATGTTAGGAGGGGCAATATTATAGCTACTGTGAAAAAAAATGCATAACTGCTTTTTGTAGCTTATCAGTGATCATTGTTTGAGTTGTTAATCCCTTGTGTGCTTACAACACTCACATCGCTCACTGATTTGATGGATACCTTCAAGACCTCAAGCTTAAGCACACTAACACATCACTGTAGAGAGAGTGAGAGAATGAGTATACAGAAAAGTTTAAATGTTATTTCCTTCACAATTATTTCACTTTTCTTGTACAAGTTGTTGACACGTTTTAAAGTTAGCTGCCTGTGGTTTGATAGAGTGGCACACCACTTGGTTGTTGATGCCACAAAGTGAATGCACCTATGATTAATACTGCTTGCTATTATCATTCTTTGAATCGCTTCAATTAATGAAATCTTCCTGAAACATTTATGCCACTTCATACCCCACCAATCCCAGAAATGTAGAGATGAATTGCAGGTGTTTCCTGAAAGCTGAAGAGAAAGTTAAAGTTGAGTAAGAGGCGGTCTCTCCTGGCTCTCTGACCCTCATCCCTTCTTTCTAATTCTCCTTTTGGAGGCTCCCATACCAGTCTAGTGGTGCACTTGACAGACACTTTTCCAGTCTAAGGCCACAGAGGGACATTTTCAGTGTACAGCCTCTCAGCAGTCAATGTGAGATGATTGTGTGGGGTGCGGTGAAAATACCAAATAACTCATGTTAAGTTATTTTTCCATGAAGGGAGCGGAGAGACAGCTGAAAGGGACGTGTTTAGACAGTTGCGCTCGGACGGGGCATTCCTCGCTCACTACCAACACACACATATACACCTGCATACGCATTTGTCAGTGTGCTGTATTCCATTTAGATCCCACCACAAATTTAAACAAATATATAAATAAGAAATATTGGGCAGGGTTCTTGACTCATCCATTGCTCTCCACAGCCATGTGCACACATACTCAGGGGCATTCCCTTCCTTCTGCCAACATGCCAGGCCTCACAGGCTTTTCACACGCACATTGCCTGTGCACATGCACACTAAGACAAACATACAAACACATGTGAGGTTGATTAGGAAGCTGTGGTTGGTTGACAAATAACATGGTGTTCATATTTTGCCTGCGGCATGGTAGCAGTAATGATTCAATAATTGTCCTGAGTGCTCAACGCTCACTTCCAATCAGCATCCAGAAAAGCTCTGCAGCTGGCAACCCACGCTCTGTAACCTGCAAAGACACACACTTAGACACATGCTCACTTAACCACAAAGACTCAGTTGCAACTGTGGTTAATAGGAATAATGAGAAGAATGCTGTTCATTTTAGTATATTCACAGCACTCATCTTTTGCTCTCACATTTGTTATGTGGCCCCCTGTTATTATTATATCCATTGCAGCCATGCCTGCAGACTAAGAACGATAAGAACATGCTAAATTTTTACCTTGCAGTTATTTTCACAACTTGTTGTGATATCCACTTTGCTACAACATAAAATCAAGAACAGTAACACAGAAACTTCTGTGTCCAAGAGCTTGACTGCAAACAGTATGACCCTTCCTATCTCTGTTACATGTACTGAACATTCATAACTCACACGTTGCATGTATGATCCACATCTATGGTAAGGGCCTTATCTGGGTCACACTGTGGAGATGCAAAATCTCTCTTTCTCTCCTTGCACTCAGAGGAAAAGCATTCCAGCAAACCAGCACACTTTCTATGATATCACCCAGCACCTAAAAGGGCAAACATCTTATCCAAATCAGAGTACTATTACTGTGGATAGTGAAGTTAGAGATTCACTGGGAAAGAATCTTCACTGCACCCCATGCAGACTTTAATTAGTGACAAATTTAGCCTCTGGTCTCAGCTTGCTCAAACATGGTCCCTCTTTAAGGTTAGTTCTGCTTGAATATTTTGCTACTGACCTCTCTGAAAGGCTGCCAAGAATGTCAGATATCCTAGATGCGTAGGAGTGCCTTGCTGAGTCTCTCCTGGGTTGGTTGGTTGCCTCCTCTGCTCTGTGTTTCTTCCATTAGCAGTGCCCTCTGCAGGATGCCTGGACTGCATGTGATGATGTAAGCACATTTCTTCTGTGCTCTGCAACTGCCTGTGGCTATGAAGCGATGCAGGGCAGACAGTCTCTTAACTCTCTCTCTCTCTCTTTAGTCTATTTCCCCGCTGCTTCAAATACAGATTGATCCAATCTTTATAAGGTTTATAGATATAAAAGCTGCATCAGGTGTTGTCGTTGCAAGAGCTGATACATCTATAAAGCACTTCTCACTTTGGGCTGGGCTGCACTGGTGGATGTGAATGTGCATAATCACTCAGATTTGATTTGTTGTGGGAGAAGATATAACATTATCACCAGCTAAAGATGGTTTATCTCAGGAAGACAGTCTATAGCCATGCATAATTATCATTTTGCAGTACAAAGCTGATCTAAAGTGAGCCACAAAAACCCCAACAACAACAAAAACCTACAGAATGGACAGACACACTGTGTGTGTGTGTGTGTGTGTGTGTGTGTGTGTGTGTGTGTGTGTGTGTGTGTGTGTGTGTGTGTGTGTGTGTGTGTGTGCGTGCGTATTGCGTGTGTGTGAGAGGCAGATGATGGAGTGGACTGGTTAGCTGGTCTGTCTATATAGAAATGCTTAGTAAAAGCCTTCAAAGTCTGATTGGTTTGAACAAAGTCTATATAAGACTGCATTGGAAGGCCTTTAGGGTCCTCCATGTTAATTAACTAATTACTTTACTAATTGGACATGTTCAATGCGGGCCTCCTCCCCCATAGCCAACCTCTTCTTTGCTATCTTATCTGAAGTCTGGTAGCAGCCTTTGACACATGAACACAGTGAGCTTCCCTGTAGCCAATCTCAATGTGTCAAAAGTAAAATAATTTTACAATTCCAAAACTTCCCGTGAGCAAAAAAAGCTTTCCCCAGTCATCTTATTGATATGCAGTCATGAGTTCCAATCCCCCTTATTGATTTGGATTTTAGATTGATCTATTTGTTTTAAACTAAAAGTAAAGCAACACAAACACAGTTTCAAGGGTAGACTGGATAGTAGTAACACAGTGTATGTAGGGGATGTTTGATTTCCCAGACAGATTAAGCTTGGATGAAGAGTAATATGCTATCTTAAATGGAGGCTTTCCATCACAGAGCGTATAGGCCTGGATTTAGTTTAGGCTGTACTTAACCTGTAGAAGTTGTATGGTCAGTATGCTTTGTTGTTGTGTAACTTAATCGATGCAGTTTTCTTTCTTTAGAGAGATCGTTTACAAGATTATTGTCTGGACTGTTAAATAAATTGTTTCTGAAGGCAAATCTTTAGTTACATGTGTAGGCTACTCTGAGTTTGCAATGGAGGTGATAATGGATATTTTTTCACCTGCTACTGGGTGCGAGTTTTGATGTTTATTTGAGTGTGTGATCGCTTTTGTATGATCGCGTGTGCCTCTTTAACCTGTTCTTTCTCCTGTTTTTACTCTGCTCTTTCTTCCCCTCTCACTTCCATTACCTCTCCCTTCCCCATTCTCTACCTCTTCCCCATAGCTTTCCAATTTATTTTGTCAGCTCTCTCCTTTCCCATTTCTACTGCTCTTCCCATTTTTCCTTCACTCCTGCTTCTCCCTCCCCTCCCTCCCTCTTCTTTTCTTTTCATCCCCAGCCCCCCACACCTCCATCCCCTCTCACCCTCCTTTGGAACAGGGAGTCCTGGGTTGGGCGACAGCAGCAGCTGCAGAAGGAGCAGCTGCTCTACGTGTGTGTATGTGTGTGAGTGTGTGTACATGCCACAGCTTGTCCCCTACACCAGTCTGCTTGGGCAGGGTTGGTCCCAGCAGGGTACCACAACCCTGCCAAAAACCCACCAACCAACCAGGCGCATGTGTGCTGATACGCACGCACGCACATACACATGTGCACAAACACCTCTTGCAGACATAAGAACCATATGCACAGCCATATACAACACAATTTCACAGACACATTCATATTCAAATGCACTCCTTTTCAGCTAGAAATCCTGTGAATCACTCAGTTATGAGCCTTAGTAAAATGTATGGAAATATACGCTCACAGCTTTTCTAAGTCATCCATCCCTTTCCAGAGCTTGTGACACAGAACGCAATTTAGAAATATTCTATGTACAATGTAAAGGGATGAAGAATGAGGCAGGTGTTTTATATGAAAAAAGGGCAATGTTAAGCTGAGCTCTCTTGGTGTCTGAGGGTGAAGGGGGATCATCACATTTCATAGTCAATGGATAGTCCTCAGAGGCTTTCATCCTGTACAGAGGCGATTTCCATTCGCCCTCCCTGCATGATTGCACAAAACGCCCCCTCTTTTCCTCCCGCGCGCGCGCGCACACACACACACACACACACACACACACACACACACACACACACACACACACACACACACACACACACACACACACACACACACACACAAAATCATCAAATTATAGGCATTTTTAAAGCGTTCTCAAGTTGCCTTTGTCTTTGTTTGGCTACTCTAATGAGAGCTAGCCCTGAGGCAATGATTTTTCACAGGTAAACAAACAAAGCTATAGAATAATGTTTGCTTTAGATGGCCGCTATCCTGTCATTTTAAGAGAAGGGTTGGATATGGTTTCAACTGAGGGAGAAGGAAAGTATGAAAGCTACAGTAGAAAGAAAGAAAGAGAGAAAGAAAGAAAGAAAGAAAGAAAGAAAGAAAGAAAGAAAGAAAGAAAGAAAGAGAGAAAGAAAGAGAGAAAGAAAGAAGAAAGAAAGAAAGAAAGAAAGAAAGAAAGAAGAAAGAAAGAAAGAAAGAATTAATGACAGCCAGATAGACAGAAAGTGAGAAGGGTAGAGAGAAGAGAGAGATTGGTGCTATCATCCAGTTAGCGGCTGGTGCTGAGGGAATACTGTCTTGTCATCGGAGCCAGCCATGCAGAAGGGGAAGCAAGCTCTTCTATTGCACCTTGGCGTCTGTCTGTGTCTGTGCAGCACCATCTTATTGCCTTGTCGCAACTTACTTCCTCTGACCACGCTTCTCCGCACTCCCAGCTCTCGCAATCCATTTTTTTTCTTTTCCTTCCTCTCTCTGTTCATTTATTCCCCATATATCTGTTCACTTTCCCAATTTCCCATCCCATGTGGAGAACATCCATCTCCAACTCCTGTATTTCGTTTCTTTTTTTTTCTTCAACTCCTCAAAACCTCACCTCCACGTACCCTTGTTAATTTTGCGCGACTTTCTGCCTTTCGCTCTCCTTCTCGCCATGCTCCATTGCTCATGTGGGAACTTCGGCATTATGCCTGTGGTGTTGTGGCCTTGGCCTGGGGGTCAATTCTTAGGCGCAGAGGGGTGCTGGTCCTCTTGCCTCTGCTAACCAGCGGTACTGGACAATGTGCTGGACTGGAAAGATGAACAGCTGGAGGGTTGGAGGCCAGTGGGGGCCAGCAGAGGCCACAGAGGTCACAGCCATTCAAAACTTTGGCTCCCAGCTCAAAGGTATGGGGTGAAAGAGGATCATGCTTCTGGAGGAGAAAAAGAGCTCTTGTTTCTCTGTAGCTCACAAAGGACACAGCCATGCAGCCAGCCAAGCAGGCTCTCCCAAACAACAACCTCATCGTTCTCATGTCATGTGATTACATTTTCTGTACTTCTATGCACAGCAACAGGAAATATTACATTTGTCCTGCAGCATAGTGATAATATATGGTGTTTATTTTTAATAAACCAGCTGTGACTGTACGCATATCTGGAGCTGTGCTGGTGATATATAATACTTGGCTGTGGAATGTTCATCTTTCACATTTATGATGCTCATATCGGTAGGGGAAGAAGTCAATAACTTTCAGGGCCTAGTGCAGAGCCACTAAGCCATTCCCTGGTTCTGCAGTATCGAAAAAGCAACTTTTTTTTGATTAGTAAACAGTGGAGCATGCCCTTCAGGGTACTTCCCAGGACTAGAAGGAACGTAAAGGTTAATCTTCAGTTTATTGCCACCAGCAGTCAAACAGATAGTATCTTTTAAAATTTCTTGTCAGGGGCTATTGATCCACTGACGTCAGTAACCCCCAGACATGACATTTCTTCTTTCTCATGGTGCCTAGACTGTTACATGACTATCTATGCTCATGCTGTTCAAGACGACCCTCAGTGTACTCTGTGGCACCTGGCTAAATAGTCCACAACAATGCTAATAAATCAGCTTCTTTGGAGTTCTAATAGTGGTAATGTTGGTGTCAGCTTATATCCTCTGCTTGCCTTTAATTTTTCTCGGTATGATTCATCTTTGTAGAAAACAAAAGCAGTCAAGTAAGTGACCGGAGTGATAAGGCATCCGTTCCCCACAAGAATGAGCCATCACTCTGTGTTATTGGGCCTATTAATCTAAGTATGTATTTTATTTGAAGAAGACAATGGGGTGAGTGATCAGACTGGCGAATGCTCTGCCTTTCCTCTTCTCTTGCTCTTCTCCCTGTGTCTTCTTTAGATGCTGGCCTGTGATGGGAAATCTATATGGTGCGAGAGGCCAATTTAGGTTGCTCCAACAGTGTGGGCTTGAAGAGCGAGCAGCCAGGGTAAACATAGCGAGTAACGCCTCCACTCTCTAAATGAATTTCAGCGTGAGGGGATGTGAGGGGATGGTGTTTTTCATCAGCTGTTTTCCCGGGATATGTGTGATGAAAAAGAGAGGAGCTCCAGGTAGTTTTCCTCTGTTGTTTGCTGCTTGTTTGCTAAAGCCATTCAGCTATGTATGCACTTTATGTCAGTGAGTGTCAAAGCCTGCATGTGCAGTTCAATTGGTGCTTTTTGTAGGGTCAGTCCAATGAGTATAACATTCCCAGAGTGTTTGTTTTTGTTTACTGTGCACAATTTTGAGCATAATTTCCTTTTTAGGCTCTTTCTAGTCCAGGCTACAGCACTTATGAGCAGCTCGTTCCTATTTAAGATATGGTGTATCAGGCTTAGTGGGCTGCAATTAATTCACTGCCTCCAGGGCCTCTCTGGCTTTGTATGAGGGGTCAGACTGGGTCAGGCCAGACTTTTTTTTTTTTTTTTTTGAGAGTTGGGCTAATTCTCTCCAGCAGCTGGTCCTTTTCACTCACTGTTTACCCTCTAATGCAAAATCTGCTGCTTTACCCTGCCTGGCTGTAAAGAAATCTCTTTACACTTCAACTGACCAAATTTAACAATCCTCTTAATTAAAAGCAGAACCAATGCCTTCCCTTTTCAGGGTGTATTGATTCAGTCCGAGGCATTTGGTCTGAAGTAAGCAAAAGCTCTAGATTGGACCGTGCTGAATCTAAATTGAGTCGTGTCATGTATCTTCAAGCCAACCACTTCTTTGCTTTCTAAGCCCCATCATTATCTCTGGTGTCCCTTGTTTTTCCTCCCCCTTGTTGACAGATTTAGCTGAAGCTGAGCAGCTTCTCTGGTTATTTGGTTACTTGCTTGGTGGGTCAGCCAGTTCTCTGTGCTTTCTGTGGCCACCACCTCTGCATTTGGGAGTTGTTTGCCGAATGCTGTGTCATCAGAGCTTTGCTGTCTTGCCCCGGAGCAAGCTAAGTCTAAACACTGCACTTTGTGGCTGAAAGGCCATCTGTCACAGGGAGGGAATCCGGCTTCTCCTCCAAAAAGCATAAACAGGAGCGGGTTGTTAAGCCGTGGCAGAGCTCACTGTCATGGAAATGCCCCATCTGAGTAAGGCTCAGGCCCTAATCCTGCACCCTCCCATCTTTGCAGCTGCTTTTTAGGGCTCCATGGCCGCCTGTGCATACTCACTGCCTGTTTAGCTGAGAGAGAGGGGCCCTATGAATAACATTCAATCAGAGATGGTTGATCTGGTTGTTAGCTGGTGGTTTCCAGCATGTGTACGTGAGCCTGAGGCTGTCGTCACAAATATCCTGCCCTTAATTAATGGATTTACCTGACAGATAAAAGATTAATCTAAATGCATATATGGAGAGTTATCTAATGATAAACTCAGACAGGATAACCTTTTTCATTTTTATAGCTACGGGTTAAAAATTAGAAGACATTGCTGTGTGTTTATATCTACTGCAATCCAAGCTCTTGATGCCAACATCTGTTTCTAGTGAACCCAATCAGTTCAGTTTATTCTTGACTTTGTTTGTTCAGTAAAGGCACATTTGATCATTGCCTTTAGTTTTTTTTTTCCCCCTGCCTTAACAGAAAATGCTGATTGTAGCTACTTATGCATTTATTTTATTTTATGCTTGCATATGAATATGATCTATAACAGCACAGTAGGTCAGATTTTTTTTTTCTTTCCACACATTCTTCCTTTATCAACCACAGGACAAGTGTTGCCTGAGCTCCAGAAGAGCTGCTGAGCAGCTGAGAGAGCATGAGCAGAAGATTCTGACATTTCATACATGATTGCAGAGATTTACGTGAGGTAATTATTGGGGCTGTGTCTGCCAACTCAGAGAGGATCAATTCTTTCAATCAATTCCACTTTTAAGAGGATAGGCCAGATTACCAGAGCTGAGGGCTGATGTGGACGTGGGGTCCATAATGCTCTTAATAGGTCACTAAAATGTATATTAGAACCTCTGGTTGCAGCCAATGGAGGATCGCTCTGAGATCAGCCGTTTTCCTTCCCTTTCTTGCCTCCTCTCCTTTACCTTTCTCCTCTCTCTGCTACTTAGTCCAAATAAGCGATTTGCTAATACAAACTACCTTTTATTGAAAAATTTAGAGGGTAATATTTGTCTTTAGTAATGTTATTGACGTTTTTTGCAGACAATCAATAATTTCTTTCAGCATTCATTTTAAATCAATAGCAGCAAAGATCCAATTTTCCATTGTTTTGATCAAGGCCAGATAGTGGACTTGAGCATGACCTGACACAGAAATGCAAACTCTGTGTTTAGTTATCCTAACTGGGAATAGTTATTCACAATAGGGAGGTATCACTTTTTCAGTAATCCTGTTTATCTATGGGTTTTGAAGTCAAAGTGTAAGGGTTACCCAAGAAAATGCACAATTTCACTTCTTTTTTATGGAATACCCAGCTGCAATTTCGATAAAAAAGAAACACTTTTTTAAAATTACGTTAATTGTGGGGATCTGAGCTTTGTACCTTTATATGAAGTACAAGGATATCCTAAGTGCGCATATGGGGATTTGCCACAGAGGTCCAGTTGTGACTTGCATCAGATAAGGATGAGGAATTGTGACAGGATAGATGGGAGAGGTAGCCTAAATCCAGCAAGTGTTTATTTAGCCATAACGGCAGGCTGGAAAGTCAACACTCAAGAGGACGGCAAATGCACACCAACGCGTTGGAAACTTGAGACCAGACACCTAAACTGATGTCAAGGATCTCTGGTCAGAGATCAGTTTTGTTTGTCACTTTGCTGGGAGTAAAATTGCAGAGAATTGGAACTGATTGCTGATCTCAGATCTGCAGCCCCATTCTGAAAGACATGGTAAACACAGACCCTGATTGTGGTAGCCTGTCCAGTGTTTTTAGCACTCACTGGGAGGAAGGTCACCAGAGCCTTGTCAACATTGGAAGCAACAATTCACCTCAAGCTTTGTGTGGGTAATGAGGAAAAAGAAGGAAAGAAAACACAGCAAAGAGGTGAACATCAACATCCCTCATTCAACCAGCTCCAACAATTACTCATGAGTCAACACTCAGTGCTTGTAATTATATATATATATATATGGTAAAAAATTATGGCTATATTTGGAAAGTGGTAACTGCCAGTAAATCTACCACTAGTATGTAAACTCATTACCCTGTTTTGTAAGCTGAAAAGAGCATAAAAGCATAATTATGTGCAGGAACTTTGTGTAAAACACTAAATGAACATTTTATTCATCTCACGACAACATTTAGTGCCTGTAGGCCTTTACCATACCACCATACAATTAACTGGATCAGGATTTAGTGCCTGGCTTGAATGCTGCTGAGAGCACTTCCTTTAGCAGTGGTTATACTGTACTTCCAGACATGTTAATCACATATCCTAATGACTTTTCCATACATCTTGTATAGGACTTCTGTCTCGATATTGCATAGCTGTAAATAACTTCTGAAGGATTTCTGGTGATTTTCTGCAAAGACTCAGCGCTCATGAAGGTGGCTGCCTAGAATGCCAAGTTGAAACCACCTTTGGGAGGGCTTCGCACCTCTTTCTTCATCTTCACATAAAGTTGGATTTTTTTAATGTTTTTTTTTCCCCCACTGCATGATTATATGTGATGTCAGCTATGCCAGTGATGAGTTTTCTGTGCATTTGATTCGTTATTTATACCTTTTTATTTTTACCCCCTCTCTGACTCACTACTGTCATCGGCACATACCTCTGAGACATCTGTAGAAAGGTTGGCATTAGCATGTGAAAGGGATCATGCAGACAATGCTATGCATTATGTATTCACAACATTTGTATGAAATGCAGCCGCTGTCATTCTTGCTAACCTGTAATCTGCTGGCAGTATTTCAGGCAGAGCAGGGCTAACAATCTAAAGAATATGCATAGGCTACTTTTACATCCACTATACCATACATGCTGTTGCATACTTGAAAAACCCGCTGTGTCCTCCATCCTAAGAAACATCAAATGCAAGAAAGTGCCACATCTGTCAGAACCGGCTGAGCCAACTGTCGGGTAAAAAGAGACACTACCAAGTGGCCTCTGTTAATGAGGAGGGGGTTGTTTTTTTCTTCTTACCCAGAGGCAACACAGGAAAGTAGTAAACAGCACATTTGATTCCTGAGACTTGTTGTGTAGTTGTCATTTTACAAAATCAGTCACACTTTTTCAGCCCCATCCCCTATATGAGGATGCATAAATCCCCATTTGTTAGGAGATATTATAATGTTTAGTGAATAGGAAAGCTAAACACACAAAAGGCTGTATTTCTGTGACAAACAGCAATATTACTGGAAAAGTTACTTAACAATAAAATCTATTTTATATTTTCATTGATAACAAATCTTATGTTGCTTGTCTGTGGATCAAATATCTGACATATGCTCAGACACAAACTTGGACAGCGCAGTTTGTAAAGTTATGGTGTATTAGACATTTAATTCTATTATAATATTTATTGCTTTTGGACTGCCTAAACATTGGCACAGGATTATTATCTGAAGTAAGTAAAGCATGTGATTAATGAGCTGTTTATATCCTCTCACTGGGCTCACTTGTATAGTTTCCAATTCCCTCTCAGTTATGGTACATCATATAAAATATTTGGCAGTAACAAACAAAATGCCCTTTGTGGTCAGAGTCGTCATGGTGTACAGTTTTGCAGATGATTACACAGTCTTAAAAGTCCCTGAGCTTGTCTGTGTTCTCTGGCTGCTTGTCATCAGCCCATCACATGTCACAGTAAACTTAGCTTTCAGTGGTAGTAGTGGCCATGGGCTGCCACAGCTGCCGCTGCTTGAGCGGAGCAACAGCAGTGTTTACTCAGACACAGACAGAGACAGGGTGGGCCTAAGTGAAACACACAACCCCAAAATGCCGTCTCATTCTGTGCCTTAGCCCATTCTGTGACGCACACTACAGACTTCAGATATGTCTGTCAGCCCTTCCTTCATTTTTTTATTGTGTCTCTGTTTCTGTGGCTTTTCAGATTGAGGCTTTTTCTTCTTAGATACAATGATGAACGGTTGTGCACCCCTGGATTTTTTTGTGTCACAGCTAAATGTGTGTTTGCATAGCTATTAGTGAGGCCCACTGAGGGATCTGTTGCACACTCTCCTGACCCCTGCACACTCGGTGACATAGCATTCCCTCGCTCATGCACGCGCAAACCCACACACACACACATTCACGCGCACATCCTCTCTCTCTCTAAGTGGTTTAAATTGTTCCAGACCAACCATCGTGTTATTGACAGCTTTCCATTTCTGCATGCAATATGTGTTTGTGCAGAACTTAGAACGCCACAGAGTACATCATCAAGTCAAAACTATAATTACAAGCTCTGAATTATTGTAATTCTAAAAGTGAGAAACTTTCTGAAGTGCCAAACAACAAGAACATCAGTTTTATTGTGCATGCTTAGTGCACTGAACATGCATGCAAGACACATGCCTTGCAGGTCTAATGCCTCTCCCAGGACACACTTCCCCACCCTCATTACCAGAGAGCTGCTTAATGACAACGTCAATATTGACCACAGTTCAGCAAAGCACTGTAGTACTGTGCGGTTAGTGGGCCAAGTAAAGGAGGGTCACGCAATGATTTTCTTTTTTTTTTTTACTTTCCTCATCCCTCATTCATTGTATCCTGAGAAAAAAGCTCAGACTCAGCAGTGTTCAGTACTTACCTTCCTGTAGTTCCATCTCCTTTACATCTCTTTCAATTTATCTCCAGCCTCTTCCAGTTACCATGCACTAGTTTTCCCGTATTTTCACCGTGAGATGGTGTGGGTGCTGTGGGTGTGAACATGCCCTGTTTTGTCAGCTGCATCTCTATACAGTCTTTAGTCAGCACATAATTGCACAGTAATGTGAAGTAAACATGGGTTGGAGAAGTGAAGAGGGAGAGGAGTTCAATATATATAACCTGCTGTGAGAACTGTGTCCCATATAGCAGCAAGTCAGAATGATTACATTATATTGCATGTTCCCTGCAGAAAACAGGCTTTTTTCTTCAGCTAACTTCACAAATGCAATACCCTTCACACTGCAGATAATGCATCTGTATCCTGATCAGCAATTATTGATTATCTTTTTTGCTAATTGGGCACAAGTTAATTACTAGCAATTATAATCATGAATGATGCATTACCGTAGATGCAATTGGCACTGTGGTGGGACATGCACAGACAACTCACATATGTAAATATGCATTCATTCCAAACACACCTACGCTGCTTTTATTTAACACAATGTCTCACATATGGAATAACTGAATTTTAAGTCCCTTACAATTGTAAACAAAACACTGTAGGCTCACTTGTCCACTCAGACAATTGATTTGCATCACTTTCAACATATCCTGCTTCAGCTGATGTTAAGAAATTATGACAAGGAGCGAAAAAGAGAAGAAAGAGGATGACCTTTATACTTCATTCCTGGGGAAACATAGTTTTACCTGAAGCTATCTGGTGACTGGGATCTTCTCCTCCAAAGCCTCACAGCTGGGCCGATAAGCTCTGCTGACTCCCCAAACCTAGGTCGCATTCCTTTTGATCAGGCCTGAAATTCAGCCAAGCGTGGCATTCACCTTTTAGCCCCGCTGTCCTTAAGCTAGTTGGTGGCTACTATACTGCAAAAACAAGAGGAAATGAAGGAAGTTTTGTCGACTGGCACCTTATCTGGTCAGGGTCAGTGCAGTGATCCCCCGCAAATTAGCTCAGGACCTGATTTTCCTGCAGCTCCACTGTTTTCGGGGGTTGAAAAAGTGGTCAGGATTTTGTGGTCAAATATCAAAATCAAATGAGTGAATATATATATATATATATATATATATATATATATATATATATATATATGGAACCAGACTAGTGTGAACCAAGTTAATGAGGTCAAGGTTCTGTGGAATATACAGTTTGATGGTATCCTGTATAATGTTTGCACCACTTCATATTAACTGATTTTGTCTTACAAAGTTCAAAATCATAGACTGTATATAAATGATGGATGCAGTCAGTGGTTAGCAGACTGTTGTAAAGCTTCTTTTAAAACCAGACATGATGATTGACAGGCAAATGTGACTGAGAAAGAGAAAGTAAAGTAAGACGCAGTAAAACATGCATGTCATACCACTGGCAAAGCCTGGGAAATGGGCCTCATTACTAATAGAATTATTAAATCAAAACTGATGCTTGTCCCAGCTTCTTCTTTAATTTTTTATGCTCAGCATTTCCCTCAGTACTCCACTTCATTAATATGAGTTTCCCCAAAACACAAGAGAGAAACATACAGATTTTTTTAAAGCAATGCTTGGTTTAACTTTCTCTTTCTCTCTCTCTCTCTCTCTGTGAGAGAGTGCTGCTGTTTATCAATGACCAGGCTGTAATGATGTGGAAGATGAAGTGCTGAGAAAAGATCTCACTATCACCTTCTTCCCTGGGTTTTCCTTGGCTAATTAAAGATTCATGCAAAGCAATGTGGCAACTTAAGCATTGGTTGCAGGCAGTCTGAGTAAGGCTGTAATGCCTTTCAAAGAACTTCATGCTCTAGACTTTTAAGCAAGGCCTTTAAAGAAGAGCAACTCTGGCAAATAGAACTGAGTTAAAGATGATTGATGTGTCTTGAGAAAATCCATCCCATAATATCGCCTTTTCACCTTGGTGATGCTTTCTCCTAAGACCCATATTAAAGCTTAATTCTGCCAACGAGAAGCAGACAGTGTTTTAAAGAGAAGAACACATGTCCGTGAGGCCTGTTTCTCCTTATCTAGCAGCTTCAGCCTCAGCCAAAGATAGATGTCTGCCATGCCAGCATGTTTATTTTCCTAGCCGATTAGCTTCGATTAAAAGCAGACCATGTTGTCTCTCTTCTCCTATTTGTAGATTTGTGAGTCTGCTTGTGTGTGTATGTATAAGGAGTCTTCCAAGCCTCCCTGTGTGGGTGTTGATGTGAGAGTCACCGTTATTTCATCTCCACTAGGCTGCACATGATAATTAAGCCATGGGGGGCTGGGAGGGGGAAGGTGGGTTACAGCTTTGAGTAATTCTGCCCCCCCTTCCAAACCACTGCCTGCCCCTAACCCGTCCTCTGCCTCCTCACAACTTCCTTCTCCCTTCCCCCCCTAACCTTAACTTCAATCCCACCTCAGGCTGTGGGAATTTTCTTTAGTCACACTTGGCTTGCCAGGTAAACAAGCCTGAATAGGGAGATGCAAGTAGAGTCCATAGGAGCAAATAAAACAGGGTAGGATGTAAATGGATTTATCACTGAGCCCCCTCACCCGCTTGGAACACCCTCAACCCCACATCCTCCACCCACACTCTTTTCTCCTGAGTGAAATGGCAGTCTGCTAACTTGGCAGGCTCTTAAACAGGCTAGATACAGACTTCTGGAACTCAGGTTCCTTTACCTTTAAAGGTAATATTGTTGTTCCATACACATTCTTCAATACAAATACATTGAAATGTGTTTGTGTCTAGGTTAGTCTTACACATTATTTATTTATTACATGCAGGATTAATGTTGTGAATGGGCATATTTTAACCTAAATAATGATAATTTAGTTTCAGGGCCTAAACTTAACCAAACAAAACTAAGTGCAAAACATGTAACTCTGAGCCTTATTGTTATTTGTGCCACCTCTACCCCTCTGCCTTCCTTATGCTTACTTTTGCTCTTTCAAACAGGACTGCTTGTTTGATGCATCAGGTGCATCAAAACATGGACACCAAAGGACACCATGTTGAATTAGCACTCAAGGCTGGGAGTTGTGGTTAAAGCCTGATGGTTTCCATTAAAGGGTAATATGAAAGGGCTTGCAATACCAAGTGATGGCAACATCAACGAAAGAACAGGAGAAGCTTGACAAATACCAAGGGCTCAGAGAAGAGCTAGAAAGGATGTGGAAGATGAAGGTAACAGTGGTCCCCGTGGTAATCGAAACACTCGGGGCAGTGACCCCCAAACTGGGAGAATCGCTCCAGTAGATTCCAGGAACCACATTCACGACCTCTGTCCAGAAGAGCTCAGTCCTGGGAACAGCTAAGATACTGCGCAAGACGCTCAGTAGAGGACCTGAGCTTGGAGCTTGGAGGGCAAAAATAAAAAAAGACTGCCCGCAGTGCGAGCTGGGTTTTATATATATATATATATATATACTGTGTGTGTGTGTAAATAGATAGATAGATAACTAGATAGATCCTTGTCCATAAACACCACAGAAAGCACAGAACACTCGGTTTGCATACCATAGTGACCACGTGCTGCCACAGCTGCCACAGTACAAACTGAAATGCTCATAAAGATAAAATGAAACTCATTAGTAATAATCTTTTGTTATCAGGAGTTGAAGGTTAATGCGTTGTTTTAAGCTGTTTGCAGGAGTCTTTCCGTCGAGTTTTTTTGTTTGTTTGTTTGTTTGCTTTTTACATACTAGCAACAAGGTACAGAGCATTTTCAAAGCAAGAAAGCTGTTTGCAAGTTGTGCAACAGGGAGGGTTGATCAGGGTCTAACAGCAAATGTAAAACAACTTATGAATATATTGTGCTTCATGGGCCACTCCAAGTGGGATTCCCTCTTTCATTTGACCAACTGAGCAAATGGAACAGATAAATGGTAAAGTAGGAAGACATGTAACAAACCAGCTGAGATGTCATTTTATTTCATAACTGAATGTAAATCAGTCTGATATTTTTCTTGAACAATATAAACCGTGCTGGAGGGCAGGCAGGTGAATACTAGACAGTGACGGGGTGATCAGTTAAGCAAATAAAGGTTAGACTGGTTTCCAACACAGAGGCAGTTCTCTACTAAAAACAAAGACAAGATCCAAACACAAAGGTAAACTGCTGAAGCAAACTGAAGTAGCCCAAGTTACCACTAGTAGGTAGCTGACTCTCTGGCGGGGAGTGAAGGTCTCTTCAAATACAGGTCCTTGATGATGCTGATGAAACACAGGTGCGCCAGACTGCTGCACAAAAGCAAGGCTCCGCCCCAAGCGGAGGAGCACTGACCCAACCCTCACAAACTCAGAGAAAAACCCACACACCAGCATGAACCATGACATATTGTGAAATAAAGCCACAGCAAAGGTAGAGGACTACTTGCTCAACAAGGATGAAATTGTAAAAGGCATAAAAAATGATGTCTTTAGTTTGACTGTGAATGATAACAGTGCACTACCTGTAAGCTCTTCAGCTCAAGAAGACATGAATTCCCTGCTCCTCTTCTCCCCAAATTATCTGCCACTAATCCAGATCAGAAGCAGGTCAAGCACGAAAGCCTTATGCTGAGTCAAGAGTGAGGAAGACTCATGTCTGTTCGTCTGTTACATACTTTGTGTGTACGTACTTGTACGTTTGAACACCACTGCGTACGTGTAAGTGTGAACAGCGTACTCGCAGGATCAAATTACCAAAGCTATCCAATGGCTCATTTTCAAAAGTCTTTCAGTCTGAGGGCAGCAAAAGTAGACTTAAACTAAGTCCACCATAAACAGACGCAAGACCAAATTTATGTCCCCCTGCTGACAACATTCAGGTGTGTGCAAAAGCAAAAAAATCTATCTTGATATCGACCCGGATAAGCAAAGCTGAGTTAGAGAGATTGGATTGTATACTGCTCCTGTTTCTCAAGGGAACCTTGATCACATTTATAGCCCCTTGTGTTAATTAACATGCTTTGACATTTCAGCGTTAGCCCAGTGTCTCATCTTGGTGCTTTGGAAAACCTTTTCCAGGATCCTAAGAGATTGCGTTGGGCACGATGAAATGGTGATATGGTACAGTTGTTATAAAGGGGACAGGGTGGATGAGTGGCCCCTGATGGTGCACAACCACTATTCACGCAAGTGTGCTTGTCTGCAATGTATCGCAGTGGAGGCTGCTGCTAACTGATTGATCTTCCGAGGCAGCATTATCCGTCCTAATCCCAGGCTGTCATTAACACCCACAGTGTCATTTGTTATGTATTGAGCTATTGACCAATTGATTGGATGGTATACAACTGATAACAAACACATTGAAAAGAAGAGAGTGAAAGTCAAGGAGAGCTTAAGGAATTAATAAGGGTTCCCCTCTCCCTCCTTAAATGCCCTAAGGATAATAGTCTAAGGAATTTCCCTACGTTGGGATAAATAAAATAAATCTTATCTTACTTAAATAGAACTGGAAATTGTTCAGTTTGGACCTAATCTAAGAAGTGGGTTACGTCTAGAAAATAATAACTGTACATCACTTGCAATGTAAAGTTTTTCCATGACGCGATTACATATGAAGTCGATGCATCTGCACAAGTTTAAAATATTTCAACTGTCACAAAATCTCCAAGGTGATGATTTTTCGTAGACTGTGGGTTCTTCTAGGGCCACCATTAATCAGAAATAGAGGACATGCTTGTGATTGGTGTTTGGGGCATCTAATGGTGTATGGTTCACATTTCCTTTCACGGTGTGAATATTTGTAAGTTGCAAAATATTCCAAAAATACACCACTAACAGTGAAGATGTAAACTTTCTTGTGTCTTGTCTGAACACATGAGAATACAAAGGTGCAGCTGCCTTTAAAAGATTCTCTTTGTAGTTGTTCTATCCTTTGACAAATATTACTTGATTTAAAGACAAAAAATTGTTCTTCAGGTGAAAAGAAATTTTCATTTGTAGAACCAATAGACTTCAAAGGTGGTTCTTCACTTATAGAAGACATTTGTCACTGATGTAGTCTCAAGACAAAGGCTCGTTCACTGTATTGTGTCCCATCTTGCTAGCATGGATTGACAAAACGGCCTTCTAGGCTGAATAAAGAAGCCAACTTGGAAGTTCCAGAAAGTATAGCTCCTCCAGTGGCAGCTTAAGGCTGCCTCCAAAAGCAGATTAACATGGGGGTCAATCACCATACACTCCCATGTTAAAATACCAAATAGGCAATCTAATTTCCTGTTCTTCACCAACTGTACTGGATGTTATTTTCTTTCCACTCACCGCTTTAAGTTATATGGCTGTGGTTACTTTGATTGACAGGTGGGTGCCAGCATAGACTGTTGATTTGTTGAAGTCACTGAGTCACCCTTAAGATGCATTTGTTGTGTCTGTGCCTTTTTTGAGCATTTTTCATGTAAGTAACAGACAAATAATATAGTTACTCTGATATTAATTCTACGAGCAGCCCAACCAAGAAGTGATTCCTCCAGTATTGGTAAGAGAAATTATTTTATTTTATTTCTGTGCTGCTTAGCATTAATTTAGCTATATTAGCACACAGTGGTGCAGCACAAGTGTCTCAGCACAAGCTTAAGAATGTGTGCATGAGAGTGCAAACAGAAACATAGTATTATAGCAGTAATCACTACACTAGTAATCAGTGGGGAGCTGCTCACATCAAGCCACAGCCACCCTCACTGACAGATCAGCTGCACTATTCAAGGCAGGGTGGCTACTGCAACTGGATTGGTGACTTGGACTGGGGCGCCGATCCAAACATTCACAGAGTCGTGCCAGAAGCAGCAGAAATCCAAGATGTAGGAGTGTAAGCACCAGTCCTGGGCAAGAGCCTGTGCATACTGATTGATATAAAAAAGAAACACTCAGAAATGGTTAGCCACATTGAAAGACTGAGTAGGAACACGGAGGGCCATAACAAATAAAACATCAGATTATTAAGTTCAGCAGACTGACAGACCAGCTGTGGCATATCAGAGGCAGAAAAGGAAATACAGCAAATTGCTTGTTCCTGAGAGCAAGTGGGAGTGTGGACAGAAGTATATGGAACAATGGTCAGTCCACTACAGTTTAAGAACCCCCCCCCTGTGGTTTGAAAGTTCACTGAGAGTTGCCCTCTTTTTCCTGTCTACCACTGCACTGCTCCATTTCCCTTGTATCCACTGTTAAAGCTATTTTAATCAGCTCCTAGCAGTCACCCTCAAACCTAGCAATGGAATGAAATGAAAATGTGGACAAATAATACATTGTAAATTTCTTTTCTAGCCACCAGCTGATGTGCCCACATGCTTTGAAAATCTCTCATGACGTCCCACAATGGGAAATGAGAGGGAACACCATTGCACAGCCCCAAGCTTTGAGTTTACATAAGTCCAGGACTCTAGTTCAGTGTTTCATTTCTTTCTCTTTTTTTCTCCTCTTTTTTTCCACAGAATATTTGCAGTTGTTAAACTGCAAATATTTATACCTTTACAAATTACAGAAAAAAAGACAATTGTGGTAGGAACTGTGTGTGTGTGTGTGTGTGCATAACATGGACTGCTGACTTTAAGTAAGCTTGTGCATCAAAATTAAAGCCACATTAAAATTGCTTTGACATGCATTCTTATGGTAATGACAGCTTCCCTCCTTGCGTTCATTTAGATGGCAGTCTTAATGACTGCGTATCCTGGAAGTGCAGCAGCATCCAATAAGGCTTCATTTAGAGCCCAACACTATTCAGAGTGAATGAGGGGTAACAAGGGGCCCTAGATGAGGAGTGGAGTACTGGTTTGGTTCTTCATCAGCTCCACGTGGCAGTTGGGCTGGTAATTACGCACATTATCAGTCATTAACAGAGTCTGCCACAGCCCTTCAGACAGGCAGGGAGTTTGGTCTTGTTGCAGGGGGAAACGGTTGATGGAGCTAGAGGGGGTTTATCCACTGGGGTTAGAGGCCCGGGCACATAAGCACTTATGGACCAAACCATTCTCAGGACTCTGAGGGTAACTATCCAGCTGGGAGAACCCACGCAATAAATTCAGGGTTTCTTTTTTCCTGTTTGCTTTTGCACCACCAGTAGGAATGCAGAAGTAATAGCTGGCCAGTGATTAGTATATGAATCAACATCATGTTATATTTCCTCCTTTGTATATAGACTCACACTCAAGTCTGAACTTGAATGTCAGTCCATTACTCTGTATTTTGCTCCATTTGTTTAGGCTAATTCATAGGCCTAATATTTTAGCAGTGTTCACACACATTTTTAAAAATGGTGGTTGGTGCTAAAACCATCAATCACTCAATGGTTCCTCTTGAACTGAGAGAGTACCTCCCCTAGGGCACAAAGAAAAAACAAACAAACAAAAAACCTTATAATCTCAGATCTTTAAACCTTTTTCATTCTTTTGGACACACACACAATAAAATGTGAGCATCCTCGAGTAGAACGAAAACTATCAAAAATGTTTCTCAATTCAAAAGCAGCTATAGACAGGCTGCATTTAAGGTAGTGCATAAACAGTTATGTTGCAGTCAGATGCATTGTTTGTAATTCAAGGTACAATTATTATAGAAACTCATTTGCCCCATGGATTAGAAAGCCTCTTTTATATCCATTGCAGTAGCTCTGTGAGGCTTTTCCCAGTTTTTGCATTTTCCCAGTTTTTTCATCTTTATTTTCTGCAAACCTTTTTGTTTTTCAGTGTCTCCCACCTATTTCTTTTCCAATCTCTGTCATATGGGCTCCCCTATGACAGCATGTTCCCTTTGCCTCTCTTTCTTCTTGTATTCTTCAGTCTCTTCTCTCTCTCTGTCTCTCTTTACATCAGACTCTATAGTCTTTATTTCCCTCGCCCTCTCTCTCTCTCTCTCTCTCTCTCTCTCTCTCTCTCTCTCTCTCTCTTGCCAGCTCTTTATGTATTTCTTCTGGGCTTGCCAGAGATGCAAATGACACAAGAAAGTGATAAAAGTTGCATGTTGGCACCACCATAATTAAATATTAAAGACTCTCATCCCACCCACCCCCCACTCCCCCACCCCTTTTTTCCAGGATGCCTGTGGATATTGCTTTCACATTACAGCAGATTTTATAACAGACTTAAGTTACATGCCCAAGCTTTGGTAATGCATTCCTAGATCATATAATAAAAAATAGATTAAAAAAATGTTTATTGGAAAGCCATACTAATTGTAAAGAGTTGATAAGCTGTGTTGATGGGGGGATGCGTCATCATTCCTTTATGAAAACTCAATGTAGAAGAATTATTAATTACAAAAACCACACTAGATGAGTGAGGGGTGACATTCATGTTGTGCAAGGAGTTCTTTTCTGTCGTTTGCAAAAAGATTTTCAAGAAATATTACTCTTTCTTCTAATAATTTACTATTTTATCATGTACAGCAATTTCTTTATTGTTTGTTGAGTTGTTACATCATCTTTACATGCATTATTCTAATGCAAAGTGTGACCTACTTTCTTCAGTTGCATTGTTCCTGGGCTTAGTCCCATCAACCCTGTTTTCTATTCTTTTTCTATTCAAAATGAGGATTAAAAAAAATCATTGTATGCGTGAGTGTGTTCATCTCCTTGTGTCTCTCTCCCTTGCTCTTTTGCACACACTCTGTGTATTTGTGTGTCATTGTGTGTTTGCATCATCTGTAGGCTTAGTATTGCTTAGCAGTACCCCAGTAAGTGTGTGTCATGACTGCATCACTACATGGGGTATAGGCCTTTCTGCTGTGCTCATCCAGGCACAGCTAAAAAAAGAGATGATGATGAGGAGGAGGAAGAGGAGAGGGAGGTGGAAGAAGGGGCTTGTTGCTTTTAATTGAATTGTAAATGCATGTGGAGGGGGAATGGGGCTGCTCCTAGCTGGGACAGACAACAGATGGAAGGCAGGGCCTGCCCTGCAGGGTGAGAGGGGTGAGAGGGGAGATGGGTGGGGTGAGTGCAGATAGATAGATGGATGGGGGAAGGGGGAAGGAAAGGAAAAAGGGGCTGGTGCATGAAAATGACCGGGGTCTTTGGCCTTCATGGAGTCTGTGATTTTTCTCCCAGTTTTCTCTCAATCGCTTCTCCTTCTGCCTCTTTTGCTGCTTAAAAAGCAGAGTTTGCCTCGTGAAATGTAACACCAACTATCTATCCACTAATCAATAACTGTAGAAACACTGAACTCATTTGAGTTAAACGAGTTTTCCCTGCTATCTCATCCTGTTTGGCAAGCCCATAGATCATATTCTTAAATGAAAGTTAAATTAATAATAAATAAGGTACATAATAGCTTGCATTCACCGTGTGATGTCCTGGTGCGCCTGTACAATGTTAATAGTTTTTAGAATTTGTAATAAATGTTTCTCTGGGTTGTTTATGTAAGCGGGAAATCTCACTAGTCACTTGACTGTAAATGAACAAAAAAGAAGTCTTGCTTGGCAACATAAGTAAAGATTTTCTCACAGAGAAACAGAAACAGAAAACCATATGAAATCCACTCTCTCCATGTCCTCTTCCCCCACCCCTCACCCCAATTCACTTTAAAGAGAGGAAAATTACCCCAGTCTGCCCTCCTCAGGTGAACGGGGCTCAGGGATTTTGTGACTGCACTCAGCAGACTAGGTCAGAATCTGAGACACTCGCATGCACACATACAACATCACTAGGTCAATACAGGCTTTACCCCTTGACTAGATTAAGGGTATTTGGGTTGTTTGTGCATTTGTGATGATAATAACTCCACATGGGGTTGTTTCTCATTTTACTGAATCGATCAACACCCTTAGCTGGTTTACCTTTTACCCTCGTTCCAAAAAGCTTTAAACTTTTGTGTAATGCGTGCTGTAGAAAAGTAACGCCGCAATCACGCGCTCAGCTGGAAACCGTGATTTGCATGCATATGCCACAGGATTCATTTGCTGAAGAAACACTCTGAATCATAGTGTATTATAATAATATTATGAGCAGGTATTTTTCTTTTCTAATGTTCACTCTGTGATACCCTTGTGCATATTTTCTTTTTTTCTTACATATCATTTTCAGATATAATTTTGAATATATTTATATATTTTTTTCTTATTACTTGTAGGCGATAGTTGTGATGGATACTCCTCATAACTGTCTCTGCAGGCATGATGTCACCAAGCTGCCTTAGTTAATCTCTCTCCTCCCAGACAGCATATTCACAGCCTTGGGGCTAGACCCTGCTCCTACATCTATCTGAAACCAGCACATGCACTGTTGCTCTCCAATAACTCCACTCAATTGCCCATCATTCCTCCTACGCCAACCCCCACCTCCAAAAAAAAAAAAAAAAAAAAAACACCTTTCAGAGTACACTATCCACTGCTGCATTTTTATTCTGTTATTAATCTGCTGGCACGTCTGCCAAATAATTAACCCAGCCAAGTTATTTATTCCCTGGGTGATAGTTCCCTACCTGTGTTTGGGAGGCAATGACGAGGACAATGCCACTGAAATGTCCTTTTGGGACTGAAGGAGACTATGGTGTGTGTGTGTGTGTGTGTGTGTGTGTGTGTGTGGTGTCTGTCTGTCTGTCTGTCTGTCTGTCTAGAGGAGGTTAGTAGGAATGGTTTGGGGTCTTAACTCAACCCCGGGTATGCAGTGTATGCAGGCAATTCATGTGACGGCATTACAAATGCTCCACTAACCTTTTCAGTTAATGAAAAAAAGGAGCCGCTAATAAAAGAGAATAATCTGGAGAAGGACTCTTATGAGGGGATATGTACTGTAGACCTGGGTGTAATTTCCAATTGGGAATCACATACAGTTACCACATACTGTATGTGCAGGCAGACACAGCAGCTACTCACATTTTAGCCCACGGAACCATTCAGATAAGCTAATACACAAATATTCATAGACATAAATAGAAAAGCATCTTCACTTGCTGGTACATAGTGTAGCCAAATCTCACATCTTGCTGGGTGTGATTATATCCAGGAGGGAAGTAATGTATTGCACTGGAGGTGGGAGATGGTGGAAACATGAGTGCTTTGGCCTTGAATTTCACCCAGGACTGCCTCCCCATCTCCCTATGCCCATTTCTCACTCTTAGGGGAGAATGCTCTATGGGCTGCTGGAAGCATGGGGCCATGGCACAATGAGCTGACTTTTTAGGGCCCACCTTGTTGCACTGAAATACTCTCATGACCAAGACCGAAAAGCCAGTAATGAATATCCATGATTGAGGCAGTCTCTCTCTTATGAGTAAAGAGCAAGCAATTTATGTCAAAGAGCTAATCCCAACCAGTGAAGATGACAACTTGTACCTTTTAAACAGTTCTAAAAAATGCTAATAAAATAGATTTATTTTTATTTTTCTGCAAGTCATGATTAGTTTCCACTAAAATGTTGAGTTTCAAATGAATTTCAATTTTTTATTATAAAATTTCAGATAGCACATTATTCCCTTATTGAAAATTTAATCATTAAAAGACATTGCATAATTGTTTAAGCTAAAAAGTAGCTCACTGGTTATTTTTAATGAATGTTGTCATTTCCTCTAAAGTCAGATCCCCATCCTAGCTGTCTCTGTAGATGTTATGATCATTTAAAGTCTTATTTTTTTCTTTATTTGTGAGATTTAAATGGGAGTAAATGCATATATACGTGCTAAAAAAAAAAAAAAAAGTATTAGCTTTACACGTCTTCACTTCCCATGTCTTATCTTCATTATCCCTTACCATGAGTATGACCCTCACTCTCCAAAGAGCATGCAATTGCTCCAGAGTTAGCTCTCGACGCTGAGCAAGGCCTTCGTGTGCTATCATGTGACAATATGAAAAACAGTCTGTGTGTTGGCTTTTTTTTAAGTACTCAGCCAAGTCCAGACAGGAGAAGGAAAAATAGCCAGCAATGATCGGGCAGCTGTTGAAGCCCGTCGACCTTGGATGTCAGCCTAAGTGTAATTATTTTTCACGCATGCCATGTTGACCAGATATACGCCGCTTGTGTTCTATTTATCAGGCCTATCATGTGCGATGAAGGTGGGGTGTGCACGCACATCCGCACACTGAGACGCATACTTACTTACATGTATCAACAGTGACCCGATTCCCCAGAGTTGGTGTGGGTAGATACAGAACATCATCACCCTCAGTGAGAACTTGCTGGCACATAAATTTCAGTCCAGATCTGATTTGGGTTTGAATGAGACTGGCATTGATTAATTGCAATTTGCACCACAGGGAATAACTCCCATAATTCACATCAGCAGATAGTTTGCTGTATGCCAATTTGATCATCTCCTGCATCTCTATTCTCCTCCTTTACTGGCTGGTGCATACTCTTCCACTTTGGCCACAGTGTGCACTTGTCACCCTCTCTGTCTGTCTGTCTGTCTGTCTGTGTCATGACGTCTGAGCCTCGGAAGTCTACTGTCTTCAAATGTCTCTAAATGCCAGGCGAAGAGACAGGAATAATATTAAAAAGCGAGCAATTAAAATGGAAAGCAGCAGGTCATGTTGGGTTAGATCTTCAGATAAAAAAGGCCTCTGAGCAAGCCAAGCAGTTCTCACCCCTCCTCCCTTCATGCCTGCCCTGGCTCCCTTCTCCCTCATTCGCTCTCTTGTCACCCTGAACAGAGGATTGACATTCAGTCGAGGACAGCCCTGGCTGGCGGTGAAAAAAAAAAAAAAGAAGAAGAAGTGAAATTAATGTGTGAGTTGAAGAAAGTGTAGCAGGGGGCATAGGGTAGAAGGGGTGGGGATGGTTGGTGGTAGTGAGTGACTGACACAGTTTTTGATGGAGTGCAGACATGGCTGACTCACCGTCTCTCTCTTTCCTCCTCTCATTTTGTTCCTCTCCGTTTATCTCTCTATCTCCAGCCTGTTTGCCAGGGTCGTCACCCCTTCCTCCTACCCCCCCCCGCCTTCCTCCCATCCTCTCCGGCCTCATTGTTTTACATCTCTTCATTCAAGCTTTTATGGCTACTTCGTCCTCGTGCAGTCCCATCTCACCGCCGGATGATGGGTTCCTCCCCCAGTTATCGCGGCTATTTATTATCGACGTCGATCCACATCACATTTCTCTGACTTTGGGAAGATGGTTTTCACATTGGACTGCTTTACTGACTTCCCATATAGCACATCCGCTGCGGAGCACGCACAAACACGTGCACACTCACACACAAAATGGCACAATCAAAGAGGAAACATCACATCACTATATTACACTACAGATTTACTAGGTGCTAAAATGCCACATAGAGTTTTAATGCCCCATAGTGGAACACTTTGACAGCATTTCCAGATTCTTCTTTGCAAAAAATACCCCACATTGTTTTTTTTTGTTTTTTTTTTTATTTTTTATTTGGGATTTGGTGTTTGCATCTCGATGACTTTTCCTGCTGGGTCAGTGATTATTGTAATGCGAAGGAGCCTGGCTCTTCCAAACTTGCTGAGACATGACACTGTGGGTAAATCGTATTTTAAGGAGAATGCATCATTTGTCTCGATGACATCACATGAATTCCTGAAGACAGAGGGAGGTCGAGGTGAGGCCGTCTCAAGTCAGCAGGACAAAGAAACACTTCTATCACTTTAGTTTTGAAATAAAAATTGCCTAAACTGCAACAGCCGCTGTCCTTCCTGCTGATTTAGAATAAAATACACTCACTCATGAAGAATGTTATCAGATCATCACTTCAGCTTTCCCTTTTTGTTGGCCCCTGACAAACTATTGAGCAGAGTAGTGCACGATAACTAGAAGTCTGTTGGCACTATACCTCTGTGAGTTATATAGTGGGGGGGGGACATGTTTTAGCACTTAACCTCCATAGTGGGAGCAGCTGTGGGGCCCAGAGGGACTGTGTATTCAAGAGAGGAAGGCCAACTGGTTGCCTAATTAACTAGGCTGGCTTGATGACACAATAGCATCTTTTGAAATGGCCAATACATTTCTGGAGCAGCGACTGGGGCTGCAGTGGTGAGGCAAAAGGGGAGGAGGATGAGGACCGGGGCGGGTGTGTGTGTGTGTGTGTCAGCTACCCAGTATTCATACTGTACACTTACACATGCACACACAAATGTATTTGTGAATGGAGACAACAAACTAAAGTAAGTCTATTGCCGCTTTACACTGTCCACAAAAAGTTGTACAGTTTGCCATTCCAAGCATGGAGTTTGAAACTTCTACACTCAGTTGCAGAAGACAAATAAGAAGCCCACCTTTCCTGTTATTTGTAAACTGTGGCTCATCCTCTTTGGTTTTTTAGTTACCATTCATTCTATGAATGCAGTTTGACTGTAAAAGTTTGTTTTTTTTTTCTCACTTTTTCAACTGCAGTGGTAACAGGACAAAATCAGCTTGAACATTTCCACTGTTATTTTTTTGTTTTCTTTCATTTTTTTTTTTTTTGACAAGATATACTTTGGAGCGTCAATGTAATCAGAAAATGCACTTGGCTTGGTAGATTTGCTGAATTTGAGTTTGGCGAGAAGAGACATGGCTCAAGTGGAACCCCAGGTAGGGCTCCACTCATTATGGATCGATCCCCCCCGTCTCCTGTGTCAGGTCCTGCGCAGGCCTGATTGAAGTGTTTTCACCCAGTCTTCATGAAACTAGGAAAAAAAAAAAATCTCTGCCTCCTATTGATTTCAAAATGTCAAAACTTAAATCTTAAGAGAAGCAGAACACACTCCAAAAGGCTTGAAGCTGGCCTTAATGGCTGCCAAAGAAAAGCTTTTGGGAAAGTTTTACCCAGTTTATTCTTTCTGTAATGGCTTCCCCTTTGTCTCACTCATCAGAATGGATTTTCTGAGGGAAGAGGTAAGTGAAGCATATCACCCTGCCATAACGAGGCAGAAACTGTCAGTTAGGCTACCATCCTGCCTGGTTCATTGAGGATTAGGCTGGTTGGGGAATGTTGTGAATTAATCCAGAGCGTCAGACATCACACCAAAGCCTCACGCTGGATTAGTATTAGCTTTTGTTTGATTCGCTGTGAATTAACCAACATAATCCACCTGGTGTCAGACACAATAAAAACACACCAGCTGACACAGAAACAGGATTAGGCTTACAGAGGAGAACAGCAGATCTGACTGCCATCAGTCAGTTAACCAGGAAAGCTGTTCAATCAAATTATAAACATGTCCTTACCCTTATGATAAATGAGATTTTGTCATCTAATAAAATCTATGATTTCAAGGCTTTGTAGCGCTGCCTGAACATTTATTAAACTTGAGTATGTTGGCGTTTGTGTTGGAGGGTTTGAGTTTTCCTTCAGATGGTTTTAATCTCCTTCTCTTATTATATAAAATATTCAGAAACGTGAAAAGCCAGAGTTGAGCTTTGCTTCATCTTCTTCTGCTCTGCTTTTTTTTTTTTTCTCCCCCAGTTATCCGGCCAGCATGCCAGTAGCTGTGTCGTCATTCCCCTGGCTGAGGATGAGATCCTGCAGAGGAGGAGGCAGACATGCTGGGAACACCTGCTGGGTTCCCTGCCTCCGCTTCTCTCCTTGCTTCCATCTCTCCACCTCTCCCTCGCCGCCTCTCTTCTGAATCTGTCACTGCCTTTTCTTTCATCTGTATCTATTTCTCCTCCCTCCCTTCCACCCGTTCTCCTCCATCCCTCCACCCTTGCTTCCCTGCATCTCTGCTCTGCCCACTCACAGGTGCGACAGGAGTGAAGCTCAGCAAACACTCCCTCTGGTGCTGGTCTGCCTTACATACAGTAATGTACCTTCTCTGTAATACACAGGATGAGGGAAGAATGACACTTCTGGGCTGCCATGTATTGCCAGAAGACGTTCAGTTTACACTATTTATTTTTACAGGAAATAGACATCTCCACCATGCCAACAATCCCAACAAGTCCTCACAGATCCATGCAACTAAATATAAAATATACAAAAGATGCAATGTTTTTTTAAGGTCACCTCTATATATTTATATAAACAATTTCTTGTTGATAAGAAGCCTGATTGTTAGTTTAGCTTGGCATAGAGACTGGAAATAGGGAAATATTTTGCATTGTTCTCTCAAGACACAACAAAATCTAACTAATTAAAAGATTTTAGTCATGAAAAATTATAAGTAATGAATGAAAACTGCTCATAGGAGGCAGAGTGTAAAGCCTCAGTCACTGATGTGTAGTAACCACCACTAACCATCAGTCCTCTTTCTTCACAGCCTGGGCTGTGGGGTCAAAACCTAAAGCTGTAGCCCCTGTCAAGACTTCAAGCATGGCCTACCTTCTCAAAGCCCAATCACTGGGAATCCAAGCTTCACTGAGATGACTGATACTTATTGCTGGTTTCCCCATCATCATGTTTAGACAACCTCAATACATTATGCGGCATGTGATGTTGTGCGTGCGTGCAACATGGTCATATATGTTGTAGACGGGAAGTAGATGCATCAGTCCCAAAGGGGACGTGAAGGATGAGTGGCTGTCATGCCATATGTTCTGAATGGAAAAACTGTCATGGAGTTCTAAATTGATTACACATCCTCACGTCTAGCTGGTAATTGCACAAGAGTCAAGGCAAGCCGTGTTTCTGACCAGATCATTCAATCACTTTTCATCTATTATGAAGCTTATACTCAAAACTCAATACAGATAGAGATGCTTTATCAAGTCTGAGAAATCATCACGGTGAAAAATTGACCACATTAATAACATCCCACTTCACTGCATTTTTGTTCATGTTCAGCTCATTGAATGTTTAGTTCCCACTGCAGGATTTTCTTGTTTAGACTTCTTCAAGGTGGCTTCATGTGTTCTTGTCTGCGCCACATTCATTATTTCAAAGTAAGGACATCTCTTTCAGTGCTCCACGCTACTTCAAATGCGTGGCTTTCATAGTGATCGAAGATGAAAGGAAACTAAAATACCCGCAAAACAGAATCCTAATACCATTCTGAGCCTTACTGCTCTGTTATCACTTAGATCATAGGAAGACACTCATAAAAGGGCCAGGCACACAAAAAAAAAAACATTTTTCCAAGTGGACGATAGCACAAATAAGTGGAGATACTTTGAAATGCAGACCGGTCAGTCAGTTAGTCTGTGTGTCCTCCAGATCTCACACAGTACGCTCGGTAATGTCAGTCCCCATGCCATTTTCTGACCCCTTCTATGTGTTCTGTGGAAGCAGAATGAGGTAGGCTGCCATATGCTTTCAGGGCTGATAGAACAAAATGCCTCGCTGGGCCTTGTTTTATTTCCCTCAAGTAGCATTCAACACCTCCCCATCACATTTGCACAGACAACCTCCCATTACCCTACGATTCAAATCTAACATCATCTTTCATACGTTGTAAAGGGCACCCAGAAACATGTAATTATTGTCTCTCTCCTCTCCCCGAGATCAAAGCTGAAACAGCAGTGATTACAGAGAGTCAGGTTGTCTTTGAAGACACTCTTCAGTTCCTTTCTTTCACTCACTTGTTACTGTACGTGGAGGGCTGAGCGACTCTGCAGTCTCTCCTCAGTAAGCAGACAGTGGCGGAGTGGCAGGTGTGCCTAGGATTTTAGACATTCCCTGTTTATAATGCACATCAGCATTGACCCAGTCCAGGATTTTTGTTGGATCCTTTTTACCCACCAAGCTTATTTTCTCTGACTAGTGCTGGTAAATAGGCAGGAGGCTCCACTGCTTACATTTCTGTCCTTGAACCCTGGCAGTAAACCATAGTTTTACATGATCTGTTTTTGGTTTGTGGGGTTAACATGGCAAGGGTGAGAGATGCAGTGATTGCAGTGTTTATAAAGCATAAGAAGAGTTTGAAAGAGGAATCATGAAGGGTGTATACTCTAAGCTTATCACAGGAACCGTACTGCTGATTTCTTTTTAATTTGGCAATCCAAACATCATCATTTGCCCAGAGCCTTGCCATTTTCCAGTTGTATATTTACAGTAAATGGCTGACTGAATTACAACCAGGAGAAGAGAATCAATTCCTGTTCTTTCTCTCATACTCTGTTAGTTTTAGGTGGAGGGTAAAGTGTTTTCTCATCTGATAATGAAGACAATCTAACAAAGCTATTCCAAGATTTTCTGAGATCTTCCAGTCGTGAATGAGAGCGTTAGTCTAACAATAAGACAGAGTAACAATCTCTTTATGTTGGTTGATGCCATGAATAGTAATCAAAGCATAAATGGTCTTTGTGTTTAGTCAGTTTAACACAAGCAAATGTAAGTTGCTTTTATTTGTTTGGTTGGTTTTTGCTCTTTTTTTATGTTTTTTTTTTTAAAATAGAAACAAGCTGAAAGTCACTGGTGGGGTCAATTTGAAGTTTGCTCCTCAGCAGTCTGGCAGGTTGTTAGCTTTCATGTTTAGGTTAGTCCTGGCCAAAAATGGTAATTGAGTTACTGTTGAGAAGGCTATGTATGCCCATCTTTTATTTACAGTCCATCAAAGGCATCAGCACATTGATCCAAAACAGCGAATTTATCTGTTATTTTTTTTTCCCTTTGTATTTCATGAGCGAAGCTTGCGCAGATTTGAAATGACTAAAAAGTCATCAAGCTTTTGGAGCCAGCACCTATCATCCCTCAGTGGTATTACACTTTAAGGCACTTTGACATTGATGTCGCTTTTCAGTGAGCACAAAAGCCTCATCTGTACATATTTACTGCCCTGCTGATCATCAGCCTGTATTTCAACACTTCTGCCCACTGGTCTTCAGGCATCACTGAAAGCACAGAAATATTCCCCGATATTCCAAATATTTCATCCCTTCACTGACACACACCGTCTTCCGTCAGTCAACTGTACCTCTGCAGGAGTAATGGCTCACATCAGCTGAGCACAGAAAGGCCTGTCGCAGGGGGAGCAAGACACTAACCATTAGAGAATTTACGTCAGCCCAAGAGCAAGGGTCAGAACGGTCAGACAGACCACCCAACAGCTTGGTCATCAAGGACAAAGACACAGAGGAGGGTGAAGGAGGGAGAACGAGGGACTGAGAAGAGGAGGGAGGGAGGATGGGAGCTTGGCTATCTCCTTTCAGACTGTCCTGCTGAAATGTGCTGAGATGACACAAGCATTTACATACATGTGTGCACTCATCTGTGAAGACACATGTACTGTCAGCACAGTTAAGGTATTGTTCCTTACAATGTTAGTGTGTGATTAAATGCATCTGACTCTTATGAGGTGTACAAAGAAGTGCACATGTGCAAGTCCACATCAAGAACAACCATTTTTCACGAGAGTGGGTTGTTTGTACTCGCTGCAGAGTGATGACAGTGTCCAGTCTGCTTAAACACTGAACCAACAGCGCAGTCATCACAGGCATACTTTCAGCTTCATATTTTTCAGCAACTCCTGCTCGGGTTATTTGGGTCGTCATGACATGACAAAGTAATTGGTTTGCACAGATCACTCCCTGTATTTGACAACCTGCCCCATTTACTGTCTGAGCACTCAAGTGAAGCTGCTTATAAATCTTTCACTGACTTGATTAATTGTCTCAAAAGTGCTTTAGTGCCAGGTAAATAAATAATGAGCAAAGCGATGATTTCTATTGTCGTCCAGTCAGCAGGTTGACCTGCTAAAAGGTCGACTGTAAAAAAAAACTTGTCAGGAGAAGGAAAAAAATAGAATATTATATAAATATACATGAATTAGCCTGTAATTTGTATGGTGTATTTGTTTTTGACTTTGGATATGTATATCTGCATGTAAATATTTAAAGGAATCTTTAGGTGTGTGCTTTGTCATCTTCTTCTTCCTTTTCTTTGCAGTGGAAAAGCCTTCAATTCACTGCTCTATTTAGGAAAAGGTAATGATAACCTGCCCTGTGGTCTGGCAGGCCAGCAGGGGGCAGAGGTGTGTGGGTGAGTGTTTGCAAGGGTTTTGGAGGGTTTGTACTCATTCACTTAATTACATCAGAAAATAGACAGTAGTTCACTGCTGGAGAGCATACAAAACAGGAAGCCCCTTCTTTTCTCTCATACAGTGTCTCCTTGGGTATTACAGCTCAATATGAGGTGTTCTGTTTGGCCTGGCTGGGTTTTAATAAAACCTGACAAGGATTTATCACCTGTTCATAGCTCAATGTGCTGCCACTCTGTCAGACAGAGGTTGTATGGGGTGGTGGGTGAGCGGTGGTGGGTGAGGTGGTGGGGGGGGGGCTCTGGCATGCGGCAGTCATATTCACCTCATATTAATGTGTTTGCAAGAGCACCGAACTTGCCTGGAGGAACGAGGCAATGAGGTTGGCTGATGAAGTGAATATATTAAGGAGCAGACCGTCACTTTCTTTCAGCGAAGCACTTTTCATGTGCACATCCTTCAAAAGTCTGCGGTGATTGAGTCACATCCAATTTTTTATTTTACTACACATCATGTGTGGTAATAACAAGGGGGTGGGTGTGGGGGTGGGGGGAGCATTCAAAGTTTATTGAAACAATAACCTGCACCTGTGGATATCTAGGACAGTATAAATAACACCGGCGCTTGTGGACAATGGCTGTCCCATGTTAAAATGTCCTCTGGAAAGGTTTCATTAACCTCCTTCCATCTACCCCCCTCTATTTTTCATCATACTCTGTCCCTCCTGTTCCCTCCATCGTTCTCTCCACCCCATCTTCATTTTTGTGTGTGCCTCTCACCAGGCATTCCCATTGAGGACTTCCTCAGCTTCGTTGCTAGGCGATGGCCCCCCTGATTAACGAAAGAGCAAGAGGGTAAGAAAGGGAGGGTGTGCGCACACACACGCGTGTGTGTCTCTTTCTCGGCAGTTATCACTAATTGACAGCTGCCGGCCCTCGGGGCTGTATTCTAACCCCTCGCCCCCAGTGTAATCGGAGGGCAGGGCTCTGTCGCCCCCCTTAGGAGAGTGCGTAGGTTGGAGAAAAGGAGGGGCAGTGCTGCATTGGCTTTGGCCTTATGTTGGGCCAACACACTGCAAGACCTGTTTGGATAAGCAAAAAGATCTGGGGGAAGTAGGTAGTGATGTGGGGCAGGGGCAGGGGGGAGGGGATGAGGTGAAAGGTGAACATAAGATGGGGAGTGAGAGATAGGGGACGGAAATCAGGGGGGCATTGAGGGACAACAATACTAAGTATGGGAAGGAAAATGAGGAGGGTTGAGGGAGGTGGTCCCCAGTTTTTTCTCATTGCCAGCCTGCCAGCTCAACACCATCTGGAACTATTCTCAAACACTGTCCAACTCTCCCCACCCTAACTAGGACAATCTGATTATTCAGTCCCCCCGCCCCAACCTTTTGCAATATAAATCAAATTAAAATGAGATTATTGTGATCATATTTTGGGCTCGGAGGTTGGTAATTAGTTAGGGCCCATGCGATTGTGGTTGTATATGAGATCTGTGCGATATACACTGCAAATGTTTGCCAACTTGGGTCTCAAGTTTGCTTTTGTCTGGAAAGGCTTTCAAATATTTGCTCAGAGTGCTTTCAGTCAAAAATTGAAAAACTGTCAAAAGTATCAAAGAAACTCTGGGTAATTTTGAGAAGCGGGAAACCTCAAACTGCCCTAATAAGAAATCATCTGCGATTATTAAACACAGTCTTTCATCAAATTACTGTTTAACATTTATTCATAATAACATTATAATTATCCTCTTATCATTAGTGCTTTGAAAGCTGACTGAAATAACTAGCACTTTTTTTTTCATTATAGCTATTAGAAAGTGGCAACAGGACTCAAACAGCAGATGTGTATGCGCAGCTGAATTTTAAAAGATTTTCTTCCTTTCAAAGGGAAGCAATTATAAAGGGCCCTTGTCAAATATTAACTGAGCTTAAATGTATAGTGTGCGGCAGAGACTGCAGTACATCATCATAAATTCAAAGTAATTAGCAAAAAGCTTTTGATGCACGTATTCGACTCTCATCACGGCTTCTCTTGTGGAAATGCTTAATAATAGCACTCCAGACTGCTAGAATGTAATTAATATGCAAAAAAGTAAGTTATGCTGAATCCTCACATAACACATAGAATTACTGTGCTCAAACAAAATATGGAGGACACACATTTAAAACCCGTGCGGAGCAGAACACCGTTACAAATGTGTCATCTCAACTGTGCACAATCAACATGACCGATTGTTTTCACAGGAAGTTTGAAGTGAATCACTGGATAGGATGTGTTTGTCTCAAGATAAAGCAGCATTGCCACTGCTGTAATTATCTTCATATATCTGTAATTATTTGAAAGTGTTCAAAAGGGATTATTCCCTTTTCCCGCCGCTTGGTTGTTCTGACTGCTGCACCGATTCGCACTCATCCGTGGCCGAAGCCTGTCACACGCGGTCTGCCTCCATGTCTTCATGCAGACTTTGACATTGCCAAGCAATCAATAGATCTGCAGCGCAGAAATGCATCTCACCCTGATTATAATGAAGATAGCTGGTCATTTAAAATGCTAATGGCCAATTTCACCTAATAAGAGACATTCAGCCCAGCAGTTCATTAAAATTTAGAGGTGGAAAAGTCTATTCCAATTAAGTTTCACCCTCTTCCCCTCCAGCACCAAACCCATTAGAATTTTAAGAAATGCTGAAATGTCCCATCTTGCAATCTAAGTATATCTAAGTATGCTTAAAACTTGAGTGTGTGTGGGTGGGGTGGGCTTTATGGTAGTTATGGGGGATGGCTAAACAAAGCTACCATTGAGGAACATAAGTGGCATATGACCTCATTGGTCACCACATTGTCCGCAACACATGTAGTCCCACTGCTGTCTTCGGTTGTTGTCCATCTCATATTTTCTGACCTTCATAAAGGCATGACCATTATTGCACTATATTAATTTCTTTATTACAAAGGTTGTACTCGCTGAGTTTATGTTGCTCTCTCTCTCTCTCTCTCTTGTTCTCTCTCTCTCTCTCTCTCTAAGTAATGAGCTGATGAACTGAATATAGTTTTTTTCTTCATTTTTTAATAGTCTGATACACTTTTTCACCAGCAGCCTGTGAGTTTATTTTTCATGCAGGTAATTAATGCATGCCCCCTTGTGGAAACCCGAGGCCCACTTGACTGCACTGGAATAAAAACCGCTTTATACCATTTTAGATTTTCATTTTTACATCAAGGCATAAAACGGACTTACCTCAATGTATTTTGTTTATTTTGCATATTTAAAACTTTGCTACATCCTTGCCTGTTTCATCCTGTAACATCTAACTTGAAACATGGCCTAAAAAGTAATCAACTGGTGATGCAGTGCAGGAATAAATCTTATAAACAATACAAACCTTTTTTTTTTTTCCAGCAGTGCTTCATATTAAATTCCCAGTAACCTTGCCAGTAACAACAGGATGAACTTTGGCTGGATCACAAGTGGGAGGTATATAGAAAGTCCTAGACACTTGCAACAGGAATGGAAACCAATAAATCCATGAGCAGACAACTCTGAGTTTTGTCCAAAATTGACTGGAGAAATGCTCTGTTAATTCTAGATGAAAGGTCAACCAGCAAGTACGGCAAAAATGTTCCATCTGCAAGTCAGTGAATGCGAGGACTCGCTGTGAAGCTTAGATCAGATAGCAGGATAAAAATTAAAATGCAAACAGCAGATCTGAGTGGAATCTCGAGGAACGTGAAGATACTTGTTAGATTTAAATGCTTATATGTTAGTGGATGGAGTGTGTTGAATGAAAAGTGATTCATTCAATGCACTAAATTTTCTTACTTTCGGTGCTCTGTGCATCTGTGTGTTGCCTGCCTACTGATGTTGAGTCCATGTGGCATGCCAAAGCACTGCTTTTCAATTACAATAAAAAAAGCATTTTTTTCTTGTGAGTTAAGAGATTGAACAGAGCTGATAAAACCCCTTAAAAATATTCAGTAGATCACAGATTTAGGATTTCAAGTTTGAATGTCAGGTGAAAATGTAATTACTAAAAATGATAGAGCATGAATATAAAACCTTTCCTTCACCAATTTTCTTGTACCATTTTTGTATTAGTTACAATATAGCCTAAACCTTTTCCATAGTACCTACTGTAACATTTGTATACAAGCACAGTCATAATCCAATCGTGTTCTTCCTTTTATTTTGATACCAGGAGCAAGTTTATTGGAAGAGTCAGATATCGTGTATCAGTTTATGTGCAAGTGTGTCACTGCTCACTGTGCGAGGAGTGATACAGAGGAGTCTGTATTAACGTGGTGAATCAAACAAAACAAAGGCTCTGCCAATGATGTAAACAGAGGGAATTAAACCTCCTGCAGTTCACTGCACGGTCATCTTCAGCTAATTTGACTGTGCAAGAAATCAAGCCTCTGCTCAATTACAGCATCTGCTTGTCATGCACAATTATGAGAGCAGATAGAATTTACGACAAGTAATTTTTGAGAGTATTTGAAGGAGAAGACAAAAGAATGCTTTATGAAAATATTTTCTTTTCTTGAAAAAAAACAAAAGTATGTGCATAATGTTGATATAAATGCCTGATGGGATTTCATTAGACATGCAAGATTTGTTCTTCCCCAAACTCTTTTTTTCTTTCTTTCCTTTCCTTTCATTTTTTTCTTCTTGTTGCAAAAGTTTTCCTCCTGACCTTTCCGGTCAGAACAAGACCTCTTCCATGCTCTCACAGCTAGAGAGCCATTGGAAGGCCTACGGTTGGCAATTATGCCTCAAACTGCTCTCCTCCTTCTCTTCCTCCAAACTCACACAAATGCAGAGCATCTACCACCCACTGCATTCACAGTAAGGCCTCAAAGCCACCAGAAAAAAAAAAAAAAACAACATCTGCTTCATGCAGATATTGCAGGAGCACTGCTTCCTGAGCTACAAACTCCTGCAGTTCAGTTCTTCTTCATGAAACTGTTGATTATGAGCATAAACGATTTCTGACATGATGTCAGAAATCTGTGTTCCTGTGCCTTTTTTTTAAACGTGTATTTAGTATGCCTTGTGGGATTGTACAAAGACATTTTAGGCTTATGGGTTACCTCGGGAAGTTTTCCACTGCTTAAATTACTTTTTGCAGGTTGATCAGCTGCTTTGAAGGTAGGTTGAAACAAGTCTGGGTTTCAGAGCTTTCTTGCATCTTCACAGGCTGAGACTTGGCTAGTCGAACCCCCTCTTAGCGCATGGAAGCAAATGGGCCAGCATGTAGGACCTTACATTGCTAATGAGTTTGAGATCAATCACAACTGATAGAAGTGCCATATTTCGGTGGTGGAGCAGCGGGTGCTTCAGTGCAGAAAATGTAATAATTTATTCTGAGCAGAATTTAGTAAAATTGTGCTTTTTGACTAATCCTCTGGAACTGATTAAAATAAGTCCTTAAAGCACAAACATGATTTAAGTAAAGCCATTAACAATATTTAATCTGTATTTTTCTTTGAGCAAATCCCTGCATTAACAGAGTGGAAGGATTTTTGGTTTGCTCTCAGCTTTTTCTTCTTCTTTGCTTGAGCAGTGTACAGTACGAAGCCTGAAAAGCAAAAATATTGAGAAGTAATTATGAAAAAGCACAAGTTGGGAGCTGGGAACTGTGCTATTCGGACCCGGTGACTCACATTCTCTGAAGTGGTTTCCCTTGTCTCACTGCAGCTGAATAGCACACAAGGAGGCAGTTAGTGACCCAGTGACCCCATCCACAGAGAAACAGAGCTGGGTGGGATTATATCAATGTTTGCTGGACCCATGCCAGTGCTTAGCCATAACATTCTGGCCAGAGATAACATACTTTTAATTACATATGCACTAGCAGCTAAGTTAAAATTTTCCAGTGAACCCTCCCCTGGGAGGTCACCTCTAAACTTGACACAACACATCAAATACAGCTTAATGTGATTACCATGTACAGGGGTCTGCAGTTAAGTCAAGAGCGAGGGGGAAGTTGCTTTTGTCTTGAGATAATCTGCACAGAGGACAATGTTTTTAACATAGGAAGTGTCATTTTTTTTTTTTTATAAAGAGACAAAAATCAAAACTGTCTAGTCGTGTGTATGTAAAAGTGCATGTGTACATCCATGTAGAAATTTGTATTTGCCAAACTCAAAAAATATCTTTATCTGCTACTTTCCAATAGCAAATGATTTTGGTAAGAACTAAGATACTGCCTTAATTATATTTTATTAGGATAATTATGAAATGCTGAACTAATCTCAGTCTGATTACTGCCAATGCTAATTATTCAGGTTGAAAATTTCTTCATAACCTGTTTTGCATAAACCAATTTCTTATTATTTTTAGGTAACTTAAAGCACTGGATGATACGCTTAATATTTTGGAACTGATCACGGTTGTCATTAAATATTAAAATCGAGACTTACTTAAAGCACAATATGAGATGCAATGACCTAATTGATAAAATCCTGAGCCACCCCCATTTCTCTGTATTTTAGTAGGAAAACGGGAAATAGGTGCAGCAATTTATTGAAATATGTGGAAACATACACGGAAAAACAGTAAATAATGCAAAAGCAAAGTTTGTACAATTCTAATAAGTGTTGTTGTTGCTTAGTATCAGTTTATAACAGATAAAAGGAGGCAAAGTGCATACTTGTCTTGCTCGTAATCGCTGACTATCCCTCTGTGCAGCACACAGATGGTGAAGTAATTTTGTTTGGATGGTAAAATATGTTCTCAGCACAAGAAATAAAGTTTGCAAAAGGGGAGTGTGTTCCATGTTTGTGCCCTTCTGCGGATGAAGAGCCGCCCAGACCCACGTAGAGGATCAGCTCGCAAAGCAGTGGAAATTCAGGCCCGTTCTCAGGGGGTTCGCCGGTTCCTTGGAACTGGCACCAGCACTGACACGAGCACCGGCACCTTGTCAGTGGAAACGTGGTATGATAGCGTTCCATTGTGTTTTTCTATCCAGATACGCTTTTACTGCATTGCCAGTGTGTTTGGGATCATGATGAAAAATGAAGCGATTGGTCATCAGACACTTTCTAGATGGTATTGCATGGTGACAGTACAATCTGTAGTACTTTTCTGTATTCAAACTTCCATCAATTTTGACCAGATTTCCAACACCACTGGCCCCAAACCATGACAGGGCCTCCACCGTGTTTTACAGATGGCTGTAGACACAATTTTCTCCTGACGTCCTCCTACAGACTGATGACAATTTGAATCAGAAATTTCCAATTTGGATTCATCCGTCTGTCAGACCTGTTGAAACTGATTGTCAGTCCAGTTCTCGTGTAATTTGGCACACCTGAGCCTTTCCTCCTTCTTTGCTTTCCTTAAGAATGGCTTCTTGACTCCCACCCTTCCACTGAAACCATTTCTGATGAGACAGGACAAGAACTGGACTGAAAAAGCAAAGTGAAAAGCAACCAATGTCCAAAGACCTTCCAAAAGCCCGGAGAACTATTGCTGAAGAACACTTGTAGCCCCTTAACTGGCAAGGGCCCGGTGACGGGCCGTTTGTAGTCCCTTTTATATGGCAGGCTAGACCCTCCCATTTTTATTGACACGTCATTCGGCCAATCATGTAACTGGCTGCACCAAATCACCTGACAAAGCTACGTGACGCCCTCTGAGTATTATTGGCTCTGGGAAACCCATTTCTTAACATTATTGGCCGAATGAGGTGTCAGTCAAAATGGGCGGGTCTAGCCTGCCATATAAATGCACTTCATTCGGCCCGCGGACCAGACGCAGCCGATTAATAGGCTATGAAATGGGTTGTTCAGAGCCAATAATAACCAGAGGGTGTTATGTAGTTGTTTCAGGTGATTTTATTTGCTGCCAGTTAAGGGGTTAAAAAGTCTGGCTCCTTGGAAGCAAAATATAATTAATGAAGGGTGGCTCAAGAGACTGTTTATGTGGTGTTTGTAGTTTTATTTATTTGTTTATTTATTCATTTTTCATAATTGAAGGTTGCACGAAGCTTTTACTGTATACCTGCATGAAGAGTACTGAAGCAGCTTCACATGCTCTTCTCTGCTTCGAAGAATGACACCTAAAGGAAGACAGCGGCAGACCAGATCCTTGATGCTGAAATTGATGAACGAACGTGAAGCAGCTAATGTAAAATGTCTTGACATTTAAAATATATCACGGAGCTTCTTCTGTCCACGAAAGTAATTAATAAAAGCATTTTTGTATAAACAGTTGCCATTTTGGTTTAAGTAATGGTCAACTAGATTAATTGCCCCAATTTGAAGAGTGATATTTTTTTTTTAACCCTGAGCCCCCTGAGCAGTCTTTGTGATAGGTGAGTACATAAAAAAGTCATCTCATCCATCAGGTCTGTGCCATTTCAAGGTAACCTCACGATTCTGTGTCAGATTGTCAGTGTGGGCAGCAGTGTGCCATGGCAGCAGTGCCCTCTGAGCTATAGCTTTGAGGCCAAAGGTGTAACAGCAGGTGCATTGTCACAGAGAGGAAAAATGAAGCCACTGTAAACACCCATTCAGCGTGACGTTGAAGCCATCTGCTTAAATCACTGCGGTTGTTGTAAGGGTTGTAAGGTTATTTAAGCATTTCTCATCATCTGCTAGCTGTACACAATATCTCCTAGCTCTGCCCACATGATGATATCTGATATTAAAATTCAAAAGCCAGTCTTCTGCTTGAAAGGCCGCTTTACCAAAATACTATAATTAGGTCTTTGATGCGTTACTTTTTATTTATGATGCCTTCTTTTGTCAGTTTATGTCACTATAAAGAGAAAATTAATAATGTAATGGCACAAAAAGGGAAGCCTCATCTTTAAAGCACACTGCTCACTTTGTCAAAAATACATTAGTTATCTTTAACGTTACATTTCAGGGCTGAGGTCCCCAACACAATTCAGATGATTTTTGATCATATGAATAAAGCCTGTCGAACAAGCAATTTGATTTGCATAAACACTCACACTTTATAATAATGAAGCAATTATGTAGTTAGAGATCAGGCCTGTGAGTCTATTTGGGAAGGTGTTGTGGAGTTTTCCAGTTGTAGTATTATACATGGTTATCTGGACTTCAGAGACACAGAGGCAGACAGAGACGAATTGCACGTGTTTTAAAGAAATAAGAGAGAGCTCCTTTACACTGCCTTTTTACTTCTAAGAGACTTTATTTGAAATGCAACACTGTAGGTTTAGATTATCAAAAAATAATAAAATTAAATATTTTATTATTAGCTTCACAAAACATTCAAACCCTGGTATCCTTGATGAAAGTGCCGTCTGATCCGTCACATACAGTTAAACATGATGAGGTGATGATGAATACTTTTGCTTAAATACTAGCTTTTGTGCCATTTCAGACCCTTGTGGCAAAAAATAGTATTACAAAAACAAAACAAAACAAAAATGTAATGTAGCTGATAAAAGTACTACGTATATAAAGGGCTTGAACCCTAGTCAACTGGGTTAAAGTACTGTGTTTGACCCATTCACTCAGCATATTGTCATATTTACGCTGAGTTAGGACTGAGTTCAGACCAAGCAAAGACTGGAATAAACTGCACGGACACAACCGGGAGCACTGTTGGAGAGGAGAGATGCAGTTAACTGTGACCAGAGAGTGAGTAAATTAATCTTAAAAATGCCAGTGTTAGAATTTGTAGTCTTATTGTGCAATCTTGAACAGCAGCTGTGGAGGGCTTACGAGAGAGCAGGCAGGATTCCAGAGTCAAAGAGTAAGCAGCAGTGGAGAGTGGGCAGGCCGGTAAGTTAAGGCTTCCTCTTTGCAGGTGTGGATTTTCAGTGGAGGATTCAGAGGTAAGAGGCTGATTGTGTGCACCAAACTCCTCAAAGAAGCAGGTGCAGAAGTGCGCAGGTTTACATGATGGGATAGACGCAGGCAACTAGAAGGCGGACAGAGATTCAGGGTTAACAAACGTAAAACACAAGCACTCAACGTTAACCAAGACGGCATGATTACCACCATGGCAGCAAAAGAATCAGAGAACTACAGCACCATCCAGCCTTTAAATACCATGGACTTGATGAGAATGGACAACCCGGGCAGGAGAACTCCTCCCATCGGTGGATCCAGGAAGAGCACCAGCCTGCAGCATAGATCTAAGAATAATATCATAATTAAGCTGTTTATCCCTGTGATCATAATACAAAATGAACTTTTGTTGACAATATCTTTGTTGTTTTTAGTATTATAAAAACAAATATGTGATCAGTACAAATGATTTAGACACATACAAAAAAAGTTCCATTTGCCTGACAAATGTTCTTAACTCATAAATACAGGAGAGAAGATTTAAGGAAAGTGATCTGTAAACCCTAAACTGTACCACAATTCTCTATTTGTTGCAATTATATTGATCAACATGGAACAAGATGGAACTAGATTACTGATAATGACTGATCTCGGAATGCCATGTTTTGAGACTTCACAGAGCAAGTGACTGCTGAAGCATCCTTTTAATGACCATGCTGACCAGTTGCTTTCTTGCAAGTTAAACTTACTGAGGATTATTAGTGGCTGAAGTGCTCGAACATGCATGTCACTCTTGTGCCAGTCCAAATTCAGTAAGATTTGATAGCTGCTGTGATCATAGATGACTGAATTACTGCTCTGAATGAGCTGTATGAACTTGTTTGACTAGGTAGTGTATCATTTACATTCAGACAAAATATGGATTTTACTAGCTTATCAAATAGCAGGTTATTTACCAAATAGTAGCATGTCATAGCAGCTCTTCCTAATATTAGTCTGTTTATCTTGTTGTCCCTCAGCTTGTGGTATCTAGTCAGTCGTGTTCTTGACATCTTTGTTCCAATTATTTTAACAGGTTCAAATCAATTTAAGGAACTTCAGCAAACAGCAAGATTTATTGTCAGTCAGTAGTTTGCAGGCTACATGTTGGTGAATAATGAGGAACAGTGAAACATTCGGCTGGATCAATCTGGAGGGGAAAACAACTTTTTCCAAAAGCCTAATTATCCTCAGCCCTTCGATTACTGTCTGGAGTAAAACTACTACAAAAATACCATTCAGGTGCTTTCCCTCCCTTTGCTCTGAGTCCACACAAAAAAAAAAAAAAAAAAGCAAATATGTAAAAACTCTGCCTAGCATCCTCTGGGGCATATTTATCTATTCCTGCAGTACACTGTGTCCTTCTGTTCATGAGAAACAAGGCTGACTGTTCTCCATGCAGGTTCAGTTAAAGTTACACATTAATATCCATGGATGACCTTTTGGATGAGCCGCAGCATTATTCTTGTGCGTTCTAACCTGTCCAGTTTGGACATAGAGTAATGTGCTGGTTGACCGCTGAGCTGACCCTTCCCGGCATTAGAATGTAGACCACATGTCTCGACTGTGTCTACCTCGACTGGAACATGCGATAAAGTCTAAGACAAATACAGAGCAAATGTGTTGTATGAAGTCTTATCTGTGCTCTCCATACAGTGCAGATGGAATAAGCTCTATCTAGTTTGTTCGCTTCCACTTTATGTGCATGGGCAAGCACACAAGCATGCACACACTTAGGCACCTATACACATAAACACACACACACACACACCTTCAAAATAGCACATCAACTATGCAAAGATTCTTCAACCTTCAAATACCATTGAACTCTATGTTTGTTTTTTGTGTGTCACCCACAACAATGACAAAAGCTTGATTGACAAGTTCAAATAACTGGAAACATTAGCATCTTAATTCTAGGTACTGTCACATTTGGTTAGCATCTCCTCTTCAAGGATGCAACTAATAAAGCAAAGGTATTCATTTTACTGAACAAGCGCTCCTTTATAACCTAATTGCTTTTGGTTCAATAGCTTAAAAAGTCATTAATTACAGGGCCAACAGTAATGGAGGTTAAGGTGGCTTTTTCACCAAGGTAATGAACCGATGCACACAGCGGCCAAGCAGATTTTTATGTGATAATAGGAGGGGTGAATACCATCTTTCCATCCTTGCCCAGTGATGGAACTAGTTTAGAAAGGAGGTAGGTCTTTTCATAGAGCTTGAATTAAAAAAATAAATCTAAAAAGGCAACATATAATTGAATTCCAAACAGTTCTATTTGTATAGCTGGCAGCGCATTATGTCTGAGGTGCAAATGGCCTTAGCCAAATATGGATGACATCAAAATGATGTGTATTGTGGTAGCGCAGAATGTAATGTGTTTGTATGTGCAAATGGGCATGTCCATTCTCAGGGATTTCATTATAATCTCTGTGGTAATGGAAGGATGGCTTTCTGTTTGCTTGCAGCTTGTCACAAGACACGCTATTTACCGCTCTCTTCTTGGCATGATATTGGTTATCTGCTTAAGATTTTAAAAATAAAAATATACATTCTGCACTTTTTATTTTACAGGTGTTAAGTGGCATGTTAATCCCCTGCCTGGTAATACATAAATGAAATCTATACAGGCTATTCTTTAGAAATGTGACCCGCTTTGAACAAAAGCATGTTCCTCAATGTTTCTGTGAGCTCCTTCCATCGATCGGGACAAAACAAAACACACAACATTTCCTTTCAGACTGTCACAGAGCACATCCAGCAGAACATTTTTTGTCCTATGACCTCTAACCCCCTGGAGATCTAATGACATTTCATTGATGGCCTCCACCACGTGAGGCAAGCAAGAATGGAGGGACAGTGAGAAATAGTGAGCAAGGAGAAAAGGAGGAGGGGATAGGGGGTGATAGCAGTGGTTGCTCAGTGACTTTGGAGGAGATTAGACGATTGAGTTCACCTTTAATGACGGTGGAGATAGTCTTTCAGTAGGGGGAAATGCCAGAGCTCAGCAGTTTGTTTTGTGTAGCTTTAAGAGCTTCCTGTGTCAGGTTCAGGTTGCCTGTCTCTCTCCCCAGCAGCGGCCCATTGTCTCCAAGCCACAAAAGGCAGCACAGTGTTGGGTGATCAACAGAGCGGCTCAGCAACCCACTTCTCTGCTACAGCAAACCTAAACTCCATGGGGCATTCTTGTGTGTGACTTCAAGGAAAATCATGACAGTATCCCATGCAAAATGAATCACTGTCACACTCACAAACTTAGAAAATATTTTCCTGTGTGAGTTAAAGTTCAAACAAGGATTTGAAGCTCATCTTTAACGTATGGCCTCATGCTGCTGGATTTATGGAGTCACTGTTATTCATACAGATCGGTACAACACAGTATTTATTCATTTGGAAACCAGCTTCAGCTGAAATATGCAGATACTGCTCTTACTGTACATCTAATGTACACATACAAATGCAGATGCCATAGTAACACCATCAGTGACTTAAAAATGATTAATAATTAATCATCTTCCCATCACTTCTTATACCACATAAAGCTTTTATCACTTTCTTTTGATCTATAGTTTAAAACAACATCATTGTGTGCAGTAAAGTTGTTATTACTCTTCTTTACCTACAGTTATATATTATATTTATTTTGTTTTTATCACTGTTGTGTATGTATAGTTTTGCACTTTGTGCCTGTGGCACATTTATTGTAGATTGTACTATTTTTCTTGCTCCTGTAACATAATTATTTCCCTCTATCTATCTATCTATCTATCTATCTATCTATCTATCTATCTATCTATCTATCTATCTATCTATCTATCTATCTATCTATCTATCTATCTATCTATCTATCTATCTATCTATCTATCTATCTATCTATCTATCTATCTATCTCGTCAGGGCTGCCGTGTAGCTTAATATTTGGCAAAGCTGACCAACAATAAGTGTTGACTGTGAAAGATTTTCATTGGCTTAGAGGGGTCAAAGAGAGGTTGAGGCTTTGCCTCAAAGCAACAGAAGAAAAAAAACACAAGCTCCACACACTTTCTGGCATGTCCAAAAGGCACAGCTGATCCAGGAGCAGGCCAAACAACCCCAAAGGCCTTTTGCTTTGCAGCCAGATTTAATTAAAACAGCTTCACCCTGCTGCAAATGAAAAAGGAAGCGCTTGATTGAGTAAGGTCCAGAAAGAGCTGAAGTCCTGCTGCTGACAGGAAAGTGAGACCCCCACCCTTACTGCTCAAACCGAGAAACGCACACACACACACACACACACACACACACACACACACGCGCACATTTCTTCTGCTTCACCCTCTTTCTCCTGCTCCCTCTGGTTCTGAACCTGGCATTCCTGCTGGCCCTGCCTCTTTGAAGTGGCTTGTTGGAGCAGGCTCCCATTACAGGGGCAGAGACTGGCGAAAGCCGATCTGTCTGTCTGAGGAGAATGGCCCTGGCCCAGGGGTTAATCAGCAGACCCAGTACACTGTCCACTCTGTCCACACAAGCACATACACACATACGTACAAATGGAAACACTGCCCACTCTGTCCCCACAGTGCAGCTGTAACAAGACCAGCCAGATTTGGAGGTTAAGAAAGACAGCCACAGCCCAACTGCTTTGAAGTTGACTGGCAGCCACCAGGATTTGGAGTCTTAAAGAGGAGAGCTGGCTGGCGTTCAAACATATACAGGGTCATGCAGTGTAGAGAGTGTGTGATTTTTGTGCTTTGGGACAGGAGAAGGGAAGCTGACTAATCTCCCTTTTTAACCCACTCCTAAATGGTGAGCTCAGGTTGTGATCACCAGTAAAGCTGTATTAAAAACACACACACACACACGCACATTCCTTATCTGAAATGTTGATTGAACAAATAAGCAGCTCAGAAAGCTCAAAGGAAGCCAAAGAGCTCCTCTATTAAGAGCAATATATGCTATATGCAAAACAATTGTAGTAAATGGACATTTTGAATATGCATTACCCTTTATAATGAAAAAATGAAATCATTAGTTGGGTTCATTTAGCGTAGCCACCATGTATATTTATATTTAGATTGCTTTTATCTTGACTTAATGCATCAGTGCTGTTATTGTTAGGGAGGTATTGCACAAAATAATCAGTTGGCAATAAACCCTGATATACCACAGCAAACAGCGACTAGACCATCAAATCGGAAAAGTGTAAATTAACAATTTTCTTTGCTTTTTAAAAAAAACTCATTATGGAGTCAAGTATATCATTACTATAAAAGTGAGGGCACACCAGAATCAATATGCAAAACCAAATGGTTATTTTCAGTGCTCTGTCAAATTGTATTGGTTTTTCATTATGTAAAGCCAAACTTGTAGGGAAGGCAGCTTTAGACATGTTTTCTTAATGGCATTTCAGGAATAATTCCAGTCTTCCATTCCACTCTTCATGAGCTAAGCATTCAAATAGGTAGCTAATGTTACATATCTGGCCTTTAAAAGCCACTGAAAACATTTGATACTACCAGCAGTTTTCCTTTTTTTTTTCTCCCTTCTTCAGGCTGGGCCAAGTTGATGTCAGTGTAAAACAATCCATAATAAAAGAGACTAAAAAAAAAAAAAAAAAGCCAAATCACTTCACTTTAAAACTCTATTTATGTTCTACTATCCACAGATTCAGGGTGAATATATGGGATCCCTGACAAGCCTGTTCTGTACAATCCACTTATCTCTCTAGTAGCATCTGGGCATGGATATGATGGAGTGGATGTTATCCAACATGGCACCATGACAAAATCAACAGTATAGTGTGCTCTGCACAAGGGCAATGACTGGATCATGTCTCTCTCTCTCTCTCTCTCTCTCTCTCGATCTATGTCTCGCTCTCCTGTTAGCAATAACAGACAATCACGAGCCGAGAGCATAAAACCAGATGACACAATAACAGACAAAAAAGAAAGGTAAACCTATGCATTTGCTTATTCAGCTCATTTGTTACAAGCAGAGATGACTGCTTTTCAGTCTTGAAGACATTTGGAGAAAAAATCAGGCCTTGTTTAAAGAAGTAAAGGACAGAAATAGTCCAGGCCATGTGGAAACTGCACACCAATTTGATAAATGATCTGCAGGTGTTGATAGCTTTCATGACTACCGCCAGTCATCTTGTTTCTAAGTGCATTACCAGATTTGACCCCAGATGCACGTTAAATGTTCCAGCATGTTCTTCTCTTTGTTTACTCGGCGTAGTGCGTGTCATGCCCAGAGATGAAATTTTGCCCCTGACTTGAATGTTGTTTGGCGAGCGTCAAGATCATCAGTGTTCTGTCCTGGTCCTCAGGGGACCATCTTCATTTGCGTCTTTTGTTTATCAAGATGTTTGAATATTAACGTGGGCCCTTTTTTTTTTTTTTTTCTGGTAATAATGAAGCAGTGTTGCATATCATCACATCTGCACATTTCCATAGTGCTCTGTAATTCAGCCTCTCTCTCTATCTTAATTTCCTGCTAGATGTATTCCATGAGAATAATCATTTGCATATGAGTAAAAGGTCTTCAGTCTGGGGAAACCCTCGCCTTGTCTCTTTGTATTCGGATATTTGTTTGTTTACTCTTCATTTGCATCGGGTGTAAAAAACAAAACTAAAAAGAAAAAAGGCTAACATGATGGTCTGTTGCTGTCGCACTGCTTTTTTAAATCTACATGTGTTCATTGGCAAGGGCCTGAAGACAAAGATGCTAATCATTTCCTCTAATGAGCATTCTTTTGCTTCAACCTTGGCCGATCTTACCACTGGTACCTTTACAGCCATGCTATTGGACTGTGAGCTGCTCATCTGCCTCATTCACTATCCACTGCAGTCCCCGACAGGTGCTGGTGACGGTGGTGTTTATACCCTAGATCCCTCTAGCACAAAACGTTAATATTCATGTTGGCCGATAAAGGGAATTACTTCTGATTGCTTGGAGGAACACTGATACATCTGGCAGATAGAGAAAGGCACCAGTTTGAGGACTCTGATTGTGTTTATTTATTTATTATTTTTTTTTTGGCTGGGCTGAACTTTCTCTGGGAGCTAAGTCTATTAGCAGCAACCATTTCTTATCTCTCTTGGCACAGATTTGTTCCTCTGCAAGCTCAAATATGTCTTACAATACACATGACCTGTGAAGGGGGAAGAGGGGTTTTGAACTACAAGCCAATGGTCAGAAAAACATACACATTTCATAAAACTCGGATGATTCCATGGGGTTGTGCAAAAAATATTATGTGTATTAAGCCATGTGATACAGTTAAAATTAACAGTAATTCCTTTGTCAAATCCCCAAACTGCTGTGAAAACTTTGGCTAATGATGATTTTTTTTTCAGAATATAAACTGCATATTTCTGTATCATTTCAGTAAAAGAAATGAATGAATGATTGACATGGTGTGCGATCATGAGGCTGCTTGTGTAACCGTCTGATCTGAGCCTGCAGGGCCTTTTCGACTGACACAGGCGTCTCTACGTAAAGAATGACCCTCATTTCTTTGGACACAGCACTGTGTCCGCTCCCCCAGATCTGGGCGCCCATTCCATTTCATGGTGCATCACCCCTGCACGTGATTATGCTGCGCTTTCAGGTGCAAAGGAGGAAATGTTTCGTGAAACTGATGTCCCTGTCAGCGATGTGCGGCTCTCCCTTCCTTTCCTGAGTGTGTCGCCTTACTGATTGGTAAATTACCATTCTGATGTGAAGAGCGTCACCGCGCCTGTCCATGGTTTACAGGTGCTGAGAGGATATGAGGCAAAGAGCTCCTGGTCTCATTTTTATTGGCTGAATGAAAGTCAGCCAGTTTAATGTTAAACAAAAGCTGGTAAATGGGTACAATGTCACACGTTAAAAGCATATGCAAACGCAAAGACAACTACATGCCATGTGCTCATTTGCTGACTGAGAAGCAAGAGGATAAAATATTTCACATAAATGCAAAAAGTCGTGCTAATGGATTTGCTGCATGCTCCGCCAAGAAAACAGTGACATCATTTTATTTCCAAGAATGTGCTTCTTATGAATCTTTAGGGGAAACTTAAATGCCTGCCAGTGACAGGCAAAGAGAATATGCATGACAAAGAAAAGCAGATGATTTGATCTGGATACCTGTAATTAATTAGTCATTAACTGATTCTTTGGGCAGCTGAGATGACAAAATGAAATCTAGTCAGCAGTTCTGCCAAATTAACTCTGAATCTCTTGCTCACTTACTTTGACGGTCCCTGGGTCATACACTGCCCAAATTTTTAAATCCAAATCCCACAAGAATTAGTGAAAAGTACAGCCAACACAAAGCTGATGATCTATGAGTTATTCAGAGCTTCTTTTTACACACATAGTGCTTCATTTACTAGTAAACATTTGTATACAATCAGCTTCTGCCTTAGGGACAGTGAGATGCATACATACTTATTATAAGAGTTGTTTTCTTTTACTGGCTCCCAGCACACTAGACGGTGAAGTGTTAGTGTGTGGTTGTGTCTGCGTGTGTTGTTCTGATGGGGGCTTATTTGAGAATATATTTGCAGTTAAGTGAGGCCTGGTGGCTATGTATGTACATATACAATTGCTAATTCATGCACTCTAGTGAATGTGTCTGTCTTTTGTTTGTCTGTGTACTGCTGGTGTGCCTTGGCAGGACAGTGTGGAGCATGGGCTTCTCATCTGGGTCTGATGGTCTATTCTAGACCAGAGACGCTGGCTCAGTAGACTGGAATCCTTCAGGGCACCAGGGACATCTGATTCCCCCACTGCCTAAGCACCGAACTAAATGCTCCTGCATTATTCATGTGTATATCACTTTATTGCTGTGCAAGGTTTTCACTCAAAGTTTCTGCCGCACCATTTACTGTACCTACCCAATAGATGTTAACTGACTAAACTTTTCCCAAACTCCATCTCTCTTTCTCTAGCTCCCTGCCTCACTCTCACTCATCCATACTTTAATGATGATGAGATGTTGTTGAAATATAGTTACTATAGGCTCCACATTTTTCTTAGTCATTGAGTCACAGTCTACACCATGCAATCTACCTCAGGACACACTCTAAGGAGAACTCCAGTCATTTTATCAACCCATTCCGACACCGATTGACTGTCATAAAAACTGTTTTTATGGATTCATAAAAATATACTTATGACAAAAGTCTCTGATTAAAGAGTTCAATTTTCTTCCTTCTGTAGGAAGAAATGTATGACAATGTATGACTGTGATCAGAAAAATTCAGTATTAAAATAGACAGTCAACATTTGATCAGATTAACTTATTGTGAGTGGCTAAAAGCATGGCCAGCTTTAGAAAAGATGTGGGCAACTACGCACAGACAACACTACAGCATTCACAACTAAGCAGCAATGCTTGGTTACAACAATTTTATATCCACACAGAAAACCTCTTAATATAAAATATTTAGGATATGTTTATGGTGTGGTACAGTTAACAGTGGATCATAAACCACCCAAAAATACACTGACAAAAAAAAAAATTAAAAATTATGTACTTTATTTAATTAGTTAACAAAAATATTGCTAAACAAGGACATAAACACACACACACGCATGCACACACACGCACACATATATATATACACACACAGGTGCTGGTCATAAGATTAGAATATCATGAAAAAGTTTATTTACTTCAGTAATTCCATTCAAAAAGTGAAACTTGTATATTATATTCATTCATTACACACAGACTGATATATTTCAAATGTTTTGATGATTATAACTGACAACTAATGAAAACCCCAAATTCAGTATCTCAGAAAATTTGAATATTACTTAAGACCAATACAAAAAAAGGATTTTTAGAAATGTTGGCCAACTGAAAAGTATGAATATGAAAAGTATGAGCATGTACAGCATTCAATACTTAGTTGGGGCTCCTTTTGCCTGGATTACTGCAGCAATGCGGCGTGGCATGGAGTCGGGATACTGCTCAGGTGTTATGAGAGCCCAGGTTGCTCTGATAGTGGCCTTCAGCTCTTCTTCACAATACCCCATAGATTTTCTATGGGGTCAAGGTTAGGCAAGTTTGCTGGCCAATTAAGAACAGGGATACTACGGTCCTTAAACCAGGTACTGGTAGCTTTATCACTGTGTGCAGATGCCAAGTCCTTTTGGAAAATGAAATCTGCATCTCCATAAAGTTGGTCAGCAGCAGGAAGCATGAAGTGCTCTAAAACTTCCTGGTAGATGGCTGCATTGATTTTGGACCTCAGAAAACACAGTGGACCAACACCAGCAGATGACATGGCATCCCAAACCCAGTGATGTCAGTAACGCGCTACTTAGTAACGCGTTACTCTAATCTGACTACTTTTTCTCGGTAACGAGTAATCTAACGCGTTACTATTTGCAGTCCAGTAATCAGATTAAAGTTACTTATCCAAGTAACTGTGCGTTACTATTTTTGTCATTTTCCTCAGTACAAAGATGTATTTTTGCTTTCATCTTGCATCTTGGGGAGTGACCTCTGGCAGATGCGACAGTTTTCTAGCTGAAATACAGGCACTATAGTGAGTTTGTGTCAGCTTAGGATGACAACATCAAGGTTAGTTGTGCACTCTGTGCTGGCGACAAAGTGCTATTTAGCTTCAAAAACATTACGTCAAATACGAGGAAACATCTGGAGTCACGGCGCAGTCAAACTTACAGAGTGAGTCGCAACAGGTGGAGCGAAGCAGAGCAGCGGGTAATGCAGGAGCCCCCCAGCACCCAAAAAAAAGCTGGACTCCAGTACAAACCAGTAAGTGGGGGAGAGCTGGAGAAGTTGAAATGCCTTCTAACTGGTATTGTGCCAAAAAGTGATTGTCTGCCAAACAGCAATTTTCGGTAGTTGCCAAAAAAAGTATCTGTATTTAAACATCTGTAAATGACTTGTTGACCTATAATCTGTGAAGTATATATCAAACATATCTCTCATGAATGATATCAGGTCATTTTGAGTGAGAAACAGCATTTCTATCACAAGGTAGAAGCTGCACTCAGTTTTTGGCAAAGTGACTTTTATATATTCTTTTTTTTTTTTCAAGGTAAAAACTGTCTGACATTAAAAATGTCTTTTTAAACATAAATCTGGCTCAGAAAGCTGCAGAAATCACAACAAATATAACATCACAGTTATATAAAGATATTTGAAGTGGCCAAAAAGCTCTGGATTGATTATAATGTAGGTACAATAACACAGACTCCTAAAGATTGTTGAAAAACAGGTTATTTCTGCATTTTATGTATAAGCCCTTCATAAATCAAGTTGACTGCACTCTGTTTACCAATATAAGAAAAGACATTACACATAAAAACACACAGAAACATCTGAATCACTTTATGACAGATGATCACTTTTTGGCACAAGACCGGCCACTGTTGAAATTAACTAATAAAGTAACTTGTAATCTAACTTAGTTACTTCTAAAATTAAGTAATCAGTAAAGTAACAAAGTTACATTTTAAAGGAGTAATCATTAATCAGTAGTCCGGCTACTTTTTCAAGGTAACTATACCATCACTGCCCAAACCATCACTGACTGTGGAAACTTTACACTGAACCTCAAGCAACCTGGATTCTGTGCCTCTCCTGTCTTCCTCCAGACTCTGGGACCTTGATTTCCAAAGCAAATGCAAAACTTTGGAGCACTCAGCAGCAGTCCAGTCCTTTTTGTCTTTAGCCCAGCCGAGACGCTACTGACACTGTCTCTTGTTCAAGAGTGGCTTGACAAAAGGAATGCGACAGCTGGAACCCATGTCTGCATAAGTCTGTTCGTGGTGGTTCTTGAAGCACTGACTCCAGCTGCAGTCGACTCTTTGTGAATCTCCCCCACATTTTTGAATGGGTTTTGTTTCACAATTCTCTCCAGGGTGCAGTTATCCCTACTGCATGTACACTTTTTTTTACCACATCTTTTCCTTCCCTTCACATCTCTATTCATGTGCTTGGACACAGAGCTCTGTGAACAGCCAGCCTCTTTAGCAGCGACTTTTTGTGTCTTGCCCTCCTTGTGTAAGGTGTCAGTGGTCGTCTTTTGGACAGCTGTCAAGTCAGCAGTCTTCCCCATGATCGTGTAGCCTACAGAACTAGACCAAGAGACTATTTAAAGGCCTTTGCAGGTGTTTTGACTTAATTATCTGATTAGCGTGTGGCACCAGGTGTCTTCAATATTGCACTTTTCACAATATTCTAATTTTCTTAGATACTGAATTTGGGGTTTTCATTAGTTGTCGGTTATAATCATCAAAAATAAAAGAAATAAACATTTGAAATATATCAGTCTGTGCGTAATGAATGAATATAATATAAAAGTTTACTTTTTGAATGGAATTACTGAAATAAACCAACTTTTATATATATATATATATATATATATATATATATATATATATATATAGAGAGAGAGAGAGAGAGAGAGAGAGAGAGAGAGTAAAACAGCTAAATATGTTTAAATTATTTAGTAATTGATCAACATATTGATTTATTCTGCCTTACAAAAACCTGGTTACAGGAAGATGAATATGTTAAATGAATCAACACCCCCCGAGTCATACTAAATGTCAAGTTCACAAGCTCACAATATAAAGTTGTGAATCTTCTCCCCACGCGGAGCCACTACATCTGATTTTAGGGTTCCTCCACCTTCGGAGTCCCAATGTGAGCCTCGAGTATACTCATTTTTGTGTTTAGATGTGGAGGCAGTCACCCTATAGTATGGAGGACACAGAGAATAGAGCTGTTTTTAAATTCTTAAAATTTTTAAATTAGCTTTTAAAACACCTAACATTGAAATTAATCAAAAATAACTAAAGAAAAAACTAAAACTAACCAAAAAAATAACAAAAGGTGAACATTTCTAGATCCAACCAAGTAAATTAGTTGATCAACTAAATAAACAAAAAAAAATCAAAAAGAAAACTACGCAGATCATGTCTTCTTCTGTTGTGTTAGTCAAGGTACAACTTACAAGCTCAGAGGCAGCTCCTAGTTTGCCTTCTTCTTGCACTATAAAGTTAGCTGTGATAATATTGCAGGTAGTAGAACAGAGAAACTGCTCTCAGCTGCAGCCTTATTCACAAGGGGTCATCACAGCAGGTAACTCCGCATGTTTGATTTGGCAGATTTTTATTTTTACCTGATGCCCTTCCTGACACAACTCCAAAGGCAATTGTGTCTCCTCCCAGGATCAAACCAAGGATATTTTGCATGTTAGGTGATTGTGTAACCTGCTACAGAGCAACTACTGTTTAAAAAAGAAATAAAGCTCCACTTTGTTTGTTGGACCTACAAGGTTACAATCCAATCCAGTCACAATCGAGTGGTCCACTTTTGGACTCTGACCTACCAATTGGGACCAATGAGTTGGTGTGCACGAGTCCTGATTGATAGAGCTTTCATTAAAGTCTGGTGAGTGGAAAAATGTACTTGTGTGGAGAGCTAATGCTCTTCTTGTTGGAGCCTTGTAATGTAAGGCCTTTCCATAGATCTGGAGATCTACTTAATCCACTCTGCAGTTCCCTCTGGTGCAAAACAATGAGGCTGGAGATTTTCCAGTCCTAGCAACAGATAAACATCCAGGGAAGCAGATGAAGAGCAGAGCTGACTCAATAGCTGGGCTGTTGCTGTGGAGCAGTGCTGAAGATAATATGGTGTGACACGCCGTTTTGATCTGGACTGCTTTAGCACAAGATGCTTTAAGCCATACACAGGGAAAATGGAAGTCTGTGCTAATTACCTGCATGAGTCAGACAGAGAGCGAGAGAGGGAAATGCTAAGCTCTGCCAGCATGCTTCCACACCTTTTGACCTGCATAACTCCAGCCGCCGGGTTCCTCTTGGTCAATGCACTGCAGCACTGGGCTGTCTTTGTTGTGTTGTGACTCCAATCTGACATTTTAGTTGGCCATTCAGCTTTGATACGACAACATTCATTTAGCTGTGCATGTTCACTTGCTTGTGTGCTTTCTTTTGGATTTGAGCAGGAAATGAAGGAAAGTTCCACTGGAGTTGTGTGAAGAATTTCTGTACATGGCTGGCAAGTTAAATGAACCCATAATAAAGCATAGAGCCTCCATCCAAATTGTGTTTCAGATTAGAAACTGCCATGTAAGACAGCAAGGCCTTTAAAATGTCAAAGCAAAAAATGGCACAATGCTTAGCCCACCTTCCTAGAGACTCAGCATGTGAATTGTGAAAATTACCACTGATAAATATAATGAACAAGACTCCCCATTTTATAGAGGAACATCTGAACCTGCTCATGATCTCTACTGGGTGTGAAGGCCATAGCTTAAATTGCCACAGTCAAGGTATCTATGCTCTTTGTGTGCAACAATAGGTGGTGACAAAATAGAAAGGACAGCTTTTCTAAAATGTCAGACAGTAGGGGTCCTGCTGAAATATCTCCCCTCTCCCTCTCTGTCTATCTTGATCGATAAAGCTACCTTTGACAATGCTGCATGTTGTCACCATGACATTTGGTCACCCTTCTTTATTCGCTCACCTGGCTCACTGCTGAATAGGAATATAACAATGAGTTTTAATACAAGATCAATAGCTACACACCAATGATACATTCACTCGCATAATGAATACTGATGGATGAAAACAAATACCTTCATGGGGAATTTGTATTCTGGACAGTGTGTCTGTAATAGCCATGCCTATGATGTTTCATTATGGTTTTACTGCTTGTGTGTTTTTCTGTCAGTCTATACAATCAGGGAAAGGATATAGGAATGATTTAATCAAGTCTATGGCAGTAACGACAACACAAGCTCTTGTGTATTTATGAAGAGTGCTCTATGTGTGCTTGCATCTGTGTGAGCTCATGCCCATGAATAGCGTACCATTGTTTGCATTTCATTCAACAGTTATAGGCTTAGTGCAATATGCATAATAAATACTGAAAATGAATTGATCTTTACCACATGCCCCTTCCTGAATATTGAGTTATATTTCAGAGGTATACATTCGTAATGTTTGTATCGCATGCATAGATTTGTGATTGGAATATACATGCATGAGTTATCTGTATTTACATTATTTGTTTACTGTACATGTTGAGTGCACTCTAACAGTATGCTCATAGTGCCAGGCATATGTGAATGTTTTCAGTCACATATGCAAAGTAGTATGTACATGCTCATGAAATAGCTCCTCTTAAATAAATTAGATTTGGTGCATAACTTTCTGCGCGTCTATGAGTACCATTCCAAAACACAGCAGGCATCCTCCAGCCTGTTGTTTAATAGCCACCTTACTGTGTTGTATTGTGTGTTTGGTCTTTGGGCCTGTGTATGGGCCCCTGCATGACTGATGCCCACTGTTTAAACATCTCTTCACGTGTTTCCCTTTTGATCAGTGTCTGCCATTCTTGCTGATTTTCCAAATCACTGATGCTTGTCAAAGAATTAATTACCTGGATCGTTGCTCCGTTGACTCCAGCACCAGCTGTGGGGTTCACCAGCGAGACCTCAGTATTCTCCCAGCATTCCAGGCTAATCACCCACAGTCCATTTCAAAGTCAACCTGACTGGCCCACAACCTGGAAAATAATGTGGAATTAGACTGCATTCTGACATAAACAGTTTTGTATTTGCATACAGTGTACAGCAGAATAGCTTGCAGGAGCTTGTCAGTGGGAGGTGAATATCAGAGGCAATGCCTGTAGCGGTTGCCTTCCATAGCTGATAAGCATTGTACAAATTGTACATCCTCACTGTGTCATTAGCCGATGTATAATATGATATATTCATTAGGCAAGGTAGGAAGAGAGTGATGTACCTGAAGGGATCATAGAAATTCAATGTTGTACACCGCTCTTTCACTTTTTGCTCCCAAACACCACCACAGCATTATAAGCAGGTGCTGGCTTTTAAACCTTGTGCTGATAAGAAACTGGATGGTCTCTCTTCTCTTTAATCCAGTGGAAATAGCATCCATGATTTCTAAAAATTAACTTCAAATTTTGATACCTCAGACTGCATTCTGACTCAGTCAAAATTGGCTTGGACACAGAGAAGGCATTGACTTTACTGGATCTTGTTTTTGTGTTTCTTTGCATGATAGAGCTGCAACTTTGATCGCTGACAGTTGTTTTTTTAGAAATTGGAAGCCCATGCAATCATTTCCACTATAAAATCATGTCTGGTTTTAATACACTTTCTCCCAAGAGCCAGTAGATCATGGTAATTTAGTGTTAGTCTCTTGTGTGCAGCTATTTCTTTTGGCTTTTTGTAATGCTGAACTTTAAAAATTCTTTACAGTTTTTACACTGAGAAACATTAGTTTTAAAATGTCTATAAAATGGCTTTACATCTGAAATACTCAGCCTCTCGGTTGTTCTTTTCATACCAAATCATGCTGCCCAGTTATTCTCATTAGTTATAAGATTTGCCACATTTAGTCTGTTTTTTTTAATTGTTTAGAATTACACAACTCCCAACTTATTAAATGTTTCTGAATCTAATTTAAAATGAGCAATTTTCAAAAAAACACAATAAATCTTTTGTTTTAATATTTGATCAGTTGTTTTTTGTACTATTTTCAAATCACTCTAAGGTTTAAATGACTTTCATATCACTGCATGCTGTTTATATTTACATTTGGAAACAGCCTTGTAGAAATCAGTCTTGTTGATTCCACATTATAAGCACAACATATTCAGTATTGGTTTGCCTTCAGGGAGTATCAAGCCATGTAGCTTGCTGTGAGGGCTGCATATGTAAATAGGCTATAAATACACTGTGCCTGCTCATTGGTTTTGTCTGTCAGTCTGTCCGTCTGCTTGCCTGCTGGTGTGTCTGCAAGGTTGCAGCAGGATGACGTCAGCCCAGCTTGGAGCACTCACTGACCTCTGTCACAGTGAGGGGAGCGCAGTGCAAGCTATACAGCTTTATAACAGTGCAGACATTGAAGGCATAGCAAAAACAGAGACCTGAGTGCAGGAGATTCGCTGCAATATGTTGTAGTACAGCCAAAGACTGGCCTAGGTGTGAGATTTAGGTTCTCAAAGACCCATACTGAAAAGTTCTCCCAAAAAAAAAAAAAAATGAGGAGGAGTAAATAGGATTAATATTCAGAAAAGAGTTATATGAACACAATTTTAAACTTGTCTGACTAATAAACGAATGCAGCCACCTTCACGCACATGTATACACTACTCAAAGGAATTGAAGGAAAACTGAAAATGCATCAGATCTCAATAGGAAAAGAAAATCATGCTGGGTATCTATACTGTTATGAACTGGGTATTGTGTTAGGAGCTAAAGGATGCCACATTCTTGGAAATGAAAAAGATCAGCTACAGAGGGATGAATTCAAAGACACGTCAAAAATCAAATTGAAAAAACCATGCAGCAGGCTAGTCCATTTTGCTGAAATTTCATTGCAGCAACTCAAAATGGTGCCCAGATGGACCCAATCAATGATATAATTTCCTTTATCCACCAGGAACTGCATGCTCTCATCACATGAGGCCAGGCATTGTCATGCACCAGGAGGACCCCAGGACCCACTGCACCAGCGTAGGTGCCTAATGACAGTCCTAATGACAGTCAGGGTGCCATTGCCAAACCTGTACAGGCCTTTGCATCCCTCCATGGATGCGCCTCTTCAGACCATCACTGATCCACCGCCAAAGTGGTCATTCTGAACAGTGTTACAGGCAGCATAACATTCTTGACAGCTTCTCCAGACCCTTCCATGTCTGTCATATGTTCTTGGGGTGAACCTGCTCTCATCATTGAATAGCACAGGTGGCCAGTGATGGACCTGCCAATTCTGGTATTCTATAGCAAATGCCAGTTGGGCTCCGTGGTGCCAGGCAGTGAGCACAGGCCGTACTAGAGGATGTTGGATCCTCACACTCACCTCGAGTATCTCCTCCATACTCTTGAGACTGTGCTGGGAGACACAGTAAACCTTCAGGCAATGGCATTTATTGATGTGCCATCCTGGAGGACTACCTGTGTAACCTCATGCTACCAGTAGTGACACTGACCTTAGCTAAATGCAAAACTAGTAGAAAAACAGTCAGAAAAGATGAGGAGGGAAAAATGTCAGTGCCCTGCACCTGTAAAACCATTCCTATTTTCAGGGTTGTCTCATTGTTGCCCCTCTAGTATACCTGTTGTTAATTTCATTAACACCAAAGCAGCTGAAACTCTTTAACAACCCCCTCTGCTACTTAACTGACCAGATCATTATCCCAGAAGTTTAATTGACTTGATGCTATACTCTGATTAAAAAATGTCCCTTTTTTGGAGCAGTGTACATAGCTTCCCCATATGAAGTCAGCACAGGACACTTAAGTGCAATGAGGTTATCAAATGTATAAGTATGTTTTAATTATGCTGACTTTAACCAGAACATTTGCTGTTGGATTAAGACCGCTAAGCTCTGCAGATGTCCTCTAGAAGAACCAGTGAGAGCCACTGTAACCGTGCCAGTGTCAGTAAGTGAGTCTGTGTGGGTGTGTGTGTGTGTGTATTCACTTGTGTGATCATTGTAGCCATTACCTAGTTTCTGTTCCTAGCCTCAAGCAAAATAAGAAATAGCAGTCTTTTATTCTGACAAGTTGTCATTCAGGTAGTTTTTTTTTTTCTCCCAGTTTGCTTCAAAGGTTGTCCGACTTTGCTTTCAAAGACTTCTGTCAGTTTAGTGGCTGACAACTGCTAGTGTGCCCGTCCACAGGAAGTTAGTTTGTTAGAGTTCTGTTGAATAAACATTATGAACTTCAGAATAAACATTATGAACTTCAGAAGGACTCTCAAAGCAGCCGAAAGTGCGTTCACTCACACTATCTTGTTCATATTTTTTAAGGCTTTATTTTAACGCAAGATGAGGGAGTGATTTTTAACTCAGGGCAATCTATGACCTTAAACTGATTTTGGAGAGATTTCTGACACCGTTCTCAGCAAATAAGTTCTGTCAGGCTTTCGAGCCATCTTCTTTTAACCTTTCACAATTTTAGCTTGCACATTTAATACAACGTCTCATTCCATTATTCAATGTCCCATTTCCTAGCAGGCTCAAAAACACAGCAGGTCTCCCCGGGCTTATTTTCCTCTCCAATCCTATTTCACAGAGACACTGTATTAAAAATGAGTGCATTCTTTGGCTCGTAAATACCCTCTTTTTATTTACAATATCTCAAATGACAAATGTATTTTGCCATATTTACCTGTGGTTGCCTCAGCACTCTGAATTCATTATCTGTAAATTTGGGCAACAGAGAGCATTTTCTCCTCCAAATAAACTCACGGATCAGGGCTGATGGAAGACATCCATAGAGCCTTAGGGCCAAATGACAGACCCAGAATGGGACATTTGTTAATATGCTGCAAGAGTTTGACCTCCAGTTTGGAAGGCCATTGCTGATGTTTGGGTATATGCTGTAGATCATAATGTATCAAATTATTTCTCAGATGTTTTGTCTTTTAGAATTAGAATTGGTTTAATTTTGTGACACATTTATGTTTATCTTCCATGTATGTTTTCTTTTTTACTTAAAAAAAGTATAATGCTTAAGTTGAAGCATTTTTCATTTCCATTTCCTCAGTTTTTTCTAAAGTAGTTAGTTTTAATATGATATGCTCTGGATGATCTAGGAGTAGAATGCAATGCAGCAGCCAGCTTCGTTCTTTCTTCTGTCTCTTCAGTAGCTGAATTTAAGTAAATGATTTGAGTTATCCATCACTTCATATTTCAGTATGGAAATCTAACTTTTGGACTAAAATGTCATTTTTGCCCACATCACTGTTTTAGTATTTCAAAGCATTGTCTATCATGGTATGAAAGCAATCAGGTGAAAACACATTGCCTGTGCCCTGGGCATTGCTGTTCACAAACCTCATCTCAACTCAGAGATATGGTATAACACCTTTGGATCCATGAAAAAGCACCTTGCACTGAAGTGAGAAATTGGCTACGAGTCATTATGCACAAACACCTAATGCCTTGGCATTTTCTGTCCCTGCCAAACAATCATCTTCCTCTCCTCTGTCTATTTGCAATTAATGATTGAATTTCAGCCCCCAAAAATCCCATTCCTGCTTTGTGTATGTATCCCCAATACACACAGCTGCTACAAGTCCACACAGCAGCATGCACAGCAAAGCTTATCTCCAGCCTTTAGATTGGGGCCTATGGAAACAGTCTTGATTATTTCCCTCCTTCTCCAAAGCACTGCTGTGTGCTTTGGGATTAGAGGCTTTCTGTGGCGGCTGCACATGCACACCGACTGGCTGCAGGCGAGGGAGAGAGAGAGAGAGAGAGAGAGTTCTTCTGCTCAATAACCCCCCAGCCCTCTCTCTCTCTGTTCAGTACTCAGCCCACCCAACCCTTCCTTCTCCTCTCTCCCTCCCTCCCTCCCTCCCTTCTTCCCCATGCCTGACACACTAGCCAGTCCTAGGAGTATTACATCACCCTGATGTAATGTCTAACCAATCACAATACAGCGGCGTTAAACCTTCCAGGATTATGGAAGTCAGTAGCTCAGACTGGGTAATGAGTGAGAGAGGGAGACAGGGAGACTAGCAGCACCAGTCAAATGTATTTTCAAGAATAGCCTCCGGATCAATTTTGCCCCTCTTATTCCTGAAGAACGGAAATAGAAATACATGCTGTCAAGGTGCCTTATACTCGTAAACTTGAGACTTAGGAACTGAAGAAACTCTCCAATGTTCTAAAAAAGTCCGGCCGATAAAGATTTAAATGATAGTATGATTGTTTCGATTATTTTATTTGTATTTCATTGGGCCTACTGGATAAAATGTAACATATTAAATTTGTCTAATTCATTACAATAAAAAGTCACTATTAAACACTGTCACTGTGTTAATAGTTTAGTCAAGCTGTACTTGAAAGCCAGTTTATTGCAATTTTCGTATGTCCATCATGCTTTTAGTGGCTAGAGCCATGAATATATGTTTGTTTATTCCTTTACATTTAAATGACAAAGCTTCTACAAATAGGTTGATTAGATCAGAAAGAGTTTATGTGCTGTGTTCTGGGGGGTGATTATAGACCAAATATTTTGTTATATAATTTAAAGGTTATGCTACAGTATGACCACCACTTGTTTTCATTCATGTACATTTGCTCTGCTTGCCATAATTTAATTCTAGTTCTGTGTGTATTCACCTCCAATCATATTCAAGTTTAAGGTTTTTTTTGTTTTTTTACTCTGTATTATATAAAGAAATACATTGACTCTCCAGGTTATGCAGTTGTACAAGAACCCCTTTCAGTGAGGCATAATTGAGTAAAATTAGCCAATTGTCTTGTCTTAATAATGTGTAAGTGTCTGCTTCTGGATGTCAGGGTTAGAAGGCAGTCTTCAGTGTCATCTGAGTCTAGTCTTCCTATTAGATGTGCTCTTTGTTGTCCTTGGTCTCTAAGGAAGATGAAGAGTGTCTATCATGGTGATTGGCACTGCATAGTACCTTCCTTTAACGCATGCACACAGTAGACACCTACACGCCCTTCCTTTGCACCACTCAGACACATATACATGCTCATTCTTACATACACCCTGCAGGCACAGACAGCATCAGACAGTGTAGCAGAGGCAGCATCAGCTTGCAGTGTGCCATTTGCCGTTTGCTATGGTGTGCATAGTGTATGACTGCCACACCACACCTGCTGCTCTGAATGCTGGGGGGAGGGGGGGATCACAAGTCTGTGTGGCAAATGTATGTAGCTGCAATGGAAGCACTACAGGGAAATTACTGCATAATGTAGGACAGCATGGGAATGCTTGGTTCTGCCAGGACATTTTGCAGGGAATGATTAATCACTGATAGGATAGCAGAAGGCAGCATGCTGCAAAGAAATGCTCACTTCCTGGATCAATGTTCCATGCATCCATATTTATTCACACTTTGGTTGTGTCAAGGTGCAGTGGCAAAAGGCAGTTTTTACAGTATTGCCACTTCTACACTGTACATAAGTGGAAGGTTCATAGCAAAATTGTCAACAACAGTTTGGATCAGTATCCAATTTTAAACCCATTCCAAAGAAAAAAGGAAGAAATAAATACATATCAGTTCTGCAGCGGCTCACATGGTTTCATATTTAGCCTCGTGCATGAGCGTGAGCACAACTGAGGTAATTCTAACACCCTCATACTTTCAGCCCTGTGTGCAGCTTCTGCGTTTGAGAGAGGTGGTAGCATCTGTGGTGTCAGGTTTGCTTTTGCTTCAGGTCTTGGTGGGGGTGGACACAACAAAAGTTGTGGCTGTTTTACCTGACACACTTCTAATTCCTCCCCACCATGGGAGCATCTACACCCCCCAAAAGCTTTTTTGTTTTCCTTTCCCATTTGAAGCTCTGCCAAATGGGACGAGGCCAGAGGAAACTGCCACATTTTTGCTTGAATGGCTGCTACTGCTGTTCAAGCTGGAATCCGTACCGCTTACGCTCTCTGTCTCTCCCTCCGTCGCTCTCTCTTGTTCTTGCTTTCATTCTCATTTTCTCTGTCTTTTCACTGACAGATCAAGCAACCACCCCACTACCCACCTTCTCCCAACCCCTTGTCTTGTCCCCCCTTTCGTAAGCACGCAAGCGTATTTGCGAGTGCAATATATGCAACTTTGGGTTGCAAAACAGGTAGAAAAATGAGACATCCTGTAGCGAGGCCATCTCATTAGAAATATATATTCAAGTCATTCTGAGCACAGCTTTCAAATTTTACATACAGCGATGAGCGGAAGAGGGAACGAGAGAGAGTGAGACAGAAAGAGAGAGGAAAGATTAATGTAAATCTCAAAATAAGGAAGGCATTAATATTTCATTAGTGCCTTTTTTTTCTCTGTGAGTGACAGAGGAGGGGAGATAGTGGCTGATTTAATGATTTTAGAGTCTCTTTCTTTCATTTGTTCTCTCTCTCTCTCCAACGTCGCTGCCTCCCCTGGTTTCCCAGTCAGCAGATGGGCTTAGCTTCATCTTTTTTATGAATTCCTCACAGACTCAGCTGCACGTAATTACAGTCAATTCTTCCTTATCTCTCAAATTAAAAAGATTAGATTATTTGTGAAAGAAATGTATGCAGCTCCTCTCAACTGATAGCATGAACCAGATTGCATAGCTAGGTTATATGCATTATCCCACCACCACATATCCACCCCTAAAAAAAAAACACAGACACCTTCACAGACCTGTACTTTAAACAGCTGTGTACGTAGATATCAGCTTACTTTGGTTCAATATAGGTGCTATGTCAACATGTTGTATTATGTTCAATAAACTGTCTGTTTTGAAAGAATGTTACGCTCATGTTTTCACATTTTTCAAAACCCACTGGATATGGATATGTACTGTCTGTTACAATGAATATAGACTCAGCTATGAATCAGCAACCAGCTTTGAACCTTTGTGGGACTGACTCCATATCAGTATTGCAGATTGCCTCTTGCTTTGCTCAGATAAGACCCAGCAAGGTATTCTGATATCTGATATGCTATTCAGTACAGTTGCTGTGTTTTTTGCACCCCACATCGCCATACTTTGCCGGCTTCATGGGTATTAATATGTTTTGTGCAAAGCAAACACAGTCACATGGACACTGGAGTAAACACACTTACTTAAAGTCACACAACAGGTCAGATAGAAAAAAAATATTGCATGTGCATATATGTAAACAAATTAACTGATAAACTTATGAGACTGTAAAATGTAAGAGAATAAAATTTAGATGTTTAAAGACTAAGACATGAAACAATAAATCAAATGACTGTCTATTGATCTCTTACAGTGATGTTGTTTGATTAGTCTGGTCTGGCTTCCAGCAGAAACAGTCATTGCTGAGTGGAAATGCAATATAATCCAGATTTCTCTTGCCACCCAAGGGATTCGTTTACTCACCATCACCGCCAGCATTACCGATTGATTGGCTCTTTAAGAGCACATCCATTCCAGGTCATGAACTATATTCAGCCCACAAGCAGTGAAAGCATTTCTCAAATCTGCATAGATTCAGCTGTTTTGCTGTAACCCTGACATTATAAGTATTGATTATACTGCATTTCTTTGAATCTCATCTGATTAAATGGAGCATATACTGAATAACATCCTATTCTATTTTCTTCTTTTTTATTAAGGGAATGTTTTTTTTTTTTAACACTTTAACATTTTAAACAAAATGTTGAAAAAAATGTACAAAGCTGACAAATGTTTACATTTCTGGATTCCTCTGTGATCTGTAAGTGTATTTTGTGAGGTTAAGTGAGTGGATGAAACAACATAAAGACATTTCAGATCTTAACCCCAGTGAGTCAAAACCACCTGCCTATTGTAGCGTATGTTTGCCTTGTGTTGTGAGCCCCAGATCTTTGACCGGTCAGTGCGCACATGGGAACAGGAATCTCTCAGGATGTCCTGAGGTGTGGGTTCTGTGGGTTGTAAGGTGGGGCCTCCGTGGATTGTACTGGTGTATCCCCTGGATGTCGATCAGACTGGAATCTTGAACGGCTGGGGGGCTGGTCAATATCTTGGATTCTTTGATCTGTCTCCCCAGTTGTTCCTTTTTTGATTTTGCAGCAAGCTGTAATGTCCTACTGTTGAGGCTGCTGCTGTCAGGCAGTGCCTTTGGCATGGGAGGGGGTATCTGAATCAATCTTTAGGTAAATGGTGCGTGTCAAAGCAGCATCCACAAATGCCAGGACCCAAGTTTTCCCAGCTGAACATTGCAGTGTACCAAGATCATCAATTGTATTCACTTCACCTGTCAGTGCTATTTTTTTTAAATATTGCAGCTGGGTTTTTTTTAATACACATTTTGTGGTTTCATAGAAAAACATCTGATCTAGAGTGACAATATTAGCATATCTTTGTGCATTTCAGTACTCTCAATACTCCACTAAGTAATTTCAGGATGTTTGGCAAAATATTAACAACAAAATAATGGTTGGAGGGGCAAAAAACTGACTGGTCCTCGTTCTGTTTTCTAATACTTTTCTTGAATGCACTGTCATCTGCACTGCTACTAAAAATGTGAAGATGGATGAAAAGGGAATAACTAGTAGCCAATATCATATTCCTTTGGCACCTACTCTTAGCCAGTAAGAGTCTGAAATGCCTCCTTCAGCTCAAGTGGAGAGAGACACTTGACAGCAATCTGATCCTTTCAGTGATTAGCTGACCATAAGTCATAGAGGTGCTTAACAGAGACTTGTATAATGACTGACAAGTCTGAATTTAAAAAGCCCGTAAGAGGAGATGATCTCCTCAATATGATGATAGAATGCCTAAAGGTTCAGGAAATTATACTTTACTGTAACAGTACAAGAGTTAAAATATCAGAGGTTGAGATTTGTCTTTTGTTGTCTTTTATTTTTTAGTCTTGTACAACTTTCTGTTAGAAGAAAGACAAATTGTTCCTCATACTTTCTTTGATGCACAGCCTTCTGGAAACACAGCTCTTATAGCTGTCACAGTGCACTTCTGTCACCTCTAATCACTGAGTGTGATGGGCCAGATAGACACATTTAGTAGAGTAAAAATGCACGTTTGTCCTTCAAATACAGATCCTTTATCGATTGGCATCATTACACACCAATTAAATCACTGTCTAAGTGCTCTTGTACGTATGTGATTAAACCTCTTAATGGCTCTGTTAGTGTATTGTTGATCAAGGCTGTGTTACATTTGAGGTGTTTTACATTTAAGATGCACTTTGTGTTCAGCCTGTTTAATCACAGTATTCTTGCTATGCTGGAAACACAGACAGTTTTGTTATTGATCATTAGTCAGTTTCATAAAGGAAAGGCAGCATCAATGGAGGTGACTTTGGCATTAAAACTGTCACTGAGGAAGTGTAATGAAATACGCTGTTATCACCGAAGGCTATGTGATCACAATTCAGTGCATTTTATCTGAACTTATCATGTATTATATACATGTAGTATATACATTATATTTGCCAGTAAATACTTCCTGGTAGATACACGAAAATAAAGGGGTAACAATTCAAGTTTTTACAGGAAAGAAGAAAGAATTACACTTAAAGTCATTTTAACTAGTGTGTAACTTCAGATATTTTGCAGAACACCACAAATTATAACGTAAGCAATTTTTAGTAGTGCATAACTTCTGGATAATTTCATGGAAAATAAGCAAATCTTACACTGTAATTGTGCTGTGCTTTTAGGTGCACAGGCCGTGTTATGTAGTGGCTTAACCTTGCCTGTTTACATTTTTGTTATGTATTGTATTTGTGGGAATCCTGGATGTTCGACTTGGCTAAAGAGGCCCATGTGGTTAAGATCCCATGGGCCTCTGACCTGCAATGTCTGCTAGTGTTTTTTTTTTTTTCTTGTAAGTAGGACAGGGAGAACACACCTTAGCACATTTTTATATGTAATATAAGAGGACAGTTGAAGCATTCACTATGCACACAATATAATGCATGATTAAATTGACTATGCCCCTAAAAGTACAGCATATTTACAGTGTAAGATGGAGTCAATTTGGTTTGTTTTTCTGCTAAATTACCCAGAAGTTTATTCATTACTTAAAATTACTCTCAGTATAATACGTTCTTATTTCCTGTAAAACCACAAACTGTTACCCCCTCATTCGAGTATACCTAGTATTTATAGGTAAATATAACAACATACTGATTTCAGATAAAATATATTGAAATTCAATTTTATTCTAGGAAAATTACATCCTAAGTCATTGGCTGTATTATAAAGTGCTATAATAACAATAATTCTTGTGTTATTCTGTAATGTAGTACATAAAACCTCAGCTATTCTGATGCAATGAGTTCAAGTACTTCAGATGGAACAAGTTTATCAATACATGTTTTGTTTTTTTCTAACTGGCAATGATATGGACACAGATGGAATACTTTACATGAGGTTAGCTGAGGCTTCATTAGCATTTGTTTCTTACTGGTTGATGTCTGTGAAGACAGTCACGCTGTGCTGTGTTTAGTCTTAGCAGAAATTCATGTGGAGTTGGGGAGGATTTCCCAATTCATGCAGGGAGCAATGAGTACACTTTGCATTACCATGTGTGTGTGTGTGTGTGTGTGTGTGTGTGTGTGTGCGCGCGCGCTGGTTTGAACTCATATTACTTTACTTTTTTCTGATTAAAGTTGTAAACTCTTTAGTAACAGTTCCTGAGACCCATATTCATTCCTTCCTACCTTCATACAGCCAGATACACAACCACATGCCTCACACAGTCTGTACTGCCTGTCTTGTCATCAGCTAAACAGATGTGCGTGGTCACAGTATTTCGCTCTTAGCTCAATCAAAGGGAAACATATTTATTATTTTTTTAAAAATCAAAGAAATACACAGATCCCAGTAGAAAGGAATTAGGCCAAACAAAATATTTATGAGAATCATTGTCATTAGTCGAACAGGATGTCTGAGGTATCTCTGAGCCAGTAGATTGTTGTAGTGATGAGAATGTCACATAAAAGCTTTGAAAACATAAGAAAATGTGCTTTCCATGTGCGTGCAAACAATTAAAGTGACGGAGTGCATGGGTTCAGGAAGAAAAATAGAAATGCTTCAAATTTCCAACTTAATCAGTTAAGGCTGTGATTTTTTTTTTATTGCTTAGAGGTAGTACCTGCTGTTCCTTAAACATGGTAAATAAGCATTTATTCACATTTGTTTTAAGACAACATGACAGCATATGTGACCTACCATCGATTCATGTGACAACAGGCCTCGCACCGCATCGTCTTGAATGAAGGAACAAGGCTTTTCAGCAGTACAAGTTACATTCACCACCTTCTTCAAAGGACTGCCAAAATGTTTGGGAAGCAGCGCTCACCACATCCCATGAATTATGGGAAGTGATGTAAATAGAAGAGTCTTTTAATCAAATGTTTCTTTTGGTTAATGAAATGTCTTCCCCCTTATCTGGCTCCCTTATGATCCATATGTTAATGTCTAATATGCAAGTATTTATCTGTTCATTTCACCCTCTTTCTCTCTTTTGCCCCATCTCTCTTATCTAAAATTGTGCTGTGGATTTGGCACTGTGAATGATTATGCTTATCGACCTGCCCATGGACCTCATATTAAAATTTTGTGGCATGATTAGCCTATTTATCTATATAATTGGATTGGAGTTTGTGTCAAAGTGTGTATGTGGGAAAGCTGATTTAAAGGACAGAGGAATAAATATCAAGAAAGATGGGCACCACAATTGTTCCTTAGATTAATTCCATTTGCATACAATCAATAGTTTTACCCTTGAAAATTTGGGGAGTTTAATCAAGTTATACTTGCCTATGAGATCATTGAAAGGAAAATAACCTCGGGCATGGTGTTAAATGAGACAACATAGAATTTACTATGCTAAGGATTAGTGTCATGAGACCAGGGAGATTTGCACAGGCAAAATGTGAACACTGCATCACAATGCATTACAATAGTTTCCGGCATGGTGTAATTCATGCAAACATCCCTAGGCTATTTATACCACTCCACGAGAATCTAATTGTGTCCGATATATAATCCAACTAAGAGTTAAAGTGGCAGGAGTTCAAGTCCTGTCGAACATGAATATTAAACAGCTGTGGTGTTCAGGACAAGTGTGACAATTTGTGCATGCTTTTGAGTGCCACAGGATGCAGAGTTTAAATGGAATAAAAGCAATGGAAAAACAAGTACTTGAGTGTCGAGTCGATTTGTGTTCTACAAAAGAGAGAAAAATTATTCAACAGCTGTTTAATACTGATATATGTCCACAAAAATATATTTCACTAAAATCAATTACATTTTAGGCTTTTTGTGTATGTGTGCATCACTTTGTGTGACATCTGCACCCCATCAGAATGTGGTCTGAAACATGAACCATAACATGAAATTAGGCTGTGAGCTTTTTAGTTTAGCAAACATATTTTTTCTCTCTCTTTCTCTCTCTCTCTCTCACACCCACACACACACACACACACACACCCTCTCTCGTTCTTGTACTGTTTTCAAAAAGTAAAGGAATTTCATTACTCCTCTAATTGATTGGGTAATGTTTCTTTTCTTTTCTTTTTTCTGAAATCAATAGCACCCCAGTCTGTTAAGCAATTGGATTACTTGAAGATGTCCAAATACCAAGGCAATGTGACTTGTTTATGAAATTTTTACCTTGAAAGCAGAAGCTAATGTCAGTGACTAATGTACCTGTAGTTACTCGTCTCTCTCAACGATGCTTTCATAAAACACTCACAATAATAATATAGGTTGAGCTACTGCTGGCAGTGAATGCCAGTAACTGGGATATTAATAGCCTTAAAACCAGTCATTAATGAAGCTGTCCTTATTGAGACTGCTATGAGGACACGCTTGCCGAGTGTTTATTAATCAGGGAATAATAAGTAATCCGTGAACATTAATGGAAATGGATGAGACTAATGGATGATGCCTGCTCTCTCCCACACTTAAGCCTCAGACTTCATTACTGACAGGCAGATTAGTGCAAAGGAGAAAGAGCATAACAGACTCCACCTGTGAATGTGTGTGCCCACACAAACACACACACACACACACACACACACATACACTCTCTCTCCCCCCTGTGACAACATGATGGAACACTGTCAAGCTCATTTGCTCTTCAATAGACTATATGTAATTAACAGTATCCTCTCAGAGAAGCTGCTGAGAATAAAATGAATAGACATCAAATAAATCATCTGGCAAGGTTAGCTTCTTTAGTGCTTCCAATCTTATTATGACATTTTTCACCAATACTGTCACTGTCGCAGAAGCTGCTCTGAATGGATATGGGTGGCTGGTGGATTTTTTTTTTTTCCTCATCCTCTTTCACTAACTGTAAGAATTTGAGTCTTTCACATCACACTAGTGGTGCAGCACAAAGTTAATTTCACCCATGCCCTGAAATGTCCTTTTAACCATACACCATGAACATATCCAAGCCTCACCATACATCATCTGGATCTCATGTAGATGGGGAAAATCTATAATGTATTCCAAACTGTTCAGATTGCGTATCGTTATCACATCAACCATAGGGTTAAGCACTTAGAGAGACGTGACAATACAGAGTTCTCCCTGCTGCACTATAACATGCTTCGTGAAAGCGATAAGAGTGTCTGATCATGCATCCCAGCATTCTATATAATTCTCTCCATAATGGATCCTCCCCCTACGACTCTTTGCGGCTGCATTATTTAAATGGAATAAAATGCCAGAAGGAAGTAAGAAAGAGCTGGTAACAATGATGGTAACTGCATTTGTGATAGGGTGTTATTAGAGTGAAAGACTTCCATGTTATTTATTTTTGTTTTTCTTATTGTATGTGTGTTGAGTGGTGGTGATGATCAAGCAGATAGGCTTGCAAAGTTGTCTGGTTCTGTATATTCTTACTGTAAAAAGTCAAGTCACACATATTAAATATGGTGATAGTTTTAGGCACAGGTTTGCTGGACCATTAGAAAATCATAATGCAAGTGGTATTAGGCTTACCTAACAGCATCTAACTATTGAACTATTCCTCTAACAAAACTTTTGGTAAAACACTGTCACCCTTGTGATCCATAAACAACACCATTAGGTGTATAGGGGTTAAAGTGGGCAGGTGGGGGGAACGTAAGATCAGTGATAGTGCAGCATTGGGAGATAAATCGTATACTGATTTGTAGTCTTAATGCCACTTATCAAACACCCATGAAATCTTTACAATATTAAAAAATATATATTTTAAGAAGAGATTTAAAATACATTATGGATATTGCCATTCTAATTTTGCTGGACAAACTGTTCCACAGACCCTGGCCCTCCACAAATCATTATCAAATTAGAATTATCAAGTTTTTTATTTTTTTAAGTCAGTAGAAGCATGACTGGACAGTGTTTTTAACTTGAGCACTGAAACAGAGCTCAGTGTCAAAAATAACTTGCCCATAACTTGCAGAGACAACAGAGGCCAGTACAGCCTGGAGGTATGAGACACCACAGCCTCACCTGATGTGACGCGCTTACAAGAGAAGTGATGTCCCCCGTATCCCCATCATTTGGTTGTTGTAAACTAGGGGCAGTGTTGTACAACAGGCTAAGATGTAATGAATGCCATGCAGTATTTGTTCTGGGTTGCAAAACTACATCCTGAAATCGCTTGACAGTGTGTCAACGAGCTGACGTGATTGTGCCAAAACTGAGACAAACCCAAACTGGGAAACTTCAGGCTGAACACAGAGACCTAATTTCTGTGTCAGCAAAGCATGTGCATCAGGGCACAGACTGAGGAATCTCCAAGCCGTGTGAAAAATGCCACTGATCATCACGCTCAAGAATTTTTTTTTAACTTTCTGTCATGGCTGTCGCCGCAGAGCAAAACAGGGCCCAAAAGTCTCCATCATCAGCCTCAAACCCTGGGGACAGGAGAAATCACATTATATCTGCTGTCACACAAAGTCACTGTCAAGGTGTGAAGAGAGCACACAGCAGCTCTGGTGTAATGCTGGAGACCCATAATACCCCGGACGCTTCATCTCAGCCGCTGGCTAGAACCAAGCTGCAATTCTAACAAGTAAGACACATTTCACAGTGATTTAAGGCAGAGAAACACTTCTCTCATCTAGTTTGTACTTACAAAACCCCTGTGTCTTAAAATTCTGCGTGCTAAGGTGATGGTGAGTGCAGTGAGTTTAGTAGAAGGGATATGCAATTTAGTTAACCTTGTGTTCACTTCAGGCACTTCACCACAATTTGATAAAGAGGGCTGTATTTTGACTTGCCCCTCTCCAGGCTTTCTAATAAGAGGAACTGCCTATCAAACCTGTGCTTTGGATGATGAAACTGCAGTGCAATAGTGAATGGAGAGGTGGAGAGCAGAACTGTGTATATCAGCATGCTTGTTCAGCACGCTCTTTTTCTCACACGCACACACATTCTGCTCTGCTGACCATGTTGCATTGATGGAGTTCCAGAGTGATGATGTCTCAGGAGGTATGGCCGCTACCCAATGTGTGACCAAAAAGAAAATAGGAGCTGGACTGTCCTACCGTGCTGGAGATAGAATTACACACAGAGACTAAAGGCCTGTTCACATCTAAAGTGCTTCACATGTTGCCCATTGCGTTGTAGATGGCAGTTGGTTACTTGTGGACATTCCAGGCTGTGCTTGCCAAGGTAACCCTCTTCAACATTTCCTACCTAAAAAGGTTTCAGAGTGAAACAAGCAATGTTGGTGCCACACACACACACACACACACACACACACACACACACATATATATATATATATATATATATATATATATATATATTTGTCAAAAGTATCCTTCCCTCCCATTGCTAGTCACCTCAAGCGTATATTAGTTTCCTTTGGTAACTCCCCACTTCTTGCTGTACCTTGTTATTGCCAAAAGTCACTGAATTTCCTTGACATTGCATCGTCTTTTGTTGTGACATTGCTATCTTTTCATCTGCATGCATAATACTCTGGAGGAAAGTGTGTCACTCCACTCATTTAGCAATGTTGGTTAGTCAATTAATCTTTGTTTTTATATTTTGCTTGAAGCTGCAGCATGTGTAATCTTGGCTCAGCTGGTGTGGATTCAAACAATGCTTTTCCTTTTACTCTGTGGCGGGTGCTACAAGAAAGGGAAAGACGAAAGAGAAAATTAGTAAAATGGGCACAATCGCTTGTTGTTGGTAATCAGTAACTTTTTTTCCCAGCATGCAAACTAAAGGATATCCAGTACTTAAGCTGTTTTTTCTTTTTTTTTTTAATTGTCCAAGACTCTTTAGGGATTGTATGTCATAAACCTTTTCATTGAGTTCCCAGCAAATGTTTGCAATTCCAAAGGCTTTGATTCCCTGGAAATTACTTGTCACGGTATGCTTATGCTGTATTTGTACTCACTGTCTAAAATCCCAGAAAACTTAAAAGCGTGCACTTTGGTATGCAGGTTTAATTTAAACGTTCAGGTAATTGAGCTTAGTGTGCTAGTTATCACTGTTAATGACAGAATGGTTTAGATTGTTATTCAGTACATTAACATCCAACAGTGACTTTTGGCTCAACACACACTGGACCTCTGGCTCTCTCTAGCTCTCGTGGCAGCACCAGCCCACCTTGAACTCCCTCACCACCAGAGTGGAATCAGCAAAAACAGACCTCCAATCCCTCAGAGAGGCCAACTCTATTTCATGTCAAGAATAGCTAATGGTCTGTGTCTAGTAAAAGAAAAAAGAAAAAGAAAAAGAAAAAAATGCCATACACTTTTCTTTCCTTTTAAGTAATAAGCTACAGACATGTAGCTCGGCATGTATCAACAAGGTGCATACTGTTTGCCATAGCTGCTGAAACACACAGCAAACACAGAGACTGGCTTTGGTTCAACACATTATAAAACTTACAGAAGTTAGTTCCTGTGTTTAATAGGAAATATATACTCATTAATGAAGGAGAAACAAAAAACACTTCGTGGATTCAAGCATTTGTTCTGCTTCAGTTGGTAGAAATGTGTTTACATGCTGAAATGGTATTAGAACTAGGCCATGTATACAGTAACTGCGAGGTGACAGATTATCAACCAGGATAAAGAAGATGTAACTTCTTCTCTGCGTGTTAAAATGTGGTTGCATTGCATTATCTGTCTAAGTTAAGTCAATTTTATCATGGGACAGCGTGCTTTAATACAAATGTATTGATGTATGTGGCAGGTACTTACATAGTTACCACAGGATGAATACTGCTGGATATGCAGTGCACTAGTGGAGACATTCTGGGTTACATAAATGACAGATGTTTTTCTCATCTTGGAGAAATGTATGAGGTTGATTAGCTGCTGCTCATTATGACCTGGATGGTGGACCGAGATGAGCCTAGCAAATCTGGCCTCATTTTCCATCATGTTACTGCAAATTAAATGGATCCCGTGTAGCAGCAAAAGCTCAGCATTTGGCCTTGGACTTCATCTGATGAAATGGTACATCTGTTATGGGAAATAGGATGTGTGAGGTGTGCGTGAGTGAGTGAGTTTGTGAGAAAGAGAGTGGGAAGAAGAGAGAGGATGTACTGCAGTAAGAGAGAGACAAAAGGAAAGAAAGAGAAAGGCATTTGGTAAATAGATCAACGCACCCAACTTCACCATGGGCCTACTGATGGAGTATGTGAGAGAGAAAGTGAGAAATGATAAGATCATAGCACTCTAAATTATTTTCTATGCATGCTGAAGAGACCTGGAAAGGCTGTAGACCATAGGATCAGTCCCAAAGACAGAACATTAATATAGTGATCCATTTCTGCACGTTCAGGATCTCTTAGTTTCTACATGAGGAGCCAAGCACCTATGTGTTCCACAGGGGCAGATGATGTATGAAGTAGCTGCTGAGACCAGAGGAACAAGGAGAGAGAGAGGTGGAAAGGACAGAGAGAGCAAAAAAGGCAAAGAAACTGAATGAGCAGTCCAATGGTGCTGCATAAACAAAGTGAGGTATATATTTTTCAGCAGCTTTACAGTGACCACATTAGTCCATAGGGCTTATTTTTCGTATTATTGAGTAACACTGTACGTATTATGCGTACAGTGATATCACTGTGTGCATAATACAGTGACATCATTGTATTACTGTATGTAACATACACTGTTAAAATAAAAAATCTCATCAAATCACAGAAATATTCCAGGAGCTGGGGCACCAAAAAAAAAAAAAAAATCTTAAAAAAAAAAAAACCCTGAAATTTTCTGTGTCATGAAATCATGGAAATATTTTGGCAGATAGGGCACCAGAAAAATTCAATTAAAAAAGGAAATTTTCTGTTCTGTAAAAAATTGAATAAAATGTGTTTTTAAGTCTACCGGGTGGCGAAGGTAGGGCTCAAACTAGCACCTTTCCAACCAGTAGGTGCCGTGCTCTACTCCCTGAAATACAGTCAGGCCAAACAGCACCTGCTATCCCCCGTTGGTCCTCCATCCAGTAGTATCCAGGCCCGTTCCTTAACCCCTTGACCCCTTAATTTCTGAGTTCAGAGGAGATCAGGCATGATAAGGCGTGCTCAGGCTCTAAATTGTTTTGACAATTTACTTGCAGATGTTGTATACTCCATCCATCCATTTTCTTCTGCTTTATCCGGGGCCGGGTCGCAGGGACAGCAGCCTAAGCAGACAAGCCCAGACCTCTCCCACTCCAGCCACCTCTTTCAGCTCATCCAGGGGGACACAGAAATGTTCCCAGGCCATCCAAGAAATATCATATCTCCAGCATGTCCTGGGTCTACCCCGGGGCCTACTACCGGTAGGACATGCCCTGAACACCTCACCTAAGAGGCGGCCAGGAGGTTTGATCTTGTTCTTTCAGTCACTACCCAAAATTTTTTTATCAGTGTGGTCACGAGTTTTGGATAGTGACTGAAGGAACTCCACATCGAAAGGAGCCAGCTGAAGCGGTTCGGACATCTGACTGGAATGGCTCCTGGGTGAGGTGGGGAGGAGGCCCTGGGGGAGACCCAGGATACGCTGGAGAGATTGTATCTTTCAGCTGGCCTGGGAATGCCTGGTCTGAGCTTCTCTGTTTATGCTGCAGCCCCCGCACAGGCCATGGATAAGTGGAAGAAAATGACCCATTTTTTCTCCACAATTTTTCTGGTGAAAACTTCTATGATGACACAACATATACAGTATATTATTTAATGAACAAACCCATGTAAAATTAGAGCTATTTCTTGTATCATTATGCACTCAATGCAATAGATATATTTGTCATATTTGTTAAATTATGTTACTCTTGTGACTGTATTTTTACAGTCCTTATGTGTGTTTGCATATTTCAAAATAACAGGAAAATTCTGTAAAATTTATAGAATAAATTATGTTAAATTATAGAGTTTTTTTGGGTTTTTTTTACAGTGTATGATGACCAGATAATATATATGGTGCAAATTCTATTTTGGACAACTGGTGACAAGGTTCTTGTGTCCCACCTTTTTAGTGCTGAACAGGCTTTTCTGAAGAGCAAATGCTTAATCTCACACATTGAGTAAAAGAAACAGCCAGTCAACTGTTCTCGGTAGAGGAGAGCGTATGTACCACACTAACATGAAAAGACGATGACAGACATTTATCAAGTGGCATATTGAGTGTCACAGGGGAAGTGCTGATGTGGGTTCACTGATGAGGTCCTTTTTTTACATCCTCATTCATAATAAAGAAGGTAAAGTTTTCCACATCAGCACTCTCACTTTTAGATGCCCTGATAGAGGCCCCAGTTTTATACATTGCAGAATTGATCTGTTGCCACATTTTAGACTTTATTTATCCTGTTTGTTCACATAATGGAAAAAAAGGTGGGGAGTTGAGTGTGAAAGAGAAAAAAGGAAGAATCTGATCTGTACTCTCAGAGCGTCTTTTGACTTGAAGAAAAGACCTACATGTTTATACATGATATGCATTTTATTCTCTCACTTACTGCGTCTTCCACTCTTTGTAAAATACACACACACACACACACACACACACACACACACACACGCACACACGCACACACACACACACGCAGAGCCAAAATTAGCAAGCCTATAATGACTGAGCACAGAGAACTACAGGGTGAGGAGAGATCCGGATTGAGCTCCATTAGCGCTGAACCAAGAGAACAGCCAGCATGACTCTCACCTGCTTGCTCTGAGACCCCCCAAATAGGCCCATATCTCCAGTTCCCTGATAAACATGGACACACACACACACACACACACACACACACACACAGTAACCCTCAACTCTGACCGAACTAAGCTAGCAGGATGTGTTGTGCATTTATAAACATGAATTTCATCTTTAGAGAATAAACAGATGCATGCATGCAGAACACAGGGTTTAACTTTCAGCATGCCATGTTGTCTCAGTCATGATAATCATACAACAGAATACATGTTTTTACCCAAATAGAGAGGAAATTAGGTGTATATAAATGAAAATATGGTCAAATTACTGAAGCTTTTTAATTAATACTTTTATCATTAAAGGATGTGTGTGGGAAGAGCAGGAGAAAAAGAGAAAGAACAAAGAAAGGAAGACGGGCTGAAAGAGGCGCTGACAGTTGTGTTAAGTGTGTTATGCTCAACTGTACGAACCAAATCGAGCAGTAAACCAAATGAGTGGCAGTGGTCTTGTGGGAGAGCCATTCATTTGCATGGCATTAAGTGGAAAGGCAACATGACAGCTAGCGGCTCCACAACATGCAGTCAGACAACTGAACCTGCATAAAACCTCCTTATTAACAGCATTCAGACATGTTGTGGAATTTATAATACAGTAGTATCATTGGTAAATTGTTTTTACCATGGTACCGAATGTTGCTCATGCATGGAAAGGCATCCAGCGGACAGAGGATTACTAGCATTTGAGTGGAAGACTGTGGCACTTGCCAATGTCATTCCAGTGTTTCCACTTAGATCCATTTTGTTTTATGTTCATAAGCTAGTCCCAGATTTTGTCTTTTGTTTGATGCTGGTCAGAAAGCATATTCTGTTTATCAGAACAGCTGCCTGCCACAGCTGGAACTGAGTCTGTGTGACAGAGAGCAGTGAGACAGAGAAAAGCCGCAATAAACTTGTGACATTTGTAAAGAAATCTTTCCCTCTCAGTTTCAGCCTTCCATCCAGACTAAAACACTGTTTTCTCCCTCAGTACCGAGCTTGTGAAGATCAGAAAAAAGGGACAGTTGATGTTCGGATTTGTACCGGTTAAAAAGACGTTTAAAAATTAATGACCTAAACAAAATCAGACAGAGCTAGCACTGCGTGGCAGTGAACAGACAAACTTCTAACTTTTGCTGTATTTCAATTAAATATGTATTGAAACTACAAGCAACTCCTTTAACACTACATGATTTCTTTTAATCCATTATTTAAACAAAAACAATGAATACTAAATTAATAATGCTCATATTTATGTAAATCGATGCATTATATAGTATATTAAGGGTTTCGTGGAAAATCAATATGAAGCTTGACATAGTTTAATCTTTGATCCAAGCCATGATGGAGCCAGGCTTTCACACTATTTATGGAAAAGTCTGAAACCTACCATTCGGATGTCACAACAGAAATCGAGACTGATCAGATAAGGCAACCTTTTTCCAATCTTCTATCGTCTGATTTTGGCGAGTCCGTGTGAACTGTACCCTCAATTTCCTGTTCTTAGCTGACAGTTGTAGTAACCGGTGTGGGCTTCTGCTACTGTAGCCCATCTGCTTCGAGATGTTCAGAGCTCTTCTGCGTACCTTGGTATAACAAGCGATTAGTCGAGTTACTGTTTCTTTCCTATCAGCTCAAAGCAGTGTGGCCATTCTCCTCTGACCTCTGGCAACAACAAGGCATTTTTGTCCAGAGACTTGCCACTCACAGGATATTTTCTCTTCTTCTGAACATGCTCTGTAAACCCTAGAGGTGGTTGTGTGGGAAAATCCCATTAAATAAGCAGTTTTGAAAATATTCAAACCAGCCTGACAGCAACAAGCACGCCACATTTAAAGTCACTTAAATTGCCTTTCTTCCTCACTTGGATGCTCAGCTTGAACTTCAGCAAGTCATGATGTCTAATGATGTCAAATGCATTAAGCTGCTGCCATGTAATTGGCTGATTAGATCTTTGCATTAAAGAGCAGTTGAACAGGCCTAATAAAGTGGCCACTAAGGGTGCAGTAGTGTATTTCTTGGTTATCCGTGTATCAGGTTTTTCCAATGAAATTATTAACCACAAACATGACACATGCTACTAATCATGATGCTACTAATCTAAAATCATAATTTCCAAGACTCATCAAACTCTATAAATAATTGATGATTTTAAATTTAACATACACTATTAACAAATAACTACTGAATTCCATTTAAGTTCCAAGAGGCTCCGGGTCTAATTCCCATTGCTGCCTATGTTTTGTCAGACTAATAACGGTGATAAAGATAAAGCTCTATCATCTAAAGTTCATTAACCTACTGCTTTGAATAAATCCAAAGTCACAAGGAATGCTGGAATTTTATCTTGTTAATAACTGGTCGAGGATTTTCAATAAAGCAAAATTTAACATTCATGTTTCCCGTTCCTCTCAAACAGATAATTATATGCCAAGTGTCGCAGTCATTGTAGTCCAGTAGTTTACAAACTGTTTCATCAAGAATTTCCAGTCAAAGCGAGATCAAATCGGAAGGTTATGATTGATGTAACGGCACAACGAACAATCAAGGATCCCTGATTCTAGCAGAACTCAGTAAAGCAGTTTTAAAGTGTGGTTAATGATGTATACCCCTTTTGTTGTGCATATGTATTTGATATTCATGAAGTGTCCAAGCACACCAACTTGACATGCATCTCCATGGTGATAAATTATTGAGAGGTCTTTTCAGTGAGGCAGTTAAAAAGCAACTCCATTAATAATGAACAAGTCTGTGTACTCTTCTAATTGTGTTATTTTCCCTGGAAAGTTGTGTACACCAGCTTTCAGTCTCACTTTTGTTGGGTAGCTTTGATATGTGCGCGCCGGCCAGCGCGCAGGAACATGTTCTTTAAATGGGACCATTTGGTGTGACTTTCAGACATAATGGGGATTTATCAAGTTGCACTTGCTGTTGTTTGCCACAGTGATTGTACAAACTCACACACACTGCTCGAACACATTTGGTTTTGTTTGTCAGTGGCATGTTAGCCCCTTTTACTTATCTTTTTGGATGTGCTTATTGTCCAAACAAAAGGGTTGAAAATTCTCTCATTTCTTTCTGGAATTCTGATCTTTGCTTCCCAGTGAGATTAACTCCTTGGATCATATGCCAACCTTTGCCCTATTGTGAGAGTAAGCCCCAATGTTAAACCCTCAGAATAATTCTATTGCTAAGACTTTGGATCACAAAGCATCACGCAGCCATGAAATATCGGTAGTTTCAGCAGTCAGAAGTGTACAGGCCTGTTTTCTACAGAGTAGCTTCAGTGACGGTTCTGTGAGAGGATTGGAGAGGACATGTGTAATATGTGTGAAAAGATGTCCTGTTGAGTGAGAGCCAACCTCATCTGTGCCAGTTCCCTACCTCTCTTCCTCCTCTAGTACCCCTCCCTTTTTTCTCAGTTTTTTAACACTGTTTTTCTTTTTCTCATTTTCCCCTTTCTCTCGTCTTTTTATCTCAGTAATATCTTATATTTCATTATAACACACAGAAAAAGCAACTAAAATACACACTCTATACTCAATGTCTCACTCATGTGCAAACACACACCCACGCAATCTGTCGCCCTGTTTCTCTCTTTTCCACCTTTTTTTTCCCTTTTCTTTTCTCTCATCTTCAGTCAATTATACAGATGTCTAATGTTTTCTCCCTGCTGTAGGGAGCGGACAGAGCATCTATCATCCTCGGGGGGATGGTGATGATGGTGGTGTGTGAAGGAGGGGGCTCAGCCCCATGCTTTGCTCTGCAGCCGAAACACTCATTCCTCTGGGCTGGAAGGACGCCAGACGACTGGGGACCAAACCTTGGCCCTCGGCCCGGCATCAGGCTTCTACAGCTCCCTCCCTTCACCACCAGATCTGGGCCATTTCCATGTGGGCCAGCAGAAGGCAGCTTTTTTGCTGGTATCTAATCTGTTTTTTGTTCTTGTGAGTGTGCTGTGGATGAGCGGAGAAAGATGTCGGAGAGGAAATAGAGGAAAGAAACATGCTGGTATCAGAGATATCAGAACAGCCTCTGTGGCCCTAAGGTGAAGTTTACCATCATATTTCGGGTGATTGAATCAGTAAGATAAGACAAAGGCCAATCGGCTCTGTTGGGATAAGAGTCTTGTGTAGTTATGTCAGGTTATGTTACTAAAATATTTTAACACTGTTCTTTTCACAGTGTTATTCCATCAGAACAGGTTGGAAAAAAGTAAAGTAAATGCTCAATTTTCACCACTGTAAATATCCTGAAACACATATTTCAGCATATTTCAGAAAATTGTGGGGGGAGTTTAAGCCAGCTAACAAACGTCTGGAAACCTATTTTCAAACAATGTCCAGGCTCTTTGCTGAAAAAGCAAAAATACAGTAGACAAGAAGTGCCAATAAAAGGAATCTCACCTCATCAATATGTCAGCCAAGTCACGAAAGGTAGTGTAACAGAGGTAAAGGTGCATTAATAATCCAAACATCATGCAAAACATTTTCAGCTTTATATAGAAGAGACAGCAACATATTGTCTGTTATTTCAGTACATTGAAACTCTGATATACAAAGTAGTCCATATCCAAAAGGTCAAGGGTTAACAAGTGTAACTGGATGCTGTGAATGTGTCTGTGTGGGTGAATACAAGAGTGTGTAATCAATACACACAGACATGGCCTGTTGGAAACATTTCTGCCGTAGGGTGTGTAAGAAAGCCAAACTACATACTGTAAAGGTGGAAAGGGGTTGTGTGGTTGATCGTGATATGTGATAGTGGTGGTGGTGGTGTTGAAAAAGAGGGGCAGGAGGTTTATACAACCCTGAAATAAGAGAGAAATAATGATCCTGGCATCCCTGCAGTTCAGGTACACCATAACCTCTGCCTACATGTACTCAGCCTGTGTTTGTGTGCTCACAGGCACTGCAACAGCACTGAAAGTGCAGGGGGAAATGGCAATTCCCAGCTGTCAGCCTGACCTACAGGTTAGCCGCTGTACTTCTGCCTGACCGGCTGTAAAATTAGGAGCAAACAAGGTGCTTTTTAAAAACAAGGGCTAGCATCCAAGCGGTGTCTCTCTGGGGTGAATAATTCATATTAAAAACATCACTCACAGAAGCACTAAAAATATGCCCAGGGCTCTGAAGACCCAATGATGTGCCAAGCTGAGGAAAGCTTGTTTAAAATGCACACGTTGTGGTGTAGGAACACACAATCTTCTCACTTGGATGTGTGTTGGCATCAATACAGCCCATGAAAAAAAAAAAACACAGATCTTCCTGGAGCTAAAAAACCTCTAGTTCTAGAAATAAGTGCACACAGTGCTGGTGAATTTCTCCATGTTGAATTCTTATTTTTAAGCATTAGAGATGGGATACCTACTCTTGATATACACCTACAGTAACTAAACCGGGTCACTGAGCTTGGAGTGACTCTATTACTCAATGAGTCACACTGAAATTTGCAACAGCATGCCTTTTCAATCTCATTTTAAACAGATGCCATGGGCTTCGCACTGCACCCAGGAAAATAAAGCAGCTCTTATTTTCCCTTTGAAGAACATGCTCAGAGTAATAGTAAACAGAGCACAAATGTTGATCTCACAACAATCCCTCTTTCTGTGTAATACAGCTTTACTGCTTGCAAATGGATGAGACTCGAAGCAGCAAAATTTTCATAGAACAATTGTGGTAAGATAAAGGGTCTTTGCTAAGTCCCAATATGAATCATGCTTAAAGACAGAATATATTCTTTATTTGGCCATATTCAACCATTCATTATGGTTAGGGGACATGAGTCAGTACTCCACTTTGCAAATGGTATATGTAGCTATCAGTGCACCAGTAAAATAGGTCAATAGATTGTGTGTGTGTGTGTGTGTGTGTGTGTGTGTGTGTGTGTGTGTGTGTGTGTGTGTGTGTGTGTGTGTGTGTGTGTGTGTGTGTGTGTGTGTGTGTGTGTGTGTGTGTGTCTAATCTTTGATCAGATGGTGTTCTCATCCAGGGCTATTAATGTGCTGATCCACTAATTGGGAGAGCTTGCTCTCTTAATGCAATGGCCTTCTAAATGTGTCCGTCCCAGTAATTTAATAATGGCCATTTCATGGTACTCTGACTTTTCAAACAGCTTGCTCGGGGCAGCTACAGGGACTGGATATTGATTGAAACTCCTAGGTTGCCTGGGCAAGGCTGTGGGTGAGAGAGACTGATCGGCCTACTTCCCAGAGTCCAGATGCAACCGCAGTCCCCCCGCCCATGTCTCCACATGCTACTTATAAACACACAAACATGAGCACAGGCTCACAAAGGACAAGCGCATACTAGCAGATTCCACTGAGATACTCTGCACCGGGCCTGATCAGTAGCTCAGGGATGAGCTCTATAAATGGCAAGAAAGAAAGTAGTGGAGAAAATGTCACAGGACTCTGAAATGAAGACCTGGGACCTCTTCAACAGCTATCTCATTCTTCTACCGTCATGTGCAGCTCTATGTATAGTCACTAGGGTCTGGTGCCTGCATCTGAGGAGTAATGAGGAGGGGGCCAAGGAGGAGAGATAAGAGGAAGAGTGATGGGGGTCAGGCTGCAGCATCGCTGGCAGCCCTCACGGACCTCACACACCACCCTCTTCCCCCTCTGATGGGCTGCTCAGAACAACGTTTGTTTGCACAAGGTGATAAATAATTTGGCCTGCACTGACATGGATTAATGTGGCCCTTAGACCCCTTTCCCCCCTTCGGCATTTGGTCGCACAAATGCTTGGCCCCTCAAACTGGCTCTCCATTAATGGCCAAAATGTATGAAATTCTTATCAGCACTGAGAGGCTATATTTAAGGGTGTTTCCATACATTTGGAGCAGAGCCCACAGGCATTTACAAGTTTTTGTTGCTCCCAGAGTGTACTTTGAAATGATTTTTATCCCATTAAAATGATAGACAAAACAATGGGAAAGCAATATATTATTAGAAGCCTGCAAATGGAATACAGATTGAAATAACCATTAACTGCAGAATAGTATTCAGCAACAGCAAAACAGTGAATTTCACATTATATCTATAATCTTCGCATTAATTAACCACATACAAACAATGGCAGATGATCAGGCTGAAATATACAAATCTGTCAAATGTTTTGTGCCCCGATATTATAATTGTACATCCTCAAAAATAATAATGACAGTAACCAGGTGAACTGGGACTTAGAGTTATGTTACTAATACTACTCAGTCATCGTACCTAAAACAACTGTGTACTCTCAGGTATAGTAATTTCTATTTCCTGAAATAAATTTAGCTCATTTGACCTCAGTGCTAGAAAGTTCTCACCTACTTAAGGCCAAAAACGACAGCTTTACACCATGAAAGACCAACATCTTCTTAACAAACTATCTTATACTACTCAGCAAATTAAAGGTGTTTTCTTGCCTTTTCTCCAGTTTTGTCTTCACAGGGGTGTTTCTTTTCAAACTGCATTATTAGAGGCTCTTTAAAATATCTAAGATGTTTCTTGTTTCAATAATTAAACAGTGTACAGCTAAGGGCTCTCGTTATATCTCTTAATGTGCATGCCCTATGGCCTTTCTCTTTGATCTTTCATGCTGCTCAGTGTGCTTTTGCATAATTTTAACTATAACGAGAAACACTCAAGCTCCCATCCTTCCTCCCTCTCCTCATTCTTTCTCTGTTTTGCTCTTTTGTACACAAACAGGGGAATGTTTCACTGTTCAGCCTCTGCAGATGTTAGATGCGGTGGTATGATGCACGGTAATGGTCTGAGGAAGAGACTCTGCATGGAAATAAATGGTCATCTTTGCATATTTGAGTCATAGTGATGCACTCTGACTTTATTTTTTCTCCATTTGGGGTTTGAGACTGTTTCCAAATAATAACAATGTTACATTTCTACCAAAAACTTTTAAGTTTAAAAAAAAAATAACTTTGAAGACTTGGCTGGTGTGCAAGCCTTGCAACTGCTTTGCTTGTAGTACAGTCGTACAGTTCTCTGGGGCGAAACATTCAAATCAATCTCCACTTTACAGAGGAAAGATTGCTGGCACCAAATGTCATCGGTGGGCCTGAAGACTGTCCTGTAACAACCTTTAATGTGCTTTTGTCATAAAGTCACGTATCTTTAGTATGACAGCTGTGGTGTGGTGACAGCTCAGCACTCTGACTAGACAACAAAGTTCCATATTATCAACAGTGTTGGGAGTAACATGTTGCTGTAATCACATTACATTTTTTTGGTAATGTAACAAATTACTGTAATTTTCTACATTACTGCATTGTGTCATTACATTAGTTACAAAGTTTATTCAATTATCTGCATAATGGATGGATAAAAAGAAGAAAAGAGCAAATGTCTTTTTTGTCCGTACTTACACTACAATCAGCAGGTTTAGGTTTGTGTGCAGGGTTCAGGGAAATGATGGGGCACTTTACAACTTTTGCAGAGTGAGTAAATGGCCATTAGTTTTATTTTTATTGCATGAAAGGACAAGAGTATGTTGGTAAAGTCCAAACTGCATCCATGACAGAAACAACAGCGTTATACTACTAACACAACATCTGCTCTTTGCAAACATTTGCAAAGATAGCATGCTAACTCAAAGGTAGCAAAGGAGTCAAAGTGATGTTAAAGGAAAGTGTATGCCAACCCAAGCCCAGCAGACAGACCCTGATCTTCAGTCAGTAGCAATGGCAGCCAAGCTTGAAGCATTGTAGCCTCCATTTGTACTTGTACATGTTTCCACAGTGGAATCACTGTGGCGATTGCTTTGTGTTTTTGGCTTTGTTTTCATACTTAAAGACTAAAAAACTTGTTGTTTGCATCCTTATTAGCATTTGTTTCAGTGTGTGGGACTGTAGCCTAAGGCTCATATTGTTAACTGACAATTATGTGACAATGCATTTCTGGACATATTACGGAGTAATGCAAAGGTAATGTAACCAGTAGTGTAACCAAGTACTTTAGCCAGGGAGTAGTTAAGTAACATAATGCATTACTTAAAAAAAGTGTATAAAAATGTATAATGTGTAACAACCCCATCAGTGATTATCAATGACTAATAACAGTGGGTCATTAAGCACAACATAGTGTATAAGACCTTTTGTAAGGTGTCCACAGACATTTTTTCATCACCTCTGTAGAGGTTGATTGGTGCTAAAGTCTGTGAACATTGTGCTGTGTTGGGTTGTTAGATCTCTTATCAGATTGCTTGTGTTATGCCTTTTTCATTTCTCTGTCTGACAAGTGAGCACAGCTTTTAGTGTGAAAACAGAAATTTGTGGTATACATAGCCATGAATTTGTAAGACACTATTATAAACTTAATCAAGCCTTTGCATAAAAATAGATGTCTCTCATATCTGCAGCCCTGGCAGTGAAATAAAATAAAATAAAATAAAATAAAATAAAATAAAATAAAATAAAATAAAAGCCCTGCAATAGACTGGCAACCTGTCCAGCCTCTCAGCCAGTGACAGCTGGGAAAGGCTCCAGCCCACTCACAAGCCAGAACTGGATTAGTGGTTAAGAAAATGGATTGATGGATGGAAAATAAAATAAAATGGTTATGTCTTTGTCGTATTAGCAATCTCATCCAACAGCGTAGTCCTTGTGCATTACAGAGATTTTTATAGCACCGCTGATGTTATACACTTCCAAGAGAGCGGTAATTAGAAATTACTTTGTAGCTATTTAGATACAAAGTACATATATAGAAAAAGCTACAAAGTTCTTTACAATAAATAACTAAATCTAAGGTACATAAAAAGAAATGAAGACATTAAAATGAGATAAAAGTAAAGCAGACAGCAATATGATAACAAAAATACAAAGACAATTAGAGGCACACGTCACATTTATTTCAGTTAATTATCGTACGCTACTAAATGAGAAAAACTGTATAGCAACAGCAATAGTATTAGATTTGCTTTGTGCGTAGCTTGTATTCAGTGTTTCATAAAATACTCTATAGTGTGATAATGTATGGGATGGTGTCTATTTTGTGCTTACTTTTTTGTACTTGTAACTGTGTTACCTGTTTTAAGTGTTTGAAACACAAATAATGTGTAATTGCTCTCTAAGGTGCCGTTTACACGAAGCCGTTTTCACTGGAAACGGTGTCGTTTTGATGCGTTTCAGCCTTTCGTTTACACGATGGCGTTTCAGAAACGATCCGCGTTTACACGAGGACATGTGAAACGATGAAAACGATGTAGTTCCCATGCCAGGCCACAAGTTGGCGTTGGTTTTCTCTTTGCAGTTTGTTTACGCAAGACGCGCATGCGTGGAGTGACACAGTAGGTAGTGCGGCAAATTGTTCATTACTTACAAAACGGCCAATGTGAGAGGTTTTGTGTGGACCGATGATGAGGTTGGATCGCTGCTGCACACAACGCTGAATTACAAAACGGTAAAAACACAGGAAAAGCATAAGAAGCACTCGTGAATCCGCGAGTACTGTTTATCAGTCTGCGCGTGCGCGAAAAACTGGCCGTCTCAACCATAGTACGCATGTGCGAGTCGAGCGTTTTCAAATCACCCCGGTTTCAAGTGTTTACACGAAAACGCAAGCCGGTGCGTTTCTGAAACGCTCCACTCTGGACCCCGTTTCTGAAACACATCGTTTTCACTCTGTTGTCGTGTAAACAGAAGGGCGAAACGCATCAAAACGACACCGTTGTCGTGTAAACGCAAGGCCGAAACGCATCAAAACGACACCGTTTCAAAATGAAAACGGTCTCGTGTAAACGGCACCTAATATCAGTTGTTTTACAGCATTAGTCACAGTACCCCCATGACATCATTGTTAGCTTCTGGGATTAAACACACTGTAATTAACATTAAGTAGACTCCCAAACCTCACTTTATTTTTTGCCTTAACTCCAGACTCTCTGTCTGTTATTCTCTGTCTTTTCTCAATCTCTTTCAAACTGGCTGTAGCACCAAACAGCAGGCCCACACAGACCAAAGCACCACCGATGGTGGATTAGTCTGATGAATTATTCAAAGCCAATTCCCCATTGAAATGTGTAAAAGGTCCCTTGCTAGGTTTAAAAACAGAGAGTACAGTTGGAGCTGACAACAAAAGGTTCAGCTTCAAATAAAAAGCCCCAATCACTTTACCTCATTTGCATTGAAGTTATTCATTTTAACAACAGACTTTTTTTTTTTTTTCTGAGTTTGTGGTAAGAAAAAAAAAATGTAATCATGTTTAAAAAGCACTGATTTTCTGGGACTGTTCTGTTGTTGACTGGTTTGACACTAAGCAAAACAATTAACACTGCAGGGTGCTTAGAAAAGTATATTCTGTTTTTATGTCGCCCGCAAGTTTCTTTCAAGATGTTGATGATACAATCTTATTAAAGCAAAAAATGGAAGGCTCTGCCGTGTTTCACGGTGTGATGTAACGCTGAGCCAATATTTCCAGATTGCGCGCTGTAGACAGTGTTCATACCGCACAACAAAGAAAGCTGAAAATACCTATCCCTAGATTAATACACTTGAATGAAATAGTAACATGCAGAGCTGTGAAATGATTGGTGAGACAAGCTTAGCAACAGATTCATTATGTGTATGTACAAGTTATTTATTTTCCAATGATACAGCCATGGAGTTGGAACATTTTGAAACTGAGTGTGGTAAGGCTCGAAAGCATGCTGTGTTTTGATATTTGAAGCACAAGCGGAAACCGTGCCTTTGTAAAATCTCTGACATAATTAAGAAAATTATTGAAATATGCTAGAATTATGAGGTCCTACCTGTTTTTTACAAGTTTTTCCTTTCCTTTTCTTTTTTTTAAACATACAGGTAAAAACTGGACTCTGGAAATGACACATCTGGCAACCAGAGACAGGAATCCCGCGTCGGCGTTCCAGTGAATCATCTGCACTGCGATACCTACAGTGTCATCTCAAAGTATAACTGCAAGCAGCAAGGAGGGGGGCAAGTGGCTTAGCGGGGAACAGTCCCGATGTTAACTCAAAACCACTGAGGGGAAAAATGTATCTGATTGCAATATGATCTCACCAGGCTTTGCTTCCGAATTTGATTTGATTGACAAGACACAAGAACTATTTATATAATGCGAACACAGAATTAGTTATTAGACAAAACATATTTTTCTTGACACAGTTGTCTCAGGGTTTTTTGATGCTTCTTCAAAATGAGGTCATGCATCTGTGTACCAAGTTTTGCTTCATAAAATTTTCATGAAATCCAATATGGATGAAAATACAATATGGCGGAAATTGACTACATAGGGTGCTTTGAACTCAGCTTGATCCAAAGAATCCAACCAGTGGTGCCTCTTTGAAAACTGGACATTAGGCACTTCAGTCTTGCATGATAAAAACCTCAGTTCAGTCAATCAGTTGTTGCCATCCCCTAAACACTCCGAAAGAGTTTGATGCTTATTTAGCCCTTGCTGAAAATTTACATTTAAAATCACAGCAAAGCCTGAACACTTCCATTTTATACAAGGATTCCTTCCTGTGTAGCAGCTACATGTCATTTTATTGGCCTCTTATGTGTTTTAAGTTGTGGCGAGTTTACAGCCTCATCTAATAAGACTGTCATCTGCATTTCCTTTTCTTATTTATTCTTTCACCCTCGATTTGCATATTACTTCTTTAGCATTTCAGACACAAGGGGGTTAGTTTGTTTATCAAAGAGTTTCATCCTTCTGCCTAGAACAGCTGGACTTCTTGTCCTCTTCAGCTAATCTGACTTATTTTGGCTGCGCTTATATAAAACTTTCCGCGTGTTACATAGTTTTGTACACTGAAATTTTTCAGTTGAGAAAGACTGAGACAGAGTCTCATGCCTTAAATGAGTAAAGTCAAAAAAGCTTTGCAACTTTTCTTTTCAACTTTTCTCTTTTTTACTGATAGCTCCCGCCGTCATCAGAGATCATCCCTCTCCTTTGGCCTCGGACAGCTCAGAGGCCCTCGTGACAGGCTTAGATTCAAACTGTTTTTACCGCCACAATTAATCATTTATTCATAGGTCGGTTTGTGCCTCGGTGCTTGCTCAATGTATTATTTTGACTGTATATGTCAAAATAATACATTGTCTATATATATATATATATATATATATATATATATATATATATATATATATATATATATATATATATAAAAAACCCTTTACAAACCTTTAATAAGTGATAGATTTTTGGACACAGCCTTGTATGAATACCCAAGTGTACATAGTTGGCACTGAACACTTTAGATTGTAGTGTTAGACACTGCTGGGGGCTTTATCCTCCATTATGAAGGGACAGTGCACCACCTGCTAACACATATCCCCACTGGAAAACTAAATCCACCAGACCTACAGCACCACACAATTACAGTCTGAAATACTCTGTACCCCAGAGAGGTGTGTGTGTGTGTGTTTGTCTGTGTCTGTAATATAGGGGGCAGGGAAGATGTGTACCTTGATGAAGGAGAATGAGATGGAGGCAGTATTTCAAAGCAAAGAGAATAATAAATTATCTTTATGTGTATCTTTGCATTCATAGGTATTTGCTTAAAATGCCTGCCCACTGGTCTCTACATCTGTCTCCTTCTCTTGTGCTTACTTTATTTAATCAATGCCTAAAAGACAGATATATAAAAATGTTTTTAGTCCTCACTTCTGGGCAGGTTCATAAAGAAATACTGAACTTATGTGTCTCATGTGCACCTTAGCGACCATAAGACCCCATTAACAGAGCTTGTATTGTACACAGTCTATACTTCTTACTGTATGCTGCAAGAACTGACATTACAAATCATTTGTTAGCATGGTAATATGTAAAGGGGGTAAATGTGGATTTATGTTGAGGAGCAGCACCATCAAAGGATCACTCTGATGCCAGTGGTGGAGTTCAATAAGCTGGAGAGATGAAAGCTAATGAAAGGCAAACATGAGTATGGTGTTGGTGGGTAGGTAGGTATGTAAGGAGAGGGAAGGAGGGAGTGGGAGAAGGAGGGAGGGTTGTGAGTGAGCAAGGTAGGAATACAGACAATGTGAGAGATGCTGTCTGGTGTGGTCCAATCAAGCTACAGGATGCAACCATAGTCAATAGGGAAAGATGAAAGGGATCTCAGTATGGAGTCTGTGTGGTCTCACAGAGGACCGTGTGTATATGTGAGTCTGGGTGTTTTTGGGAACGGCTCTGTGTGCATGCATCAATGAATAAGCAGTTGCCAGTGTCTATACATTCATAACAGACCATGCATTTATGTGCAGGAGCAATAAATATGGAGCTGGAAATGCAGGCCCACTGCCTTGACTGTTGCGCATTACAGATGCTTCCTGCAAGGTCCCAGGGGTACAGTATGCTATGTTCCAATCAAGGTTCCTTAGATCATACCTATCTAGTACTGTAGTGCAGCATTTATGTTTTCATATCAGCCAGAGATGAGGGAACACACAGAAAAAAATAGACTTATGAACAATTTTGCTTATCATTGCATCTTAAATGACAGTGGAGTGCTTTATAATTGCACACCTCCTGCAAACCTGCAACATAGTATAAGTCATGTTCTGGTGCTTATACAGATATAGGATAAAATATGAAGTAGCTTGCTGTTGAAATTGTGAACAGTGAATAATGCATGTATTTCAGTCTTGACTGAGCTAATAGCACACAGGCACTCATTAGCTATTTCTGGCTAGGTTTCAGGCTTTGGCCCATGAGCCCTTAAGTGTACATGTCAGTGATGAGACAAATCCGGCCTCAGGTCCAGTGCAGAAAGAGCCCCACACTTGAACTGCATTTAAAAAAAAAATAAAAATTTAAGCATCACCATGTAAACTCTATTTCTACTCAGTTCATCCTGACACCCAGTGAATGAAAATACGGATTATATTTGCTAACTCTTCAAGACTGCAACTCACATAAAAATGAGGCAAAAACTCCATACATCATCGCAACTACACCTGCACTGTAATAAACTGCTGATTGTGTAAAATGTGCTCTGGGCATAGGGACACAGGTTAAGACAACACCTGTGGAGAAACAATAGCAGCTTGTATAAAATAGAAAAGAAAATCATTTCAACTGCAAGAATTTTTTTTTCGACGCTCACTGGCCTATCATGTGCTCTCATGCTCTGTGCTGCATCCACCTGGGAGAGCTCCATGATCATTTTCACATTCCACTGCTGACTTGTGAGGCAGAGAGGCATGGAATGGGTACTTTCTTTTCACAACAGGGACAATTTCTTGAGAGGAGATGACCCAGAAAGCATACATTTGGATGCACGAAAGGCATAGCGTGAGCAGCAGCGGGCTTTCACGGACAGCACAGAGTTGTAGGTCACCCATGTTTTGGAATCAGGCAAGGCACAGTCACACTCATTATATATATATAAGATTTTTAAAAAATGGACTTCACGTCATGTTTACAAGCATCTAGTGCAGGCAAAACTGTCTATTATTCGGGCTTTTTCAGATGATTTGAACAAAACCAGAATGTGCTGTATTTCTTCTGTCATGCAAGAGATGTAAAAGAAAAGCTGGAATGCTGTAAGACAAAGTATAATAAAGGTTACTCAAACTTTATACATTTGGTTTGTGTTCTGTTTTTTGTTAGTCCATTTTCATTATTACTTAATGTGACTTTAATTCAAAATATTGTGCTGTATGTGTAACTGAATTATTCTCAAAATGCAGAATAGTTAACGAAAACTGATCTAGGAAAGGTTCATATCAGGTTGCCTTGGACAGTTCAGTTAGTGGTATAAAATTGACAGTTGAGTCCCTGTGAGTCATAGCACTGCTGCCTCCTAATTGGGAAGATCACATCATCTCTGTGTATTAATGGATAACTAATTACCTGACCAGGGGTATTACTGCTACAAGTCTGCAGGTAAGCTGTGCTGCCAGGGTCACTGCTTCCACACAAGTCCTTCTCTCCACTCATTACTACCGTAATGAAATTATGCTCTTTTTCCTCTGTCTCTCTCACAGCCCATGTTCAGCTCATCTGTGAGATGGGTCAGTGTGCTGCTGTGTAGTTCTGTGAAATATCTCTGCTTTTAATGGCTTTTAGTTTTTATGCTTTAACTGTAAAACATGATTCAATCAGTGGTAAAGTACGGCATCATTTTTTGCACAAACAGCAAACAAACAAACAGAAAAAAAAAAAAAAACACTAAAATGGTCTTAAATAACTGTGTATTTTTTATATTTGAGATAAAGACCAAAACACTTGCTACTCATCTTTTGAGCAACGCAAAGCAGTTTACTTTATTGCTGTGGAAGGTGGGTGACTTGGTTCCATTGTAAAATAAAAAAGGTGGCTCGCTGACAACAAGGCTCGTCAAAGACACCAGCATAATTTACAGACAATGACAGGCCTATGACATCATTTACACAGCAGTAACAGTTATTAGACTAAATGTTCATGGCAACACAGATTGCCTATTAACAGAAGAATGGTATGCTTTATTGTTATGTTGCAGCATGTGTGAGCATTTGTGAGTTTGTTGGCTGTGGGCCAGAGAACCTGTTATTTGGGCTGCTCTGCCCCCCCTCTCTCTCTCTCGCTCTCTCTCGCTCTCTCTCTTTCTCCCTCAGCCGCCAGGCATTTGAGAACTGGGGTACTTTTACACATTGTTAAACCCTGAACAGTCCAAAACTCAGCCTGCAGGCGCACAGGCTCACACCACTGGATCAGGATAACAGGACTGCCATCTGCTGTTTAAGTCGGGGAGTGTATGTTGCACACTAGCAGGGAAGAAGGGAGGAGGGATGATCTCATTTAACAAAATTTAAAGTCATCCTTGCTGACATCTGATGAGATTTGTGTCAGGGCCTGAAACCTTCCTGTCAATCAGCCCAACACTTTGTTCACTGAATCAGTTGACAGTATCATTTGAATATCACAAGGCTCTTCAAAAATCCTTAGAATCTTAAGTAACCGAGTTTTCCATCACAATCTTAGCTCAAATAAAAAAAAACAAAAAACTATTATTTCTCCTCTGTTTGTTGCCCTTTTCCCACATTTTTCTGTTTTCAAATGCTGAAATGTTCAGCACTGTAAGTATATTTTAGGTCTGCAATACACTCAAAGAATCTAATTGGAAGACCAAGCACTTCTGTCTTTGACTATCATCACCCCTCAAACACAAAAAGTTTCTCTACATTTCTGAAACAAGAAAGCAATGCTCCCAGAGGTACAAAAGGCCCAGAGCTGAGGCTAGATGTTCCTCTCAGCTGAATATGCAACACTCCTCCAGTATTGTTAAAACCCAGTGGCCCAGGAACAAGTCTTTGCCCTCTTCACCACCAACACAAACTGCATCTTTCCTTTTCCTTATTAGAAACTAACGGAAAAGAGGGAGGTGACCAAGAGGAGAGAGCAAGAGAGAGCGAGAGAAACTGAAAGAGAGAATTAGGATGAGTTGAGGGTGGTGGGTGGTGCACAGCTTTTGGACCCTCATTTACCCTGTCAGCCTTCTAGCAGGGGATAGTGTTCAAGATCTATTGATCACAACTCAGTGGAGCAGTAATCCTACAGACTTGATTGATTCCGTCTGTTGCCTGGGCCTTACTGCACTGCCCATTCCTACCTCTGTGCCTTTTCTGCTTCTTCACCTCTCCTCCCAGTCCGTTCCTTCCCTTTCTTTGCTCATAAAGCATTGGATATGCATGACGGCCAAGGGGCCCCATGAAGGAGGGATGCAGGGAGAATTGTGGGGGACAGGAGTAGGGGAAAGTGTGTGTACACTGCAACAGGAAATAGCTGGCAAGGTGACTGGTCCCTTGACACGAAATGGGGCCCCATGGTGTCAATGAGCTGCCCGATGCCTGATAAGTCTCCTGTTTTTTTGTCTCACAAAGAATAATGAGGCAAGTATTTACACACTGTTTAATCATTGAGAAAGAAAGGGATTTTATTAGATGGCAACTTCTATTTTGCATTTTTGTTTACAGCAAGAGTTGTGTAAACTAAATTTTATACTGTGTTTAGTATATATATATATACATATATATATATATATATATATACTCAAATAATCCTAGGCAGCTATATACTGTATCCAAACCACAGCGCAAATATTAAATTAAAATCATGTAAGGAGGGAATATATTTTTATACATATTATGTTGCATGGTTTTGAAAACTATTGAAATATTTCAATGAGTTCAAAGAAGGGTTTATGTATACTTAATGCAAAAGACACAGTTACCATGAGCAGGCACAGCCTGCTTGTTCGATGCAGAACGGACCTATGCCATAATCCCTTAATAACAAATAAAAATTAATAAATTATAATCCTAAAGGAGGACTAGCACACCTGTGTAGTTAGAAAGAAATGAGGTGATGAGATCTCTGACACCTGCTCTTCATGTTTGCTTGAGGATAACTGTTTGAGGCTACATTAACCACTCTAAGCAGACTGGACTCGAGCAGTCAAGTTACACAGTGAATAATGTAGGCCGCTGGTTTTGATGAGGAAGAAAAACAAGTGGATTAAAAGATACAAAATAAATCATTTTGCTGCATCAAATTTGAGCTTGTTTTTAAACTGCAGTCAAACATTTAGAGCAGAACTAAATGTGGATGGGAGTGCTCTTTCTGAATAGATGCATTTTCATAGATATTCCCTACTGCCACTGAGGAATTTGTAAAAATATTCTGTACACTGACTTCTTCATTCCTTCTTCCTTTATTAAATTAGTCCCCATATGATCTGTGTATACAATTATTTATTATAATGCAATGCAACAAGCCCATTTTGTTTATTGGATATTACAAAGTACATGACAACATAAGAACATGTGATATCTCTCATAGTCAGCGCAGCATAGGTATTGCAGACAACTTAGGTATCGCAGGAAATGATGCAGGGAGCTATAAACAGATTGAAAGTAAAGAAAAACAAAAGTAAAGAAAAAGATGGGTAACAATATTACAGTTTATTAAGTCTGTACAATGCAACCTTGTGTAGCTTGTATGTGTGCTACCAGCAGTCATCAGTGCACTTTTGATGAATCAGATGACTGCGGGTGAGATCCTTGCACCTTAGTAACAATACATCTGTATTTATCTATGTTTGTCCATTGGTAGCTCAGGGCTGCCATCACACAGCCCACAAGTGTTTCAGGACCCGTATGAATGTCTCTGGGTCCGCTTTTCAGAGAGTCTGACAGCTGCGGAGGGAGCTGGCTCAATACTGCAATTCTCCCTGGCAGTGCCCCGTGCCAGGATTGAGGCTGGCTTGGCTGAGCTATGCCACACACTACAGAGAGGGCATAAGCAATGGGAACTCATCGTCACACACACCCCCAACACTGACACACCGAAAAACACGGGCACAGTAACAGGACGCACATAACATTTTACAGAAAGCAGATGGCGAGTTTAAATAAACCTATAGAGTATAATGTGGTTAGTAAAAAAATGTCTCTTTGCATTAGCACCAAAGAGCAAACGTGAACAGGCTTTAACAAATCAATATGACAGCAGCAGGACCATTCTGTGCCATAAAACTGACACATCACATGTTGACCTTGTCAAAAGATGTACCAAAAGTATGCACTGAATCTGGATTCAGCTAATGTTCACTGTAATTAAAATGTACAGTCCGGATAGTAGCAGCGCTTATGAAAGCAGTTTTAAAGAGGTACAATGGCTTAATCATTCAGCAGACATAATTCACATGATTTAAGCGATAGTCCCATATGCTATAATGTTCACTTTCTGTGACATTGTTTCTGGATGTAATAGCGTTCAATTAAAAAGCAATATGCAGTGACATTCTTGAATCATTAAGGCCTTTTTGACATTTGAGCACCCTTTTCCTTATAGTCTAATCAGCGGTGTCTTTCCTTTCACGCTTTATCGCATTACTTTCTGCTTTTTAAATAATCCCACCTTAAGAAATGATATAGCCAAGTTTTCTACCTTCTATCAATGCACTCTGTGTTGTTTTCAGTCTTTAATTCACCAGCTGACAGGCAGCTCTGTCTATGGACTTCATGCTCAGGTTGGTTTTTGAGACCTGATAATACTGACAGCCAGGTTGAGTTGCAAAATCCTCAAAATCTTTCTTATTTTTCTTGCTTTTTCCTGTCCATATAAATTTCTGGGGAGCTGTCTTGCTCCCTATATCCTACTGATTTTACTCTTCTTACAATCATTCAGTTTTGCTCTCCCCTGCTTCCAGCCCTCTCAGAGGTTCTGGTATTAGGGAAATTCCTAAGGAGGATTTTCCCTGCTTTAAACTTTCAGTATGGCCCTTAAAACTGCCTACTGTCACAGAGGCCAGTGTTAGTGTACAGACAAGTGCATATTACAAAGAATAAGAAATTTATTCTTAATGCACTGGTTCAAAAAGCAACAACAACCAACAATTACATGAACGTTATCATCTTTTTGTTGTTTTGTTGTTTATGTTGTTTAAATCTTTCCCTGGTTTAAAGAGCTTTTTACAGATTTCATACATAATGCATTTGCTGGCAACTGCACCTCATGAGTAAAAAATTTCTCTTTAATTTCTGGCAGAAGCCAAAGTAGTGAGACAGGAATAATGAAAACTGACTCATTAAAAAAGAGGACCAGGCAAAAAAAATATATATATTTTATAATATCCATTACAACTCTCACTGCTTTATAGGTACTTGTGAACAAATTCCTGCAGAGCAATGTGCCTTTTACATTTAAATCTTCATCAGATTATCCTGATTAATATTAAGAAGAAACAAAACATTTTGTACTTTTTTGTACAATCTTCAAAAGGTTCTACTTTCTCTTTTTTGGATCATTCCCTGTAATGCCTGGATATGGTTGTGTAGGAAAATCCCAGCAGATCAACAGTTTCTGAAATAGTTGGACCAGTTCTCTTTAAATGCAATTAGCATTCCAGCAATTATCCAGAGTGCCTCACATGTAAAAGCATCTTTTCGATCCATGTTGCTCTTGACTCCTCAGGCACTGAACATCCTGCCTGTTTGAAAGAACACAAGGCATGATATGTAGGTACCTACCCGGATCCAGTCTGCTGTGAATATTAATCAGTAAAGGTAAAGCAAAAATGATGGATTTCTTCTCTGTGCTCATGTATTAACTAACAGACTTGGAATAATATGAAAGAAATATGCTGAGGGATCAAATAGGAAGAGTGAAAACATTCCTGCATTTGTTACAAGCTTCAATAGCGGGCTACACAAAGACAGTTTTTAGTACTTTGATAGGTGTTTGTGTGTCTGTCTGTCAGCCCAGCAGGACGCCGTCACAAAACTTTACATGTCTGTAGCTCAGAGCAGAATATAAGACGGGTTAGAAGAGTACATTCCAGAAGCAGACCGATATAGGATTTTTAAGATGGTTACCGATACCAATTTTTGCTATTTTTAAAAATTCTGTATATTTTTTTCTTTCAGATGCAGAAACGTTAAATATATTTCTCAAACATTTGTTGTTTGTAGGTATTTGTTAGTTCTGGCTAAGATGACGTGATAATGCAGTTTAAGAATAATCTTCTTCTATTGTCACAAATTTTGGATTACTCGCTTACGCTGTGCCACTTTGCTTGCATCAGCTGGTTGGCGTGTTTGTGGCATTCCCAACACTTTGCCAATGGGGAATGTGCAGAGTGCCCTCTGGTGGATTATACTGGCGCTCGACCGATGCATTGGTTGGGTTGTAGTATAGCTCGACCCGCGTAGCACTTAATACCCTTCTTCAACATCCTTTTTGAATTTCAATCTATTTTTAACTTTCTTATAATTATCGTTATCTGGTGTATAAACATAAACCAGGATGAGTTTGGCTCCAGAACTTATTGGCATCACAGATAAGTGATCTGATTGATTCATGGTTTCTAGATCTTCTTGCAGATCCCCTAGAATTCTGAAATGTCTGTCTTCATTAACAGAAACAAAGCTGTCACAAGTACAACCTACAACTGTCATTGCGGTGCATCACTTATGTATCTCATGCTGGTAAGAACCTGTAAAATTTTAAATGTTTATTATTTTATCCATCTCTTAATATACTCTTGTATGGATGTCCGTGCTTTTGCAGCTGCTAACTGGAATGAGGCCGCACAAAACACCAGCTGTCAAAAAAGCAACCATAGTTTTGTAAGCAATGTTGAATGTTAACTGATTATTAGTCTGCTACCATAGAATTTGCAAATAAATACAGCTGCTGAGACAAACAGAAGAGATGACAGGAGGGCCCTGGGGCAACTGACTTTTTATGGCTGACCACCAATGGTCACTCACTTGTGAATGTGCTAATGAGGTAAAAGGATTTTCTACAAAACCAAAATAGCACTCTGCCAATACAATAGCTGACACCTCTTTTTCCTTTACAAAACACTCCACAGATGGATTAGCACCAGTCTTTCAATAACTGATGACTAGATAGGGCAGATTTGGAGTCGCCTTCATAACAATGTGTTCTACAGTTGCTGGCTCTCTTTAATGCTGGTTTATTGGAGTTTGGCATCTGCTCCATTTGCATGGGGTTAATCTCAGCCGGTTAAAGAAGAGAACTAAACTCCCCTGTGGCCTGAGAAACAAGGTTTGATATGCAAATGACATTCTCTCAGCATTTACAAATTCAACACATTTCTCTCTTTCGAAAGGGAACTTCTTACTGTTGCTGAGGCATGTAAAAATATATATTTATGTAGAAAAAATAAGAAGATAGTAAATGAGGGTGGGATGAGTCTTGCTTGTGTGGTCATTTTTTAAAGACTGCATGAGGGGAAAAAAATAGAGATTCCTCAGTTCAGTAGTCTCAGTCTTTTTGAACAACAACTGGGGCATTGTGCTTTTTTAATGCTGTCTCAGTGGACTTACTACTTGTTATTTTCTCCCTCTCCTTTCTCTCCCGCTCTCTCCTTCCACCTCATATTCCCAACGCGCTGTCTGTGCTCTTGCATCTGTAATCACAACATTACCTCATTGGGGGCTGCCTTTGCAGCTCGTGTGCGCAGGTGCATGTGTGGGTGCGCGCATGTGCCGGTGTATGTGTGTGCGTATTTTGAGGTTCTGCTGGGGGCTGCGAGGGGGCTTAGCAACACACTGGGTTTCAATGGGAGCCCACACCACCACTCTGCCAGTTCTTATCTCCTCCCATGCAGGAGAGCAGTGGCATCAAGCCGGTGGCTTATTAGAGAAGCAGGGAACATTTTCCAAATAACCCCCCACAACCCCGAATACTCCTCCGCACAATCGCACATTCACAGACACACATAGTGGTGTGTGGACCTATGTTTCTATCTGGGCCAATTTCAGGACCCATGAGGAGAAAATATGTCTAAGTCATGCAGCAAGTGTTTATCGCTTTTCCTTTTGTGCTAATGACACAAAAATAAATTGCAGTTTGGAGAATGTGTTCTGCTTTAGGGTTGTACTTATAATGATCAAAGATAGGGAAAGAGGGTGGTAGCCAGCAAGATGCATAAAAAATGCCTTATTTTTATATTGTTCTTTGATGGATGAGATGGCTCTGGCTGTGATTTTGCCATTATTGCTGCTGCTGCTGGGTGGCGTTAAGTATTACTTAGGACCTAAATGAGTAAAATCTGGACATTCCAGTTTTTACCCTATTCTGTCGCTGTTAATGCCTTCATTACAAAGCTGTACCTCAGCCATTATCGCTTTGGCAGAAGGAAAGTAATCACAGAATGAAAGGCCAGCAGGTCCTTTCAAAAACACCATCAAAGGCCCTGAACATGAGCATCTACCATTTACGTGCAATCAAACACAATCTTACTTCATCTTTTTCTGCTTCACCTTTTTCCACTTACCAAGGTAATTTCAGAGGCCTTTTTATCCAAAAACCTAACAGCAAATGAGTTTCTTTTATTTCATCACTCAGCAGTGGGGTTGAAGGTACGAGCTGCATGCGTGTATGAAAAAGCAAAGTGCACACGGATAAATGTGGGTCTGTGCATTTTAATCTTTAAGTTTGACTTCCTGTGCTGCTGTGGATGTGTGTGCTTCTGTGGGTGCGTGTCTGCGTGTGTGTTGCGCGCATGTGCAAGTTGTAAGATAATATTATGCATATGCATGCAGTGCTTTCGTGTGGGAGGATGTCATTGATTTATAACCGCGATAAAAGGTCAGTTCACCTTATTAAACAACACATAGGTATACTGCAGCATACTATCGGATAGCCATTAGAAACCAATCTGTCCATTCCCACTGTGAGTGGTGGAGGCATTGTGGTTGAAAGTGAAAAAAAAAATCAGCTTTAAAAAAATATGACTGCATTACCTCATAAATGTGCCAAACCCTTATAGTTTAGTATACAATTCAGATCATTTTTATTGCTCAACAGTATGTTTTTTATGGCAGAATTGCTATACTGAGTTCTTAAAAATGCAATTGTACTCAGAGACATTGACACAGAGCCATTTTCAGCCCTTTAGTAAGTGTTGGCTTACACACAGTCATTCACTTTCCATCCACCAATCCATCGATTTCCTTCTCTTACCATGTCCTACTTAGTTATTTTGTCTGATTAGGCATTGTTTAACCTAAAGCCCCGCAGGCTGATTGCACAAGCATTCTGGCTTCAAGCAAACACCATCTCCTCATGATTGGCTTTGTTGTCTTAAGGTATTAGAATGTGTGTGGAATGTTATAGAGCCGACTTCCTAATGAATGAATGGAGACAGATCCCAAACAGATCTGACATTTGTGATAAGGATACTATCCATGTGTGGGTGGTACTATGTAAAAGACCAGTAGAGTGTGTACACAGAATGCGTGTGGGAGGGTTTAGTCATATTTTCACAGCAAGTTTTTTATGGTTAAATATACATTTATATTTGCATTGGGCATACATGTGTTAATAATACAGTTGTGTCTTAATATAATCGTAAGTGGCATGCATGCTAGTCTTCTTTCTCTTTGTATGTAAAATCTGGTTCTACTCCCACCTGGAATGTCCTGACAGGTGTGAGCCACTGTTCAGATGCAGAGAAGCTAGATTTGGCCAGTTGTGTATAAAAGGACAGAGGAATATAAAGGGAAACCATCTAAGCTGGCATTTTCCTCCTGTCAGCCTCAGAAGGCCTCAAAACACCACCCGTGCCAGTCCTTGCCAGGGTGTGGCCTGGATCAGGAGATGGCACAGAGCGCGTGTTGAAATGGGGGATTCAGGCCTCAGCCTGGAGCTGCTCTGGAAGGGAAGAAGAAGAAGAAGAGGCACCAGCAGGCCCTGGAGGTGATCCAGCAGGCACTCTCATCCTCTCAACTGTTGCAAAAGGATTGGTGGTTAGTGGGATAATCCACCAGTGTGGACGCTTCAGATAGCTGCCTCCACATGCGAGGAAAGAAGGGGAAAGAATAGTACACCCGACCAACACAATGATAGTCTTAGGCTGCGATGGTACAGTTACTAAAAGAAAAGGCTAAACTCTGCCAAATTATAAAAACAATTAAAACACAAGGCCTGGTTTGAATATTTCCATGTGTGGGTGATGTTATTTTTAATTAACTGGTTCATGTATTCTACCAAGCTGTCAGTTCATGCAGATCACCTCTAGTACATTTTATTTAAACTGTTTGCATACAACCAAACTCCTATATTTATATATATTTTTAGTTACATGCAAGCAGCAAGCCTGACTGCTCAGTTCCTAAAAAATGTTATGCTGTCGTCTAAAATTAAAGAATGTAGGCTTCCAGTGCTTCTGCTAGTATGTGGGTAGAGTTTTTTAATTAGCCATCAGTGCCATTCATTCATCTGAATCTTTTCAGCATATTTAATGGCTCTGGAAATATTTCAAAATGCTGTTTTTAACGCTGAGTTAGGTAATGTACATTTTTTTAAATTATTAATAAATTGCAGGATTTCAGTAATGTGCAGTTCAACAAAAGCTGCTTCAACTATTTTGAGATGGTTGTTGAGTCAAGCTGTTGTCAGTCAAAACTGCAAAAAAGAGTTGTGGGAAGCAATAAGTTGCCAGCATTTTGTATAGTAAATTATACAAAATGCTGGCAACTCATTGCATCCCACAACTCTTTTTTGCAGTTGCAGTTTTGACTGCAAAAAAGAGATATGGAAAGCAATGAGTTGCCAGCATTTTGTATAGTAAATTGTACATTTACAGTTTTTTAATGCACCTGACCTTTTGCTTTTATAGATATTATTTTTACTCCATTAGATTTGTATACTTTCATTGCTCTGCTTTGAGTGACTTATTAATTTAAGCATTTATCTCCATTCCCTTCAAAAGCTGGTGTGCTTGTCCCAGGTCTGCTTTGGCAAAACAGCCAGAAGACTAACACCTGGAACTACGGTGTGAGGTTCACGGTTTACCACCATGACAGGCACCAACCACCTTGCAGCCCCAGTTCTGTGCTGCAGCCTTAACAATGGAGGTGCAGAACATGATCCATTTGAACTCAATGTCCTCAACCTCCTTTGAAATGCTGTTGAAGTTCTGCCGGAGGTGGACTGGAGCCTCTACTAGGTGCACCCTCATTATGTGTTTGTGCACCAGGTCTGTCCAGCATCCTCCCACACCACCTGATCCAACTCACCACCAGGTGATCAGTATCTCAGGTCCTCTCTTCCTTCAAATGTCCAGAAGATCTGATAATACAATTACAAAATTGATCATTGACCTGTGACCTAGGATGTCCCAGCGCCACATGCACTTATGGACATCCTTAAGTTCAAACATGGTGTTCATTATGGGCAAAGTGTGGTTTGCACAGAAGTCCAATAACAGCACCACTCAGGTTCAGATCAGGCAAGCTGTTCTTCCCAGTCACAGCCCACAAGGTCTCACTGTCGTGGCCCACATGGGCAATGAAGTTTTCCAGTGGGACCGGCAGAGTCACCGGATAGAGCACCCTCGAGCACCCCACCCATCAATTCCAAGAAAGCTGCGTACTCTGTACTGTCATTCAGCACGTAAGTGCAAACAACAGTTAGGAACAGTTCCCCAAACCTAAGGCACAGGGAAGCAACAGAGGTTCTCAGTTCTCAAAAAACTGCATACAATTTCCAAATTATGTTTCTCAACATAAAATTGTAATCATCATCTGCAGTACATAATATCACTAAAAGATTCACAGAATCTGCAAAATATCTGTGTGCAAGGGACAAGGCCAAATATCAATAATGGTTGCAAAACAGGCTTGATTTTTTCATGGAAATTATTGGGGAGCATTCCACAAGTCATTACCTGTGAACCCAGTTCACCATGCTATCCATAAATGCGGGTTAAAGTGCAAAGAAGAAGCCATATGTGAACACAATCCAGAAATAAAGACATGTTTTCTGAGCCAGTCTATTTTAAATGGGCCAAAGCTCATGTAGCCCTTTGTGACCGGCACTTTCATAAGCACTGATGCATCCCCATACCATCAGAAACACAGGCTTTTGAACTGAGTGATAAAAACAAGCCAGATGGTTCTTCACCTCTTTAGTCCAAAGGATGCAGCATCTTCCATAAAAAAGAATTTCAAATTTTGATCTGTTTAACCACAGAACAGATTTCCCCTTTGCCTGTTTTAAAAAGGTTAAAAAAGCTTAACCCAAGTTGTGACATCCCAGTTAGAAAATATTTGCTATATGCTAAGTCACATCTGACTTATTCTGAGTCACTGTATGTATTGCTGTGACTAATACTGGACTCCAATACTGTTGCTGGCACCTGTGACTATAGTTTCACACTTTGTAGGCAGTCTGTCATCAATGATAATGGCTCAATGGAAAATAAGGATAGAAAATGTCCTTCACTTCATTTGGTCTGTTAATAAATGCTGCTGTCTGAATCCTGCAATCACCAATAAAACATTGTTAAGTATTTTTTTCTATATCATCAAACATATATTGGTCAGCACTCATACAAAGACAACAGATCAAATGTCAAAACTGAAAGTTGCTCTTCTGTCAAAATGTTCTCCACAGTCATATTTGTGGTAAAAAAGAAAAAAAAGAAATGCAATTTATATGTACATAATACAGTACACTATTTTTGCAGTGAAGAACAAATTCCATCTAGTACATTTACATTTTTTAGTGCTGCAGAGTTACTTTAATGCCATTTCCATTCAAGGACATCACTAGATAATGCCCTACACCCAGTATGGAGCAAATGGGAAAGATCCAGGGTGGCATCATGCCCATTTCCACAGGGTCATCCCGGATATTAAACCAGCAACATCAGGTGACTGATGATGGGAAATTGCTACCACATGCTCAAGGAATTTCAGAATGTCTGTTTTTTTTGGCACTAGCAAGAAAAGGTGTTCAGAAATTAACTTAAAAGATATCAGAGGAAAGAAGTCTTATAAAACTGGAAAACAAGTAGGTAAAAGGGAAAAGGTCATATGTACTTGGTCTACCACCTTACAGTAACAAAGAAAGGACATGCTTTCAAATAAGAGTGATTGAAATTTCTTTAATTAGTATTCACATTGTTATACACCTTTGTATGAAGAGCTGTCTTGTTACAAGAAATAGGTACTACTCTGAACAATTAGAAGTGTGTACTTCCCAATATAAAGTGTCTAAATAATTTAATTGCCATTTAAAGTAATGGCAATCCTTATAAATATCTCTCACTGTGATTGGTTTATGTTGCATGAAATTTACACTGTATCTCTACGCTCTTCTGGGCAACAGAATCTTTCATAACCTGTTGTACCTTACCATGAAAAGTGTCAATATATTTTATTCTGCCCCATTACATTAATAACACCATGCATTTTTATTAGTTTCTTTGTCATATCTTTCCATTTTGCACGTGACCTGCACCTTGTAACATCATGTGATTGCTTCTAATAAACACTGCATATTAAATCCAGAATGCTGATGCGTAAACTAGTTTAGTTTTCTAAAAATCCTGAAAGTTAAAATTAATAGAGGACAGCTGAATGTAAGTTAAGGTCCATAATTAGTTTAATAGGTTGGGCATCACATTAAAATGTTTTTGTTTTTTTTTAACTGAAGGTTTAGAAGCTATTGACTATGGCCCATTGTATTGCTTTCATACATCATTTATGGTTCAGTTGGATAGATTTCAACAAAATATGTATGTCCTAAACAGATATTCCAATTACCCTAATGGAAACCAGGAAGCATGACCACTTCAATTAGCAGGCCTGTTCCTGCTTCATTTTTCCTGCAACACATCACAGAGTTTGGGGATGAAACAGTGAAATGTGGGGAGCTGCGTATCTGTTGTCCACTCTGTATCTGGAAATTGAAGATTCCTTTTGCCTCAAATTGATCTGACAGTACAACGGCATGATGCTCCCAACAACACATACACTCCAGAGGCAACAATTTATAACACAGGTTGCCTGTAAATGCATTGTTCTTCCATGTATCTCGAACATGTTGTAACTGGAATCAACACTCAAATGTTGTGTCCACAGGCCTCTGCTTCAGTAAAAGTGGTCACCCTTCAGAGATTTCTCATACAGTATGGCGCATTAGAGTTTCAATTGTGTGACCACTCAAATATGTGCAGACACACACACACACACACACAATTACAGACACACGAAGTACATGCTAAGCACATTTTTGGTGTCTTTATGTCATTAATAAGTAGTCAAATTTAAAGCCATAAGAAAGAATAATGACTGCAATTTAAAATGTACCTGCCGCTACCGCAACAGTGGATATGTCTAAATGGAAGTTACATTTAACGACGCACGAGCCATCACATACACAGTTTATTGTAATACAGCATATGAGGAATGAATATTTGTCTTAGATGTTCAGTAGCATTTATGACGTGTGTGTGTGTGTATGGTTTATTAGTATTTTTCTTCTCCTCAGTGAGCAGCAGTACTTCTCTCTCCCCCTTCTTCTCCATCTTCCTGAGGCTAGTTTACAGGCTTGTTAGAAGGGACACTCCTGCACTTCAAACTTTTTTTTTTTTTACTTGGGTCAACCAAAACATATTTTTTCTTCCTCTTGATCTCTGAACATGTAGCAATTATGTGCAGGAAGAGCTCCCAGTATTTCCACATTATCAGCAGTACTAAACTAAAATCAGCTGGTCCAGCTCTCTGCGCTTTATTTTAGAGGCTGTGTTTTCATGAAGAAACCAGACTTGGCTCCTTGCCCATTTCCATTGTCCTCTTTCTGTGCGGCGAGCAGCTATTATGACTGTCAGTCATTTTCAGACATAAAGAGGCTCATTTGAAAAGGCTCAATGTGAATCTCATATCTTACAAGAAACACTCTTGATTTATTTTTGCTAAGCTTTTCTTCCTAAGTCTTCAAACAACCTCCCATCCCATTTCCCACATCCCCTCCTGGCTGGAATTACGTCTTTCAGCATCTAGTCAAAGGAATAGGGAAGTGCTCTGTGGATGGTTGCCACCACCCCCATACACACATAGATAGCCCAGTCCCCAGACCCACCTACCCACTCCCCCTCTTTCCTTTCCCTCCGGTCAATATCAGCACAGCAGGTGCAGAACCAATCCCAAAGATACACTATATTGCCAAAAGTATTTGGTTTTCTGCCTTCACGCACAAATGAACTTGAGTGACATCTCATTCTTAATCCATAGGGTTTAATATGATGTCAGCCGACCCTTTGCAGCTATTATAGCTTCAACTCTTCTAGGAAAGCTTTCCACAAGGTTTAGGAGGGTGTTTATGGGAGTTTTTGACCATTCTTCTAGAAGCACATGTGTGAGGTTACACACTGATGCTGGATGAGAAGGCCTGGCTCACAGTCTCTGCTCTAATTCATTCCAAAGGTGCTCTGTCAGGTTGAGGTCAGGACTCTGTGCAGGTCAGTCAAGTTCTCCCACACCAAACTCGCTCATCCATGTCTTTATGGTTCTTGATTTGTGCACTGGTGCACAGTCATGTTGGAACAGGAAGGGGCCATCCCCAAACTGTTCCCACAAAGTTGGGACCATGAAATTGTTTGAAATGTCTTGGTATGCTGAAGCATTAAGAGTTCTTTTCACTGGAACTGAGGGGCCGAGCCCAACTCCTGAAGAACAACCCCGCATCATAATCCCCCTTCCACCAATTCTTTACACTTGGCACAATGCAGTCAGACAAGTACTGCTCTCCTGGCAACTGCCAAACTCAGACTCATCCATCAGATTGCCAGCTGGAGAAGTGCGACTCATCACTCCAGAGAACACGTCTCCACTGCTCTAGAGTCTGGTGGCGGCATCTTTTACACTACTGCATCCGACGCTTTGCATTGCAGTTGGTGATGTAAGGTTTGGATGCAGTTGTTCAGCCATGGAAACCCATTCCATGAAGCTCTCTATGCACTGTTCTTGAGCTAATCTGAAGACCACATGAAGTTTGGAGGTCTGTAGCCATTGACTCTGCATAAAGTTGGCAACCTCTCCACTGTGCACCTCAGCATCTGCTGACCACTTTTTGTGATTTTATGTGGCCTACCACCTCATGGCTGAGTTGCTGTCATTCCCAATCGCTTCCACTTTGAGTTGACTGTGGAAAATTTATTAGCAAGGAAATTTCACGACTGGAGTTGTTGTACAGGTGGCTGTACAACTTATTATCAGTAGTTGTTGCATTTTTGTTTGTGGATGCCTGTCTTTTCTATGTGTGAAAGCTCTAAATCTGGCCTGTTGGTCCCAGAATCTATTATTCTTTGAGCACCTCTACTGACTAAGCCGATTCAGTCTTTAAATTTGACTGTCTTGTTGTGTATGATACCAGTTCATGCTGCAAGTCCAGTTATTCACCTTTGCTTGTAATCCTTTACCCCTACTGGCACAGAAGAGCCCCCTTAGTGGTATGACCGTGTGCTGGGTTGATGACATGTGCTAACACGCTGTCTGAAACTGCCATCACAAGGAAGTTGGGATGCTTTGCCTCCTGCAGGATGGCAGTGGCGGAGAGACACTGCATCAGTGCCAGACGAGGCAGTGGGAGCCACCAATGAAGCAGCTGTGACCTTGCAAACAGAAGCTCAGAGTCTGAGCCAAAACCTCACCCTCTTTCCCCACGGTGAAGTCCAGTGTGCCAGCAATGCCAGGTGCCCCTCCAGAAGTGTTTGTGGAGGCCAGGATGGCGCTGTAGGCTGCCATCCTGGAGCTGTTTTACATTAGAACCGAGAGCGCAGGAAAGACAACATTGACAGATTTCCTGGTTGTTGTTGTTTTGTTTTTTTTGTTTTTTTTGTTGGTGTTGTAATTTTTAATTGTTTTGCAGAAATCATCTCAACAATATTTTTGGCAAAATAAGTGTGGCTCAAATAATAAAGTGTGAATAGTGGAAATTCAGTTTTGATATTTAAATGTCTCACATTCACAGATTTATTTCCCTCTTGATAAACTTTTTTTTAAGTATCCACCAACCACAAACTTTTGGAATGATTGAGCATTAATAATTTCAAATAAGAACATAAATTTGGTACTGTGCATTATCATGTTACTTATATACAGAACTTTTTTCCTTTTTCTTTTGCAAGCCACTTGGGCAATATCTTTAAGCCAATTCTGCATTTCTGGAGCTTATATCCCACAGCTTCAGCTTCAAGATCTCCATAATCACCAAACCTCCCACTGTGAAAAGATTATCAAAGAACGCATGTAACAAGCCATCTCTCACCACATAGTCCTTGAGGCTAAGAGGGAAAACATGCATACATCAAGTAAAACATTGCTGAACATAATTAGCTACCTTATCCCAGTGGTCACTGGAACCTTAAAATCAATAGGAACATTAGTAAAACAGCAGTGAACATCCAGCTCCAGTAATGCGTGCTTATGAAAAACAGGTCTATAAGAATAGTCCTTTTTTTTTTTTTCTTTAAGAGTTTAAGAGAAGACACACAAAAAAAATCACTGTTGGTCCACAGCTGTTCTGTATGAAAAGATTTTCTCCAGACAGAAATCAAACTTGGTCCCAACGCTGCACTTGTGGTTTCAGAGGTAGCACTGCAGACTCCCAGACCAATAAAATTTGTTTTCAGAAATAGCCATAGTGCAGAGTTCACAAGTACTCACTGTTCATCCTATGATTTATGTAGCTTGGTGGACCTTGCTGTTCCCTAACTTTTCTAGCTTGTCAACATCGCACCCTATGCATAATGGTACAATTAGTTTTGGTTAAATGTTATATGTGGGAATGTGAAAGAGTAACCAAGGACACATGTAAAGGTTGATGAAAACACTTTAGGTCTTTTGCCCTGTTTTCAATTTCCTTTTCCACATTCTCCCACATGAAATGAAATAACCTTCACTGCTTATATAACCTTCTGCATTTGATTACCATATTAACGTCCTTAACAGCATGAAGCTAATTTGTGAGCTATGGATGTCTTTGGAGAAGGTCACAGTAATGAAGTGTACACCAAGAACATGATTTCAGCTTCACTTATTAAACATTTGCTAATTGTTTATATTTGCGTGATTAGAAATTTTAATAAGAGAAGAATGCCCTGGATGTAATGTGCCATACTTGTGGCTGTTATCTCTTTTTTCCACGGACCATCCCACTCCTCTTTCCAACACTGGTGTTTTTAATTATCTCCTCTGACACAAGATACTATGGCAATTTCACCTTGTTATATTTAATAGACAGTTCAATGGTAGAACCTTGTTTTCTCAGGTGGTTCTCTGCTAATCGTCTGGCTAACAGCCCACACAGGAGAAAACGACACTGAAGAAATCTAGGAAATCTAGTACAACTGTTAATGCAATGTTGATACAAAAATTGTTGTTTTTGCATTGAGTTCATAGACTTGCTTAGAATATCCATGTCTGTCAGAAGAGATTAGTTAAGTAGGAATAATTAGATCACCCTCTAAGTATTATGTAACAAGACAAGAAATCTACAGGCGTGCTAGTGACTTTGCAAGTGTGTTCAAGTATGGCAGCGCTTTGATATTAATGCTAACATTAGCAAGCTAACATGTTTGTGATGACAGTGCAAAGTAAACATGATGTTATTAGGCCTATTGAGAACAACTGCAAATGAGGGGGAAAAAAGTAAGTACAGGCAACATCATTTTGGTCATAAACCAGTATATTAGACATTTTTTAAATTTTGATAATGGTACTGTAGAGAAGAGGTGATCCCCAAAGCAGATGAGCTTGGTGTTATACATTTCTATGCATATCTATGCGCCTCCTCATAATTTAAAATGCTAACATGTTCTCTGTAAAATTAAACAGGACTAAATAGAACATTACTAGATGTACAGTAATAGTCAAAAGTTTGGACACGCCCACCCATTCATACAAAGTGAATTTAATAATCACATAAACAGATGATGACATCAGTGATTTTAAAAAGGTAGGGAATGCAGATTAATTACAAATCCAAACTAATCACTGAGTCTCCACTTGATGCTGTGGCAATAGTAAAAATGAAAAGAAAATCATGTTGTAGGTCTTAAAGTGTGCTTTTGTTCATATGATAAATAATAGAGAGACAGCCCTTTTCACAAATTGAGACAAGAGCCGAGTGCAAGCTGAGGAGTCAAACAACACAAGGAAGATATTGTCTTTAAAGAGATGATTCTCTTTTTAAACTAAATACATCTTCAAAAGGAAAAAGCCCACAATGTCTTGCTGAAGCCACCTGCACACAGAGGGCAGGCTGCCACTGTTTCAATGGGCGCTGCGTGCACTCCCCAGCGGGCTTCCAGATAGCGGCTAAAGAGCTTATTTCCCAAATCTCTTTATCCTTTCTAGAACTGTGAGACGTTGACAGAAAGTCAGTTAACTCTAGCCAGTGGCAGCTGCATGGGTTTTGCATAATTAATTATTTATATGGAGCCAGACATAGTAATTACCATCCAGATGAATATGATATTCTAATCAGGCAGGCTTTAATTTTAATTGCCCTCCAGCATCTAACTGTCAGTGCTGGCCTGGCTTGATAAAGTGGAGAGTCTCTAAACACCATTAGACATCTGCTCTGAGAGCATTGCCCCCACTACCCACCAGCCACACCACCACCACCATAAAAAATCAATACAGGACGGGGATATGTGTGTATGATCTTGCTCATTTTTCAATTGAAAGCCATTTTTCGTCAATGGCAAAACCAAAGCAGGGCTTCAAGCTATGGAGTCAACCTCTCCCCCTCCCCCAGTGATTGATGAGACTGCTAGGATTTTTTTTTCTTTTCTTCCTTTTTTTTTTTTTTTTTTTTAACCAACAATTTGGTGTCTCATTTCAATATACTGCACGGCAGTGCTTACCATGCTTTTCGTCTCTAAATGGTCTGTTTTCTGGCAGATGCACTGGAACAATGAAAGGGGTGATTTACAAAATTTGTTTCCAAGCACATCATCCCTGCTATACATCGGCTGTTTAAACATTAGCATTCTAACAAGAGGTGGTGTGCGATGATGATTGAAAAAATGTTTAGTTTTCAAATGATTTAATAAAATCTACATTTTTTCCATGGTGACCTCATGATTTTAGATTTCCTGAGTGTGTGACACTTACTGTGTGTCATTTACATTTGTGGCTCACCAGTTTCTTACGTTTCAGAATTTCACATTTCCTGATGCCCGGCTTTTAAAGACCCTTTGACAGATCTCAGTTCAGCAGGAGCCATAATCCCAACAGCTGTCACAGTGGCAAGGTTTTTTTCTTACAGTTCCAAACCACAATTCCAGTCAAAAAATATCATCACACATTTTACATTCTTACTTAGGGCCTGGGCCCACTGTACTATACTCAAATTGTTGAGGCTTTCACAACTGAATGACATTTTAATTTGCCTCCCTCAACATTGTGGTGTAAATATATTTAGCATCATTACTAAAGAAAGTGTTTTGAGTCATTCTGGTGTTTGCTTTGCTTTGCTTGGTAGCTTTTTATGGATCTGTTGAAATAAGTTATGTAGCATATGTGTGTGGACAGCATATATGCTGGCCTAGTCTGAAATATGATTTTAATATAAAGTGCAGGGTATGCTGTCTCTGCATGTGCCATGTTGAGTTAGGTCTACACTTGCAGTGTTACAGAGATGAACTGTGTGGAAATGAAAACTGGCACATTTTGGAAAGACAAGGAAATGTATAGAGTCCACAGTCATTATGGCTGTGCACCTCAAGTGAGAAGATGGGTGGCTTCACAGATGTGCCCAACAGACTCATAAAACCAGCAGCCTTTGCCAGTTTGGTACATTTTCAAAAGTACTAAATAAAAAGTAGGTATAGCAATTATATCATCCACTGTGATTTTTTCCCCTCTTTTGACTCTTTTTTTTTTTTGTTTTAATTAAAACTTTAAAGAATAACTTTATGGTTTTCAGCTCACCAGCTGCCACCAGTGAGTAAAAATGAAATAATAATTGACAGCATTTGCCAGAATATTTGAGTCCTTCAAAAACCCTTGGTTTTCACCTAACCCTCCCATTATTTCTCATCATCATTGTGCATTCACAGAGTGAAGAAGCATTCCTCTATGCAGCTCTGCTCAAGGTTTTTTGATCTCCACATACTGCAACTGAGGTGAGGGGAAGTAAGGTCCTCAGATGTCTATGGTTCCTCATGCCCAAAGTTTGAATTTTATTAAAGACCCTCTCGGCTTCCTCAGCTACCGGGAACAAAGCATGAGCCGGACTCAATGGTAATCCTGCCTGCGAGGCGAAGGTGTCAAAGGTCACTCATCGCCAGCAGATGAATCCTGTGGTTGGGGTGGCAGAGGCTATGATGGAAAGGAGAGGAACACAGAAGAGCTCTTTTTCTCAGGTTATCCAGGCAGAATCTAATGAGGAGGATTGGAGGAGAGAGAAACATGCTGGTGGATGGGTGGATGGGTGGAGGCATGAGGTGGGCTGCGGGGGAAAACTTTACTATAGAAAGCAACAGAGATGAGGATGAGGTAGAGAGGGAGAAAACTGGAATGTGTAACATGAAAAGAACAGGAGAGTGAGACATAAGGCACAATCAGAGGTTGCATTCTATGGTCTTGCGTGAGAGCCACTTACCGCCTCAGGACAAGCCCAAGGCTAATAAAGCTGAAAGTTGGTAGACGCTCTGACCTTGCTTTGGAAAGCAAAGCCCTAATAAGGACACAGTCTAAAGAGAGAAGAAAAAACTTCTTTTTCTCCAGAGCAAATACTCTCTCCATCCCTATTTCATACCCTCTCCTTTCATTAGGCTATGGTACAGAGAGTAAGAGGAACATATAGGCACCCTAATGAAGGGACTGTTGGATCGGATATATTAAAAGGAGGGATTAAACAGTGTCTGACATGGAAACTGACTTTGAGCATATTCGCAGTGCATGATTAGTAATAGACTGTGAAATTTCTAGCTCAATTATAAGAGGCTTTCATAGTAATAGGATTTCAGAACGTGAGAACATCAGTAATTTTAGTTTCATCTGTCAAATACTACTTTTGGCTCATGTTACAGTTACATCGTTAAAGAAAAATTTAAACATGTACTTTGCAAGCAGTTTCATGACTTATAGTCTGTCTTTAACCCTAATGCCTCGATTTAAATAGAGACAGCACTACAAAAGGTTTGTTTTTTTAGCCATAAAGGTTTTTGCAGTATTGGTTTGTACAACTGGTTTAAAAGATCAGATGTAACTTTACAGCGTTTGGATTAACAAGCGTTGCTCGCTCTCTTTTTAATTTTCTATAAAGTATGTAGTAACTGATTCACATAACCCAGCCATGGGGTGCAAGTCCAAGATTCTCATCCCAAGTCACAATTTTCTTTCATTTCATTAAATGAATAATCAACTTTCTATACATTACTGAAACCTAATGTTTTATTTTCATTGAAAGGCATTAAAAAAAATCCCAAAAGAGGACTAACTGCACATGTAAGAATTTAAAATGGGAAATTATCAGCAGTCCATAAATTCAGGCGATATGTTTAATAACCTTTAATAACTGGCTCAGTGGAGAGCTAAGACTGTTTGATTTCATGTTTGTGGTGCAATTTCTTCCATTTTCGCCTGATCCTTTCCACCCATCCATTGAAAGAAAAGGTCTTCCACATGCTGCATTGGTTCTCCACAGCATAAGCTGGATGATTAGGTAGGTGCTGTCTTTATGGAAGCTGGCTTAGAGCTGGCTGCACTAAGAAACTTTGACAAGTAGTCAATGTGAGTCCTCCCAGGGTGTGTATTTTTCTACTTAGACTCAGTCAGTCAGAGCACTCTTTGGACCCCTGGAGATAAAAAGAACTTTCGCCATGCCCTAATACTGTAGATAATTTGTGCCATGATGTTTTTATAACGAGGCCAGGGATTAGGGTTTCATTCAGGCTTTCCTTCATGAATTCAAGATTAACAACAGGCTCTGTCTGCAAAACCAATTTGAAGAAGGGGAGATTTCGAACCTGCCAGAAACAGTTGAGGATATGCGGGTGTCCAGCACTGAAGTGTTACCAGAAGGACAGAGATGGTGGGGGAGCTGAAAAATATCAAACAAGTGACCACTAGGCTGTTCAATAAGTGAATCTAGTTGAATAACCATTACATGTGTCTCAGAGTTTGTTTCTCCAAGACCTTTAACACAGTCTACTGAACATACCAGAGCAAAGCCCTGTAAATTGCCCCTGTGTGCCAACATTAATCTGAGGCAGGGGTGACCATCCACAGTCTAAATTGAGCCCTCAGAGACCATTCACCCAGAGAGAAAGCGTTGTTAGAGAGCTGGAGGGACGGCAAAGTGTACCCCCCAGTCCAACAGCTTTTTGCTGCTGGAGATGAGATAAGGGCTATCGGCTGGCTGGCTCCACTGAGCGGAAGTGCTGCATTTTGATGCAAAGAGCAGCACCAGCCACTGACAAGCAAAGAGACCTAAATATGAACTCAGGCATGCCGTTGCAGAGCCAACATAAGTGCATGCCAACAGAAAATTGCGTGGAGCTGAATGGCACTGTGAGAGGGTTATAGACGTGCTGGAGGAAGCACACTCGGAAGCAGTAATTCACCTGATGTGCAATTTATTTACAGCGTTCACAGATGACAAGGCAGATCAGGACGGTGGGTAACAGAAAAAAGAATCAAGAGAACTCAGCAATCAACTGAAGCAAAACCCGAGGTTAGGCCCATGGCTAATGTACAATGACACAACAACTCAGCCTTGCAGTGTCTCCCTAAAGACCTACTCAGGAGCATTAACCCAAGCTTACAAAGCTTAAGCCCCTCCTGCCAGAACAAGCCATGTAAATCAATTAACTCACATAGCTGACATTTCTATGTAAAACTAAACAAAACTGCCATTTCTAAGGTTTTCACACAGAACCACAAACACAAGAGTCTGTTTATGGTGTTTACAAAGAGCAGTAACAAACTCTCCTCTATTTTCAGCCACTTGGTAGACTCCAAATCCCCCCCTACTATAAAAAGGTTCGAAATCCCCCAATTCTTCTTTGACAGTCCAGCTTTCCTGGATGGTGGTAACATAAAGCAGAGCACCTAGCCTTCAAATTTTAATGCTGTCAGGTGAAATGAACTTGTATTAACAAATGGTTTTGAATATGTGGGCCCACTGTGTAATTATTTTTATAGTATGAAAATAATGACACTACTAATGCTCAGGAAAAGTTAAGCTCAGGGATAAATTCACATGTGCTACACTGGCCTCACACTCACCACTGAAACAACAACTCTATTTTGCTGGCTTGGTGCAACAGAAAAATAGAAGTTGTCATTCTAATGCGTTGTTGGCCATGTGCAAACTTAGTCCTCTGGAGGGTATGGATTACCTCCATGACAGGCACTGATGCAGTGAGCTGTGCCAAAAATGTCTCAGTCTCTTTTGTAGAGATAGTTTATCACTATTATTTCTGTTGGATTCAAAGTAAGCAGTTTGATCAGATGTTTTCTGAAGTGTTTTCTGAGTTCTGTTTTATTCCAGTTCATCCAACAAGCTACTAATCAGCAGGACTGCTAACAGCAGTCGTACGTCATAGTTAAAAACAACCAATTTCTCTGTGGTAGTTAACATTATTGTTTCAACCTCAGTAACTTTTTTTATTTGCCGCTGTTGCACCAGCGAACCAGTGATTGCTAGTCATGTTCATTTGCATACAAAGATAAGTCTAATATGGTTGCTCGCTAATCCCCTCCCCTTAAGTGCTGGATAACAGACCATTTTTAGCTTTTAATCCATTGATGAAATTTGTTTGCTAATTGACTTGAATCATCAGCATAATTATAGGGACAGATTTATCAATTCAAGCTATTTGAAATGATGTGTATTTTTATGTGGCATTTGCATATATGAATTAGTGACAGTGATGTGTCATTAATTGATATGATTGTTTTTAGTCATTATGGTGCAAACTGCAATTTCATTGCTGCCTTAATGAGATCTAAAGATTTAAGGTGTTAATTACAACAGAAAAGCTAACTAATACTTGAGTGCAAGTCTGCATATTTTTTACATTCATTGTATATAGAATATTTACAGTTGTGAGCACTTTAAAACATATGTTCTGTAGTTTCAGCAGTTTACATGTGATGTAAAAAGGGGCACGATCTCATAATTTATGTATATGGCAGCTTATTACTATTAGGCCAGCAAGGGAGTAGTAGACAATTCTAACTATCCAAAGTAACAGTGCCTAGACCTTCATCTGACATCCTTAAATGCATACAATTTTACTGGTCAGCACTTTGAAAGCATTAATTATTGTGTGGTGTCTAATGCACATATTAATTATGCATGCTGGTTAAGATGTACCAACCTTGATATAACCCTTTAAATCTCTTGGAACAATGTATTTAGCTGCTATCATTTATAGCTCACGGCTTACAACATCCAACGCTGACAATTTGCAGAAGCAACATTATGGAGCATGCTTGCTTCATATAGCGCACTGTCCCCTGTGTTTTGATTTAGACAAAGCAAGTACTGTCTCTCAGAGAAAGATCTTCTGGCGCAAGTTGTCAGAGGTGGAGGCTGAAGGTTTGTGAAGAAGTCAGCCCAGTAGCTGTGGATCACAAACACAGAGGTAGTCATTGCACACAAACCACTGTCAGTTCTCATCACTCCCAAAGACCCTGAGGGTTTGAGTGTGCATGTGAGTGAGGTGCTTACTTTGTGTTCTTCTGTCCAGATAGGCACCCTTGAGGCACCTTTCATCCAGAGATGTGCTCTTTTCTATTTTCAGCCCCTCTATATGTGAGCGCTGGAAATATCAAGGAGCGGTAGATTGGAAAACCTGAGAGTGGCATAAAATAAATCTAAGGTTCCACAAGCACCCCACACACACACACACACACACACACACACACACACACACACACACACACACACACACACACACACACACACACACACACACACCTATTACAGAGCTCCAACTGACCAGCCAACACAGCATCTAGTTAATAAATAGTTTCCACTGTGGTGACTCCTGGGGATGAGGGAAGCAAAACAAAATGTGCTGTTTCACAGTCTGCATGAAGATCTTTATGCCAAAACCAAAGAGAAAAGGGAAGTGTGTTAGCTTATATTTTTATTTATTTATTCGGTGTGGTGGTGCCTGCAGCCATGTTATAATAATATGTAATATTTCTTTCAGTAGGACAGGACATGTTTGCCACAGCCACTACCTCTGCCCAAACCAGTTTTACAGTGTTGTTCCTCTCCTCCTTTCTTCCATCACTCACCCACTGTGATGATAATCTTTATGGATGATTAACATTTTGAGTCCCTCTGTATGATTGAGATGAGTTCAGCATCCTTGAACCTGAAATTCAAAGCTATCAGGTGATGCTAATGTGTTTCCAATTTCCTTCCACCTTCTTAATATAACCTGCTGAAAAACAACATCAGTATTACAGTGGGTAATGCTTTTTGCTACAATGCTGCCTGTAAGCATACAAGACAAGCTTTCACATCTGATCATGACCCCTTATAAGCAGCGAATGTCGCATCTCTCTAACTCCCATAAACATCGCTTAGGGCTACAGTGGCGTTCATATGGCCCCAATCTCTTCATGTCAGAGTGGCAGGAGGGTAATCACTGGTGACAGAACTGCCCATCTGTGTAGCTTTCTCAGCTGTGTGCGTGTGGCTGCATTTTTGTCTGAGTGGCAGCCGTGGCAGATGTGGATATTTCTCCATCTTCACAATAGGCCTCCGGTTTATTTCCTCCCTTTCTACCCTCTGTCCTCATCACTGCATGACCCCCTGCCATTCACCTGGGAGTGCATTGAGTGATGATGAGCTTCTTGTCCAAAGGCTGCCTGCAGGGATCTTGGGATACTGTAGCACTGTCACGCCATGCTTCTGGGAAAATCAAACCACTGACATGCAGACAAAGCAGTGTCCAGATTTTTTTCTTACAAGCGAGTGTGTACCTGTGTGTTTATGTGTGTACCTGTGCATGTATTTGTCATGCTATTGTATGACACATGAATGACCAAGGTGGCCAGCATCACTGGGGAGCTTTGAAATCACATGCAAACATATGGTCACGCAAAATAGTAGAATATTGGCATTTTAACCAATATTAACACTTTTTTTATTTAAGCTAGCACTCTTTATTTTTTTATGAGAAAATGACTGCCCCTCTTGTGAATGATTGTATGGATCTGACAGTTGCAATATTTAGTAGTAAAAGGCTCTGTCTGTTGAATGCTGCCTGACTCTCACTCTGACATAAATTGGAATTTGGAGTACCGTATTTTCCGGAGTATAAGTCGCACTTTTTTTCATAGTTTGGCTGGGGGTGCGACCTATACTCCGGAGCGACGTATATGTGACATTTATAACACATGAACCAAAATACTCCAGCCACTTGACATCTCCGTGAACTGCAGCTTTAAGGCAGTCTTGCGTAACCTGTGGGCGCAGTGGATGATGGATGGAGAGCACAGCTTAACGGCAACTGGGAGAATGCGCCACCCAACTTTCCTGGAAGTCATTGGATGGATCAAGAAAACATGGGCTTCAGTGACAACCAAACCATCCTGTTGGGATTCAGAAAGGCTGGAATAATTGGAACTGCAGCTGACGACGAGTCTGACTAACGCGACACAGAAGAGGAAACGGCGCTTCGTCTACGGAGTGTACGGAGTTGTTTAGAAGTGACACCGAGGATGAAGAATTCAATGGATTGATGGTTTGGTTAACTTGTTAGTATGTTCTTTATGCTATGGTTATCTGAATAACTTAATGTTACGTTAACATACCGAACACGTGTTCGTTGTGCGTCATGTAGCTGAATGTGTTACGTTAGCATAACGTAGGCGTAACCGTGTTCGTCCTGTTCTTTAATCCATTATTATTTTAAATTGCCGTTCAAGATGGAATTTCTGCTCTGGGTCTCGGATTCTATCAACCCCCCCCCCCCCCCCCCCCCCCCCCAAAAAAAGTGCGACTTATAGTCCAGTGCGACCTATATATGTTTTTTTCTTCTTTATTATGCATTTTTTGGCTGGTGCGACCTATACTCCGGAGCGTCGTATAGTCCGAAAAATACGGTATATAAAACTTGAATTGTGGGCCTATTTGGGCTGTTTTTGCATTTTTACCAACTTGGCTCAGGCTGGTAACAAGCAAGAGGAGTTCATACACAAAAGGATTCAATTTCGCAATCAGTTCATGTGACCAAAAATGTGGTGAGGTGTGAAAGTGTAGGATATTAATGGTGCATGGCGTGTGGCTGACCGAAAATGTTTGTAAGGTGTTGAGTAAGGGTGCAAGAACTAAAAAAAAAAACCTAACCAGAAGGACTATGAGGAAGTGGAAGCTGCCCAAAAACAGAGTAAGAGAGAGAAAGAGAAGGCTTTGTATCACTAGCTACTCACATCTCAGGTGCAGCCACTTCTCTGACAGGCCACTCAGACAGGGAAGAGTAGGAAGTATGGAGAAAAGCGGTACTACCTAAACAACAAACATCCCTTTAGGTATCTTTTTTACTTGAAAGATGATTTATTCTTTGTTATATCCTCTAGATTTGTTTCATTTACTACTGATTTAACTATATGCCTGTTAGCATGGGTGGTGCTATACGTAAATGGATACAGTGGCTGATCATCATAACAACAGCATGATCCAATGAACTAATTTATGGGTGTTTTTAACTGTGAATTCAGTGCTGCATAGAGAAAAAGGAAAGAAAAGGAGGGTCGTCAAAAGACAGAAAAACAGATGGACAGAAAGGAGAGAGCGGTGTACAGTAGGTCTATGTGCGTGTGTGTGTGTGTGTGGGGGGGGGGGGGGGGGGGTGGTAGAATCATTATTTTGGTCCTCGGTTTATTCTTAGCTTGTATAACAACTGCCAGGTTTATGTAAAATCCAAATTTCAAACAGTAAGTTACCACATAGCCTTGGGCAAACATGCTAAAATCTTCTCCTTGCACTGTCTACTTTATAAATAGTTAATATTTAAAACACTGGGACAGCCATACAAACTTTTCCCAATATTCATATGCTGCCTGTCATACTGCTGTCATTCTTGTTGGATAAATGAATGTAATATTAATCCTCCCAGCTCCCGTCTTATAACTTCCTCATGACCCCCTCTCACCACTGCCATGACTCCCTATATTTTCCTCCTTGGCCCTGGTCCAACCGAGCCGTCAGACAAAAGTCTCATCTTAGTCCATAGACGTCAAGCCAGTGTGAAGCATTTGTGCATGGCATCTGCCAAACAGCTATGGCCTGTCAGGCTCCTCTGTCTGTCTGTCTGTGAGTAATTGGCACACATATAGTAAGAGCAGACACATGCAGGTGGCTGTCTCTGTGCTGTGGTACCTTCCCTCCACACCTCAGGACCCCCAAGGGGACCGTTTAAGCAGCAATCCTGTGGTGGCAGCCTGCTTGTGTATATATTATGGGCAATATCCTGCACTCCTTCACAAACTTTAAGTGCCAGAATAAAACATAATTGGCCGTCTGGAGTTGAGGCGTAATGGCATGCATTCATTTTAGGGATTGAAAAGTTTTCCTCCTGCATGGAAAACGATTGCGCAATGTTTTCTGTTTGTTTATTTAACAGATGGCATTTGTTCTCTAGTCTTACTAACCCTGTACCTCCTGCAGTATGCCAGACTTAAAATTCAGCAGCATATGTGGTACAGCAGGGGTGTTAGTCACGGTGCAATAGCCAAATCCCAAACAGGTTGTAAATGCTGGTCTGCTTTTCTAGTCCCTCTGTCTATATCCCCATTGCCCTGCTAAAACCTGAGTTTTCAGTGTTCGGAGATTTGCTAGAGGCTGCACTGAGGGATGCTTACCTGTCAACCATGAGGCAGAGTTGGTCACTGTAACACAGGAACTGTCAAGAAACATCCAATAGTATTAGAAACCATTGGAGTTAAAGCTTATCTTGGTTCTTGACTAGTCACTGTGTTTCGTCCGAGCAGCTTGTTATTAAGAAAATATGTTGGACCTCTAAAGCCATAGCATGAGACAGTTACTGGATTTTTTTTTCACATTACTATTTTCACTGTGCTTTCAACAAATCATGCGTGCACTTTCAGTGAAACTAATTTCTCCAGTTTTATCCTGTGTGTAGTGGCCGATTGTCTACCTGCTGCTTAACCACTGAACATTCGATCCTCCAGCTGCATGACTTTTTATCCAGTCCAAACACAGAATGACACATGCTTTCTTATGTCAGTGGAAAACACAGTCTGGTTCTGTTATCTTTTTCTTCCACTGTAGTTCATCACACACTATTGAAAAAAACACATTACAGGCTTCCCCTGCATTATGGATTGCTTACATTTTACATTGTTTTGTCACACCAAATGCCAGACAAGATTGTGAATATTACACAGGTCTGTAAAACACAAGTTTTGTTCAAGGGTTTTTTCCTATTTTACTGGTGCTGGGGGTGTGTAACAAGTAACAATTTAGCTGTGCAAATTATTATTAGCAATTATTTTCTTTGGCTGTATTTTTTATTTCATTCTTGAGTTATTTTAGATTCAGTTAACCTCTTTTGAAGGACCCAGTAGATGACTGTCCATCCCTGATCCTGGCTCAGTTGGATGTCTCTTCCTGTTAAAGGGGAGGTCTTCATTCCCACCATTGCCGAGTGCTTGCTCATAAAGGATCATCTAATTGTTGGGGTTTTCTTTTTGATGCTGTCGGGTATTTACTTTGTTGTGAATTGGCAGAATCACCTGAACACACTTCACTGTCAGAGTCAGTGGGTGGAAGGGGGTCAGAGTTTATTCCAGCAGAGGTAAAGGGTACTCCTGTACTCACCATAAGTACTTCTGTTACCTGCTTAGTCTGTATATTGTATGTCCAACTTCATTAAAATATCATTTAATAATATGTTTCCAGAATTATATTTATTACTTAAAAAATGAAATGCCTGACCTCACGCCTCAAGCATGACTAGATATATAAATGTTTGGGTTTCATAAGAGTTTTTATAGTTTTATAACATCCATTAGCATTCTTAAAAATTATTAGTTTCTCAAACACTGAATGAGTTGGATTTTGGACGTAAAACTGGATGACCGGTCCTTCTTGCTCTACAGTTAAACTTAACAGGATTTCCACTCTAAGTGCACACCAACACCTGGGCAAGGCAGCATTAATACTGTGCAGTTCTTACACTGTGTGAAGAGTAAGTCTCTCATTAGTATGTATACAGGAGTGTAGTGGGTCAAAACAATGAGACCCGGTGGACTTCCACTCAGAATAATGTGGCCTTGAGTCTTTCCACCGGCAGACTTTCAGAGCCCAGGAGCTGTTAAAGCCAGACCACTAGCCTCCCTGCTGACTCCAGTCAGCAATCAACAGCATTGCGAGGCCGCTGAGAGGTCAATACATGAGCCAGACACTTATCAACCACCTCCCAATAGCCTCCAGACCATTAACATGTCCTTAAGTAAATTGTGTTTGCAAGTCAGTGAGCATTCTTTCACCCCGACACTTTGCTGACCTCTGAAGGCAAAGATTTTCCCTCACTCCCCTTCTTCACACCTCTCCTGCCCTCTTTCCTCACCGTCACATATTGTCTGATTTTAGTTGCAGCAGATTTCATCATGAGTTCGATATTCATGTGTTCTATATTTACTAGTGTGTCTGGTAATGTGTTTTTTTTTTTTTTTTTTTTTTTTTTGCATTTTTGGCCACAGCAGCTTTTGTTGGCAGTGGAGAGAGACAGGAAATGGAGGAAAGGTACAGGGGAAGACACGCAGGCAAATTGGCGACAGGCCGGGACGCGAACCCGCACCGCAACGCGGCATATGTATGTGGTTGCCGGCTTCACCACTAAGCCCACCCTGGTAATGTGTTTTAACCTTGTGCGATTGTTTGTGTGTGTTTGTCATCATTGCAAAATGTGGCGACAGAGAGAAGTAGCAGGAAGCAGTTTTAAGTACTTCTTACTGTAGCCGTTTCTGTCTGTTTGTCCTTAGAGAGATTTTTGTCAGTGTACTAGTGTCCCAGCTGTGCAGCCACTAATCTTACAGGTATGTAAGTTGAGATCACAATGAAGGCTGTGTTCAAAAATCGGTGTGGTCTAGCCAATGATCTCCGAGTACTTATGCAGTAAAGTACTAATTGGTCAGAATAGCAACGTGTTGATGGGAGTTGCAGTAGGTGTGATACCATTTAAACATTTCTTTATCAGTCTCTTTGCATTTTGTTGGTCTTTATTTTTCTCTCTGACCTTTTTTCTAATATAATTGACTGTTTTTCTTCTGCTGTTATTTGCTTTAAGTGCCATGTTTTATTTAACACTCCAAATGTGCTATTAGGGAAGACCAAAAACTAACCTCACCTACACTACACAAACACACATCTGGTTTTATTCCCATCTTCTTCAACAAGGGACATGGCTTTTACACTGCTGTATTGTATCATGCACCACAGTGGAACTAAAAGACTGAATCGAGTGGTCTGATCCAGCTCTCCCTAGGGGTTCAGAGACGAGAGATTATAGTCACAAAATTCCTGTCCTTCAGAGGACCCCAGTATGACATTCCACCATGCACATATCATTCTCAAACACATTCCCATCATGCAAAACAGGCCCAGCACCATGATATTTTCACCATGGAGAAGAAAAGATGCAGACATCTTTGCGGCACACTCTACACTAAAGCGCATCGCATTTGATGTGTATTAAAAAGGTTGTATACATGAGAGCAATGGGAAAAGGAAGATCCTATCATCCACAGATGTGATTTCCACTATGTGACTGTCTGGCATTTAAAATTGATGCCAGTCTGTTTTTATTCAGCCTTCTGTAGATCTGCAGGTGCTGTTGCCATGACGCCTTTAAATATTTCATGCTCCTCTGACTTTTATGCCCCAGCCAATGATTTCAAGATATCGATTCATTTCACCAATCAAAACACCATGTCGTTGCCCTCACATATCGAGGCCCTGGCTCCTGATATGCTCCCCTCGTTTTTCTGCTTGATTAATCAATAAATGCCCCTGCAGTTTTGCCCAATTAGTTTCACACTCTTCCCATCGATTAAATGAGGAGGAAAAACATATTCCATTTTGATGCACATCAGAGAGAACTCAGACACCTCATCAGGTGGTATTGATCACAGCCAGTCGCCCTTACCGAGCTATGTGCCAATGACCTCCATCATTAGGCCCCGCAGCTGCTGGCTTATGCACTCCAGACAAGTGGTGCAGTCATCAACCCCCACCCCATCACCACCATCACCATCTCCATCTCCATCTCCAACCACCCCCTTTCATCATCTTAGAACTGTTCTCTCCCCTTTTCTGTCCTCTCTCTGTTCCTTTATCACCTACATACTCTCCCACCCACCCCCATTCTTTCCCCGCTCCCTTCCCTCCCCTCTTGTCCCTCTATGTTTCCTTCCCTGATTCATCCCCTCCTGTAATCAGATCACGGTGACCCCCTGCTGGTGTTAATGGAGGTGAGAATCAGCCCCGGGTGTCAGAATGCATCTCATCTTTCTGGTGCTCGCCTGCCAGTAATGAGGACGGGCACTGTCAAAACTCAGTGTCCTACTGTGCCAGACACAGATGAGGGAATAATGAGCAACGTGTATAAATAAAGGAAAAAGAAAAAAAAATAGTTAAACTCTTGCCATGTTACACCACCTGTTATGAGTATTTCTGTATGCAGCTTTGTTGTCTGTTGCCTCACAATCTCTACTTACTTACCTCAGATACATGATAGGATTTTAGTTGCATGCAAAAGTTCTACTTGATTTTGAAATTATATGAAAAAATCTGTATAATAAACTCTACCATTTCTAAGTAACCTCCTTCCTGCCGAGTGCAAATGTTTTTTGTGGCCTGCCAAAAGTCCTGAAAGAGACATTTCATCCATGCATTTGATTACGTAAGATGACACCCAGCTATGCTAACCAAACAAAATGTTTTGTTTTATATTTAACATTTTTTTTTTTTTTTGCCACCATATTATAAAATGACAACAAAAAAAAAATGCCATGAAGATCAGAATCAGAAATTCGTTTTTGTAAAAATTCCCATAACTTTTGTGGGACCTTGAATTAACTGTGGAAAAATTCTACCTTTTTAATTTTTAGCAATTAATATTGAAATTATTTGATATGATGACCCCTCTGCCAAAAATTAAAAAGAAATTATTAGAGCACAGCCTATATATGGGCAAGGCCAATATAGTGACTGATATTAATTATTTTTCAATATATGCGTAGCGGTATTTGTAATGGCTGATAAATGAAAAATTTTAAAGTAAAGAAGAGATGGGGGAAACACCCTTAAACATTTTGTGAGTGTTGATGTTGCATGGATTGTCCATCAGAGGGCACTCTGCAACTTACCTGTTGGCAACATGTGTTTGGAATGGCAAACACAACAATCAGCTGATCCAAGCAGAGCTGGGGAAAACTTAAACAAGTAATCCACAACTTACTGAGACAACAAAATAAGATTATTTTGAAACTGCATCATCATATTATCTCATTAAGCGCCCATAAATAACTACATGTACACAATCGGCTGAGAAATCACAAAATATCGGTATCAGTATCGATCTTAAAAATCCTATATCGGTCCGGCTCCTGTAATTATACAAGGCTGGATGACGTCACATAACAGAGTTGTTTGAAGAAGTTTACTTATTGCTGAACTGTATGCTGAGACATTTTTGAGGGTCATTAGAGATTGAACGGAGCAGCACGTACTACATACAGTAACTGACAGCTTCTTTGAAAAAGCTGAAGGGTTATTATGATTGTAATATTACTATATGCAATATTCATTTTTCAGTGGTCTTTCATAATTACAAGTAAATGCGCCTCTCTATCTAAATTAATGTCCATACCATGTGATAAAGCATAGCTGGGGGCAGCATAGGTCAATACAGAAAGACAGATCAATATTTGAATGGTCCTTTTATTATTCAGCTAATGAATGGTGGTTTACATGCAAGATGGAATGCAAAGGAACATAAAAATAGTACAACAGAACGCCAGTAGTGTGCTTGTGTCATTTGCATCAGTTTCATTATACATGTATGAGAAATCAGCCACATAAAGCAATAAACCATACATTTAAAATGTTCCATTAATGAGTTGATAGGAGTCTACAGATGGTGTTATTCTTTAATCTAAATTCTATATTAGAGATAAATCATGGTGTATGTTGCATAGATCAAAAGCCTTCACCAATACTTAAGACCAGCTCCATTCACTTGGTTTTTAGGTTGTTTTTTTTTTTTTTTTCCTCCTGGATTCTGACCTATTGCTGTAAAATCATACTGAGCTTTAAGCTTGTTGATGTGTGAAAACTTTCAACAAAAAGCTTCTTGAGACCTCTTTAGTTTGCATTGCTACTACCTTTTGATGGGAACTACATAAATTATGCATGGGCTGAGCATTAGGGCTGAATTTAAATCCCAGTGTTATACACCAGCGCCTCAAGATATCTGAACACACAATCAATAATTCTCCATCAGCCAGGGAGGCTTCCTTGAGGCCCACACGGCCTTCTTTGAAGCTGTCTGACAAGTTAAACCCAGTCCAGTTTCTTTTTTACTAATGGCCAACCTCTTAGGAGAATATGACATGCACTGTTATAAATTCTTTTTTTTACGTGGCCCAGTTGTACAATACAGAGTGTATTACATGGATCAGTTTTAGTGTTAGAAACTTAACGCAGTTAAGGACATAGAAGGAATCCTTTCTGAAAATAGTTCCATCATACAAATACAGAAGAGAGTTTGTTGCACATACACTTTAATTACAGTAAGAGTCTGTACAAATGAACTTTTCTGTTGTGTTTTTGTTCTTGACATTGTTTGTTTTAATATTTTCTTTTAATTTGGGCCTTTAATATTTAATATTTGATATTTTCCAAAAGGAGCTAGTTAGAGATGGAGAAGCTAGTCTCCTCAATGTAATTCCTTGACAAGCAAGAGATCATTTAAACAGCGATGTTTGCATCCCTCTGTGTCCCATTTAAACCTTGCTTTGATTGATACTCTGATTCAACCTGCAGCAAAACACCATTCCCAAGAGAAGTGAGTCAACATCTTCCAAAACTAACTTACAACCATGGAATTTACTTTTCTTTATTTTTTTTACTCTTTCTTCATGTCAGTCTCTTTTTGTTACTTTCTTTTAGAGTTATGTTAGTTCTTTTTTGTTTTGTTCCACAGGATTTGTTTGTTTTAACTGTGCAGGTTCTAACACACCCTCTAGGCAGAAAATCTCGTAGTTTCATTATGCAATAATTTGACAGGATGCTCATGGCACATGGCAAAGGTCTCCTTCAGTTACCTTTCAGCACCTCTGTGCACCTTCAGACAGCTCATGGGGAGCAGCAGGGCATGTAATGCATTGTGGATGTTTTGGAGGAACTTACAGAGACTCTATTAAGTAGTTATTTAAGTAATGTTTACCTATTTCATAGATATTACAGGGTACACTTTAACACTGAGCAAAAATGTGGAAGTTACACAGATGTTCTGACCAGCAAAATGCATGGCTGTATGTCCAGTTATGGCCATGTAGACATGCAGTTCACCAACAAGCAAGCTTACCTTTTTCAAGCTGTGTACGTAGCCTCTTTTCATCCCAGGTATGTCCTGTTATTTCCTTGTGCTGTCCTCTGTAAATTATATGCAGCTATATTTACCATTTGTTACATTGTTAGTCCCCCTCTTGTTACATTTAGCTACAGAATAACTATGGAGGCTGTGATCTAAAGCACTATCCTCCCATCCATCCATTTTCCTAACTGCTTATCAAGTTAAGGGTCACAGGGCTGCTGGAGTCTGTCCTAGCTGACACTGGACAGGATGCCCATCCTTCACAGGCCTGACACAGAGAGACAGAGATAACACCCACATCCACATGTATGTGGGCAAATTTAGAATCATCACTTACCCTAGAAAGCATGTCTATGGGCTGAGTGATGTAGCTGGAGGACATGTAAGTTTTGCACTAAAAGGCTTCAGCCAGCCAAGAAGTTCAAACGTAAAACCCTCTTGCAGCGACAGTGCTAACCACTGCCATGCCACCTCTTTGAATTAAACATGAGTAACTGAATTCATATAAATTCATTAAAACAGTTACATTTTAATAATTAGACACTTCATTTGACTGTATGGCCTTACAATTTCTCATCATCAAAGTTCATAATCATAATGTCCATATCACATCACAGTGTGATAAGGAGACAATAGTATACACAGACAGCAAATTAAAAAAAATCTGATTTATTAGGTCATGCAGAAGTCATCACTTCCCTGAAATGTCCAGATTTTATGATCAGATGCTCAGTTTTATGATCATACTCTATTCTTTAATAGCAATACAATCAGTACCAAGTAGGTACATTTTACCCAAACATCCCTTTTATTGCTCAGTATGTCATCCTGTTAAAAAACAAATGTTTGTTGTAAAGTTCAACTTTATTGCCTCTGGTACTTCATGTACTGCTACACTCAGTGCAGTACAGTAAATTGTTTCTTATTGTAGTTAAATTACAATGTCAGTGTTATGGTCAGTTGTAGAATATAAAAAAGTAACCATTGGCCAGATGCTTAAAAAAAAGCCTAATGATTGTGGAGTGCTTAACAGGCTACAGACCATCAGGTACAATTCAACACCACAAAGCTAAAACATGAAGGTTATGCTTTCAGATTAATATGTTCTTTATTTGAGATTATCAGTAGAACTGTAATCAGGGGGCATACAATTGATGACTGATACAACTTTAACTACATGTTGTGCAATTTACAGCTTTAATTTCATTCTGCGGGATAACAAATATGCAGAGAAAAAGTTTGAAGGCTCAGTAGAGGGAAAAATGAAACAGACTGAGTCAGTTGAACTAGACCAGATAGCAAGAGGAGGCATGAAAAGCGTAACTGATATTGTTAAATTTATGGTTGGCTTAGCAACATGACACAGACAAAATAATAAATCATGGAATAAATAAGGGATGGATAACTTGTTACCATATATATAGTATATACATGCGGCATGTACCACCAGCAGATAGAAGAAGTGGCTTATGGCTTATATAGAAAAATCCTACCAATGGCTGGACATAGCTGGGCTGACAGACCGCACAGAGGCACTAATCATGGCAGCACAGGAACAAGCTCTAAGCACAAGATCAATAGAGGCTGGGGTCTACCACACCAGGTGCAGGCTGTGCAGAGCTGCCCCTGAGACAATCCAGCACATGACAGCAGGGTGCAAGATGCTAGCAGGCAGGGCATACATGAAACACCATAACCAAGTAGCTGGAATAGCATACACGAACATCTGTGCCGAGTATGGCCTGGAAGTCCCGAGGTCATAATGGAATGTGCCCCCACGGGTGGTTGAGAATAACCAAGCTAAGATCCTGTGGAACTTCCAGATATACGGACGAACAAACTGCTGATGGGTAACCAACCAGACATAGTAGTGGTGGACAAGCAGAGGAATAAGGCTGTAGTGATAGACGCAGCAATACCAAGTGATAGTAACATCAAGAAAAAGGAATACGAGAACCTCAAGAAATACTAAGGGCTGAGAGAAGAGCTAGAGAGGATGTGGAAGGTGAAGGTAACAGTGGTAATCGGAACATTCGGGGCAGTGACCCCCAAACTGGGAGAGTGGCTCCAGCAGACTGCGGGAATGACATCCGAGATCTCTGTCCAGAAGAACACAGTCCTGCTTCCAGCTCACACTGGAGAATTAGAACCTCTAAGTTTGAGGCCATGGTCCTCAGCCAGAAAAGGGTGGGGTGCCCACTCCAGGTTGAGGATGAGTTGCTGCCCCAAGTGGAGGAGATAAGTATCTTAGAGACCTGTTCACAAGTGAGGGTAGAGTGGAGTGGGACATTGACAGATGGATTAAGGACTGTGGCTGCAGTAATGCAGATGTTACACCTGTCCATCGTGCGAAGAGAGAGCAGAGCATAAAAGCAATGTCAATTTACCATTTAAATTTACGTCACAATCTACTCACCTATAATCATGAGCTTTGGGTAGTGACCAAAAGAACAAGATCACAGATACAAGCGGTGAAAATGAGCTTCCTCCGAAGGGTGGCTGGCCGGCCTTTCCCTTGGAGATAGGGTGAAGAGTACAGTCATTCAGATAAGCGGAAGAAGATGGATGCATGAATGGATAGATAGACATTTTTGCTGCTTTATGGACACCAGTAGCTGAAAACTGAAATCTTTAACTTATTTGAAAAAGACTTAGGGTTAAGGTTTGGAATTTTGTAATATTCACTTACTACACATGTAGTGTTTTCTATATTCAGTTTCAGTGACTATATTTCTGTCAAATTTTTTTTGTTTGTTTGTTTGTTTTACTTTTAAGCTTGCTCAGTATCTAATTCTCTTTTCAAAGAGGATCATTCTTTTGTGTGTCTAACTTGTGCATTTGTTTAAGTGCTACGATTGCTGAGTGTTCTCACTGTCATAGCATACTGTAACATTACTTCAGTGTTTGGATGATCAAGTCGATGGTCCATCCCACACTTCTGTAATTTATAATCTGGAAAGCTTTCCATTAAGATGAATATAGTGGCAAGATTATAAGTGTTGTTCTTATTTTAATAAGTAGGGTTAGCCTACAAAATTTTTATTCATATGGATTGCATGATCAGAGTGTCCTGGGATGCAGTCAACGTCCCAGCCTGAATGATTGCTTCATTCCACCACTGCTTCTTTCACAACAGTGAAGGCATTAGGGAAGCATTGTCTGAGCAAACAATTTGTACTGCTTGGATTGGAAACTCCACTGTTTCCATTTTCAGTGTTTTAAAGTGTTTTACGTTTGTCACAATACATAAGTCTTAGTTTTCACCCAAGTTCTTTCAGTTTACGTTAAAGCTTCACAAGAAACTGAGAAGATTGTTTGGGTGATTTCTGGGAATAAGATTGAAATTCATGCCTTGTCTTGTCCTGTAGTGTCCTCTGCTCCGGATTCACATTTCAGCTGTATATCTAAACGGTACTGACCACAAGGGCGCCCACTGACAAACATACAATGAATTGCGGTCAAAAGAAATAGGTTGTGTGCCTGAATTTTCCCTCTTAACAACCATCACCACAGAGACCATGAAGTGAAACAGTCAAGTAACTGTCAGCCGAGACAGTGGAGCGAGAAGAGGCAGAGAGAGTGAACAGAGGGTAATAGGAGTATATAAACAGACTCCCTGTAACAAGTTTGTTTTTTCAAGGTGTCAGGTTCCACAGCCAAGCTTATGGTTATCTGTGAGGTCTGTCCTGTTTGGTTTGGCATGTGCCCGGGCTGTGGCAATAAATTTCACTGAATGCTATGAACCGTTAATTAGGCTGGCAAATGGAGCTTGTAATTTGGCAGAAGCAAAACCCACAGCACTTTGAATTGCAGATACTACAGAGGCTAAAAGAAACTGCAAGTGCTTTGACGAAGCTCTGATTGAAGTTTCTGTGTGTGTGTGTGTGTGTGTGTGTGTGTGTGTGTGTGTGTGTGTGTGTGTGTGTGTGTGTGTGTGTGTGTGTGTGTGTGTGTGTGTGTGTGTGTGTGTCAGTGAGTGACTGTCTGATTCTAAGCATACACATGTATATGTGTGTTTGCACTGGTATGGAATTATGTGTTTGATAGTGTGTGGATTTGGCTATTTGTATATGTATGTATTATATGTGTGTTTTCTTTTTTTCTTTTCTTATTTTGTGGCCTGAAAGCTTCCTGGCAGCTGCTAATCTTCCACCAAAAGCAAGACTGAGGCTTTCACTTGGCACACCCCTCTGTTCTGTTTCTGTCTCAGACTGGATGGAAGTGAAATGGGCTCTTTTATGGTGAGTGAGTCGCTCAAAATGGCAACAAAATCGAGCGTGGCAGAGGATTGAAAGGAGTTTGAAGAGCTGTGATTTACTTTCATCAACATAAAATCACTAGGCTATTTGATCAGTAGGCAAAACTAGCATGATAGCCTAACTGAAAGGAAAGAGAATTCATAAGTGCTGTGGACTGTATAGAAAAAAATAAATAAATAAGAGAAAAGCATGCCGCCACGGAGAGAAGGGTGAAAATGGATGCATGTAAGTATGGGGTTAGTACAATGCACGTCACTATGGCCTTTGGATACATTGCAAATGCAGTGGAAAGGTTAGCAACATGGGGCATGCTGCTAGAAGCCTAAGAAAAATGTAGGAGCCAGACCCGCACTCATACATGTAGAGTTCATGTGCCATGGGAATCCACAACAGTACTACAGGATCAATTACCAGTTAGTTGCTGGAGGGGTCATGCTGCATCGAGTGTCCGGGAGGGTCGATCAATGCTGACTGCAGAGTGGTCCAACATACCAAACATATTCTATATACATGGTGGGAGCAGAACTTCCCACCAGTGTACCTACATAGGACTTAGATATATTTTTTTAACAAGCCCCTGAATAGTGCAGCTATCAAGAGTGACCATTTAGAAATATCTCTATCAGCTGGTTCTCATTCTGCAGGTGTCAGCTGTGCTGTTTTGATTTAGGCAGTAGTGAGAGGGGTGTGACTCCTTTATTATTCACCTAATTGGGTGAATGAATCAAAAGTAAACTGTAACTAAATAAATTAATGTGTGAAAACCAGAGGGTGTGACACATTACAAAGTAATAAAATGGTGGAGCATCCACAACTTTTGATGAGTGACATAAACATTACTTCGGGGTGGCTGTGGCTCAAGAAGCAGAGCAGGTCATTTACTAATTAGAAGGTTGGTGGTTTAATCCCTGGCTGCTCCACTCTGCTCAAGTATCGTTGTGCAAGATACTGAACTCCGAGTTGCTCCTGATGTATTCATTGGAGTGCAAATGTTTGACCGAAAGCACTTAGATGTAGAAAAAGTGTGTGTGAATGCAAACATGTTGTATGAAGCACTTTGAGCGCTCATTTAGAGTAGAAAAGTGCTATATAAGAACTAGTCCATTTACCATTTTACTTTTCTTTTTATTGCATGAAAAGACAGGATCATAATGGCAAATTGCAACCAGAGCGTGGCCTTCAGCAGGTAACAAAGGCAGGGATGAGCAGTCGGGCTTGTAGCACTGCGGCTTCCATTTCTGCCTGTACACGGTTGTACTGCAGAATCGCTGTGGCGATCGCTTTGACCTCTCTCTGAACTGGTTTTAAACTTTGACACTAAAAGGTCATACCTGTAACCTCGTTAGGACAGGGATTTGTGCCAGTGTGTGGGACTGTAGGCTAAGGTTTATATTATTAACTGGTAATTATGTGACAGTGAATTTCAGGACACGTTACTTGGTAGCAATGCAATGTAAAAAGTAGTGCAATTAATTTGTTTCGCAAGGGAGTAATTAACTAACATAACGCATTATGTTTAAGAAAAATAATGAGTAATGTGCAATACATTACTTTTTTGAGGAATGACCTCAACACTTGTGAAACCCAAGTGCGGAGCTCAACGCTCCCAAAGCGGACACAAACCGCGGTCTTCTGGCTGACAAATATGTGACTTACTTCACTACCAATAAAGGTTTGTTAATGGGCCAGTACCAAAAGAAACTCTGTGAGTCTGCAACATCAGTGGCATCTGACAGAAAGGCAATATTTGATGGACTTATGACAACTTGTTTGTAATTATATACTGTCTACTCAGTGCAACACAATGTCTCAAAGTGTTCTTATGCCACACTGACTGTAAGACCACAAAACACACAAGGAAATAGCCTGTTTTTTTTTCTATGTAATCTTAAGTTAAACAAATCAAGAACAGAATTAATTTCAGCATAAAAATTTATCTCCTGTCACTCTTTAACAGTGATGGTAGAACCAGGAGTGCAGCTAAACTTCAACCACTGGTAGCTTCAAATAGTCAAAAGAAGCAACAGGTCTTTAAATGGCAGTTTTTCTGTCACTACTGTTTTCCTGAACCATAACAACATTTCCATTTGGTTGAAAGCAGCTGGGCCTGTGTGCTTTGGAGCCCACATTGCATGTGCTGTGAACAGTTGTTTGCTGCAGAATCATGCTTGGAGACTATAACACTAAACCTGACAAAATGGAGAATAAGAGCAGACTGAGACGGACGAGAAAGTCACCCTGTAAACAGTAATATGATGGAGAGTACATACTTTCAGATTTATAGGCATGATTCTGGAGCGCAGAGATACTTGCAGTGTGAATGGTGTTATAATACATTAATCCCTGTGAAACTGTAGGGCCCATACACCTTTAATGAGTTGGAGTTCAGAAAGATTGGAGGTAAAGCCTTATTAAAGCCTGACATGTAAATACCTCAAAATAGGTCAAGTTGAATTTATTTATATGTGTGTATTTTTAACAAGAGAGTTTCAAAAGAGTTTGGTTAAAATTTCAAAACTTTGACAGGCAAAATGTAATTTATAACTATAGAATAAGATTATTTTTCATTTAAAAATAAATCTTTGTGGACTGCACTAGCCAGTCCTTCTCACTCTCTGCAGCTGCTTGTCCTCACATCACTCCCTACCAACACCTTCCCTTCAGGATATCCTTGTCATTTCTCATTCTTCCCAGTCCCACTGTTTTAAATGGCCTCTCTTCACTCTCTTTAATTGGAGAGTGTGAGTTTTGTCACCATCTTATTAATGTCTAAGTCTCTACACACTTAGGCAGTTCTGCTCCAGTGGGCACATCTGCCTATGTTCATCCATGCAGCCACAGAGGTGTCAGACATAGAAAGACACACATACACATTTGCCCATATGCACATGCAAGGTATTGTCACATGGGCTATTAAAAGTAAAGCTGGACCGATTATGATCCCATTCAGAGAGAGAATAGCTCTCTTGACGTGAATGATGACACATCATATGGTGCAGGGTGGAGTGGGAGTTTCAGTGGAGATGGAGGAGAAAAAGAATTGACAAGAGGAAATGAAGAATGGTATGCAGCCATAGAAACATGTGAGACTAGTAATAGAAAGAAGAGGCAAGGAATGGTGATGGTGCCTATGAACCCCGACTGGTCATTTGGATATTTGGAAAAATGTCTGAAAGCCAACAAAAGTCAGGGTTAGTTCACTTGTATGATTGTCTTTTAGACGTGAAGTTTAATACACAGGGAATTAATATAAATCATTTTTGCAATCAAAAGTATGTGCCCTGTTTCTTCTCTGCAATTAAATAATATTATATATTTCTGCAAAAAATGTTTTTGTTTTGTTTTTACAATTTTTATATACATTTATTTTAAAGAGGCCAAAAAAAATCTTCTGTGAACATGACTGCTGTTTGTAAATATTATAAGTATGGAGAAAGAAAAAACTAGGTTAAAAGGAAAACTGGCTGACTTGTGAAGAACAGCTGTTCTTCATGACATAGTTTTTGCTGTTGTAAATTCACCCGTCCACTCAAAAGGGAGACAGTATAAATCTATTTTATCCCTATGATGAACTCTAATATTGTAAAATCACAATAGCTAATCACATTTTCTCCCACTTATCAGCAGTTGGAGAGGGTGGAGGGGAGCTATTCAATCCCTCCAGTGAGCTGAGGGTCTACCCCAGGGCCTCCTTCCAGCTGGACATGCCCAGAAAATCTCCAAGTGAATGCACCCGGGAGGCATCCTAATCAGATGCCCTCAACCACCTCAGCTGGTTCCTTTCAACGTGAAGGAGCACCGGCTATACTCCAAGCTCCAACCACATGTCCAAGCTCCTCTCAAAGGCTGAGCCCAGTCATCCTATGAAGGAAACTGATTTCAAACACATATCTGCAATCTCGGTTTTTTGGTCAGTACCCAAAGCTCATGACCATATGTCTTGGCTGGAACATACATTGTCTGGTAAGTCAAAAGATTTGTGTTCTACTTGAGCTCCCTCTTCATCACAATGGTCCAAAACAACAGCCGCATCATTGTTGGTGCTGCACCAATCTGCCTGTCTATCTTATTTCCCATTTTACCATAATTCTTTGCATGCAGCAACTAATGCTTAATTTATGGGGGGGTACAGGCAGCTGCTGAGACGGCCTGTCTCTCCCTCAACCAGATTTCCCCACATGTACATGTGATTTTTCTGATTCTTTAATATATTAAATGTCTTACTTTTTTAAATTAAATTGTTTCAGGTGTCTTCCTTCACAAACAAACCCCATTTCCTGTCACCAACAACAGCACAAGCAAGAGTACAGTGGCTTGCAAAAGTATTCATACCCCTTGAACTTTTCCATATTTTGTCACATTACAACCACAAACATAAATATATTTCACTGGAATTTAATGTGAAAGACCAACACAAAGTGGTATACAATTGTGAAGTGGAAAGAAAATTATACATGATTCAAAACATTTTTTTACAAATAACAAACTGCAAAGTGCAGTGTGCAAAAGTATTCAGCCCCCCTGAGTCAATACTTTGTGGAACCACCTTTTGCTGCAGTTACAGCTGCAAGTCTTTTAGGGTGTGTCTCCACCAGCTTTGCATGCACATCTAGTGACTGAAATTTTTGCCCATTCTTCAGCTCAAGCTCAGTCAGATTAGATGGAGAGCGTTTGTGAACAGCAGTTTTCAGATCTTGCCACAAATTCTCGATTGGGTTTAGGTCTGGACTTTGACTGGGCCATTCTAACACATGAATATGTTTTGTTTGAAATCATTCCATTGTAGCCCTGGCTTTATGTTTAGGGTCGTTGTCCCGCTGGAAGGTGAACCTCTTCCCCAGTCTCAAATCTTCTGCAGACTCCAACAGGTTTTCTTCCAAGATCGTCCTGTATTTGGCTCCGTCCATCTTCCCATCAGCTCTGACCAACTTCCCTGTCCCCGCTGAAGAGAAGCAGCCCCAGAGCATGATGCTGCCACCACCATATTTGACAGTGGGGATGGTGTGTTCAGAGTGATGTCCAGTGTTAATTCTCCGCCACACATATCATTTTGCATTTTGGCCAAAAAGTTCAATTTTGGTCTCATCTGACCAAAGCACCTTGTTCCACATGTTTGCTGTGTCCCCAACATGGCTTCTGGCAAACTACAAACGGGACTTTTTAAGGTTTTCTTTTAACAATGGCTTTCTTCTTGCCACTCTTCCATAAAGACCACATTTGTGTAGTGCACGACTAACAGTTGTCCTGTGGACAGATTCCCCCACCTGAGCTGTGGATCTCTGCATTTCGTCCAGAGTCACCATGGGCCTCTTGGCTGCATCTCTGATCAGTGCTCTCCTTGTTCGGCCTGCAAGTTTAGGTCTTGTCTTGGTAGCTTTACAGTTGTGCCATACTCTTTCCATTTCCAGATAATGGATTGAACAGTGCTCCGTGAGATGTTCAAAGCTTGGGAAATCTTTTTATAGCCTAAGCCTGCTTTAAACTTCTCCACAACCTTATTCCTGACCTGTGACCGGTGAGTTCTTTGGACTTCATGATGCTGTTTACTCCCCAGTATTCTCTTAACCAACCTCTGAGGCCGTCACAGAGCAGCTGTATTTGTACTGAGATTAGATTACACACAGGTGGACTCTTTTTAGTCATTTGCAGTCATCAGGCAACTTCTGAATGCAATTGGTTGCACTGAGAGAAAAGGGGACTGAATACTTCTGCACACTGCACTTTTCAGTTTTTTATTTGTAAAAAATGTTTTGAATCATGTATAATTTTCTTTCCACTTCAAAATTGTATACCACTTTGTGTTGGTCTTTCAGATTAAATTCCAGTTAAATATATTTATTTTTGTGGTGGTAATGTGACAAAATATGGAAAAGTTCAAGGGGTATGAATACTTTTGCAAGCCACTGTAGCATACAAACAGGTTGTACCACTTATTTTGTGCCGCCCGTAGAGATCACACTCTGATGAAGACAACAAAAATCACATCATCTGAGAAAAGCAAAGACACATTTCTGAGGTTCCATCCTGTGGTTGCACCCTTTAAGACAAGGAGCAACGTTGGTGCAGTATGAATGCCTTTATGCTAAGGAATACAGGCAAAGAAATGCTGTTCTGCAGTACCTGCTGCAAGGTTCCTTTGGGGATCCCATCTTAGGCCTTCTCCAAGTCCACAAACGACATCTTAGAAAGACAAAGACTGGTTCCTGTTCCAAGGCCAGTAAGGGTTCCCTAGTTACTGTAAAACATTTTCATTCAAGAAAAGCTATTTCATAGTTCACAAGAAAACGACATCACAGGCTGTGCATGTATACAGTTGTTAAATATGCCTTCCTTGCCACTATAAAAAACAGTACCTTACCTCATCTTTACTGATGCCATCCTCTATTGATCACCTAACAACAAGTAGCACAGAGAAATGCATCTGTGCTCATAAATGTCAACATTTTTTAGTGTGCCTCGTGCTTGTTTCACACTCTGCAGAGCAGAGAATTCACATATTAAAACTGCCCTTCAAGACTTTGGGACAGCACATGTAATAAAGGATCCAAATAAAGCATTCCTGGTGGAAATCATAAGCATCCAGAGAGAGTGAGAAAGGCGGAGTGGAACTTTGAACATGTCAGCTGCTTTTCTGGGCTGCCTCAGAGGAGGGGTTTATGTAAGTGGTTTATTGTATGCCTGCATCATGGAGGAACAAAGAAGGGGAAACGCAGGGCATTTATGAAATTAGCACAAAGTAAACTTCTTCTTGGAGTGGTTTCTCCTGCAGAGGGCATCAACAGAGACAGGGCAGGGTGCTGGGTTAACAATCAATTCAGGAAGTAGAATAAAATGACAACCTCCAATGCGCTCTCTAGGAATATGGGGAGAAGTTAATAAATGTTCTCAGGGAAAATAAGGAGAAAGCGCAAGAAATGGGTGGGTGGGGGGGTATGTCTTATTTTCCCATTGCCTCAAGTGCATGGTGACACCAGAGGCAGAGCAGGTGACAGCCATGGCACATGCATGACTGCCATCAACGTGACACCCGTTCATTTGCTTTACAGTCCAATGCAGGGTTATTCTGTCAGTGTATTTCATGGTTATAGGTGCGAATTAAGGCAAATGGTTTAAGTGACTAAGTGACTGTTATTTGATAAAGTTATGCAATAAACACTCATTTTTGGGCTATGAAAGTGTAGTGCTTTCGAAATATGGTATTATGCAACAGAAAAAAGTTGTTCCAAGTACCTTGGAAAACAAGCCACAGTTTTTACAGGTTTATGATGCCTCTGTTGCTTCTGTCTCTTCACAAAATCCCAGACAGACTTCATGAAGTAGAGATTGTGGCTCAGTGGGAGCCACACCATCTGTTGCAAGACTTCTTGTTCTTCATATTGCTAAGGATCAAGATCCAGGCTGTATATGCCTGTATCATGCTGCAGAACAAATATGATACTAGTCAGACATCTACAGTCTCCACTGACACTCCTGTGATATTATGTAACGGATAAGAGAATCCATCACCCTGACCAGAAAACCATCTTTTAGGGAAAATGTGTAAAGTAAAAGCATATCCCAGATATAAACAAATCCTCATAGACTGAATGCTTCCTTATTGGACAACACGGCATAATAAACGAAATCGAAGAAGTGCTGGAGATGTGCTACTTTGTACAATTTCTTTATCCAAGGGGCTGAATGTGTCTGTTTCTCACAGTATCAAAACATCCACTGAGAGAAGAAAAGTGTAGCTGTAGTATTTATTTTTATAAAACAGCAACTTGTTACCTCTATACCAGATACAGTATATGTATAAGGCTTCAGTCTGGGGATGATCATTCTTGTAATAACTACTAAATAATGATCATTATTGACATCCAGTCACACTTTTGATTTGTAAGAGCACTTACTGAAAAGAAGTTTGATTGTATAATGTCGATACACGTGAAATATGAATTTTATGTACTCAGATTGTGGTGCAAACCTGTGTGTGCCTTTGTGCATCAAAACATGGAATTTCATCACTACTTGAAATTTCAGCTTTTAAGCTTTTGTCTCAAAAAAAAAAAAAAAAAAATTTACTTTCTTTTTTGTATAGAAAGATGTTTAAACACTTTATTTTGTCCGTCTGCAGAAAAAGAAGTTAGTCTTTGTTCCGTAAATGCTCACAGATGTCAGAAGGCATTCTCTGACTTGTTTTGGAAGGAAGGGGAAGGTCTATCGATATAACAAACATCTGACCTGGTGATTGAGTAAAATGTGAGAAGTGGAGCCATCAATCAGAGGAAGACAAACCTAATCTGCCACTTCAGGTCTGCTGCTTTGAGAGAGGACGCGAGGGTAGTGATACACCCAAGGAAGGAATCTCAGCCTCTTCCTACTCTGCAGCCAGTTAGCCACGCACAGCAACAGCTGGGCACTTTGATTAATTTGTCCTAAGGCAGTGATTTATTCATTTGTGAGGGACCCGCATGAACTCCATAATAGCTTTACATGGTGTGCATACAAAGACAACATGCATTGCCACTTGGACTCACTTAATATTTATATAAGTTTTTTTCTTACTTCTCACTCTCTCACTCCTCTTTCCTTTGCCATTAATCAGTTTTGACAGCTACCAAGAGGAGTTTGGTTAATGTGAGTTTTATCATGATTAATTTTGTTTGAAGGAGGTATTTCTGATACATTTTTTATGTGGTATTTGCTTTGATTTTTCTACTTTTATAGACTCCATCGCCGGTTACTCCACCTCAGTTCAGATAAGAAATTGAATACTTTTCTTCTGAAGCCAGACTAATAAAATCAACCAATCAAGATCTGATAGATTTTCTATTTAATTTGTAATCTAAGAACGCCAACACAGAATACTTTTTTTTTGCACTTGCAGAGATATTATGTAGCTATAAAGTGGTAACAACTTTAGCTGTGTTTAAAGTGCAAATGACTGTGCTATGATAAATTGCCTTTCCAGTACTTTACCATTCCTAGTCTTACTCTTAAGAAGGGTTGCAGAATATGTTGAGTTTAGAAGCTATTTTACTGCATATTAACTGTCAGAAAAAATGTATTAGCGTGTCACCTATTAACCCTAAAAGTAAACCTTTTGAGAATCTCACAAAGGAGCATTAAAATAGAGTGTAAGACAGACAGTATTCATTGCTGCGCCATCTAAACACCAACAGATTATAACCATTTCTTCCTGCAGTCTCTCTTTCAAGCTCTTTATCCCCTTCCTCATACTCTCAGGAGAGCAAACTTGCATACACACACACACAGGCGCACACAAAGTGCTGACACCAGCATTTTGCGCTTTGTGTTTTCACTCTCAGCTCCTATAATCTGTTTTATCTCAGGTGCTGCCAATAGCAGGTTTAATTAATGAGAGGATATTCTTAATGTAATTTAGCCTGAAAGGGATTAAAATATGACACATCACTCCGAGGCCTGCAAGGCAATGAGGGACTGTGAGGGACTGAGGGATTGAAGGAGAGAAGAAGAACTAGTGGGAAGTCTGTATGACTTGTGTTATATTGTCAGCAGCACTTCAAAGCTCAAAGAGCATTAAAAACTGAAAATTACATCAGTTTGTGCATAGGTTTATACTGAATGCCTGTGTATGCCTGTGTTTCTGATTCTTTGTGTATCCTCTATTTACATTTTGTTGTTGTGTCATCAACTTTACTAGAGGGGTTTGGATTTATCTTTTAATACAAGGGTGTCCCATACCAATTAAGGCCAGACCAAAAAGCTACTCAGCCTAAAGTGTTGCAAAGTGTCATTCTCTTGTTCATTCTGAGACCCAGACTGCACAGGCAGGCAAGTGAGCGACACAAGGTTACAATTAAAATTCAGACTGCTCCATGAGATTCACTGGGTGAAGGTGTTATGAATGGATTGATGCAATTCTCAGGTTGATGAACTATCTGACTTACCATCACAGTGCTCTCCCTTAACTTTACCTTAATGTTTCTCCAAGGCCATATTTTATGGAGTTACTTAAGGTGGTACATTGCCATAACTATAAATAAAGACTTTAATCTATTGAGGTTTTACAGACACATGACTGCCTAGAGACTGGTCCGCGACCATCTGGTAACTTCCAGTCAGGGAAAAAAAAATCTATTCCCTAAGTCGTTGGCATGTGGTTCCTGGAGGTTGATGGCAGTTGCTGGGAAATCTATTGCTAATCCCCCAGTCACACTGGTCTAGAGATTGATCAGTGACCTCAGTCACTGGTCACTAAAAATGTGCACTCCCTGACTGCTTGGCAAAAACCTCCTTGCTTTGAACACTAGCAGATTGCCCTGGTCGCTTGCAGTCTACATTTAACACACCGACTTGTCTATGAGCACTTACCAGCTACTCTCCAACTGTGAAAAGTGAAACAAAGACCAAAAACAGAAACATTTACTGTCAAAGTAAAAGTTGCGCCTTTTGAAATATCCTGGCTGCATCGCTGGGAAACACTTGTACTTTGAAAGTGGCCGTTCTCCATTTCCTGTTTGCATAGCAATTGTTCGAGTTTTACTACCACTTGACTCGTAGGTAGCAAGTGTTTGCAGTCAAGTTGGCATCTTCCAGGTGTTCGCACAAAAGATGCCAACACAATGACAACAAGATGACTACAGGCAACTGTGGCAGTCTGCTAGTGACCAAAGAAATTATAAGGATGTTTTTGGTGTAGCACCCTCTTTGCAACCAATCTCACCTAGTGACAGCCAGCAACACCAGGAACTATTTGCCAACCAGTTGGGGAATACACATTTTTTCCAGCCGGTGGTTGTATCACATCCAATATGGTGGACAACTCATGAACAATGTGTGCATGATGTCACATGAGAAAAGTCTATAGGTCTGCTATACATGATTGGTTATTTCCATGTAATTATGTATTAAAGCAAATTTTAAAATATGATGCAAGCATTTGTATTGTAAATACACGTATGCATGGGGTGGAAATGGAATTCATCTACTGTGACTGCAGTATGTTTCTGTTTCCCCTTTGTCTTGAGTGCGTGTGTTCATGTGCTTGTGTGTGTGTGAGCTGAGCTGATGGCAACTGGCACTCCTGTTTATCATCACCTAATTAACTCCTGCAGTACATCTACTCCGGTCCTCATCCAGTCTGCCAAATCATTCCTTCACCTACGTGGTATGGGGCATTCTTTGGCAGCAAAACATGAGCAGTTTCTCTTGTTTACTTATTTGACTAACTGTGATCTCTATGTGCTTCAGGTCAACTCTCTGCTCACCAGGCTGCCTACCAGCTCTGTCTCACCTTCAACCTGCCTGCCCAATCACCGCTAGACACCAGACTTCACACTACTTTCTGCCTCTGTTATCACCTGTTTCACTCCCTCTCAGCCAATCCAGCCCAGAAACTCCTCAACTGCCATCCTCTGCCAAGGCCAGCCTCTACCCATCATCTTCATCTGTCTCCTGTGGGTGTGCAGTAAACTTTAGGAATTCTGTTTTGAGATTGAATCTTTTTTTAAAAAAAGTTTTTGTTCTGGGATTCCAAACTGCTGCAACTAAGAGATATTAATGGAGATTTGAATTTGAAAAATTCTGTTAGTTTGCAAAAAAAAAAAAGATAAATAACTGCAGATTTTTATAATGAGGATTTTATTATACTGACCTTTGAAATTCCTTAGGCTGTATTTCAGCACAGCCCAATTGCACATCCAGACATACATACAGACGCACAAGATGCACAACTTCAGATCTCTGCCTCTAACCAACCTTATACAATGAAATCAGCCTGCACAGATTATTACTACAGCCCAGCATGGGTTCCATTTATCACAATATGTGACACTGTTCAAGACCAGAAGGGCTAACGGTAATATCAAAGTTGACACAAATTTAATTAAATGTCTGTACATGGATGTCCATTTGCATTTCATAAATTATATGTACTAGCATTTGAAGGGAATAAAAGAATGAAAGGACAAGTGGTATCCCATATTTTTAAAACATGGTGGTTTAACTGTTTTTCTCTGCTATGGAAGTCAAACTAAACCTTTGGAGCTTTTGCAACTCATTGGGGGGGGGGGGGGGGGGGGGGGGGGGGGGGTTGTTCAAGTTTTTGGTTCAAGAATCAAGGGTGCAAGGAAATGAAGAGAAGCTCTTCATGGGCCTGTTAAGTAAGGCTGGGACTGAGGGATGATGTGATGACCATCTGTCTTAAGCTCTCATCTTTCAGCCTTAGCTTCACTTTAGGCTATAATTCTAACAAGAAAACTGAACAGTTCAGTTTGTGCTGTAAGATTACATGGAACTTGTATTAGTCTACTCAACTGCACGTGTTTCAGCTTTAGAAAGTGTTTTCCTCATTTGCTCAGTTCTTTAAAAGATGCTGATAGTTTTATTAGATATGCTGTTGACTGCAGAATTCCAGAGGAAAAACCATGTTGGCATTGAATTCTTAAGAAAAAAAAATCTACAGGTTTAAATTATTACTGTGGATGAGAGTCATTTCAGTTACAACAGAAGCTGTTCGCCAGGTCTAAAGTGGCATGTTTATCGCACATCACAAGAACAGCATGGCAACTGAGACGAGTCCAAAGTGGAGAATGTGGCCATGCCAAGGAAAAGTGACCATATAAAGTGTATTATTCCTGGCTGCAATGCATGAACCAAATCACTGTGCAGCCTTTCAAAGGATAAAAAGTTTGCTGACCACTTCTGCTCCTTCTTGAATGTCTCAGCTGTGATCCCAAATGTTCTGCTGCTGGCTGCAGCACTTGAATGAGTTTTTATCCACTATCGGTAGCTGAGGAGCTAAAGAACCACCGGGTTACTTTTAATTTTGAATGCAATTTCCTCACAACAACAGCTCTTCCTGAACTTTCCACAGTTTACTTTGTTTTCTTGTACAAACGTGTACAGCTGAACTCCTGTGTTTTCATACCAGCTGCAAACTTTGCCAGGGCAGAGGCTGTTCTAACCAAATACCTTCTACCACTGACCACATTTCTTAACACATTAGAACACTGATGATGATCCACCATAGCACAAAAAAAAAAATTTACTCACAACACTGTCCAGAACAAGCCTCACAGTGGTCTGTCTGTCTCTTAACATTAAACACTCACTATATGAATCCTCTCTCAAAGTCTTTGAGAGCATCTGTCACCACAATAATTCACAGCTGCACACCGATTTCCTCCTGGTCAAGCAAGCGCTTGATCATGAAGGCCTGTTCAGAAAATCTTACTGACTTATGATCACTTCCACGGGGAAAGGTTCCCAGAACTTCAAAACTTTGGCTTAGCTTTTGCCTGTAATTCCAGGGTCCAGATTGGCAGCAGAACATTTGTTCTGAAAAGTGATTTGTCCCAGGCAAAGATGCAAAACTGAATGGCAATAGCCTCTGCAACAATGTCCCTGATCCAGTTGAGGTATATTTAATTCATATTTGCCTCTTTACACTGTGGTGTTTTGGAAATGCGCATGTCCAAAGAAGAATTAGGCAATACCTTGAAATGGCAGTTAAAATCAGCCAACAGGCGTGGATGGCACACCGTCCTGGGACTCAGGTGGTGTGTGATTTTCTCAAGGATGCTCTGAGCATTAGAAGTTAAAAATTCAGAATTCGGTCTGAATTGGAGACCGAACTGGATTTGCTTTCCAGATGACTTGTAAAAGCTGTAGCACATACATTTCAAGCCACTTAAACATTAAAGCCTATAAAATGCTGCACACATTTTTGGAACATCATTTGAAGAATTTTTAAGCAGCAGAGAATTTTGTAATTGGCAAGATTAATAATATTTACAGCGTTGAGATGCAAATCTCTCTTCGCCGGGGCCCCATGAATAATTGAGTGCGAACAATCACTTTGAATAATTCATTTCTAAATATTCTTTAGTGTATTTTTTTATGACCAGAGGGCAAGCTGAGTTTTGTGACAGCAGCAATGTGCAGCAGTAATTACTTTGAGTGTCTGAGCCCACCCCACCCCCCCTTAATTGCTGGGAGAAGTTCCTTTGCCCCAGTAGTCTTTTTCAGAGCGGTGGTGGGTTGTAGAAAATAAGGTGATAAGACAGAGACAGAGAATAGAGGGAGAGTAAACAATCATTCTTCCCTTCTTTCTATCTATCTTCCTGCTCATATCCCCTTACTATAATTTCCATCACTGAGATTTCCTGTACCAGCTATCTCTCTGCCTGTGTTTGTGGCTCATGAGCAGAATATTGATGCTAATGAAATTAATTACTTGTGGTGCCTTTTCTTTCAATATTTGCATCCTAACAGCAAGGTCTGCTGGGGGAGAGAAGTGGAGTGAAAGCAGCACCGGGAGAGCAGAGCAGACTTTGACTGAGGTGGGAAATTAAAAAAGGGAGCTTTAGGAAGCAGATAAGTTGATGTGCACAGTGAGACCCCCAGACCTCCAGGACCTAGCAGGAATACCACGCTCCTGATTAAAATCACAGCTATCATTAAAGCAGCGCCCCACTCGCCATTTTTTAATTGAGGGGTTTTAAACATACTCTGTGCCTTGACTACAAAGCAAAAAGCGGAGGTTGAACCTACAGGCGCTTTCTCAGTGTTTTCAGCAGCTCGGGCCAGTAGTGTTAATAATGGATCCTCCTGCTGTTAAGGCCACTGGTGTTAATGATTAGCCAAATTAATTTTTCAAGAAGAAAATGCATGACAAATACCCTGTGAGTTTTGTGCACAAACATCTCGTGAAAGTCGCTTTATTTACTTCGCGCCGCTTTTTCTGCAGGTGCTGCTCCGAGTCTGCAAAGGTTCGTGTTTATTGCTCTTGTATTGTTTTCCCTCATATTTCACATCATATGAATGCAATCACTGCGCAACCAAAATCACACATACTAACTCAAGCCTGTTTTTCTTCACTCAGATCCCCTGAGATGTTGCCAGCAAGACTTATGAGATGGTCTCTTTCATTGGTTGTGGCATAAACTGAAACAGGATGTCAGGAGTATTGAAGACAAGAAAGCACTTTGTACAATTTCATTATGCCTTGATAGATGATGTGCACCTGTTCTGATTACAACCATAAAACACTGTTCCAAGCTTCATCATCCATCTCTTGAAGCGGAATATGCTTGGCGCTTAACTCAAACTCCCTGTTGCAAGATAATAACATAAAAAAAGATTCTGTGCTTTGGAGCTTTAGCAGGATTTAAAGTTTTTTAGGTTTTTTGTTTGTTTTTTTTTAAAGCCAGGTAGATTACTTGTTTTCTACTGTCTTCTCTTGTTAATTACCTCTAACAAAAGCACAGTTGTACTTTGCCACACTGGCTTCTCTCATCATCCTGTCCCATCTCTCTTATCCTTTGGACTCTTCTCTCATACTTTGCAGTGTAGCCAGAAACTTAACCAGAGGCCTTGCTGCCTGCTATCGATCTGCGTGTCGTAATGATGGCTGAGAGATTGCCTGCACCAGGGAGTGATCTGGGAGCTAGTGCAGGATTAAGGAAGGCATGGATTGTTATCGATTTCTATCTGATACAATCATTTCATTTGGGCTCAGATCTCCTTCCTGGTGCATTGTGAACCAATCCGCAGCAAAAATCTTTTAATTCCCCCACCCACCCACCACCCCCATCAGAAGAGCCTAATGCTATAACATGCCACTCAGCTAACAGGGTTAGCACCTTGTGTTGTTTTTGCCATTCCGTCAAAACGTATTAATTAAAGCCAGCCTGAAGACTGAGACCACAGGGCCCCCACCGCCCATGAGAGACCTGAGTTGAAATGAGGTCTCGGGGAAGAGCTCGGCTTGACCACTAGAGAGATCTGATGGTTAATACAGCACCGCTTCACTGTGACAGATTTGTGAATAGCAGGGTCATTTACTTTGATTGATTGTTTTTTGTGGAGAATGCCCTATTTTCACACTGAAAATAAGGGCAATTGAACAGCCATGTCTCATGGGTGGGTGTTTTTAATTTGTTGTCTCTGCTGATGAGATGTATCATTGTGGCTGGATTTATGTCCTCAGCTCAGCATCCAAGAGGCCCTTTTAATGCTCGTGTGATTGTACAGTATGAAAACATGGATCTGATGGTGCTCCATGGTAGATAAATAAGGAGGAACAAACCTGATACAGTACTTCAAGGTATAAAACATATATTTTTTTTTCCAATAAAATGTGAGATGCAATTTTATAAGCCCAACCAAGCAATATAAATGCTGCATGCTCATCACTTAAACAAGTAGGGAAGGATGTTATCAGCTCAAATGAAACTAATATTGTGTTTATCCCTACTGCTGCCCGGGCTTATGTCAGCTTATTAACTCAGGCTCTGCACTTCTGGGTTGATGAAATTCACATACAAGTATCATGCTGACACAGACATGCTTTGTAAGGGGCTTGTTTCCTAGCATGCTCTTCAATTAGTCCAATTTATGTAGCAAGGCCCGGATTCACCTTCAAAGCTGGGGAGCAAACAGCCAGGCTTCTATTGATTTGGCCCTGCTTTTCCTCTCAGCCATTGATTAAATCTCCGGAATTATTTGCTATACAGGCCAGAGGGATGGCATTATTGCTCTGCTTTGCCGTTACCTGTCAGTTATCCAGGCCTACCAGACAGAGAAATAAGGCCACCAGAGGTAGAGGAGAGAGATGTGATGAAAAATAAAAGCACCTAACCTACCCCCCGCCCCCACCCAGCCCTTGTCTTTTAACTCCCGGAACAGATTTGTCCCTTAATGAAGGTCTCACCACGGAAACAAGAATGGTCGAGGGGGTCACAGGGGTTCGAGGAAACGCCCTCTTATCCTGGACCAGCTTACCCCCACATCCACTGGAGATGACAGTGCTCCAGACCAAGTGTTTGACCCTCAGATTGATTTATCGTAATCAACTGTGAGCCGGGAAGAATCTAGAGGATGCCTGTGTAGTAGGGAAAGGCACCTTGGGACCATACAGACAATCACCAGACCCTCCATCAATTTACACATGACAGGATCCAAAGACAGAGACACAGAACTGTCTTTGGTGAGAGCGAGAGAGACGGCAGCTCGGGGGGGGGGTATAGATTAATGTGCATATATGTGTGTGGGTGTGTGTGGATGGGTGGTGATAGTGGGTTATAGAATGAAGGGTCCCTAGGGCCAAGACAGTTAATTAGCTTTGTGAGAAAACAATCACACTAACAAGCCAAACAAACTTATTAGACTACCCCCCATTACCCTTCCTGCTCTTCTAGGGACTCTGTCGGTGTGGCAGTTTGAGAAGCAGCTTTTCCTCAGTTGTAAATTTACACCTTTGCGTGTTTATTTTGGTCAAACGCACTTAAAGTAGACAGAAACAAAGCAAACAGATGGCTGCCCCATTTGGAATAGTGCTCATTCTCTGGACCATTCTTGCTCTTTCCAAGAGCATATTTAATCACCTCTGAAACGCAGCCTCTGTATTGGTTTTTACAGGAAATGAAACCGGTTCAATTAAGTGTGAGATACAACGGACAGTGATTCCGCCAGCACCCCTTCTCACTTTCTTCAGGCTTAACTGCACCACTAGCTTTATGTCAGTAGTGTATCGTATAACCCGGTAATAAAAAATGAGCACGGTACATGAAGCAGTATCTGCCTACACAATCTGCACCACACTGAGTGGTCAGTCTTGACCAACCACTGGAAGTACAAACACACTCCCTTTTCCTACTAACTCCTTGACAGATTGAGTAATACCCAACATCTGCTCTTAAACACAGAAGTGGTGGATCACCAATTGGATGCCAAACTTCTACAGAGTGAGTTTTTGTGTGCACTCTATGAGCAAGCATACAGATTTTGTCCTGTCCATCCTTCTCCAACACACAAACATTTGCAAAGTCACATAAAACACTGATGCACATAGTTAGAGATGCATTCATTCACCCCTGTGGTAGCACGGGTCTATCTTAGTGTACATGTGGAGTCGAATGAGTGGCATATAGGCACATGGGATGATATGTCATGCTAAACATAAAGGAGCCTGAGACTGTAGACTGAGAGCAGATGTAGTCCTCCAAGGGTGTGGCTGGCACAGGGCTGCTTTCCTTGGCCACTGTCCATGCTCTCCCACTGCTGTTGAACTGTATGAGATGCCTTTAATATGGCTTTAAGTCCCACTGAACAGTGGGGAACCCAAGGATCCAATTTAATACCGGCCAGCTGCCCAACTTGCCTGTTCACAGTCTGCCATATGTAGGGCTTACTGTGAGTGTGAGCGAGTTATGTGACTGTGTGCATGTGAGTTTCCATGCTTTTAATGATGTGTGTGTAAGTACTATATGGAGCTGATGTAAAAGAGGATAGTGTGTGGATATCTTCTTTGCCTTTGGATTTACATTGCAAAATGTTAGTGTTTAATAAAGTATTTCCCTACTTGATGGAATTTCTTAAACTTAAAAATCAGGCTCCTTCAAAATGCAATCAGACCAAAACCAAAATAAGATAAAGCTTCATCAAAAATATATTGTATTGATTGCAAGCTTAGAAGTTAATTAGCTATTTTTTAAACATGAATTTGTCCTCTCAGTCAACTTTTCTTTTCTTTTTTTTTTCCTGTCACCACATTCTGGCATAATTGATTGAGGGCTTTATAAGACCCATTTTCGACCAACATGGAATGCATTTCATTTGAAACCACTTCTAGCAGTGACTAAAGAGAAAAAAATAGGCTTTCAAGTGAAAGTCTTGAGTGGGTATCAGTGAGCATGTCATATTCTGCAGGTTAGAAAGAAGATTTGCAACACCACCGGTTAATGCCGAATCTTTAATTGGTGGAAATTCAGGCTGGTTCTCTAGCTCTAAATTTCCAAGAATCCTGAAGGTAACCACTCAAGAACCAGAGCTAATTTGTTCTAAAAAGAGATCTAAGAGGTCAGCTAACTTCAGTAAAGTTTAAATAATGTAAATGGTGCTTGGAAAATCTTGGCAAATCAAAAGAGTAAATGTGGTGACTTCAGGGGAAAAAACAGTCCCTGAGAAGCTGAGGCTGGGCCCTAATCATGTGACCAATTGCTAAACTATTACCAAATTTTAAAAAAAGCCTTCACAAATCACACAATTAACATGCGTATAAAGATTCACCTTCACTTTCATTTTAAGTTAATGCATGGCTCATGCAGTAAAGGTAAAACTGCTTTCATTAATTGGCCTTCGTGCATTGTAAAGGATAACAAGGAGCCTAGAAAGAAGCCCCGGCCATGGTTAAAAAAAAAAAAAGAAAGAAAAAAGAAACGACTTCACACTCAGAAACTATGCTTGTTTAATCCAACGTCATTAGGCTTTTCTCTGTTCTGGTGTGTGCAATTTACAGAGCACCTAAATATGTGGCATTTCAAGAGCACAAGGGCCCCAAAGTGCTCTCGCTCCCTCGAGTGGAAAGCCAACACCGCTACCCATTTCCTCCTCCGAGAGCAGCGAGCGGCTGTGAGAGCTGAGGTTTGACACTGGGCCACTGGAGACCAGCTACCTTTCCCTCAACACTGACCTCCTAAACCACCGCAGGACTCATGAGGCCACCCCTGCTCAGAGCACGTGGATGACATTTATTGTGCAGTAGAATTCAGAACTCCATCAGTAATCTCATAAGCTGTATACGTGCAGGGATAAATGTGTGCGTGTGTAGTTTCAGGTCACTGTCTTTTACAGAGGTGAGCTAGCTTCTGCCACACGCTTCATTACTGAAAGAGAAGTCTGGCTTTACAAAGACCTTTTTGAGAAGAGCTGTGCCATTGTTAAGGCTTGTTAACTTTTACTTGTTCCACTCTGTGACTGTGCTTCTAATGCTTCTCGATTGATACAAATACACAGTGTGTGGAAAGGCGATGAAAGCAAGGAACAATTGCAAATAAAGCGTTTTGGGGTGAGTGTGTTTGTGCATGTTTGTTTGCCTGTTGTGTGTGCAGAGTAATGATGCGCTGTGTCTGATGGGAAAGTCACATCTTAATGATGGATGGTCGATTATAGAGAGATCTTTTGCTCATCTCAGGCCCAGTGTGCTCTGTTATTAGCATGCATGTAAATGGATCATACCCAGCAGCCTCTTCACTCTCACTTGCTGTCGCCATTAGATATGCAGCCCTGTCTCTCCATTAATAAAGCATAGTCACACTGGAAATTAGTGTGTGTACTTGCAGTGTGTGTGTGTCGCTCTGTGATTGTGACAGACAACAGCTCTCAGTTCACATTAAATCTTTAAGACTTGACCAAATGTCACAATAAAAAGAGTAAAAGTATGAGGGCTGAAAATTGTGTTTAATCTGTTTTTTTCTGTCCTTTACACTTTTTTTTTTTTTTTGACTCTGTGAGTGTGTGTCTGTGTGTCCATATAAATATATCAGTGTACACTCACTGGCCACTTTTTTTGGGTACCCTTGTTCAGCTGCTCATTAATGCAAATATCTAATCAGCCAATTATGCGGTAGCAACTGGGATTTTCCTACACAAGCATGTCTAGAGTTTACAGGGAATGGTCTGAAAAAGAGAAAATATCCAGTGAGCGGGAGTTGTCAGAGTGAAAATGCCTTGTTGATGTCAGAGGTCAGAGAAGAAAGACCAGTTTACTTTGAGCTGATAGGAGAGCAACAGTAACTCAAATAACCAATTGTTACAACCAGGGTATGTAGGAAAGCATCTCTGAATGCACAGCACATCAAAACTTAAAGAAAACGAGCTACAGCATCAGAAGACCACATGGTGTGCCACTCCTGTCAGCAAAAAACAGAAAACTGAGACTACATTTGCACATACTCACCAAAATTAGCCAATAGAAGATTGATAAAAATGCCGCCTGGTCTGATGCAAACAACATGAAAGCATGGATTCATCCTGCCTCATAGCAGCAGCAAAGATGCTGGTGGTGGTGTAAGGGTGTAGTGCTGACTGTGACCTTTTGTGACCACATAGTACCCAACTTCTGATGGCTACTTCCAGCAAGATGACGTCATTTCACAAAGTTCAAATCATCTCAAACTGTTGTTTTGAACAAGAGAATGAGTTCATTGCACTCACACCATCGCCACAGTCACCAGATCTCCACCCAAGAGAGAGACATTTAGGATTGGGTGCAACAGGAGTTTTGCATCATTAATGTATGACAAATCTGCAAATCTGCAGCGACTGTATGATGCTATGAAAATCTCTGAGGAATGTTTCCAGCAACTTGTTGAATCTATGCCCTGAAAGAATTAAGGCAGTTCTGAAGGCAAAATCAGGTCCAATCTGGTACTTGTAAGAAAAATAGTGAGCATGCATTACAGTGTGTGTGTGTGTGTGTGTGTGTGTGTGTGTGTGTGTGTGTGTGTGTGTCTCTATATAGAGGATACACTTTTTGCCAAAAGGCATTTCCTAATTTACTACCTGGCAATCCTCAGTATGGAGGAAGCATGCCATCCAGGGCTACATAAATCTTTGTAACGTACAGGTTATTGCACTTTTTATGTTGAAATTCTGCTTGCCTTTGAATGTGACAAACAATGTTTCCTTTAACAGCACAATCTGTTCTACACAACTGCCATTTGTTTTATGGACTATATACATGGAGAGTTACACTCACAAGCAACAGACAGACACCAAGAGCTATTGCTGAGCACAATGAACTCTCTCCCTCCCCAATAATCTACAAAGTGACATCAGCACAATATTTAAGAGGAAAAAAAGTGAATCATGTAAAATGTCTGGTAGTATTTACCACCTCATATTGCTATAATAAATCATTAAAGATCATCATTGAAACTGCTGCGAGAAACAGGAATCTTCCATAAATCTGTGTATATAATTGTGTGTGTATATGTGCACATACCAGTGCATTTGCATTATTAGACTGCAGTGTAGTCTCAGAAACCTTCCTTAATGATGCTGATGTGTTTCCTTTTTCTTTTTTTTTTTCTTTTTTTGGGCACAGTCTCCCAATTTGTTCTACACATTATTCTACTCAAATATATATTTTTAATAAGTCATTAACAGTTTTCTGTGACCTTTTGTGTGTGTCCCAAAAGCAACCAACAATATCCTTCTGGACGCTTTGACTGAAGTATCTTCCAGTGGCTTTTCTTTGTTACATAAAGTGCATCCCAGAATGGACTGTAGAAATACTTAGAGTCAATTTAAAAAAAACACAAAAATCAAGAAAAAAACAAATACAAACACAACTTAAATGGACTGGTTCTTATATAGCACTTTTCTACTCAAGCACTCTATACAACATGCCTCATTCACACATTCACACAAGCACTCTTTTCTACATGTAACCCCGGGGTAAACCCCCCCCAGTGTTAAAGTTTTGGTGAAAATGTGAAATTTTGATTGAGATCCTAATAAATTGTGTTAAGATTTTTTCCCTTTTTCATAGTGGGTGTCAATGTATAAAAATAAGTTGTATTATGCATACTGTCTGCAAGTATTTACTTTGTGATGGATTAAGTTAATGTTTGTGAAGTGTTTGGTGTAAAGTTATACCTTGTGAACTCTGATTGGCTGGTGAGCGAAGCAAACGTGAGGGGGGAGGAGATTGAGAGAGCGAAGCAAACGTGAGGGCGAAGCGAGAAGCAGCCTGTGCTCTCCGGCGGACATTAAGTGTCATGTCAAATATCTACTGATAGCGATTAGCTAACAGTTTTGCAGAGAGACTGTTTCCAGTTGAGGACATCACATACAGTAGCCTCTCCTGTCAGTAAGAGGCTGGGGCTGTTGGTTTGTTCGACAAAGAGCTGGACTGTGTTTGTCGCCGACGCAGAGTTGGGATTTACTTTTTGCCGACGCAGAGTTGGATTAAGTTTTTGCCGCTGTGTACAGGACTGGACTTTTGTGGAGTTAAGGTTTTTTTTTACCACGAGGCTCCTACGTGGCCTGTGGGACTGCTAGCAGCAACAAGGGAGTATGGACTGCCGAGAGTGAGTAACCCTATCCGCACGCTCACATCGCGTACACTAGCTAAGACTGTGAACTCACTAACTCTGATCATCCGCCATTATCTGAGGATCAGGCCTGCAACGGGTTATTTTAGGGTATTGCCGGTTTTTTTTTTCTTTAATGTTTTCTTTTGTTTTTCACTTCATGTGGGCCCACACAGGTAAATGTGTTTGAAGTTTCACAAATATTTGCAGTTGTATGGAGTTTCACCCTCAGTTTGTTTAAGTGGGTGGGTTTCCTGTTAATGTGCCGCTGACGTTTGTAAATAAATACTGTACTTTGGGCACTATTTCCTTCGTTCATTTGTGGTATTAATAAGAGGTTTATTTGAGTGTGAGGGATTTACAGCGCGAGAACTTAAAGGTAAAAACACACAACAATTTGCTAAATAATTTTACGTTCAGTTGTCAGATCCAAGAGAGTGAAAATTTCCCTAGTTGTGTGTTATTAAAGGGAACGGACCCAGGGCGCTGTATCTCAGTTCAAGGGGTACATAGGAAGCGCTACATAAATGGAGGCACCGCTGGGATTTTAATGTTGAAAGTGTTTTATGTCATGATATTCTTTGCATGTAAACCCTTTAGTAACTGTGTGAGTTAATGGTTATTGTTTTCATGCCTTGCCATTGTTAAACGCCAACCCCATGTTTGCGGCTATTATTGTAATAACTTGTTAAGTAAGAAAAAACATGTCTCTATTGCAGAACTGGTGTAAAGGGGAAGGGGTAGACCTAAACCATTCCATTGTGGTTAAACGGGTCCCCATAGACACCACAGTAGAGCATATTGAAGAGACTGTCGGAGCTATTAAGGCCCTTGGGAGAGTGAAAGTTAAGGGGCGGATGTTTGACCCAGATTCACACTCGTTAATGGTATTGTGTGAGTGTAGTGAACGAGTGAACACTAAAACCATTCCCCTGGATGTACCTGCTGGGGAGGGAGGTGAGCTTTGGACCCTGCATGGCCCCAGTGAGGGGGAAGAGACCCCTGCCAGCGCTCCAAGGACAACCACTGAACCAGAACCAGAACTCTCAGATCTAGCCGGAGGGAACTCGGCGGAGTCCATTATACGAGCAGTAGGAGACTTGCTAGCCAAAACCATGAGGCCCACTTCCGAGAGTAGTGTTTTTCGACGGCTGAGGATATATTCTGGAATTACTCCCGCCCCTGCTGGGGAAGAGCACCTAGACGCCTGGTTAGAGCAGGCCCGATTGATGGTAGAAGAATGCGACTGCTCTGTTCGTGAAAAACGAAAGAGAATTGTGGAAAGCTTGAGGGGTCCTGCCCTAGACATAGCCCAAGCTGTGAGAGCTAATGACCCTGATGCAATGCCCGAGGAATACATTGAGGCCCTGGAAAGGGCTTTTGGGATCTCAGAGACCCCAGAGGACCTCTACTTTTCTTTCAGAGCATTGAGGCAAGGTCCTGGGGAACGACTGTCGGACTTCCTGAGGAGAGTGGAGCGATTATTAACTAAAGTGGTACACAGAGGAGGACTGTCCCCCAACCAGAGAGACAGTGCTCGTGTGGAACAACTCCTCAGAGGGGCTACCGAATCTGACATACTGCTTCTGCAGTTGAGATTACGAGAGAGAAAAAGCAACCCCCCTCCTTTCTTGACTCTGTTACATGAGATCAGAGAAGAGGAAAATCAACAGTTATTGAGACAGAAAGCTGGCCCCCACCAAGCTAAACCTGCCGTCAGGCAGGTGAGGGTGGAAGAAGAAGATAAACAAATGGAGTGTGATGTTGGAGACTTAAAGTCACACATTAATGAGCTGCGGTCCCAGATGTCTGAGTTCACAGCAGGGCCAAAACCCACGCAAGGGAATAAGCAGCCTAAAGTGTCTCAAAGGGAGAAAGGAGACAAAATGACCATCAGCGGTGAGGTTCAGGCCTTGAAAAAACAGGTAGAGGATCTGCAAAATCAATTCAGTGTAATGTCTGTGGCCTACGCAGACTCTAGGGTGTCCAAGGAGTTTGGGTGGAAGAAAGGCTTCAGAGATAGTAGGGACAGTAATACCAGTCTCACACGTTCAAGTAATCCAGGAAAACCACGATCCCGGGTGGAAGGAGAGGATTTCTTCTGTTACCACTGCGGTGGAGATGGTCACATAGCCACACACTGTACAGCCCCTGAAGACACTGCAACTGTCATACAGAAATTAATTCGCTCACTAAGGAGACAGAAAGGAAGCAAACAGGAGCCCAAAACTCGAGGTACAGAGCCACCCAACACCCATTGTTCTGTCAAGCGGAGCACTGTAGATACGGAAGAAGCCACAACCCTCCCTGAGGGGTTAGTGGGAGAAGCGTCACTGAGTGAGGTGATTATCGAGGGTCAACCAGTAACAGCACTGATGGATAGTGGCTCGAGTGTCACCTTAATATTCGAAAGCTGGTACTCAGCACACCTGTCACACTTGCCCATCCATCCCATTTCTAGCCTAGCCCTTTGGGGCCTGAGTGAGTCTAGTTATCCCTACAAAGGATATGTGGCAATGAATGTCATGTTCCCAGATGATGGGACTCATCATGATCCCAAGACTGTGTTAGCTTTGGTGTGCCCAGACCCAAAAGGGCCAGAGCAGGCCCCAGTGATTATTGGAACAAATGCAAGGAGTTTTCATCATGGACCCAAGCATGGCACCAGCAGAACTCAGAGTTGTGGGCCAGCTCAAGCTTGGCGGGTCTGTGCAGAGTCACCTGCACAAGTCAAAAAACCATTTTCCCCAGGGCCCATAGATGATGGTGTTGGACAAATAAGGTGGACTGGCCCCGGACCACTCCAAATCCCCCCTGGTGGGGCAGTATTTGCATCCTGTAAGGTGACTGCAAAGGAGTCATGGGACCAAGATGTGTTAATAATTGAGGCCCCCGTCAAAACCCCTCTCCCAGCCGGGGTTATGGTGCCCCCGTGTGTTCTCCTGCCTTCAGATATAAACAACAATGATTTTTCAGTGTTGTTTAGGAATGAGTCGCTGAAAGCCAAGTCAATTCCTAAGGGCACTGTCGTAGCCTGTGTCCATAAAGCCGAAATCGTGACTGCACTTAAGAGGAATGAGATCCCCTCTGAAGCTATAGATCCAGGATTATTCAACTTTGGAGATTCTCCAATCCCAAGTGCCTGGAAAGAGAGACTCATAAAAAAATTGTCTGAAAAAGCTGGAGTTTTTTCTCTGGGGGAATGGGATGTAGGGCTGGCAAAAGATGTAGAACACGCAATCCGCCTTAGCGACACACGACCGTTCAGAGAAAGATCCAGACGTCTTGCACCAGGAGATATAGATGATGTGAGGCGCCACCTGCAAAAACTACTGGCGGCTGGAATAATCAAGGAGTCACGCAGTCCATATGCGTCTCCCATTGTCGTGGCGAGAAAAAAGAATGGCACAATCAGGATGTGTATTGATTACCGGACCCTCAATGCCCGGACAATCCCAGATCAGTACACCGTCCCTAGAATAGATGAGGCCTTAGACTCCATGACTGGGAGTCGATGGTTTTCTGTGTTGGACCTGAGAAACGGCTACTATCAGATTGCAATGGCAGAAGAAGACAAGGAGAAAACAGCTTTCCTATGCCCACTTGGATTTTCCCAATTTGAGCGTATGCCTCAGGGCATAACCGGAGCTCCTGCCACCTTCCAGCGACTGATGGAAAAGGCCGTGGGAGACATGAACCTGCTCCAGTGCTTGGTGTATCTCGATGACCTGATAGTGTTCGGTAGGACACTGGAGGAACACGAGGAACGCCTCCTCAAAGTGCTTGACCGCCTGCAGGAATATGGCCTGAAAGTATCCATTGACAAGTGCCAATTTTGCCAGCCTCAGGTCAAGTACATTGGCCACATTGTGTCTGCTGATGGGATAGCTACCGACCCGGAGAAAATACAAGCAGTCACTCACTGGCAGCAGCCTACTGATCTCAAAACCCTACAATCCTTCCTGGGGTTCTGCGGATATTATCGACGCTTCATCGCCAACTACTCAGCTATTGTAAAGCCTCTGACTGATCTGACAAAAGGTTACCAACCAACCAACCGGGGCAAGCAAGCTGTAGCACAAGGGACCACCTATTTTAAGAAGTCGCAGCCTTTTGGAGACCGATGGACACCAACCTGCACCGCTGCTTTTCAGAAAGTAATCCACTGTCTTACACATGCTCCAGTGCTAGCATTCGCTGACCCAATCAAGCCTTACATATTGCATGTGGATGCCAGTTTTGAGGGCTTAGGTGCAGTTCTCTACCAAGCGTACCCGGAGGGTTTGCGCCCGGTGGCCTTTGCCAGCCGAAAGCTGAGGAACTCTGAAAGAAACTATCCAGTCCATCAGCTTGAGTTCTTGGCGCTAAAATGGGCTGTGGTGGATAAATTCCACGACTACCTATATGGCGTTAAGTTCACCGTGAGAACTGACAACAACCCACTCACCTACGTTCTCACTACAGCCAAGCTCAGTGCCACAGGGCATAGATGGCTAGCTGCCCTGTCTACTTATGATTTTGGCATACAGTATAGGCCAGGCCGAGAAAATGTAGATGCGGATCTGTTGTCCAGGAAGGCAAACCCTGAAGATGAGGGGTGGATACCCCCTTCTGGAGTGAAGGCTCTCTGCAAAACTGTGAGGGTCAGTGAGCCTTTTGACATCCCAAGTGGATGTGTTCTTCAACTTGGTGCATCACCCTCAGTCATTCCAGACCTATATGTGTATCCAGTCCAACTGGGTGAACCCCCGATGGAATTGCTGAGTAATCTAGACCTACAACAGGACCAGGATTTGGACGGAGCCATTGGAAAAGTGAAACAGGAAATGAGAGCCAGAAAGTGGCCCTGCACTATTTCGAGCAGCCACCCAGAGATAGCCCTTCTTCAGCGAGAAGGGGAAAAGCTCCAGCTGCGGAATGGGCTCTTGTACAGGAAGACTGTGAAGCCCAATGGTATGGAAATGCTCCAGTTGGTTCTTCCCGAAAAACACCGGCCACTTGTACTGCGGTCTCTGCATGATAATTTTGGACATTTAGGTGTTGAGAAGACCATGGAGCTGGTTCGAGAGAGATTTTATTGGCCCAAAATGGCTGCTCATATTGAGCAGTACATCAAAAGCTGTGGGAGATGTGTGGTTCAGAAGACTTTGCCCCAAAAGGCTTCTCCACTGCATCAGATAACCAGTAGCGGTCCTCTGGACCTGGTGTGTATTGATTTTCTGTCAGTTGAACCAGACTCACGAGGAGTCTGTAACATCCTAGTGGTCACTGACCATTTCACTCGGTACGCCCAAGCTTTTCCCACAGCAAACCAACGGGCCGCAACAGTAGCCAAGGTGCTGCTGGAGAAATTCTTTGTCCATTATGGCCTGCCAGCCCGCATACATTCTGACCAAGGGCGGGATTTTGAGAGTCTGTTGATAAAAGAACTCTTGACCATGTTGGGGATAAGGAAATCCCGAACCACTCCTTACCACCCACAGGGAGACCCCCAGCCAGAGCGTTTCAATCGTACTCTCTTATCCATGCTTGGGACTCTTGACCCAATGCGAAAGCAGAGCTGGAGCCAACATGTAGCTAGTATGGTGCATGCCTATAACTGCACCCGTAACGCAGTGACAGGCTATTCGCCATATTTCTTAATGTTTGGCAGAGAGGCCCGTCTGCCCATTGATGTGTGTTTCGACATATCCAAGGATGGCAGAGAGGTAAAAGACTACCACCAGTATGTGGGCAGGTTAAGAGAGAAGTTACGTCATGCCTACCAACTAGCATCTGAAGCTTCGCAAAAGAATCATCAGAAAAACAAGCGAGGCTATGATATGAGGGTCAGAGTGCACGACCTGCAAGAAGGAGACAGAGTGCTGGTTCGAGCCCTCGGGATTCCAGGAAAACACAAGTTACGAGAAAAGTGGAATCCTCAACCATATATAGTCATGGGGAAACTTCCAAATCTCCCAGTTTACCGAGTAAAGCCTGAAAGGGGGAGAGGGATAGTAAAGACTCTTCACCGAAACCATCTTTTACCCATAGGATTCTGGGTTAGGATGCCAGAAAATCGAGACGAGAAGTATACACCTCAGAGAACATGCACTAGAGCAGCTAATGCGTTGAGTCAAAGGAGGGAGCAACAAAATGCAAAGCAAAGAACTGATGAGAAAGAGCACAGTGATCCAGAGAGCGAGGAGGAGGATCTTCACTGTTCCCTCAGAAGAACTATGAATACTGATTGGTCTGATCTGTCCCCTTTATTATGTCCCTTGAACCGGGCTAGAAGTAAGCCGGAGGTGGTGGACCTGGAAGGAGGTGATGTCCAAGGTGATGTCCAAGGTGCCGTTGGCAGCGATGAAAGGATTGCTGACCCAGTTTTAGTGGCTGGAGGGAGAACTGATAGTTTCATACCACCATCAGAGGACCCTGTGGTGGACACAGGACTGGATATGGGAGACGTCCCAATGCCTAGTGAGCCCAATGATGGAGTGGATGCTGACAGTGGTCCAGTTGCTAAACGGGTTGTAAGGCCAGTCATTCGTCTAAGTTATGATGAACCAGGAGAACCTATGGACAAACCTCTGGTCATAGTCCAGAGAGGGATGAGACTATGCATCGCCAGCGAGACAGAGAACGAAATTGCTAAGGTACCTGTGCCTTTGTACAGTTTCACAGTTTGGTGTCCCACCTGCAGCGGGGACAACCTCGAGAAGGTCACCTGATGACCATTGTTTCTCCCTGAAAGGGAGAACTGACTGGCTGGGACAGCCAGACTTTTAGAAGGGGGAGGATGTAACCCCGGGGTAAACCCCCCCCAGTGTTAAAGTTTTGGTGAAAATGTGAAATTTTGATTGAGATCCTAATAAATTGTGTTAAGATTTTTTCCCTTTTTCATAGTGGGTGTCAATGTATAAAAATAAGTTGTATTATGCATACTGTCTGCAAGTATTTACTTTGTGATGGATTAAGTTAATGTTTGTGAAGTGTTTGGTGTAAAGTTATACCTTGTGAACTCTGATTGGCTGGTGAGCGAAGCAAACGTGAGGGGGGAGGAGATTGAGAGAGCGAAGCAAACGTGAGGGCGAAGCGAGAAGCAGCCTGTGCTCTCCGGCGGACATTAAGTGTCATGTCAAATATCTACTGATAGCGATTAGCTAACAGTTTTGCAGAGAGACTGTTTCCAGTTGAGGACATCACATACAGTAGCCTCTCCTGTCAGTAAGAGGCTGGGGCTGTTGGTTTGTTCGACAAAGAGCTGGACTGTGTTTGTCGCCGACGCAGAGTTGGGATTTACTTTTTGCCGACGCAGAGTTGGATTAAGTTTTTGCCGCTGTGTACAGGACTGGACTTTTGTGGAGTTAAGGTTTTTTTTTACCACGAGGCTCCTACGTGGCCTGTGGGACTGCTAGCAGCAACAAGGGAGTATGGACTGCCGAGAGTGAGTAACCCTATCCGCACGCTCACATCGCGTACACTAGCTAAGACTGTGAACTCACTAACTCTGATCATCCGCCATTATCTGAGGATCAGGCCTGCAACGGGTTATTTTAGGGTATTGCCGGTTTTTTTTTTCTTTAATGTTTTCTTTTGTTTTTCACTTCATGTGGGCCCACACAGGTAAATGTGTTTGAAGTTTCACAAATATTTGCAGTTGTATGGAGTTTCACCCTCAGTTTGTTTAAGTGGGTGGGTTTCCTGTTAATGTGCCGCTGACGTTTGTAAATAAATACTGTACTTTGGGCACTATTTCCTTCGTTCATTTGTGGTATTAATAAGAGGTTTATTTGAGTGTGAGGGATTTACAGCGCGAGAACTTAAAGGTAAAAACACACAACAATTTGCTAAATAATTTTACGTTCAGTTGTCAGATCCAAGAGAGTGAAAATTTCCCTAGTTGTGTGTTATTAAAGGGAACGGACCCAGGGCGCTGTATCTCAGTTCAAGGGGTACATAGGAAGCGCTACATACAACAAAGTGCTTTCTATCTAACAGTCACACTCCAATGGCGAGCAGTTTGGGGTTCAGTATTTCACCCAAGGATACTGCAGACTGGAGCAGCCAGGAATCAAACCACTGGCCTTCCGATTAGTAGATGACCTGCTCTACCTCCTGAGCCGCAGCAACTACACTCAGTGTCTTTCAGTGGAGACTGCAGGCCTTATCCAAACACTTCCTAGCACTTAAGTGAAACATCAGTGTGACGCACCTGTGTCTTTAACACCATTCTCACCTGGACAAAAATATGTAATGAGAACATAGCAAGGTGTAAGTCATAGTAAGTGGTATTCTTTAACACCTTTAGAAATAATGTTGGGGCATTTACAGCAGGATGCTTAAGGCCTCTTTGGTTAGCAGCCACCAGCAGCAGCTTTGCTTCCCTCCAACACTTCAACCTAATAGTTCATGTGTGTGTGCACTCATGTGGCGAGGGAACTGCTGTTGGTCACTGCTGTGTTTTTAGTGTGTGTGTGTGTGTGTGTGTGTGTGTGTGTGTGTGTGCGCGCGTGCACGTGTTGCACTGTAGAAGAGAAAAGAAGGAGAAAGGAGGCAGTAGAACAGAGGAACTAGAAGTGGTGAGCAAGCTGGAGGGAGGGTGAGGGGAAGGGCAGTAATGGGTTCAGCCCCAAAGGTGAGGGCTATAATCCATCAGTAACCTTTCCTCCCACATACACTCCATACTGCCATGTGCCTGTATGCATCTGCGCAAGTACACATGCACTCTATTCCATGACTTGCTCGTGCAACCCCGCCATTAAACTCCAGTCCACTGTTGGTTGTTTGATGAAAACCAGAATGCCCCACAAGATCACACAAATCCCCCTTTAACTTTCCAACAACTTTAGCTTTATAGACCAAACTCTGTCTGTGTTGACAATATTTAATGCCCAGGGATTATCCTTAGGGTTCAACAAAGATTTTTAGACCGCTGCTGTCTCACTGAGGGTTTACACAAGCTTTTGATAGATATCCCTGATTCTATTAAGCAGCTGTGTACTGTAGGTTTAGTTGTACCCTCTGGAACGCTGCATCACTTTTTAGTGTACTGTAGTTTTATGTTAATTGTAGCAGGCTTCATCTGGGTGCCAGCCAGAAAAAGACGGAATATCCCAAGCTGTCATCGGCACCTTGTTCCTAAGCCCTGAAACCCTGAGTGTTCATAATAGTCGTCATCCCTTTTTGAGGTAAAAATGTTTACTTCAGTCACCAAATGATATGTTCAAAAATTACAGCAGTAAGGCAGCTTACTACATTTTATAAACACTGCAAAATAGAAAGGAGGAAGCCAGAGAAAGTGGAAAACCGCATGCTTAATTATAACACACAGCTCAAGCAATCCATTTTCCTTTTACCAGTGAAGTAAGTAGAATAACCCAAGATTGCATGATTCTGTTGGAATAATTCATTTTTTGTGGTTGCCACATTGTTTAAAGGGTGTAGAGGCATTGAAACTTGGCTGGCCTTACAAGTGAGAGAAATGAGAGCTTTCAACCTCCGGCCAGGTTTTGCCTGGAACAAGGCAATCTTCTTCGCTCACAGAGCCTGCATTTTTAATGAGAACATCTGCTCCGGTGGCCCTCTGGTGGAACCGAGGCTTGCTTAATCACACAGTTGAGCCCCTCAAGTCTGTTGCAGTGGGATCTGCTCAGCCCAGTGATCAGACAGAGCTCGCCACTTTGCACTGGAGCAAAGTCCTTGCTGGTAGAGTGAATGGAGAAGGCGTTGGAGGGGGCCAGAGAAGAGGTACTATATTTGATGCAAACTTTATCCTTGGGAAGTGCAGCTGAGACAGTGAAAGATGCAGCCAGAGTAAAAGCCCAGTGCAGTGTGTGAGGTCTGTCTGCTATAAGTGGGCTTCTGACTCAGAGGACATCTATGTCTCCTATTTCTCTCATTTGCCTAATAATAACTTTTGAAAAGGTTGTTGTAATCTCATTGTATAGGCTTGGAAAATTAACATTAACAAATTATGTGTCACTAGTTAGCATTGTCACCTACAGCAAGAAGATCCCAGGTTCAAATCCTTCAGCTGGTTAGGGTCCTTCTATGTGGAGTTTGCATGTTTTTCCTGTGCCTGTGTGGGTGTTCTCTGGGTACTCAAGCTTCTTTCCATATTCCAAAGACCATCCATATCCTTTTCTGGGTCACAGGGGGGCTGGAGCCTATCCCAGCTGTTACAGGGTAAGAAGCGGGGTACACCCTGGACAGGTCGCCAGGTTGCTGCAGACAGACAACCATTCACACCTAGGGCTAATTTAGAATCACCAGTTAACCTAACCCCACTAATGGCTTGGGACTGTGTGAATACCCAGAGAGAATCCACACAAACTCCACACACTGACAGATCCCCAGGGTGGATTCAAACTTGGGACCTTCTTGCTGTGATGCAAAAATGCCAACCACCATGTTGCCCAGATTCCAAAGCCAATGTTATTTTACTTGTTGATTCTAAATAGGATGGGAAGTGGGAACTTGAGCAGGAATGGTTGTCTCTGTCCGTGTTAGTCGTGTGATGGACAGACGATCTGTTCAGGGTGGATCCTGTGTTCTAATTGGTGGTGGTGGAGGCAGAGGAGGGCCTCATTGGAGGTTCAACCAGAGGCTACAGGTCTCATACCATCTCAGCAGCTCACATTTCACTCTATTCAGTGCTCTAAGACGGTCGCACAGACATACACTCACACATTCAAAAAGCATGTTGTGAGTGCGTTTACTTGGCTACTTGGATACTCTGCCCTAAAAAACTTAGAAACATGCCTTAGCCTCCCGTAACAAGGAATCTTGGAGTCATTTGACCAGGATATGTTCTTCAATGGGCATATTGAACAAATATGTGGGACTGCCTTTATTCATTTGGACTCATAATTATTCTCATTCTCCTTGACACTATTTCACATTCCATCCTCCTTCATAGATTAGCTTCTATAGGTTTCACACAAACCCCCCTTTCCTGGTTCCAGTCATATCTCTCTGGTTGCACCCACTTTGTTCAGCTTAAAACCTCCAAATCTTGTCACCCCAGTCTTTTCTGGTGTTCCCCAGGGTTCTGTTCTTAGTCCTCTCCTTTTCGTCATCTACCTCCTACTCCTTGGACGTATTTTTAGGTGTCACACGATGACACCCAGTTCTGAATTTCATCTACACTAAGCCAACTGCAGTCCTCCACCACCCTTCAGTCTCCCGGAAATAAAAACCAGTTTTCTTAAATTAAACAGTGACAAAACAGAAATTCTGCTTGTTAGCAGAAAGTCCACTCTTCTCATACCCGTCAGCACCGTCATCCTTGTTCATGCCCTGGTCACTTCTCACATTGATTACTATACCTCACTTCTTTCCAGTTTACCAATCAAACTCTTCCATAAACTTCAAATGGTCCAGAATTCCACTGCCTGCATCATAATCCAAACCCCCTCCACTCATCACCCCCACCCTTCAGGAACTCCACTGGCTCCCTACAGTATAAACCGTGGAAGAAGCCGTGAAGACTTACTTTCTTCTTCACTCACCTCTTTTCACTGCCCATCTGTTTATACACCACTGCTGTGTTTAATCATTACCAATTAGGATTTAGTATGAGAGGTTCAAATCAAATCAATCACTAATGTCCAAAATATAAACATTAAATATGTTACAATTAAGTCAGAAAACTGTATTTGTTCCCTCATCTGGGATAAAAAATTAATATATTTCTAGTCATAATTAATATAATTGCATAATATGACTCAAAAAGTATCACACATGAGTGCATTACTAAAACCGTTGGGCTTTCGCCCTGAATGTGCCTTCTGAGATTTTTTTCAGCTGCTAATAGCAGTCTATTATCCTGTGTGTAGCCAGCATACAAGAGAATTCAGAAGAGAATTTCAACAGCCAAGTAAGGGTAATTTTAATTTTAACAATTACTTTACAACAATTACAGCAAATTAAATGCAAAACATGGTGAATCAAAACCATAACATTTCATGTTGACCTTTTTTTTCTTTCATTATAAATTTTACTAAACTAAAGAAACGTGATTAAAGAACACAATTAAAAGGGAGTTGTTGCACTAGATCGTTGGCGCACCTGCAGTTGAATGAATATGGGAGTTAAAAATTAAAGCAAATGAACTGTACATCTGTAAAAGCATACTTGTTGGTGTGACTATGATGTTGGGCATATTTGTCCCTGCATAACAATTATATAGAGAGAACACTTTTCTTTATTAATTTCAGTATGTCAAAGTTCAATTCATTTCAATTCAATGTTATTTATATAGCGTCAAATCACAACAATAGTTGCCTCAAGGCATTTTATATCGTAAAGGTAAAGATCGTACAATAATACATTGATAACCCCAACAATCAGGCAACAACTAAGGGAGGGTTCAGGGTCACCTGATCCAGTCCTAACTATAAGCTTTATTCAAAAAAGAAAGTTTTAAACCTAATCTTTAATGTAGAGAGGGTGTTGGTCTCCTGAATCCTAACTGGGTGCTGGTTCCACAACAGAGGGGCCTGATGACTGAAGGCTCTGCCTCCCATTCTACTTTTAAATACCCTAGGAACTACAAGTAAACCTTCTGGGGTGATACGGTACTATGAGGTCTTTAAGATAGGATGGGGCTTGATTATTCAAGACCTTGTATGTGAGGAGAAGGATTTTAAATTTGATTCTGGATTTAACAGGGAGCCAATGAAGGGACGCCAATATGGGAGAAATGTCTCTTTCTAGTCCCTGTCAGTACTCTTGCTGTCATGGTCCTGGCCTGGTGGCCCAGGGTTTGAGTTATTTTGGTGTAGTTCTGTTTTTGTTATCTTTGGTTGTGTTTATTAGTTATTGGTATTCAGTTCCTGATTCCATTGCTCTCGTCTTCCCCGTGTCTTCCCCATTTATCACATGTTTAGGTTCCCTCTGTCAGCCTTTGTCAAGTCTTCTGTGTTGTCTCGTTTATATTTCATGAGGTCACTTCCTGTTTTATTTTGCCAGTCTCCTGTTCTGTGTGTTGTCTTTAGTATTGCTTCCCTTTGTCTTGTTAGTATAAGTCACCTGGTCTACCCGGATGTTTCCACTCTCCTCTTGTTACCTGGTGTGTATATATTGTCTGTGTTTTCTCTTGCCCTTTGTTGCATCGTTGGTCAGTCAGTTAGTTAGTTAGTTAGTTAGTTAGTTTGTTTGTTTGTTTGTTTGTTTGTTTGTTAGTTAGTTAGTTAGTTAGTTAGTCAGTTTCTGTGTTTGTTTTCTGTTTATGCTGCTGGCCTGTTCCAGCTCGGCTTGTCATTTGTTCAAGCAATAAAACTAAAGCAAACCAAGTTCCGTCTGGAGTCCTGTATTTTGGATCCATCCCCCACCAGCTACACAGCAAATCTTGACACTTGCTGCAGCATTTTGGATCAACTGAAGGCTTTTCAGTGAGCCTTTAGGACAAGCTGATGATATCGAATTACAATAGTACAGCCTAGAAGGAATAAATGTGTGAACTAGTTTTTCAGCATCACTCTGAGACAGGATGCTTCTAATTTCAGAAATATTGCGCAAATGCAAGAAAGCAGTCCTATGTATTTGTTCAATACACACATTGAAGGGCATGTCCTGGACAAAATTACTCTAAGATTCCTCACAGTGTTACTGGAGGCTAAGGTGATGCCATCCAGACTAAGTTTCTGGTTAGGCACCATATTTCTAAGTTTTTTAGGGACAAGTACTCACATAGCCAAGTACACACACTCACAACATACTTTATGAATGTGTGACTGTATTTCTGTGTGACTCGGAGCACTGAATAGAGTGAAATACGAGCTGCTGAGATGGTATGAGACTTGTAGCCTCTGGTTGAACCTCCAATGAGGCCCACCTCTGCCTCCACCTCCACCAATTAGGACAGCACACATAATGCAACCTGAAAGATGCACTGAGCCTGGCAGCTTTATAAACATCCTCCCTTGTCTACGGCCAGTGCTCACAGTCCTGTCTTTTCTGCTCAACTTTATGCGTGGGTGTGGGCGTAAGTGTGTGCATCAGGCGTGACTGTGTATGTGAGTGCTGAGAGTGATAGATTCTCCCTCCCAGGGATGCACTCCCATCCTGACAGGGGGTGTTATAGTTATTGCTCCTTCTTTCTCTCTCACCCTCTCTCCCTCTCTCTTGACTACATTATCTTATCTGATTACTCTCTGAGCCAGGATGCGCAGACATACTGGAGACTGCAGTGTAATATAACATGCCTCTATATGACTTGTGGTTGCTACATGAGATATGCCACTGCACACATCATACTACCGGTAACATCAGACTTGTCTTCTTGCCTCTGAGACCTGACAGCTCCATTGTTATTAACCATGCGCAAGAACTGAAGCACAGACAGCCCAGTATGCCCGTGCTGCAACAAACCCGCGTAATTACACCATAAATCAAAGCAATCTCCGGCCACGCACTGGCCAATTTATCTGCAAACCTAGATTTAATGTGTACGGGGGGTTGTCTTGCACCTTGACTTGTGTACAACTCACTGCAGAGTACGGCGTTTGCGATGGTGTTTAATGCACAGCAGTGAATGAGGCCTCTTTCTCATGCATTCTCCATATTTTCAATTGAAAGATAGCTTTCCCAGCTTTAGATAATAAAGTGGCAGTGAAACTGTAGCCTACCATCAGTATACAGCACTATTAAATAATCCACGGTGTTTTTAGTGGCCTGTGGGAACAATGTAGAGGATGGTATAAACATTAGAGTCAGGAACAACCCTCCAGTAAGCCTTTTTACGGCATGCGAACAGGTGTGATCCCTGCCTCTCTGCTTTCACACAATTGTGGGAAGTAATAAGAGACATCAAGCATAGGATTATGCTACAGGGTGCAACAACACATTCTGCTTGAAGTATATCCAAATGATGGTCTTCTCAAAGCTGTATAACAGGCTACAAAAACTGTGTGAATATTAAATAAACCCAAAAACATTGAGTTTTGTTGCAAGCCTGCAGTTGACACACTGGCACACTGCAAGGCCCGGCATGTGATTGCATCAGACATACTATAAAGTAGAGGAGCTAACTTTAAATGGGCCACCATGTTGCACCGATCCATCATTCACAGAGCAGTCTCACTAGTTTGAGGTCAGGGGAAAAGATCAGTCGTTTAGGAGGGCAGAAAATCGAGGTCAGAGTGAAAAAGGAAGGAGGGTGTAAGATATAAGATTTAAAGTGATAGAAAGACTTGTATTTGCACTGACATAGACACAGAGCTAAGGTGGTCTTTGTAGAAGAGGAACACACCTCCTTCTCAGATTTCTCTGGATGCAGACGATCAAATTTTCCCAACTTCAGACCATAAGTGATAATGACGGCATAATGAAATTATGGCATATAAAATATCCCCTCTCTCCAGCTTAAAAAGTTCTTTATTCATTAACTTCTTTAAAAGGCTACAACATAGTGACAACATGCTAAATATTCTTTACTGTAAGATCCTTTTTCATGATTTGCTACTCACCATTTCTCTTTCACTTTCTTTCTCTCTCTTTTAGCACCAAAGTGAGCACTGAATCTTGATCTTTGATCCTTCTATGAAGTTTAACAGAAAGTAACCAGTAACTTCTCAAATTAAAACACTGCACTGTGCATTTTATCTGTGCCAAGATGGAGAAATATTACACATGCATTTCTCTGTTGCTGTTGAATATTCATTAGTTACTTTAGTGTAGGCGTGATTATCTTATATTACAAACACCTATGTCTTAGTTGTTTTAGTAGTTTAGCCTGCTTTGTTTTATACTGTTTTCCATTTCAACCAGTCTAGCTGTCACAAAGATTTCCTCCCATGTTATGAATGTGTGCCTTTGTTGATGTTAGAGTGTCTGTGTGCACCTGTGGAGTTCAGCACATGCATCTGTAAGATAGATTTAACCCTTGTAATAGTATCTCTGTCTTTTGTTGCTAGATTTCCTCCAGGGTAACCCAGAGGTCAGTCTTTGTCAGGTGGTTATGAGATTTAACATTTGCCTCAAGTGGGAAGATGATTTAATTGTTTTTTTGATCTAATGTAGTTCTTATGGAATTATGATACTATAAGCTTGATGAGCTTTAAGCACACTTTGAAGCTGACAACTTTAAAACTCTTACAATTGATGCCATACTCTAGATGTTAAATCCAAATACAGTTTGAAACCAAACAAAACTAAGTTAACAGCTGAACAGCAAAGCCAAGAGTTCAGTAATTACAGAAGAAAAGCCTTGGGGACATCAGAAGAAATCCCAGCTCCCTTGGCCAAATCATTCATTTCTCTAAATGCACCTATATGTGCAAATGGAGTAGAAGATGCAGAAGAAACAATGATGCACAGTACATACAAAGACATAAGATTTTTTCCTTCAGGCTAGACCTACACAATTTTAAATTACCCTGACTCCTCCACAGATCCCCTGGAAACATTTCAGAAAATGATTTTTTACAGACAACAACAAGTCATTAAAATGAAAGATCATTTAATATTCACTGTTTATTCTTTGGCATTGCTGTGCAGTGAGAATGCTTTAAATTAGATGGAGAAGTGAATACCTTTGGGTGCACTGCTGTGTGTGTGTGTGTGTGTGTGTGTGTGTGTGTGTGTGTGTGTGTGTGTGTGTGTGTGTGTGTGTGTGTGTGTGTGTGTGTGTGTGTGTGTGTGTGTGTGTGTGTGTTGCAAGACTGTCTGTCCCTTGCTCAAATGAGTGTCAATGATATCAGTCGAAACTCCTCCTCAGATTAACAGTATAGTGAATTTTAAACAGTGCATAGTGTTGTAACTATACATTATTAATATCATTATTACTATTGACACCAAGGGATAGTAGTTGTCTTTATGAGCAGTACACTTTATCTCTAGCAAGACAACTTCTTGCAAGAGCACAATACCCACCTCAGTCAGATAAAAACTGGCTACTTTAACTCAAACATGATGCTACACCGAATAGGCGGGATTAATCATCTCCCTGCAACAGAGCTGAAGCTGCTCCATCTTGGCCCGCAGGAGACATCAAACGTACTCTCCCTGCCCGCCTGCCTACTGTTTCCCCTGGAGAGACAGAGATGGGTTAGAGAGTAGAGACTGGCCTCTGGTAGTGCAACTCTCTGTGGAGTCTATATTGATTACACCTGCCACCAGCGGCTAGCTGGAGCTGTGTACTCTGACAGCTGGCAGCACAGGGCGAGATGGATAACTGCTCCAGCCGAGTTTTAGCCAGCTACATCATCACTTGGCTCTGTAAAGGTAGTTAGGAAGGCAAAAGTTTCTATTTTTTTTCCCTTTTTTTTTTGTTTTTAAGTTTACTTCTTTATAGTGTGTTTTACCTGAGCGGAGATGTTTCTTGGCTTTTCTGGTATGGCACATATTTAATCTCAGACATGAGGAATTCACTTTATACTGGATCTTTGAATGTCAGCTAATTAAGTAATGTCACAAAGCAGGATCAGGGCATGCCTCTTTCATCACAGCGTCCTTTCTCCATACCTTGTTATGCATGTAGTTGACTTCAGACCTTACCTGTTAAAGTTTTCCTTTCATTGATGGACAGCTTTAAAAGTGAGTAGGTCTGAGATTCATAAAATCACGTCTCCTGTTAAACCATCCCCTGAGGACAGCTCATTAAACTCTGTTTAGAAGTCAGAAGGATTGAGTTGTGGGAAGAGTTGGGAGGTGAATCCAGAGTAAATCCCTTTTTCCTGTTAGCTCACTGTCCCTTCAGCTGGCTGCTAGGTATGTGGTGTTGATTATGGAGATGAGAGCTATAAACTCAATATTTTCCATGCTGAAGTGAGAAGACTGTAAAGTAGGCAAATGCACACTCTCTCACGCAGGAGAACCAGAGAGTGAGCAAGCTAAATGGGTGTAGGGGGGATTCAGACGGCTTAGTCAGGATAGGAACTGGGATCTAATGGTATGTTTCTCTTATTTGTGTCTCTGCCTCTCTCCCTGTTTCTCTCTCTCTCTCTTTTTATCACTATGTGCTTTCTCACCCCAAAGGCCTTATTTACAATCCTTTACTTCTCACGCTGCAGTCTGTGACAACAGCACAGGTTGAAACATAAGCCTCACCAAAATCCCCGGTCATCTCATTTTAGAAAATATACTTTAACTTAAGCAAGCATTTCATACACCGCCTTAACACCATTATCATTTAAAAGCAAATCACTACGTAAAATTGCATAATGTGGCATGCTTTTGCAGAGGTTTCCTATTGACAATTAGCAAACATTTGCTCTGCTTAATGATTCATATTCTTTAGAATTATTCTGACTTTCTTTGTCAGTCTGTGCATTTGTAATTCCTCACTTCTCTGCAAGTGCAGCTTCCCCCAACCACCATGGATCTGTCTGTGGTAGTATTCATCAAAGACCAGTGACTCCCCATATACTGTTACAAGAATCCAGGATCATGTTGGTCTACTTTTATTTATGTGTAGTGCCGGGAGTTTAAATATCTTCTTGCAATGTGAGAGCTTGGTCTGTTTTGACCCAGCCATTATTTTTGTTGTGGGGACCACAAAACAACAAAAAAAAAAAAAAAGAAAGAAAGAAAGAAAGAAAGAAAGAAAAAAAAATAGACCTGCATGCCTCATGAGAGAGTGAATCAAAAAGTAAGACCAGAGATGTGGAGGAAGGGAGAGAGACAGGCAGTCAGTTTAGGTATTTCGAGAGTTAGTCATCCACTTGTCTGTCAAGCAAGCAGCTTCTCTGCTGTCTGTTGATGCCCGACGAAGCGGAAGACATGCCTAAACATTAATGGAACTAAAACAAAAATAAACCATTTTCATGTGTAAAAAGAGATGCACATACAAAGCTGCGTAGAACTTGGCAGTGCTACCTTTCATTTATTCCTCTGGGGAAGAAGGACGGTGTTTGTATGTTCGGGAGGGGGGGGGGGGGGGGGGGGCACGGCACACAAGGAACATTCCAAGTTTGCCACAGGAAATCAATTTATTTGAGAGGGCAACCAGGCTAAAAATAGGGGAGCCCCAAACAATAGTGTTGGAATTAATTGCCCAGATTTTGTGAGAAGGCAAGAAGACTCCAGAGAGCCAAAGTTTGTTCTCTGTCTTGTTTTCAAATGTGTGTTATGGAAATATTAGTCTGGTCTAGTTGTCATGTTATTTTGTTTTGGTATATTTCTGCTTGTCTGCAGCTGTCAAACAGAACTGAGTCTCAATCATTTTCTTCCCCGACTCACCACTCGTCAACACATCTGCCAGCTGCCTTATTTGACAGGATACGATGATTTATCACAAGTTCTCCACAGTAAATAGACAATAACTGTTTTGTCACACTCCACCGAGTTCTAACTGGGTTTTTGGGAGTGTGTGAGGGAGTGCTGTAGGGGCCTTATGGGGGCTGATGTGTCGTTTTTAATGAGATCTCACAGCAGTGTTTAAATATTTAACCGTTCCTGGTGAAGCCTCCCCAACAGCCGCCAGGCAAAACTGGTGAGGTTTCATGCGATCATCACCAACTATACCGAACCTATCCTCTGAAAAGATCAGAAAATAAGCACAACCTGAATATATAACGGCATTATGAATACACAGCCTGCTGTGCCTAATATCTGCACCTATCGACAGACATGCAGTCTTTGCCCCTGCAAATAAGCAACATGACAAAGGGAGAGCATGATGATGAAAAGCTGTTGAATTATACATCTGTTTTTTGATGGGATATTTTCACCCCCCCCCCCCTCCCCCCACCCCCAAACAAAGTAATTCCCCTGTCTCTGCTTTGCTTTCGTCTTTTCTACCTCATTTTGAGTTTTTTCTGTATGTTTTTGAGAAACATTTCACCAGTGATCAGTTCAACTCCTACACCCTTCATGTTTTTACATCCCACCGCCCGTCAGTCACAGAGAATGGTGCTGGGGTGTCTGCCACCACCCGCTGTTTACAGAGAGAAGTTTTGATGGTGTGCATGCATATGGTCTGTTTGTGTGCACAATAATGGAAGTGTGTGAAGGGCACGTTATGTTAGGATGAGTGACCCTAGAGGAGATTGGTCTGGATGGAGAAATAATTTTATTAAGAAATTTGGGGTCAAAGAAACAAGAGAAGGCTGAAGAAAATTGTGTTTGTATTCGACATCATCTAATTTTCGTCTGATAACACAAACTCAGTGATAAAATCTAAATACTTACTCTTAAACGTTTAAATATCTTTCAAATATGAGCTTACTTAAACATGCAATCGCAGTCTGATTTAAATTCCCTCGTAAACATCATTTTGAATTTTGTTTTAGCAGCATTTTGTTTAATTGCTTTTTGATTTGGTGTAATAAAAAACCAAGCCTGCCAGATGATATGGAAAAAGCAAGTGGCTGAATATTCAGCAGAGACGTTAGATGCCATTTGAAGCTGCTTGTGGAATGCTCCGTGCTGTATTTGGAGGTGAGAAAAGTATGAAGCAAGAGGAATCTGGAGGGACTTGAGCCCACAGATGGCAACATACGTGACATCTCCCATCACTCTCACCACTTCCACCCCCTTTTCCACCATCCTCTCCTTTTCCAGTCTTCCCCTAGGCTCCTCTTCCTTCTTTTATCCCTCCCCTCCCCCCCACTGTAGACAACCTATCCCTGCCAAACTTAGCTCTCCCAAAATCCACCATCGTTCCATCCGGTTGCTGCTCTGAGGTCTCACTGATTGAAAGGAGCATTATTACCTCCTGCTCTCCTGCCCATCCACTGTGTAAAATGTTGCTTATTTGACAGTGGATGCATACAAATGTTGCTGTAGAGGGCCTTTAGAGTTTGGCAGATACTTGGTGCCAAATCATATGCATGACTCCTCTTGCCATGCCGCTTCATGTGGTGGCTGCCAAATGAGGTTCACTGGGGTTTTTGTCAAGGGACCTAGACTACTATTCAACACCCCCCACCCCCACCTCCCTAACAAACCACACTCCTAACATCCCCATTCATACACACACACACGCGCGCGCTCACACACAAAATAAAAACCTGTGCTTCCTCAATGCTCGCTTTCCCTCTCCCAACCTGTACCAGCCCTATGTCCTCCCACTCCCCTCCTACCTATGCCTTCAGTCTCCATACCACACTCATTATTAATGATCTAAGGGACAGCTTTCATTTGATCTATTACTTAGGACGGGATGGCGGCTGCTGTGCTGCTGCATCCCTGCTGGATCTTTAATTATTTCATGGAGGGCTTTCCTCCTCTCCGCTGCTCCTTCTCTGTTGTGCAGATGAAATATTGAAGTTGAGGAGTGTAGTGCAAAGTGGCCCCATACAGAGTAAGGTGTGTGTGTGTGTGTGTGTGTGTGTGTGTGTGTGTGTGTGTGTGTGTGTGTGTGTGTGTGTGTGTGTGTGTGTGTGTGTGTCCTCTGCTCAGTGCATTTGTGTGTATGGACACATACTATGTTTAAGGCTGAGTATCTTCTGCCGCTCTCAGATGGATCTTAGTTTTTCATTATATGAGGCTTGGACTTTTATCTTGAAACTTCAGTAGTGAAGTCACAGATTGGAAGCAGATTGCGTTCGTTATTAACTTCTTCCTCAAACCGCAATTCAGCTTTGAAATATTTTTCAGTGGGTGAATATGCAAGTTCCTGTTGTTAAGACCTCAGAGTATATTCTGGCTATCTGACAAAACCAGCTGAAAATGTTTCCAAAAGGGAAAAAAAAAAAAAAAAAAACTGCTGCAACAAATGTGAACAGAATTATTTCATTGCATGTGTAATGCGATGTGATTGTGGGCCATAAATGTTGTATTACGGTTGTGTTGAGGAGCAGTAATGGCATGATATCACCACTCACTTTTTGTTGCCAAAAATATCAGTGCTTAACAACATCTGACAGGGGAAAGTGGCTGACACCGCTAGCGCACACAACTTTGCATTCAGGTATGAAATATGGCACAAAGCCTAATTGGCTTGCTCTCCGAACTTCATACATTTTGGACTCTCTGTGTTAATGGCAATCAAAATTCCACATTGGTCTATGCTACATTCATTTCGTGTCACACAGAACATCCACTGAGGCGCCAGGCAGCTGAGGGCTTATGAATTCAGCAAACTGTACACAGATGCCTCATGTAGGAAACCATACTCCATAAACATAATGACTTAATTTTAGTCTGTGTGCTTACATGCGATGGTAAGATTTGCATCCACAGCACCTCTCCACTCAGTAAAACATTGGATTGCTGTAACTGGTAGTAAGAGTAATTCCATGCACTTATGTGGGGGAGCAATGGAATGACATTGATATACAGCGCTCCATTAATTGCCATATGAATAGGGTCTGCATTGCTTGGCACTCTGCTGATGCATCACAGTAAAAGAGATGGGTCACTCTGTCTTCTCCACCCTGCAGCTTTGCCAAGCTCATAATTACTAAAACCCCCAATTAATCTTCCCATCACATAGGCCAAATATACACTTCCTCCCTATATAAATGAGTTACAGTATATGCTCTTAGTAAATGTGCATGATTATATGTGTGTGTGTGTTTTACACAAGAAAGCATGTGTACATTTATGTGTGCCCACTTGTAAGTACCAGTGCTTATGAAAACATCCAGTACAGATAGCAGCATGTGCACTCTGTAGCATCACTTGTGTCAGTATTGCACAGCTGAACTAAAGAGAATCGGCATCAGCAGCACATGCCAAAAAGCGAATGTTTTTACAAACATAGTAAAACATTATGTTCATGTAGTACATAAGCATGCTGATACATACAGTTAATATACTTGTCTGGCAAAGTTGTAGAAAAGAGAACACATACAGATGTTTAGTGTAATTTTCTTTTAATTTGAAAACTATTTTTTAACAAAGTGAAAATATGTTATCTGACAACAGATTGAGTTCTTTATTCCTTTGTAAGTTAACATTTTGGTGCATCTACAGTACATTTTACAATTTGGATTTTCTTGTTTGTACATTTTGATTAAATCCACAGCAACTCACTCATGCTTATTTAAATGTTCCCATCCACTTCCTCTGTGTCAGTCTGCAAAAAAAGTGCAGCTACAATGTAACTGGAGGCTACGCAGTGTCTAATTTCTGAGAGGTCACAACAGCCATTAGATGTTCACTTCTTCCTGACAATGCTTTAGTGTGTGTGTGTGTGTGTGTGTGTGTGTGTGTTTGTGTGTGTCTACATGAATATGTATTTCTGATTGTAGCATGCAGTTCTGGCCCCTGGCATTCAACCTTTACACGTTGTGAATAGAATCTCTTCTCCTCGCTCCAATCTGCCCACTATTCTGTCTGCCATCACATTTACAATGCCTTACTGGCACCTAGTGGTGAAGGGAAATACTGCATACACGTGATGCTTGACTGCCAGCAGGGGAGATGGAGAATTGTTTACAAGTGGCATTTGCCCCTAATTAAAAGCAGTACTTGTTGGAGCACTTGGTCTGCAGAAGGACTAGCATCCACAGTAACGCAAGCTGGGCCGCTGATCCTCCGATAAGCCTCCTCCACTCTGCATACACACACGCACACATACACAAACATTGGTCAACGACTGAGGAAAGCACGCAAACACAAGACAAATGCAAGTATTGTGATTGCTTACAGCTTTGCTGCACAGTAAGGTATACAGTATAGTACATCTGTGAGAAATAACACAGATGGCTCAGAGTTCTGCTATTCCTTTTAACAGTGAAGATTTGTCCTTTTGATAGTGATTGACCAAGTCCGCAGAATCTCTCACTCTTTCAAAGGCTGACTGTCAACTCCCTCCATTTTCTAATTCTGCTGGCCCAACATCTGGCTGTCCTGTGTGGAAAGGCCATTATGTCAAGACAGAAGACGAATGAAAGTAGCCATCGACCTGTCTGAGTAGCAACTAACTAGGCCGGCAGTGCCTGCCAGTTTTGACCAGCTTAATGGAGCACAGCAGCTCAGCAACTAATCACCTGCTCTTTCTCATCAGCTGCCTCTCCCATGGGACTGTAATTGATTGTTAAGTGTTTGATGGATCAGACGAAGACTGAGCTGACTTGACTGTGAATCTGCAGTACAGTTTGGAACCATCTTTGCTTTCATGCTCAGACTTTTTCCCTTTTCTTTTCTTTTTGTTTTTTATGTATAACACGGCAGACGTTTTCATTTTTGTCATTGCCAACTCTGGGTGCCTAGAATCATCATACTTCAGTCAAATTAAAAGAATGAAAGCAACATGTACAGAGAACTATTTTATAAGGGCTATACCAATGTTATCTCAATTAATTATTTAGGCTTTCAGTCTAAATGGGTTTATAATAAGCTGACATAACTTTCTGCTAGCATTTTCACTTGTTTGATGAGCACTCTAATTCAAGTATAATGCTAGCAGGATGAATAATACATTATGCATAAGCATTCCAACTACCTCACCTGAGTCTGAACAGCTGGTTGTGATCCAGCTCTTGCTCTTCATCAGTCTTTCCTTGGCCTCTGTTTCTCAGTCTCCTCTTCCTTTCCTCGGGGTCAAGGGTGAGTAAGATCACCAGGCTGGGCTGAAACAGGTCGCTGGGCCAACAGTACACCTCTGAACCTTCTCCTGGAAGGTTGCAAACTGGACCACTTACCGCTGTTGCGATGGCATAGGCCGCAGTGCTGTGCCAAAATCTGAAGACAGATAATCAATGGTGAATTGAAAGGTGAATGACGGGTGGAAGCCACATCAGGTGACTTGGTAGCCACTGAATATCGAGTTGTATAGATCTGGATCTCAGTGGGATCCACAACTTCTTACAGAAGCAAAAAAAAGGTCACAGAACAAGCAGAACTCACTCCACCCACAACATCGCTGCTGTCTTTACCTGTCTACAATGACAGGTGTCTTCATGCCCTCTTGGCCTATTTGTTCTGCTGTGATGTAGTTCCCCAGAGCATAGAAGGCCCTGCGGATGAGGGGTGGCTCCTGATCAAAGCGGGCCCTCCAGGGGGACAGGCACTCTGGTGGGGACCGTAGAAGAGTGGCCCCCAGTGTATCCCTTAGAGACTCAGTCAGCGTGGTCTTACCTGTGATGCCGAGAAGGAAAGGGAATAGATTCACCTCACAACCAAAGGAAAGAAAGATGTGAATATTTTCACATGGCAAAAGGAGGTATTTATCCTTTTTCTATATTAAATCTTAAAAAGAATTGTGGTGGCCCTTGAAAAGTTCAATTAAAACTCCCACTTGGCCTACACAGTTGAGCTTTCATGAAGGTTTGAAAATAGTATGAGAGGAGCGAGCTATGCAATGAACCATTTTCAAAGTGATGTAACTTTTCTGAGGTCATGATACACGATATTCCATTAAGTGAAGCTCACTGGCATTTAATGGCTTTAGCGGAGAACAACCAGCCATCGCTTTAGGAAGACATCTATGCATCAGACTGATCACATATTTATTTATGAGTTAATGGCATTAACCTGTGGCATCCAGGCCCTCTATGACAATAACAGGGAAGTCTGGTTTATTTCTGGCGTCTGCTTTGCTGGGCAGCAGCTCCAGCACACCCTTAGCCTCTGGGATGATGTCACCACACTGCAGAACAGACAAATCAGTTAAGCAGGCAAGAGTGAGTCATAGACGGCGCTGTGAATGAGCACACACAGTGGTGTGGGCCACCTGGCCCTGATAGATAGATGTTAGAAGCAAGCGCTTTGGGCCGCTTGGTATAAGCTGCTATCCCTTTATTCTCCACAGGAGTGCGCCCGTTTGCCAAATCTCGTGCAGTACACTAATAAAAATGTAAAACAGCCCTGCGCATATGAGCAAATACGCACCTTTTTCATCACGTCATAGGCTTCATCAAAGCTGTAGTAAACATCAGAATTGATAATGCTGAGAGTAGAAGGGTGACAGTCCGGCGCTTCTGAGGGCACCACATAGTATGCCTTTGGCATATCCATCAGCGTGTTTTCTGACTGTGACCACATGCGCTGAGTCCACTGTTGACCATCTTCGGCTGGACAGTAGGAACAAACTAACACTGGGTCGTGCTGTATCAAATGACTCAAAAGCCGCTCTATCGGGGAGGAAATGTCAGAATTCCCTTTTAAAAAGTAACCCTTGATGAGGGAATCCTTGACGTTTGGTAGAAATGAAGACATGGGAGAAAAGTGACACTCTGGAGGCAAGTCCCTCAACAATTTGTCTTTCAGCTCCCCGTAAAACTTGGCAGTTTTGATTCTGTCCCTGCTGCTGTAGACAAGGACAGAGTAGCACCTGTCATGATTCTCAAGTTCTTTGAACCCCCTCGGCCCGTCTCCTCCTCCCTGGTGCTTTTCTTTGACAGCAAAGTAGGAAGGCGCTCCATTTAGCTCCACTGAAAAAATACGAGAGCACCACCGCGGAAGAAGAGACTGTACGTGTCTTGCCATCTTTTATGCTAGACGCCTCAATCCGCTTCCAAAATACGGTCCCCTTATGTAAACAGCAGGGAAAACGAAAGTAACTGCGACAAACGGAGGAAACGAAACTTAAAGCCAACGCCTCCCAGGAGCAGCCCAGGAATTCTGTCCTTAAGTCCAGGTTACGTTTCTAGAAAATGTTTCTAGGAAAACGAGACACTGGACACGTAGCAGAGCTACAAAAACTACAATCAGACCCGAAACAGAAAATAACTTTCTTAGAAGCAGGTTTACAAATGTCCATTTATTTATCACTTAAAGTTTGAGCATCACAACTAAAGATTTATAAATAGTGTATTATCATATTTAATGACATATCTATGGAAGCTTGTTTCCGCCACTAATGATGTGTGGTGTTCCTGGTGAAACGAATGACAGCACTGAGAAGAAATTTAAAGAATGAGTTATCATTCTTTCAGTGGCTCAGCAGACTGCAGTCAGGCTGGGTTTCGTTTTCGTTGTTTGTAAACAGAAACTTGTGAGCCGCTCAGCTGACTCAGTTTCCGTAACCTCTATATAAGGTGCGCCCTGTGGCTTTTTTAGTTAAGAGGCACCAGCTTGCAAACGCACCAAGTGTGATAACCTACGTGTCGTTTAAAAAAATGCAATTTTCTTCGGCAATCGCGTCTCCGAAGCTGCTTCTGCAGCTCTTCATCAGCACCATCTACTGCATTTTTGAGAGCGCCTTTTCAAAACTTCATTACTGGACAACAGGAGCCTGCAAGGGGACAAAGTCGTTCGTTTCAGCTGCTGGCCATAAACTGAACGAAAATAACGAGGAAACTGCAACGATTCCAACGAGCGTCAACTATCACTTTACGCGCAAATGTAATTATAAATGTGGGTTTTGTTTCCACACTGCGAAAACATCCTTCGTCCTGCCCCTGGAGGAAGCCAAAAGGGGCCTTAAGCTTCTAAAGGAATCGGGTAATTTGACAAAATAATTGCATTGAGTTTTATTTTGTGTTAAAAAATGCCGTGCACGCTATTGAATGTATGTCTTTTTAAGGCATGGAAAAGATCAACTTCTCTGGAGGCGAGCCCTTCCTGCATGAGAGGGGAGAGTTTCTGGGGAAATTGGTGCAATACTGCAAGCAGGACCTCCAACTCCCAAGTGTCAGCATTGTCAGCAATGGAAGCATGATCAAAGAAAAATGGTTCCAGAAATATGGTAAGATAGCTAAGTCAGCTTTTTTTTAGAATCAATTTATTAGTACATTCAGCATGTGAGTTTTTTATAACCATAAACTAGTATAAAAAAATTTAGACATATGTGCTCTTTCATTTTCATTTCCGCTCTTCCAGGTGTCTATCTGGACATTCTAGCTGTCTCTTGTGACAGCTTCGATGAAGCGACCAACCAGCTGATTGGCAGGACTCAAGGCAGGAAGAGCCACCTTGACAATCTCTACAAGATTTGCAACTGGTGCCAGGAGTATAAAGTGGCATTCAAAATCAACTCAGTCATCAACACCTTCAACACTGACGAAGACATGACAGAGCACATCAATCAGCTTAACCCTGTCCGCTGGAAGGTAAAAAAAATAAAAACTGAGAGTGTGCAGGTTTGTGTGCACGTATGGCATAATCATGAATATATTCATCCCCTCGTTCTTGTTTTCAGGTGTTCCAGTGCCTGGTGATTGATGGGGAAAACGCAGGCGAGTCAGCCCTGAGAGAGGCGGAGAGGTTTGTCATCAGTGACCAGCAGTTTCAGGAGTTTCTGGATCGACACAGCAGCGTCTCCTGCCTTGTTCCCGAGTCTAATGAGAAGGTATCATTTTCAAACAGTGCAGTAAATATGGCTGAAATATTTAAATACATTTACCTTCATGTATTCTATGGGAAACGTGTTTTTTCATTCTGTTTTTTTTTAATATTTTGACATAGACTTTTGGTATAGTTTATAATGTTATGATAACTTCTGGACTGAAGCAGTGGTTATCACACTGTGACAGATTTCAGATCTCGAAAACATGATTTGAAGAATATGATTCTACTCTGTTCACCCAGATTAAGTTGAAACGTGAGATCAGTTCATCCTGCCTATAATAATACATTTTCTTTTGGCAGCCTTGTTGTAATGTAAATAATGGTGCAGTGCTGTGAATTAAAAGTCGAGCCTTGGACACAAAAAAACTTATATTTGCGGTCTTTGTTGTCTTACTAGATGAGGAACTCCTACCTGATCCTGGATGAATATGTAAGTACTTTGTGTCATAAACAACTGTTAGTGTTGTTTGTTTTACTACATGTTTGAGTTATATAAATGGGAATTTCTCAAAGGAATTTAAACTGCTTAAATTTGACAGAATTGTTTAAATTAGCAGCTATTTTGGGTGAGGGAAAATCTTAAGTGATTTTTTTTTTAAAGTACAGGTAACTTCCTTCATCTGGTGAGGATCTGACTGATTTTCTCTCCATTTTCTTTTCTTCAGATGCGTTTTCTGGACTGTCGAGAGGGACGGAAGGATCCATCCAAATCAATCCTTGATGTTGGGGTGGAGCAGGCGATTTGTTTCAGTGGCTTCGATGAAAAAATGTTTCTAAAGAGAGGAGGAAAATATGTGTGGAGCAAAGCTGATATGAAGCTGGAGTGGTAAAACCCTGAGCATCTGACATTGTGCAGCTCATTTTTGGTTCTCCTTTGCACTGATGTGCTGTACAGTGTGCACATTTTGTAGTAGCTCTGTAAATATTTGGGAGTATCCAGATTTATCTTGGCCGTTTTTTTTTAAAAATTAGCTTTGCAATGACAATAAGTTAGGGAGGGGCGCGTGTGGGTGTGTGGGTGTGTGTGTGTGTGGGGGAAGGCTGATATAGAAGGTGACTCTGAAGTATTGTTTTGATATAAATATATTATATTGTATAGTATTCATATTGCACTGATTATGACTGTTGGAAAAGTAATACATATTAAAAGTATAATTGTATAAAATAATTTTAGATTGAAGGACAACTTAGCACAGAAGTGTTATGATCATTTATTGTTTTTTTTATGTGGTTGTATTACAGAACACAATAAAGTTATTTTTTCCATGATAACTATTTTACAGTCTGAACTTATGGTCACTGTATATATATATATATATATATATATATATATATATATATATATATATATATATATATATATATATATATATATATATATATATATCACACATTGAGGACAAGCCTCTACTTGCTACCGCTGTTGTGCCAACCCATATCAGACTATAGTTCAAAAACAAAATCAATAGTCTTTTTCTACTTTCGATTTCCTGGTAAGTTGAAGTTTCATGTAGAAGTCTGAATCGTGTGAGTGGTTGCAGTATTTTGGTGACCCTCACCAAAATTCCAAGTAATTATCTCAAAATTAAGACTTAATAGCTGTAAAAAAAATTTTTTTTTTTAATTTAATTTCGAGTTATTTTTTCAGTATTTTGTGTTAGTAAGTCTCAGACCAACCCTAACCCTACTATTGAGTTACTAAGCTGAAATTGTGAGTTAATAACCCGAATTTTTGACTTACGGACGGCAAAAAAGAAATCAGTGGAAACAAAGCTCAAATTTGGGCTATTAATGTATTGGCGAACTAGGCTTCAGGGAAACTTCAGGGAGACAGTGAACAGAATCCAAAAAGGCGATTGCAGTGTTTTGACAGCAGGGGGAGCTGTTGTTTGGCGAGACGGCAGGTGCGGCGCTCTCCTCTAAGGGGCATCGTAGGACAGCAGACGGAAAACCTCTCACAAACAAATGGCGTCCCTCCGGTGCGAAGCAGCTGATTTCCTACCGAGCAACGTAGCAGTAACGGCGGTTAGATAGACACGCCGCCATCGGGTTTCTTTCCACCAAGGTTGTGTATTGCTTTTTGTACGATTGTGTGATATTGTGCACTCTTCTGTAACCGAGAGTAGACCGCTGTTCCGGTGTACAAACAGTCCTCCTGTTAAGCAAAACAGAAAGGAGAGTGTCAGCTGCAGCTTGTGCTTCCCACTGGTTTGCTTATTTATCTACGGCGTTTTTTTTTTTTGTTTTGCGTCGATGTTTTTTTTGGTGTCAGGGCTTCACCAGGGCTCGAACTCAGGCGCTGTCGGCGACAGTAGCGGGTCAAATGTGTCCACCCCGACGTTTCAGGGATACATAATGAATATGGGCATCACCCCTTCAGAGGTATCCTCCTTCTCCTCCTCCTCATCATCCTCCTCCTCCGCTTGACTGGTTGGCCGCCTGTACGTTAATCCAATTCAAGAGATCATCTCTTCAGCCCTTCCTGAGGTTACACTATCAAGACGGCGTTATCCCAGAAAGCCAGGTAAGGTTTTGCGGTTTTTCCTCAGTGTAACGCAGTGGGAGCTGCCTGAGCTCATGATTTGTCAGTGTCAGTTACGGCTACACACGACTGTCGCATATTTCCGACATTCTCTTTTTTTTCTTTTTACTGCAAGGTATGCTGTAGCTACTTGGCTTACAGCCATCTGACCGATAGCGATGCCTGTTGAGACTTCTCGTGTCTAAAGCTTTTTTTCACTCTTTGCTGGCTCATTTTTAAAATAAACAGCTGTACTTAGTTGACAGAGCGGTGGCTGCAAAGTAGCTGTTGCTGGCACTTGCTTAGAGTTGGTGCAATTAGGTTGTTTCCCCACATCCTTCTATCATGTGTCTCCTATACCACAGCTGCAGGGTGTTGCGTCTGAAAACACCAAGTATAACATGCTCGGAGGTGACTGCTTCACTCGGCCCTGAAAGGTCACTCACTGCCTGCTATTTCCATTTTAAGCAGTTGGTCCCTTTCAGGATTACATGCATTGCTGTGAAACCAGGCTAGTAGACAAACAAAGGATTCCTGCAGTGCGCACTGACCAAGGCTCTGAGGTGTGTGCATGTGTTAAATGAATCCTTTTCTAATTTCTTTGCTACTTGTACACCGCTCACATGGTGTTATTTCCCCCTCCGATGACTGTCAAATTAGGGGGAATTTTTTTTTCTTCTTAAACAACCCTTTTCAGTAACAGAAGTCAAAAATATTGCCTGTATTTTGTAAAGACATTTCTGTCCATTAAATCTGACACATCAGTACGAGGACGGATTGTTGTGGTGTCACGTGTGGAAGTACCTGCTTTTGTATTAATGAATTCCAGGTGGGATGCCAACCCTGCCATAAACAGGACTTGCTCTTTTGTAGGGGATGGCTCACTTGGATTTCACAGACATGCAGGCGATGATACGAAGCACTTTCTTCATTCTTCTCACATACTGCTTGCTGCCATCAGGGAATAAATACATCAGGCCGCTGCTGCCTTCTGCTGCAGATTTGTACAAAACAAGCTATACTGTAGATGTACAAAACAGTAACACACTCCTCAGAATGGCCAGCAGCAGTCAACCCGTTCCCGGAGGAAAGTAGTGCTGAGTTGACTTAAGAGCAGGAAGGAATGAGGTCATAATGCCCAGAACTCAGACTGCCATTGAAGTCAACACACTGTCACAAACACACACCCATGAATGCACATGGAAGCACATACATAACAGACATGTATGAGGGGCACTTGGTGCTTTTATATAGACAAGGAGGAGTTACGATTGTTATGTTGTGCTGCATGGGCTTCACATAGCATAAACCCTTTCTTAGTAACAGTTTCATGTTTGTCTAAGCTTTTCAGTGGTCTGTTTGACCTTGGCATTTGCTATGTACTGAAAAATATGCAGTGCTTTGGCAGATGAGCTTTGCAGAATACATCATTGTGGTGCTGCAAATAAGGCCAACTTAGGAAAGCCCTGGGCTGGGCATTTATGCATTCTTAACACAGCACGTCTGTGACAAAGCATGTTGGATCATTTGCAGTATGTTGAAGGCGATCATATACTAAGGGTCATGATTGCAGTATGATTTGTAGGGTGTAACTTCTGGCATAATCACAGAAGTGTGTCTGGGGAATAAACAAGGAGGGTCCTTGGCTTTTTGAAACAGTGCTAGGCAATAATCCACATGCTGGAGAGGCTGTTTGTCAGTGCTCTGCCCACCTCTAGGTCACTATGAAAGCACCTAATGTTAAGAAGATTAATTACCCTGACTTGATCTTGGTCTAGAGGGGTGCCATTCAGTTTAAATACCCCTAACCAGTGATCAAACCTCACTTACTGTCAGTGCTTCATGGTCAGGAAAGTCTTTCTAGATGAATAAAGCAAAATTTAATTTGACACTGAATGTCAAATTACTGTGCTTAACTGGACTTTCTAAAGCCTTAGCTGTCTCACAAATACACTTCATTACTGCAATGTAGTTTTGTTAAATCGCTCCTTTTATTCCGGTAACACTTAAACTTCCAGAGCAAAAGTCATTTTGGAGTAATCTGATTTCAGGGGTCGTATTCTGCCATTGTGCTGTCAGTTCTCCAAAGATTATGCAACAGCTTAAATTCCATTTCAGCAGGGTGTTTTGTGTGTGTGTGTGTGTGTTCAGGGTAGTGGTGCTGATTTCCAGGTGTGTGTGTGTGTGTGTGTGTAGGGCTGGGGACTGAGTGGAGGATAGTGTACACACTAAACAGGCAACGCTGCCATCAGTTGAGCCCTAAATAGCTCCCGAAAATGATGTTCTGTGCTCAGAGAGCACTTTAGCTCTGTGTGTTATGGCTTGTATCCAGCCAGTTAGGATTATGTTTGGATGAGACGGGGATTGTTATGAGAGTATTATTTGCTGCTTGTGTGCCGTGCTTCTTCCAGACAGCCACTTGGCATTTTGAACTGGTCTCACACGCTCCATTTTTCTCAGACAGGTAGGGCTTGGGAATTGAGACGCTGTTATGTAATGCGCCACAGAATCTGCTGACCCTCTGACACTTTCTAAGATGGAGCATTTCAGTCGTCGTCGTCTTCTTTCAGCCGCTCCCTTTAGGGGTCGCCGCGGCGGATCATCTGCTTCCATCTCACAATATCCCTAGCATCCTCCTCCTGTCACACCAAGCCTCTGCACGCCCTGCTTCACTACATCCGTGAATCTTCTCTGTGGTCTGCCTCTTTTCATTTCAGTAATGTGTACGTTTCATTCAGCCCTTGGGGTTAAGAGAGCTCTACACAAACAAACAGGAGGAATAAAGAGAGTTTTAGATGGGGAGGAAGTGAACTCCATCTGCATCTCTTTCTTGAATATTAGTTTTCCAGAGCTCAGATAATTTTGTTGTTGTTTGGTTGTGCATTTTACTGACTTATACAGAAAATGGTTTGAATATTTGTCATCATTATGTTGAGATATTTCCAACACAGCTACATGAACAGGGTTAAAACCGGCTTCGTGGAGCATTTATAAAGAGAAGAATTTGGTGTCTCGCATTCACACAACACGGGCCTCTTAAGTTAATAATATGGAAAAGAGTCAGGAAGAAACATTTTGTAGGAGGAGATGGTAGTTTTTCCACCTACAGTACTCTCAGCAGACTATAGTTCAACAACAAATTACGTTTTATGTTCATTAACGGGCTGCAGCTCACACTTGAGCTACTGGGAATAAGCCAACACTTTGCTCTTACTATGACTGTTTCCATCACTGATGCTCTCCACCTACAGATGAAGGCAGCAAATGGAACATGTTTAGGCTTATACTCAACAGAGAATTATTCTCAGAAATGCTGAAAACCGCTAAGTGAAGTAGATGAGCCAAGTGCTAGGGTGGGATCTCAAGGCTACCGAACCAAAATGTGTTGCAACCTGGCATTTCATAAAGCATAATCGAATGCCGATGGGAATTACAGGAGAAAAATTACAGTGACAATGCGAAAAATCCCCTCGTTAGACGCGATGTGATCGCATTGCAACTTGGCACGTTAGGCATGTGCTAATAAAATCGAAGCTTTTTCCTGCACTGTTCCTGTTTTGGAATGAATAAGGCTTGGCAAGCTGGAATCATTAAAGGTGCAATAACCACTCGATGTGCTTATTGCTCTGCGCTTAAATCCCCTAGGACGCCATCGCTGTTGGTCACAGTGAAAACTTGTTTCGATACAAGACCCTTGAAATTTAGGCCTGTTTAGTGATGCCTGCAGCTACTTCGTCAGGAATCCAGCTAAAGAATCATGAATAATATTGAAAAGATTCTAACTCTAAGTGGTTGTTTTGGAAGCTGTGGTAAGTGCAAGTGTTTTTTTTTTCCCAGTTTGCCTTTTATTGCTTCTTTTCTCTGAGAAAATAATGTGAAAATGGTGGAGATTATCAGTAATTCTGACAACAGTTTCCTCCTTTGATTTCTACTGTCTAATATCTCAGTATTATCACAGTAGTATTTGGATCCATTATAACCCATAGCAGACAGTCATTGCTTGACACATATCCCATCTATTAACAGACTGAACTGAAGCCCAAACTTACTTGATGCATTTCTACACATTAAAATGGTGGATTGACAGAGAATGCATCTAAATATTGGCTGTAGTTGTAAAAAATGCTCATAAGACCCTTTCATAAGACTCAGTGTGCCACCATTGTGTTGTCATTTTTTTCCCCCTCATAGATATTTTGAAGGGCTTTCCTACCTTTTAGTGAGATGGTATCCTTTATGTATCTAGAACAAACCCAACAACAGGATACCAGAGCATTTCCTAACATGGATTTTTGGGCTTCCTCCTTCCCGTTCTACTGGGAGCGGTAGGCTGGGTTTTCTGTGCAGGGTAGCATCCCACTTACAGCAAGGCAGGAAAGGGCTGGAGGGCAGAAAAGAAAGTGAGAGACAAAATATGCTGTTGCGGTGAGTTTTAAATGATACAAGAAAGCACTCTGTAGTGGATGATATGCTGTGATGTCGTGCCACGGCAAGACTAGAGGGAGCAGGGAGGGTCAGACTGGGGCATGAGATCTTGGGGGATCTGACTCTGTACACATTTCTGTTTTGTCTGCTTTGCAGACTCAGCGATTAGCAAAAATTGCTTGTGAATTGTTTAGCCCACTGCTGCTGGTGAGAGTGCCACTGTATCCCACAGATGAGACTCTGAGTGCCTCTCTGTTGGAGTGGTTCTCACTCCTGTTTTGACCATGAAAACACTATTGTCCGGCGGAGTGACGGCAGCGCTCACCATGCAAGAGTCGCGCTTTTTAGCTCTTGTTGTGTATGTTTTCCTCAGTAAAATGATTTCGGTGAAAGAATAAAGTTGTTGACATGACCTGAATCCACTTAAGTATGTCGGTCGGTGCTATTTAGTAAGCTGTGGTGAAAAAGCACATGCAGTTGTTATTTCTTACTTCTCTTCATGTCATGTGTTTTAGCTTTTTTGCAGATCTTGACATAATCTGCTCACTTCCTCTAAACTTTTATGTGTCAAGCAACATTTAGCACAGTGCAATGTTAGAGTGAATTTGTCCCCAGGGTGTTTGCGATAAGGCACATGTAGACTGTACATCAGTGATATGCCAGTCACACACACTGAATGTTCAGCCTGACATGTAAAGGGTATCAGTGTCGTGTGCTAATCCGTGTTAACACGGTATTATTTGACCTTACCCAGTTTAGCTCCTTTGTCACTTCATGATACGAACACAAACCCTGTTACAATTTATTCATCTTAACTCGTCGAAGCGATAAAGCAGGGTGAAGACAGTCGTATCACCTGCAGTGACATTATTTATGTTGATCAAATTACTAAAGTCCAAATAAATTAGGAACTGTTCCTATGTTAAAGATTGCAAATCTATTACAGTTTTTTTCTCAGTTTCTATACAGTCAGTGTGAGGCAAGCAGCCAGGCATCTTCTCGTCTTCTCTTTGTTCAGAAACACAGCCAGAAGTGTGCGGTTCACAGCCATTCTACCAGTGTATAAATACAGGCCTTAATTGTCAGTTGTCAGCTGCTGGTCTCATGCTGTGTTCATAACAGTTAAGATTTTGTCCATTCAGTAAATCTATTTAGCAGCCATTAGTGTACCACGGTATTTTCTAACATTTTGTTTTGTGCTAAAATTCACAACGGATTCTAATGAGTCTGATTTCAAAGATAAAATATAAAAAAAATAAAATCAAGACCAACCTGGCAGGAAAAACCATAAAATGAAAGAGCTTTACGAAATTAAAGCCAAAAACGCTGAGCAACAAAACTTGAGTTTGAAAAGCAGAATTCCTGCCAGCTGATAGTTGTTGGATTGTGTTTTGGACAGAAGTACAAAGTGAGTTTTGGGTGCATTTGCATAACAAACTCAAACTAACTTTCTTTCATAAGACAAAACAGTTCACACAGTTTCGTGCCCAGCTGAGCAGCGTCACGGGATTAGATAAGTGTTCTTTCTCAGCTAAAGATGAGCGTATTTTAACTATTTTCTTCCATAGATACAGATATAAATAATTATATTAAAAATGTCAAAACCTCCAGAATCATGACCTAAGAGTTTTTGTATCAATATCCACTGTAATTTAGTTCTAGTCTGCATGGATCCATAATCACGGAAGTCGCAAAGCAGTGAATGACAAGAGAATGCCGGCAAAGTCGACCCTTTGCCCGGCCTCTCTGCATCTGTCAATAGAAATAGGCTCAGTGTGGCATGCCTGTCATCTTCACTCAGCTTGTGAGACAATAATGTGTGCCAACGTGTTTTTTTGGGGGAGGTGAAAGCAAGCTTACCATCTCTGCTTACAGCCTCATTTTTGTCACATGTCAAATCGGTAAGAAATTAGTGTCTGCTGCCACTGTCTCAGCACCATCCATATCTTGAGTATTCTTTGTGCTGTAGAGAACTGTATGCACTCTTTCCACAGACAATAAGACTCTGTAGGCAAGAACTGCCCCTCGCTTTAGCCCCCGTCTGAATGTTTTGCTCTGTCTGCCGCTCACCAGCATGCCACTGAGTTTTCAGTCTTTCCTTTTTGTGAGATCAGAACAGCATGGTTTGTTAATTGCTGTGTCCTCTCCTCTAGGTACTGAGGGAACATCTGGTTTGAAGGAATTGGTTTATTCAAGTAAAAAGGGAAAAAAAAAAAGATCAAATGGTTTAATGCTAACAAAAAGAAGAGCTTTGGGAACTTAAAAGTTGGTGAGTGCTGCCCAACATCAAGTCTACTGGGGGAATATTTCTTCAATGTAGGCTCTTTAAAACTTAAAGGAAAAAAAACAAAATGCTACAAAATCTCATGAATATTTACACTCAGTCATTAAGTACTGGCAAAGCTTCAGCTTGTTTGCCTAATGGTCTAGTTAGGAGGCATACAGGAAAAGAGTCCTCTTTATTCCAGCTATTTTCTTGCATTTCCTCTGGTCTTTTCTTTTTACTGTCACTCCTTCATTCTGTTTTTACTAATTTCCCTCTTTTTCATGATCACTAATGTTTTCATCTACATCTTCTTTCCTTCCTTTTTCTTTTGTTTTTTCTGCCCCGTCTTGGTACTCTGCTTCATTCTAGTTTACTTCTGTCTTTTCTCTGAAGGCAACTCGACTGGGCGGCATTAACACTGAATGTGTTTCTCGCCAAATGTGGTATTGCTTTGTTGTGTTCCCCAAATTTCCTCTAGCTGTTGACACATTAATGGTAGGTGATGAGGATAATGGCAGCCATTAAGCCATTGTCACCTCTGAATGGGCTGCACTCTTTGCCTTTTTTTGCCATATTTGTTAAGTTTCTTTCCTTCGCATCGAGAAGGACGAGGATTGATTTTCATTAGATCAAAGAAGCAAATTTAACATCACTGAGGAAAACAGACTTACCCACCTGTTCTTCTGCCTGCTTATAATTATTTCCTATGTCAACAATTGAACTGGCAAATAATACCACACCAAATAACAGCATAAACAGACAAATCAATTCTTTCAGTGGCTATGTACACTGCATAGAGCAATTACACACACTTACAGGTACACCTTTCTAGTACAAGTTTGCCCCCCTTTTTTTTGCCTCCAGAACTGAATTAATTCTTTGTGGCATTGATTTAACAAGGTGCTGGAAACGTTCCTCAGAGATTTTAGTCCATATTGGCACATCAGCATCTGTACTTGTTGCAGATTTGTCAGGTGCACATCCGTGACGTGAAAATCTCGTTCCACTAAATCCGAAAGGTGCGCTACTGGATTGAGATCTAATGACTGTGGAGGCCATTTGACAACAGTGAGCTCATTGTCATGTTCAAGAAAGTAGTTTGAGATGACCTGAGCCTTGTGATATGCCGCATTATCCTGCTGGGAGCAGCCATCAGAAGATGGGTGCATTGTGGTCATAAAGGGATGGACACGATCAGCAACAATAGTCAGACAGGCTGTGGCATTTACACAATGCTCAATTGGTACTAAGGGGCACAAAGCATGCCAACAAAGCATCCCCCAAAACATTACACTAGCAGCAGCAGCCTGAACCATTGATACAAGGAAGGATGGATCCACGCTTTCATGTTGTTTACACCAAATTCTGACCCTACCACCTGAATATCACAGCAAAAATTGAGTCACCAGACCAGGCAACATTTTTCCAGTCTTCTGTTGTCCAACTTCAGTGAGCCAGTGCAAATTTTGGTCTCAGTTTCCTTTTCTTAGATGTCAGGAGTGGCACCCAGTGTGGTCTTCTGCTGCTGTAGCCCATCTGCTTCAAGGCTCATTCAGAGATTCATTCAGCCTTCAGAGCTGCCCTTCTACATAGTGTACTTTGATTGTAAAATCATTTCAGTTACTATAGTCTTCTTATCAGCAGCAACAAGGCATTTTCACCCAGACAACTGCCGCTCACTTGATGTGTTCTCTTTTTTTGTACCATCCTCTGTAAACCCCAGAGATGGTTGTGTGGGAAAATCCCAGTAGATCAACTGTGTCTGAAATATTCAGACCAGCCCGTCTGGCACCAACAACCAAGACGCATTCAGAGTCACTTAAATAACCTTTCTTCCCATTCTGATGCTGAGGCTGAGCTTCGGGAGGTCGTCCTGACCATGTCTACATGCCTAAATGCAGTGAGTTGCTGTCAAGTGACTGGCTGATTAGATAGTTAACAAGTAGTTGAACAAGTGTTGGGTGAGAGTATATTTTAGCTTGTAAAGCAGCATAAAAATCGACAGAGACAAAGTAGACATTAAACTACAGACCCCCCCCCCAGCCCCATCATTTCACTGTCAGTGTGTGTCTGGGCCAAACTGCAAGATGGAATTTGACTTTCTAGGCCCAGTGACACACACACACATACATACAGCACTCTCAATGCCAAAATACATTTGGGTGACTGTGTAACTCATCGGGGCATGTAAAAACTAGGCCTATCACAACCCTTGGCTACACTCTTAGCATTCCCCCCCCTCCCCGTGTCAAGGACAGACGGCGACTGTCCCCAACCGCTGTCTGTCAACAAAAGCAAGTCACCTTTCACTTTCAGCAATAGAGCCATCAAAAATAGTCTGTGTGTGTGTGTGTGTGTGTGTGTGTGTGTGTGTGTGTGTGTGTGTGTGTGTGTGTGTGTGTGTGTGTGTGTGTGTGTGTGTGTGTGTGTGTGAGCTCTTTGAGTTATGAAATGTAGGTTAGTTGTTCAAAAGAATAATCTACACTTTCATTATACAGTAGGGCATTGCTGTATTAAATTCAATAATTACATTAGAGCTACTAATCAACTATGCTATTACTTGTTACATAGCTTGTTCAATTGTCTGCATGAGTGTAAAGAAAAACATTTGATCCAGTGTGCCTTTGCATTTGCAAAAGCAATCCCTTGCCGTTCGTAGGTCACTCCTCCAAAATTGGAACAGTGAAATACATGTTTTATTGCAGAAGGGAACTGGAGTGTGATGGTAAAGAGCAAACTGTGTTCAGTCCAGAAGCAAACACAATATCAATATCAAGCACCTGCAGAAGCAACATACTTACTTCTTTTATAGACCTTCTATGATGCCAACACAAAGCTAGCTGCAAGAGGACCCTTGGATGCAGAGCCGTGTTCAAGCAGAGTTTGTGCTGACCCCAACAAAACAATTTGACTTTCAGAAAGTAACAAAAGCAGTGATCAGCAGGCTTGTAGGGTTGCACATTTTGAAAGCATACCTTCTACAAATAGGAATTTTACTGTAATTAAGCAGTGGTTAATGATGGAGCTGTGCTTAAATAAGAGTCAACTGACAGAACCCTCTCCTCTGGGCATCTATGTGGTAATGAGCCAGGTGCTCAGTATTTTGATAGAAGATAGCAAAGAATCAGATATGTAACTGGTTAAGATGTGTCAGCCTGCATCTTTCGGTTATGAATAAAGTAACGTGAAGCACATGCTGTTGGTCTGCGAATCCACATTGTGCATTTATGTTAAATTAAACCTGAGAGGATTTATCGTGAAATCTGACTTCCCCCTTGAAGCATCTGTGTTGCCCTTTTCCCCAGTCTCTGAAATGTTGGTGCATATGGAGCACAGCTCCTTTACAGGATGCTCATCCTCAAGAAGTTTGTTTTGGTATACCTATCTTATTAGTTCAGTTTTGTGCGTAGGCAGTGCTTATAAATAAAGTCCCCCGATGTGCCTGTTTGTTTGGTTGCCTAGGACAGACAGTAAAAGCCATAAGCTTGCACCATGAGGTGACAAGAAGAAATATCGGGCAGTAAAGGTGAGCCAAGTTAGGTTGGAAAAAGGCAAAATTGGCAGATTGCCCGTCTGTCTCTCTCGCTTCTCTGCCTCTTTTTCCTCACAGAGATAATATGGCATAAACTTAAAGGCCTCACTAATTGGCCACAACAAGCAGGGCTGGGCTTTTGACGGAGGAAAGGAAGGAAGGAAGGAAATGGGGGAAGGGAGGAGCAGAGAGCAGAATCACTATGTGGTTATTTCAGATATATGATCTCCCGTAGATCACTGCGCAGACATCTCAGTCTGCAATGTTTTTTATTTTTTAATTATTCTGTAATAAACAAGCAAACTACATCTTGCTAATTGCACTTAAATTTCAGACGATTCAATAACCATTTGTTTGTATGGATCCTGCATTGAAACGAATCACGCTTTGTGAACATTGATGCATTCCGGTGAAATGCAATTAAAGGACTGAGTCCAGTGGGACGACGGGGAAAAGATTGTAGCTGTTTACCAGACAGAAATATTATTCAGCAAACTTGAGAAAGATCTGGTTTCACTGATCGAGCCAGTCCGAACGAAAACTGTTCATGACAGCTGGTGTTATATCATTCCTCTCTTAATATTCATTTCTCTGTGGCAAAGAATCACACAGGCCAACATTTTACTGCATTGTGCCGTTCCCATCATTTAGATGGAACAATATCAGCTGTTTTCTCTAGCTGAACACAGTTTACTGCATGTCCTTCATCACACTGTCTCTGGCTGGTCTGATTGGGTGAGAGCAGACTGAAAGACATTTTTGTGTATGTCCATATGTATGAGATGAAAATATGTGGTCTGTCTAAACTTACAAAACAGTTGATGGCTGCTGTCTTTCTTTAATGTCAGCCATAGCTGAGCTGCATATAGGAGCCTAATGCAACACTGTGATGTGACATGACACTGTGCCCAGTTGAGAATAAAGAGCTGATGTAGTGATTTTTTTTTTTTTTCTTCCTTTTTTCAGTGCTTGCCTATCTGCACAAAAGCAAATGGCACGATAGATATTGTACACGCTGGTGCATTATAACCTCTTAGCTGAGTTTGATTCCTAATGGATGTAAAGGCTGCATTATTATTCAGTGTGAGGCTGCTTTCTGAAGCATGTGAAAATGTGCTCTCACTTCTAAACTCCGTATGAGGGTGTTCAGGTGAGAATTAGAATTTGATTATGTTCTGTACAGCCTAGGAAGCAGCATTTATATGGGTGCAGATGCTGATCAGAAGATGGCACTGGGAGTGCTGTGTTGACATTGGTCTGGCTTTTTTAAGGGTGTCAAAGGGTTTCTTTGCTGTTTTGTTTTTTTATCAATTTTGGAGTAAATGTCACAAATGACTGACACACTCCAGATGCGTTGTTTGGTTTCAGAACTAAAACTAAAGTTTTCAACAAGCAATAATATGTAAATAAAAAAACAAATCAAAGTTTCACAATTCAGCAGGACTTTGACTGGAAAAACACTCTAACTGTTGCTGATTTGTACAAACATTTCCAAGAAAGGAATTTGCAATCCTGCTACTCATCAAAAACATGTTGGCATGTAGTTATTCACCATTTCTCATTACTACTACTATGTAAATTTGCATATATGTTAATTCAAGCTACTAGTACTAGGTTGGACCCCCTTTTTCCTCCCAGAGCTGCCTCAATTCTTCATGGCAGAGACTGAGCAAAGCACTGAAAACATTCCTTAGATTTTGGTCCATGTTAACACAATAGCATCATTTCAGCAGTTCATTTAGGCATTTCTTTATGACTAAATGCTTTAGTTGCTGCCATGTGTTTGGCTGATTAGATATTTGTACAAACCAGTAGTTGAACGGGTGTGCATGTAAGCCAATATACATAAATTCCCTAATAATTAAGAGACGTAATGCTTCTATGCTGATCATGTGTGAGTCTGTGTTTGGTCTTGCATCATGGTCCTTGTAGGTTGCATGAAAACCTTGAAATCATTGAAGTGAGGGCAGCTTGTGATGTGAGGCTTCAGGCAGTATGCTTTGTAGTTTAGAATTAACCTCGGGTGAACTGCTAAAGCCAGGTTCTGCTGTTACTTGCATGCTTTTGTGTGCTTGTTTGACTGTGTTTGGGTTTGTGCACTGTAGTTGACCTTTGCTTAACATAGCATGTCAAAGATTAAAAATCTTTAATGGAGGGCATCATATGCCTTCTACTGCGGCAAGAAATCCCATTTACTTGTTGTTCCCTGGAGAAGTCAGTCACTCCTCCATGACTATTTCCACCCCTGTTATGCAATTGTGTGTGTGTGTGTGTGTGTGTGTGTGTGTGTGTGTGTGTGTGTGTGTGTGTGTGTGTGTGTGTGTGTGTGTGTGTGTGTGTGTGTGTGTGTGTGTTTGTCTCCTGGACATGGAGTCATTATGGCATGTGTGCTGCTTTAGCCAGTTAAGCTATGAGTAAGTGCTTTTTAGACTGATGACTGACACATGATGGCCACTGCTCAGAAAGGATATTTGATTCCTTGGTCTCACTTTATTAATCTTTAACTCTCTGACCTGACCTTTTCCGACTTATCGCACTCGGGAAGGCTATATTTGAAACGATAGCACAAGTAGTCCATTGCTTTGAATATTCTGTGCATCTGTGTGCGCGTGTTTTTCTCAGTGATAATGGACCGTCTAGTTAATAATGCAGCAGAGGGGATCGCACTGCACCACCTTTTCTCATGAAAACTCATTTTTTCTTTGTCATTCTATCTCGCTCTTTGCTCCTCGGGCCATGTCGGGGTTTTACGAAACCACTTCATTTGTCCCCATCGACCCAGTCTGTCAGTATTTGCACAGCTAATATAAAGCCTGGGATTAGAGAAAAAGGTTCAAGTATAAAAGTACCCAGTGTATTAGAAAATCCTGCTCTCTAGAATATAAATTACATCAGTTAGTATCAATGAGTAACTTAGACAAAGAGCCAAAAAAAGAGACTCATTTCAGTCCTAGTCCTAGTGTTAAGCATCTGTCCTGTGAAGTGTCAGTCCAGTCCTGTGAATGGGTTTCAACTCTGCAATCATATCATATATTCATTGATGCAGTTTGTTGGTGTTGCATGAAATAGTGTTGTCCAGGTTTGTGAGGCTGCTTCTGCAGCTGCATCAAATGTTTTTTATGACTCAAGTTTCTGTAACAGTTACTATACGTTTGCCTCTTTAGAGTTGTGTTTAATGTTTTGCACATTGACGATCCAGGCTGCCTTAATGTGTTTACATTCTTTCTGGCTTTCTGTAAGCATTATATGTACTTTCAAAGTATCTGCCTTGTATAATTTTTAAGCCAGTAAAAAGGGCCGTTACACACCATTACACTAAGAACAGCTAAATTGTCTGGCTGCATTTGCAGTTGAGATGTCATTAATTTAGTGCTAAAGTTTCTTTTGATTTTTTTTTTTTTTTTTTTTTTCCCCGTTTTGGCCTCCACGCACTCCCCCAAGGGTCATATTTGTGAGTTGGCACATCCTGATAACAAATTGCCATTTAACACCTACCTACATAAAGGAACTTCCTCACCACTCAGTGCTGGTCAGCATGATGGATGGATGAATGCCAGGCATTTTGAGTGAGTCAGACATGAGTTGCATCTCATTTTTTGTCTCATTTGTCCTCTGTTTTTCTCACTTTGCAATTTCCTCCTGGGTCCTCCTACCTAAAACACGACAAAGAGATACAAAGCAGGAAGAACTGAAGAAATCCAGTTTTGATAAATAAGACATTTGCCCCAGTCAAGCAGCTGATGAATTAACATCATTTTCTAGTAATAGTTGCCCAACTGGAGAGTTTGAGTTGACAAAGCGAGTAATGACACATTTTATATATTATGATGTAAACCTGTTCTTTTTTACAAGCAATTTTCCATGTTAATTTACATTTGCATTTAATTATCATTATCATTGTTGTTATTATTATTATTATTATTATTATTATTATTATTATTATTATTATTATTATAATAGGATGGATGGGGAGGCTGTGTCACTATGTGCTGAAATAGTTTGGAAATATTTTTAGTCTAAAGAGAGAACCATTTTTGCAAACAATCCAAATACACTCACAGACCACTTTATTAGGGACACCTATTCAACTGATCATTAATGCAAATATCTGATCTAGGGCTGCAACGATTCATCGATTAACTCGATTAAATCGATTCTAAAAATTTATCGACACAAATTTACTGTGTCGATGCTTCGTTTAAACTCTGCAGCGCTCAGCTGTCTCGGTGTAAGCGGCGCTCCTCACTAGCATTAGCAGCATTAGTGCTGACGTTTTTTTGTGGGTTTATTGGGGGCTGGCAAACCAACATAGAACTGTATTACCGCCACCTACTGGACTGGAGTGTGAATCACTCACGTATACACAAGCACACATTCTAAAAAGCTCTCCGTCGCTGCGATGGATTTCATTTAACACAGAGTGGATCATCACTAGAGTTGCCACCTGTCTCGTAAAATACAGAACCCCGTATGTTACGGGACTCCGTGGAATACGGCTCCGTAACATGCCGTGTTCCGTACTTTACGGGACGGGTGGCAACTGTCGCTGACATGCATTTCCACGCCTCCACTGCTCTCTGTGTGTCTGTGTGTGTTGTGCTCGCTGAGAATTTCAGCTGCTATTTTTGTCTTTACTTCAGCTGTAGCTACCAGAACTAGTTTGCTAGCGAGCGCGGGCCATTAGCACTAGCGATGGTTCGGTACCGGAAGGCCCGCCCCCCAGGACCGAGGGGCTCCTTCAAAATATTTTTTATACTTTAATCCCTTATCAGTGACTAAATATAGACCTGCAGTAGAAACGTATTTTCGAGAATGCTTGTGAATACAAAGCATTACACCATTACTCACACATGCGCCATGGCTCCCGCAGCCACTAGTTTTTCAAAACACTCATAGCAGGCAGCGGTTTTAACTGCGCAAGCGCAAAGAGGCGAAGCTGTGACGGTGAGCTCAAGTAGTGAAAAAGGAAACGTTTTTCCAGCGTCCAAAACAGCAGCTTTTTCTTTTAGTAACAATCATTAAATCTGTGAAACAGCTGGAGGTCCTTCATCAAGCACCTGATCAGCAAGTGTTAAGGTGAAGAAAAGAGAACTTTGTAGCTGCTCCATTCACCGCTGTTTCTTCACATGGCGAGAAACTGCATTACGGAAGTTAAAATATGCAGATAAACTGTTAATAAAAAAAAGTATTTCTTATCCGATTACTCGATTAATCGCTGGAATAATCGATAGAATACTCGATTACTAAAATAATCGTTTTATGCAGCCCTAATCTGATCACAATGTCAGCAACTTAATGAGAACTTAAGAACAGGAAACTGAGGCTACAGTTCACACACTGTTGCATAAACAACATGAAAGCATGGATCCATCCTGCCTTATATCAAAGGTTCAGGCTGGTGTTGGTGGTGTAATGGTGTGAGGGACGTTTTCTTGGCACATCTTTGGCTGCTTAATATCACCTGAGCATTGTTTAAACACCACAGCTGCCTACCTGAGTGCTGTTGCTGACCATGTCCATCTCTTTATGACCACACTTTCAATGGCTGCTTCCAGCTGTTGAACACGCCGTGTGCAGCCAACAAATCTGCAGCAACTGTGATGCTCTCAATCAGCGTGAACCAAAATCTCTTTGGAATCTTTCCAGCACCTTGTTGAATCTATGCCACAAAGAGTTAAGACACAAAAGTATACATAATAAAGTGGCCAGTGAGTGTATTTTGCTTTAAGACACCAGGCGTAAGTCTACAGAGATATTTACCACATTAACGGATTGTCGCTCGTATCATTTTGTTATCCTAGAATGTGTCATCTGTGGATTGCCTTTACCGCTAAATTTACAGCTTAATGAAGTCAATCTGTGGTGGATGCAACGACCTGCATTTCCCAATCTACTTAGAAGGTGTAATGTGTTGTTAAGAAGGGAGATGTGAAGTGTGCTGTCTCTCCCATCTCTGACTAGCACATTTAGACAGCACAAAAGTCCATGGATATGAACTCTTCAACCCGTCTCCTCCCACTTGCTTCCCTCATCCACAAACAAGCAGCTGCACATTGAAGCAGACTGTGACCAGTGAAAGCAAACTGCGAACTCTCCATGTCTCTTTCCCTCTGCCACACTCCCCCCCCCCTCCTATCAGCGCACCCTCCACCTCCAAAATCCTCCTTTAGCCAGTTGCTAAGCAGCACGGGGAGAGCTTGACAGCGTTGACGTTGTGTATGTGCGGGAGCACTTCCTGTAAACAGCCGAGTGGGTGCTCTCTGCTCTCAGCTATAGAGAGAAGGAGAGAGTGAGACGGCACGGCCTAAAATAACCCTTTCTGACTCTCACAAGAGAGATGGAATGACGTGCAGTGAAGGGAAAAAAAAAAGTGTAACTTCATTCCAAGTGAAAATTTCACAGGGAGCTGAGAAAGCTGTTGAAGATAACTACAGGAGCTTCAGGAGCTTTTGAACTGTGTTTTCTGTTATGCCAGAAAGCATGAGGCCTGAAATAAAAATGAACAGAGCTGACAACGGCCATTTAGGCAGCGAGCTTGTGTCATTCTGCATACAGCAAGTCTGTTTGTGTGTGTGCAGCCTCGCTGGACACAGGTCGTAAAGCATTGTGTCAGAGCAAATCTTGGATAGGGGATTTATTATGTAAATGGACAAAAAAAGCATTCTAAGCTACATAGATTCTCTCTTTGTACCCATTTGTTCCTCACTTTGCTGCACTGTTTCTCAGGATGCATTGAGTTTAACTAATTGTAGCTTTCTGTCCTCTTCCTCCTGTATCTTTTGATGTTTCAGCTCGGTGGCGGTGAAGATGACCACGGCGCGGTACCGTCCCACATGGGAGCTGGCCGTGGACCCTCTGGTGTCATGTAAGCTGTGCCTTGGAGAGTTCCCTCTGGAGCAGATGACCACCATCACACAGTGCCAATGTGTCTTCTGTACACTGGTGAGCTTCTTTTTTTTTTTCTTTTTTTTTTTGATGGCAGTACCATGGCCTTGGGTACTACTTTAAGGAACCCTGGAGTCATTTTTGAACCAGAAAAAAGAGATTATGCTACTCCCATATAAGATACTCTTAACTGACAGCCTGTTAAATTCAGAATTGAATTGAAACCTCTCTTTCTTATACACTAAATCCTTAGTGATAAGGTCCCATCATATCTTAAAGAAGTGAGATCGGCTCTTTCTCCTGTGGAACCAGTTTGAGTTTAGGAGTCAGACATCCTCTCTGTTTATAAGACTAAGTTTAAAACTCTCCTTTTTGATAAAGCTCATAGTTATGGGGGATCATTTGACCCCATCCCTTAGTTATCTTGCTATAGCCGCAGGCTGCTGGGTTCTTACTGTATTGCACTGAGCACTTCTCCTCCACTCGGCTCATTTCAGTCCCTGTGCATTTATATGCCACTATTGCATCACATTAACTTTTGACTACTCACGCTTATAGTTTGTTTTTTTCCTGTTTGTTGTTGCGGGTTTCTCCATGCGCCACTTTCCCCTCACCCCTCCTCACAGCAGAAGGCTGTCCCTCTGAGTCTCATTCTGAAGAAAGTTTCTACCTTTTAAAGGAGAATTCTTCTTTCCCACCAATACCAAGTGTTTGCTCGTAAGGCATGGTGCGATCAATGGGCTTCTCTGTTGTTGTGAACTAGCATTATATAAATCATTTTTTATTGAACTGAAATTGTACTACAAATGGCAAGAAGCTTCCTGATGATATTTAAAACTAGAGCAATGTTTTTTTTTTTTTGTTTTTTTTTTTTTAAATGCACTTCAAACAGCATAAATCTTTGGTATATTACAATCATAGTGTGGAGGATCTGCCTCTGCATTAAAGTAAATGGAACTTCTGCAGTAAACTTCGACCCAGTAAATGTCATACACAAAAATGGCTTCAGTATCTGTTATAAATCTCGCATCCTTCCAGTGTAACAGCTGAGACTGAGAAATGGTACCTCCCCAAACACACACACATACCCCCCCACCTCCCCACCCCCACTGGTTACCAGATGTAAACCAATCTTGTCCAAGGATGAGGAAACAATGCTCGTGAATGACAGCTAAAAATAACTGCCGCTTCCTAGAACTGGATCGCAGCAGCAATTGCCAAAGTTCCATAAGCACACTTTGATCCCCCCACCGTGTGGCTGAACTCGGGAGTAAACATTTTGTATTTAATAGTTATATTTACAATATGTTGCATATTTTTGCTGACATAGAAGAAACTTAACCATAACTGAACATGGAGTAGAAGGCTTTTTCTCTGTCTGTGTGGACTGGCTTCCCATAAATGAATCAGAGAAGATTCATTTATGGGAAGTGGTTTATTTAATAAGTTTTACATAAAAAGAACGATTGATGTTTTTGTTCCTAGCGATAGCAGAACAAGCTGAAAGCAGGAGGTCTATATTAACGTTGTAACATTAATAAATTGTTGTGGCAAACGTATCAGAGTTCATATGGAAAACTTTCACTCTCATTATTGTCTTTAGCTCTGCTAAATGGTCAGTTTATTCACAATATAGTTGCTAAATTTGTCTGCTGTTACTGGCCAGGCAGTTGGTTTGCTTGCTCTCCTGGTGCTGGATCTGTTTATCTTTATTTATATATATATGTTTTTTTTCATCTAGCTGACTGACTGGATATTTTAATGTGTCTGTATGTCTGTCTGTCTCTCCTCAGTGCCTGAAGCAGTATGTGGAACTCCTGATTAAAGATGGCCTTGAAACTGCAATTAGCTGTCCGGACTCTGCCTGTCCTAAAAGAGGACACTTGCAAGAAAATGAGGTGTGGTTGCCATTATTAGAACATCTTCTGCAGCCCATTGTGCTCATGAGCTTTTCTAATAATGTCCAGTACTCTAGTCTTAATTCTGTGTCGGCCTGAAATTGGACCTCTGATTCAAAGGACCAGTTTTCAATGAAGAGCAATTATTTTTTATTTCTACGCAGTGGTGTGCACGTATTTACATAGACCTTGAGCAGTAAGCTGCTGTGCAAATGTAGCTTTTCCCACATGGAAAAGGGCATATTAGTGAAACCTATATTTCTAACACATCAGTGTCAACTTAAAGCTCCAGCGCTCGTTGGGATGTGCATTTCACTGCAGCTTCGTGTGTGTGTGTGTGTGTGTGTGTGTGTGTGTGTGTGTGTGTGTGTGTGTGTGTGTGTGTGTGTGTGTGTGTGAGTGAGATGAGCATTCCTGCATGCCTTTTTTTTTTTTTTTTTTTTTTTTTTTTAAAGCAGAAGTCACATTGAGGGTAAACGCACTCTTTCACTTGGTCTCAAAGGCCCATAGACACAGCACAGTTTAGCACACAGTTGGCATTCAGTTTCTAATTAGTATCCCTGGCCCTTAATAGAACCATAGCTACGTCAGCCAGTCAGGCAGAGCATGCCTCATCCCTTCCTAATCTTGTAATTGTCAAAGCCTGAGTGTTTTTCATTCCCCGTTGAATGAGTAACCATGAGTGGGCCCATGTCTGCACTTTGGTTACATTTTGGCAATCAGTTTCTCTTCTACTGCAAGAGTGAGACTTAAGGTCCAAAGAATCGGTGGGTTCCGATCTTGTCTAATTTTGATTATGACATTGTTCTGGAAATGAAATTCACATGGTGAATTTTCAATTGCTTCTTGCAGCTTCTGTCTCTAAATGTGCACACTGACCTGCTTATTTCACTCCCACTTCTCATTTCCTCACTTCCTGCAGATTGAGTGCATGGTGGCCACAGAGATGATGCAGAGATACAAGAAACTTCAGTTTGAAAGGGGTGAGTAGGTGCAAGGCAGCTTTAGTACATCGGTGATCACTTCAGAGTTCTTCAGTAGGTGCTGTACGGGTGATGACTATCAAACTCAGTCACATGGACCCTTCTGTCCTGCAGAGATACATTTTACTGTGACACACAAAAAGATGACAATCTCATTTTGCGCGTGGAGCTCAGCTGTTGCTTGGTCTATCTAGACTTAGTCATTTTACCCCTGTGGACATTTTTCCTATTGAATTACACCAGGGGGAGTCAATGGGAAAACTACTAGAATAGATTTGACAAATTCTTCTTAGCCCCATATTTTTCACTCTTTAGCACTAACAGGTGTTTTCAAATTTACTTTGCATACATTTTTTTTTGTTGTCCAAAATAAACAGCAGTTGGCTATAATTGTGGATTCAAATACATTTAATGGTTTCACTGCAAATAGTCATTCAGTTAAGTAGCATTCCTCTACTTTGTTTTAAAAATATTCTAGTTGGATTAGTTTGGCTCTACCCTCAACTGCTACACTTTACATAGACTGTATGCAATAGATGGATGTAGCCACAGTAGCATCATGCATTGGCTTTTGCATTTTGAAGCCTCAGCTTTTGTTTTACATCACCATCCTTGTTTTGGAGCAGATATTACCATAGTTACAGTACTGTGCAGAAGTCTTGAACCACACTTAATTTATCTGTATTTTGCAAGGAAAATCTGAATGAGCCGCAGCAATTTCAAACATACATGGAAATACAGTATAGAAAATACTTTACAATTCTAAAAGTCAATATTCGGTATGACCATCTTTGTGCTTCAACACAGCCTGAACTCTCTTAGGCAGCTTTCTTGTCATTTCTTTAAGTAATCTTCAGGAGTAGTTTTCCAGGCTTTTTGATGGAAATTCAAAGCTCTTCTTTGGATGTTGGCTGTCTTCTGTTCCATTGTCTCTCAAGATGATCCACCACTGCACACAGAGTTCCACTGTGTGTTTTTTCTATCCAGGTATATTTTTAGTGCATTGGCAGTGTGTTTGGGATCATTGTCATGCTGAAAAATGAAATCATGCCAATCAGACTCTTTCCAAATATATTGCATGGTGAATATAAATCAGATGATACTTTCCAGCATTCATAATTCCATCAATTTTGACATCCCCAATACCACTGGCTGGGGATGTCAAAATGACAGAGCCTCCCCCGTGTTTTACAAATGGCTGTAGACACTCACTGTGCAGACCTTCAGAAAGCCTGGAGAACTATTTCTCAAGACCATTTAAAAAAATTTCAATAAAGTTTGGCTCCTTGGAAGAAAATATAAAGAAATTGGACTTAAGATTTTTTTTCACAGTACTGTACCGTACATGAGAGGGTGGCGTACTAAGCTATTAGCTAAGGCTAGCTAGCTTGGTTAGCAAAGTGTATAAAAACTATATGGTTACATGACACAGATACCTGCTAATAAATGCCGAGCAATACACATACACACAAGCATATAAATATATATAAGTGTGATAAGCATAAGTGGTATAAAGGGATTGATCCACTTTTGCAGCGGGCTTCATCTGGCCGCTGCAGGAACTGCAGTTTTTTTGGCTGCTTCAGCCTTAGAGGTTGCCACCACCTGATTCCGTTATATTTTTGTTAAATTCCCATTATCTCTTTTCCCAGTGAACTTGTACATTTTCAGTGTCAGCACTTCAGTTTCAAATAAATGGCTAGGATCTCAGCGCTGAAAAGAAGAAGGCAGGTCTGTGTCGCTTTGCTTCATGCTGTCAGTGTAGACATGCTAATCAGCAATATTGTAGTTCCATCGCTACAAGAAACAGCAGTGACCACGCTGTGCTATCACTCTTTGATGGTACTCACTCTGCAGGTTCTCCACCTACACAGAAGCACAAACTATACACAGAGAATGCAGATCACACTTGCAGGAATAAATGCATACCCATAACGGCAAACACACGTTCATTAACACAGAAGGGGCCCTGTAAATTAATAAAAATCCTCAGAAAGAGCTGTTGATTCTGGGTAAAAAGCAGTGAGCCATCTCATCAATGTCCCAGTCTAGTCAGGCAGAACAGTTGCTGTAACCGTTCCATATTTCTCAGGCTGAGCCAAGAGTGCAAGTGGGATGTGTGCTCATAGTTCTTGGCAGAGAGGCAAGGGGATGTAAGGACAGGATACAAGGGCAAGTGCATCACGCTATGTACTTAGAATTGGCAGAACCTGTTTTTTACCACCTTAAAAATATTCAAAAGGGTTTTTGGAAGCCATGGAAACAAGTTAGCAGATAATAGATGCTGCAAGACAAGAAATAAAATTTTTGACAAAAGAAACATTTCAGCATATGCAGATACAAATATTGCATTGTTATTTCATCTGTAATATGAAATCCAGGTGGATAAAAATCAGCAGACAGTCAGAGAATGAAGAGAAGGGAAAAGGACAGTTCTGGTTTACTGTGCTATGGTTTTTCGAAATCCACCCCTGAAACCTGCAGCATTAAAAATTTAGGGAAGAAAATGTAATTTGGCTCAACTGACCCCATAAGAGAGTAGGTGCTCATGACCTGGCGCTTCTTCTATGCTGCCAGAGGTATTGCTGGACCCGTGCCGAACATGGTGCCCTTCCTCAACCTGCCAGGCAGTGTGCCAACTGAAGGAAGCAGATTCTCCAGCTCTGCCCCAGCTGGTCCAATGTGCTGTCTGTGCCCTCGAGTTCTGCTCGGCCTGCAAGGCCAACTGGCACCCCGGGCAGGCCTGCCAGGAGAACAACCTGCCCATTACCTCCTTCCTACCAGGAGAAAACAGGTGCGGCTTTTTATTTGCATCAGTTCACTAACTTTCACACTTTTAGCATTTCATGGACCATAATCCAGAAAATATTTAATGACTACTAGACATGAATTCTGAAACCTGAAAGCAGTGTCCTTAATTAATCCCATAATTAATAAGCCTTTAATTCCAAGGCATTTTTACCTTTTAATTCAAATATTATTCAGATTCTTAATAACTTATCAGTTAAACATGAGCACTTCTCAGTAAAGTAATAATCTGCTTTGGCATGTTGTGATAGTGTCAGCAGGTATAAGGCCAGATTCAGTCTCTGGAAATACTTGTTTTCTCAGTACTCCATGATCAGCTCATCTGAGTGAAGGTGAGGGAAAACCTGGCAGGATTCATGCAGTGTGTGTTTTCACTGCCACTTTTTGCTTGAGCATCAGCCAAAGCTCCAGCACATATTTAGTAGGTAGAGATAAACCAAACTGCTTAAATTAAACTGCAGTAAAACAGGCTGAAATAGATTAATCATTCATTTTAAGGATACAGCATCTGTCTGTGACAGTAGAAGAGACTTGCTCAGAGACGTGCACAGCTGACCCATTTCTTTGTGATATCCTCTTATCCTGGAAATGCCATTACTGTACCTCTGCAGAACCTTCCCGCTACCTGCACATAAGCTCAGAGGCCACACTGGAGAGAGGATTCTCAGTTGTAAAGAGCCTTGGTGTTTGAATTCCACTTTTCACCATAAGGATCTCTGAAAGCTTGATTTTTGGCTATGCTTATGTTAAACGTTAAACTCTCTCTGCCTGTCACAAAGGTTTTTTTTTTCTCTCAAAGTGTTTCTTAACACTGTAGAATTTGCTAAGTTGCCACAGACAGAAACAAGCAATGGTCTAAACACAGTTTAAAAATCCTATAGAAAAGCTAGTTTTGTAGTTTCAGCTAAAGTGCTGGAGGTGAATGATTGTATTTCACTCAAACGCACAGTATGACAGATTCATGCAGAACTGTCCCGAAAAATCAATGGACCCGTTTGCTGTCTTAGGATGAATCACAAAATGACAGAGAGCTGTTCATCCTCAGATTTTAGGAGTCGGCAGTTTACAGAAATGGGTGAAATAGATACAGACAGCCTGACACCACCAGGACAGAAGAGTATTAGTCTGAGGTTGGGTTCAAGGCCATTTAGCGACTGGTGATACATAACAGTATATATGTTTGTTTTTTTAGATCAATCACTCCTAATTTAAAACTACTTACATTTCTGCTATGCCCCAAATCTGAATTTTGAATGATATTCTAGATTATATATCACACATTGACTCAAAATGCACTTAAGTCTATCTTCTCCTCAGCTCCTTCTACAAGAACGAAGAGGATGATGCACCAATCAAGCGCTGTCCTAAATGTAAAGTTTACATTGAGAGGGACGAGGGCTGTGCACAGATGATGTGCAAGAACTGCAAACATGCCTTCTGCTGGTACTGTCTGGAATCCTTGGATGTGAGTGGCGCCTTTTATTCCAGTTTATTCCAGCGCCTTTTACTCCCCTTCCTATAACATTTTCACACTGATAATCTTGGAAATTGTTTGACTCCCTGTGACAACAATGTCTTTCATTATGAGGAAATTGTAGCTTTACACTGAGAGTTGATGAGGACAGAATAGGATGCATTTGTAATTTTCTTTTTTTTTTTTTGACTGTGACAACTTCAGCTGAACTTGGATAATTTGGGTGATAAATGAGCTGTGGTGCTCTTATATAATCTTAATTGTGTGAGAGCACACACGACCACACTAAGCAGGTTGTTTAAAAAGCTATTTTCCCTGAACGCCCACCCGTATCATTCAGATAGCCGATGGTCAGTCTTTTATCTGTATGTGTGTCATGTGCTAGGATGACTTTCTCCTGATCCACTATGACAAAGGGCCCTGTCGAAACAAACTGGGGCACTCCAGGGCGTCTGTTATCTGGCACAGAACACAGGTGAGAACACCCATCTCCCCATCCGCAAGTCACACTCAGCAACCCTCCCACCCTCTTACCCATGCTGCAGCATGTGGCCTCACACGTGCTCCCTGGCTCTGCTTCTGTCTCCCCTTCAGCGCACACACTCACATACAGTGATGGGCTCGTATTATCTTGACAGCACAATAGGAAAAGAACAACTTTCTCCACATGCAGCGACAACTGTCTGGTGGTCGGTGTCCTGCTGTTTCCAGCTAAGCCTTTTATGTGAATCTTGCTCTTAAGAAAGAAAGGAGGGAAAAAAAAAAAGGTTTACATAACCAAGGCCTCTTTTTACCTGTAGGTAATGCAATAAAATTGCACGTTTCATATAAAGGACTGGATTTGACATGTAATTCTCCACATGTTAAGACATATTGCAGTGCTTAATTCATAGAGTTCCCAAATGCTCGCTCAGTAATACTTCTTAGCCAAATAATCTATTCATAGCTTAGCACATCCCTTTGTCCAGCATACTTGCTATTTTGTCAGCATTAGCATACACATTGGCATCTGTTGCCTAGTAGGGCAGGCTGAGTCATATGATTACAGTTCAGCTGGTGGAGGCCAGCTATAGCTTCACCGCTCTGTGTGTCTCTTGTCTCTCTCTTGCTCTCCTCATTTCACACCCCTTTGCTCTTTCGATATAAAAACGCTCGCTCCCACCCCCCCTTCATAAATCTGAGATGCATCAGAGCAAAAAAACGTCTTCTGTTGTCGCCGTATGCCAAGACGCATAGCATCATTTTGAAGGAATGTAATGGTGTTCGGGTGCCATCACGATCTGTTAATGAGAATTTACTGTTTGGTTTTTTTCTTTGATTTTTCCCACATCGTGGCCGGTTTAATTGGTGCAAAAATAAATTCATCGTGCAGCAAATGCAGTTATTGTTTTTTTGTTTTGTTTTTTTTGTTTTTTTAATACAAGCAGAAACCTGAATGCAAGAGATTCCCCCCAAGTATATGTGTGTGCTGAATTAAACAGGAGAAAAAACATTGTGCTATTATAAGTGACTGTTGCATGTGACAGCTGATTATGTATTCCAGCATGCTGTGTGTGAATTTGCTAGAGTCTGACTCCCCCATGTGGTGGATCAATTAAGTTGCCTTGCTAATAGGAATACACAGAAATGTTGGGAAAACCAGCTTTGTTTTGATTTGGCGATACAACGGTGCATTTTTTTTTTTGTCACTTGCCGAGAGGCAGGGACACACTTACGGATCACTTTCCCATCATCCATCTGTCTGTCTGTCCATCATGCTTTCAATAACTCAGTAACTGTGCAACATATTGACTTTAAACTTTGAGGATGGATACATATTGAAGAGTACAACTGCAGAGCACCAGAACCAGAACCCTGCGTCCTCTTATACTGGAGTTAAGAGGGCCAGCCTTTGAGCAGGTGACACCTGTGTTCTTTGGAACACTCCTGTTATAAATATATAACTAGGATGTGTTGATAATTGGTAAAAGCCATCTCAAAAGTAGAACAGTTGTATAACTTCCCCACAAAATGGTGCTGCTGGAAAATAATCATCCTTTGTGCCACTTCATTTGAGAAGTACATGATTATGTAACTAAATGTGTGACTTTGCTATGAACAGTCTCACTGTGTGACAAAAGCATAGTAGCGCTAGATGAGCTGGTTTTTTTTGGGGGGGGGGGGGGGGGGTTGTAAGAATAGCCAATATTGCTATTGGTCAAGTGAAAGGGTTTTTTTTTTATATTACACTATTGAACTTTATTAATGATGCATGGCAGCTCCATTGTCCAATCCTTCCCATATTTTTTGGCATGCTTTTTTTTTCTTCTTTAAATCAGCGTGATAAAGAGGTAAAGTAATTTCCCAGTTATCATAATACAAATTTTAATGGCTGATTTATAATTCTGTAGGAAAACCAAGCTTTCTGAACAGGTTGGGGGGGGGACTGTTGTTTTAAGGCAGTTGGTGACATCTGCTGGTGAACATGTGTTGTTGCATTTTCTTGAATTCGTGGTCAGACCTTGGGATGCTGTACAAATTTGAACAGTACATGTTTAGTTATTTAAAAAAAAAGAAAAAAGGTTGTCAACTTGCATGACCCATATAAGAAATTAGTAACAGCCCTATAGGATGATGCTGTGCCACTTGAAATGCAGCATCAATAGATGAAATGCATGACTGCTGGATTTAATTAAATCAGTGTTTTTTATGTTTTGCTGCTGTCTCCCTGCAGGTTGTGGGAATCTTTGCTGGCTTTGGCCTGCTCCTGCTGGTTGCTTCTCCCTTCCTCCTTTTGGCTACTCCCATCGTCCTCTGCTGCAAGTGCAAGTGCAGCAAAGGCGATGATGACCCACTGCCAACCTAAAAACACCATCGGAGTTGGCACTGGGAGCCGCTTCAAGGATGGGCCATCAATTTTTATTTTTTTTGTCCTTTTCACCCCTTTTTGCTTTTTTTTTTTTTTCCCCCTCTCTCTCCATCCCACCAGCTTAGAGAGCTTAATTTTTTGGGGCTGAGCCTGCACCAGCCCTAGCCGCTTTGGGATCCATTGCTCTGCATGAGGGAGGCATGGTAGAAAAGCGCTCCTACACGTTGGTCTGAAGAGAGGTGCAGGGGTCAAAGATCAGTGGAGATTAGACTTGTTGAGGGACCATTGTGTCCAAGTGTATAAGAAGTTGCTGGATTGGGGATGCGGAGGATGACTGCACCTCTTCAGCTGGCCCCCCGAGCTGTGGGTTACTGTGGTGTTGTACCTTGGCGGGTCATTACAAATGAAGGAAACATCGACGCTAAGAAATGACTTTCTCTTGTATGGACAGTGTCATGCAGGAGCCACCTTAGAAAGAACTCTTACTTTATCGCCGCTCTGTTTTGTCGGTTTGTTATGCGCAACAACAGCTTTCCCCCCCTCAGCACCACACTCGATGTAGCTCTACAGATTCAGTCAGTAGCATAATAGAGTTACACCACAGATCTTTGGTGTTCACTCAATTTGCACACAGAACATGATTTCTTTTGTCATGTTTGCGACTGAGGTAGAGATGGGAGGCTACCGTCACTCTCAGCTCAGTGTATAGCACGTCCTCTTGATGATGTCAGTGTTTTATAATCCTGCGCTTTTAATAGAACTGTGCTCAAAGTAGTGTCTATGTGTTGTACTTTACAGTGTTTTCCAACTGTTAGGCAAACGTATTAAAGGGGACTGCCACTCAAATCAAAAAAGTACAGTTTTTCTGTGGTAAAATGATAATCGTGTCTTGTTTGGTTAACTATCAGCTTACATTTTAAACCCATCCTGGTATCACTGTCTTTGTGTTCTACATTCAGTTCTTTTTTTTTTTTGGATATTTACAAACAGATGTCACAAATTGAGTGGTACTCCCCTTTAGCATTAAGTGGACCTCTATCAAAGGACCTCGTATCCACCTGCTGTGGAGCCATTTGAATTTAATTCCCTAAAAGAGATGTCACTCCTGTATTTCTCAGTCCCAAGTGGTGATCTAGCCAAATAGAAATGAATAGCCTTAATTTATGAGTAGTCAAAATCAGGCATGCCCCCCATGCACTAAAAGAACAAGTCAGATCCAGATGATCCCAGGGAAAGCATGTTTAAAGGCATTTTTTAAAGGACTGCAGTCAGTGAAGCCCTTTATATCCAGATGATTCTATGATGTCATTCATATGCCACAATGTTAATAGCCATGCTGTTTAAAAAAAAGAGTGGAAAATAAGAAAATAATTGTTCTAAAACGGTGTTCTTTGTGACCTAGGCCTTGTATTTTCTAAGCCTCTTTAAGCTGGAGAGCTGATCAGCATCAATCTAACTATGGTTGAGAATGATCTCAAGATCTACTTGGATCAAATCTCCCACTTTTTGAGTCTAACAAATACCTGCTGGCCCAAACTGCAAACTTGCATACGTTAGTGGTCCGAGTGTCTGTTTTGTTTTGTTGGTAGTTAGACCTCCAACAAAAAGCAGCTATTCCTTGCAGGAATGTCAGAAAAGCCTATAGAGTAAATTAAAAAAAAAAAAAAGCATGTTAAATCTTTGGGCACATCAATATCGAGCTGCTCTAAACTATATCACTTTATCTATGCAAGTTTGTGCATTACCATACTGAAAAGGTTATCGATTGGCCATAATTAACTGTAAGGAAGCATTATGTAATGAGAGCTGCAGAATGTCAGCATATTGTTGCTTTAATTTAATCAGGGAATCATTTGGAAAATATCCATTTTATGTTCATTATATGCAGTACGTTGCTCTGATTTGTCCTTGAGGTATTTTTATGGTTTCCTGAAGAGAAATTTGTTCCTGGCGATTTCTTTACTGTCCTGAGAAATCTGCAATTCGCTTTTTTACGGTTTGAACAATTTTACAAAAAAACTGTCCCACCTGGTTGCAATCATGGTAAAAATAAAGTACATCTGCTGTCAATTCCAGGTGACTTTTATTATGTCCTGAAATGTAAAACCTTAGCATTGACAGAGGTTGTACTTTCTTTTTACGGTGACTGTAAGTCAGTCGAGGAAAAAAAGTGAAACCATTTAGTTTGAAGTAGGTAAACATTGAGAAATAATTTATGTGAGAACTGTCAGATTGTTTTGTCAGAATATTGAGTTTAACAGATTTAAGTTTTGCTACCGTGCATAGCACACGCATGTCTTTGGAGTGTGGGCGGAAGCCAGAGCGCCTGGAGAAAAACCCACACAGGCACAGGAAGGACATGCAAACTCCACACAGGAAGGCCCGAGCTGAACATCAGGCCACATCTTGGAGGCGACAACATGCACTGTGCCAACCCGTCATAGCCATTCCCAGTGTTTTTAATAAGCCATTCACTTTATCGCTTCCCTTCTGGTGCAATTCATCAGTGTTCATGTAGCATTTCATTAAAATTCTGGCTACAGTTACCAAAAAAAGGGGTTAACAAGAGTAGCTAATATAAGCTAAACAGTAGCTAATCACCTGCACCTCCCACCTGTTTTCACAAATCGAACTCTTATATTCAATATAAAAAAATAAATAAATAAATAAATCATTATTTAGGTTTGAGTGCATTACCTGTAGCTTAGGTTGCTTTCATTGACCTTGACATTGATCTGTATGAGCATGATCATTTGACATTGAAGCCAGTTCAAATTTTCTACCTTGGAAACGTCGGTTCGTTCCCTACGAATCTTCAAACTCCTGAAACTTTCATTGTTTTTATGACAATCGTGCCAAGCAGTTTTTCCCAGAAAGGCATAAGGAAGCTGAGCTGTATGTGCATTTTGATCATGTATTTGTAAAGTATTAACAGTTTTTACAGGGTGGAAAATCTTGCTTCTTTATGTAAGCGCTGCACTGTATAATATGGATTTTATCGTTTTACTTATTGATATGATCTGTGACGTGCGTGGTATGGTGCCCGCTGTGTTTTAATGGAGGAGTTTAGCAGCTGATGATGATGATGATCTCAACTATATTTTTTAGGGGTTTTAACAATTTGAGGCTTTTGGGGGGGGGGGGGGGGGGGGATACCACCAGAATAATATTAATTTAAATACAAAACTAAATTCTTCAAAGGCACAAACTGGCCGTGGACACTTTTTTCCTTTTTATTTTATTTTAAACACAACGTTCTTCTGTACCGATGTCTGCTGGCACTAATGAACAGGTAGATACTGTATTATGCAACAAACATAAGGGCAGCATAATTCCTTGTTTTTCAGGGCTCGACATAAAGGCCTACAGAGTATAACCACTTCACACAGATGAATCATCAGCACAGGTGCTGGAGAGTCAGATGACCTGAGTAAGGGGCTAGGGCCCCTGAATTTAAAGAGAGGTTATTTTACAAAGGCTCAAAAATCTACTTTGTAACTATCAGATCAAGTTTGGTTCTGAGCAGCGGTCTATATTTTATAACTTGTCAAGAGATGAAGCTGCATGAGTTTTCTTTGACATCTACATGGTTAATATAATATTGTAGCCTCTAAAGAGCTTTCATATGGTGGCACTGACAAAGTCGTCATCCAAGTTGTCTTTTTTTTTTTTTCTTCATTTTGTTTAGATAATGCACTTTGATGTTCAGCCATAAACTATATGTTGGTCAGCCTTCCTATATTCAGTAGGTGGCCTTCATGTGTCTGTTACTTTTCTTTGTTGACATATTTTATGGTTTTTTTTTTTTGTTTTTTTTTTACACTTGTTACATCAGTTTGTGTATTTGTATTATCTGTTTTAAATAGGGGGAGTTCTTCAGCCCTTTATTGGTCATGTATATTAATTACAGTTAACAACAATTAACAGTCACTGTTGTAGGTGGGTTATTATTGGAGAAATTGCTTTCCAGACACAGGACTATGAGAAACATTGTCTCAAGTTCAGTGAGTAATTAAAAGTGAACTGGCCTGGGTGATAACAAAGTTATGACCATTGTAAAATTGCATTAAATCCATTCTGTACAACTTTAGAATTGGCATCTTAATATATCTACAGTTCCACTAACACTGTGACACCAGGTATTAAAGGTTGTTGTTTTCGTGATTCTGTTCTCTTCTTTCACTGATGCCGGCGTGCAGCCGCTGCAGGTGGGACGTATATGACCAGGTGAAAAATAACCATGAAGGTGAAAACCATTTTGAATTAATCTTTTTCTTTTTCTTTTTTTTTCCAGTGGAAAATAACCTGTTAGATTAGGATGTAACACAGAGACTTCTTTTGTAGTTATGATTAATTTTAGGCAGTGGTGCATGAACCTTTTTTTTTTTTTTTTTTTTTTTTAAGTGCATGCCAGAAAAAATTTTGAGCATCACTGACTTACACCAAACCTTTTACAATTTTGACTCTTACATACTGTAAGGCAAAGTGGCCCATTAAGTTGTTAAATGGCGCCCTCTGGTGTTCCAATTGTATACTGCTCTTAAAAAAAACTAGATAAAGTGACATAAAATAGTTTTAAAAAATTAATCAAAGTCTCCGAAAAAATCAGGATGTAAAAGATTAGTTTAAAACAATTTTGCTACCAAAGTGACTTAAAAAGTGTTCTCTTGTAAGTGTTCTTTTTTTATAAATAATAAACAGTCCTCATAAGGATCACAACAGGAATTAAATTAGTCACCAATCACAAAGCCTTTTTTTATTCTCACCATCTTATCTGAGCAGTTTTAATAACTTCATAAAAATGACTTTGAATGCTATAGACAATCCTTTTCCAGTTAGTTTTTATTTAGCTTGCATCAAGCGTCTTTCCTTCTTATTAACTGCAGCTCTTTCTGTTCCACTGCATCTCTTTGTGTTCATCGGAGATGTCGGCCTTTTGTTAAGGTCTGCCAAAGAACAGGTTGTTCTCTCCTTCTCTCTTCCTTTGTTTCTATTTCCTGCCAGATGCTGGATCAGGAGCATTAACAAGACAACCCTGAAAAAGAAAGTGCAAACGCTCGGTGATATATCATCCCTCACCAGCTGTTCTCTGTTTGGAAGTCTCTCCACCAATCACTAGGCAAGACCACAGGAAGTTACCATCTGTGGGCACCATGGTGACAGGGTTTGTGGATGGGCGCTGAAGCTGATGTGTTATCTGGAGCAAATGAACTATGATGCAGGGAGAGAGTGCCAGGAGGTGTGGGGATGGAAATGGCGAAATGGACAGAGAAGAGTGTATCACCTGCAAGACAAAAGAGCTGAACCTCAGAGAAAGTGGAAACGCGAGAGCCAAGCCTCGGCACTGAAAGAGGGATGGATGGGAAGAGAAGAGATGAGGCCTTTGCACCTGCTCTGTATAGAACACAAGATTCTGCTATCACACGTGTGCTGGCTGCCGGCCCATCAGGCTGGTCTGTTCTGGCTTTACCTTCCAACACCCTGCTGCCAAGTCGTCATCCTGCTCCCCATCAACACCCCCCTCATCTGCTGCTCTGTACTTACAATATCAACACATATCAACAATACTCTTAACCCTTAAGCTGTTTTGTTTTTTCTTTTTATCTATAACTTTACTGCAGGTGAGTATTGAAAATCTTAAAACAGCCAGAAGTTTGTTTTTGTTTGTTTGTTTGTTAAGTGAATTTAACTTCTCACTTGACTCTGGTGTTTTTAATGTGTGAAATTCAAATGAGATGCTCATAATAGTGATATGCATAAGACGTCTGCCCAGTCTTTCAGTAGTTTAATATTCAGTGCAAGTCACTGAAAAAACAGTCTTTGAACTAATAACAGATTTTTCCTTGGAAATACACACACACACACACACACACACACACACACACACACACACACACACACACACACACACACACACAAATCTAAATAAATATTTAAAGCTACAATTAGTTGAATATACATGTGTGTGTGTGTGTGTGTGTGTGTGTGTGTGTGTGTGTGTGTGTGTGTGTGTGTGTGTGTGTGTGTGTGTGTGTGTGTGTGTGTGTGTGTGTGTGTGTGTGTGTGTGTGTGTGTGTTGATTGACCAGAAATCTGTAAAGACATCCATGACGGCCATCCACTCCATAAGGTGTGCCAGTGGGACATAGTTAATAGTGCTGAAAGCAATATTGCAATTCACTTGATATTAACCATAAATCCATTTGCCAGAAGAGGGAACTAGAGTGCTATGAAAAACATCCTATTGTGTTTGTTAGCAGTGGCACACAGTGATTTTAAATAAATCAAGTATTAAGTGGCATGTTTAGTGCAGAATGATTAAGGTGTTTTTCTTTTTCTACCCATTTCTCAATCCTGCCGCACATTTTCAAATCAGCTGGGGAAAAACAAATCACACGTTTTCTTCTTTTCGGTTATTTGTTTGCGCATGTTTCACTTCGGAAACACTGAGTCTGAGTTTTCTTTTGTTCACTTGGACGTGTCACACTGATGAACAGTGTTCACTTCAGCAAAGGAAAGAATGGAGTAAATACACGTTGACATTCTGAGCTAAGAGCTCCCTGCAGCTCTCAGTGGGGGTGAAGGTTTAATATTAGGCATGTGTATTTGCTCATACTTGCACACAGGACTAATTGTGACCAGGAGCCATTGTACATCAGCTGGTGATTGACATACAGTGACAGGGCTCCACCTCTGATCTATTTTATCCCAGCGTGTAGTTGTACTGCTCATTGTCCCTTAAGCCTATGACACCTATTAGCTCTCATTAGCTTCCTGTGGTTCAGCAAGATGGGCTCTCGTCCTGAGAAAAGCGACAAAAAAAGAACGGATTTTCTGAAAAACATTTATTTAGGTTGTGACTAGAAAAAGATTTTTAGCAAGTAGGTGTGCCATGGACATGTAGGATGGATCAAAATATCACATTAAAGGAAAAATTGGAGCTTTAGAGGAAAAAAAACATCTGAGTTGAATAAGAAGACTGATACGGCTCTCATGTCTGTTTGGTGTTACAGCCAGGAGATGGTCAACTGACAGTAACAGCTAACCAACCCACGTTATATAAAAATTATTTAATCTGCATAAAAACTACGAGGTCTTGATGGAGAAGAAACTTCAGGATGTCAGCACATTGCTCAAAAACTAGTTTGTGCCCTCTTTAAAAACACGTTCTTAGGGTTCACAGGGTTTGGTGTGCATGAACTTTTTTTTTCTTCCTTTGGACAGATCCAGGGACAGCTGTTTTCCCTAGCTTCCATTCTTTATGCTAAGCTAAGCTTCTGACTGCAGTTTTGAGTGATTTTTTTTTTTTAAACTAGTTGAACACTCTAAACAAATCCCCATCTAAACAGGACAGAAAGCGAATAAAAGTACTTTCTGGAAAGTTGAATTCATTCAAAAACAGTACAGTGTGGTAAAGCAAAATCACATTGATGTGAAATTAAAATGTAAAAAAATGATACCTCAGTATTCTGGATTCTTGTTGATTTACTTAAGAGTATCCTGCAAAATGTGATGGTGTGGATCGCAGACCTCTATCTGTCTGTCTTCTACCACTCTTCCCTTTGCATCGAGTTTTGTTTGACTTTACCCTCCTACCTTTGTGCTTCATTGCCTAAACCCATCTCTTTCTCTAAACTATTCTTGTTTTTCCAGCTTCACTGGACTCCTCTCTCATTCCCCAGCATCCCTCCTTTCTCTCGATTTTTATCTGGGAGAAGTTTGCCTTGGGGCATTCACCTGAGCCTCCTCACCTGGCCTCTGAAAAGCCTGCTGGGACGGCAGGCCGGCCTGTTGAGGATAACGGTTGCCGATTGCCGCGAGAAAACTTAAACTCTCTTTTCTGTCAAGATGACATACTAGTGAGGATCTTACAATGTTGCTTTTCAACTAATGCATAGTCAAATACAAGCACACTCGAGTTGATGAGGATATTGCCAGGTGTAAAACAAACTGTAGGGAAATCAATCACAGATATAAACTCTGCAGTTCCAGTAGAGTTTATATTTGGTTTAGACAGAAAATTATCTGCAGCTCACAAATAGATTTTTATAAATACCTGGGGCTACAGTAGGGAGAAAACTATTTTCCTCTGTGAATTTAACAGGAAGTTTGTAAAATGGAGCTGGATCGATTTCCATCCTGCTCCTCTTTATGTAACGCCAGTCATGTGTCTTTTAGTCACTGGCAGTTGATGTGCGTTTGATTAGTGGAACTGAAATCATCAGCTATCAGGAATGACGTACTGTATTGAGCCCCTACTGCTCCTACCACCACCACAGCTTCCAGCCATGCACCTGTTCCCTCAGCCTGCTCCATCTCTCACTCACTCAAATACACACTTCTGCGCCTGTGGTTCCAACTTGGCTTTTTCTCATTAAAGACTCGGTGAAATGACAGGTTTTGACAGTGAAGGTTTCCACATAGAGCCTGCCATAGTGACAGATATCCGACAGCTTGATGATAACTGGTACTTTATTGCAGAAACACAGGTGTCCCTCATGTCTGATGACAAAAGGCAGCTCTGAGTGATGGGCAGGTTTGATGAAAAGTTACAAAGCTGGAACAAGAGGAAGGTGTGCATGCTGGGGGAGGGGGAGAAAAATCCCACGATAGAGATGGTGAACTTTTGTGGTCACTTTTAAACCGACTAAGCAGCGATAATCGTATTAAATGGTTTGATGTTGACTAGATGTAATCAGATGGAAATTTCCAGTACAAATATTCGTGATGCGAGTATATCAATGAGAAGAAGAAGAAGAAGAAGAAACAGCCTTTATTGTCCCACAGAGGGGAAATTTGGGTGTACCCAACCTCAACGATTTCTCTTTGTGCCCCATCCTACTTTAGCACCTACCTCTTCGCTGCCACCGCCTCCACCTCAGCCTGTAAATCAGCTCTTTAGCGCTGCTTTTAATACTGCTTGAGTGTGCAATCTTTTTAACATGCCCCGGTGTTCACTCCTCTCACGTGCCCTCTGTCAACAGTAAACTTTCTGAAAAGCGAGCTTAACAGGCCGTGAAAGGGCGGCACAGATGGCTACATCCTAGGTGGTAATTATCAACCACTTCCTCCCCCACCCCAAAAAAAAAAAAAAAAAAAAAAACGGAGAAGAAACAAGCGAAGGTGTTGCAGACAGGTCAACTGATGCCGCTGACACATTTGTAGGCTCTCTGGCAGAGAGCTCAAAGCGATATACAGGAAAAGGCCTTCTGGAGCCCAGACAGCACGTTGACAGTGTCAGAGGTCAAGCATAGCCATAAGAGGATGATTTTTGGCTTCAGTGCACATCAGCCTGAAGGAGATCTATATTAAAACACAACTCCAGTTGGCCAGAAAATCACAATTTTTCTCAATAATATTCTGCATGCACTGATTTTTCTTTTTCTTTTTTTTTTTTTTGACTGAAGTTTTACAAGTTTAATTGCTTTCTAATAGGTTAGCAATGTACAGGAGACGGGCAATAAGAGCCAATTAGTCTGAAAGTGTTTCAGTCTTCACCAACTGTAGATAATGGCAGCATTTATATGCGCACTAAATAAACAAGAGACTGTGTTTTTTTTTTTTGTTTTGTTTTTTTTAAAGAGATTAACCATTTATTTTGTTGTAGATCTATTAAAATTGAAGGTGACAGCTAATTTAAAATCCTCTTTAATTTGGGGGAAATTTAATACAGTACAAGGCGATAGGCGAGGCTCCCCCTACCTCCGTACAAGCCGCACGCCACATGCAAAAATATGTAAATGCTGCTCGTATTAGAATCTTTGTCTGGTTGTCATTCTCACATGGGGCACATCAAAGCCATATGACCTGATTTTGCACCTGCTGTTTAATTAAATTTACAAGACAGACACAGTCTCCACTCCCGGTGATATACAAATCTGGCTTTATTACCCCGGCACTGTAATTTACAAGGCAATTTACTGCTGGGCGGTAATGGTGCCTGCCAAAGTGTTCCCTCTGAAAAGATACACAAACATGCACAACAACAACAAGTTATCCGACTTCCTTGCCTGAAGATGGGACCAAGAATGCCAAGACTGCTCTATAAAATGTAACCACAGGATGAGCAAGTGTGTTGTTAAGGCCCGCGAGGCATCTAGTGCGCTACACAATTCAACGATCCACTCCCTGAGAGGTCCAATACTGAATTACTAAACAGGATTTTTCGATTTGTTTGTGATGGCTAAGAAAAAGATCTGAATGAGTCTCAGTAAGACAAAAGGGGTGAGTGATCTACAAATATGTTAAAAAGCTGCACTGAATCAATTCTAAACAAAAAAAAAAAAAGTGTGATTGTTTCTTTGGTGTCAAGACTTGCCAATGGGCCACCTGAAAATACAAAGATCAGGATTTGAGTAGGAGGGTAATGAACTTGGACCGCATTACAAGGCCAACCTGTTTCTAGCAGCTTCAAATGACTACAGTCACAGATGGGGTGAGCAGTGTCCCATCACAGACAGGGGACAATTGCACCATTTTCAGAGAGTCTCTTCCTGAAGGCATTTGAACACAAAACCCTGGACAATTACAGCAAATGTGAATGTGAATATAGGATTTTTTTTTTTTTTTATTCCAGCATCTGAAAGGAATGGGTGGAGGGGGATTCATATCTGACACAAATGTCCGATGAATCCTGCAGGTTGGTAGGTTAGGCCTGAGGTCAGTTCAGTGCTTATGAAATGCTACAGTACTAAGTAGCCTGCACGACCAATTGTTGCACACAAAAGCAGCAAAAACACAGATGAAGTATAGTAAATGTAAGCTTTTTTTTGTGTGAACTCCATATAATACAGTCAGGTCCACAGGTTATTGGACAATGATGCTTGTCTTACAATTTTGCCTTCATACACCACCACAGCAGAATTGCAGACTTTCAGCTTTAATTTAAGAGGTAATGAATTAAGAATGAGCTCCCTGTTTAGGAATTACAGGCATTGTAATCTCACAGTAAAAAGTAATTAGACAATTGACTTACAAGCAGTCTCATGGTCAGGTGAGATGTGCACCCTTGTGATTCCATGACTAAGCAGATAAAATATTTTCAGTTGATTTCAAGTGTTGAACTTGTATTTGGCAGCTTTTCAATGGAACTCTCAATGTGACGTCTAAAGAGATTAGGCTGAAAAGTCAAAACAAACCTATTGGGGAGAGAGCAAACACTTCAGGAGCAGCCAAACAATCTGATAGACTCTTTAAAAGAGTCAGTGCACTAAGCAGCTCAGCAACCCCAAAAGGCCTGAAAGACCACAAAGATACCTAAAGTGGATGATTACAAAATTATTTCCTTTGTTGAAACAAAAAAAAAACAAACTTCACAACATCTAACCAAGTCAAGAACACTTTCAAGGAGGCAGGTGTAACACTGTCAAAGTCTTTAATCAGAAGACGTCTTCATGAATGTAAAAACTGAGGGTTTACAACAAGCTACAAACCACTGGTTACATTCAAGAACATGAAGGCCAGATTAGACTTTGACAGAAAACATCTAAAAAAGCTTTCCCACTTCTGGAAAAATACATTCTTGGGACAAATGAAACCAAGATGAACTTTTATCAGAATCACTGGAACTGAAAAGTATGAAGAAGGAAAGGAACAGCTTATGATGTGAAGAATACCACATCATCTGTCAAATATGGTGGCCGCAATGTTATGACTTGAGCACGTATGACTGTCAATGAAGCCAGGTCATTAGTTTTTACCAATTGTGCTTTGATTTGGCAAAAAAGCAGCATTAACCATGGCAGGGAATCTAGGGAATAGGAATGGATTAAGTAAAAATGTGCAGCTAAGTTGCAGGAAATTATAGCAAAAATTAGCACCCAGCAGACATAACTTTACTTACGAGTAACACCTGTTGGAGAGCATTTTAGCAACCTATCAGTAGTGATAATATTTTCTTGACTCTGGTCTTTTATGAATCAATAAGTCCCACCTATTTTAGATTTCGTTTATGTCCACGTGTGGCTTGCTGTCACAGTAGTAATACACCAAGTTTATCCAGGAATCGCCCACTTGTCAACAAATTGTCTTGTTACCAAACATATGGCATGAATGCTAATGTGGGTGATTTTTTTTTTTTTTAATTTGTTGTGTGAAGTGGTTCTTTCAGCTGTTTGTTTGCACTTAAAGAATCATTGTTTGTGTGGACATATTGTTGTACTGCTGCTGAAAACTGCAGCAATTCATTTCAACTTAAAGTCCTGCTTATGTCAGAAACTTGAAATTTTCTGATATTGGCACATTTTACTCCTAACAATTTAAGGTTAAATATTCAAGCTACATACTGTACATGTATGAAATCAATGAAACATAAAGACAGTTGTTTTGGTAACAGAAGTAGATTATTACTGAAGCTTTAGGGGTTTGAGATGCACCACCAAAGTAGATCTCAAGTTGTGCATGTGAATGTGTATGTGTGTGTGTGCATAGAAATTTGTTACTGCACGTGAATCTGAGACATGCCCCTGGTTGCAGTAGAGTGTGCATCTCAGGCAATCCATAATAGATGATGAAATTTGGCAAGCAGTCCAGCCTTATGGTCCTTTCCTCCTCCTGCAGCTGCTTGTTTTCCCAGAACTCATCTGTGCTGCTGACCAAGAGTTGTGTGCGCATGTGTATCAGAGAGAGAGAGAGAGATGCACTGTGTCCGTATGTCCCTCTCTTTGCCCACAAGCACTCCACGAGCATCTTTCCATTGCTCAATATGTCAGACTTGAATATGAAAATGGGCAACTTTTTCATCACTCAACCACCATGTGCACATAAGGCCACAAAGCTGATGGTGAATGTCAAAGTTGAGCAGAAAGGCCAAGGACCAGTGACAAAGCACCACAGACTATAAATACATGCAGCACTGTGGCGACAGACGCAGATCACAATCTAGTTTTGGCCAGTCCAATTATCAGTCTAATGTTAAAGGAGATCAATTCACAGATGTAACGGCTGCCAAAAATCTCAGTGGGTATTGCACTGAAATAATGTGTCAAGATATGGAATCTGTGGAAAAAAATGTTTTTGCATAAATAGAAACTAATAATAATCACTGACAATCAATAGTCATTTGCATTTAACTTAAACATATGGTGTAATTTTGCAGATTTTCTATCATATTTTATTTACCTTGCTAAAGAACAAATTGACATTCTGGAAAAGGGTCTAGTTTGATACCTGGCTCAGTTAAGACTTTATAAAATTCACCCACAACTACTAATTAACAAATTAGCTAAGAAACAGCACATTTTAATTTGGAGTGGGGTATACTGGCCTAACTATTACTTACTCAGCCACACAAGAAATGGACAGTAAAATCACAAACTAATCACAAGCTAACCAACTACTAGAAGTTGTTTCATATGAGAAGTATATACAGTACCAGCCAAAAGTTTGGACACACTTACCCAAATGGGTGAGAGTGTCTAAACTTTTGACTGACTATTGAAACAGACACTTTGTTCTTGGTCACCTCTCTCAACAAGGTTGGTGATTTTAGTCAGATGGTCAACACCAAGAAGAGCACTCATGGTTCTAGACTCTTCCTGCTCTATGCCTTTTTTTTTGGTTGTAATCTACAGAGGCATTCACTATTAACTGTAGGACCATATAAAGTCATATGAAAAATACATTTTTCACAGATCTCTAAGCACTCACTCAAGTGCACACTTACTGCTTCCATATGAATTAAGAGGGTAAGTAGCAGCCAGGTGCTGCTAATCAAATGCACTTGATTAACTGATCATCAGTAAGTATGACCACCTCTATAAAAGTAGTTTTGGCAGTTAGCAGGTCAGGAGCATTCAGGTGTGTATTAATACAATGCCACAATCTTCCCAGGAGCTACATCTCAGACTCTACAGGCCTCAGTTAGCGTGTTAAATGTTCAAGTTCACAACAATGCAATTAGAAGAAGAAGACCGAACAAGTATGACTAGTTTGAAAAGGTTTCCAGGAGAAAGCCTCTTCTCTCTGAAAAGAACATGGTGGTATGGCTTAGGTTTGCAATGTTGAACTGAAAAAAACCACAAGACTTCTGGAACAATGCCGTTTGGACAGGGGAGGCAAAGCACAATCAGCACAAACACTTCCTATCAAGTGTCAAGCACAGTGGTGGAGGGGGTGATGATATGGACTTGTTTTACAGCCACCGGACCTGAGTACCTTGCAGTTATTCAGTTGATCATGATCTCCAAAGTATTCTGTCCATCTGTCTGACTGTTAAAACGCAGCAGAAATTGGGTCATGCAACAAGAAAATCTTCCTATGCGCAGTGGCACAACATTTCTACAATAGAACAGCTGAAAAAGAAAAGAATCAAGGAGCTGCAATGACCCAAAGTCCAGAACTGAACCTGAGTGAAACGCTGTGGCAGGACCTTAAGAGAACTGTGCATAAACAAATGCCTTCCAACCTCAATGAACTGAAGTAACGCTGTAAAGAAGAGTGGGCCAAATTTCTTCCACAATTATGTTACAGGCTGATAATGTCATCCTGAAAATAAGGTTATGGCTATTCAAGTTATTGCTGCTAAGCAACACCCTATTGAATAATGAGGTGTACTTAGTTTTTCACAGAAGTCCTGTGAAAGAACTTTCCCAGTATTTAGTTGTCTCTGCCAGAACTTTTTCAAAACTCCAACATTTTAGGAAATAGGATGGTAAGGGTGCTTGATCAGCTCACCACTGCCGTTACTGACTCTGGCTCTTTGTAGGGCTGTACGAGAGCAGAGATGTTCTCAGATATGTGAAGTTACTTTGACATTTTCTTCATTACTGAAAGAAACAATTGCCTAAACTGTCAAAGTAAAGCACAGCTTGTTATAAACCTCCATAATCTTTAAATTATATTACTAATCTTAATTTTAATATAGGAATAATCATTAATAATCATTGTGGTTTTTTAAGAGTAGTTCACTTTAACCAAGAGTTGCAGAGGATGGTCAGTGATGTATTTGTGAAACATTTTAAGCTGGTTTGGTGGCCTTGGGCCTTCTGCATAAGTTCTTTCAAAGTTATTGACCCACAAACTTCTAGGTTTCTCCCTTTCTAGCACACATGCATTCATACAAGCAGGGGTAAGCAGAGTGCCATGATTGATGGGATAGGTTGGGCTGGTAAGGGGGGATGCCTGTGCACAGGCTGTACAGCAGCTGTTTTCTCCAAGCTCGAGGAGAGCGAAGACAGAGAGAGTATGTGTGAAAGTGAGGGAGAGGAGAGAAAGAGAGAGAGGTCGACTAGAAAGTGAAGGGAGGGCAGAAGGAGGGAGAAGAGAGAGAGCAAGTGTGCCTTCCTCTTGCCCTTCAGGCAGACCAGGTGTCTATAGCTCCACGCTGAGTCGTACCACAGAACCTGGCACGGCAGTTCTCAAACAAGTCCTCCTCATCGTTCCCCTTTCCCCAAGGATGGCTGCAATTAACACACACACAGAGTGCACAGTGTAGAGAAAACATGCTGAAAATGACAACGCCCCAAGCCACAGCACATGGAAAGGAAAAAGAGAGAGAGGGAGCGAGAAAGAGAGAAATGAGGGGAAACAAAAACAGAGAGAGGGAGCCAGAGAGACACACCGGAGAGCGTGTTTTATAAAGGTGCAGGTGCAGGATTTGAGTGACTGCCAGGTTGTACTCTCCTTTTTCGTTCCATATTAACGTTGTCAGCTTTTTACCTCCCCTCTCCTCACCTGCACTGCTCCATACCTCACCATGTTCTGTTGTTGCTCATTATCAAGGGCTCCCCTCACACCCAGACGCTACACGATGCACAGAGGTACAAGAAAGTTTGGCAAAAACTTTCAGCTTTGCAGATTTGAAATATTTGTGAAACCTTCTGTATGACATTAACGCGGTATCCTCAAAACCAAGCAATGTGTAGACGCACAGACTTTTTCTTAAATGAGTGACAGATGTCAGTCATTTCTGCCGAGTCAGGAGATGGGGGTGTGGCGTCATTGTGTGGTAAACCTGCAAGGACACAATGTTCGAGCAAGTCCTGACTTTCCCGTGATTTTAAGTGTGCACGTCTGAGTCAGATGTTGCATCTCAGGAGGATGCTATGACATCACCACAGCAGGTATGATCCAAATCCTGACAGAAAGATCGGATACAGCTGTTACAATACATTAAAAATGCTTTCTCAATTCCCTTCAGTTCCCAAGTGTTCACTTTGTATATACTAATTTGGATTTTTGAACTTTTAAATGATTAATGTAATCATTTAACATTGTCCTTTTGTCAAAGTTATTTAAAAACAAACTTTAAAAAGTAAAAATCAAATCAGGAGTATAGTTCAAACTACAAAAACATTGGATCACACATGACACATCTAAGAGTGTCAAGGCTTCACGTCCCACCTTACCAGCTTATCCTGTCTGTCATGGTACAGTGTATGGATACAAGCATGCTGTTATATGACAAGTGCTTTAATCATTAATCCACAAAGGCCCCACACAAGGTGTGTCAGACGTTTGTCTAACTGAAAAACAACACTAGTGAGAAAGGTGAAATTCAACCAAAAAAAGGGAAAGGGACGTTCTTCAGTAGTGACGCGATTCATTGCTACTGCAAGCCTATAATGTACAAAACAAGGTTGTTTTAAAGAAAAACACATATATAACAACTTATAAGTACACACAGCAGCTGCTGGCATCAGTGAAGAACAGCTGGAAATTTAGAAACATCTATTAAATATGTCACTGCACTGGCCAAATCACAGTATGTATATGAAATATGCTCTTCAGTCTGTGTTATCTTCATTCCCTTGATTCTACACTTCTGCTGCTATCAGTACATCAATAGCTCTCTACATAATTAAACTTTCCAGTTATCATTTTGTCTGTGTATTTTTGGCCCTGCAGATGTTTTCCCTTATAGGACAGTTGCTTTTAATCAGCGAGACAGATGTTTCCCATGACAAAAGCAAACCTTTACATCTGCTGAAAGGCATACGTATACATACAAACAAGTGATCATGGATCATTTTTATATTTTTACAGATTCATTTCTATAAATGCTACACTTACTAACAATAAATACAAGTGCTTCACATATTGCAATAAGCATCCGATCTCTATACAGATTTGCATCGGTGAAGAGGGAGAAAAAGTCTTTTGTCTCTGCAATACAGTACTCACAGTTTTCATACTGATGAAAAGTATTACAGTCCTCTATGAGCTATAAGGCCATCTTTGACAGAAGCTGAGCTTGGAGGGGAAAAAAAAGTTTCACAAATGGCCAAATGTCACTAATTAGTTTGAACTCTGCATTTCTGATGAAGCCAGTTGGTGTGGTGGGGTGGTGGTGTTGGCAGGGGGCAGCAGGAAGAGGGGGGATTGATGGGCTATGCCTCAAAATGTAAATTAAACAAAAGGCGGGAGTTCACATGACAGCTTTGGAGGGGCAGGGCTGGAGCCTTCTGATTTTCTGTGTGAGAAGGAGAACAAGTGGAGCACAGTGCACCAAACATTGGCACATGGCAAACAGCTCGGAGGCAGCGGAAGCAAAATAACTTCTGTTCTAGGGAACAACAAAGGAGGAACAAACAGCGTGGCCCACAACTTTTTGGTCCTTATTATTCTGTGATTTCGTAATCAAGAGGATGGGATCTGATCTACAAACCATGGACAGCTGGTTCATTTCCACCGCCGGGCCTTGTGGGAGATGTAGTTTCTTCTCTCAACGACATATGCAAATCCCAACTGTCCCTCCCCTCTCTCTCCATAATTGCCGACTTTTCAGTAACAGAAGGAGGCCCATTTGCGTGTGTGTGTACATGTTTGTGTGAAAGAGTGTCTGTGTGTGCAGCCTATGCTCTCGTCAGGGTCCAGCCTTATTTCAAGGGATAAATAAAAGATGCAGAGTTCTTCTAAAGGAGCCCAGCAGAAGGTAGACACAGACAGGCAGATATGGAGGGATTCTTCAGAGAATCTGGGTTGTGCATGGCGCTGCATCGATTCTCCATTTGGGCTTCACAAGGTTCAAAAACACTGCATTGTGGGCCGCAGATTGTGTTGCCTGGGCGTCCCTCAAGTGACATGTAAAAAGCCGGCCCCCCATCTGCCTGACAGATTTGTGCGGGCAGCCCCTAAAAGCTTTGGCAGAGAGAGACAGGTGGGGATGGACAGACAGACAGACTGAAGGACGAGTGCCACTCAGCACCCTTCAGCTGTCACACAGAAGAGAAAGTGAAGCTTACTTTACTGGTGACAAGCTGTGGCAGACAACAAACTAATTCAAGATGACGATCTGAACCTGCATCGAGATTCACAGCGTGACTGTGAATAGCTAGACCTGTCTATACGCTCCTGGAAGCTCCATAGGGCAGGAAACAGACCTGCTGATGATACACCCTGACAGCCTGCATCAGGGTAAATTATGGTAATAGCATGCAGTCATCTGCCTGGTGCCATTTGACTCGACAAAAACACTTAAACACTCCATCTATTTCTCTAAGTGGGAAGCAGAGAGGCCATCTTGGATGGGTGGGCCTGTGGTTTTTTTTGACAGGAACAGAGCAGAAGAAACCCTAGTGACGCTCCAGTGACATCCCACAGTCTGTTCAACACAGAGGCAGGCATGCTTGCCTCCTCAATATCTACCAGCATAGATGGATGTGTTACCAAATATTTAATATTTTAAGGCTGTTTCTTGGATCATGACTGAGCCTGAAAATGTAAAGGGTTTTGGGGGGGCAGTGTGGGCAAGCGCTGACGACCAACAGTTGGCGCTTGTGGCATAACTGTCCCCTCAATTTTAACTGCACCCTATACACCTCATTCACTCACAAACATTAACACATAGACCTACAAGTTGGGGAGGAGGAGGGGTGGATGGGTCATCTTACACCCCGATTTCTTGCGTCTCGCCCGGGGTAGGGGTCGGGTGGTTCCTTGGGGACCGGGCTGGTGGCGTCCTGGGGTCGCTGTTGGCCCTGGGGTGGTTTCCACTTGCCCCGCCTTCAGAGGGTGGGTAGCTATGGATGAATGTGTGTCTTTGTGTATTTGTCACCGTCTCCGTGAGTATGGGTGGGTGAGTGAATGTGTATGTATGGCATATCTGTGTGTGGGTAAGTATGTATGGGCATGTATGAGTATCTGTGTATAAATGTGTACACGGGTGTCTGGGTGTGTTTGTATGTATGGCTGGACCTGGGTCTGGGCCTTGTGCCTTGCCTCCTGGCCGCTCCTTGCTGGTTGCCTCCCCCCCCCTACCCCCCTGGGATGGGGGTGCCTCGGGGTTCCTGGGTGGGGCTGGGTGTTCTGGCGTGGGTACTGGCCTGCCCCCCTTGGTGGTGCGGTGCGGGGCTGCGTTGGCTTCTTCGGCGTGGGGGGGGGCTCTGTGGAGGGTCGGGCGGTCCTTGGGTGCCGTGGGCCCGGGAGCCCTGCCGCCGGCCAGTGCAGGGGGCTGGCCGCTGGGGGGGGGCTGGCTTCTCATCGCCTTGGGTTCCCTGGAGCCCTCGCTCCTCGACTGGGGGGGCTCCGTCTGAGACCACCCTCTCCCGTCTGCTGGGGTAGGTGTGCGGTTGTCTTTGGACTGAGTGGCCGGGGGTCTTCCTGGCCCTTGGTGGGCTGCTGGTGGCCTGGGGTTCTGGGGGCTTTCCGTACCTGCCTCTGGCTTCTGATGGGTGGAGCTGCAGCGCTTTGCCCTCATTGGTAAGTACGTTCCATGACACAGACACAAACATGACACAGACACAAACGCCCACTCAATCACAACTCAACAAAATTGTTGGTGTGCGTAACATGCTTTGTTAGTTTTGTTTTTCACACACAAATTTATTTTTGCAAGTATTGATAGTATTTTTTTATATGTTAAAGTGATGAAGTATCTGATTAATAGACTTGTGCTCTTTCCCCTTTTTTTTTTTTTTTTGCTCCCTTTCTCTCTCCCTTTTTCTTCTCTTTATTTTCCTCTTCTTCAGCCTGTCAGCTCTGGCTGTTACATAGTATGTGGAAAAATAACTCAGATAAATAAAATAAAGGGTTAAAACAACAACAAGAAGAGCCTATTGAGAACCTATAGAGCTCATCTTGAAATAGCAAATATGTTTGGCACAACAACGCATTCAGATCACAGTTCTGCTTGCAAGATCTACCAGACATGACAGGCTAAAAAAAAAAAAAAAAAAAAAAAAAAAAAAATGTAGATTTTTTTTTTTTTTATAAATGCGCTTTGTCAAACAGCAAGTTCAAAATCTTTGCACACCTGAATGAGCGAAAGGTGCATTAGAGGAAAAGTCGGGAATCTTTTCTCCTTTTTTCTATCGGATAATAAATCAGAACGAGACCCCTTTTTAAGAAAGAGAACAAGCGTTTTCCTGGAGACCGCAGTGATATCGCTGAATGCTTTTTTGAAGTGATTTTAAAAATTGGTGTTATTTGTACTAGTTGTGCTATTTAGCTTTTTTTGTGAGCAATTTGCCTAGTCTACTGTATTGAAGGTATTGTACAAACCAGTGACTTCCTTTGAGCAGACCTCACGCATATTCATTTTAGGACTCTACAAAGCTTCTCATTTGCTTTGAACGGAGTGATGCTGTGCATTGCAGAACTGATTAGTTTTTCTTTGTTTTGCTTTCAATGGTAAGTTAAGAAAAGTGAAATTTTGGAAATGGCAGTGCTGGCAAATATCCCAGTAAACTAGAGTGGGTGCTGATGCAGCCTGTTGTACAGCATAAGAATGGAAAGGACACTGAACATTACAGCTGCTTTACACAATCAAAGCCTGTATACATGAAAAAATAAAAGTTGTTCAAAGCATTGCTTAAGCTTCTTCTGAAATGTACCAAACAGCTGCGGCCACCATTTTTCCACCTCCTATGCAGTGAGTAGACAGTAGTTTCACTTACTAACAAAAAAAGAAGCTATTTCAGAGAATTTGAAAAAGCTCTGGCAGCTTTCTCAACAGAAAACCCCCCAAATTTTCAAAAAGCTAATGGGTGGCCAAGTTTCTATGCCGCTTTATTAAAATTCTTTGTGTACTTCAAACAAAGCCGACTGAAAATGAAATGACTGTGTTAATAAAACATCGTTAACTTTCACCAAAAATGCAGAAATGTTGAAGAGAGGAGACATCACAACAATTGCATCGATACACACAAAGGTACAACAATATGGCTACACTGGCAGAATGCTAGCTACTGTGTTCCCATTATTAGCATGCCAGATACAGTTACTCTTATTACACTTTCTTTTGCTGAAGCATTACCGTTCTACAAATCACTGCCAACACACAGAGCAGTCACAGTTTCTGGAGTCAACATGTGTTTATGTTTCTAGGGAGCTCCACATCGGGCTGGGTCACTGGATACCTGCCTGCAGTGTTCCTAAGCTTAAGTCTCAGCAGATTGCTTGCAATCTCATGGTAACAGCAAGTCACTGTGCTGGGCTGCAGTACACCGAGTAACAGTGATGTATTTTTGAACTATGAGCACAGCCAAGCTAGATGTTCCCCTCTATCATTTATGCTCAACTAAGCATAGTGTTTCAGTGTAATAATCCCACACCCAGTGCAAATGGTTTGAAAAGAAATTTGCCTAAATGCTGAACTATTGCTTTGAAGTACAGTATCCTTTACCATGCACACTGGCAAAAATCCCTGCCTAAATAGCATTAGACATGCTTTTAGTCTGATCACATTAGGGTTGAGAAGGGTCACAATGTAATGACAGTTCAATCAAATGAATGCTCTGTTCAAACTTGGAATCGATGACAATATATTGTCATTATGAAATGTATCTCCTTGCAGTGCTGAGCAGCTCTCCCTCTGGGAGCTTTCTCCTCTCTGTATATTTTGTCCAATCCATCTCAGTTTCACTGCTGAAACAGGACTATCTGAATATCAGACAGGCAGAATCGATACAAAACATGTCAGCGACAGTTCTCTATTTTCTGAGTGTGTTGTTTTACTATACAAAAAAGGCTCTGATTCACTCGAATAATGTGCAGATTTTGAATGCTACACGTCACTTCTAAGACCCTAAAAGACACACTATACTGCCAAAAAAGTATTCGCTCACCTGCCTTCGACTTGAGTGACATCTCATTCTTGATCCATAGGGTTTAATATGATGTTGGCCCACCCTTTGCAGCTATAACAGCTTCAACTCTTCTGGGAAGGCTTTTCACAAGGTTTAGGAGTGTGTTTATAGTTAGGGCTGGATCAGGTGACCCTGAAACCATCCCTTAGTTATGCTGCAATAGGCCTAGGCTGCTGGGGGGTTCCCATGATGCACTGAGTGTTTCTTTTCAGTCACCTCTTTTTAGGCTGCTTATAAATCAGTCTCCATTTAATCATTAGTTATTATTAATTTCTGTCTCTCTCTTCCACAGTGTGTCTTTTGTCCTGTCTCTCTCTCCTCAGCCCCAACCGGTTGCGGCAGATGACCGCCCCTCCCTGAGCCTGGTTCTGCCGGTGGTGTCTTCCTTTTAAAAGGGAGTTTTTCCTTCCCACTGTCGCCAAGTGCTTGCTCATAGGGGGTCGTTTTGACTGTTGGGTTTTCTGTGTAATTATTGTAGGGGCTTTACCTTACAATATACAGTAAAGCGCTTTGAGGTGACTGTTGTGATTTGGCGCTATATAAATAAAAATGAATTGAACTGAATTTTTATGGGAATTTTTTTAACCTTATTCCAGAAGTGCATTTGTGAGGTCAGACACTGATGTAGGACGAGAAGGCCTGGCTCTCAGTCCCCGCTCTAATTCATCCCAAAGGTGTTCTGTTAGGTTGAGGTCAGGGCTCTGTGCAGATCAGTCAAGTTCTTCCACATCAAACTCACTCACCCATGTCTTTATGGACCTTACTTTGTGCACTGGTGAGCAGTCATGTTGTAACAGGAAGGGGCCATCCCCAAACTGTTCCCACAAAGTTGGGAGCATGAAATTGTCCAAAATATCTTGGTATTCTGAAGCATTAAGAGTTCCTTTCACTGGAACTAAGAAGTTGAGCCCAGCTCCTGAAAAACAACCCCACACCATAACCCCCCCCACCACCACCACCACCACCAAACTTTACACTTGGCAGGATGCAGTCAGACACATACTATTCTCCTGGCAATCACCAAACCTACGTTCATTCATCAGATTGCCAGATGGAGAAATGTGATTCGTCACTCCAGAGAACACGTCTCCAGTGGGGGAGTGCTTTACACCACTGCATCTGATGCTTTGCATTGTGCTTGATGAGGGAAGGTCTGGGTGCAGCTGCTCAGATATGGAAACCCATCCCATGAAGCTTTCTACACACTGTTTTTGAGCTAATCTGAAGACCACATGAAGTTTGGGACTGTGCGCCTCAGCATCTGCTGACCCCACTGTCATTTTACATAGCCTACCACTTCGTGGCTGAGTTGATGTCGTTCCCAATCACTTCCACTTGTTATAATACCACTAACAGTTGGCTGAGGAATATTAGTAGCGAGGAAACGGACTTTGTTGCGCAGTTGGCATCCTATTAGTAACAGTACCAATGTAACGTACCCTGGAGTGCATGTCTACAGGTGAGATGCTGGACACCACTAAATTGCAAAAAAGTATGATTTTTCAACTGCTGTCTAGTTTTTTTGTTTTTAATTAAAACAAGCTACTGAATATAATTAATAATTAGGGCCAGGATAGTGAAGAAATACATATCATTACACATTCTGATTGTTAAAAGTGATATCACTGCTAAATACTAAAATACAGTTATATATAACTCTGTATATGAAGTGCATAATATGTAATGTGAAGGTTTGTTAGTCGGTGAGCTTATGAGTTTATGTTTTTACACTCAACAGCATTTAAACTAAAAACTAAAATTAAAAATGAATTCATCTGTGCTGTGAACTGTGCTATAATACATTTCAGGAAAATATCAGTTCCTTATTTGGTCGCTGACATTTGTTACAACACATGAATTCATATTTTATATTCATTCTAAAGAAGACAGATGGGCAGTGCAAGCAGCACCGAGCAGTCAGAAGCAACACGTCAGAATGACATTGCTGAGAGGCCACCTGACTTTTCCATTTCCATGTATATTATATGCTTTCCCTTCTACATTATGCGCAATACTAAGAGGACAAATGCAGCCAATGGGCCTAATTAAACACCCTATCTTTCTTATCCAGGGTAACCGGCTGACGTCTAGAGGATAAATAAACTATTTGCATGCAAACACACATGCGCAAGACGTATTTAAAAGGAATAAAACTATAAAAAGTCCATGTAAGTAATGGAAATAAAATGTTAGGAAGTGAAGCAGGGAGAGAGACTTCATCAGGCCATGGCAGGGTCTGAGCCTCAGTGAGATAAATGTCACTTCTAACCCTCCATTGGCCTATACAGCACAAATGGAGCGACCGCTCTCCTCTTATCATCAGCTGCACACGCACACACTGCTCTCTCCCTCTCGCGCTAGAACAATTAGCTTTATGGTGGCTCAGAGCCTGTGAAATGTCATTCTGCCAGGTAAACTAGCTATTATATCACAAAGGCTGCAGCTGAGTCAATTATACAGCATAGGGAAGAGGGGTAAGGCCCGAGAAGCAGGGCAATGAATTCATGAGTTCATCAAAGGAGAAGTCAGAGGGGTCAGCGCTGAGAGAGGCCGGGAGGTAGAGAGGAAGTGAGAGAGAGAGTGGGAGAGACAGAAAACAGAGAGCTTCAGTTCAGTAGGTTGTCAGTGGTATGCTAATATGACATTCACATCAGAGGAGACTACATCATCAAATCAAATAAGACACAATTTAGATAAAAGGCTCCATATGAGTGTTTGCATCTTGATTTATTATCATTCACTGTGCTGGAAATTCTATGGCTAGGTTAAAAATGAAGGTCAACAGCATTTTGTGTACATGTATTTAAGATGATAAAACCTACAAACAAGCCACATAATAAAATTAAGCACTGGTTCTGTTTTAAATCGCCACCTACAAACTTATAACTGTCAAACCATTTTTCTTCTGAAAAGTCAAAGTATAAAAAGGACAAAAATGAGAATCTTCAAGTGAAGTACAAGCATCCGAAAACTGTACCTAAGTGGTGTAAATGTACTACAGTTACACTCCACAGCTGCTACCAGTTTGCTTTTTGTTTGTTTTTTTCATTATCTGTCCTTAACATTTTGACAAACATCAAAACAAATATGATGGAGAGGTGACATAGTAGCGAACTAGAATCCATAAGGCAAATCTGTCTTCTTAAGGTAGTCTTGTCACAGATACTGCCCTCTCAACAGAGCGACCAGATGGAGCCTGATGCTCAGGGCACATAAAGGCGGCCCCTGGGGGACTCTGAGCCCATCCCCTCACCCCTCCTCACCCCTGAACTAGGGCTCTGACTGGGCAAGGGGACCTATTCTCTGCCTGCTTTTGAGGCTGCCCCCCTTCTATATACCCCCCCTGTCTACCCCTTCCCTCCTGCAGAGGACACTGCCCAAATGCCAGCACGTCCCACCTGGGCCTAGCCAAGCCTGTCCCTACTGTCGGGGGGCAGGCGTGACATGCAGTGCACAGAGCACTCACCCCTGACAGGAACACAATGGCCCAAGGACTGGCTGGCTGGCTGCACTAGGTATAGATAATACTGTTAATCGTGCAGAGTGGCAAACAGCTTCACAGAACAATGAGAAACCAACAGAGCAGTGATTGGAAAATATTTCCCAGGACTTCAGGTACCATACTCTCACCCACACACCCGCACAGTCCCACAGATGTGTAGAAAAACATGCACATGTGTTTCTATGTTCATGTTTATTTGTAGCCTCAGCCTTTCTTTCTGCTAGAAGGGTTGTGTTCTTAAGTTTGCTCTTTAAAATACCCAAAAGGTGTTTTATTGGATTAAAGTCATGTGCCGCACTCGGTCAGGTAATAGTTTTCTTCTTTAGAAACTCTGCTGTGTGCTTCGGATTATTTTTCTGCTGTAATTATCCTCTTCTTCAAGGCTTCTGGAGACTGAGTCACCTTCACCTATGGCATCAACAGGCATGTGGGATGCATTATAAGTGTCATCTCCCCAACATCTTTTGCACTGGCGGTCTTTGGGATGTTCATGCCAAAAATGTTTGATCTCATTTAAGCCTCAGTTGACCAAAGAATGTGGAACATATATCCACCATGCTTCCTCTTTTTCTTTTGTTCATAAGAGGACTTACTCTACTTGTCGTTTCAGAAGTCATAATATTTGAAAGATACATTTTCCAACAATGATCTGGCAGAAGATTGTACTTATGTCTGTTATAGACTGCATAGATGGATGGCAAATGAGTAATACTTAAACTATTCAAAACTTGCTCTGTCTCTGCTGTGACCTTGCATTCAGATGAACAATACTTGAATAGCACTTGCAGAAACCTGTTATACAATAACTTTCAGTCTCTACTTTCCATATCCATATCATTTATATTTTCTGTGAGTCTCATTGACATACAGTCAGGCTGTTGTAGCCAATTACTGCTGCTAGCTGCTCAGATGTCGTCAAATTGAGTGGCAGCCTCCCCAGCTCGCCTACATCTGGGGTGTGAGGGGTATGTGTCGCAAACAGTCACACATCCTAGAAATCCACTCTGTTTATCACCTGCTGACATTCATATTCATGTCACGATGCCTCTCTGGCCTGTGATAGGATTTGCTTAGTTCACTGACCAGCAAGGCTCTATTCTATCTCCGAGCTACTGTAAACTTTTATCTAAAAGATTTTCAAAGGGATTTTCATTATCTGAGTGATACTAATAAGGAAGTATTAATATGTACCATGGTTTAAACAGATAAAACAATACATGTTCTTTTTACATTACAAGTCATCATCAACACTCAATAATGACTAATGAAAAACATGTGTTTTTTTACTTTTTTATAAATTCATTAAACTGCTTGCTGGTAATGCTTTTGAGGACCGCACAGTATAAGGGGGACATAGACGACGACACAACGAAGAACTGAAGAAGACACAGACAATACATACACACGAGGTAACGAGAGGAGAGTGGAAACATCCGGGGAAAACAGGTGAACAGAATTACACTAACAAGACAAGGGGACTCAAAACTGAACACAACACACACGGAGCAGGAGACTGGCAAAATAAAACAGCAAGAGAGTAATGGGGACACAATCGCAGACTTAACACATAGGGAGGTAGGTAAAACATCGGACCAGGACATGGAGACCAAACACACAGGGACACAGAGATGGTGAGTGACCTGGGAAACACAGGAAAACATGGAATCTAATATAAATAAACTATACTCAAGAACATGACTCTAATAATTAAAGTAAGCCCTGAAAATACAAACTGCAAAACCCATAATGAAAGAAAACTGAGAAACACAACTGAAGAAATTCCACAATAACAAAACTTCAAAGACCAAAAACCCCAAAACCTTGGGCAAAAGGCCTAGGACCACGACATTTCCACAAGGTTTAGGAGTGTTTATGGGAATTTTTGACCATTGTCCCAGAAGCACATTTGTGAGGTCAGACACTGATGTTGGTCGAGAAGGCCTGGCTTGCAGACTCCGCTCTAATTCATCCCAAAGATTTTTTTTGGGGTTGAGGTCAGGGCTCTGTGCAGGCCAGTCAAGTTCTTCCACATCAAACTTGTTCATCCACGTCTTTATGGCCTTTGTTTTGTGCACTTGAACTAAGGAGTTGAGCCCAGCTCCTGAAAAATGACCCCACACCATAATCCTCCCTCCACCAAACAAGTACCATTCTCCTGGCAACCGCCAAACCCAGACTTGTCCATCAGATTGCCAGATGGAGAAGTGAGAGTCGTCACTCCAGAGAACACATATTCACTGCTTCAGTGGCGGCATGCTTTACACCACTACACCACACCCATACTTTGCATTGCGCTTGGTGATGTAAGGCTTGGTAAAAGCTGCTCAGCCATGGAAAGCCATTCCATGAAATTCTCTGTGCACTGAGCTAATCTGAAGGCCACGTGAAGTTTGGAGGTCTGCAGCGATTAACTCTGCAGAAAGTTAGCAACCTCTGCGCAATATGCATCTGCTGACCCCACTCTGTCATTTTACATGGCCTACTACTTCGTGGTTGAGGTGCTCACTTCCAAGTGTAAGAATACCACTAACCACTGACTGTGGAATATTTAGTAGCGAGGAAATTTCATGACTGGACTTGTTATGGTACCATGCTGGAATTCACTGAGCTCGTGAGAGCTCCTTATTGTGCTGTGTTTGGTTCTGACCAAACATGGCAATTGGCCAAACATCTCCACTTTATCTCCTCTGTCCAAAGGACATTGTTCCAGAAGTCTTGTGGTTTCTTTAGTTCAACTTTGCAAAGAAAAAGCATGTTCTTTTTAGAGAGAAGAGGCTTTCTCCTGGAAACCCTTCCAAACAAACCATACTTTTTCAGTCTTCTTCTAATTGTATTGTTGTGAACTTTAACATGCTAACTGAAGCCTGTAGAGTCTGAGATATAGCTCGGGGATGTCCACTCATGAGAAGATTGTGGCATTGTGTTAACAGACACCTGAAGGCTCCTGACCTGCTAACTGCCAAAACTACTTTTATAGAGGTGGTCATACTTACTGATGATCAGTTAATCAAGTGCATTTGATTAGCAGCACCTGGCTGCTACTTACCCTCTTAATTCGTGTGGAAGCAGTAAGTGTGCACTTTCACTGGAGAGCTTAGAGTTCTGCAAAAATGTTCTTTTTCACATGACTATATACAGTCATACAGTTGATGGTGAATGCCAGCACAAAACCCATTTCATCATCTCTAAAGACCTCTGTAGATTACTACAATAATGCTTTGGTGAGGCATAGAGCAAAAGAAGTCTATAATCATGAGTGCTCTTCTTGGTGTTGACCATTTGACTAAAGTGATGGCACTGACCATCTGCTTCAACAGAACTTCATTCAGCAACACTTTTTCAATCAGGTCTATAGCAAATAACATTAAAAAAAACTCTGAAAAGAGAACAAGGAAAAAGACTGGGGAAAAAAACAAAAACAAACAAAAAAAAAAAACGGAGTTCTTGGCAACAACCAAAACTTAAACCTTAGAGAATATCTTTGGAAACATCTGAAGAAGTTTTCATTTGCTTCTCATCCTGATGGAACTTCCCATGAAAAATGGGATGAACTGGAGTGAATAGCCTGTTTTAAACATATTGTTAAATTTTACCATAGCAGTCATCTAATGTTTTATACTATAAGGTAATGACCCTGCAGTGTAAAAGAGAGAGCTCCAGTGGCCCAGCCATCCCCTGTGAGAAAGCACTTGGCAAAAATTCAGCAATTACTCAACGTTATAATTGCTGCCAGAGGAGCTTCTGCAAAATATTAAATGAAGAGTCTGAATAATTTTGATTTTCATTTCAGATTTTTTTTATTAATTTGCAAAATGCAGAAAAAACATGTTTGCCATTATTAGTTATTGGGTGGTGATGGATAAACTGCAATTCAAAATAATTACAAATTAAATATACAACACAATAACACGTCCAATAAGTGAAAGTGGCTGAACCCTCTGTAGTTGCAATGCAATTATCACAGGCAGGAAAGCAATGTAAAAAATTATGTTGATCTTCTCTACACCACTGTGCACTGTATATGCCTGTAATGTAAAAAAAAATACAATTAAATACAAATCCTCCACAAGGTTTTTTTTTTAAATAATTTTTACACTGTATTAAATAATGTATTTAGGTTTTCATTCCTATGCATGTTAACCTTCATGATGGGATTTGGCCCAGGTCTTTGAGTATGTTTACTCATGTCTCTGTTGGTCGGGGTGTGTGTGTGCGTGAATCACAGGGGGCTTCTCTTCCCTGTTTGGCTCAGATTTTGGCAGCCCTCTGTATTCTGCCATGCATACGGAAACATGCAGGAGTGGGCCTGGAATCAAGGTCAAGCCTGGAAAACGATGTAGCAACATTCCTAAAACCTGAATTTCTGCTGAGTTTGGCATTGTGTTAGCTGTCCCCCAAGGCCACAGCCAGGAGTCACCCATCATGCTTATCCAGACCAACCTGTAATGAGCTGCTGGAAGATGGTCCAACGTAGGAATAGTGTTTGGAAACTGTTGGCATGATAGTTCTGTTGAAGAGACTACATGGTCTTTTGGCACAAACCTAGGGCCGACTCCAGCCTCCCATAGATTAAATGTTACTTAGTGGAATCCTCCATTTGTGAAAGAACTCACTAAAAATCTGCAAATAGTTTGTGAGAAACATATTCAAAATGCATTTGTTTTTAAAGAGACTGTAATAATCTTCTAATAATAACTAATAACTTCTGATAACTTCTAGCATGTAATATTGACTTAAATAAGTCATTTTGAAGTGAAATAAAAACATCCAGTACAATCATCTAATCCACGGTCAAAAAAAATACAATTTCACTTCTTCCAAATGTCAAGAGGCAAGAGCGCACAGGCTGAAAGTACAAAGACACAGAGATCAGAGAGCCCCCATACCACTTCTGTGCTGACCTTAAAAGGAGCAGCGCACTGTGCAAACATCTGGTCCATCAGCTGGATCCTATGCATCAGCGGGCACAGGGACACACTGGGACAGGTTGGCGGCTGCCTTTGACAGCAACAGTTAATTTCCAACATAATCAATTTATGTGCAGCTCCATAATAACCATCTGTGTTCTGCATGAGGAGGACAGTCCTGAGGAACGAACAGTGCTGGCTGCTCCTCCTCTCCATGGGCGACGCCAGGAGCAAAAGGGAGGAGAAGGAAGTGGAGGAGTTGGAAAATGGGGAAATGAGGAGTTAATGAAGTAGGTGGGTGGGTTGAATGTGTGTGTGTGTGTGTGTGTGTGTGTGTGTGTGTGTGTGTGTGTGTGTGTGTGTGTGTGTGTGTGTGTGTGTGTGTGTGTGTGAAGTTAGGTAAAGACCAAGTGGGCCAGAAGAAGTAAGAAGACAGAGGAGAGTGGTTGATGATGAGGAGGTCAAAGAAGGAAGAGGGGACAGGGAAGAAAATGATGAAATTAGGGCACTTCACAGGAGGAAAAGGTTAAGGCGATGTGAAAAAAATGTTTCATTTCATTACAGGATGCAAATACAATGCATGAAGTAGGTCTCCTCCGCATTTCCCTGCTATAAATATGGTTTTCCTACCAAGGTTAGCTCCCTTGGCACTTGAAACCCACCGCATCCTCATCCACCTCCAATGTCAAAATTTGCCAGGGAAGGTGTCACTCAGGCGATTACTGAATCACCTTAGTGAGCCAATTACACTGTGGGCTGTCAAACCCAATAGCAAACAGTGGCTCACGCACAGACACCCACAGCTTGGCTAGTGTGAAGCAAAACATGGAAACAGAATTAAGCTCTGGTGACCCTTCACCCCACGACATGCAATTTTCATAAGAGTAATCAGCATAATGTGCTAGCTTCTGCACATAACTTCTGACTTGTTTTGACCTTAAAATGAATGTTTGTGTGCTTCATAAATTTGGGAAGACTTTCTTTGAAGGTCATGTCTATAATGCATTATGAACTTTATAATACATTTGTGGGGCTTTAGAAAGGTCCTAAATAAATGTTTATAATCATGCATAACAACTTAAAGTTTATACAATATAGCACATCTCAATGCCGAAGTGATGGCACTGGTAGAATATGAGTCCTGTATTAAGCAGCTTAATATTTATACTCCTCTTACAGGTTACTTAAAGACTGTAAAACTTCCCAATATATTGATTCTAAATGCAGTTGATAACCTATACAGTGCTGTCATTTTACTTAAGGGCCATAAAGTCAGTTTATGAGCTTTGTATACCTTGCTATAAATATAATGCAAATATAAATATTATGAGTATACTGTAACACCCTCTAAATGCAGTTTTTTTTTGCAGACTGAAATCTCGGCCGAGTTGTTTTGGTTCAGGTGTGAATAAAAATCAAGCTAGATGGTAGCCATAAACTGTTGTCACAACAATTTCACTTCTTTCTCTCAGGTACCCTTCGAATGCAATGCACCGTTTCCCTCTTTTTTTTATTTTCTGATGTGTGCACAGAAGTAGAACCTACAAGTACACAAACACATGTGAGCGCACACAAGCCAGCTCGCATCGAATCCACCTGCCAGTGTGAACCTCATGTGTGTGATGCTGTCTGAAGTTTATATATATTTTTATACACCACTGCTGCTTGAGCCAATCTACTGGTAGACCTCAGTACAGTCCATCCAACCTGTCATGCATTATACATGTGCTGTGTGAATGTCCGTGTGTCCCTGTACATCCTCTGCCATCCTAATTGACATGCAGTGGGCCCTAGCAGCTGTGAAGCTTTCTGTGTGTGTGTGTGTGTGTGTGTGTGTGTGTGTGTGTGTGTGTGTGTGTGTGTGTGTGTGTGTGTGTGTAGCTCTCAGTAAAGTCCCTGCATCCTCTAGGCCACCTGGACATAATGGCCTTCAGCTGCCACCATCACCACCAATATAAGCAGCAGCAAGAGCTGAGAGAGACCCATTTCTAACACATGCACCCATTTTCTTTTTATGACGCAAGGACCTCTGCTACTGTTCATTTAGCTGTGTGCAAGAGGAAAACAGACAAACTTACAAGCACAAACACTCTCATATACATGTATGTTCAGACCCACACTGTAACCATACTGTTCCCACATTTTTCCACATTCTTTTCTTCTTCTTTCCACTTTTATGTTTCATTTTATGCTGAAGCCTACCCCAGCTGACATAGGCCACGACTCCATCACAGGACCAACACAGAAACACACAACATATCAATACCTTTGGCCAATTTAGAATCATCAATTATCCACAAGCATGTCTTTTGACTGTTAGAGGCACAGAGGGAAGATGCTAACTGCACACAGGTTCAAATTCAAATCAGGAAATTTCTCACTGTGCGAGTGTTAACCACCCCACCCAAACTGTTCAGTGTTGTTCTGTGTTTACTATATGCCACACGTGAGCAGCAATACAGCTAACGGGGCAGGTAACAGAGCATGCCGGAAGCTAACAGCAATGGGTCGGCAGTTTGGAGGTACTTAACACACCAGCAGCTTTTCCTTTAATGTCTTTTCTCTGTTTTATGCTCACTTTCACTCTAATTATGTTCTGTGTAACACTTGTACGTGAAACTTTTATTGAGCTCATGCTAACATGTTTTCATCAACAACAGTAATATTGTTTCACTACCTGTCTCTCGTCAGTTCCACTCCACATGCCACGTGTGTGTGTGTGTGTGTGTGTGTGTGTGTGTGTGTGTGTGTGTGTGTGTGTGTGTGTGTGTGTGTGTGTGTGTGTGTGTGTGCGCAAGTGCACCGCCACTGAGAGCAGGTAAAAGAGAAACTAGAAAATAGGTAGCCTAATGACTTTCAGCCTAATGAGCTGAAATGAGAGTAGTGGAAATAAATTAGGTGAGTAATGGAAATAATTTTTTTATGTTGTCAATTTATTGTTCTGTATATAAAACTTGTATATTTTTAGATTTGTTTGTTGTTATTTTTTACAGTCAGGTAAGCAATGTTTAAGTTGAGCCTGATGTTGCCTAAAAGAATGATTCCCAGTGTCTTCCTCAGAGTGATTTTAATACTTTGAGGAAGCTATATAATCTTATTAATTTACCATAAGTATTAAATTAGTATTGCTGTTGGCAGGTTCCCAAAGAAAAAGCATTGATGCATTTTGGAACGACTTGTGCTGCCAAGCAGATTGTGTTTTTGTTGGGTTTTTTTCCTTGTTCTGGGAAGATCTTGCATATGTCAGCAGGACAATGGACTGAAGAACCACGTTCTGTAAAGTAAAACAACTTGGCTATAGTAAGTAGGATCATTGTTAAAAGAAGAGCTGATTCAGCAAAGTCATGAATGAACCTTATCCTATCTTTTTGTGTTCTTGGCACAAAACTGAAAAAGTAAAAATAACATTTTGATTTTAGAAACAGTGTTGTATTATATGTATCCTAAACCCTTATTTGCGCTCGTGATTTGTTCTTTCCAGAGCTGCAGAAAACTATGTTTCAAGCAATTTGTGGTATAGAAATAAAGGTTTTATTTGTAACCTCTATGCTCTTTGTTCACAGTGTACATGTGATCCAGTGTGTATACGTGTGTGAGGGTTTTTTTTTTTTTTTTTTTTTTTGCCTTCTTCCTCATCTTGAAGTCTTGATTCAATATTTTTTCTCCTTTCCTATATCAGAAGCCTTTGATTCTGTCCTGCTTCTCAATTCTTCATGGAACTCCAGCATTTCAAAGAGTTCTTCTTCTCTCCCCTCCTCCTTCCCAGGCGGAGTGCTGGCCAAGTCTGGGAGAGGGACTGCCCATCAGAGGTTGGCTGCTATCAGCAGGGGGCCGCATGTCTCCAATTCAGGTCAGCCTTGGCTACAGACGGGGACTTAAAAGCAAGCCACAACGCGTCCTGTGATCCCAGTAAGCACGCTTGTTAGTGGAATTGATAACGGACCCATACACCTGGGTCCTCTGAAGTTGGCATGGCATTTTAAAGGGGAAGACAGGGAGCCAGGGCAGCCAGATACTGCATGAAAACGTGTCAAACTGAGGAAAGGAGGGATGGGGGGGAAAGGTCTTTTTGGCATGTGACGAAACAGAATATGTTTCAGGGAGCGACCTAGAACATTGTGGAATTATGTACAAATACGGGGCATATGGCATGGAATCATTCTGAGAATCCGAAATATGTTTTGGCTCTATCATGTTACCCCCTGTAATTTTGTTGCACAAAGTTTGAGTAATATGTAAACGAATACCAAAATCGTGCACATATACTTGAATCCTAATCTTGCATTTTAATATTAAAATGATTTTAAAATGAACTGTATGTTTAAGCTCTCGTGTATATCTGCATGTGTGCATTTTAGTGACAGCAATGCACCTGATACACTGTGTCCCACCATTTCCCTTCCAAATAACAGTAACACGAGCGCCATGTTCAGATGCCATATTTATGATAATCAGAGTATAATTCATTTATTGGGTCTACCTTTGCCATGTGTTGACCCCACGGCCATGTTGCCAGCTCACATCTGGCTGCATGGTGCGCCGCTCAGTCCTGGATGGGATTTGCCCCTGGTGATGGGGCATCTGGGAGGCCAGATGAAGCTGAGGCTTGATGAGTGCTTTGTCTATTATGGATATGGGGCTTTATGGAGACATTGACAGCTGCACATTGACAGTCTCCTGAGCAGGAGGCCTACTTCAGCAGTTGTGCTCTTTCTGTTGTCTAGAGCAGAGAACAAGTGCAGAGCTTTAAATATTAGATGGATTCTATGCTTGCTAGTGCAGGTTTCAAGTAAAACCTTCATTTAAAGGGAAGAAGAAAGATGATGAAGCATTTTTGTTGTTGTTTTATCTTTGGTTCATTAAACCCGGTCGTGAACTTTTGAACACATTTTATTGGATTAATAAAATGTTAAATTTGCATATATGAAGTTACATACATGAAAACATATTTTCACTAACTGCAACTTTGCTTAATGCACGCGTTTAGTCAAACTCCCAAACGTCTGCGTGGGAGCTGCGAGAACTAGATTAAAAATATGTTTCGAAAAATTATACCAATCAAACTGTCAAAATGAGGTTGTAACCGAATGAAACTATCAGTGCATCTGTTGTGCGCCCTGGCACTCCTAAGTGATAGGTTGTGGATCGGAGAGGTGGATGGAGAGCGCGGAACAAGGAACTCGAATGAAAGATTATCCAACGACGAGAGACGTGTAGCTACAGACCAGGCAAACCGAGCTGACGTTCTCCAACCTTCCCTCCTGCCCGCCATTTGTGAAGGATTTGGGGATTTCATAATTTCCTGTTCTTTCTGAAAGGGGGATGGCAGCACCTGGTCCACACAGCTGTACTTCATTTAGAGAGCAATTTGAAAAGAGCGAGGGGGAGAGGAGAGGAGCGAAGCAGCCTTGTCATTAAGGGCTCCAGAATGGCCTCCGTTTGTTAGACACATGGCACAGAGTTAATGCCGCTGAATGGGGAATAGGCGCTGTTGATGCTGTCACAAATTTCTCATAAGTGCTATGACATCTGAAAAAGCCACTCCAAGAGCAGGGAGGGGGAAATTCAAATTTTCCTTATCAAAGAGGGGTTTTTTTGTAGGTAATTGACAGCTGTGGCTGGGATGTAAGCATGTGTTTCTGTCTGCTGAGATGGATATTCTATTTGCGTACCATTTCATCTTTCATACACCTTGAAGTTTGTTGTGCATGCAGGTGATGGCGGTAGCGGAGTTTATATCAATGAGTTGACAATGAGAATAATAACCAGATTGTTGGTAAACTAAGGTGATGCAAAAGGTTTGTTGTGCGGATGCGCAGCTGCCTCGCCTCTTCAGAGTTGATCTAATTGATTTTGACGTGCACATGTGCAGGGGGGGAAAAATAGTGAGGCGGGATCAAAGGCAAACGCTTTATTGCCACATCACAGGCCCCTGCTGCATTTTGAATTCTACCAATCTGTCCAAACAGTCAGATAAAATCCTGCGATGAAGAGATGTGCTTCTCTCTTTCTAGTTCACTTGCTCTACCCCTCCCTTTCTCCTGCCCCCCCCGCCCCTGTCTACCTTGACTGCCGTCTTTGCTCTTCTTCTCCTTTAGAGCAATTCTCAAGTGATAATAAGTGATGCAAGAGTCACCAGGACAGTATGAAAACACTGATCCACAAAGGTAAAAACAACTTCCACAACAGCATGTCAGAGACTTGACAGATGCTGAAGAACTGAAACAAAAGATGGTAAAATTCAAGTTAGAGTTGCAGAAACTGCCATGTAAGCACCGCTTTGCACGACATGGTACAAAATGGCTCTCTTAAAGTCGAGAGTAAGTTTCCAGTCAGTTGGTGAGCAGTGATCAGTAACAACAAAAGTTTGTGTAATTCAAGTTTAACCCACTAGCAGATTATTTTAAAATAGGTGGTGCTTAATGTGACGACACAGAGCAGAAGCTACAGTGAGAGACTTCTTTTCTTGAAATCTGGAAATGAAAGTTATTAAAGATTTAAATCTCTTTCAGAAGTGTCTGTGCTTCAAGACTTACTATCATTTTGTTTTTGAAAAATCTTTTAAAGCTTGCATTTAAGTAGGTCGACAGCACACACAATAGTAACTGCCTACTTTTTCACACCCGACAACCTCACACAGTTTGTTTTTGAGGTGTGTGTGCATCACAGCTGTCTTTTCTTTTTCTGTAGTTAGCCATCTAGAGTGCTCAGTGAGCAATAGGCCCGTGCTCTGTGCTCACCGTTAATGGGATGTTGGTGTGCAGAACTGAAAGCATGTGCCTAAGTCCGTGGGCAGAGTGTAATAAAAGAACCACAGTTGGACTAACCATGCTGAGCTCAAAAAGCTACATAGAGAAGATGAGAACATACACACAAGCAAAAGTAGCGCGCACACACACACCTGCCAGGTGTGTGTGAGGAGGCTGTGTGATACGGAGCCAGGCTCAAACAACCGACCAGTCTCAGAGAGCTGTGCTTCACGAATGAGTCAGAAACAAATCCTGGTAACAAGCACACCAATAGGGCATCTGCACTTAACCCAGCTAACCACTGCTACAAATCTATAATGTATAATACATTTTCTCACTGAGTCTCACCTCAAGCTGTATTTCTATTCCAACAATTACTGACACTGACATAACAATGATGGATTCCTCTGCAAGAACTGGAACCAAGGAGCATCCTTTACAAAAATCCAACAACTTGATGAGATCTGTATGAAAACTTGCGAGTGGGCTCTGCTGTTTGTCAAGTGTGCCTTTGGCAGGGCAGTGGTGGTAGTGATGGCTGTGGGTGGTGGTGGTGGTGGAGGGGGTCAGAGGGGCTCTTGGCTGCTCTCCTCCCTCCTGTCAGCCCCCTCTCTCGGCCAGGCAGGCAGGCTGTGTTGGGCGGCCCGGCTCCTCGGTAGCAGATGCGAGCCCTCATGTCAGAGGCAGGCAGTGGCCCGACGGAGTGCCGCTCGTGCTCATACCTCATTGAGCCATCTCCCCTAGCAGATGGCGCGCTGCTGCGGGCGCTCCTCTCCCCGATAATTACCAGGCCTCGCCACAGATGGAAATGTCAGTCAGCCTCACAGGTCCTGGTTCCTGCCACTGCCTCCGTCCGCGGCCCCTCTACCTAGGCCGGGCGCTGCCAACACTCACCATGTGTTCTGTGACTGCTGACTAGGCAGGCAACAAAAGAGAAATCCACCCACATGAATATTCATGCAGGGATGTTAGGTGGCTAGCTGTAGACCAGGCTGGGCACTGGCAAATAGTTGGCCAGGTGCAGGTTGTGACACCGATTTCCAACCTTTTTTGTCTTCCACTTCTATACTGTGTCACTGTTCACATTTCACAGCACAGTGCCGAGAAGTGCGCCTTGATCAATCTTGTGCATGGCGGAGAAGGAAAGGTGAAATTGTGCATACTGCTTTGTACAGTTGTGGAATGACATATTTAGGAGATTAGGATAACTGTGTTTGCAAAATGGATTAATTCTAGCAGATGCCAGGACTAACCCCCACTTATCTGTGATAAGGTGACCAGATGTCTCAGCTTGGCAAAGGCAACACTCTCCGAGTTTTATTACTCCGCGCCAAAGCATCCCCCGAGAAATTTCTCTGTGCATTCACAGATAATCTACCTTCGCAGAGAACAAGGCGACAGGGTTTTGCCGCTTTGTGTATTTGTCCATGTAAGAATTTATGTGAACGTGTTGCCTGGTTGTAGAAAGCTCAAGAAGATTAAACTAAAGTAAATACCTTTGTGCCTAAGTGCCAGCATAGGGATGGGAAAGTAAGTAGTGGTTTATTGAAAATATCACTTTGATATAGATATCTTACAAGGATGTTTCCTAACAGAAAAAAAAAAAAATCTAATTTAAAATGAGACTGGCCTTCTTTTTTCCACACAGGAATTATACTACATATACTATGATGTGTGTAGGTTAGAGAAAAAGCCATAATGTCTCAAATATTGCTGTCCGCTCATGTGCATGAAAGTTGTGATATTATGTAAAATGTAAATAACACAATGCAATGATTTGAAAATTATTTCAGTTCAATTCAATCTTATAGCACCAATTTACAACAACAGTCACATCAAGGTACTTTATATTGTAAGGTAATATTTCTTTCTAATATTAGAAAGAAACCATAACAATCAGACAACCATCTATAAGGAAGCATTGAAACAACAGGAAGGAAAAACTCCTTTTTAACAGGAAGAAACCTTTGAAAGACCAGGCTCAGGGAGGGGCAGCCATCTGCCACGACTGGTTGGGGATGAGGAGAAAGAGAAGCCTATTTGAACTGTGTAATTAATAAACAGATACAATATTAAACATTAAAATGAAGAAATTTTACTTTAAAAAAAAAAAAAAATAGCTGTAAAAGCCCATGTTTACCAGAGTTTTGCATCCAGCCTTCTTTTAACAGCACTCTGTTAGCATTTGCACAGTTTGTCCACCGCATTTGCACTAATGTGTTTAATTCTCCAAAATCTTTATAATTTCACATTAAAGAAGCATTCTTTTCAAAATGGTTAACTATTAGCCCCTGCAGTTTATAGGAGTGGTACTCTCCTCTCCATTTTACCTCTGAGATGCTCATTTTATACCCAATCATTTCAGTAATTAACTTAATTAATTTCTGAGATGTTCCACCAGGTTTGTTTGCCAGTCTTGCTGCCCCATCCCAGATCCCAAGCTCAGATTAAACTTTCAGAAAATATATTGCTGGCTGCAAATTCAAACTATGTACATATTTTTCAAAATTTAAAACATTTGATTAGGGTTTAAGTGATATGCAAATCACTGAATTCTGTTTTTATACACATTTACACACAGTCCCACTTTTTTTGGAACTATCATCGCATATTTCTACTGAGAGTGCTTAAAATTTACAGTCAATGATTACAGGCGATCGCTATGATTGGATGTCATAAACAAGGACATTTTATGGCCCATATGGCTTTTTATATATTGAGATCTGATTATTTTCCTAGTACATAGTCTAGGGTGCACTATCTCACCACGGTGCATTTGTAGGCCACAAGTGTATACATAACAATAAAAACTGCCAGTGGTTAACTGAAAAACGAAAAAGAAATGAGTCATACTGAAGACGCCTTTTAGTTGATGCAGAAGTGACATTTTGCTAATTGCAGTGCACCGTTGCTCATGGGTGGAAGCCCCAGCCGCAAAGCCCACTTTGGAGACGGAGAGGAGGCTTTACTGTTGCAGAGCAATGCAAATAACCTCTGTCACAAAAGTGTCAAACTTAAAACCCATCTCTGCATTTGTTTTTAATGTCAATTTGAGTGGGTAAAAAGCAGCTTGATGTTGTTCATAGATGGACTATATTTCAAAAAGAGGGAGTCGGATGAACCAACACATCCCATTGACGTTTATGCAAATTCACCCCAACAGCAAAATCTCTCACTTTATAAAGAAAACTGAAGACACGCATAAATATCAGCAGCTGAGAGTTTAGTAAATTATCTGCCGTGCAGTTAACTAGTCAAACTTTTGATTGTTTAAACGCTGCAGAACATCGTCTCTCATCATGGGGATTAATTCAAGCCCAACTTCCAAACCTGCCAAGTCCTCACTCACTGATATCTTGTTAGACAGACTGAGAGAAGAAACTTGGAAACATGATGCAATATGAGTGAAATGCAGTCAGTGCAGTCAGAATATAAGCAGGAGTGTCCTTCCCTCTACAAGACTGAAAGCTGTCAGCACTGCAACAATTTACTAAGTAAAAAAAGAAACTTTTGAAATTAAAATACTGTCTAAATCCTATTAGCAACTAATAAAAGGCAAATATGTATAGGCAGGTATTCTTACATCATCTGCCTGTGTGCTGATTCCTTATTGCTAATTTCGCAGCCACTTATAAAGCCTTTGTCAAACTGCAAGAGTGGCAGTACTCAATACAACCTCTGATCATAATTAAAAGTGGTCAAATGAGACTCAAGATATCACACCTTTGTGTTGTACAGATGCAGTTCAACAGAATGGCATCAGTCTGCCTCCCTTTTTTCTTTCTTCTTTTTGTCTTGAGCTGACAAAGCTGGCCCTTCATTTCCATTCTGCCCATTATGTAAATGAGGGCGGATCACATATTGGTTCTGATGAGTAAAGCAAGTGCAGAGGCCAGGTCTCCTTTAGGACCAAGTGGAAATTTGCACTTAAAAGCCATTTTGTGTGATAAAACAATGGCCCAGGTGCTGTGCCCTTGACCAAGGGCTTTATCGTCTCCTGTGAGGCAGAAAGTTGGTGTCACACCTGTTTCAGCCCCTTTCTGTGAGCTCCTGGCCCAGCTCATTCTGTCTGGCTGACAATTGAGTACAGATGATGCTGTCAAAATGAATTAAAGGTTTCACTGCTTTCTAACCCCTCCACTTCACTGACTCACACATTTGTTGCTTGTTCAAAATAAGTGTTATGTGTACATACTGAGTGTTGCTGTGACAGGTGTGAAAAAAATCATGGGCTGTCTTTTTATAGTGACAACTGTTTCTGTGGATACCACATTCCCGTTTGTTTTATATTCTCAGTTTCTACTTCTGAAAAACAAAAAGGCCAATAAAGCTGATCAACACTGTTAAATATTCTATATTTTGATAAACTGTTTATTGTTGTCAAGGGACCGCCGCATTTGATAGATTAACAACAAAGGCCGTATGTTATTTGTCGCCTGGTAAGATTTTCGCTCCTCTGTCCTGTTGGTAGTCAACAAACAAAGCTAGATCAGAGAGATTAGCATCTATCACCTAATTCATTTATACAACAAATCACCTCAAACCATATCAAACAATACTGACGTTTGGCATCCAACCAAAGACAAAATCAGCCCTGTGAGGAATTCCCCACATAATCTGCTAGGATTTGAGAGTAAACAACAGCCCTTCTGGTTTTGCCATTTATGCTTACTGCACACTCACAACTACAGATTACATTTTATTCATATGGTGCATGCTTTTGTCCAACACAGCTTATGAGTTTAAACTGCAAAGGACAAAGAGCTCCATGGGCTCTAAAATTAAATATAAAAACAGAAATTTGTTACAATAAGTGCTAGCAGTGTTGTAGAGATTAAATCTGTGATGGGAGGTTGTAAATATCATTACAATGCCACAAATTAGGAGAGCACAACCATGTCCGCGGGTCGGTATGGAGGATTGAACAGTGACTCCCACTGCCCTGTGGGCCAGAGCCAGAGTTTTGAACTTGATGCTATTAATGTTGTAGGAAAGCTTGGGAACAGGCTCAGTGGTCACAAGATATAAAACCACTGACTGTAGTGAAGTGCTAAGTTATCAGCTAACGTTAGCAAGCTAGATCCATAAACTGACACATATATTCGCTGATTAGTAACAAGTAACAAACCTAAATACTAGAATTTCATTCAACAAAACTGGAACACAAACTTCTTGGAGTGGCTGTACCGCATAGACGGCCAAATTGTTTGTTAGGGGCTCCAAAAAAGCACCAACACCACAAACATATTAACTAAAATTAGGGGAAGTGGAGCCTAGCAGATAGCTGGTAGCAGCCATGCCCCTAACTCATATAGCATAATCCAACAGGGTACAAAAGTGTTACTCTTGCATACAGATGTTATTAAGGGGAACATTTTTAGTGTGATATTAGAATAGAGTCCTCCTTTGCTTGTCTGTAGTTTGCTATATTTGAAATGCGCAGATGGACTGGATAGAGTCATTATAGCTATCATTATGCTAAGCTGAGCTAACTACTCTTTCTGACTTCATATTGAAAGGGCAGGTATGAGAATGGTATCCTTTTATGTAACTAGTGTAAAATTTCTTTAATCATTTAACACTATGAGGTCTAAGTCATCATCGAGTGACAGCATAGAGTTAAAACTGTTAAAGGAAAAAGAGTGTACTGACTGAAAGTTTTTATGATGCCTTATAGAGTGATTTCTAAAGTCATATTATCAGGATATATTTTGGTTCAACTTAGTTTCGACTGACACTTTCATCAAGTCTAAGTATGTACAGTGAAGTCAAATCATTTCAGTTCTACAGTAAATACAGCTACAAGTTCCCCTTTGGGGTTTGTGCATAATTACAATTTCGTACAAGTTTAATAAGATAAGGAGAAACAATGGTAGTAAAAGAAATAGTTCTGAAATTGCAGGAGCCAATTATTTTCTTATGATGAACGTATCCCTTTATCAACCAGAATCATACTAAGCAATTAACACTGGGTACAGATAATGAATAAACCGCATCTACAGTTTTAAAAGGGAAATCTGTTCTGCAGTGCAGTACACATTTGCATTACATTCACATAAATTCCACTTCATTGCAAATATCACAAGCACTCCATTTTGCAATCTGCGCTGCACTTAAGGCCCGCTGCTTTCACAACATGTCCTGAAGAGACAGCGAGAGTGAGGAACTGTCTGTAAAGGAGGGAATGAGCAAAACAGGAAAAGAAGTATGGGGTAGTTGAGAGTGGGTGTGTTTGAGTGAGAGAAAGTAAGAGTTGGGTGACCTTGTTACCAGTTGGGTTGAGTTGGACAGGCTGGTAGGAGGTTGCTGTCTACGGGGAGGGACAGACAGATGCTCGCTCTTCTCCCTGGGCAAAACATCTCGCCTGGTGCAGGCAGCACACAATCTGGCCCGGGCAGCTGTAACCCTAATGATCACTGGTGGCACTGCACCTGACCAACCGACCAGCTCAATACTCATTCAGCCCTCCCTTTCCTTTCCCTCCGCTCCCCAGCCCTCCATCTCCTCTTTGACCTCCAACGCCTCCAAACTCTGAGTAGAAACTAGCTGTGCTCGCAAAGCATAGAGAAAGGAGGGAGGTGGGGCTCAAATACAGGGGTGGTTTAAAGCAGACAGGAGGATGGCTAAGCAAAGGGGTTGATATGCAAATGACAGGGATGAAAAAATAGCTGCAAGCACTGCACAAGATTAGAGATGCTTGTAAGGAGAGACAAGCTAGCATATAAGAATGTAAAGAAAACACAAGAAATAGACTGCAGAGTAATCCATAAAAAACAGATCAAGGGGAATGGACGCAGGGATGGTGGCTATTGAGACGGAGGGGTGTGAGAAGCTCTTCTGCGTCTCTATTGCAACAACCGATCAAGTCTGAGCTGCTTATCGGGTCTCACCCACACTGCTCTCTGGTGTGAGGGCTCAAACTCATGGGAATCTGTCTAGAAGCCTGAAAATGTGAAATGAATGTATATGTGTGCGTATGTCGATGATGGATTAAGATTAATGGCAGTACATGCATGAATGTCCAATAAATGTAAAGATAAACACATCAGATTTTGTCAAGGACAGAATAATTATATATGATATGATATATATATTTACAGTTTACCACCAGTCATAAGAAACAAAGCCACCTAATAACCAAGTAGCTATTTGTTAGTGCGTTTTATTTTTCATGTTTAATGCTGTAGTATAGAAAAGTATGGATGATCAATGACACTTGGATAGGAAATCAGGAAATTGCATCACAAAAGTCATATAGATTACACTCTCTGTATATTTTCTTCCTTATGGAGATAATTTATTAAACAAATAACACTGGACAACATTATTTTACTTATTTAAACTGTCAGTTAAAAGAATGGACTGCAGTTTCATAGTGATTCTCTACCTATATAAACAAAGCACTTTACAATTTGCCTTTCATTCACCCATTTTTTCTTTAGCATTTTTTTTTTTCATATTTGAGAGGAATTAGGGTTTTACCAAACATGTTTTTGTTCAGCGTGTGAATTATGAGTTGTAAGACTCCTAATCCATATTAATCAAAGCTGAGCCGTTGTTTTCTCTAACACGAGCGATGCACGCGTACACACAGACGCACGGGGACACACAGACATTACATAAAAGGTCATTCACAACAACCTCCTGTGGTAAACATTTTAATCCCAATTAATCGCTAATTCAGCTCATCACTCCATCCGATCACTTCCGTGAGACAGACCCGTCTAGATTTGCACGGGTGACGGAAAGCTCATCTCCTTCACGAGCATCAAACATGATGAAAAGAGAGATTTTTTTTTTTTTTCTGGTCAAGTGTTAACTTTCAAAAGGGGGTGCTAGTTAGCTTCATTTGGCTCCTCTGCCTGTAGTGAACTGAAAGAGTTAGAGCCCTTGTTAGACTAAATTAAAGAGGATAGAGTACAGCAATAGAGAATGCAAACTATTCAGAACTACTCAGATCTAAAGGCAATCTTTATTTTTTATTAAAAATAAATATATCCTCAAATCTTCAAAATTTGTCAAACTGTTTTTTTGTTGTTGTTGTTGTTACTTAGTCCATCTTAATATTCTGCATTTGACCGCTCTGTCCAGTGAAAAAGTCCAGTGTTTCTGGTGACAGAGATTGAAAAAGCAAGATCTAGATGTCAGAGAGGGAGAGAATAGAGAGTGAGCATCTGTGAGTGAGAGAGGAAATGGAGTGAGAGCTTGAAAGTGCAAGAAGGGGATTGTGGTCGTGTGTTTGGAGATCGGCGTGGGCCAAGAATGTGTCCGTGACTGCTGCTCTGTGTATCTGCCTTGCCTGGGTGACACCGGTGACACAGACATTTCCCAGCAGCCTCCTCGTAGTCCTGAGCCACTGCTGATCTTCCGGGAGCCAATCAGCACACACACACACACACACGCGTGCGCGCACGCGCGCCATCAAACACTATCTCTCTGTCTTTCCTCTCTCTGGGCCGGGCAGCAGGCTCTGTGTTAGCCTAAGCAGACCGGGACTGTCAGAACCATATGACCCCAGCAAGGCTGCTCAAACTGTGCTGCTGCTCTTTAATTATACTACATCATCCAAGACTGTTCATGTTAACAGTATGTTTCCAACACAGCAGTTCCCTCACTGTTATCTATACATGAGCTTGATTTGATGATTTCTGGGGTGTATGCTGCTCTTGTGCAGTTAGACAGATGAGTGGACAGAGAGACAAGCAGGCTCTGAACACTTAAAATCCAACAGCCAGCATCTGGAGAGTTCACATCCTCCTCCAGCAGCCCAGCTGTCTATCTGCCATGTTTTCTTTATCAGCCCTCATCATCCGGCAGCCCTACACATGACCAAATTAGTCCCAGTATCAGCCGTTATCTGGCTGTGGATGGCCAGCCTGCCTGACCAGAATCACGCTTTTCCCAGCCTTCTGCTACACTGGCTGATCCAGACTGAGGAAATCCAGGCTACAAATCCTGGGTTTGAGCCTCTGCAGACTCCGGCGTGTTCCAGCACAAAGAAAAGGGCCTCGCTTCCTTTTAAGGTGGGCTGGCCTTGCTTTGGTTTATAAATATATGTGATATAAATTATATATTTATATACCAAGCACGGGTCTGTTGGTTCCCTGAGGTAACATGAAAAGCACTGGGAAGGTGGAAGAAAAATAATAAATGAGATTGCTAGGCTGTAGACCTGCAGATATTTGCTTACTTTAGTTTCTGCCGGCAGCAGATGTACATCGACCTTGTAACTTTGAATTTCTGCAATGGCTGCGCTCAGTGGACGCCCTGGCAGAGTGCTCTCTCCTGCATAAGCATAGCTGAGGGAAGATTAGAGTTTGCACTTGGCTGGTATTACCACATGAGTCACTCATGCCCTGCATGTGACGTCTTAAGTAAGTTTCAAGTAGCAAACTCAAAGTAGAAGATTAGCCAATGGCATATGTATTCATCTTAATTCATGTAGTATTTTTCTTCTTGGAACGTTGAGTATTGCAGTCCCATGACCTTAGGTGCACTGGAGATTAGTTTCCATTTCAAAACCACTTTTTGAAAAACTTCTCATGCCTAATTAGAGGAGCTGGTAGTCATTTCTGGAAAAAAAAAAAAGAGAGATAAAAGAGTCAATGAAAAATTCATATAAAGCATTCCTGCTGTCTCTTTTACGTGGTGTTCAGGGTAGAAAAAAATCTTAACTGTAGTTCAAAGAACATATAAACAGGAGTACGTGGCATTACATGCATAGTTCCAAACACATGCAAATGCAGACGCACACGCGCATACACAAGATGCTACAGAGGCCCAGTAGAGATGGGGAGAGTGTATGTCAGGGGGACAGGATGGATGCGAAGAGGTGCCAAAGACCACAGCACACTGTCTGTGCCAAGCAGAACTGAGCGCCCACTGCCATCCAAACATAAATAAAGTGCTTTTGGCTCCCTGCAGCCACCAGTGTGTGCCGTGCATCCGCCAAGCATGTTTTTTTCTAACAAAGTTAAAAACAGGACAAATTTGATGCAATCACTTGCTGGAAATAAATATGTGGCATGTCTTGGACAGATAGGGTGTGAATCAGATGGTTGGTCAGTTATTAAGTTTCATAACATAACTTCAGGATAGATTTCCTCTTCAGACTTTTAGAGCATTGGAGGGAAGAAGACACAAATTGGGCACGCGGCACAATTTTCTTCCCTATTTACTTTTTTTTGCAGCTATGCAAGATGCCAACAGGAGTTGCACATATTGAACCATATGAAGTTACTGATCCTCTTCACTGCTGCTATGTACTCTTTTAATTATCTCAGTATTAGGTAAGAATGGTCCTTTTCATGCAGGATACAAAATGCAAATTGTTGTTAGATGATTTCATTTGTGCATCAGATAAGAGTGTGTGTGTGTGTGTGTGTGTGTGTGTGTGTGTGTGTGTGTGTGTGTGTGTGTGCATGCGTACTGATGTTCCTGTTCCAAATAGCCTCAGGCTCAATTCCCACTCTTCACCCTGGTAGCAGTGCTGACTGATTAAGGCCCTGATCTCCACTGCTTCTTGAACAACACTCACACCAATGATACTGCCCTGGCCCATGACTCTTGGGTGGTTAAAAAGGCATTTTGCCACAACAACACAGCACTTCTTCTGCCAAGAAGTTGACCTGCTACTAACATGATCCGCCAAATTGTCTCTGTTTTGTCTCTCTCTCTTGTTTTTTTTACTCCCGCTCTCTCTCTGCCACATTGTCTCCTCACCTACCTTTGGTCTCACACAGTTCCCTGCATATAGAGTAGGGTATAAAGCCCATAAGCCCTCAGCTTTACTACATACCCTATTTGGATACTATTGACTTTAATACCTTGAGATCAAAGTTTGAAATCCAAGAGTGGGGGGGGATAAGCTGGAGGAATCCATAGTGGAAAGTCACCGCCACTAACACTCACATGCCAAACTGCAATAACTTTCAGGCCATATCTGTGAACCTGTGCCATCTTGCTTAAAGAAATACAGTGTACATTACGATTTGAAAAGCGCCTATTAGCATATGCTCAGAGTGTTTGAATAAAACATTTCTTGGACCCTATTTTCTAACTGGAGAAAGATACAGACTTGTGCAAAGTCAGTGCAATCAAACCCTCTGTGTGATATGGCCCAGCCTTAACTGGTCCACCAAGGCCTGTAGACTGGGTGTTAGGTGACACATACTGCTTTAATGAAATCTATCTCCTCCATCACCGACAGTGGAAGGCCTTGACTGGCTGACTTGCTGGCTAGTTGGCTGGATGGATGACCAGCTAAGTGAAACTCTGGCCTGTGATCGCTCTGATGTGGGGATTTTCTTCCGGCACTAGTCACTCAATTCCATTCTGGAGAAGTGACTCCAGCAGGAAGTAACACATTAACAGAACAATCAGGTTCCTTGTTAGGGAGCTTTACACTGCCAAAGCCTGCTATTAACACCAGTGGGAGATCTGGTCAATTGATAAGGCGCGGCATATGAAAGTAACAGAAGGCTGTGCAGGTTACATGGCTACATTTATTTGCATCCTTTGGGTGGAGTATGCTTAAAAAGTGCATGGGACATGTTTTCAAAATAGTGTCTGCGTGCAACTGCAGACAATGCCACAGTTGTTCAAGATGTTTGGTTTTACTGCATAAGCCTTCTTTCTTACAGTGATCACTCATTCTATTTACCGTTCACTCATAGCTCCTGTCACTAATATCATCAAAAGTAAAAGCAAAAAAATAAGCCAAATAGATAAAGCCATAATGATACAAAAAAGTATGAAGAGACTTGACATTATGTAACTACAGTCTCCTCATTCACCACTTCTTTATTTGTTTTAGTGAAGCCTTCCCTTGATGCTGTTACAGTATGTGATCAGCATTATGTTCAAACTATAAAAATTTCTGTGGTAAGCCGTTAACATGACTGCATGCAATCACCAATCAAACTGCAAACTTAAAAACAATGAGATGCAAATCTTCCCAAGCTGCTAACTGAGCGATATAGAAGGCTGATTCAGTGTTGGGCAGGCTGGTAATGGCACTTTTGAGATAATATTGCTCATATCAGATAACATTCATCCTGACATTTACAAAACTCCCACAACTCCTTGAAATTCCAATCTAATGGGCTGTTGGTTTGATATTAAATATTTATTGTTGAGACAAATATTCAAAATATTCAGCCTGGTATCTGCTGACAGGGTGCTGTATATGTAGTGAAATTACGGGGCTTTTTTTTTTTTTTTCAACACAGGACACAACACAAGATAACATTTGGAAAAAAAGAAATTATCACACAGTTTCTCTCCTGCCTGCTTCCCTTTGCCTCCCCCTTCTCTCCAGACTCTTCAGCCCTTTGGGAGGGAGGAGAACACAGTTGTATGTGTGGCAGGTGGACTTCCTGTCTTTGTAATTAGAACCAAATTAGGTTAAACTGCAGTTCTTTCCTCAGCCCACAGTCCATGGAGAGCCTCTGCCCCTGCACCTCCAGGCACACAAAATTAGCTGGGCCACATACTGGGAGCCTAATGGACAACCGTGTACACCATGGCTGCTGCTCATGAGCTAGATAACACCTCACACCTGCACATATCACACATCTCATGCTCTCTCATCATTAAACATCGCATTATATAGCTCCTGATTGTTTACACGGTAGGGCTGCTGCTGTTGTGGTTGTGCAGGTGGGGTTGGGATGTGAATAAAGCTGGGGTCCTATTGGTGTGAGATGGAGTCTTTATTTTGGGTGTGAGCAGAGCTCTAATTGAAGACTGATGGATTTACATTAATTTCCTCCCCACACCTGCCTCCTTTATCTGCTCTCAGATAGCACGGGAGCGATGGGTCTGCTGGCCAGCCCGCCAGCCTTTCTATTATGAATAATGGGCAGAGCTTAGCGCATGCCTCTCTTCAACGTACACAACCACACAGAACACTATTATTCAGTGCAGTTGGTAGCACAGTAGCAAATGTACCTGAGAAACTGTGAAATCCAGCCTGTTTGTGCTGCCAATAATTAAAAAAAAACAGCAAAACAGGGAAGAGGACAGGTGCAGCTCATCTCCTGCTGTTGTCTGTGTACATTCCACACAGCTCTGACAGGTCAACAAAATGAGCAGCTTTTTCAAGTGACAACACGGAAGACAATAGTAACCGAAATAAGTTTGCCCATGTTTGGCTGTAATCCATAATTTAAAAATGTAATAATAAACCACAGCAGTCTTTTAAATCTCTAGGTTTGAAAGTTTCAACATTCACCTGAGGCGAGCAATAAATAAGCATCCTTTATCTGTCTTTTTAGTGTTGGAGGGGGTATCTGACCTAACATGGAATCTGAAGGCTGAGAGGCCAGGGGCTAATAGTGAAGGGCTGTGAGCTGTCAGATGTGACTGACAGAGCTAACTGCTCCACAGAGATGACAGAAAAGAAGCAAAGGAAGAGCTGGGAAGACAAAGCATACTGCTCCGTATGGGAAGTCAGGAAAGGGAGGGTGAGGGTGAATCAGGAGGTTCAGGGGTGGAGGCGGTAGGAAAAAGAAATGATGGAAAAAAAAAAGGAGCATAATGGCTCCTCCAATGGTTCAGGGCAGATCCAGCCAGCTGGAGAATAATTGCTGAGCTGGGGAAGGGAGAGGAGAACAGACTCACATGATTGACTTGTCATTGATCATAATCTTAATTGCATGCATCCAAATCCTCTGGGTGTGATTTGTCCACTTGGCACATGTGTATGTCTATGCTCGTTGATGCACGTGTGTTTTGCATGTATGTACATCACAAGGGCGAACTTTCAGACAAAAAGCAGAAGAGTTTGAGCTGAGTGGTAAAGGCATGCATGTCTCTTTAAAGGCCTTACTGGTCATTTTGTTTCACTGTTTAAACTACAGTTATACACCCTATTACATAATGATATAATGAAAAAATATGTAAAATGAGGATGCTTTCATAACATCCAATCAAATCAACAGCTGATATGACCATTCTTTATAACTACACCATTTCTCCTATATACATGTGCACACAGTTATTGCAGTTACATGGCACATAGGGTGCTCTGGGAATCTCTGGGGGGGGGGGGGGGGGGTATCATATCATTAGCTGCAGTCCAACATGATGGTGTTGGAGCCCATGCCTCTCCAAAACCAAGTTGGTGTGAGTCACAGACGAGGCAGCTGAATATATTTTTATTTATTTATTAACAGAAATTCTTTAAAGAAATGCCGAGTGGACTTTTCACTGGCCTGTCCAATCTTAAAATTAATAATTGACAGATAGCATAAAACACAGATATTTGGAAAGAATTACTCTTTTAGCCTCCAAGAGTCAAAAATAAAAAATAAAGGAAGTGAGGGGAATCAGTGGAAATGCCAGAATTCCCTGGCATTTCCACTGGATAATGGGTTTTATGAGTAAGTGAACCCACTGAATTCACTTTCTTTCCAAATACTGTATGTTTCTATTAACTGACAGAAAATGACCAGAAAAATATACTCACTCCTCACTCAAACGGACACACACATACACGCACACACATACACAGTGGGTAGCCAGCCATTCCCATGTGTATCCTTCCATTATGGAGGGATTGATGTATTGTTAAACAGCAATCTGACAGTGAGAAACTGACCTTTCTTTTATGCTTTCCTTTAGCATTTGCACAAATGGTTTTTTCATGTTCATGGCCCTGGTGAGCATTAACACAAAGGCCAACAACTGGAGGAATATTGTCAATGCCAATGGAATTTCTGTGCGACTAGAAGGAAAAAAATACACACCAACCTGATTTATTGTACACACTTGGATTACTACCATTAAATTATCAGTAAAACAGAGCATAACATTTGAAGCTTTTGACAAATAGGCCTATTTGAGGTACTCTTTATATATATATATATATATATATATATATATATATATATATATATATATATATATATATATATATATATATATATATATATATATATATATATATATGCTGAGAAGAAAAATACTGTCATGTGGAAGACGTCTGGGTCAAGAAGCTCTGACGTTTGTGTGGATGAGTCTATACATCTGGATGTTTAGTCATGTGTGGCATTTGGTCATAGCGGGTGATGTTTCTGTGTTTAAGTAACCCTAGGGAGCTTGGCTGTAGGACAGCAGGGGGGTCAAAAAACCACCGGCCGGTCAAGAGACCTTTGACACTCAACAACCATATATCGGGAAAAACAAGCGAAGGTGTTTGGGAAAAGGTGTGAATCTAAATGAAAACAGTATAATGTTACAAAGGTTTCCTTTAAATGTCATTTAGTCACTAATACTGTAACAACAACCGTCTCTATTTTACTGAAGTGGAGGAAGAAAGAGACACATAACCTGGCCATATTCAATCAAGAATTATAAGTTATTTGTAATAAGGGTAAACTGACCTCATAGACCCATAAACTGCCAGATAACAAGTTCAATGAGAGCAACGTTGTATGCAGAAAGACATGCATGCAGTTATTGGGGGTAGAGTGGGAAAGGGGAAGAGTAAGAGAGAGAGTATATGGATCAGCTGCCCGAGATAAGCAGGAAACAGGACAAGGTTAATGTTCTATGACAGACAGAAGCCAGCAACTCTCTTTAATGTTGCTCCCATTAGGGCGCTCTCGGTGCTTGCATCCCACTCTAGCATCCTTTAGAAGACGCCTCTGCCAACAACTGGTGGGAGAGCAGCAGCGTGCCAGCTGCCAAACATGACATTTGCTGGCTAGGCCACTGAACCCCAGCGGGTGACATCTGCAGAGCAGCCTTTCATCCCCACGCCGGGTACCTGTGTGGCCCCCGGCCCCTGAGAGCCAGGATGAATGCGCTCACTCTTTCTCCCAGCTGGGTTCCTCATAGCCACAGGGCCACAGCTTTGACACACATTCGCGCAGACAGAAATACAGTGCACGCACGCACAAACACACACACACATAATTGTGTAAGTACATGTTCATACACCCACACGCAATCAAACACACACTCATAAACGTACACAGAAGCATGCCACCTCTACCTCACAAACACCTCCACACAACAAACAGCTTCCAGCGTCAACATCTGCAGCTCTGGGGGTTGCTTTTGTTTCCCCCTGTTGTTTCATCATCAGGGGCTGGCAGTCAAGTTGTGCTGCTATTGTTGTTATTTCAACCGCAGACCCTGCTGCAACTGGCAACTAGGGATGCCATCTAATCCTCACTAGAGGTTGATCAAATATGCAAACGCAAGCTGGGGCTGGAGTGGGTGAACACAAAAAACAAACAGGGCGAGGAAGAGATGCAAAACCAGAAGAAGAGTTGGTATCTGGGATGTAGGAAAACGGCACAAGTCTGATGATGGAGGGAGACACTAACAGTAGTAACTTAGGGTACCATTTAAAAAAAAGCTGAAAATATAAATCTGGCGTATACAAATGTGAGATACTGACTACAGATGGATTTTACCTTGTGGCTCATCGTAATGATGCATAATTCTGCTGTTTTGCAGCTCAACAAGGCTTGAGTTATGGACACATAAAGCTGGTACATTTTACACACTTGTGCGAAAACATCTGCAATCTGTGGGTCATTAAAATACAATGCTGCTGCTGTTTTCCCACATCTTAATCGTGTATCTAACAAAACAATAATGCCCTACTTTTCATTTTCCCATTCCTGAATGTTGTGATGATTCAGCTGATGGTCAGGAATCATAACTCACTTAAGTGTCTTCTTCTTCATCAACAGTGCCAAAGTGTTCTTCAGTCTCCTCTCTATCTCTTTAATCAGCCTTGATCTTTGACCACTTGTTGTTATGAGTGGTTCTGTGTAGGGGTTCTGCTCCCGGCTGACATCCCATTAGCCCCACATTAGGAAATTCTAATCACTGTGCCACCGGGACACTGGGACTCACAGCTCCTATTTCACTTAACCTCCAGCAGGAGAGATCAGACTCAGCGTCTCAATGTTTGTCCCTAATTACCTCCCTACAGTGAGCTGCCACACACAATTTAATCCAATTTTCATCCCCTCTCATCTTTAACATCTCGCAAAGCAGTCACACATGCATGCAGTGGTTTATATCTACAATCCATATGCTTCCCACTGGTATTGTAATCACACGTTGGATCTGCTTAATTCTATCAATCCATGACTTGACACCTGTCACTTTAAGTTTTGTTTTGGGTATTGGGTTGTTCACATTTTGTTGTGAATGGAGCACAGTTCTACAATACATGATAAAGACTGCATTGTAAGAAGCTCTAGAAATTAGAGTAAGACCTGATTTATATTTTGAATGTAGCTTTGCCATTGATTTTTCTGAGCTTAATCAACAAAAAAAAAATTAGTCAAAACTGATGTTACTGGTTTGCACTGAAAAACTTCAGTAACATATTATCACTTGTACATAGGTACTCTGGTTGGCAGTACTACAGTCAGGAAGCATTAACTCATTTTTAAGCAGGATAAAACAAGTCTGTTGTATACCTTATATCCTATCAAAATTAGAAAAATCCTGCCTTAAGCATCAGGATGGAAAAACCATTTAATGTATTTGTTACTTCTAGGATGAACTGTTGTAATTCCTTACTATCTGGATGTCCCACCAGTGCTCTGAAAAGCCTCCCATGAGCTAAAATGCTGCAGTACAAGTACAGGAAATAGCAAGACAGATATATGTTACCCAGATTAGATTTACTTCACTGGCTCCCTGTAAAATATACAACAGCATTAAAAGGCATAGTACACACATAAAAAGCCATTAAGGCCAAGCACAATCATATTACCCCTATAGCACAGTTTACTCTCTCAAAGCTCACATTCACTTATTTGGCTTTAAACCTTTAACAATACTAGGGCCCATATCCACGCCCAAAATAATTTGCCAAAAAACTCCAGGATTGTTAAAGGGTTAAGAGACAGACAGCTGCTCTGCTTCTAAGAATGGGCTTCAACCATCCTTTTTGATAAAGCTTATAGTTAAAGCTGGCTATACCTGAACCACCCTTTGATTCTGCAGCTATAGCCCGAGGCTTCTGGGGTAATTCTCGTGATGCACTGAGCATCTCTCCTTCACATATACTGTGTTTTCTCTTTCCTGCAGTTTGTGTTTTCTCCACTCTGTCCTCTTTATTTTACCATGTATACTTCCTGCAGGTACTTGGTTCTAGAACTGCATGTTTATATTATTATACTGTTATCATATTAAATTGTTTATTTCTTAATTTTATTCCATGCTCCTCTCTTTTCTCTTCACTCTCCCCTAGCTCCAACTGGTTGAGGCAGATGGCTGCCCTCACTGAGCCTGGTTCTGCCAGAGGTTTTTTTTCTTGATAAAGGGGAGTTTTTCCTCCCCACTGTCAGCAAGTGATTGCTTAAAGGGAATTGTTATGTTTCTGTATATTTTATAAGTTCTTGACCTTACTGGGTAAAGTGCCCCTGAGATGACTTGGATTGTGATTTGAATTTGATTGAATGAAATTAAGAAAAAACCACTTTTTTTTTTTTTTTTTTTTTAAGAAGCAATGAAAACAAATTATACAAATGACTGGCCATTACAGGAGTACGAGCAATAGGAGAAAGGACATAAAAAAAATACAGAAACACAAAATAACTTATATCCTGTAATGAGCAAATCTCTTAAATTATAATTTTTGGTATTTACATTTCAAATCCAGTCTGCTGGGATTTTTTTTTTTTTTTTTTTGTGCGACGCTGGTGGCTAACAGGGGTTTTGACTGTGTGTGGGTTTTTCTTATCCAAAGATTAGAAAGAATTATCTATAGGTTGTCTAGCGATGTACAATCCTTTGAATGGCAGCAGTCCAGGATGCGCTTTTTTTTTGTGCTGTTATTGACTTTAGGCATCCAGAAATCTAAAGGATATGGTTTGGATTTGGAACGATATGTTAAACTCCATATATTGCAATTTATTACATTTGTAGCAGGCTGACTGTTTCATACATGTCTTTCTAAGCTGAGACAAAGTAAACTAGAGCCATGTAGCTTATAAAACAAATAAACCACATATTTTGCTGACCACTTGGCAAGTGGAAGACCAAGGCACTCAACATCTTGTATAAACTGCTACAACTAAAGCTGACCTCTGCACTTTTTTCCTTAAATTTCTTATTTAATATGTCAGACAAGTTGCACAGGTACAGTTGAGCCTACTTATCATGTCATTTTGAATAAAGGCCACACTTGGATAGTCTAAAGAGGGGCTAAGACTTTTTGAGCACAATTAGACCTTTACATATTTCCAGATCTCTTTGTTGCATTAGTTGCACCTACAGTAGTGCCCATTCCTTAGTATAACCCTTTTAATAGGTTCACTGGTTGTCTGGCATTGTGACATGAAACAGAGGTTTCTTGATTAAAAAAACACACTTCAGTGAGCAGCCATGGAAGGATTAATAATTAGCCAATCACTCTGTTCTGCTGGTAAAACCCTCGAAAAACCCATGTGCTGGCACTGCTATACATCAGTGTCAGCTTAATATGACATTGGATTTACATGGGTATGTTGGTCTCCTGATTCATTAGGAAAAAGTGAATCCCCTTCCTCAAGGAAAATGGTTAGAGTGGATGTCAGACTGAACACCTCCACTCTGAGGTGGAATGAGTCTCTTGCTATTGGCTAAACCTTCCCCTTTAAGGAACCTGCATGTGGCAGAGCTCCCTTGTTGTGGGAAGTTTGCAAAGAGAGTGTGTGAAAACCAGCTGCAGCCAGTGGAAAATCCATCACGACTGCAGTGATTAAGCTACTGTAATAAGCCATACAGCGTCTAGACATACAGTACATAGGTTTCAGTGTCACAGATATCGAAATGTTGTTAATTGTGTTCACTGCCCTGTAAGAATGCAGCATTACAGCAGTCTCTCTCATTTCCTCCCCGCTCGCCACTGCAGAGTTGTTCCAAACAGTAGGTTACCAGCTAATGAGACAGGTGAGAGAAAAGAAACAGCAGCACTTTTAAGTTTTGAATAATCATTAAAAAGTTCAATTCCACCTCCGTGAGCAAGAACCAATGAATCGTTTAACAACAGCCATGGCAAACTATTCATACTGGTCAATGAATTTAATTTGACGCTCTCATTTGTTTATGCATTTATAAGTTCTTTCAAGTGAGACAAAATTAGAATACAGTAGCTTGACTTGTAAAGATACACATGTGTGCTGTCTGGCTCATTATTCCAAAAAATCCATAAAGAAAAAAGCAAACGTATATTCAAAGCATCTTACTGAAATGCTAAATCTGATCTGACTGAAAAAATCTGCAATCGGTGGAATCCCTAGATGACTCAATGTAAATTTTCCAATTTTTTTTCAAAGTGCAGATATCTTCTCCTCAACTAGATTGTGAGGTTGTTTGTGTGTGTGTGTGTGTGTGTGTGTGTGTGTGTGTGTGTGTGTGTGTGTGTGTGTGTGTGTGTGTGTGTGTGTGTGTGTGTGTGTGTTTGATTGCTTGCGTCCCCGCCAGCCTGATTAAGAGCAGACATGCTTGAGCACATATGTTTCTATATTTGCATGTTTACATCTTGGTGTGTGTGTGTGTGTGTGTGTGTGTGTGTGTGTGTGTGTGTGTGTGTGTGTGTGTGTGTGTGTGTGTGTGTGTGTGTGTGTGTGTGTGCGTGCAGTAAAAAAAAACCTGTAATGGCATCCCTGTGTGTTACCCTGTGTAACACAGTCTTGGTCCTCATTATCATTTCTCCCTGGGCCTGTTCTGGTGTTCAGAGCCCCACCAGAGGGGCCTTTGGCTCGGTGGGAGAGGTGTTGGAGGCGGCCTGGCCCCGCTGTGCTCCTTCCTTCCCCCTCCACAGGGTGCCAGGCACAGCATGTACCACTGGCAAGCCAAGCCTGACAATGAGACTGCCTGCACAGCCAACGCCATGTTTGAACAGGGCAGGGGGTTGCCACGTCATGCTGAACACACACTTGCAGGAAGGCCTTCTTGAACACACAAATACACAAATATGTTCTCTTACACATCTCCACAAGGCAGACTCCTGGTGGGTTCAACACATGTCTGGAAGATGCTACAGCGGTGAGGGTGAGTGTGTGGAGGGAGTTTGCGCAGGAGGGAAACATCACAGAGACTTTAAAAATGATTGGTTCTGCTGCAAATGAATTAATAAAATAAATGAAAGCATTTTGTTGACTGGCTCTGCTTTATGGCTGATTGAGGATAAAATATGGGACAAGCAATATGTACATAATGTTGAATAAAGAGATAAATCTTTTTTTTAAACTTTTAAATAAAAAGTGACTGCAGTTCAGTGTTTTACTAACTTCACTCTGTCATCCTCGATGCAGTAATTCAGTCTCCTCCTCCCCTTGACTTCATAGTTTCAGCATATTGCGTGTTCCACATTAAGTTTTGATTCAGTCATATGTTCAGCTCTCAGGTGTGCTTCTGAACCATGAAATATTAAATCTGTGAATTCAAGGAGATGTCACATTCTGTGTTTCATTCATTATGTACACCTACACTACTTTGTTGACTCTTTGAATTCTAATAGGTACGGATAGGAAGTAATGCAATCATTATGTTGGCATTACAACTTGTTCTCAGCATCTGTTTAGTTTATAAACTTTTTCGCAGTTATTTTTTCAGTTGTTGTCTAGACGAAAATGAAAATCTGGTGAATGTTAAAATGTTAAAAGAGCATTAGGAAAGCATCCTAAAAATGTAGCTGTGTGAATATTGGCTTGAAATGTGTTAACATGTGAGTGAGTGTGTATCTATGTGTGAATGTGTTTACACGACCTCCTCCTTCTTGCTCTTCTCTCTAAGTGTCACATCTCTTCTCAAAGCCATCCGTGGGAGTCAATCCCACTCAGTCCCAAATAAAGTAGGGCCACTGGTAGATATTAAACAGTGATACATGCACATGTAAGGGTGTAGCTGTTCTGAAACCAAGACCAAATCCACGATGCAAATGTTTATGGTGTCGCACGCCCTCCAATATAAGCATATCCAGACACATACAAATCACTGTTCAGATACATGCATGAAGAAAAACTCATGCGCAGTTCATAATATAGCCAGAAGAAATATGCAGTGCTGTTCCAAAATCTTGAGCCATTTCATTATATTTTGCTAGGAAAATGGGAAATAAATGCAGCATATTAGCTGTTGTAGACTGTATGGCCGTATGGCTGTTGTAGATAGCCATCTGAAAAAAGTTGGGCTTCTGTGTAAAATATAAATAAAAACAGAATTCAGAATTAACTATTTACAGAATCTGCTGTAGATTTTTTTTAAGGCTTGATGCGTCATCTTTTTGTTCTCTAGTTTCCTCAAATTTTTAAGGACACACTGCACACCAAGGCTAGATATGCCAGATATGCCACTCCTCGCTCTTTTGGTGGGATCATCTTTTCATAGATTTAACTACAGAAATGGAAACAAATTATGTGTTTTTGTTGCCAGTAACAAAGTTCAAAAAGATACAATTTAAAATTGGTTCTTTGCTAAGATGTCTGTCATACATAGACACAACACTGGTTCATCCCTTGTGTTTAGGTGCCTTTTTTGAGCTTAAATGATTCATAGGTCATGTTAAGTGGCTTAACCTAAAAAAAAAAAAAAACATTCCTCTGTAAAGGGTCAGGTACAAGAACTGAAATGAGTGAAAAACTCTGAAAGCCTTGGGAAGTATTTCTCAGGACCACTTTAAAAATTACACAAAAGTCTGGCTCAGTGGAAGCAAAATATAAAGAAATGAGCATTGGCTCAAGACTTTTGCACAGTGCTGTATATCAGTTGTTTGTTTATTGAATAAAACACCACTTACATTTACCACTGCCCCCAGCATGCTTCAAAATATGCAATTTTACTGTAAAAGCAAACTTTTTTCTTTTTCTGCCTCCCAACATCACTGCTCAGTTTTTATTGTAAAGGTTGGATAATAAAATTTGGCACACTGAATTATATTGCATGTCTTCATTTGGGCGGCATAAGCTACTGAAGAACAACAAAGACAACGAAAATAACTCCAGAATTATACATGAATTATACATCATGCACTGACATGCAGTCCTTACATATCAGAATGCAAAAAAAAAAAAAAAAAAACAGAACATTGAGTCTTAGTGCACCTCTGTTCTGCAAAAACATCAACACCTCTTGCAGTCTCCCTTCAATCCTAAACTCTCCGTCGCTCTCCCAGGCAGTCAGGGGCGACAGGGAGTTCAGAAGGGAAAGGGATTGGGTTACCATGACTTAAATCTCCCTGTCTCCTTCTCCTGGAGGTGGGCAGCAGGGCGACGAGGCTCTTAGCACCAGTGTCTTTGGGAATGCCGGCATGTTCCCTGGAGGAGATAGAGGAGATAGGTTTGGCGCCTCCAGAGGAGTCTTTCACCCTCTCTCCCTCCTTCTCTCTCTCTTTCTCCTTCTCTCTCTCACCATCTCTGCTTATCTCAAGAAAACCACAATAGGGTTTTGTACACTGGAGCAAAACAGGGAGGCTTCAGATGGCAGCCGAGTATGATATTCAGGAGGACAGAAGGCTAGAGAATCACTCCCTCTGTTCCACACAATGATACGGTACAATACAGCACACAACACATTCTGTAATGGAAGAAGCAGAGCTTCATGTTCGCTTGGCATTTACTACATACAGGCCACTTTTGCTGTATACTGCTGTGCATGTTCACAGGCAAGATATAGCAGTTGTTGAGTGGATGCTAAATATTGAAAAAAAAATATTACTGCTATTATTACTATTATAAAATCAGTGCATTATTTTTCAGGCAGCACATTTCATAAAAATAGCTGATGTCAGTAGCTGAACAGTAAAAAAGGGGTAAGATTGGCCACATGAGGGCCACACCAGGTACCAGCTCAGTGATGAGAAATTAGATCTGGCTCAGTAAAAATGTGTAATATAATCACCTTCCATACAGCTGGTCTGGTTGCTGCTGTTTGAAGGAGATCAAAGTGGTGATGACACACAAAGCACAATGGCTGCCGTGAACTGCTGTCCACAACAGGACACGTTTGTGTCAAATCTGTCACATTAGCACGATGACTGAAGTCCATCCCAATTCGGCAAAGAACATTGAGGACTGTGTGGCGCAATGCTGCACAACCGCAGTCTGGTAATAAATATTTTCAGCTCAATTTTTTCAGGACAATGAAAGGCTGTAGTGTCATTGATGTTTCAAGCTTCACGTGTCACAAAGGTCAAACTTTATCAATCGACAGCATACCGCAGGCCTATTATATTGAGCTTACCATAAATCTTATCACCTGTAAGTTTCGCAACCTTGATGATTCTAGAGGCCAAAGGCTCTGCCCTTTCTTGTATTTACTTAGGGCAGGTAAATTGAAGCGCCAGCAGCTGTAATGGAAAAAAGCCTTGGAGACACTTGAGCCCCCGAGACGAAGAGAATAGCAATTATTCTGGAAAATCAATTTTCAACCCAATCTTTCTCCCTTATCGACCGCTGAGAAGGTGACAGGAAAATTTATACCTCAGCCTGTATTATGAGCTCTATTTGCTTCTGCAGAAACACCTCTTATTTTTTTCGACATTTAACTGCAGCTGAGTATATCCACCCCTGCTGACTATTTTTTTTTTGTGTATATTTTTAATGTTCTAGAAGTTCATTTTCACTGATTTAATACTTCTACTGCCAAATTATCTTATTTTATGGCTTATAGTGGGAAAATTAGCATGAGGACACACACTTTTAGTGGTAGAACTACTACCGACTGGAATAGACTGTTATACAGTTAAGTCCATAATTTGTTGGACAAAGACATCATTTTGGAGTTTTGCCTCTGTAATCCACCACAGAATTTTAAATCAATCAAGATGTGACTGATCGAAGTGCAGGCCTTGAACTGTAATTCAAGAGGTTTTACAAAAGGTTTGCATTAACTGTATTGGAATTACAGCCATTTTTGTACATAATCTAGTACATTTTCAGAGGCTCACAATTGGAAAACTTGACTGACATGCAGTTTCATGGGTAGGTGAGACCTGTTCCCTTGACAAATAAAGCAGACTTAACATCTGAAGTTGCTTCAAAGTGTTGAATTTGTATTTTGTTGCTTTTAAGTGTAAATTTTTAATATGAGGCAAACAAAATGCAAGTGAGCAAGGCCATCATGAGGCTTAACTAACAAAATAAACCTATCAGAGAGACAGCAAAAACTTCAGGAGTGACCGAGTCAGCAATCTGCTACATTCTTAAAAAGATACACTCAAGGAAGACCAGATTAGACTTTGCCAGAAAACCTCTAAAAGAGCCTGCATAGTTCTGAAAAAGAATTCTTTGGACAGATGAAACCAAGATTAACTTGTACCAGAATGATAGAAAGAGGAACATATGGAGAAGAAGAGTATACCACATCATCTGTCAAACATGGTGGCAGCAATATTATGATATGCACATCTATTGTATGGCTGCAAGTGGAACCAGGTCATCAATGCTTATTTTTAGCTAATAGTGTTCAGGTGACTGCTGACAGAAGCAGCAGGATCAATTGCAAACTGAACAGGGCTGTACTGACTGGGCAGCACTTCGCAGCGCAAATGGATAATGAAATGAAATGAAATGGGATATTCTTCCATGGCCAAGTCACTCACCTGATCTCAACTCAATAGAGCGTGCTTTTCAGTTACTCAGTGCAGAAAGATCCACAAATAAGCAAATAAGCACCTCAAGGAAGCAAACACATTTGGTGATGTCCATGGGTTCTAGAGCCAAGTTTTAAGAACAACCCTTATCTAAAATTAGCATAGCTTGTCTAACTACCATTGAGCCTCTGGAAATAGAGGAGCATGTATAAAAATGGCTTTAAACCCCTTGAATTAAAACTGACAGTCTGCACTTCAATCACATATTTACAGTTTGATTTAAAATCCAATGTGATGGTGTAAAAAGTCAAAACTACAAAAAATGACTTTTTGTTCAACAAATTATGGACCTACCTATATTCAACAAGAAGGTCACCAGAGGAAATGAAATCTGAGCTGTAGGTGCTGCTGTTGCCTCTGTTTTCTCTGTGTGTCCGTGTGTCTGTCGGTCCACGCACGCTCACATGCATGTACCTTGTGCCATACCTCTTTAGAATTATTCCCACAGTCTTATCAGTGTTTATTTTGCTACTTTGAAAGGCTTCCCACTCAAGCATTCTTTGCATGTCATTCCCTGACCAAGATTTATCACTGTGTTTATCCCATTAATACGTCAAGGCTTTATGTAAACTGGCTTCAGAGTATTGCAGAAATCATTTTGTCTGGCTGTCTATCACAATGGCTTGTTTTATACATCTTTTACTATTAAGCCTGCATCCATCTGTCTTGCCTGTTGTTCAGATTTGGCTGACACAAGGCAGAGTTTCTGTCCAATACTCTTAATTTCTTTCTATACACTTTGCGTGCACATTAGCAAGGTACATGTAGAGCAAATGTATGCATTCATATATCATGTGTGTGTGTGTGGGTGTCTGTTTTTTCACATTACAAAGATGTAAATCAAAAGTGGCAGTGCTCTGATATGGGCTAATAAAACTCACTGATCTGGAAGCGCTAAAGGCTTTTTCAGCATGTACCCTGCAATGCAGCCCACTAGCAGTTTCTCGGTTTTGCGCACACACACACACACACACACACACACACACACACACACACACACACACACACACACACACACACACACACAGCCTTCCCCCTGAAGACTACTGTGTGGCCATTTTCAAGATTACCCATAACTCCTTAGGAGGAAATTCATTATATGTTGTCTGTTAATGCATACACAAAAGTACACACACACAAATAAAAACACTGGTACAAAAACACAATCAGCATGTGGACAAAAAAACAGAAACGCACAAATACACATGTTGTTCTCGCCCCCTTTTCCTGAATATCCTGACACAGCAATGGAAAAAAAGGGGACTGGAGGATTTACAGTGATCCAGAGAAGTAGCATTTGCTTTTGGTTACCTCTGTGGGTTGAGGAGGTGGTGCATCATACCCCCAATAACTCCACCTTGGGTCCCTCTCTGTCACCTCCTCCCTCTTTCCATCTCTCAGTGGAGAATCAAAGTGTGTGTGTGTGTGTGTTGGTGTTGGTGTGTGTGTGTGTGTGTGTGTGTGTGTGTGTGTGGTGTGTGTGTGTGTGTGTGTGTGGGGGGGGGGGGGGGGGGGGGGGTGTCAGTCAGAGTACTGACTGTTGAAACAGATGCTGGTATGTGTGTGTGCCACCTATGTCAACATGGCCGGTCTCCGGACCTGATGCTGCTTGCAGATAGGACCCTGCCCACAGAGCCATGGAGTCTAGACTCCAGATGTGCTCCCACACACACACACACACATGCACACACAAGGACCGGTGCCAGTCCAAAGTAATAATTCTACCAGATGACAGTCGTTTACTTGCACATAGAGTTCAGTATGGATAATAATCCCACTCTCGCCACTCTTAAAGGAGATTTAAAAAATTGCATATTATCTTGTTTATAACAACAGAGGCCATCTTCACTGTACAGTATGTGGACAAATACCACTGCCCACTATACTCCACCCTGTTGAGACACAGGCTCTTTCCATCATGGACTTTACACAAAACTTGTACCCAATGCAGGTAATGCTATTGCAAAGAGAAACTTTATATCAGTCTTTATAACTTTTGCTTAACATTTAAGTAGATATCAAATGTGCTGTTCCACAGTATTGCACATTTAAATTACCCACTGCTTCTTCTGAAATAAACAGAAACATATGCTGGCTGCATATGCTCCACACTGCTTTATTTAGACTGTTCTATAGCGACACGACAACAAGAGTGTTTTTGTGAAAAAGACACATGGGTAAATTGCAACTGTTATACAAAACAAGACTTGGGAAGAGGAAAAGTAAAGAGTAAAAGTGTTCAGAGCACAGATGCACCCGCTCTCTTGCTATCTCCTGTGCTTGTGGGTATACTGCCGATCCAGCTATTCTTGTTGGTTTGTTAATTGTTTGTCACCCACCAGGTGCCATCTGTCTGTAGTCCCACAGTCCCCGAGCCATGTGGGCCGGCCTGCCTGGCGCCTGCCAACGTCACTGACCTGCAGCAACCGTCCACACCTCCGTCACACACCTCCTGATCCGTCTGGGATAAATAGCTTCTCCCTCAACTTCTGTGCCGCCATCACGGCTTCCCAATCTGTCCTGTGTTAGAAGTGGAAGAGGGAGGGGGGTGACAGGAAGAGACAGGAAGGGAGGGAGAGACACAATTAAGAGGAAGGAATGGGTAAACGGAGCGAGGGATGCATAGTGTGAGAACGAACATGACATAGAGATAGATGTGTGCAAAGATAAAATTGCCTATTTGTACTTTGTGATCTGTCTCATTTTGCAGAAAGCGCAGTTCAAACATCACACAGCTTGCGATAATAACTCACCAACAACTGTCACATTTGTGTCTACGAGCCGTGCATACTGCGGGTGCCAGATCAAGAATCAAATTGTGATTTTATTAAAATATGATTTTGTACAGTACTCACTGCACCTCGCCACTTTAGGAGACACACCAACAGGCGAGGGAGGTCACCTTCACCTGGGCCTGATGTTGGGGCAGCTGCGTGTTGAAAAATGAGATCAGCTGCTTGCTCACCGGGATATATGCTGCAGTCTGGAACTACCCAGGGCCTAGTGTACCAGGTAGCATACGGTGGCCCCCGTACAATAAAGACAGGGTGAACAGCCCCCTCTCTCCCAGCCTGTCTGCCTGCCTGCCTGCCATCCTGGGGCATGTCGGGTCACCTTGACAACTAGGCCCAGTGAGGGAAGCTGCACCCCACTTCAGGGCAAAGAAGAAGGCAGTATGGGTAATGAGGCGTTGCCATACAAGTGGAACAGCTTTTGAATAACCCCATCCGCACACAGATACACATACACACTGTTCTATTTGTGTTTACAGGAGGGACAACAGCTTGTAGGAGAAACCTCTCAAGAGTTTTCGGTCCAGGAAGGAAGAGATTCATGGGCATCACGGTAGAGGTCAGCCAGTCATGAGAGAGTTCATGCACAGATAACTTCAATAAAGTGCGTAAATGTGACACACGATTTGTATGTGATGCATGAAAAAGTACAGTGTTGCTGTTATGTAGCAACACTGACAGGTCATAGGGTTTCAGACAATGTTCATTTTAAAATAGGAGGAAAGATTTTCCTACCCAAACACACCTAGTTCTAATGATTGACAGAGATGAGGTTTAATCATTCTGCATCTTGGTCTCATAAATAGGGGGAAGGTACAGTATTCCCTCATGTTGACTCAATGTTAAACATTCACTAATAGCCTCAAAAACTGTGCGGTATCCCATGAAGCCAGTGGAATCCTGGAACTGGCAGAACAAGATCCAGTGGGAATTTCTGATCACCTTTACACACACACAGACTTTCAATCACATGTAAGGTACACTTATAATCACCCCCACAGATGTACTAATCGTTGTTGAGTGCAGCAGGTATGCTCTAATAGTACAGGCAGTACATATCTTGTTTCATTAGCAGCACAGACACTGACACAAAGACAGAACAGTTCATGAAATGTCATTTAGGAACATGTCGCTGACCAGCAGCTACATTAGTTTGGATTGAAATAAGCCTGAAAACGATGCATTAAGGCAACCTAATCCAAAGTGGCTGCAGTAGGCTTCATTCCAAAATTTGAACACTGCATATGGGTCATCAATGCGTTTTTATTTATGTAAAAGTGTTCATCACGCTCACATGCTCAGTCCTTGAGTGGTGAATGTACTAAACATGAAACTACTTATGAAGTTTAGCGTCTTATCTCCTTGCAAAAAAGAAAAAAAAAAAGGTTCCACTTCATTATCCAGCCATTCCTTCTGTTTGCAATTGGAAACAACCCTTTCCCAATATAAATTGCTAAAACTCTTGGAAACCACATAGAAATTCCACAAATGCATGCACTATATCGTATTAAGCTATAAAGCCATATTGCAGAAAAACGGACCGCAGAAAGAGTTCATTTCTTTCACAGGTTTGTAAAGATGATATATGATAGCAGGATGAGTGCTCTTTTTCCTCTTATTATATATATTTTTTTTATTTCTGTCTGTCCACTCTGAATGTTAGTTAATCTCCTGCAAACTTTGCTACAGATGCTGGCAGGTCTGCTCGAAATGGTTATTGGAGCCAGATCCCACTGTCCAGCTTTCCAGTAACCCTCCTACACGGCGATGGAACCAGAACTTGAGTTGAGGCTGAGACTGGAGCTTGGACTGCCAGGGGACAGATGCCAACAGGCCCGAGAAATTAATACCAGCACTGGGGCCTCACTAAGGTCTAACGCTCCGCTCCAGCTCTAGCTGGAGCGGAGAAGACGAAATAATGACAGGCAATGATGTGAGTAGAAAAGGTGGCTTGAGTGTCACTGCGTAAATGCTAAACATGCCCCACCTGGAACGAACACCAGGTATTAGTTCCTGTTGATGAGGAACACCCAGAGACAGCAGCATTACTTTGCTGTGATAAGAATACATGCCTCAAATTGAAAGATTTAAATTTTCAGCACAGCAAATTATGAAATTTACATGAAAAACTATTTCTTCATTTCACATCATTTCCAAATCATCTCATTGATGAACCGTATAGTTAATCTGACTTCATTCAAACTAAGAAAAAAATCTCATCCTAAACATTACCCCTCTGTTCAGCAACAGCATTTCGAGGGCCCAAAAGAAAGGGAATGAAGTGTAGCAACAATGAAGAGTGAAACTCAACCACAGCTCTCAAACCAAACCACAGCTTCCTGACATTTGCTGCACCCATCACACTGGGCTTAAGATGCCAAAAATCTGATTTGCTTTGACACAACATATTAATCACCTCCAAAGGGGAATTACAATATTATTAACTGTTGGAAAAAGAAAAAGAAAAACCTGATGAGAAAATTAGTTGATAAGATGCAGATGGATGTTATTTGCATTAGGACTATCATGAATTTTGACGCACTTGGCTTCTGTCTTCTGGTCTGATGACACAACGCTTTTGATTATACTGCAAAAACAATATGATCAAATCATAGTCACTTTCTGTCACTGCACATTTGCAAAAAAGTTAAGCGTTACCATCATTTCTGCACCTTTTAATGAGCTCTGGGGACATTACAGGCAGTTTATAAGCTGCAGTCTTGAGCCTCTGTGTCTAATCACAGCAGTGATGGTTTAAACATAAGGAAATCATTTACATTGCTTTGGCTCAAGGGGAGTTTCAAAGTATCCAAGTAAAATTATGATAACAGAAAAACTACTTTTACACTCAAGTGTGCACACTGACTTATTTTAAAGACTAGACAAAGTGTGGTTTCTTAATACTTTGCAGGGAACTGAATACATTAATAGATTAAGAAAAGACAACAATTTAATTACATTTGAAAGCCTCTGTAGAAAAGCAGGATATGTTTTCATTTTAATCTACTGACTTCATCATTCAAAACAAGACAAAAGCATGTATGCCTGCCTTGTAATTAATTTGTAACTCTATAATTGACTTGTAATGAATTTGTTAAACTTTTTTTTTTTATCCGTGTTTAAAAAAAAACTTCAAAAGGGAACAAACAATCAATCATCTCGATGTCTGTTGCAATACTAATGAACCACGACGGATCCCTGTCAAAGAAATGAAGGCTAACATGTTTCAATAAGGAGGCTTGTTTCTCGTTCCCATAAATATGTTATCCTCGGTTATGCCAGTGCTGGAAAGCGTCCAACTCAAGCCATGAGACAACATATTTTGTGTGGGCTAGCTAATAATGTTTGCCCCCACTGCTTCTATCTGTTCCTGCCCTGGGAAAAAAAACTCTAAGAGTAGGAGGATTTCATGTACATTAAAGGGAAACTTTCATTTTGTAATGGAAGAATGGAGTCATGGTGTATAGTAAAATAAAAAACTGCAAAAAGAGAGAACTTAAGCCAGCCTGGTTCACAGTGGGATAAAGAATTTTGCCCACTGACACTTTTAATGGAAACAGACACTGAACATTCAGCTGGGGGAACAAATACACAAAACAGCAATGCTTCTATTTTCTTTTTCCACTCCATTTTGCTTTTTCTTTTTTTTTTTAAACCACCTAACACTCCCTGATGGCGCACTGCCCTAAAACTGACCAGGCTTGAAATATGACGAGTTTAATATGTCCTACATCACCGCTGAGCACGATTGAGTTACTAGAGTAACAACTGGTCTTTCCCAGACTGCAGCAGTGCAGCAGAGCCCGCAGAGCAGCAGTGTGAACATAACCCCTTGTCAAAAGGGTTCAAACCCAGGAGGAGACAGAGGTCTGGAGGAATGGAGACTGTGTGAAACAAAAAAGAAAAAAAGTAAAGCAGCTCAAAGGAAGGAGACTTTCAGGTGGGCAGGCATTCGGGGTAGCAGCTCTGATGACAGGTAAGGATAAGAAGAGTGGTTGCTCCTTACTGTATTGCAGCGTTGGTGGGTGGGCCATGAGGGGAGGCAAAAATAGAGGAAGGCAGGCAGGACGGAGCGCGGGAGACAGGGCAGCCTTGCCGACGCTGTCACCAGCCCCTGCGTGTTTGGATAAGACCCGTGGAACATGTGGGAGAATCAGCATGAGGCATCACACCTGGAGGAAAAGACAACTAAATCCAACCCCCAGTGCAGCAGGCCCTGGCTCCACCAAGTCTAGCCAGCATCTGGAATGGATATCTGGAGATGCAGTCGAATTCACAGCCCCTTCCACGGGCGCTTCTCCCTCTACCTCTTTTTTTTTTTTTTGTTTTAAATGCACAGTGAAAAGGTTGTGGTAAAAAAATAAATAAAAGAATCTCACAGAGGAATTGTGTTTATAAATAAATGCTTTTCTCAAACTTGATGCTATCCCATCTGCTTGGCAATAACGTTATTGTGTTGTTGGTAAACTATAATACACTTTTTTTCCTTATAATTGCTAGATTCTCTTCACCCCCAATATGCTTCCACTTGACTCCTCTTGGCTTTAGCAAGTGTACAGATGCCAAGAGTTTTTGGTTACAGTAGCTTCAGTCTGCTTTGCCATCTTTTCAGCATGTTTCAAAGGAACAATGTATCCACTCACAGTCAAAATAGAATTATATATTCATATATTTCCATGAATATATTTTTATGTTTTTGGGGTAATGGTGTAAGCATCCATTACTTTCCTGAGCTAGACGTTTAAATTGTAAACGCCTGACAATAGACGAGATACCACCCCTGATGCCCACAACACATGAGGCACCACAGTGACTGTATTTTATGTACGTTTGTGTGTATGTGTTTGTATATGCCATTTGTCATGGGCCAACCGGCCGCTGCTGTGACTGGAAGAATCCCGGGCACAATGTTTGTTTACACAGAATCGCTCACTCACCCAAATAATCAGCCGCTGTGGGCCTTTCTAATCCCTACACAAAGTCAATGGAGCCAGGTTGAGCTGGCGACAGGCGAGATAAGATACTCAAACACAGGCTCTTGATCTACGAGCCGCGGCCTCTCCTTCCCACACCCTCTGTCCCCTTTGTTTCCTCTATTGCAATTCCCAACGTGACACGGATTTGAAGTTCACGGGATGCATTCAGAAGCGGGGCCCGCTCGGCTTTAAGGCTGAATTGTTTCGCCTCCCTCTACCTAGCTGGTCAGCTGAATTTTGTTTTGTTTTTTTTTTCATCCTTTTTTCGCATTCTTGCAGCACAACATACAAGTCAAAGCAAGCTACCGTGGTCTGCAGAAACACCCACTCGCTCGCAGAGGAATGCATATCTGAATTAGTGTATTGTTATGGTTTTGGCTAGGTTGGTACTCACTCTGAAACTCCTGGTGTGCGAGTGTGATTCTGCATACGTGCTTGTGTATACACCAATAGAAGTATGTGGTAAAACATTCATTAACATTCCATTCGTGACCTCAGTATTATGTCCACAGTGACAGAGAGCATATATTTGCCTTTCACACCTCTTGCATCGGATGAGGGGAAATGATAGAGCATTATGTGTGTCAGTGTGTATGTGTGTGTGAATGAGATAGAGGGACAGAAAGAGGGAGAGAGCAGCGGGGGGACGGATAAAACACAGCTCACTGATACAACATAATCTATCTGGAACCATGTCTCAATATCACAATATTTCACACATTTACGTATCACAAATGTGGCAGTGGCAGCCTTCTCCTCAGATCAGTGGAGTCATTTCTGCCTTGTGTACTGGATGCTGCAGGACCAAGATACAGTTTGCAACGGCACAGATGGGAGAGGCAATACCATCGGTACCACAGTATCACATGCAAAAATGTTTGGTATGTTTTAACACAGATAAAGCTGACATATTCCGAGGCGTTTCGCAGACAATACCCATGAAGGAACAATCTCCCATCTGGCAGTGCAGTCTCTCTAAAATCCTCTCTGTCATGCTCAATGAGAACTGGAGAGACAAAACATTCTCTGTCTGTATATCAGTCCTTATCAAGGCTGTACCTTGGGTCTTGCTGGATATCAGCAAAGCATCACCCCGCAGGCTAGGACCTTTAAAAAGGAAAACCCTGCACTTTATGTCGTAGCTTGAATTTATAAACATCTCTTCACGGTTTGACGCTATACAGAAGCAGTTTATGTATTCATCCTGAGGGTGTAAGTATGGGATTGGACAGCAGCATGGTGGACAAACTTCTTAGCTCTGGAACCATATTTACAATTTCCTGGTTAGGATCAAATCGATCAGCTTTACACTGTGTCCTCTTCCTTCCCACGCCTCAGTAAAGAAGGATTACTTTCTGAGGCATGGGTTATCCGCTGCCTTTAGGAGAGGAATGCCAATGAAGTCACTGCTGTACTGCTTCTCTCCACATGATGGTGCAGAGGACAACTCTCCCCCTAGACAGCATGAAAGCTCACATTCATCTTTAGGTTGTTACATATGTAGGTCCATGCACACATGCTCAACTGCTGATGATGTAGAGAGAGAGAGAGATTATTTTGAACTACACCAACAAACAATCTGCCTACCATCTAAAATATTTATTTTCCAATGCGAGAGCAATATGTATGTAAACTGAAGTAAAAAGCAGGGTCTGCATAATTAATTACATTTGCACTGTTTGCACTGAAAAGATACAAATTTGTGTAACGGCTTAAGTTGAGTGGGCACTTTTAATTGTTTTTCATTCAGAGCTGCGTCCTCTTTCATCCCGCGCTGTATGAGGTTACTGTCTTTTAGTCAGGGAACAAAGAGTTGTACCGTTCAATATGACACACAATCTGTGTCTTTGCATGCGTGTGTCTGTGTCCTTCCTGTCTGAATGTTGTCACACCTGTACCCTCTGTTGTGATCTTATCAGACCCTAAACACCTGCTCCACAGTCTAAGGTCACCGGCTACATAAAGTAAAACTGTCTCCCTGGCGCAGTGAGACGGGCATCTGAAAATACATTCTTTGTGTATAAATAAAAGGAGGCGTGCTTTTCTTCCATAGTTATTTCAGCTCATGTCACCCAGCACATCAATCACAGGTGTCATACAGTCCTGGGTATGACCTGAATAGAAGGAGATGTGGATGAAGAGAGAGTGAGGACACATGGAGGGTGATATTTTGGGGATGTGCATAGGCTGTATGCTCTACAGCAACTGCTTTTTAGAAAAAAAACGCTATACAGTATAAATGTCAGTCCCTTTCCCTATTATGTGTTTAGATACTAAGTTCCCATCTTTGGGAAATTAACTAGTATAGCAAACTAAAAGGGTCAACTAAAGGCCAAGGCCAGTCCCCCATCTCACAATTTTAAAGTGGACATGTTTTTATCATTTTGATCTCCATGTTTTTATTATTCGATACTAATGGATACTAATGGTTATACTGAGCTTGTCTAAAACAAGCTGCTTTATCTCCCATCCTCTCCTTACGCCAGCTCTCTTCTGATGCTCTAAAATGGCGACCGTTGCGGAAAATCTAACTGCTGTTAGAAAATATCGACGCGCACTGAGTAAAACGTTATTCTGCCGTTGCTAAGTGATCATGCAGCTCATCAGTAACCGCTTTTACACACAGAAAAGACGCTTGCAAAAGTTAGTGGAAATATAAAGAACTACTTAGCTACCTTTAAATTTACCCACTGCCTTCACTGAAACAGCAGCCAGAGGCCATTCGGCATGAATATTAAGACAAATATTTTGATTATAAAATTCTATGTTTAGCATTAGCCTAGCTTTCTATTCAAAGTGGCATGGACAAACATAAACATTGGTTTCTGGCTGTTGTTGTTCAGAGGAAGATTCATTGCTGTCTTGGGGTTTCTTGTGGCTTCAGGAAAGCCAAACTAATGTCCTTTCCTCTTCTCAAATTCTCCTCTCAAGACTCAAGATGATTCAGAGTCACCACAATTACACAAATCCAAAAGACGGTCGGAAACCTGGCACTTTAGTGCCAATGTGACCATTCGGTTTCTGTTTTCTTCATTACCCTTTTCCTCGCATTACAAGAAAAACGTCATCATTAATTTCATATACAAAAATTTTAACAATTCAGAAAAATGACTGTGCTGCAAATGGCTGTCTTCACACCTGTACTGCGATAGAAGCTGAATGCTTTTGCTGGACAGACTTTGAAGGTCAGAAAAAAATGGAATCCCTGAAACAAGAAACTCCTTTATACATTCTCCAAGGTAATCTGGATATGGTGTGTAAATAGCAGCTTTACAAGGCAACTACGCAAACGTGTGTGTGTTGGTAGCTTGTACTGTATGACCATATTTTAAGTAGCTAATCAGTGCATGACTTACAGTTAGGTGCACATTTGGATAATGAATCAAGGCAAGAACAGGCATGTCTGAGAGCAAGAGCTGCATATCAGCCTCCACTGATGATTTAGTACCTACAATGGGAGCTACTTCAACAACCTCCAACAAAGCACAGCACTTTGCAAAATGCGCAAAAGGCTACAAAGGAGGAGATGCAAAGAGCTGCTGATGTGCAAAACAAATGCAAACAAATGTCTCTGGCAAGCGTCGCTGGAGCATTCATTTGCTGCACTCCATGTGACAGGAAGAGCAAAGAGTGGATGGAAATTACTGATGCAGTTACACAGTGGAAGAGTTGGGCTTTAAGCAGCAGCATTACTTTATTTATCATTAAAGTAAAGCATTGAGCAGTTTTTTTTTTTATACCTTTACTTAAAATTTCCAGAAAAAAACACTAGCTAGCTCCTTTTAGGGGCAGCTGTGGCGCAAGAGAGTGGGCCGTCCACATTGGTGGATTGATTCCCCGACTACACCAGTCTGTATGTCAAAGTATCCCAAGTTGCCCCAGGGCATCCATCAGAGTGTGAGAGTGTGTGTGAATATAAGACAAGGTGCTTAAGTATAGAAAAAAAGCACTTGTATGAATGTGTGTGAGATGATGGGTGAATGAGGCTTGTAGTAAAAAGCGCTTTGAGTGCTCAAAGTAGAAAAGTGCAATGTAAGTACCAACCATTTACCATTTTGTGCCTACATTAACTTGAGCTGTGTCACTACTCTTGCGCTATAATGCTGCTGCTGCGGTTAGCACCTTGTTTCAGTAGTCACGCCTCCAATTAGGGCGTGACATCAAAGATATACCAGTTATTACAAAAATACTTCAACATAAAAGAAAGTTAACATGAAACAATATGACAAGAAAACTACCCCAAGCAATAATACATGTAAAACCGGCCTTAAGCAGCAGTATTCATTATGAGATACTTTCTGTTTGATTTTTCAAAGAATACAAGGTTTGCTAAGTCTTAATAGCTGGAAATTTAGCTATTCTGAAGAGTGCTGCTCTCCAACTAAAGACAGGCTTATATCCAGTTTCTCTGAGTCACTTTCTGCATTTTTTATATTCCAAGCCGCCTACTTCTGATCACAACTGTCATTATGCTCTAGTTTATTTCAGTTTATTTCAGTGTGCATACTCTACAAGCCACTATTAGAGACTTAAGTTTGCATTGAAAATCTCTCTGAATGTTAAAGCTCACTTCCAAGCTTACTTTGGAATCGAAACTTTAATTTCATGTAACACTTAAGTAGTTTTACTTTCGCAAACAAACAACACAGCAATGTCACTGAAGACTACTTTCCAACAAGCATTTTGCTATAAGCTGTATTTACTTTTCATAAAATTAATTGGTTATTAATAAACAAGACAGGACACAGAATAATATCCTCCGGGTTGCAAAGCAAAACTGTATTAAAAAATTCCTATTGTGAAACAGGTTCTTAACAAGGCTGCAGGACATCACCGCAATGGCTGGATTACTCTGTGTGTAGATAGTGTGGAGAGAAAAAAAAAATTGCATTACATTGCTGTGCCTGTTGGTGCTTTTGCTCAGAAATACTTCCATTTCCAATCCTTAATGACAAACAAGAAAGCTTTTCTGATTGAAAACAATTCCAGCACTTCAAGCCATAACAAAAATCATGACAAGAGCATTTTTACCAAAAGGAAGACATTTCACGCACTGGGAGCCTTTTGTGATATTTTCTCTCCCTCCCTCTTACCCTTCTTCTCTCTCTCTGTCTCTTTCCTTTGTGTGCGTAAATCATCTCTTCCCTGCGGCCTGTCTGTGATCATGTTGATGGGAAACAAAGAAATCATCTTGAATGGCACATTAATTTCCTCCCTTCTCCCCCTGCCCTCTGCCTAATGAAATCCCCTCTGCCACGGGGCCTTAGGAGCCACACTGGCAAGCCGTCACCAGCCAGTAAATATGTTTACCTTGGAGCACTACGCTAATGGACTGTTTACTAGGGGGAGGAAGCAAGGGGTGTTACAGCGACCATGCACACTGGGTGTGGGGTTGTGTGTTCCTCAGACCAAATGACAGCTCTTTTGCTTCCCTCGTCTCCTAAAACCAACAAACCTAATCTCGAGTGTCACCGAGAAGGTGTTCAGATGGATGACCAAAATGCGAAGAAATGTAATTAGTTCAGTAGCCCAAATGCAAGTAAATCATACGCACTTGTACTTGTGGCAGTGAGTATTGTTAGCATCAACTTTAGCTACTGTAACCACACTTTTGAACATCTAGTGCTCTCCACTGTTGTCAGTCACAATGTGTGGGATGGCTGCCCCCACCCATTCTGGATTAAGAATAGTTTGCAAATTAGAAATTATATTGTGTACATGTAATTGCTGCTTTGGAGATTCTCAAGCTCAACGTCTTGAGCGAGAGACACACCCACTGTAATCTTGTGTCTGTAATCTCTGTTGAACTGATCTAGACGCTGTGATGAATGAATGTCACTAGCCCACCTCGCTCTTGCAAATGTCACAGAAAAGAGCCCCGTGTGCTGATTCACACTTGAAGTAGACACATTTTAATTATATCAGATTATCGGGCAGGTTGTCACTTGTTACTGCTAATGACATTTCAGTATGCTGGGGATAAAACTGTTGTAAAGTGACCTTCGGACAATGTCCCACATTTATTCTCTCAACAGTGATCTGTGTTTATATGAAAGACTGTCTTATATGTGGTCACTCTTTGGCTGCACAGAGTTTTGCATGACCAGTAAACGAGATAACAAAGAGCTAGGCCCGCAAAAAGATGTGATCCTTCAATAGCTTTTAGCATTTCTCACTACAAAACAACCACAGCCTACCGTGGCTGCACACATGAGGTTTGCCTTTTGTAAAAGACAATCTTCCACTTCCACTAAGAAAATGGTGAGCACTGCTCTGTGAAGAAAAGGCCTACTATTACTAAGGCATGTCCTTATTTTAAATGTATGTAATGCTTTAGAAAGTGTTAAACATGCTCTGTCATGTCTAAAGTGTTGTGTTGTGTTGTGTTGTGTTGGTTACAAACTGTCATCCAAGCATCTGCACACCCTGCAACAAACACGCAGGGCTCTTTAACCATCAGCAGACAACTCCTGATAGACCGAGTCATGTGAAACTCGCCTTGTCCCATGTGACAAAGCCACAAAGATGCTAAAGAGACACTGAGGTGTTAGGCTCATCATTACAGTCCTATCCATATACAGTTGGCAATCTGGCCGTGTAATTGTGTATCTTCTGACATTTTGGTGAAAACAGTGGATTTTCTGTTGGCAACAGAAGGTTCCCTAAATTATACCAGAATACAGTTTCAGTATTTTGCCGTTCTGTGTCTCCAGTACGGATTTATTTAAACCTCACATTTTTATTTAAATTAGTGCCTTGACTGCAGCAGCAAACCCTCGGAAATACAATCCACACAGATAAATAGACAGCATTCATCCTTACACAACCTACACCCAGAGTGCATATTACACTTAATCTGCTGGATAAATTGGCCCCCAGTTCAGAGACTGTTTACAGGTGCAGGTGGAACTTAATATTAGCTTAGCTGTTTACATAAATGTGCAGTAGTGTCATGCCATTTTACACATGTCAGTGAATGCGAATGCAGATATTTTATGTGTATATCTACTCATATGACTTGATATTCCCAAGGCAACTGCAGCAGTTGTCTGCAAAGACACCCCCTGTCTCATCTACGGGTGTCTGGCGACTGGCAGCGCTATCAGTGACTGTGTGCCTAGATGTCCCCGTGTCCACACATACACACACCAACACTATCACACAGAGAGGGCCCTGCAGCTGGTGGCAGGCTGCTCCTCTCAGTCTGCTGCCAGCCTGTTCAACACACAGCTCTCTATCCAACTCTTATCTCTATTGATTTCCTCCCCTGCCTCCAAACTTAGATATGCACTCTTTAAAAACAGGCCAACTGCAGAGTTTGGGCCCTAAGAACCCAGGACATCTTACTCCTTGGGTGGTGAGTCCAAAGCATTGACACCATTGCATTTAGCTGTTGTGTTTGTTTTGTGCCTAGCTCCAAAGCAGTGGTGGTATCTGCGGGAGGAGAGGAATAAAGGCTTGATATTGTCCGTGACTTCTGTACTAAATGTATGAATCAAAGCAGCTGCTAAATATGCAGCTGGGGATTTTCCAGTGATGTATGTGTTGGATTTACATTATATCCATATATTGACACGGTCATGAATTTCCATGTCAAATGTCACAGCAGGATATTGCTGAAGGCTGTGATTTCTATCCAGCTGAGATAGGAGATTCAGTGTCCCCACTCACCTCTGCAACATTTTCTTACCCCTACACCATCCTCCACGGTCTCTATTTCATCCTCGTCCTTGTCTTTCTCACCATCCCTTTCTTTCATTCATTCCCTCTTCTTTCCCACTCCACGTTTTTCCCGCCCCTCCCCCACTATGCTTCATTCTACCTCCCCCCACAGCCACCATCCTTCCATCCCCACACACACACACCCTTTATGCCAGCAGACTTCATCGATTGATTTCCCCTCACTGTGACACATTTGGTGCAGCCGCATGTGGCCTATTAATTATATCCACAGCAGACTCTCGTCACGCTCCCCTTTTCCCAACAATACAACATCCCCCTGCTCGCACACAGAGCAAACAACCAGAGATCTACTAGACAGCATCCGTGACCCTGCAGATCCTTGTTTAACCACTGGATTTAAGCACGAATCAGACAGAGATGGGAGAGGACTTAAAACTAGAGCATTTGAGTGAAAGCAAACAGACAGTGGCAGTTGAGGCAAAGTTGGGCCCATGTTGCGTGTAATCTGGCTAACATCTGTTAGCCATCGTGTGTGTGTGTGTGGCTCCATTTAAAGTCCAGGGTGGACTAAGAGCCCGAGGAGGCTCCCTGCATCCCCGCTCGTGGGCTTTTAACAGCATTGCTCCAAATGCTTCCTTCAGCACAGACAGACAGAAGGACAGCGAAAGAGTAAGAGGGAGGAGAGAGGGCACTGGAGAAAGAAGATGACACAGACTCAGCAGAACACATAAACACTTAGCGTATCACACAGCTTTTTCCACCATTGTGCTTGTTTGTGCTTTTGCTTGCATGTGTGTGCTTCTGTGTGTGCATCTGGCAAACAATACAGTAAGCCTTCACTGCAGGCCTCTTACAGCCTCAAAATCCCGGGTTTTTATATTTAGCTCGTAATCACTATAATTTCCAAATTAGATACAGGCTGGCCAAGTACACATTCCTTCTGTACAATAGCCCTAAATGGTTGTTCTATCATCTCCGGAGAAAATCCTCAGAAGAGAGACATTTTAAATATTAGAGTGATATTCAAAGACAATCCACAGTAATGAAAACAAGTGGAGCGCACTAAACAGCTGCTGTTGAGGATATTGTGCAAGGGGAGGGGAGGGAGACACAGATTAAGAGCAGATTACAGAGCCTTTCCCTCAAGGGCCTCTATAGTCCAGATTGACAATGTGGTTGGATTGGGAGATCAACCTGGAGATTTTCATATGAAAAGATGTTTTCTATCAGAGATTAACGGCTGTTATTATTTATTACCCCCCTCCCGTTCTCAAAGTCTTGCTTAGCCTGCTGCCACATGAACAGAGTGCACATTAAGAAAGAGTAAGAGGAGTGGGGATAGAGGATGGAGAAGGACATCATATTTGAGTGGCATCTCTTGGCAACTACTCAGGATCGTGCTTTACATCTTACCATAAACAAAGACTGCGGCTGGTGTATTATTTATTGGCAATAATACTGAAGGGTGCATACTTGGGACAAATATGTGAATCATGATCATCTGGAGTTTACATTTGCTCATACTGTATCTGTTGGTTTGTTTGTGTTCGCTCACTCATTAAGATGCTTATTTGTTTGCTGTCCGTACAATTACACACAGGAGGATAAGAATGCAAACATGTCGGTGCAGTTTTCGCTTGTTTCTGCTCGCTCGCTTTGTCTGAATTGTTGTAATCTGTTAGAATGCTTGTCAATAAGAAAAGAAAAACTAGGGGGGAAAATAGCAATTTAGTGAGATACTTAAAAAGTCTGCTTTCTTATTTCTTTAACACAATTTTTAAACTATGCCAAACAAACAAAATCAAAACCCAAACCATTCATTAAACCTATTTGTTAATACTATTAACACTGTCTGATGCATTTAGCTGCCAAAGCAATTATAGCATCAGAGATATTTTCAAGGGTCCTTGCCTTTTACAATGCTCTATAATTACAGAAAACACAACAGCAGCATACAGTCGAGTTTACAGGGGTGCTCCTCAATGTCATGACGAGACACTAGCAAAGTAAAAAAATGAAAAATAAGGCCCCAGATCCCCCCTGGCTATTGATTTTACCCGATGTTGGTACAAATGTGTGTGTTCCATTTATAAATGTGTTGCATCTGTGCATACATGTGTGAAAGTGCACATGCCTGCGTGTGTACGGAGGGTTGTACATTAGTGATGTGTCTTCACAAATGATCCCGTGCCAAAGAGGAAAAATCCCACAGGGCGAATCAATAGATAGTGCTGGATAATGGAGGCCTGCTCAGACAGCTGTGTTCTGCCTTTCTGTGTAACTGACTGGCTGGCTGAATGAGTGGATGACTGGCTGGCTAACAGGCTGGCTGAGGGACTTCAGTTAGCCCACGTAGCATCCCACACCTGCCAAGGCATAGCTTGCTATGTACTGGTCAATGGACTACACCCACTCACAGCTCGGTTCACAAAATAATCACAAATACAGACACACACCAGGGGATGCACATTTGCATGAGCAGAAAGGACAGACGCTGTAATGAAGTTCTTATGTTCCGAAATGCAAACATTTGAAAATAAAATTATCTATATGCACTCTCTTATTATTACATTTCAGATACACTCGCCCTCTCTCCCTCTCTTTCTACTAATCAATACCAATACCAGTAAAATTAAACCCCTTCTCTCATTTTCTTAAGTGCCCCCCCCCCCAACTTAGCAGAGCAGCTAATAAACAAATACCCCAGCCTTGATGGAAATTAACAGATTACAGTCATGCATCAAAACACAAACACACTTTGTAGTCCCATTAAAAATATTACTTACAAAAGTTCATCTGACTGAAGCTTTCAATTAAATATCTGCTGAGAGCGTCAAGGCATAAATGATGGCATGCTGCTGCAGTGGAAGATTTTCATGTAAGATTAAAGCAGGAGATAAATCAAAAATTGGTTGTGTTTCAGATGAATTTGTACATCCACATTTCCGCTATTTATCTTCCTTTCTACGCCCATCACTCCTCTTTTGGAGGTTTCAGTTGTGGTGCCATAACTGATCAGAATCGGACAGAGATGCAGAAAAAAATATTTGTTCATTAAAGAGCAATGAAGAAAGGATGAAGGTTTATACAATGCATTTACACACACTCACACGCGCACGCACGCACGCGTACAGTATAAACACACACAAAGAGCAACACAGCTTCTGCAGGCTTGATGCGCTGTGGCTAATGAGAAAGGACAGTGGAACACAGCTACCATGTCTCTTCCTCTCCAGAAAAATGAGTTCATCGTTTCACATCATTATTTAAATCAACCCCCTAATTCCTAAAATATTTGCATATTTAAATCTGGCTGGCTTTTGTCTTGCCTTGGGCTGAGGCAAATCGAAGAGATACAGAGGGAAATGATGAACGGATTGCTACTATGAACGCACTCCGGAAATTGTTCACATCAAATACAGTGCAGCTACAGACACAATCTACCTCCATGATGGCTCTGTAGGAATGTTTGTCATGGGTCAAAAGAAAGCTCCAACGCTGCTAATACAATTCAAAGTGCATCAGTCTTTGGTCATCAGTGTTACTCAGCTTATGTCTTGCTTAGTCGTCAGTGCTGACACAGTATAAGTGACACAAATTTGTCATGTGAATTAATTTTTCTGCAGGATATGGAACCAAATTTATTAACACAGACCCAAAGACAAAGCGAATAGCAATGTCCACAATATAAATAGGAAGACAAAGCATAATACTGAACCAGAGTTTCACTTTATTCTTTTTTTCCCTTTGTGTTTTAGCCGCACATTACAATTTTGATAACCACATGTCCGTGTTAGCATAGAAGCTCTGTGAGTGAGGTCCATCAGTTCACCAAAGTAAACTGTAGCAGGACCGCCACAAAAACATTTGTAGCCACAAACCTAATGAGACTCTTTAATCACCCTCAGCATGAGCAGTCAAAGGATCAAAGAAGTTATGAGGACAATTATGGAGAAAGGTGAATAAGAGAAAAGGGTCAATGTCATGTTATCTGGTGATGTTATAAACATAATGGAAAATTATGTAAGTACCTACACCAGCACCAGCATTTTCAGTTCATTATTTGTACTTCTTTCCAACAGCAGAGCAGTTTATCTTCTGTTGCTTCAGTAACAGAAAATCCTGTAACTTACTGCAATTTGAGGAAAAGTGTAAAGTTTAATCATTCATTATGAAAATGAAATTTTGAAATTTTGATTTTTGTCAGTTATAAATTTTAGAAAGGAAATTATAACTGGGGAAAAGAAAATCAGCAGGTCACAGAAAAAATTTCTGAATCGAAATTGGTCAAGAAAATTGCAACCGGTGTACCTTTACTATTAATATAGACTAAATTGGTAAAATCAAGCTTTTACATTAGGACCTGTTTGATAAAAGATGAACGGTGAGTCTGAATAGTAATTCACAGCTCACTTTTTGGTAAATGACACATTTTTAAATACTAAAAGAACTATTTACATCATTTGCTTAAGCAAAATGAGCATTCAGAAGTTTACTAATTTAAGAATACTGTCTAATAAAATATAATAAATAAATCATTTAACTATCAATAGCAAATATACCCAGTTTTCATAATGGCCACCTTTAGTGATATAATTTAACTGTAGAGTAACGTAGAACGCGTGAAAGTAAATAGTCATTTTTTAATTTTTTTTAAATGCAGTTCTATCATATAAAAAAAATAATTAAAGTTTGCCTCATAACCCTATTTTCAATGTTTCAGAAACAGAAGTTCACTTTTAAAACTTACTTTGCAAAACTTGCTGCAAAATACATGAGAGGAACGGGGACACAGGACACCACATCTGAGCACAGCTTTAGCTGCAGATCTACACCTGATCCTATGAAGGGAGTCGATACTCAGCACGGCCTCACTGTTCAAACAGGTCAACAAAGCGCCAGGAACATATGGGTCATATCAGACCCACCAATGCCAGTCACACACCGCACATCGCATTGTTCTGAGCTGCTCAAGTGTGTGTTTTATATATATATATATATATGTGTGTGTGTGTGTGTGTGTGTGTGTGTGTGTGTGTGTGCATGTGCATGAGTCTCCATATGTGTGCGTGCGTGTGTGGACAGTAAGGGTATTGCTTGCATCAGCTAAATGGAACGTCACTGAACCATGTCACTGGAGCAATCAATAGACATACTGTAGACATCTGGTTAGTGACGGTATGTAAAGTATGCATGTGTGTATGCGTGTGCATGAGTGGAGGATGAAGGGTATTGTCCAGAGTCGTCTGAGTCATGTAATATTGCACGGCTGTGGTAATTGAAGAGGAGAGTTCCTGTAATGTTTTATTCATCGGAACATCAAAGATACATCTAAGGTGTCAAAACTCCCCCCAAAAAGAAATAAATAAATAACCATATTCAATGCCAGGTCCACAGAGTGTACTGTAGTATAGATCCATTCATCTCAGTTTTAATTTGAAATACTTTTCGCCCCCCCATTCAAAAAAATAACAAAAGTAGCAGAAGTAAGTTGCATTACTTTCCGCCCAGCCCATCCGATGCACCAAACCTCTACACGATGATTCACATATAACAAAAAATAAAACAAGAAAAACAGAAAGAGAGTGAGACGGCCCGAAAGACAGACAGATACGCACGCACAAATACAGAAGCAGAGAGAGATGAGTGCTAGTGTGAATAGGAGGGAGAGAGAGTATGCTGAATCCCACTCAGACCACCTGCTCATCAGTTCCTCTGGCACAACAGATACTGTCATTGTCCACACAAACACAAACACGCGCGCACACACATACTAAGCTCAAATATAAAAATCTCCCGGTGCGCTCACAGAAAGCCTTTCCCAGTCCCTCCCACATCAGATGCTGGGCACACAGACTTGATTTAAAACTGTTAGGTGCCATTCAATATGGGCTTGGTTTGGATCCAAGCCTCGGACATTTCTCAGAGGTTCTGCTCAGTTACCTGCTCAGTTATTTGTTCCAGCACACTTCAGAAAAGTAGCTGGTAGCAGGTTTGAATGAGCAGTGTCGTTTTCCGTACGCGGGTCGCCTTGTTTTTTGGGTTTTTTTTTTTTTTTCCTATGTTTTTGTGGTTGTTGTTGAAGAAGAATTATTTGTATCATTTATACTTAATATAAAAAAAGATTCTTACTGATCAGGAAGAAAAACAAGGCTGTGCTTGGAAAAAAGAGTTTGCCAATTAGGAAAAATGTCACAGCTGCAGCAAATATTTCATGCAAACTAAAAAAAAAAATCATTCAATTTGAAATGTCTTGGTCTCTGGCTAACATGTAAACACAAATAAGTATGATGGTTATAGGACATTCAGAGAAATTATTTTGGCAGGAACCAATATGGGGTGTTATGTGGGCTGTGTCTCAACAGTTCCCCCAGCTCAGTGCTGCCTCCCCCTTCTGTTATTGTCTATTCAGGGGATTCCATTGTAGAGACAGGTGCAGCTATGCATCAGCCCTACCCCCTCGAGAAGAAGAAAATCCACAATGTACACACAGTTACACAAATACATATTGCCACACAATATAATACACATGAGCCAATGTACAAGTACCCTGCACCCCCCACCCCCCCTCCCGCTGGCTGTTGGTCATTGTTTGGTCAGGGTATTTGTGTGGGGATACTTCGGTACCCAAGGTAATGGCACCTGGGGTTATTCAGGCCTAAATGGCAACTCTGGCTACGCTGCAGCCGACAAAGTGCCTGTGTGAGCACCACAGAGACTAATGTGCCTGTGCACACAATGTCTCGCTCAACTACAAAGGACAGGTGTGTGCATGTCACTAAATTGTCCCCCCGTTGTCTAGGCCTCTCCGAGTGGCAGGCCCTGTCCATTAGCCGCAATTTAACAGGATGATCAGAGTGCTTGAAAAGGGCCACATCAAACAGGTCTGGAGAATCCCAGGTGCCCGACGCAAACGCAGGCATCAGCAATAACCAAGCCCACTTACGGGCCTAATGTATTCTGTGAGGGAAATGAAGATGTTCCTCCTCCATCCAAGGCTCTTTTGTTCTGTGGCGGACAGACAGGAGGGATTGTTTCTAAGTTCACATGATGTCTGGGTGATGAGAGCGGTGAGGGCAATTATCTTTCTGAAATGCATATTAATATTTCACTAATGGAAGCCTAATGGTCCTGTTATGGTAAAGTAATAATATACTACAGAGAGTGTAGAATACAAAAGCTGATGTCAAGTACAAAGGCAAAGCAAAAGCTCTGATCCTGCACCCAGATTTTCACCTGATGAAGCAAGGTTACAAGGACGCAAACACGCTTATCACTGTTGTGTTTGTGCTGTCGGGGAGCTTGAGGGAAACAATGGTCAGCACAAGTACACAATCACAGTTTTCTGTCAGTGTAAAATATCTGTGTATTACTTTAATATAAGTAAATGCCCTAGGCATTTACATCAGTTATATCTACTGCATAAGCTATAAAGTTCAGACAGAATCACAATTCTCTGGAAAAACATGGAGTATTTCAATCTTTCCTTCACGTTGGTCTTATATGATATCATTTCTCCTGAATCTAGGGCAAGGCCCAAGCAGGACAGCGGAATTAGGACCAAAAGGACAGCATATCCCAAGTTACCTTGTTGATTTATGACCAGAAATCTGCCCCTGTGGTGACCTTTATAGGTGTTGCCCAGACAGGGATGCAATGCTCAGGCCGAAATGACAAAGCTTCTCTCCGAAGGTCATACCCTGCCCTGCAGCCACGTTCTCTGAAACTCATCACAAGCCCCAGACACACTTCTCCAACTGCATTAACTTCTTCTGGGAAAAGTGTCTAGCCGCAGGCCTTAGGATTGTGACACTAAAGCAATCATAACCACCTGCTCGTTGACGTGCCCCAACTGTGCTGAAGTGCACCGTGCTCCATTCTCAGGTTTGCTTCTCTCATGCACGTGCACGCTAGCGCATTTGACCGGCCGTTTCAGTCATCGCTGCTTTAGCAGCTTATTGTAATTTAAATTAGAAATCAAGACATGTCTATCACCAAGTTAGTTTTACATTTAAAGCAATTTAAAGTCAGAGCAAACATACAAAGTGAGCACCAAATCCACAAAATGGGAACAATCTTGAGTTACGTTTTGGGCAGGGACCTTCACATTTGAACATGGTATGTGGCAGATGAGGCTGAGACAGAAACACATAGAGAGATGAAGAAAGAGCGAGAGAGAAAGAGACTGGGTCCTTTTACAGTGACAGGTGTGCAACACTGGTTGGCCCCTTTGAAAAGCATCTATTTCCTTAGCAACTGGACGTCAGCTCAATTCAGCCAGGCGATTTTAGCAGATGGCTTGGTAAATACCTTGCCACGTGTTCCTGAGGAGAAACTACAATGCATCAAGGAAAAAAAAAAAAAACGTATTCAGTCAAGCACACCATATTCACAGAAATCACGTATCTTTACCCCAGTCTTCAATGCTTGTTTGTGTTCAAAAAGGCAAAATGTGTTTTCATACACATGAATCAAGGTTCTACACTTCATGAATTCTCTTATTGCTGCCATTGCAAAGTTAATAGTGACTGTAATATCTTTTATCACAGCTAAAGGTCTCATTCCTTTGTACAAGCCACTTTGCATATACAATCAAAGGTATAGAAACACAGCGACTCACGAGATACCTTGAGCAACTGGGGACAACAATGCTCCTTCCTCCTGACACATTGTTGACATGTGTAAACAGGTTTGCAAAGGGATGCAGTGCGGAAAGATTTTGGACGGATGTTTCAGTGGGAACCTTTAAGTTGCGAGACCAAAGAAGAAACAGTCTTCACTCTCTGCTATTCTTTATTATTCTTTCTTGTTATCTCTTTGCTATACTGACAGTCCTTGACCCTCCCGTTAATCTTCCTCAGTCTGATTCCTGTGCTTTCGCGTTTGCATTTTCATCCTCGTCCCATTGTTTTTTCTTTGTCCGTCTATCACCTCCATCCATCTTCTTAACTACCTATCCCAGCTGTCACTGGACTAGAGGCAGGGCACACCCCTGGAGAGGTCATCAGTCCATCACAGGTTTTCTTTGTCACGCTCTTTATTCTAGTTATATTTCCTTGTTTTTACCATATTTGTCTCTCATTCGTTCTCTTCCTTCCCTCTGTCAAATGTTGCAGCTGCACAGGGCAGCTGGGACCAGCTGTACAGTTCAGTTCAGCTACAGACCCTGTCATTAACATCAGGCCCCCTGAGTGGTCCGATACTGGGGCCTTGTGGTCATTGTGCATGTTTATGTGTGTGTGTGTGTGTGTGTGTGTGTGTGTGTGTGTGTGTGTGTGTGTGTGTGTGTGTGTGTGTGTGTGAGTGAGAGAGAGAGAGAGAGAGAGAGAGAGAGAGACGGGCGCATCCCTGGAAAATGGGGGTTTATGTATAAAAATGGCTTTAATTTTTAAACAGTTGGTGCAATACTTTTGTTAAACCACACGAATTAAAGCTGAAAGTCTGCACGTCAGTCACATCTTGGTTTGCTGATTTAAAATCCTCTGTGGTGATGTGCAGAGGCAAAACAAATGTTTAATTTTGACTATTGAGTCGCTGATAACCAGCCATTCCAGGCCTGTACTGCATTTCCCTACCTGCAGGCTGGTTATTTCACTGTTGCCCGGTTCCTTATTTCCATTCAGCTGCTTCTCCAGCAGTACACAGTTTTTTTTTAGTAATATCAATTTATACTGTGCATAAATTAACAAGTACAATGTTGGATTTTATTTAGTTTTTGAGAATAAAATCACTTCAGTGAACACAACTATGCTGTTGCCACAGACCCTTCAGCGGCTCCCACTCACGCTGCCTTCTTCAGTCACTTCACCAAGCACATGTACATATGCATTGTGCGAATGCGCTATTTGGATATAAAGCCAGTGACAGCTCTCACACAGCTATTACAGTACATATCCTCATTATGAGTCCTAAGCTTGCAGTAATGCAGGCAAAACTGGCCATAAAAAAGTCAAATAAACTAACTGTGGTAACCTATAAAAGTTTCACTTTCAAATGATGTCCCGGTATCAAAGAAACCACAGACTGCTGCCATGCTTTGATTCCATCTGTTTAACTGCTCTAAACATTAAAATCCTGCAATGCTGAGTTTTCTAAGCAAAAATTCACAATGGATGCAGAGACACTACTTAGAGGACCACATTCATGAGGTGGTTTGTATTGACCATTTAAGGCTAAATGTGGGCGTGTAAAAGGGCAGCGTGAAGTGCGTATAAAGGGAAAAATACCTGCAGATGTGAGTGCACATGGCTTCATAAATCTTTTTTTTTTTTGGCGCAGGCCATTTTCACCATTTTAACAATGGTTATAAAAATGTAGCCCCAGATCTTTTAGGGAGTGGAAAAAGGGCTGCATGAGCCCCACAGAGCATTCCACAACAGTGGAGTTGGAGCCTGTCTGACCACAAAACAAGACACTGGTGAGGCAGCTCAGGAACATCAGTGACATCTGCAATCTCAGGCTTCATGCATTCTGAGATTTTTTACTTATTCTGATGACTCTATTGATTTTCCTACTTGTAGAAAGATTTATTTACTATAATTGTTGCTTAGATAAACATAAACATATTTTTTATGGTAGATTTGTATATCTGCCAATGATAATCTAGAGATTATGCTGAATAAACTCAGTGCTCAAAGTCTATAGTGAAACTAAATATCCGCTGATCTTAAATAACATAGTTTATTACCTTTTGAAATGCTTTGCTTTCTTTGAGAGCATGAGTGCTGTTTGTTATTTTAATTTAATTTCTGTACACTATCGATTTGAGCCTCACACTAAAAATAAACACGAAATCTCTGCCCCCATGTCTTTGTAAAAGTAATGGTGACTTAGATGGAGTCTAAATCACTATAAAACTAAACCACTATTGAACCTGTCTACATGTCTATGGAGGGATGGAGTTGGCTGACTGCTGGCTGTATGTGTGTCTGCCACTGCTACTGTACAGCATGTTAATGCACATGAACAGAGCTTTGTGTCTCCTTCCCTGCCCACTGCCTGTTCACCACTCAGCTCCCCATATGCCGCTCCCCTGCGCTCCTCTCATCCAGCCACTGGGAGCTTGATTAAGCCTGACTTGTCACCAAATTACACACACAAAGTTTACATGCATTCCCCAGCTCTCCAGCTGTTGCAGATTTGTTACAAAGAATAAATCTTGAAGCAGTTGACTGAGCAGGTCTGGGGTGTCTGCCGCCTCATTGATAGGGAGAGATGGGACAAGGGTGGGGGTTTGGGGGACTGAGGGACTGAGAGAAAGAGAGACGAGACAAACAGGCAGAAATTACATGAGAGGATCCAGGTTGATTCAGAAAGTAACCTATATTTGTATCTGCTTTGATTAGTTCTATAAAGAGCTTATGAGCAGGAATCTTATTCTGATTGTTCACACAAACTGTGATGTGTTTATTTACTCTGTTCATGGAATCACATGCAACATTGCAAAGTGCAAAACTCCCTCAAAAAGGGAGAAGCTGAGGTGGCATATAGGCAGGACAAAACAAGCAGCAATGTGGAAAGCAGTGTATAACAGTCTATGGAGTGTCAATGAACTTTTGCAGAACTGAGAATACTAACTGCTGTAGTTTTAAAGCATATTTTCTTGCTTTGCTGGATTCTAAAATTTCAGCTGCTCAGCAGTTCAGGGCCTTGTTTTCAATGGGTGACAGGTCTGTACATCAGGGCAGGTCAATTTAGCACCAGAACCTTTTTTATTATGCTGCCATGCTGATCTATATATACTCACTGGCCACTGTGTTAGGCATACCTGTTCAACTGCATTTTAAGGCAAATGTCTAATCAGTCAATCACATATCAGTAACTCAATGGATTTAAGCATGTGGACACAGTCAAGGTATCTTGCTGATGTTCAACCCAAGCATCAGAATGAGGGAAAAGGGGGATTTAAGTGACTTCAAATATGTCATGATTGTTGGTGCCAGACAGGCTGGTCCATCCCTTTATGACCACAGTGTACCCATGTTCTGATGGCTGCTTCCAGCAGGATAATGCACCATGTCACAAAGCTCAAATCATCTCAAACTGTTGTTTGAAGATAAGTTCACTGTACTCAAAGGGCCGCACACAGTGACCAGATTGGTATCCAGTAGAGCACCTTTGGGATGTGGCGCATCATGGATGTGCAGATGACAAATCTGCAGCAAATGCAGAAGGTATTGTGTCAATATGGACCAATTTTTTTAGGACTGTTTCCAGCATGTTGTTGAATCTATGTCATAAAGAATTAAGGCAGATCTGAAGGCAAACGTGGTCCGACATGATACTAACAAGGTGTACCTATTAAAGTGGCAAGTCAGTGTAAATACTGGTTCAAAAAAGGAATACTTAAATCACACATGGGATCTTGATGAATGAAACATAATATGCCAGCTAACTGTGACAATAGCAGTCAATTCCAGTAGCTAACAGTGGGAATTCTCAGCCCAGCACAACGGTACCTCAGCAAGGCGCAGTACCGTACGATCAGAAGCTAGAACCCTGAGCAGTGATCCTTGAGATGCTTGACTTTAAGATGATCAGCCACAAGGAGCTGTACTCTCCATGGAAAAGGAGACTAGAGGCTAAAATCAAGGGAGCCCAAAGGGAAGTTAGAAAGTGCAGAAAGATGTGATGAAGAAAGGGGTGCACAACAAGCACAAGAAGCTGTCCATACCTGAGGTTTTAGAAACTGCCAAACAAAGACTCACAGCCTTGGCTAACTGCTTGAAGAGGTATGCCATAGACACAGAAGCCAGAAGAATAAGCCAGATGTTCTCTGCTCTCTCTCTCTCTCTCTCTCTCTCTCTCTCTCTCTCGCTCTCTCTCAGTGGCAGGGGAACAATATGGGAACACCCCACAGGACCAACAGGACCCTAAGAGCCTTCATCAGGAATTCGATGGGAATGTGGAGAACAACACTAGCGGCCAACTTAAGCCAATTGCAAAAGTAACCATCAAGTGTGGGATTTACCAAGGAGATGCTCTGTCTCCACTGCTGGCTGGGGTCTAACACACCAGGCAAGACCTCAGGTGCAGGCTGTGCAGAGATGTCCCTGAGACAATCCAGCACATAACAGCAGTGTGCAAGATGCTACCAGGTGGGGCATACATGGAACACTATAACCAAGTGGCTGGAAAGGTATGCATGGCCTGGAAGTCTCAAGGTCCAAATGAGATACGCCCCCAATGAGAATTGAGAATGACCGAACCAACCGGACATAGTGGGCAAGCAGAGTAAGAAGGCTGTAATGATAGATGTAGTAACTGACTAGCAAGTGATAGCAACATCAGGAAGAAGGAACACAAGAAGCTTGAGAAGTGCCTGAGAGAAGAGCCAGAGAGGATGTGGAAGGTGAAGGCAGTAGTGGTACCCATGGTAAATGGAACACTCGGGGCAGTGACCTCCAAACTGGGAGAGTGGCTCCAGCAGATTTCAGGAACGACATCCGAGATCTCTGCCTAGAAGAGGGTAGTTCTAGGAACAGCTAAGATACTATGCAGGACCCTCAAGCTCTCAGGCCACTGGTTGAGGACCCAAGCTTGGAGGCTAAAGACCACCCACCCATGGGGAAATTTATTTTTATATATATATATAAAAGAAGTGAGACTTTAGCACCAGCTACAGTTTTTGAAAGTTAATGGAGATTTCTCCGAAGTCAGTGCACTTGAAATCTCGATACTTCCTCTCAATAAGCAGTTTTTTACTTTTAGAAAATGGCACAATTTTTTTTTTCATCTGTTTCTCATCTACCTTTCATGATTATGATTTCTCTCTTAGATCATTTAAATGGCTGTGGCAGTAATTGCTGTGTGGGCATCATTACCCAAGAAAGCATGAATAAGACACAGTAATGAGCAAAAGCCCTGGAGCTCGCTAGAGCGTTGATCAATACCATTAAACAATGTGCACTTTGAGCTGAGCTGCGTTCGAGAGCTCAGACACTCAAATGGATATTCCTCATAGCACTAATGGCTTTGAACTAGGCCTCCATTACCATGTATAAAACGCACCTTATTAACATAATCAAATCTCTCTCTCTGTTTTTTTGCGTCAGAGATAATATGAAAAGACAGGAGGTTGCTAATGTAATTAAGCGTATGCTATAATTACTATCCCCTGATCACATGACCTCTTCTCCTAACAATAATGAATAAATAGTCCCATTACCCAGACTACTGCGTTGTGATTTTGGTACCATGTCGGTTTTCATGTTGTCTCGTGTTTCTAAGTAAAAACAACATCACTCCATTTACCAATCCTGCTGCCTCATCACAACAACTCAAAAGCAGAACTTCTGTTTTAAAATTTAAAATTGTCAGTGCTCCAGACAGTGCAGGCAAGACTACATCTAAAAACAGTACTATCAGCGGGTTTCATTAAAAAATTTTAATTTACATCTCGGGGCTCTATCCATTACATCCATCTCAACTAGCAGCCCTCTTCCCCCTCTGTAGGCCCGATAAATAAATAAGAAGCTAAAAGAACTTCAAGGGCTAGAGAAATGATTACTATTTCACTAACAATTACCAGGATGCTAATGGCTAGTGTATTGATTGCTCTGCCCTTTGAGATCAAGGTCATATGAAAATGTAATCAAAAAAGCTTTGATAATTCCTGCTGAGCCATGAAATTAGAAAAATGGAATAGAGAAGCTTAGCTGCAAAGTCTTACCTCCACTAAACCTGACTAAAATATCTCACACTGTGTAAAGTAACTATCAGTATACTCTGATTTCCTGTGAAAAGTCTTCTGATTTTTAATTACTGTTGCAATTTTTTTTTTTTTTATGGAAATGCACTTCACTCTTTAAAATAACAGCACTTACATGGGAACACAAGCTCAGCGTCACATGTGTACATTTGTGTGTATCTATTTAGTGCATGTTGTGTCATCACTATTGTGTTCACTAAGTTTAATATGATGTAAATGTGATGCTCATAGCTAATAGAATGATTGATGAGGTCGTGAAACTGATCACTGGAATTGTGTCAGCTAACAGTCACCAAAAGCGCAGTGAATGACTGGATGATTATGATGCATCCACATAACTGCAGATGGTTCTACTGTACGGTAGAATTAAACAATGGCTTCATAAATAACCAATTTAACCCCTGGAAGCATTTGCTGTCATTCACATTTTGAAGTCATTTCCACAACTCAAATGTGAATTCACTCATTAATTCACTCAGGCAGAGTATATCAATTCTGTCAACTCATTAAAAGCGCATTCTTTAATAGAGGCTTGTCCTAGAAATGAGATGCTGTTGCCAATATATTAAGATTTATAGTGTAACTACCAGTGCTTACTGTGCTCATGGAATAAAAAAAAAGAAAGAACCGTTGCAGTACCACTGAGTGAAGCCAGCAGTGGGTAATGTATAAAAAAAAAAAATGAATGACACAAAATAATTTCTGGGCACAAAAGGAAAAAATATATACATCCATATGTTTTGGTGCAAAACATTTGCTCCTTTGCAACACTAACGAATTCAGACACTAAATACATGGCAGTCCCAGCCCTGTGCATGTCAATACCCTCCAGACATCCTCCCCCATATCCCAGAAACCTCGCTGTGTTTAGGAATCAGGCTCAACCATGACTCTGCGTAGCGCCTGGGAAGATATCACCACACGTCCAAAAATTTCCATCAATGGCGGCTCAACTCCTCCGCAGCAACTCTCTGATAGGTTAATCCCTGTATCACACTTCAGCACCAGTTCACTAAGCGGCTTAAAAGGACACATTAGAACGATGACAATGACCCGCTAATGGTGTTACATTTCTCTGAAGCATTATGAGCTATCTTTGTCACGTTTATCTTATAATGAGATCTGTCAATTTGGGGAGAGAAGATCCCATGCAGCAGCCAAGGACGTTGATATTTCACATAATAAATAATGACCTAGAAAAAGGAGAAAACAAACCTTGATCCCTCTCCCCTGATCTGTTTTCTTTGCAGGCGACAGAGCGGGCAGCCCCATGGGGGCCTTGGAGCTCAGACCATTTAGATTACTGGCTGCTGTGCAGACCCAAGTCCTCAGGGCCACCACAACACCCCCAACCACACCATGTGTGATTGATGACTGCTGCTTCCCATGAGCATTTTCTAACATTTCCTCAAGCTATGCCCCCTGAAGAAAAAGTGCCATAATTCATCAAGCTATTACCACACCAAATTCAAATAGTAATTTTGCCCCCTGTAATTTCATTAGAATACGAATTTTCATTCTCCTGTATTTTTTTAGTAATAAGGGACAGCACAGTCTTCATATGGGTACATATACACCTTTCTTTGGCTGAAACCATCTGTTACTATCATGAAAAAAGGCATTTCGGTAAAGACTCATCTAGTGAACTTTTTCTGAATAGCTAAACTGTGGAACCTTCTACTACCTGATTTTTGCTAAGTGAAGCATTCATAAATGCATCTGAGATAAACATCAGCTGATTCATAGTGTGCTGTGCAGTCATTTCCCCATCCAGGCAGTGTATTTTTAGGTGTTTCTGCTAAATGAACTTTTCCTCTAACCTTTATTTTCCTTTATGTACGCCCATTTAGACAATTCAAAGTAATTTGATCAAAATAAGATTTTTTTTTTTCCTAAAAATTCCAACTTGTTCTGTCCAAAAGAGTCAAAAGTGAAGTGAACGAACCTTTTCAGTTACTTGCTTGAATACTGTATGTTTGTTTTTCTTAAAGAACCCTTTTAAACCATTGCTGCTGAAGTCTGTAGATGCTGTCCAGCCATTACATACTGTAACATATCAGGTTCTGTCCTTTCACACATTCAGTTTGAAAAAAAGTGGATAAGTGGCAAGTCTCAGCTTTAATTTCAGGAGGTTTACTTACTATTGAATGGAACAATGAATGAGATGTAGCTCTTTAAACACTTAATGCTCTGATTACTAGGGTATTATAAGTAACTGGACACTCGTCTAATACATGCTTCTTAGGCGGCTGTATTTCACAGCACAAAAGAGGTCACGTTTGTGGAAGACCTCAGCAGATTCAGCTCAAGGTGTATTCTCATAGTGAGTCTCGATGCAAGAAAGGCAAGGTTGCAATTAAGAAGAATTTCAAAAATAAACATGGTGGTGTTTCTGTTATAGCATCAACATCATCCTCGTATTTTAGTAGGTTAACTCTAAGTTTACTTACCAGGCAAAGAAAGTGCTATTATTTTTCTTTCAGACTTTAAGTTATTTATTACCTCCGCCAAGGACGTTATGTTTTCGGTCACATTGGTTTGTTTGTCTGTTTGTCTGTCTGTCTGTTTGTTTGTTTGTCAGCAGGATTACTCCAAAAGTTATGAACAGATTTCGATGAAATTTTGTGGAGGGGTTGGAAATGACAAGAGGAAGAAGTGATTAAATTTTGGCGGTGATCCGGATCATAATCTGGATACAGGAATTTTTTTTACGGATTCTTCACTATTGCGGGATAGAGGGTTATTGTTGTTTTTTATTCAGCTTTATTTTACCAGGTAAAAATGTTTGAGAACTAGTTCTCATTTACAAACATGACCTGGCCAAGAGGCCCCAATCGAATTAGGTCCACTACACATAAATACACATAAATATAAACATATAAACATACAAACATATCAAAAGCAATCAATCAATCAATAAATCAGAGATTTAACATGGAGTATGCATGTAAATGATGACAACTGGATAAAAACAGGAATGAGAAGAAGAGTACATGAGTTAGCGAAAAGGGAGAGAGTTGACATTAACATGTTTGTATGATTGTACGCGTGTATGAGTATATATAGGAGAAAGTGTATGTGGGTATGTAAATTAGTGTGACCTGGGGTGGTCAGCATGAGCAACAGTCAACTATAATCTGTTGAGTTTTATGGTTGAACGTAGTAGGAGATGTTAAAGTTGAAAGTTTGAGGTAGCTTTGTAAAGTATTCCAGTCATTTGCTGCTGCAAAACGAAAGGAGTTGCAGCCAAAAACAGTAGAGGTTTTGGGAATGGTGAGCTCAATGTATTCACTTGACCTTGTTCGATATTTATTGTGAGCTACATGAAGAAGAGATGACAGATAAGGTGGTGTCTTGCCCAGGATTGTCTTATAGATGAAGTGAAACCAGTGATGGAGCCGCCGAGTATGAAGGGAGGGCCAGCCCACCAGTTTGTAGAGGTCACAATGATGAGTGTGGAAAGGTGCATTAGTGGCAAAGCGGATGGCTCAGTGATGAAGAGTGTCCAGTTTTTTTGAGAGCACAGTATTTATTTATTTCACAGTATTTAGATACACGTATTACAGCGTTAGTGACCCTATGGCCTTGGCGGAGGTTTGCGCTCTCTGAGTGCTTCTAGTTACTATTATTATCATCATCAATATCATATTAAAACATTAAAAAATATTAAAATTTATAAATATTTTATATTGACCCCATAATATTAGAGAGAAACCCCAACAATCACATGACCCCCTATGAGGAAACCCATGGTGACAGCAGGAAGGAAAAACTCCCTTTTAACAGGAAGAAACCTCCAGCAGATCCAGGCTCAGGAACGGACAGTCATCTGCTACGACTATATATACAAAAAAATATCTAAAAATGTGTCTATATAAAAATCACATCTTTGCCTTTGTAATATATGTAGTATGTCATAACTCAAACTTCAAATACAATGTTTATGAGAGGAAACCTGAAGAAAAAAACGTGTTTGTAAAAACAGAGTGTGTACTGCATAGACATCACAAAGGATGCTGACAAACAGAATCCAGCTTAAAGCTGACAATGAAAGAAACAATATGCACTGGAGTAAGCTTTTGTAATGGACTGATACAAGCAATAATTATTTATCAAGAGTAAAACAAAAGCATAGTTACTTAGGCAGTACAGACTGATGGTTGAAATGAACGAGCAAAAACAAGTTAATTATGCAACATGCTTTTTTTTTTTTTTAACATGTCCTTTGTATATTAATGATTCGGTCTTGGTGATGCCTTTTACGTGGGTTACTGCACAGTTGCAATTAAATTTGCCAAAGCAACCATACGGATGATTGAAGAACTCATTTAATGGGATGAGGGGACTTTGTTGTCTTGTTTTCTTTCAGACACACACGTACGCAAGGTTAGGATGACACACATTATCATTAGTTTGTAGCATTATGAATCACATGTCAATATGATCTGTGACTAACTATTTGAAAACTTTAAAGAAGAGCGCATTCTCTGAGAGGTAAATATAAAGTCACACACAGACACACATATAAGAAAGATAAATAAACACACTCATCCAGACAGTAGTATCGCTGTCTAGGACACTAATCCAAAAAGCGCTAAGCTCTATTACTTTTAATTATCCCTGACAGCCTCTTGCTTTAATCTACACAAAGCACGTGCAAACGAGCTGTTACACTCTGCCTCCAAGAAAAGGGGGACAGGAGAGGACGGCAGGCTGCCTGCCTGCCTGCTGAGAAGGCCCTCTCTGTGCATGACACGGACATGGGCTTTGGTGACCCGGCTGGCGCTCGCCTACGTCTCCCCGCCGGCTGAAGGCTCTGGGGCCGCCATGTGGCATCTGCTGCCATGGGGCTGTGCATGAGACTGGGGCTGGGACTGGCCCTCTGTTCACTATGCCTGTCTATTGAGCTGCAGCACATTTCTGGGACCTGGCGCTGTGTTACAAACCAAACCGATTCTACATAGGAAGTGGCAAGGTCACCCCACGCTCAGTCTGGAAGACCTCCACCTGCCACACTCTGCTAGGCTGTCATGCTACATAGAGATGGGTGGGGGTTAGAGTGGGGGCACTTTGTTCAAAATTCAAAAGGTAATCCCTTGTGCACTCTCCTTCGATACACAATATTATTCACTGCATTACAATATCTAATAACAAAGGCACAGATTATATTTAAAGCTTTAACTGGCAAAGGCACAAAATGTATTCCCAGTACAAACATACAAACACATTTGTGCTCACTGCTACTTATACTAATCTGTCTATCTATCATCTGAACCTGTATGGTGAAGTTGGTGATAGAGCTCATCCATGCTGGTAGCTATTCCCCGGTGAGGGAAGAGGGCGTGTTTAGCCCTGAAGGTTACTTCTTGTAAATCCTTGCATAGTTTATTCAAATAGTGGCCTAACCATGGTCTCCAGGATCTTCCCCTTACAGCAAGCAAAGCATGACCTTTACATTTGACACTTGACAGTTCTTCAAATTCACCCAACCAGAACAGATTAATGCATATTTATGTGTTTGTTACTGAGTAGTGGATGCTCTCCATCTCTTCGAGAACAAAAGACAAAGAGCTCTTAGCAGACATACACACACACACACACACACACACACGTGCACAGTGTGCGTCTGCGCTCGCTCACAATAATGCAAACCGATAACGGTGATATTATATGCATTATTGGAGATATTATTTGACCAAGCAGAGGAAAACAATCCTAAGATTTTGTATTGTTTCAAATGTAGGACATTCCTGTGGTATTAATAATAATAAAGTGCCACTTAAAAATCACACTGACATAATTAGTTGTCAAAGATTTAAAGACCCATTACTAAATCATACAAACTGATTGCAGTGTTCACTGTGGCTGCCCTGCTTTCATGTTGTCATAGCTGTCATGTAACTGTATTTTTTTTTTAAACATAGTTGGTCTCTTTTACACATTGGCACCTGGTCGGGGGGGAAGATGCAGCCAAGATAATCTATTTAGACTGGCCAGGTTGAAGGCTGTCATATATTACGAGTATATGGCCCCTCCTCAGATGGTAGTCTGACAGTTTCAGCCAACCAGAGTCGAGGTCCAGTGGCCTTTACGTCTGTCACAGTGTATGGATGACTGTGAATCTCTCCAGTCTGGTCCAAGGATTCAAATTTCACAGCTTGAGGAAGGACCTGGCAGACATTTCAGTAACACAACATCAGCCTTCTGTTTCTTGCTCAGTACCACTCCTCGAAAAGCCCATAAGTTTTAAAAAAAACCATTTTTTTTAAATATTTTTGCTTTTACTCACTACAAATACATAAGTCATATTTGACATGAGACAGGAAAGCAAAGATAGCTGAAAATAAGTTTTTTTTTTCTTCAAGTACAACAAAAAATAGAGATATTGGCTTCATTATTTTTGACCTACACTCTACTATTTGTGCAACAGTAAATCATTTCTTGCCATGCTCATGTTAACGTGGTCTCTTCATGCTGTGTGTATGTTTGTGTTCCACTGTGTGTGTGGGAGATAAAGCTAGAGAGAGACAGCATGCATGTCAGTGTGTTTACTGGTTTATGCTCGTCATTGAATAGACTCAAGGTTAGCTGGGTAAGGTCCAAGGAAACAAGGTGCAGTAGTCTAAACACAGGCAGCCTTTCCCTTCCATTTTATCAAGGTCTGAGATGAGAGATGAGAGGGAGAACAAATTAAGACAGTTAACCTCACCCTTCCAGATAAAAAGCACCAGGGAGCCAATAAAGAGCTAATATGCAGCAGCAGTAGCACTATACCTCTTATGCATAATGATACAGTGTATTCCAGCAAGGCAGCCATTAATGATCAAAAGCCTAGAAATTTTTCATTTCTGCGTTAGAACAGGTTAAATTACAAATTGGTTTAGAAATTGTGAAAAAAAAATAAACACCATTAACAAATGGCTTCTAGTGGAAGATGAAAGCACAGATTACATTCAGTTTCACAAAAAAAAAAAGAAGCTATTCCTGTAGAAAAATGCTGCACTATTACCGAGCCACCCACTACCCCAGTTATTTGGACGTAGTAACCTCCACGCCTCAGTGCCGCAAAGTTCTCTGGCGCAGCGAAAATCTAAAAAGCCACATGTGTGGGAGCTCAGAAATAGTGCTCCATTAAAAGGTCCTGACTCACCTTGTTTTAAGCACAAGGTCTAATTGCCAGCCTCTTTTCCAGAGGGCCAGAGCAGCAGCTGGCAGCAGGCAGCATCTACAGGGATAGCTGCTAACGACAGTGCATCTAGCAAAGAAATAAGGCCTGTAGACCCTGGCTGACTCACGAGCATTCACTCTATTCTGAGATAGGCAAACACCACAGGAGACAAATACTCCAAGAGTGCCCTCTCTGACTTCTCACCATACGTTTGACTTATAAATGGTGTTTATTATTCTAGCTCTAGTTCACTCACTCTTAAGTGTCTCACATTGAAGGAGTCATTATTCAGTATGTGGTACCCAGTTGTTTAATAATTTAAATTAGTAACATTCAAGCCCTGCTCGTTTCACCAGAGACTAATTTTTGCGTGATATTAAAAGCAGTGATGAAGGTGAACAGTGGTGCGTTGTTTCCTCTTCGAGTGATGCATCGCTGCTTTTAAAGGTTAACAGCTGCAATGAGGCTTATTTTAGTCAAACCAAACACGGATGATTTAAGTGTTGGAGTACAGTATGTACTAACTCCCACTTTTTTTTTTCCCCTGCCTGTTTTGTTTTACACTATTTTTCTCACTCCTGTGTTGGAGGTGTTTGAAGGTTAGATGCAGTCAGATATAGATGAACAATGAAAACGTGCATCTGTGACGGATTATTCAAAACAGAATAAGCTCAAAGCGACTCAGACAAAGAAACACACACCTATATACAGGAGTGTTTGTGCTCAGAGCATGCGTGGGAGAAGCGTCTGTATACACTCCTGAGCCTTCAGGACTTTAACCCGCAATTCATAATGGACACATCCTTAGGGCACAGTTGACCACATACACGTCAGGAGCAGGAGGCCATCCTACGCAGTGCAAACACAGCACACTGTTGCCTTTCTTTCTCTGCTGGCCTCGCATCGCAAAAAACACCCAACACGGAGGTGTGACTGACTCCCACACTGGCTTGCTCACCTTCATGCACCCTCATTCAATGATTCTCCTTCCCAAAACAGCAAAGCCACACCGAGGTTCTCGAGGAGGATTTCAGTTTCGGCACCAGTGTAAATGAACCAGCTTAAAGATATTTAACTTGGGCTACTTAATCTAATTTCTGCCAAACTGCAGGTGGGTAGAGAACATTTCTCGAGCGAGGGGGGGGGGCATTAATTTTAAACCTGCTTATGTGGTTTTACAGTAGAAATGCTGAGACTCTGTCCAGCTGGCCTTGTAAAAGTCGTGAGCTTCAGCAAGGGCTAGGACAACGTCATTTGTCATAACGTCAGCAAATTCAATAATTAATGGGCCGTATCCTATCACGGCTCTCCAGTTTGCCACCCCCCCAGGTCTCAGATCTCTGTCCCCTAATGTTCAGGAGCATATTGTAGGCTCTCTCAGTGGTTCACTGTGAACATTTAATTTTTCACCATTAAGAGATGTCCAGTTGCATCCAGACAGTTATTTGCTCACAATGACAAATGTAAAAAATGTGCTGCTCCCATTCACATGGGCTTCCAATGAAGCATTCATCCCAATGGGGAACCAGCATGTGAAATGTAGTTATTGACATTATAAGCATAGTTTGGCACAGAAGGTGGAAATCTTAATTTGTTCTGAATAAAATAACAATGTTAAACATACTAACATTCAAAGACTGTGTCTTAAGCAGACTGTACACATTTTTGCTTGTTAATTTCTATACACTAAAGAACATTCATGCCTGTGCAGGTCTATGTTCATGCGCTTGCATATGTGCATGACAGTCTGAGTGTTCGGTCTTTTCGCTGGCCTTGTGCTTACAATGCCAAGGAAAAGAGATAGGATAGTGTATGACTAGGGGCCAGACAGGGTCCAGCCCAAACACAGCTGGCACCAGGGGAAGGAGAGGTGACTGGAAGAATGGCCACACTGTGCCCTACATGCCATAGAGGTGCATGTAGGTGAGGAAGGGCCACCACTGGCAGTAATGCCTCATCACTTCGTGTTTTAAAAGTGATACAGTGTTTTTGGGGAATATTATAATGTACATGTTGCACATGTTAAAATTTTAGTCTCACAAAAGCCATTTTAAACAATTAAGATAGGAAACCGTCAGCTAATTTTGTACAACCATCTAAAGACAGTGAATCTGACAAATGCAACAAATGTTACCTCACATGTTCATTACAGGCAAACATAGAAAGTGAAGAGACCCAAGGGTCCAGATTTTACAAGTCATTCACTACCACATACAACAATATGTTGTCTTGTTAACCAGTGTTGGGTGCAATGCTTTCCAAAGTAGGGCATTACTGTAATTGCAGTACATTTATTTCTTCCTGCACACTTGCTACAATCAGCTGATTTCTGTCCATGTGCTGAGAAGTGGAAAATGGTGGAGTGGTCTACAGCTTTTTAGGACTGAAGATAAGGACACTTCTTTTATTTTTATTGCATGAAAGGACAAGAGTGCGGTGATGAAATGCAAACTGTATCCAGGATAGAAATATATGCATAATACTGCTAACATATCTGCAGCTCTTGGCAAACATCTGCATAGGCAGCATGCTAACGCAAAGCTAGCCAAGAACCCAGAGTGAGGTCATAAAGCTGAGTGAATGCCGATCCCAGCTCAGCAGCCAGACCCTGAACTTCAACAGGTAACAAAGGCAGTGATGAGCAATCAGGCTTGCAGCACTGCAGCCTCCATTTCTACCTGTATATGTTCCTACAGTAGAATCATTGTGGTGATCGCACTAAAGTCTCTTTGGGCCAGTTTTCAACTTTGCTTTGTGTTGTTGGTTTTGCAGTCACGCGTAAAAACTAAAAGAGAGATCGTATGTATAATTATGTGACAATTTTAGGTCATTTTACAGAGTAATGCAAAAGTAATGTTATGAGTAGTGCGACAAATTGGCGAGCAATTAAATAATGTACTGCGTTACTTTTAAGAAAAGTAACAAATAATGTGTAATACATTACTTTTTTGGACTAACAACTCCAGCACTGTTGTTAAATAATAGCTAGGATGGTAGCTAACTACACTGCTTAAAAATAAATAAATAAAGGGGCACTTTTTAATCAGAGTATCAAATCAAGTCAATTAAATTTGTTGGATATTGATCTGGTCAGTTAAGCAGCAGAGGGGGTTGTTAATCAGTTTCAGCTGCTTTGGTGTTAATGAAATTAACAACAGGTGCACTAGAGGAGGAACAATGAGACAACCCCCAAAACAGGAATGGTTTTACAGGTGGAGGGTACTGATATTCTTTTCCTCCTCAGCTTTTCTGACTGTTTTTTCACTAGTTTTGCATGTGGCTAGGGTCAGTGTCACTAGTGGTAGCATGAGGTGATACCTGGACCCTTCAGCGTTTGCACAGGTAGTCCAGATCCTCCAGGATGGCACATCAATATGTACCATTGCCAGAAGGTTTAAACACAGTCTCAAGAGCATGGAAGAGTTTCCAGGTGACAGGCGGTTACTCTAAGAGAGCTGGACAGGGCCGTACAAGGTCCTTAACCCATCAGCAGGACCGGTATCTGCTCCTTTGTGCAAGGAGGAACAGGATGAGCACTGCCAGAGCCTTACAAAATGACCTCCAGCAGGTTACTGGTATGAATGTCTCTGACCAAACAATCAGAAATAGAGTTCATAAGGGTGGCCTGAGGGCCAGACACCTGTACTTACAGCCCAGTACCATAGAGCCCGATTGGCATTTGCTATAGAATACCAGTACTGGCAGGTCCACCAATGGTGCCCTGTGTTTTACACAGAGGAGAGCAGGTTCACCCTGAACACATGTGACAGATGTGAAAGTGTCTGGAGAAGCCAAGGAGAACATTATGCTGCCTGTAACATTGTTCAGGATGGGCGGTTAGATGGTGGGTCAGTGATGGTCTGGGGAGGCATATCTGTAGAGGGACTAACAGACTTCTACAGGCAAGGCAACGACCCATTATCAGACCCTCTGCTGGTGCAGTGAGTCCTGGGTTCCTCCTGGGGCACAACAATGCCCGACCTCATGTGGTGAGAGTATGCAGGCAGTTCCTGGAGAATGAAGAAATTGGTAGCACAGTCTGGCCCCCACGCTCACCTGACCTAAATCCAGTAGAACACCTCTGGGACATTATGTTTCAGTCAGTCGGACACCACCAGGTTGCACCTCAGACTGTCCAGGACCTCAGTGATGCCCTGGTCCAAATCTGAGAGGAGATCCTCCAGGTCACCATCCATCATGTCATTAGGAACATCCCCTGATGTTGTCAGGCATGCATACAAGAACATGGGGCCCATACAAACTAATGAGTACCATTTTGAGTTCCTGCAATTAAATTTTGGCAAAATGGACGAGCCTGCCACATCATTTTTTTTTTTTTTTGCTTTGATTTTCAGGGTGTCTTTGAATTCAGCCTCAGTAGGTTGATAATTTTCATTTCCATCAAATGATGTGGCATCCTTTCATTCCTAACACATTACCCAGTCCATCAGTGTAAATATCCAGCATGACTTTTTTCCCATTGAGATCTGATGTATTTTCAAGGTGTTCCTTTAATTTTTTTGAGCAGTGTAGCAACCATGCTAATACTTTACAGCAGTGAAACAGAATGTCTGGTTGTTGTCCGTGACATTGTTAGTTAATTTCCAATTTGTTCTGAATTTAAAACAACTTTCACCACACACTAACTTAAGTTACATTTTTCATTTGGATAGTATGCTATCAAGGAATGCTACTACTGTATTTATGTCTTTAAGAGACATGGAGCAATAAAGAGACGAATACCTTTGTTGTCTACGTTTCTGAATACATCACTCAAGCACTAAAGAAATACAGATACGTGTGAAAAACCATCATTCTGCGTTCTCTCCCCTTCAACCACATCGTCTCCTAAATCCTATGACCACACAGTTCAAATAATGACCACTTGCATGAGCACAATCACCCGGTGTGAAAATGTCAGCCTCCCCTCCCTCAATTTCTTTGTTGATGTTGACATTTAGCCTGATACCGCAGGGGGTTTGCTAGTACAACACATCAAAGACATTATACAATGCCACTATCAGGAGGGTCAGAGATGTATTGAATGATCTGATAGGAACGTTGTTTTATTTACCCTATCATTGTATCCCGTTTCAATACAGTATGACGAATCCAGACAGGCTTTTCTCTTTCAGCATCAGCGTGCTGTGCTACAGCCTCCGCTAAAACTACACTGGATGCTGTCTCTAAGAGACCACATTCCCCTCTTTGCATCTTCCCCACCTCTGTACCCCTTTCCTCTTTCTCTATCCCTCTTCATCAGCCCCACCACCCCCACCCTCCACCCATCACCCTCTCCCCCAGGTGGCTGTGGGGCCGGCCTGTCTGAAATGTGATAGGCATAATCCCATTTAGCCTAATTGCATCTGCGGGAGAGCAGCCCTATGTGTCCCATCGCGTGCCTACCGAACCCCTTAGAACACATTATGCACACATATCACATAGAAACCTCCTCAAAGCAGAATCAAATGTGCACACACGCATGCACATGCTGAGCTTGTGCATAACAGATGTACTGCACTGCACATTTCTTTGTTTGTCCTTATCGATAAATTCTCCAAAAGTGAGACACTGATGCTGGGGGGGGGGGGGGGGCTGTGCCCAGTCTGCCTTAGCATAGATGAGGGAGAGAAGTCAGACAACCATGATAAAAAAGAAGACTGCCTCAGTAAATGGCCTAATGGAAAGACTAAGGGTTTAATCTGTGCATGTCTGCTTGTGTGCACAAGTGCACACATGTGTGCACGCTTGTGTGCAGCCACCCTTGGGGGTTGCGGTCCACCGTGTGAAGGGATGATGCTGCTAGAGGGAGATCTGGGGAGTGGCCCACTGCAATGGAAGCTTTAATGAGACTCTGTTCTCCCGGGCTATTGCTCACATACTAGCACACCAGAGTGAAGAGGGCAGAGGCAGTGGGGCCAGTGGCATAGCGGCACATTAAGGGTCTGTTTATTGTCTCTCAGAAACAGTTCGTAAAGCTGTGCCGTCACAGAAAGTGTTGAGCCAATCAGGGGGAGCACTACAAAAAGACTGAGGTGATTTCTGAAGCTACAATACAAAGCCTGGACATGGATTTAATCTGTGATTCAGTCCATGTTGACATTTCTATTGATTTAAATATTTTTCATGATATTTAAACTACTTTTGACTTTTTCAACTGTAGTACATGAATCTATTGTTTTTATTATGTGCCTTTTCCAAGGGAGGCTGTGACATACTGAGCTGAAACAAGGCACAGATCAATCTGCAGCACAAAGGAAATCAATGCGCTGGAACCAAGTTACTCCAATGGGCTTAGTGCAGATCATTAGATTTGATTTGAAGAATAAAGGACCATTAAAACAAATGAAAATGAATTTCTGTGGAGGAATTTAGTTGTATCCCAGGAATATAATAATTCTGTTGAAGATACAGATCATCATAAACATTGTTTCTGGAGATGGACGGTAATAAAAATAAAGACTCCTTCAGTGTTTCGATACTATTAAATACCATGCATCACTGCAACCATGCTTGGGGGGATAAAAACGTGAGTCATAATCTGTGAAATGAAACTATTATCTTGAAAATAATAAATAGATCCACTCTGCATAATGTGATATCACACTTACAGAGTGCCATTCAGTACCTCCTTTTGAAATAAGTTCCATATGGCCACACTGCTTTGGAGATAGGGACGAGAGAATGCTCAATCACCTGTTATTCTAAAATATGGATAAAACTTCAGCACCGGTTTTCAAATGAGACAGCTTGAGTGTACCTGTACTGTACAAGAATAGCCACTACATTACAGAATCTCCAGCTGTTCCTTTATCCCCTACTCAATCCAGTCATTAAAACTTTCACATCTTTTCAAACATTTGTTGAGAAAGCTGTTAAACCACACTCTGAAATCTAAGTGGTAAACAGAAATCACAAGAAAAAAAAAGTTGGTGAAAGGACGCAAATATTAAAAAGGAGCGTCAGAAGAGGGGGGAGCTAGAGAGCCTGAAAATAACCATCCGAGTTTCCATATTGTAGCAGTATTCACGCCTTATATTTGAAAGGTTTCTTTCTGTTGATTTGTGTAACTTTATGTACTATACATGTAATTCCACGTGCATGCATGCCCTCGAGGTCCTCAAGTCAAGGTGCGTGTGGGTGCAAATTCGATTACACTCAAGTTAAAGCAATTTCCTGTGGAATTCAATTCTTGTCCTCCGTTGCAGGTGAGATCCCCGCGGACGTCTGTGTCTTCTCAAAGAAATAAAGCACCTATAAACAGCAGCCTTAAAGGAGGGAGTAGAGCCAAAATGCAATTAATATGCAAATTCAGGGAGAGACTTAATGGGGAGCCTTAACAAACATTCGTGTGTTAGGAGATAAGGCTGTTTTCAGGTTGTTTTCCTCTAACCTCTGCCTGTCCAAAGTCAAAGCCTTGGGGAGCTGAAACTCTCGAAAAGGCGTGTATGTTGCCGGTAATGGATTATTGCACTGGGAGACATAGGCCAGGCTAGGGCCGTGTTTTAGAGTGCGCGCTGTTCGTCATGTCACACAATCGTGGAAAATGGCAGTCAGTTAGCTGAAACAATTCACTTTCTTCTTTTATATATTATCCTGTCTCTTTCTTCCAGGAGTGAGCAGTTTGCTCTGAATCCCATCACAGTTTGCCATGGTTGTGGGGGGTGGGAGCAGGAGAGGAGGACAGAGGGAGGAGATGCAGAATAACTACCCTAAGGTGAAAGACGGAGGGCAGCAGAGAGAGGAGAAAGTACACATTCAGACTGTGAATTCTTTTCCCTTTTCTCAGAGCCAGCCATACCTCAAGTGGTTTATGAAAGACATGAAGAAGGATAGGATGAGGCCTCTGATGTGGCATGACATGCCTGATGATCGAGGCAGAGGGGAAAGAGAGAAAGGAAGAGACAAGTATGAATCACAGTGATGGAGGAATAATGAGACCAGTGGTTTGCAAAAGGGAGAGATCAGAGAGAAAGATGGACAGGTTTGGGTTACAGTCTTGCAGGTCAACGCTGCAGTCAAGGCCACAGCAGCTCTGTCTGATGGATCTAAGTCCCCTGGGACTCTACCCCCTTCTCCATCTCTCCATTCCCCCTACCTCCTCCCTAATGATTCATCCACCACCTCCAGCCCCCCGTGCCTTCACTATGATTCACACCCACTCCCCAAGCTAAATTATTGCTGTAGTCCCTCGGAGAGCTCCATCACTCTCCCTCCATCTTCGGTTATCATCAAACAAGTATATGAGCTGAGACCAGTGCTTGATTGCATTGAGGAGCCCAGCTCAGCAGTTTTTATGAGACTACGCACATTTGTTCGCACACTCGAACTCACACGCTGCTGGCTTTGATGGCACTTTAACAGGAAGAGTTTTCAATCTTAAAATGCTTGAGTGTTTACAACTGATGATTCAGAGACGATTTAGTGGAGGGCAGTGTAATTCCACAGGCAGGACACTATAAATGTTGATTAGATGAAGGTTGAGTGGAATATCTAATCACCAGGGACCCATTGGTATTCTTTTGATATCGTGTAACCTCAGTGGAAGAGAGCACAGAAAACAACTATAGTACATGATTTCTATCATAGTTTATGTTCTCCAAACAGAATAATGTGAAAAGAAGACTCCTCGTTTAATCAAAGGTTACAAATGTTAATTTTTGGGCTTATATAATCTGCCAGATTCTAATGATGGGATGTCACCATTACTTTCGTAAGGAGAAATGCACTACATCAAATGCTTTCCAGGATTAATCCATTATTTGCTTGCATATTACATTTATGATCACTTGTAATTATTATTAATTAAGTTATTTTTTTTATTTTTAGTGGTAGGAAGAATGGCGTACCCATGGGAAAAACTATCTGCTTCAAACTAATTGACGCCACGTCTATGAAGTCATCAGTGTGACTGCATTAGAAGTTTGCAGCTCAACAACAAACATATCAACTAAAAACGACGGGCTAAACTTTCCACATTAGGATGTTACACCAACTTTTGCTTTTAACGCTCGAGATTATGAGGGTGAACATATCAGAATTGGCATATGTTTAGTCTAATTATCATTTTTGATAGCAGGTGCATTCTGGGAGAGCTTCATCTCCAGCGTCTGTCGGCAACAGCAGCTACCCAGACCAAGCTGGATATAAAGCCAAAAATCATATTACAAAGGCAACTGTCAAATTTATTGCTCAGGACATAAGGCTTGTATTTTTTTTATGACTAGTGCTTGTATCAGAATTATGAATTTATATAGTTCTATTTCAATACATAAGGTGCAGGCTGGTCTGGGAGTGTGCGACTGACCACTTGGATCCACGTGACAGAAATGTTGTCATCAGAGGGTGAATGTAAGGTTCTGTGCAGACATCTGCATGGCCTCCAATTTGTTGTGGCCTTACAAACAAAGTCCCTACACATGTCAAATTACAAGGGCACCACTATGCACAATTAAACTACTGGTGTAGAGGAAATTACTGTGGCATCGGCATTTATTTTGCCAGGAATAGCTGCCAGTTGCTTAGTAAGTGTACTCCTTACCTACAGTCTGCTATAGTCTGTGGATGTTAACTTATACATATTACACAAACTTGGTTAAAAAAAAAAAGTTTTTTGTTTCACTGCATCGTGCTGGTCAAACATTTAAGACACTATTACTCCAAAAGAAAAGCTCACTGTCTCGTGTTGCCTATGACTCTCAGTGGTTTAGCCGGTATAAAAGACGCACTACACGGCACTTGTACTCTGCCAATGATCCACAGGCATTACATGTTCAATGTACCCGAAGTGTTAGTCTTCTTTAAAATGGACATTTCAATTCTGTCAGCATCACAAACTCTATGCAAACACAGCCTGTCTGCATGGCTAGGTAGAGGTGAGCAAGAAAATGTGCGTATTTGTAATCTGGGTGAACAAGCCCTTTAATGCATCCAGCACACAAACAAAGATCACCCTCCCACTCTGCCACCACGCAGTCACACACCGGGGATGATCTGGCTTGTACTGGCCCCATGATTAAAGTGTACTGCGCTCACCTGCCCAAGTGCAATCAGGGCCCGTGCTGATTGCAGCAGCTTGCAGCAGACAAGAGATGGGGGACTGGGGAGGGGTTGGGAGCTCCATCACTGGTGAAGTGACACTGCGGTGAAGCCATGGCAGGGTGGCAGGAAGCTGCAGCCCCGGGGAGGATCCAGCTCTGCTCTCCTCTCCACTCCTCTCTGGCCAGACGGGGTGAATCAATCATCTCCAAAGATGTCAGCATCTGCCCAAGCAATTTCAGATTGGAATAAATGGCAGATGGGGATGTTGTTCCCTCTGTTTAATCAGTTCCACCAAATGTGGTTTTATCTCTTATAAAATGAAACCATCTGTAGCACGTAGGTGTAAGGATCAAGTGAGGGAGGACGGAGGGAGAGGGTGACAGAGGGAGAGAGGAGAGATGTGCGTGTGTTCGGAGTGTGCGCGCATATGTGCATGTGTATGCTTTTTAATGTGTGTGTGTTTTGCGTGTTTGTGGCGATGGAGGGCAGGGAGAGAGATAGAACACTGTGAAACAGACGCAGAATAGTGGGAGTGAAATAGGAAAAAAAAATAGAGAAGCACTTATCCATTATAAAGAGGGAAAATGTAATCTTAGTGCAAGCTCACACCTCCACTCTAATCTCCTCTTTCTCTCTCAAAGGAGTACCACCCAGGGGCCATCACCATTATATCTAGACCCATCTATTTCCTTCTCCTCCTCCAACCAGACACTAGGGCTGTAACTTGGTCCCCCTAGCCCCAACCGAGGCAGAAACATCCCTGACAAATCCCCTTGTTTTTAAGCAGGGATGATAGTGTATAACCATTATAGTTCTCAGAGCTTTTACTATAGGGATTGTCTTGGTAACACTTTACTTCAAGATGGCCTTATTTCAGTGTGCAGCCAATTATGGAAAAGTCTAAGTAGGATACACACAAGAAAAAAAAAACTGCTTCAGTGAAAATCCTTTGATTACATTAAGTTAACGCAGAATCCAAGGCTGCAGTAATGTCAAAACAAGCAGCTACATCTGTGCACTTGCTTTTAGTGCTGTTATAATGTTGTAAGCACATTAGGCACAAGAGAGACTTCTATTAAGCAGTGTAAAAGTAAAGTGTTACTAGGCTTTTACACAAGGTTGAGAGGCTGATGAGGAACCGGGGGATATATAACCTAGGCAGTGGGAGAAGAGAGAAATACTGTAGGCGTCTGTGCCCCACCGTGTATGATCTTCACATGTTCTGGCTTATAGCTGTCATTAATGAACGTCTGACAGGGTTATTCGCTAGAGACACTGAGGCAAGAAAATTCAACACCTCCAGCAATACATCATCACTCTTCCATCATTCACATATCCATAAAAAGAAGGACTCCATATGTGGAGCGATTTGGTGAGCAGAGAAAGTCTTTGAAATATGTGCGTAATACTTATTATTAACGATTATAATCTGCGTTTTAAATATACAGACCAAAGCTAAAATTTAAGAATAATATTAAAATTAATAAAAAAGTCCCCCGCCCCACACACACACACACACACACACACACACACACACACACACACACACACTGACACACTCACACACACCCAAAATGACTATTATTCCCTGAGTGTCGACTGGAAGGCGGTCGACTCTTTTTTTGGACTGCCAACATTAGGATTACACCCTTAGCCAACAACAAGTGATGGGCAAACTGTTCCTTGATCATTTTCTCAGCCAATCATCAAGCCCTATTTTTTTCACTTGGCAAAAGACCTGTAAATCTTAATTGTTAGATTCATAACAATTATGATAATCAGTGGAAACTGATGAAGTACACAGTATGTCAAAAAGTATAAAACTAAATATTATTACAGCTACTAATACAGAAATACAAAAAAGAGATGAAACATTTTTTAAAAAGCATTGGTCTAAAGATGTCTGTTTAGGAAGGGCTTTAACTCCATTTATTTGACATTTTGTCCCTTATATAAAATATGTTTTCCTGCAGTTTGAATCCAGATTTATATATATATATATATATATATATATATATATATATATATATATATATATATATATATATATATATATATATATATATATATATATATATATATATATACTGAAGAAAAAGCTGACAATAAGAAGAAAAAAATGTGAATGATGGATTTATGACATTTCATTCACTAACATCTTTTAGTCAGTTTCAAATTGTTGCCACTTCATTAAAATGTAATGATCTAATTATTAGCCTTAAATTAAATACAGTGTTTTCTGTCATTAATCCTTTCATGGGAGCAGATGATTTAATATCATTTCTTTAACAACTGGGTTGAGAAAATCTGTGAACGTTCTGATGTATTTTTATTATTATATATATATTTTATTATTATATATATTATATATATATTATATATATAAATGCAACACAGAGCGCCACAGGAGGTCATTTCTACCTGTGGCCATCAGACTCTATAACTCCTCCCTTAATAGGTGACATTGTGGTTCATCAGTGTCATTCATTTATCAGTATTCAATTGTACATAAAATTGTTTAAATTTCCATATACATTGTACATACACTATATAAATTGTACATTGTACATACACTTATACATTGTACAAAAAAGGACTGTGCATATATATATAATGACACCTATTTAAAATTTTTGCACTCACAATTTTCATATGTGTATAGATTTAGATGTGTATATAGTCAAAATATCTCTTTAGTCTTTATACTTTTATGCCTTTAGTGTATGTTATTGTGTTTTAGGTTTACTCGTTTAAATGAAAAGGTTGCAGCTGTAACAATAGTAATTTCCCTTTGGGATCAATAAAGTATTCTGACTGACTGACTTTGTGTGTCTGGTTCAAGTCGTCATAATCTTAAGGAGGACGGAATGTTCTTCAACATTCCCTGAATGAAGCTTGTTTTTTCCTTATTGCGGATTTTCCATCATCATGAGGTGATTAAAAAAAGTGATAAAGTAAGTCATTTTTAAAATTAAGTTTTTCACCTTTAACATAATAGCATAGACAGCCATTCTTTCGGTCAATCAAGCCTCTACTTACGAAATGCACTCCCTGTGTTCTCACTACTCCCATTTCATTTGTCAGCACAGTTACAGCAGCGTGCTCAGAATTTCTGCATCATTTCTAATTTATAGCACATTATCTACATCAATATTTAATTGACATATAACAATGATTAGAGAATTTGTCATTCGTGTGGATTTCTGTTATGTGACAGTGACAATAAAAAGTTGTTCTACATATAATTTATCATATTCCCACCATAACAAAAGCATAATAATTACAATTCCTACTAGGTCTCAAGATGCATTCTTCTGACCCTCCCTCCATCTTGCTGAAACCGTGCTTCAGTCGGGCACCCTGATGTGACGGGATGTATTGTGATGATTGTAAAAATGACTTGGACTCACGCAGAGTGCTAAATGGACCCTATAAGAGTCGGCTATATCTGGACAGCACAGTTCACATCCACTTTATTTTCTGGTTTTATTAATTTTTAATATTAAAGGCTAGAAGGGCTCACAGTACTATAGAGACAAAGTGACCCCCCACCCCCCCATCCCCGACGACTAGCGTTTTAAATTGATGTCAAGTGAGAGGCAGCCATTTTTCAAAAAGTATTTTTAACCTGTGAATCAGAGTAAGACATATTACAACGATGCGCACGGGTAACAACGATTTTTGTGAGGAAGAAATTGAAGACGAGCGGTGAAGCTGATGTGGGCAACAGACTGAATCAGTCTTCTTTACTCTCTCACATTACAGTTTCAGAGCTGATTTCTTAATTATCCAGACTTTGTTCATCTTCACTCACTACAGCTGGCCAGTAGGAGATTGCGGTTTAAGTACGAGACCATTAAAAGTTTATCAGAGCATCATCAGCCCATCAAAACATTTTTTATTTAGATTTCTTTACTGCATCTGAGTGAAACACATTCAAATTTAGGGGAAAAAGGAAATGACATTAATGCATCTATTTATTTATTTTTTTAAGTGTACAAATTTAAAAACTGAATGCAGTGCATATGCATAAAATCTTGTAGTGGATTATTAAAGAATATTAAACAATATCATGTTTAATATGTAAGACCTAAACATGAAAAATGAAATGAAAAAATATTTACATATTGCAGAAACAACCATGTCCCAGCTACATCCATCACCTTTTAGTACCCTATGGAAACCTTTCTATTGTAGTCGGCACTAATTGCGGCATCTCTGTATTTGATGTTTTTTGGTGTCTGCAGCATTTTCCCACACTGTATTGTTTTGAATCCTTAGAGCTGCTTTGGTAATAAGAGTGTCAGAACTGTTTCAGTGCTGTTGCACCAAATGCATTATGAATGAAGAAGGGATTAGTAAGATAAAAGGCATCAAGTGAGCTGTGACCGGTAGCCAGTACACCAGTACATCTCACCATGCTGGCATAGTTGCTCCTGTAAAAAGCATTTTCATCCCTCATTTGTGATACAATCAATATGAAATGTTGTTACTGTTCTGTTTGACAGGACAGTATAGAAATCATCATGTACTGATAATCTATACCAACTGCTTACAGAGCAAAAAGATGCTGCTAGATGTTCAGATGCATTGCCTGAATAATCACCTTTTAAAGCCATCTTGCTCACGCTTTATGCCGGCCGTGTCTGCTATTCTAGCTCTATGTTTGCAAGACTAGAAACCTATTTGGGCTCCAGCAGGCCTTGAGACAGTCAGGTAGGCAAGACGGGGAGGCAAGAGCTGAACAGAACGAACAGCCAGCCATACATATGGATCAGGTCGACAGGCTGAGCATTAATGGCCTCCCTCTGGAATCTAAAACACCGGCACAGGCCAGAGAGGAGCTCCTGAGGGAAATCAGAATACCAGCAGCCATTCAGGTCAGCTTGTACTTGTTCACTGTGTGTTACAGCTCCATTTTCTTCCCCCCACCCTCACAGTCAGAGAGCCTTTTCTGAGGTGATTTATACTCTTGGATTATGTATTGAGCGGAGAGCATTGTTGACTGCTTTCTGGAATACAGCTGGGTTTCTGTTGAGAGTGCTTTGTAGAAGGCTGAAATATGGTTTAGATGAAAAGAGAATGTGAGGAGACAAGGTGCTGCTTTTGCTGCTGGAGAAGTATTTTAATGAATTCTGGTGGCACTACAGAACCTCTGCGCTCTACAAACTCACTACAGAGGAGCAGCTACTTAATTGATTAGTCAATAACACATAATTGCTATTAATAATGTTATTAATTATTTATAACTGACAAATTATAGGAAATATTTCCTGGTCATGGCTGATGGAATGCTTATTTAGATTTTATAACTTGTGTGAACTGTAGTTTTTATAGTTTCTCAGGTCCCACTCTTTCCAAGACACTCATATCTATAGTATGATGCCTATTTACCCACCACTGTTTTCTAAGTGCCCACTTATGACTATATAATGAAGCACCTGTAGCTTTTGCTCTTACTATAATACGGCTGTTCTTGAAATGTTCTCATTTACATTTTAAGGAGAGCAAAGTTTGAAATTGAATTTCACTTTATTGATATTGTCATTTTGTGGACCTCACCCATAGCATTAATCTACTTTTGTTGTCTCATATTCTGCATTTACTACATTAGGCAGACCTTGGTTTTCCACTGAACTTCCCCTAAGCCATGTAGTACAATAGGTGCTTCCAACTCTGAAGTCAATGTGTGTGTGTTAGTCCCCTAAAATTTGACACCTGTGAAAACTGTGGGGAAAACCAAGCGGCAAAACGTGTAGGTCCAGTGTGCGTATGGTAGGATATAGCACAAATGAGTCAAATGATGACACACGGCAATAAAAAGGGGGGAAGTAACACTGCACAATTTCTCTGCCGACAGTAACCACAATATTGCATGCTGCAAGCAACCCAGTTGCACACTGAGTAAGAGGTGTCATTATTTCATTTTCTGTAACTTGCTATTGCTATAACTCATGCTGATCTCTCATGCAGCGACCTCTCCATCTTAGAAATCGAACAGCACAACTGAAACGCTTTCATTCTGCTCTTTCCAGTTATTGAAAGAAATGTAGGCGCTTACTGACTCACAGTGCAGCTACAAGTAACACCACCTCACAACATGACTCCTGAAATGTTGCCACTTGTCGCAAGGAGAATCTTACAAAGATCCTTTCCTCGCACGCTCTGCAAACCTCTGTTTTCACTCTTCAAACCCTGCTCTTCCGTATACGTCACGGTCTGCAGAAACTTAACCCATTTCATACCCCCGTCAAAAGTGGTGGGTGGTTTGTAGAGTACAAAAGCCTTTATCCACTCTAGTTTAAGAATGCTGACAATGTGACTGCCATAAGCAGGACTTGTGACCTTGCTGAAGTGCCAGTCCCACCCACGCACCCATCATATCAATACTGCCTATGTCCTCACCACTAAGGTTCTTATAAGCAGTGACTTGTGTCTGTGGCCAGACATTGGTAGCAATTCAGAAATGGTGTACTCTCCATCAAAGAAATACTGTATGGTTGTTTGATGAAACACAAAAAAAATCTAGCATCCTTTGAATTACTGACATATTATATTCTGCAAAAAATGCCCATAACAATCTAGAAATCATTCATTTTAGAGTTCCAAAGTACTAAAAACCTTTCTATAATAAAAATCAAGAAATATTTTGTAGAATAGTTCCATTCACACAGACCAAAGCACAGACTTTGGAGAAAAGGGAGATGCGTTCATATTTTCTGAATCCAAATATCATCTTTAATTTTACAATTAAAACCCTTGTGACACTGGATAACCGCCATGCATTCACATAACACATGCTTTTACAGTCGGAGCAGAACGATAATCAGTGGTAAAGTAATGTGAAGTACAAAAATCTATGCCAGGGCAGAAGGGCCACAGAGCCAGGCCAGATAACACATACTGAAGTGGTTGCAGTCAATATAACTCCATCCCTGCGCCTTGCTTTGGTCTGCATCCATGCTCCATCCCGGCTGCCTTGAATTAGATCAGTAAAAACAACTAAAATTTGCAAGCAAAGTGTTAATTTAAGTGTGAACGCTTTAGCAGAAACTGGTTCTTTTTTTAGAGTCCTACGCTGCCAGAGTTAATACAATGGAGAAACATGAGCTCTGTGTCAGGCTACACTCTTCCCTCCTCTGCACTGACGCTTGTGTGTGACCGTGCGTGCGAGCACATCCATACCTCTTGGACTCAACACGTCTCACTCACTGATAGACTCCGATTGGTCACCCCCTATTCTCCTTACCCGCTATCCATCCATTTCCATCATCATGCTTCTTCGCTCTGTCTTTATTGCTGTCCACACAGGGTCTGTGTGTGTGTGTGTGTGTGTGTGTGTGTGTGTGTGCATTTGGGTGTGTGTTCCTACTATAGATGAGGCAGGGATGGCTATGTCTTGATGCGGCAGCAGCAGCAGTAGCAGCAGCAGCCTGTGGAAACAAAGGCAGGGTGATTTATAGCCCCGTACTGAGAGCATAAATCACACCTGCAGTGCCGCGCCTTTAAACGCCCTGCGTCATGACAGCATTTACCTTTTATAAATGATTGGGCTGAACCTCCCATGGAGCCTGAGACCACAAGGCTCACTCACTCCCCATCTAACTCTTCCCTTTGTTTCACCTCTCTCTCTCCCTCTCCCTCTGTCTCATTTCAATTTTCTCTCCCTATCTATCTCGCATGTCATTCTCTCTCTACTCTCGCATCTCTCTGCTTCTGCCTTCTCTGTCTCTGTCTAAATTTCGCCCTCCTTCTTCATGTCCCGTCAATCCTCTTTCCTCCTATCTGTCCTCACCACAGCCTCTGTTTCTCCATTTGCAGGGCACGATGGGATGCTCCCAGTGGCGCTTCGCGCCACACTCTCCCAGTGTCGACATCTGTAGGGGATATATAGCTAAAGCTGCTTAAAAGGCGGCCACAGCATCCGCAGCCGTTTAGAAAATGAATGTGTCAGTCTTGGCCCTATCTGCCTTCCTCATGGCCACTTTTGTGTGTGGCAAATACACAAGGAGGAGGAGGAGGAGGTGTTGGGGGGAAAATTACACACACACACACACACACACACACACACACACACACACACACACACAACGCCACACCTGTGTCATGGAGGAAGTGTGAGGCAGGGAATACACAGCCCCAGCTGCAGGAGTGTGGCTACAGATAAAGGTGACGTCTTGAGGCCATTACTTATCCAGCACAGCAGCAAAGGTTTGCAGATATTATACCTGCTGTCTCCACATAATAGCTCTGGGTTGGAAGCCACGCATACACATTTGGATACACACACAGCATCCACACGCATGCAAACAAAGCAAGCGCAAGCAACATGGGACGCAGGCAGGCCCACACATATTCAGACCGCAAATTTATACACATTTTCACTGCTAAATCGCAAGCACACAGACACACACAGCGAGCCCTCGCCTCACTGACTTAAAACAGATGAAAGAGCTGGTAAATGAAATCTGACTCAACAGTTTAAAATGCAGCTCTGCAGCCCTGTGAGCATCAGTAGAATAAAATGACAATATTCCTCAAAGCTGCCACAACAGCAACCAGCAGGAGTATCTAAATGGAGGTTTGTTTTAAGCGCTTGCTTTCCTTAAAAACACGGCGTGTCTGGTACAGGTGTGTGAGAAGTATTTTGCTTTCGTTGGTGCTAAACATATGGTACAAAACTCCCTATTTTAGACAAGTGCCTAAACATTAGGCGCTCCTCATCAAAGTCACAGTACTGTAAAAAAGTACTGGGGCAGCACGTCATGCAAATAGACTGAAAAAATATCCAGAGGAAAAATAGTCATTTCTGCTTTATTCCTTTCCCTTTGCAATTTGAAACTCTAATCTTAAGTGACAAAGCTGGCCTGGAACACCTGAGTCAGCTGCTAGTGTGAGCTACAATAGCTACTATTGTTCTACTTTAGTATTTTTATAAGTAAACCGAGAATTAATTTTAGTTCCCCGCAACTACACAGACATGTCTACTCTTTATCATAAGAAACTTGGCTGAACTTCTTAAATCATTCCAGTTGTTTTTCCTCCTCCCCCCCATCTGAAAATTACCATCAAAAAATAAATAAATAAATAAAAGTGGAATACATTTATTATTTTAACACGATGCGACACATTTTTAAACACACATGCTGCCGCTCCAAAGTGGGAATCAAATTAACAACTAACTTCCACACTGAAGAGCGCCCATCTCATCGTGTCCCTGAACAACCTACATCTCGCAAAGTGAATTTATACCATCCATGCATTAGCGCTTCATTTAGTCCCAATTCCATCTGTTAAATCCTTACACACTTGATCTTCTCTCTCTAGCGCGGGGTTCTCATACAGTTCCAACTTTTCATGGCAGCAAATGAAAAAGAGGGACCCGGACAGACAAGATGAATCGAAACCCAGCCAGTCATTTCAGCTCCAGTTTGAATGTGACAGTTGTTCTTTGTATTTGCGTTGGACGGTCTACAGTGGAAACGAGAGATGCCCTGCAAATGTGAGCTATTCCTCTGCCAGGATGCCGGTTGTTCTACTGTAACTGAGCAGGAGCCTGTGTGTGTGCAGAAAATAAATACCAGCACCCTTGCAGTGAATAAAGCTTTGCAGACATTCTTAAGGTCTAAAGAGATTGTTTTTTCTTTTTATTTGTAACAGACTATTATAGTATAGTATTAAAAGAGACTCTAAATGTTAATGCTTTATGCGTTAACGAGAACATGGCTAGGGCTTTATGCTGTTGGCAGAAAGAGCAGTTTATTTACAGTTATGATGCTGGGAAGATGAAGGAGAAGACAGATGACAGTTTGTCATGAAAGTCAGCAAAAGACTTGACAGTTCTAACTTTTTTTTTTCCCCCCTTTGTGGAACCAAAATGACTCACTCTGTAAGACGATTCGTTTCATTCACGAGGAAAGACAAACTCAAACATTCCTTGCCTTTGAGAACAAGCTAAACCCTCGGTGGAGGCTAAGAGGCTAATTTCCAGCTCCTATTAGCATGCCCTCTGTTAGTCTTGCAGAAGCTTTGCGTGTAGCAGACCTGACCCCCATGTTGAAGCAGCACCTCGACACAGAGCAGGGCGTCCACTCCCCTGAACCTAACCTTGCTCTGTCTGAGCTGAGGGAACAGTAGAAGCAATGGTCCATACTGTAGCTGCGTACACACAACCCACAAACATTGTTTTCTGCCCTGGGTTAATTGGTTTGATTGTTGCCCAAGGCTGTGGTGGATTCAGCAGAGGACTTCAGGCCTTGCAGTCACTAGGGCATATGAAGTATTCAGATGGTATTAATTAGCTATTCATAGGAGTCTAGCCCTCTGCCTAAGTTAAGTGTTTATCTCGTCTTTATCGCCCCCTGAAAGATCTCCTTTTATAGTTACTAAAAACTACACCTCTCTACCTTCTTGAGTAAAGGTTTAACTATTTCAGCTATGCAAATTAATCTTGCCCCATCTGGTACAAACGCTCAAAAATTTCTTTTTGGCTATACAAAAAGTAAATATTTTGATATGGCTGATCTGTCAGAATGAAATCTCAACAGCTTCACTTTGCCAGTCCCCTTATAAAAAAATTAAATAAAAAAAAAAAAAACAGGCAGTGCAAAACATGAGCAAAACTTCAACATAACTTGAAAGATATGAAAATGCAACCATTTGATGTTTCAATCTGAACTCGAGCAAAGGCACCGGCTATCATTTAATTAGATGCTGTGACTTTGGATTTAAGAAATAAATCAGATCTTGAGAACTATTTAACCTGCGCCAGTTTTAATCTCCAGAGTTCTTATTAGGTAAGAAATACCTCTTCTATCAAGGAATGACTCTTCTTTAATCACTTTTTCTAGGGAGTTACTGGCCTATCAGGCAGCAGCCACTCATGCATGAGCCAAGATTGTGCCCTAATCGAATCTTTAACCATTAGTGGAAGAAATTATGAACCATATCAGCATCCAAGACCCACTGAAGACTCTGCTGTGCCATGCGGTGCTGAGTTTTAGGGCATGGTAACAGTGTGGTGTGGCCTAAAATGTCAGGTCATCTTAACCTCAACCTGTGCCATTTCAGCCTGAGATATCACAGCTCGAGGGAGACCACTGCTTCCCCACAGCAATACTTCGCCTGTGAGCAGCAGGCAAAAATACACAATAAACGTCCAAACCTGTTAATAAGAATGCATGCACTGCCACCGTATATACACAGTTATATCCACTCTCATGCGCACAGCACTGCAAAGGCACGATGTTTCTAGGATAACGTCAGCTGTTTACAACGAGCGTAGACTCTCCTCTTTCTCCTCCTTTTAATCTGCACCTGCTGAAGCCCCCCAGTCATGCACTATAGCTGGTATACATTATGTGGCTCAACATCACGGGTAAAGAAATATATAAATAAATATAAACACTGGCTCTGGAACATGTTTTCTCCCTCCCTCCCTCCCATCCCTCCTCTTCCCTACACTGAGAAGTAATGAGGGGCTACCTGTAATTACAAGCAGCTGCTGTCTTCCCTGACGAACGCTAATTGCCAATAATGATTTTGGAGAGCTGTAAAAATTCACCGGCTGACGCTCTCTCCTTCTCGCTTGCGCTCTCTCTCTCCCTCTCTTTTTTCTCTCTCTCTGTGGTTTGTAGAGGCAGAGAAGGAGAGTTTAAGGAGAGGAAGGGAGCAAGGCAGAGAGAGCGAGATAGAGAGTGAGGAGTTGCTGGGTTTATTCTCTCCCTGCCTGTGTCACAGTCGGGAGTGCAGTTAACTAATTTCTGTTGCTGACATATCAGAACCCTCAGTCGCCCGTTTGCCATCTCTTTCCCTCTCTTTCTTTCTCACCTGTTTGCCATCTCCTTCACAGGCTGATAACAGCTTTATTAGAGCTATAATGTGCAGGTGGAAGTTTAAAGGTCCCGTATGAGCACGGCGAGGAGCAGAGGGGAGTGTAGACAGGAAGGCTTAGGTGAATGAGTGAGGTGCCTAATAAGCCACATGCATAATTAAAAGACAACGATGCCACTAATTAATGAATGCTTGTGTTTGGCTGTGCGTTGTAATGGAGACAGCATCAGCGGGAGTGAGTCTGTCTGAGGGAAATTGAATTAGCCCCAAAATAAGGGAGAGGAAGACTGGCAGAGTTAGGGGACTGATGCTTCTCGGCACAACATCCCAGCACATTGCGAGCTGGTGTTACAAATCTTCTCTTGACAAGAAGTCTTTGCTTATCCTAATATTCTTATTTTATTTGGAGCAAAGCGGACGCGCATCCAAATCTCGCCTTGTTCTGGATATATCATTTTGGCGACATGCAAAACCTACAAATATGTCTAATGACTCATGAAGTGCTTTTCACCCTCGACAGCTGAATTAAAGATTGTTCAACTGAGTTTTCAAATCACTGTGAGGCACACAGCCATCAATGTAAAGCGCCGCGTTATTAAAACTCAACGCTGTGCAACGCTGGCCGTCACGTCCAGCCATCTCAAGCTTCCTTCGGTCCACTGACGCCCAACAGTGTGAAACAGAAAGGAGAAAAAAAAATGTGCGGTCCGTGCTTTTCATCTTTATCTGCCCCGGTGTCGAGCATCGCCTCGTAATGGTGATAAGTGTTCAATAACTGCATAGCTGCATAAAGTCCACACATGAAAGAGTTTGTCAGTTTTACAGCACACAAACCCGCCCACCTTTGACCTGTTATCAAAGGCACTATAAACGTGACAAAAAAAAAAAAAACGCCCTAGTTCCCGCCATTCATGACAACACGTTTACAGACTGTCCTCTCAGAGCAGTTATCACTGAATATGCAATTAGTGAAGCCCTATTATCTCAAAACTTATGACTTATTGCTTTAGTTCACTGCACAGACATATTTTTTAATAATACTGAACATCACTAGATTATAGTTACCTACAAAAAAGGATCAGTCTACAAATACTTAATAATAAATGAATAAATAAATAAAGTACATCAAATTTCTTCTTCCAGCTTCTTATTTTTTTTTCTTTCCTGTTTGTTCTGTTGCTTTTCCATGTTTTAGTTCATTCTAAATTACATATCACTGCTGCACTGATGGGCTTTTTATATATATATATATACTTGGACATATTTTTGTATTTTTTTATTGCATTTTACAGATTAACTAACCATAAAAATAAGTATTTCTTAGTTCCAGCACTAACTGTAGGAAAACACATTCTGTCACGAGACATGCAAATCTTTAAAGTTCTAAAAATGTCCCCCCAGGGGAGAGCAAAAGGTTTTCAGCTTAGAAAGAATAAAGATCAGACAACGTAAGTCAGGAAAGGTTGTTTGAAATGTATGTATTGTACATAAATGCTTAAGTTGTCAGAATCCAAAGACAGCCCAAAACTAGACAGTATAGTTATTATGTATAGGATATGAGTGTTTAGGTGAACCAGGTTATTTGTTTTCTAAATTGGTTCATGGTGGTTATAATAGAGCTATCACAAACTTGGTTGATCTCTTCAGTCCTTTTAGTTAGAAAGATAATTATTGTGTCACTAGATTTCAAAAGGCTATTCTTTAAATTGTTGAAACAATTTTTAGAATTATTTAACTTGATTTCATTATAAAAAATTCTGCCTCATTTTAATGGGTCTTTATAAATGTTTCCAGATTTAGGAGTAAAAACTGACATTCTGAATCACAAAGATTTCACAAAACCTGCTTGAAATATGAGGGCCAGAACATTAACATCCATACTTTTCACTCATTTTACTTTTTGTCTTGTGAGTATAATAGAGTATAAAGTACTACTAGTTTGTCTTGTAGTACTCCACATTATGTCTCATTGTTTTGTTTTTTTATCTATTCAAGATAAATAAGATACAATTAATTGTAAGTGAAAGTTGGATTTTCAAAAATTATTACATTTTATATATATATATATATATATATATATATATATATATATATATATATATATATATATATATATATATATATATTTGCATCCTAGATCAATTGAATGATGGGCATGTTCCTTTGAAATCAAACATGTGTTTTGAGTTGATTTTTGCCGTGTGTTGATCTGAAAATGAAAGACTACTTTTAACCAACCTAATCACCAGTGCCTCATCTCCAACATAGACTTATTCCCTCACTGCTTTGATCACTAACTGCAGATTTTATGGACATCTGTGGTTTTGTAAAAAGACCTTTGAACACTCTGAACTGTGGGAACCTCTTGCAATAAAAAGGTGCTTAAACACTATCATATCTCAGCTGCCTTGAAAAGCTCACGCGTTTATTGTCTGTTTATTACTCTGTAATTATTATATGAGCCGAAGTTCCTTCTCTGTGGGAAAATAGTCACAACACTCACTCATATTGACGCCACAATTCGCTGAGAGATTTTTATGTCATTTTCAAAGTAGTACAAAAGAATATTACTTTGAGCTTTTGGGAGGCAATAAAACAATATGATATCAAAATGTTTGATTGTCTCATTGTTTTCTTCGTAACACTGCACGATACCCAGCAGCTGTATCCAGCCTCTTACCTCCTTATTTTCTTTCTTTAATGGGTAGGCAACCTGGAAAAACTGCTTGTAATGATTTCATTGTTTGGAGAGCTCAGGCGCGTTCTGTTTTTTTTTTAATCCACTGATGTCATGACAGCTCCAGAAACATTCCCATGTAACATGTGGCAAAAGGCCCTATTAAATTACATTTTTTTGGACTGAGCTTACTTTTGCACGCCATTACATACATTCTCGGATTGCAAATTGTTCTTATCTTCCCAGATGCAGAGTAACAGATGCAAAGTGACTGTTATCAGATTCTGTGTGGAATCATTAACTAATATATTTTTTGTCGAAAAAACACCTGAAACGACCCAATTTGAAGCATTCAATTCCCTCATCTCACTACGGGGACTTCATTTATCTGTATAGGCCAGTGCAAAACTCCTAACAGGCTGAACCAGTTAAGGCATATTTCCCACAGCCAGCATCTTTGGATTTGAATATGGTGCCTGATATTTGGTATGTAATAAGGGGCCTGCAGCCTTTCCCTCTCAGTGAGCAGTAAGGGCCCGTCTTCCTGATAATACCATGCATGGATAACTGAGTGAGACGCCATCAGATACTGAAACCAGCAGGCTTAAGGGAAATGAAATTTATTTGGAGGCAAGAGAGTGAGGGCGGCAAGGAAAGCGGCGAGGATAATTGAAACGGGGAGCGTTCAGTTGGGGAGGGAAATTGAGATGTTGTCACCAAGTCCTTCTTATCATCATCAGGACCACTGTGCAAAAGCAATTAAAGAACCCAAAAGAATATCGGGAGTTATGCAGAATCCAAGAGAGCAGAACGCAAGTCAACAAGGTGCCCTGTGCACAGTGCAAGTGCACACACACAAACACACACACGTGCAGGCTGTGAAGAAGAAGAGGAGGACTCGACTGACAGACCGCACTTATTTGTGCTATTTTTTTCCTACGTTTCAGTCTCCAGTTTGAAATTACAACATGGGCCAATGAGTTATTCATTAAATGCAGACTGAAATATGCTGCTAAGTATTACTTTTCTTTTACTATAACACGAACATGTCTCAAACACGTGTGAAATGCTTAAAAATATGACATGTTTTGTGCATGATTTCATGACTAATAACTACATGCACAGCCCACGATGTCACATATTTCATTTCAGCCAATTATTATAAATAATATTTGGCTGAAATGAAATATGTACCACAATATGTACAATGATGGCACAAGTCCATGCCAGTTTGTTCTCACCGTGTGTCATCTAAGAGGCTGCGGGTGCAATTCATTTTTCTCCTTTGTTTTGCTTTCTTTTGTTTTGGACAGAAATTATTATATAGCAAAGTTGCAGATAAACGTCCTCCTACTTTAAAGCAAGCTGATTGCTGCTTTGTTTTTGGTTTTTTTTCCACATAAGTTTGTTTAGTCTTCAGATTGCTGAGGCTATCAGAAGTAGAGGCTACTCCATAGTTCACCTTGGCTGAAAAAAAAATGATCAAACCTGCGAATGCGCTTCAACAAGTACAGTGATTATTTAGTCCCTTTTTCACACAGCAACAAAGGGGACCGATGATGAGGGTTTTACAATCTCACATATTCCCATGTCTGATTTTCATGATGTTCTGGCATACCTCAATAAGCTAAATCTTGTCATTTCCTTTCTCCAAATTGAATTTCTAAGGGGATTTAAATGGGCCAACTATGAATGATGCCATGGGCGAGAATGCTCAAATTACCAACAATGTGGAGAAAAATGAGTCTGAAAGCAGACAAGAGGCATCGGGGGGTTTGAAGATGTGGGTAGACTGATGCACTTTCACAGACAATTCATCAAAAGCCTCTTTTTCTCCCCTCCACGAACGTCGGCCACTTCTTTCTCCTTCGCGCAAGTTGAAACAACCTGTCTGCTGAGTCCTTACCTTGGTTTAAAAAAAAAATAATCATCTTCCTATAAGCTGCAAGCATTTTTAACTGAAACCAAATCCTCATTGGGAAGAGAGGCAGTGGAGAGTGAGATAGCCACTGAACTACTGAGAATTAAAAAAGCAAAAATTAAATGAAAGAGAGACTGGAGTAAGGGACTGAGTAAAAGAAAAAACGCACACACACACACACACACACACACAAAAGGATAACAAAGAGAGAACTGGAACGAGTAGCGACAGACAGAGAGAAAATGAGAACAAGGGAGCGGGTGAGAGGAGAAGAGCAGAGTGGCGGTGGCTCGGTGGGGGGGGCCCATAGTAATGAACAGGTGGTGGGGGGAAGAGAAGGTTAAGCCTGTTTCTGTGGGTGTCGCTGGAACCTACCCCGTGCTGTGTGGACAGATGTGTGGACGGGCCGCTAGCTAGCTCTCACTGTCTCTCCCTCCCCTCCTGCCTGGCCGGTGCTGCCAAAGCCCACTAGCCTGTGCTCAAAAACTCACTCATTTATCCGCCTTTGTTCTTTGTTATTTTTGGACTCGGACGCGGCAGCGAAAATTGTCTCTCTCCAAGGAGAATCACGTTCCTGTCTTCCCGTCTCGTTAGCTTCTGTCCATGTACGATACGCAATAATGTGACATTTGGGAATGCTGTGATGTTTGGTTTTGTTGTTTTGAAGCTGCTTTGAGTCTTCTCTGCCTGTGGCATATAGAAAGAAAATTAGGAGAGTTAGTTTCTTGTGTTTGAAAAGCCAGGTGGCTAAGGGAGCCCCTGACAGGTACTATTCTAATGAACACACGCGCTTCTACTGTTGTTGCTTCAGGCCTGTTGACAACCAGAGAGGAACAGGATGTTGTCACTCAGACCTTCCACAGGGTGTGTATATGTTGCTCACGAGTGAGGGCTCCCTGTGACAGGTGTTTCCTTGTTTGTCTATCCGACTGATTTTTACATCGCCAGCTCACAGGCAATGATTTATAATTGATCAATGAAGCACCCAGTGGAAAGAGTGCAGGCTGAAAATCTCCAGATAATTTAAGTAATCAAACTGTCATTAAGGTCTTTAAGTAATTCTCTGTTTCAGAATGGAAAAAGTAAGAAAACTATGGAAAGTAGAAAATATGCATGTTTGTGTGTGTGTGTGTGTGTGTGTGTGTGTGTGTGTGTGTGTGTGTGTGTGTGTGTCTTTCTAGGTGGAAATCACCTGTGTTGGCAAAGCAGAGGCTGTATTTTGTCAGTGCATAGAGATCTGGTCTGCACCTGTTGTCAGACACACACACACTCGCGCACACACACACACCAGATGAAAATCAGTTGACAGCATGGCCAGCTTCATCAGATGTGCCCACTCCTGCTCCGTTCATTAACGTCCAACCGAAGGCGGCTGGCCTGGGGCCTACTGCGAGTCCCACTCGGCTAAACAGCACCTCCACAAAGCAAACAGAGAGACAGAGAGAGAGAAAACGAGAGAGACATGTAGGCAAAGAAAGACGTTCAAACAAAGTAAGGAGGAAAAAAAAAAAAAAAAAAAAGGTAGATTATGTGAATGCAACTAGCAAAAGAAGAGCACAATAGCAATACATCCAGGCACACAGAAAACCAAAACTACCGAAGATTGGCGAGCTCAGCCATAGCCTTGGTTTGGAGGTCAGCAGGGAATTTTGGATTGGCGTCGCCTGTGTGACGCCCACACGCTCTGCCCGTTCTCCCTGGGATGCCAGCGCCACCTGCTTACATTGTGGATGGCAGCTTTGGTGCCCAGCAGGAGGGCTGGATGGACGGACTCACAGACAACATGTTTCAGCTAGTTTGTTTGGAAACCTGCGGCCGCCCAGCCAGAGAGAGGAAAACTTTGGGAGAGAGGGGTGAGAGAAACAGAAACAGAGAGAAGGATTTTTCAAGAGTTTGCCACATCTCACTCGGTCTCACTATCTGACTGGTAAGACGTGTGACAAACAGTGACCTGAAATGATTGGCAAGTCAGTTATAGACTGATAAAAATCCAAGAGCTGAGATATTCTGTGGCTCACTTCATCGGGCATGGGAATGATGATGGCATTTAGCCACTGTGACAGGCAGGTTTATCATATAATCATGCAAACCCCGCAATATCCATCTCAAACCGACATTATCACACCATATGAAACCATCTGACCAGTAAAGGAAAGCTGCTACCGTTTTGGCCAATGTATGCACCAACAGTTCAAACCTGTGGGACTGAGAGAAAGAGGTGATTTCCCGAAGCCTCCCACTGAATGTGAACTCTTTTTCCGCATTAGCATACCGAGTAAGCACAGTGGCCTGACTCATAACAAATACAACCCTGGAAGAAATAAACATGACATAATCATTGCGAACATCATCACCAGCACCCACTTTCTCTGAGTTATCATTTACCTTCTTCCACCCGATGAGATGAGTGAGCAAAGAGGGGGAAATAATGCAAAATATATATACACACTGACTGCTGTATTTTTCCGAGTTATTGGAAATCTATTTGAGGACAGCAATGTAGCATGTGAGCATTTTTTTTTTTTCCTGAGGAAATGGTGAAGATGGTGTGGGCAAGAGCAAGCAAGAGAAGAGTGTGAAGGGACTGGAGGGGAAACCACCTGCGGAGGAGCAGAGAGCGGTGGGGCCAGAGGAGATGAAAGACTAAGGTTTTGATAGCTTCCTTCAAAGCCCCTCCAAAAAGGTAAAAGCATCCCGGAAGACACACACAACCCCACACTCGCTATATCTAGAAGTAAGCATCCGGTGTCAGAGGAGTTTCTGAGAAAGCACTCTGAGGTACATGAGTTTTTTTTTTTTACTCCACTCCTCTCTTTTCTTCAACAGAACAAGATGTTTCTTTTGTTCTTGAAGCAACTCCCAGACAGGAAGCCAGGGCACGAGATGAAGATCAACTTGTTTCCTTTTTTTTTTTTTTTTTTTTTTTTAAAGTGTCTTTCTAAGATGTCAAGGTTTTAGTGCTCCTACGCAATGTCACCCCAGCTCTCAGAAAATGTATTTTAGGACTCACAAAGGATTGATGATAAGCTGACAAACTGCTTTTCAGATCAAGGCTAGAGAAGAGAAGAGAAGAGAAGAGAAGAGAAGAGAAGAGAAGAGGAAGAGAAGAGAAGAGAAGAGAAGAGAAGAGAGAAGAGAGAAGAGAAGAGAAGAGAAGAGAAGAGAAGAGAAGAGAAGAGAAGAGAAGAGAAGAGAAGAAGAGAAGAGAAGAGAAGAGAAGAGAAGAGAAGAGAAGCTCACACACCTCTGATATTTATGCACAGCCACGACGGGGCTAATCAATCATTAATATGCAACTGGTTATAGCCTCACACACGTTCACTCAGAGGAGAAAGGTCAAAAGACATTTGTAGGCCTAAATTAAATATGGAAGATGATACTTTAGAGCCACTCTTTTACCCTATCTCCAATTCAAACGTAGTCAATTTACATGAATGCTTTGAGCCATATGCAGCACAGCAGAGGTGCTGAAATCTAAGGAAAAATACATAATCATGTATTGTGAACAGACGACAAAAGTAACAGGTAAAAAAAAAAAAAAACAGCAAATTTAAATGAAAATATGCATAAAAAATGTACATATACACATACAAGGGAAGCTTGTTTTTCCTTTTGGCAGCACATTTTTCTTTTATTAACATGATTAATCTCAGTAATACATTTGGACGCCTGTGCATCTGGATTACAAATTTAATACCACTGCAAGTTTCATTTTATTTACGCCAGCACTTCTCATAAAGCCGTTTATCAGCCGTCATAAGCTACGTCTCTTTGTTTGAAGGCACGCCGAGAAAGATCTCCTTCTCCAGGTAAAGACAAACAGGTTGTTCAGTGCACTGTGCTCAGTGTGTTACCTCAGAAGAAAAAAAACTATTTTTACAGATTTACAAATTAATACACAATTACATACAACTGCTGTCTGTCTTTATCTGCCTCTCGCTCTCACTCATGCCGTATCTTGTTGACTTTCTGCCAGTGGTGAATGTTGATTTCTGTCTGTTATGAATCCAAACTGCTGTCAACACTCTGCGGGTGTCATCGTAACATTCTAATCTTCCCTCTTTGTCCCAAAGGTGCAAAGTCAAATCAGAGAGAAATAAAATGGGGTGGGGTGGGGGGGGGGGGGGGGGGGGGGTGAACGGATATTGACAGTGAGCGAGAAAGAGCGAGCAAGCAAGAGTGGTCACATCACACAACACTGCAGGAAGTCTTCCTCCAGTCAATCATAACCGCCAGCCTACTCAGCTTCCTGCGCAGCAAATCTCATTTGCTGCCTATTCTCCCTTGCTGGTGTGACTATAAAGGGGGATGTGGGGATAATGTGCATTATTACTTTTATCCAATGCAAGTGAGGTGGGCCAATAATTGTGCAATGTTTGAGTTTCATTGTTCCCAGCTGCTGCGATCATTACTAAACGTCAAGGAGATGCAACATTTCCTGTCGACTTAACGACAGTAATCACTTCCCTCTCCCTGTGCTCTCTCTCCCTTCACTCCACTGAATACTCCACCGCCCGGCCCAGCCCAGCGAGGTGCAGAGATGAGGCTTCTTCATCATCTTTATTGGATTCCTCCTCTAAACCAAATCACAGTAAACACGCACTGCATCATTTTCCCATATTTTCTCATATAGACTGACTGCCTGACTGCAGCTGGTGGAATTATTGGCTAATAATAAACTTCTCCATCCGTTCCTAGAAATGTTTCTGTGCGAGTTACAGAACGTGATACACTCCAGTGTAAGCAGTTCTTAACACGAAACTAAATTACAAAAAAAAAAAAACCCTGTCACGAGCAATGTGGAGGAGCTTAGTAAAAAGTTGATTGTCTGTCTTTCTTTTTTGATTCCCCTCCCTCTTCTGCTCCCTTTCTCTCTGTGTGTCTGTCAGGCAGGTGAATGCCCCACAGACAACACGCCAACAGTCTGACTTCATTTTATGAAGGTGTTTTTGGGTTGGCAGGAGCTTCACAGGTATCACAGCTGAAGTGAGAGAAAGAGAAAATGATCTGAGGGAAATGGGGAAGTTGTGATAAGTGGCACGTAAGCCCCACTGCCACCCCCCCCCCCCCCCCCCCTTTTTTTTTTTGGTCTATTTGGTGAAAAATAAAATTAGTACACATTTCAGATTTATTTCCAACATTGTTTAGCACTGGCACTTCTGACTCAGTGTCTTACGATATAATCAGAGTAGATGAGGTGTGCTGTTTTCAGTCTCACAGTACCCAGTGTGTGACTTGCACCCACTTTTATAACTGTTGACAATATGGTGCCATTTCTAATGCATCTGGGCTGAGGCAAATCTTTTACCAGCGTAGTGTATTGTACCATACGCTGGGAACAACGATGAGCCACCGAGGCAGATGTCATTTACGACGCACTCAATCATCACGTGTAAACATCCTCACTCTCTCATTTAGACAAAAACACACACAAACCTTGTTTTTGCCTCATGGGCAGGGGTGGGTGGGGGGGGGGGGGTGTCTGTCTTCCACATTCAAACAAACATTCCCCTGCATTGCTGCCTCCCCCTCCTCTCCATACGTGTGTTCGCTTTAAACCTAGCCTGGCTTTTGATCTGAGCCGCGTATTGTACTCCTGCCTGCTGCCCTGCTCCCAACACCCACATACAGGGTGTAAAGAGAATTATTCATTGTTTTCACCACACAACAGAAGTGTTGGAGCTCAAAGAGCAGCTGCCTTCACATAGTTAATTTAAAGTTGCTGGGGTTCCAAGCTGCGGTGATGATCCGAGGTGTCCTGCTCATTGCTTTTCTATTACAGAGGTGTGCTTATTAAAAATAGATGGTGAGACACACAAAAACATTGGATTTCAGATCAAAATACAGCTGAACCAATTATATGAAGCACATAAACAATTAGACTGTTCATCATTAAAATTCATAGTTTGGGTCCTTGCCTCTTAAACCAAGAAGGTAATTCTAGTTCCCTGATGACTACCAAAAGAACAGATATGCAACTTTATAGTTTTATTTGACCGTCTCTTACATTTTGATAATCACTTAATTAATTCTTTCATTAATGTCTTGAGGTAAAATGCCTAATAGTTGCTGCTTCCAGATTCTCAGAGCCAAAGATTTGCTTATTTTTCATTTTATATTATTGTTAAATTACTTAACATTGTGTTTTGTCATTTTAATTGGACAAAATATGCACTCTGAGCTCTGCAAGAGTGACTGGTAATTTTCATTACAATGCAAAACGTTTTATAAACAAAGCAATACGTTTATAAACGAAGAAAATAATCTTAAGAATATTGAATTTTGCAACTCTGATTTCTTTGGAAGGTTCCCGGGTTTTGGTACTAATTAAAAGAAAACAGTGCCGTATTGGCAGAGTTTCTAATATTTGCACCCATTTAACAAAACTTGAGAATATTTATTTAACAAATACAGAAATGTTGTTTGTTATGTTTCAATTTGTTACTTTTGTTTTGTTATTATTTAAGATATAAAATGAGCGCACAGCTGCTGCATGTAGACCTACTGTCCCTAAACAATGCATTTGTTTACACCATAATTAGAACTAAATTACAAATTTATTTGGACTAAATTTCATTAGAAATTGGTTAAATATTACAAGGCCCACAACATAAAGCATTACCAAATAAAAGACACCGTTTTCTGCACAAAGTATAAGAGACGTAGGCCTCTCTCCTCTGGGGCAAAGAACACAAAATAGTGCTAATTGAGACAGAACAGACAGTAGCTGGCAGCAGCGCTCATCACTGCAGTTCACTGCTGAGGAGAGGAGAAGCAGCTGAAAGCCTATGCCAGATCTCCTCATGCACCACTGATTGCAACTACTTGGCCTGATTTTGGCCTGGACTAGCCTTCCGCTATTGTGTCCCAACTCACCGCCCAGTGCCCAGTGCCTGCTGCCACTAGCCCATTACTTGGAGCCCAGTGCCCAGCGGTGGGCTGTCCTGGAGTCCCACAGGCTTTCACCCAGCACAGACGAAGGGGTTTGTGCCAGTAGTTAAAGATGTGCAGTGGTGTGCACCATGAGCTGCAAGAAATGATCCCCAACTTCACAAAAACAAACAGTGACATCCACAGTCAGGAGATCAGTCATGACTGGCTAACTGGTTTACAGCAAAAGGAAACTAAAGCAAAGGGTTGTGTCCTCAACACAGTTAAGTTTAAACTTCTGAGAGTTCTATTTATTTGTCAAAAAGAGCCCAGGCCACAAAGTCAAGCTCTACCTGCAATAGTGATACATCAGCAGATGCCCACATCAGCATGTGGGTCAGCTGTTAGCGCCTTTCCACCTATGCACATGGAAGTCCCAGAACAGAGCTATATGACCAAATATCAACTACTGCAGTTGGGACTTTTTCCCAAAGTCTTATTTTGAGTGAAATGGTCTGAATAATACATGTTAGGTAACTGCTTCTTTAAATCACGGCTTATTTTGGATGTGGAGAGTCATTTTTGCCATCATTGGGATCAGAAATAATCGGTAATCAATGAATTTTCTGCAATCGTACTGACTGAAACGGTACAGGATGGAAGATGAAAAAACAAAAGCAGGACAAACTCGCCATTATTTTTGCTGCACTGTCAAAATAACACAGTGCATTTCAATAAATATGATAATTGTGCATACTGTCAGCTGGAACAACAACCCTGCCGTAACTTCAGTCCATCACAGAGAACTAGTCAGTTGCTCAAGCTGTCAGAAAGTTTGCTGCTACACAGTCCCAGCAAGGCAGCATCTTGTAACTTCACTTATTCTGTTCCTGTGCCAGACTCCTTCCCGAGCCAAACTAGGAAATGAGACTCTCTCTGAACCTGGTAGACTGAACAGAATGTGAGAATTGACAGGTATAGCAGCATCTGCCAAACTGTGAAGCTTCCTGCCTCTGCCATCCCATCACACTCAGGATCAATCTCCATGACTCACTGAGCTCATATCCACATGCCGTTTCCTATCAGCTGGGAAGTTAATGTACAGGTTAATTATCCAGGCAACTTTGTTTGGAGAAAACAGAATCAGAGCCAAGTGAGGTTTGTTAGGCCAGCATTGTTGTTGTCATGCGTGATATTCTTGAGTTACCACCCCTCTCGGCTTGTGATAAATCAGTTGATAAAGAAATGCCAGAAAGCAAGTATCATTTCCAAGGCGGGTGACTTGATGGCCTGGACAAATGAAGGCAGATGTTGTAAAAATCACTCAGCAGCTGCTTTTAAGTCTACAGTAAACAACAAATCAGCAGCCAAATACTGTTTGTGTAGAGAATGTAATTTGTCATCTTCATCTTAAAGAAGCCTCTGCATTCAAAGAAGCCTAAGATATTACATTTCATGATTCACAAATCACTTTTCACACACACTATGAGGCCTCTTTTGTCTTCACCCATCTCCGTCCTACGCTGCATGTCACATTACCGCCATGTATTGTAAGATCACCAAGAGAGGATGGAGACACTTGCACCTCCACTGCTTTTAAACTATATGGTTTTAAGTTGCTTTTTTTTTTTTTTTTTTTTTAAGTTTCTAGCTTCTTACATTTTTTTTCCCTCGACACAACCCCGTTTGACCTGCTCGGCTCCACTGTTGCTCCTGCAATGAGCCTGATCACAGCTCAGTGCATCACAAAGCATTAGCCTGCAGATGAAAGGGAGTCTACAGTAGGATTAGTAACTGTTGTACATGCCCCAATGATTGAGGAATGCTCTCCTGCCCGACTCAAGGATGGGCTCAAAACACTCCAGACTCCACTATGTCTGCAGCAGAAAGGACGGCACTTTCAGGTCTAGGCTGCTGTGAGGGTTCTTACTGTAAGCCTCATGGAAATGCCCACATGCATATACTTTGGAGGATTCGCATTGAGTATTCTACAGAGGCTGACCATGAAAGAAAGGAAAAGAAAGGGATATAAATGCATGTAAAAGAGCACTTACAATTAAATGAATCTTTAATTTTTTTTTTTCCCTCACATTTTGTCTAGTTTTAGTAACCATAGCCACCCGGGGCCCTAAACTTCAATAAGCGATGACTGTTACACTCCCTGTATCACAAGACAAGCCTCTTTTTCTTCATCATTGTTAAAGTGCTTTGATGAAGCCACATTGTCTACATCAACTGGCAGGGTGGTTGAATTTTTGTTACAGCTATCCTTATTTTACCTTTAAGTTCAGATCAGTAAGAATGGGCATAGCTCTGAGCGCAGCCGAGCCTTAGTAGCCAAAGCCTCATTAAGATGCAGACACAGGAGTATGCTAATTTTACCCTACATCCTAGAAAAGTAAAAAGACAACAAAAAGGGGCTTCATTAAAAAAAGACCATGCATTATTCAGAGAGCAGCAGGCCAGAGGAATGGCTTAAGGCCAATTATCCTCTACTGGAATCTTCCCCTGGCTCGCTTCTATGCTCCACACTCAATGTTTCGCTCTTCTCTGTTCTTTATATATGCATATGCTAATACATAGCTGCTAGATTATGAGGTACATCCAACAAAAAATGCTACAAATTCTCTAAAAAGGCTATAATATAGTTTTTGTTGAAACTATATATATATATATGTATGTATGTGTGTGTGTGTGTGTTTTGTTGATTTACTGTTACTGTTATTTAGTCTTGCCTAATAAAAACAACAGATAAAACCAGTCGGTGCAATTTAACTGACACTATACACATATGGACAAGATTGTTGGTACATTTCTGTTAAAGTAAGAAAATCCCACAATGATCTCTGAAACAACTTGAAACTGACGAAAGTAATAATAGTTCGAAGTACAGGTATACTGAAAATCAGACATTGCTTCTGAATTGTGGTTCAACAGAATTATTAAAAAAAACAAACTAATGAAACTGGCCTGGAAAAAAATTATTGTACCATTAATATTTTGTTGCACAACCTTTTGAGGCAATCGCTGCAATCAATTGATTCCTGTAACATTCAATGAGACTTCTGCACCTGTCGACAGGTATTTTGGCCCAGTCCTTGAGAAAAACTGCTCCAGCTTCCACAGATGTTCAATAACATAGATGGCCACTTCAGAATAGTCCAATGTTTTGTTCTTAGCCATTCCTGGGTGTTTTTAGCTGTGTTTTAGGTCATTATCCTATGACCTAGACAAAGCTTTCTGACAATGGGCAGCACATTTCACTCCAGAATGCCTCCATAGTCTTCAGATTTCATTGTACCTGCACAGATTCAAGACACGCTGTGCTTGATGCTGCAAAGCAGCCCCAGAACATAACGGAGCATCCTCCATGTTTCACAGTAGCTACAGTGTTTTTTCTTTCTATGCTTCAGAGGTTCAGATGTTGGCTACAGTCCCGTGGACCTTAAACTCCTGAACAATATGTGCAACACAGGAACATGAAGCTGCTTGGAGATGGTCTTGTCGCCTTTACCTTTAACATGCTTGTCATTAACTGTCTTTCTCATCTCCTGAGCTTTCTGTGCTCCATGTTCAGTGTGGTACACACCATGATACCAAACAGCACAGTGACTGCTTTTCACCCTTCAAATAGACTGACTGATAACAAGTTAGAAGACACTTGTAACAGGACACACCTTAGTTTATCATGTCTCTATAGTCAACTTATTTTCCATCATTTCTAGGGGTACTATCATTTTTGCCCAGACCAGTTTAATTTGTTTTTTTGGTTGTTTTTTGTTTTGTTTTATAATTCTGTTGAAATAAAATTCAAAAGCAGCATCTGACCTTCATGAGTTAATTTTTAGTAAATTTTTATTATTATTACTTTAGTCAGTTTCAAGTTATTTCAGCGAATACTGAGGGTTTTTCTTTCTTTAACAGAAGGGTACCGACTGTTTTGCCCACATCTATGTGAAGCTGTCTCAACAAAAATAACCCTACAAAATCCTTCTATCTTCATTAATGTACAATTTATTGGAAAACATCTCTATCTAAACTACTCTATGCATAAAATATAGCCAGGTACACCTAATAAGCAGGCTTAGCCTTCAGTCCTACAGGCCTGGCTACAGACTAGTTAGCAACCCTCTGGCAACTGTCGGTCAATAATTGTCATTCTCATCTCTCTCATCCCAGAGAAGTGTGCATTCCCCTACCGGTTGCGAGTGGTTGCTAGAGGCTACTGGCAGACACTGTGAAATGAACTGCTATATCTGCAGTCAAACAGGCCTAGAGACTGGTCAGTGACACAGCAGAGCAGGAGACTAAACACCTTCATAACTTAACATTTTTTTGTTATTCAGCTTAAAAAACGATAGAAAATTGAGTAATCGCCATATTTACCAGCTGTAATCAGCTACCAGCAATAGCAGCTGGTATTATTTTTACCTTGTGAGTCTGTTTGTGTGTCTGTGTGATTATGGGAAAATGTGGTCCTGGAAACAAGTTATTTAGCAGGCGCGACCAAAGGGGCAGTTTTGAGTATTTTAGCAGGTGTATGATGCAGTCACAAAATGTTATAGGTGCATTGCACACATCAAAATTAAGGCAGCTGCAGCTTGTGTAATTCCACAGTAAGACTGGCTCTCCAGTATCTTGCAAAATCACATCTTACCTGCATTTGTGTCTGTGCATCTGTTTTTGATAAGTATACTTCATACAGAGATCTCAAGTCCCCTAACAGTTTTGGATGGTCGTAGAAGGTAACATTTGACTCTGTGCATTAAAATTCAGGATTAAACTTCACTTTGTACTGCACTTTTTATATCTGAGCTCCAGGTAGTTTATTTTACCATTAGATGTTCAACCCTGGGAGTGACTTTGGTCCATATTGACATGATAGCATCACACAGTTGCTGCTGATTTGTCCATGATGTGAATCTCCTTCACCAACACATTCCAAAGGTGCTCTACTGGATTAAGATCTGGTGACTGTGAAGGTCATTTGAGTACAGTGAACTCAATGTTCAAGAAACTAGTTTGATATGATCTGAGCTTTGTGATGTTTTGCATTGTCCCGCAGCTATTACAGGATGGGTACATTGTGGTCATAATGGGATGGATATGGTCAGCAATAATACTCAGGTAAGCTGCATCATTTAAACAATGCTCAGTTGGTACTAAGGGGCCCAAAGTGTGCCAAGAAAATATTCCCCACAACATTACGCCACCAATAGCATAAACCACTGATAGAAGGCAAGACGGATGCATACTTACATGTTCTTTACACCAAATTCTGACCCTACATCTGACCGTCACAGCAGAAATTGAGATTCATCAGATAAGACAATGTTTTCATATTTCTATTGTCCAATTTTAGTGTTCCTGTGCAAAATATAGCTTCAGTTTCCTGTTCTTAACTGAAAGGAGGGGCACCAGGTGTAGTCCTCTGCTGCTGTAGCAGAAGACCACACCTGCTGTAGCCCATCTGCTTCAAGTTTCAACATGCTGCCCATTCAGCAATGCTCTTCTGCATAGCTCGGTGGTAACAAGTGGTTATTTCAGTTGCCTTCCTATTAGCTCAAAGCAGTCTGACTATTGTCCTCTAACATCTGGCGCTCACTGAATATTTTCTCTTTTTTGGACAATTCTCTGTAAACCCTGGAGATGCCTCTGTGAGAAAATCCCAGTAGATCAGCAGGTTTTGCTCAGCAGGTCGTCTTGACCACATCTACATGCCGAGATGCACTGAGTTGCTGCCATGTGATTGGCTGATGAGAGATTTATGTTAATGAGCAGTTGAACAGGTGCACCTAATAAAGTGGCTGGTGAGTATATCTGACTTGCTTTTAGCACTGCTAATGTACTGGGACGGTAAATCATTTTAAATATCTAACTAGCACAGATCTACAGTCTGGTAAATGTTGCTGGGAAGTTCACAGGAAGAGTTGGACGACGTCACTGCCAGAACACACACAGCACAAGGAGGCTGCAGTTAGAATACACAGCTGCTGGGACACAATTTATTAGCAGTGGAACATAGGGAAGTGTGTGTTTGTGTGAGCAGGGAGAGAGGAAGTCATGTGGCAACAGCCTGTCCTTCTGTCAGTCATCCTGTCACAAGACTTGCAAAGTGTGTCCCATTGTGGCTGTGTGGTTGTGTGTGGTTGTGTGTGCGTATCCATGATGTGGGATTTTTTTTTTTTTTTTTTTTAATAATGAATCTAGCTGTAAAGTAAAGGTAATTCAACAGTTATCAATTTGAAGCAGTTTCCCAGCCATCTCCTTCACTTTGGTCAGATTCTTCCAGTGTTTCCAGTCACATTTAATTGTCCCAGCAAGATCATGTATGTGTATGTGCATTTCAGTGTGTGTTTGTAAAGCCTGCGCCCGCTCCTGGGCCTGGTCAGTAATGAGAGCAGACAGTGCATCAGCAACAGAACCCCAGACCTGTCTGCTGCATTAGAGATATATGGGGTGACCGGGCATCTGAACCCTGTTTGACACACACATAGACACACACACACACACACACACACACACATATACACACAAGTGTATGTGTATGCATGCTAGTTCACACACACACACCAGCACCCCCAGGGACAGGCGTGGAAAGGCAGATGAGAACATTCATCTCACAGTCACCAGAGGTTACAATACCAACCAGAGGACCAAACAAACAAACATACCCTTTATGACAGTATTCTGACTTCACTTTCAAGAAATCTGAAGGGAAAAGCCAAAAACATCTTTACATTGGAAAACAGAAGTTTGGCTGAAGGCTGATGGGAACAAATGATTTTTTTTGATTGATAATGACGTAGTACTGTTTTTATTTTTCTTAATACAGAAAAGGAATTCTCCTCATTTCTGGTAACTACAATTACTGAATTAAAAAAGAATAAACTAGACAACAATTTAGACAGCGTCATCAAAATGCACTTGGAGAGAGAACCTAATCTACATATGTACTTGCTTTATGAAAATAGTTACAGGCAAAGGAGTAGGGCTTTTAAATGGATGTTGAACTCTATCAAAGTTAAGGTCTAACTGGTAAATGGACTGGTTCTTATGTAGCACTTTTCTACTCTGCTTGAGCACTCAAAGCGCATCATACAAGTAAACAGCTCGTAGAAAGTGCAAAAAACAAAGATATTGAGAACACCCCTGTTGGCCAGCTCAACAACACCTAAAGGCCTAAAAGACCACACAAGACAACAAAGAGGATGATAAAAATGATTTCCTTGGTTAAGAAAAACCCCTTCACAACATCTAGCCAAGTCTAGAACACTTTTGATGAGCTAGGCATGTCACTGTCAAAGTCAATTCACTCAGTTAGGGTATCTCAAGGGAGGAAACACAGCATTTGCTGATGTCCATGGGTTCTAGACTTCAGGCTGTCATTGACGTTGGATTTTTACCAACAACGGTTATATTTAAAATTAGTCAGTTTTGAAATTTGCACAAAAACTGATCAACATACCTTCTGTCTGTCTCTCACAGGCAGACACTACCAGGGCTTTGTACCAACTAACACAGTCATTGTAATTGACTAGGCATGGGGGTCCAGAGCATGAGCTTCTGCCAAGAATGTGCAGAATCAGGAGCACATAAACCTCGGCAGTGTCCCTGCCACACTTCCCCTCAAGGCCATCCTTAAAGACTTAGAACAGTTTCATACACACAAGATAATGCTGAGATTTAAATAACTGTGTGTGTGTGTGTGTGTGTGTGTGTGTATATATATATATATATATATATATATATATATATATATATATAAAGAAAAGTGTTTTTTATATGTATAAAAAAGAAAAGTGGTGAGCCAAAATGTGCCCCAACCTGGAGGCTGCTGTAACTTCAATTAGTCCTATGAAATCACCAGTGTCCTGGAATGATAGATAAAACTAGGAGGGAGTTAGAATTCCTGCTCCTATCCTCCCTTCCAGGCAATTTTCAGCCAAAATCTGGACTGACGATTAAGTGGGATTATGTGCTCTATAGCGAGGTTTAGTGACAACCATGTCCTGTGCTCAAACCCTGTGAGAGGGTGTGAGTCCAGGAGTGTGCGTGTGTACATGTGCAGAAAGGGAGAGCAGAGGAGAGCGCGCTTTTGTTCCAACTGAGCCCCTAATTAGCCAGGCTAATTGAGCTGTTAATTGATCTGTTGTCTTAATTAAACATCTCCTGACGCTTCTTTGCTCCTTGTAGTTGGGAATCTGAGGGATATGTGTGCTTGTGTGTGTGTCTGTGTGTAGAAGTGTGGAACACAGAGGTAGCTAGCCCAAACAGATGATGATAATCTGAGCCGAATGATGACTCCATTAGACACTTTAGTTTGGGGCTAAAGCTATCATTATAGGTTTGTCTGGGGTTATCACGGCAGTGAAATGCATTTAAAGTAGAATCTGATTACATTAATCTATGCAAGATGTACTTTGATAAAGCTGCCAATTTTAACAAAATCTGTTGACTGACAGGCAAGCACTTTTACCCCTTACTGTACCAAATATGACCTTTTGTTCACAAAACAGCCCCAAAGGGGTTTTATTTAATGTTAGCATTTAATTTGAACTCACATTTTTTTTCATTTCAAAGTGACTAAACAGACAGAAATACCCTTTAAATATTCCTGCTACAGAAAAGAAACATAACACTATCTTCATACAGAAAAGAAGCATTTGGTGAACTGCTGTCAGGTTCATTTAATTTCTTTCAAGCTCTAATTGCTTCTGAAATCAAGGTAAGTTTATGCAGAACTGCAATAAAACAAGACAGTTCAGTGCAAAGTGGATAACTGTCTGGGAAAGTCCTTTCTCTAAATATTTTTCGGACATGCTGGAACATACTGTGTGCATATTATGCGTTTTTTTTTTTTTTTGTTTGTTTTTTTTAAATGTAGGTGTGTCTCCAAGTGTGTGGATATCTAGAGGGAGGATGCAAAGCTGGGATGCTAACTTTGTCATCTGTTTGGATTGGGCGGTGGCAGATGGCGCTTCGGGGCGCTTGCGACACCGGTGTTTCCAAGCAGGCTGGGGAGCACATGAAAGGCAGTCTTTGTGGCCATGTGGCCAGCGGGTGTCAACAAGGATGTGATGAAGTAAGACCAGTGGCACGAGGAAAGGAGGAGGAAAAAAAAGGAGGAGACTGGCATCGTGAAACTCTCACAGACTCACAATGATTAATTGAGTATGGTAATGGTTAACCAGCATGGAGTGATTTTGTCTTCCTGGGAATGTTGCTCGGATTAAGTGAAGCATTTGACTGAGCTGACCCTTGTGTTTAATGGGTGGAACACAAACTTGGGTGGAGATGCAGTTTATAAAAATAAAACCAAAGTCAAATTAATTTAGGATATGTTGAGAAACATTTCTGCAAAGCTTTTTTTTTTTTGATGTGACCTCACCAAACTAACCACTTTCTCCCAAGGCAGAAGACAATAAGACTACGCACTACACAAAAACAAAGCATTAGAACAGTTTTGAGCATTCATTCTTAAGCAATAATAACAATGCTAATCATCACCATCTATAGTTATTTGATATGAAAAGGCAATATATCAATACATAACAAAAACGACCATTTATATGTGGAGCCTTTTCTGTTTTCAATCAGTCTGCTTTTGCTTGGGTTTTCAATAATAAAGCAAGCCAAGCACACCATGGCAGATGTCACATATATACCCTGGACTATTACAGAGGTTACCATGGCAGCACAGTGTGGTCACACACAAATCTATTATAGCTGTAACCACTGTATGCCATATTAAAGGCAGTACATTTTAGTGTGCGAGCAATGTAAATTTATCATAAACTGGAAAATGTCACTCATTCAAAGAAAATATATATGTTGTCATTCTTATATAAAAGCACAGTATAAAGGTTTTCCAAGGCTCTCCAATTCAACATGTAAACACACATAATCACTCTGAACTCGAAGAGGCTCAGTTTCTCTGTATAAGGGTGTGAGGGTTTTACCTTGCAATATAAAGATAACTTGCTTTATATTGATCCAAACTGAATTGATTTAACCCAGAACACAATCATTCCTGAGCCTAATCAACAGGTTCTGGTGCAAGATCCTACCCAGCAAATAAAACATGAACGAAACTAAACAGCAGCTGAACACAAAATGATATTAACCCCCAAAATAAGACACAAACCACAGTCTCTGCTGCAAAAACCTGCACCACCACCACCATCATCCTCCCAACACGTGTGCAGTTGGTGAATTAAGGCGTGGACAGGAAAAGACCTGGTGCGCATTTCTCTGCAACATCAGCAGCATCTGACATAAGCAGGGTCGGGGCAATGCTAGAATTTCAAACTCAATACTCAATACCATTTTTGATACCATGGAGGAAAACAATGACAAAATTAAGAGGCATAATTGTATCTTAAATAAAGATTAGGACAATACTGATGCATGCAAAAAGATTCAGCTACAGCCGTGTTAATTTCCCATGTTTCTAGTGACTTGGAATTGTCTTTCAATGCTGATCAAACAGACTCAGCAAGGTAGGTTTGCCGCTATTTCTGTCTAGTTGCTGGCAGACTTTCCCCAGCTTCTATCAGGGACGTGAAGAGAAACATAACACTTTTTAGACACAAATAATTGTGTTATCCTGTTAAATTAACACCGTCTATTAATGTTACAGATGGGCAGGACTGATAACATTTGCTGCCTAGCTCCAACATTAACAATATAATTTTATTATTAGCCATAGCCACTAGCCGCTACTGATAACAGATGGCTAGTGTGTGTAATTGCTAATAGTTAATACTAAAATGTAGTTTAAAAAGTAAGTTTACTGACCTCATGAAATTCTTCTTAAAGACCCGGAAGTCGGTCTTTAAGATGCCTTGCCAAATTTGTTGCTGCTGTTCATGTGTTCAGCTGCTAGTGAGGGGAGGGGCTGTTTGAGGTAGTGTGTCAGCCAGAGGAGGCAAAGACGGCACTGTTAGTATCAATACTGTCACAAATGAATATCTAATCTGATATTATTAGCCATAGCCACTAGCCAGTACTGATAACAGATGGCTAGTGTGTGTAATTGCTAATAGTTAAACTGCTAATCTGTGCACCTCCCAGGTTAACATTTATGACAACTGTTTTAATACTAAAATGTAGTTTAAAATGTAAGTTTACTGACCTCATGAAATTCTTCTTAAAGACCTGGAAGTTGGTCTTTAAGATGCCTTGCCAAATTTGTTGCTGCTGTTCATGTGTTCAGCTGCTAGTGAGGGGAGGGGCTGTTTGAGGTAGTCTGCAGCCAGAGGAGACGGCACTGTTAGTATCAATACTGTAACAAAGATCTAATCTAATACTAATTTTTAATATCAATTAGTATCCAAGTGTCAGTTTTTTTGACAACAGTACTCAGTGCATACAGTGTGGTACCTACAGTACCTACGGTAGTGAAAAAATATCAAGTAATGTCATATTGTCAGAATTTTGGTATCAAAAGGTACCATAAGTATGAGTTCTGGTGACATCCCTAGAGACAGCGGTATTTAATTAACATAATGGGATGAGAATACACTAAGCATTGTGTTTATAAGCTCCATGTCACCCCAGACAAGTTTTCACACCAAGCTTAGCTAAATTTGTAGAACTGTACAGCAAAGTTGCACATACAGCAGCTGCAATGACAGCATTTCCATCGCAATTGGTGGCTTGTCAGACCATAAAAAAAAAAAACAGCAGATCTGGCTGTGTGATTTAGAACTTCCTTCTGTGTTGTGCCACAAGTTATCACTGAGAACTAGCCAATAGGATTTACCATCAGAAGGAGAAGTACAGTATATCAATGTTCACATCAGCACAGAGGAAGGCTGCATAGCAGCTTGCTATAGTGCAGTGCTGCACATCAGAACTGTTCTCTTTTATCAACGGTAATGCTAAATCTGCTCTGTTTATGATAGATATAACCACAACCATAACTCACAGCTTTCTGGTTTCTATCTTAGGTGTTACAGATAGTCAAACGTCAACGTGTCAGTAATATTTCCTCGTGTCAAGTAATGTACAACTGCTTTCCTAACTAATAATTCACTCGGCTTCACTGTGTGAAAAACAGCAACAGTGCAAGTGTTGGAGCCTGATAGGAACTGTTCTCTAATGTCAGAGCAGGAGGGTTTGTGCTCAGGCATTCGTCACACTTAATGTAAACAGATAAGGTTGGTCAAGTGTGCTCTACTGGAACACATTATGCATGTCAAAATAGGGTGCACTAAAAGATTTTCTACTTTTTGTTTTTATTTTTATTTTTTTTTAATTTTCTGTTATGTGTTCTTGTTTTTTAGTTTAGAAATACATGCCGGAGTCAGAAAGCAAACGAGGCATGAACAGCATCAAGGGAACATGCTCACTGATCGATGGATAAAGGTGTGAGGTCACTGAAAGTTCAAGCTTGCCCACAAGTATCTGGGGCCTCTCTCATGGAAAATGAGAATTACATTAGCTCCTGTGGATGAAGGTTGGTGGTGTGTCTTATAGATGTATACTTGAGTCTTTTGTCTGTCATAGGGATGTGTCCAATGCCAGTAAATTAGTGATGGAGATGATGCACACAGAACCACATGGCCGGCTGTAACCAGTGAGTGGGTGGGGAAGAAGGAGAAAACAGGAAGTCATTATTACACTTCCTGCAGCTGCTTTACACCTACTGACCACATGGTCTGATTGGAATAAATTCAGTAATAAACTTAATATTAACAGGTGTTCCTCTCCACAAGCACAAACACATGCACATGCTTTTTTGCCACATGCCTCACTGATTTTTTTTTTTTTCCAGAGAACTATTTCTGAGTTTTAAAAATGAGGAAATATCCAAAATTACATCCGTTCACACAGATGAGCCATTCACTAAGAATGGGAAAGTCCATTAGACTCCAGAACAGAAGGAAACAAGTCCAAAACGAGCCTGCATATGTGGGTGGAATATGTGTGTGTGTGTGAGTGTGTGCATGCGTGGCGTTCTGCCTGTGTGCGTATATGCTTGTGATTGAGTCAGGGTGCATTTCTCTGTTTGAGGGAAACTTTGACAGCCTGGTGTCTTTGTTCTAAAGTTCAGACAAGGAAGCAGATGGCTCCTCTCAGTATGACTTAGCAAGCTAGCTAGCTGTAGAGAGGAACTTCACCGCCTCTCTTGGTGCCACTGATTCTGCTGTATAAAAGGCTGACCCTAGCTATAGCTTAAGCCATAGAAAGCTGCCCATTTACTGTGACTTAACAGGTTAACACTAGGTATAAAATCATTGCTTTTTGTTTGACTTTAGCTATGTAGCTGTGTATACAGAGATTGAGATCTGCTGTAGGTTACCATCTGGGGCATTCTTTGTGCTTAATTCTATCAGTGTAGATTATTAAAATGATGACTATGTATTAGAAAAGAATATGCAAAATATGTGTTAAAGTCATTCCTGCAAAGAAAACAGGAATATTGTCTTGTAAGTCCAAAAAATGATGATGTGAAACAGTGGTGTTAATCCATAGGAGAAGTACACTGGCATGTTAGAGCCTTAAAAATCATGTTTTTAAATCAGAAACATTTACTGGCTCCTAACAATCAAAAAACAAATTTAACTAACTGCCTAAAAAGGCATTCCTCTTGGTCCTAAAAGCTCTCTGTATAAAACTAAGTAGCTTGAGGTTGTTCTTTTTTAATGATTATGTTACTCTTGTAAGACTTTGATCAGCTATTTCACTCACCTCCCACCCCCCCGTCAAAATCCTGCCCCCACACCCCCCCACAAACCTAAAAAAAAAAAGACTCCCACACTAGAAGTCAAGACCTCACATTCCTCTTCTTATTTGAAAAACCCGTAACTTCATGTGCAGTAGTTACATTCTCCCTCTTTTTACTCTCTCACTCTTTCCCCCTTCACAAGACGTTTGGTCTTTAATGTATTTCAGAGAACATCTGCTAACTATCACTGAACCTCGTGGGATTTCCATTTAGCCCAGTTAATTACTCTATCAAGCCGGGTTCATTATCATATTCCTCCTCTTAAAAAAATTCAACCGACACTGCAACTGTGCGCGTGAGCGTGTGTGCGCATAGGTGTAAAGGTAAGTGTGTGCTCACAAGTGTGCGCACGGTGGTGTAAGGCTACGCGCGCTTGTATGTGCATGGCACTGTCTTAAACATATTCCTAATTGCAAGTGGTTCAGCCATAATACTTGTGTTAATGAACCAGAGCTGTCTATAGGAGCCAGCTCTGGAAGTCAAGTAGGGAATCTGTTAGTTTCCCTCTCTGGGGAGGACACCGAGCTGGTATTAATCTTTATGAACAACAGCGCGGTGACTTCTGCTCGTCTGCTTCAGTCCCTGCAGAGGTTAGTCCAGGTGACTGATTGCACGGCATCTGTGTCTCACAGGATTTGTATGTGAAGGTTCTCATTTAAAAATGACACACCTGCTGTGCGACAATGTGACATTTACGGTTAAAAATTGTTCCAGGCATCAATTAAACATATCGGTTAAATTCAATCACATTCTTTAAGAAAATAATTCACTTAAGTGCGTCGGGACAGCCTACGTTTGCCACTGTGCAGACAGGCACAGTGTCGCAACACAAATGCCCAAGCCTAATTAAACACAGTGTTGATTTTCAACACAAAAATTTTCCAAAAAGGAGAAAGTTCAGGAGTAGTTTAAATGTGTAGTTTAATTAATAGATAGAAATATTTCACCCAGAAAGTTAAATTTCTCCTTCAAGGATTGATAGACAATCACAAACAACAACAAAAAATAATACATCAAAGGAAGGCTGTCTTTCCTAATATAGATACCAAGTACTTTAAAATGACACCCTTTATAACGACTTTACTGTCATATCATTTTTAAAGCGCTTCCAAGTGAGTGACTATTGTTTTTCTTTCTGGAGGTCACAGGATTTAAAGTATCGCCAGCTGTTCTGCTAAACAGCCATCCAAAGAAAAACAATCACAGATGCATCTACTAAAATGTATATGAGCTGGAAGGTTGGCAAGATCAGTGAAGTCATCTAAAATTAAAAGGTTGCTGGTGCAAAAACAAGCCAGAGCTGACCTAAAATGCCATGATTTTAAAAGAAAATATAGAAAAAAATAAGAAGACAAACTAAGATGCAAGCTGGTGAGAGACTGTCAGGACCGCAGTTATTATAATTTAGTCAATAATAGCGCCTAATATGTAAAAGGAGGTTCATTTTACTATATAAAATTTTTAATATCCTTCTTGTGCAATACAGAAAAAAAATTCAAGAATAGACTTTTTTCCATTAATTTTGTAAAAGTATATAGTGTATAGTGTGAATTACTTTTTTATTTTTATTCTTCTTATTTATATGTGTGTGTATATATGGTTGCAGGTACAAAATACATTTCACTGTGCATTGTACTGTGTATAACTGTGCATGTGACGAACAAACACTATCTTAATCTTAATCTTAATCTTAAAAGTCTAGTCTTTGTATTAAATACAGTTTTGGTGTGATATTAACCAACTGTCTCTTTAATAATTGCCTTACCACTTTCACTGCACCAGCACCTAGACTCAGAGGTTTCAAGTACATACAGATTAGCTTCCTTTACTATATGCAGGTCTATATGGCAGTGGGTGTTCACTTGGTACAGAGCAGTAAAATCTACCATTTGATGAGATTAGCTGAGTGGTGTACTTGAAATAACCTTTCATGCGCTGCCATTATTGTATTAATCTATTCTAAAACAATTTGGTTGAATTAATTAGGCCCTACATATTTCAGCAACACTCACAGGCTGCCTGGAAACAGATGGCTCTGAGGGCGAGCCACTCTCCAATGGATGTGTATGGCTAAGAGAAGAAGAGAAATAGTAATGATGAGAAAAGGCGAAGAAGAGGATGAGGAAAATGGCGGTTTGAGGGAAGAAAGGAAGGAAGTTCTGACGTCGAAACCTCTGCATTGTCCGGCTGACAGACTGACGAATGAGAGTCAAAGATTGAGCGAGGAGAGACGGAGAAACAGAGAAAGTTGCTCAGGGTCTCAGGTCCTAATGCTTATCAGTTCCCCTGCAGCTGACAGGAGATTGGTAGCTTAACAACAGTTGGGCAAAGAAGGCTATTATCTCAATCCTACAGTGTTCTGGATGGGTTCAACCTTGAACAGCTTGTAGATGATGAGCCTATCCATATGGTGTTTAAATCGCTCAGCGTTTCCTCAGCCATTAACCTTCAGGACACCTTGCACTTGTCCTCCTCTATGACTGACAGCTCTGCACAGATTTCATAAAACATTCCCACTATTAAGTACAATTTCATATCACAACCACATGCAACCATGGATTTCCAACCACGGTTTAACTGTGACCCTCGTTGCTATCTGTCGGCTTGGAGCATTTGAAACTAACTTTTTTATTTCTTCAAAAACTTTAAAAATCCAGCAAACTAAAGTGGTTTTAGTAGTGAGTAAAATACAAAAATATTGTTGTTGCAGCATGTTTTTTTTTTTTATTTTCACACTGCTTTAATCACTTGGTGACTCTACAAATTTATCCGAGCACCAGCCTGAAAAGCATCTATAATATAAACAGTTTCTTCCTAGTAGCTGTGATGTTATTGCCAACAGTATATCATGTTTTGTGCAGTTGAGATGTGGGAATACCCGTGCTGCTTATACATGCAACCAAGACGTGCCAATGCCCATGCTGACTCATTGGCTGAATTTCACTTTCAAAGGGATGTGCAAGAGTGCAAAGCTGTGAGGACAGTCAAGATGTTTTACAGACTGTGGCATGTAGATTTAAGAGCGGAGGAGCTTGAGTGCTGAGAGGGTGAAGCGTTTACGAGCCGCCGCCACCACATCATGAAGGACAAGTTAATGGGCAGCTAAGAGGAGGTGGGTCATAATGCACTCGGTGGCTCGGGTCCAGCCACGTCTTGACTTTTTAACAGGAATCTCAACCTTGCTGATGACAATGCCCTCAGAGAGAAAAGACAACAAGAGAGAGAAAGCTAGAGCAAAAGGGGGAGGAAAGAAGCAGATGAAGAGGCAGAGAGGCACTAAGAAAGATGCTGCAGAGGTTCTGGGGTTAGGTAATGCTGCCACAGAGCACTTAGCTCACTCCAAGTCCACGTCAGCTCTTGTTTCAGGGCTTGGGTAATGGACATCAAACCTCTGGCACCGTCTGCGGAGCTAGGGAAATTAAAGTTTTCCAACTCCAGACTTGGCAGGAGCTGAGGCAAATGATACCTTTCACCTGAGAGGGAGGAGGGAAGGGAGGGGAGGAGAGGAGAGGAGAGGGGGGGGGGGCTTAAGCTGTGAGAGTGATGTCACTGGCAGAGCCCTCTCAAGCCATCTAATAGACAGCTTGAGCTGGAAACAAAACACAAACCAAACCAAATAAGAAGGGTGTAACACACTAGCATCAATCCACTGCATGTTATAGTTCTATGACAGAATCTGCTAAACGAGAAATGCCTATCTCACATTACTGCCGTTTCTTTCTGCAGCAGCGTGGCCGGTTATGGCCCATGCCAGTGTCTCCTCTTTGCCTGCATCATTACCATTTAAACTAACATGAACATCCTGCTGCCCAACATGAATCAGGCAGAGTGATCCCCCCGTGCCTGCTTTTATTACCTTGTTGACACCAGCTGCTGATTTTAAGCACTTTAAATGCTGAGTCTGAGTGGTGGCTCAAATCGTAGAATTAATGCCGTTATTCCTGCCCTGCTTTCTTTTTGGCAGTGCTTTTAAGCCACCGACTTAACAACAAGCCTGGGTTTTATGCATTGAGACAGCTGGTGGGAATAAGGCAGTTGCCAGTGGTATAAAACACTGAGCGTGTGTGTGTGTGTGTGTGTGTGTGTGTGTGTGTGTGTGTGTGTGTGTGTGTGTGTGTGTGTGTGTGTGTGTGTGTTTGTAAATGTAGTGAGTGCCTTCGCGTGTGGGAGGGCATCAGAATATTAAAAACTGTCTTTTAAAAGTTGCTTGTCCGCAGTCCAATTATTAAAACTGCACATTTGTCGCACTGGTCAGTCTTTGTAAACATGGATTTATCGCTCAGGCTCAGGATTTTGGCATTAATAAAGGTGATTAAAATGCGGTGGAAATGTGACATACTGGAAACCAAATGTTACAGATTCCTCCTTCCTCTTCACCAGTTTGACACTCAACTTCCACTCTCTCCACACTGGCACGCTTCATTACTACTACGCCTGTGTGAAGTCACCCGCCTCTACTTGCACACAAACACACACCAACACCACCACGCAGCCACACTCATGAAAAGTGTGTATTCCCGTGTCTCCCCCCCACCCAGCACACACACTTTCCCTCACTTCATACACACAAACTAAGAAATGCTATCTAGCAGCTGTACCTCTCCTTATGCGCAGAGAGTGTTGATCCCAGTTCTTCTCTCACACACAGAGAACATATGTCAGTCAGAAACAAGGCAGACTCTGTATTCCATCTCTTGAATAAAAAGTTTGCTTCTCTTTCATACAGCACTTCTTAAGTCTCCCCAGACTCTCGTACAAAGACCCTAAGTAATATGTGGAGGTGACCTTGTCGTGTCTTGGTGTGTACGTGTTCAAATGTGTGAACGTCCATGTGTGTGTTATTACAAAGGAAGGATCTGAGATGCCTTAGGTAAAACAAATACAGACTCTGATAGATGCCAGCAGCACCTGTCTGATTTACATTTCCTAATTGCAAATGAATTACCAAAGAATCATTTCACGAGCACCAACAGGCAGCACAACACTGACACGAGTTCTAGCTGAAGGAGAAAGTGTTTTCACAGAAATATTTATAGGAACAAGACTTAGAAAACTTAGAAAAAACTTAGAAAACAAGCTAAAAGTCACTCGAAGCCTGTTTAAATGAACTATATGGAGCAATGCAAATTATGTTCTATATGTGCAGCTTTAGACTTTCAAAGTTTAGAATATGTGCTAAATAGTGGGAGATAATCGCAGCTCATACTGATGGATGTTTGTAGTTATGTCACCTGGAACCAACATACTGGGAACATGAAAAGTATGATTGTATGTTATAACTTCACTCTTCTCTGTTGCTGGCTGATAGCTATCAGCTATCAAAAGTTATTGCTTAAAATACAACCTAAATACCAAGTTGTCACCAAAATGAAACAGGTTATGTTCCCAAAATGAAATGTGTTCTAGGATTTGGTTAAAAAAAAAAAAAAATCAAATAACACAAATAAACACAAATTTAAAAAAAAACATAGGTTTTGCACCAACTGTAATGTGTTGTTCTAAATGCTTCATCTAAGATGTTTCAAACTCAAAAGCACAGTCTTCCTACTTTGACCCGACACCTGAGGTGAGAAGAGATCCTGCGGGCTCGCAACGGGTCCAACGGGTTCAACCTGACAGTCAAACAGCCTTCAGGCCCCCCTCGCATTCACACCAGAAAAACAACAGCAAACAACACCTGTCCTGATGATGTCATGCTCTCACCAGTATCCCATACTCACCTGAAGACATGTTCTACTTTTAACCTTTTTTTTCCCTTCACCCCTCCCTCCCCACCCTCAAACTACACACGTCTTGATCTCATTGTTTAATAATACAAACAGCTATATGTATGGAATGAAAGAATAATATTAACCTGTTAACTCCTTCTAACTAAATGTGTTTCTGTGAACAGAAGGTGTATTGTGGTAGCAAGCCAGTCTTTGATTTGAGTTCATGGCACTGTCACTGGTGAGCACAATGACACCACACACACACACACACACACACACACACACACACACAAGCACACAAACACAGAGAAACACACAACCCAAGCAGCAGGAAACAAGAGAGGAGCAGCTGTGAGTTGCACTCATCAGTTCAGATTGAGGGAGACACAGGCAGGCTGGTAAACAGACACAGATGTACGGAGCTGAGCAGAACAGAGTGGGAGAAAGAGGAAGGTCACCCTTTCACAATAGGAAGGTAGTGACAAAGTCAACAACACTGGCTGTGTGACTAAACTAGTGTAAAAAAATAAAATAAAAAAACAGTTGAAGTCAAAAACTGTCTATGAGTTCACTGTCAAGTAGAAGATTTTAATCATAAGTGAATGAGAACATTTAAAGTCCTTTCTTTAATTATGGCTTATTTTCAATACTTGTACTTTGTCCTAACTTTTCACAATTTTTCCGCAACAATGACCTCAGTTTGAATCACTCGGATGGATGTCAAATTGTCACAATGACGTCTCGCAACCCCCCCCCGCCCCCCCCAGAATCTGCAGCCTTCTAATGAGCAATACCTGAGGAAATTCACCTGTCAAGACCTTCTCATGTGATACGCACACAGCTTTGTCAGCAATTGCTGCCTCCCCTGAGGGTGACACCCCACCTGGGAGCTCAATCCTGTCATTGCTCACTATCTCAGTTTCCCTTTCAGTATCATGCGCTTTCTCTAGTTACACCTGTTCCCAGAGTTTTCTCCCTCCACCCAGGGTGATTGTCAACGCCTAAATACTTAAGAAGAGCGTGGCAAAATCTAATAATCATTCCTTAAGATGAAGAGCCGGCGAGAAATGAAAGGAAAAAACATGTCTTTCTAGGTAATAAGAGACCAGGGGGAACAAAAAGACTTTTACCTCTTGTCGCCCACGTTCTGGCTGAGACAGGATGACTTATTCTCCTCATAATGCTATTTACAAAAATGTATTAGTAATATTGTGAATTTTATTTGTCCCCGAAGTGCATTTACAGTATTTTCAAACCACGTTTTTAATTTGTGCCTTTGTTGCAGGACTCTTCATGTGAGATAAAACACATCCTGTGTGTTTATTAGAAGGACAATACTGTCCATCTTTTTTATGTTTTCTCTAAATCTTTCTTTTTAATGGTGCACTGTACCAAAAAGTCTGTCCAGATAGTTCCCAGAAATGTATGCGCTTTTATTTCCCATAACACAGTGTGACAACATTTCCACCTAACTGCTGCCATTTTTGTTCGCACTTTTTCCTTTGTTTAAACAAGCAAATGAGTAACTTGACTTAACAACTTGTTCCAAACACTTCCAGAAAAGACTTAATAATCCAGGCCTCTAGGCTCACATAACACATAACCAGTCTTAGATAAACATTTACATGCAAAAGCAACCAGACATTAATAGCTGATCGGCACCTGGAGCTGAACCACTCTCCAGTCCCTGACTTAAAATGCTAATAAGTTAGGTGTGTGTGTGTGTGTGTGAGTGTGTACACACAAGCCTAGATGTTCGTAGCCCGCGGGAGGTAGAAGTGAAAGACCACCAACTGAACAACAAACCAGGTGGTGAAATCAAAGAGAAGACAAGATGGTCCAGCAACTGTTATCCTCAGACAGCCAAACTAAAACTTCAGGGGGTTGAATCTTTGCAGCTGCAGCTAAAAACATGAGAGACAAACATGTTACAACTAAACAGTGTTTACGGGGTCTTCCATAAATTTGATTTGGACACCTGTTTTGTTTTGCCAAAAATGAAATACAATGACATTTTTTATATGCAGTATCTCCACGGCTTTTTTTTAATGGATTTATTTCAGCAATGTCCACAGATCCCCATTAAGGTATTATTAAGGGAGCACGTAAAGTTCAGTTTACTCATCAGTGGTTAGTATTACTCAGAATGTAAAAACTATTTTCTAATGACTTCTGTAGCTCTTGGGGGCGGGGCAGGGCGGGGTGGGGGGTATTGACCTAAGGGTATTTGCATCAGTTTTGACCATTTTTGTTTTAGTCCCACTGTTATGGAAACTAAGTCTTTATTGTGTAATTAAGATCAGAACGGTACCATAGACAGCATACAGTGCTCAACAAATTAATTAGACCACCTGCCATTAAAAAAAAAGTCTGTTTTAGAACTCTTGTCAAAAACTTCACTGAACTGATTTCACACTTTTATACCCAAATTTGGATTTCTCTGAAAAGTCAGAAATTAATCAAGCGTAACTATGAAACAAACTTTTCTGCTCAGGAATGGAAGTGAGTAACTGTAATATGGCATCTTAATCAAAAAATAATATTGTGCTTTACTTTTTTTGTTTATTTTGTGAAAGATTAAATTTAAAAAAAATAATGGATAACAAAAATAAATGTAGTTTAGCATTAAAAATATAAGTTCAATTAAAGAGCCTGAACATATTAGTGGATTAGCCATTACAGAAACATAAAAAAATATTTAGGTAAATACCAATACTGATAATTTCAGGCAGCTGTGACATAAACCTTAAATTGGGTGGTGGTCTAATAAATATGTTGAGCACTTTATGTGTGGAGTAGGGTTGTCCAAAAAAAAAAAAAGACTCAATACTCGAATACTAATTAAGACTAAAAATTACAATTGGATTTGATACTCATTTGCAACAGGATTGATGACATTAGTGGTATCTTCACCTCCTCCAGCTGACACAACTTTACACAGCCCCTCCCCTCACTAGCAGCTGAACACACCTTAGCCACTAGCCTCATTAAGGTAGAGGCTAGTGGCTATGGCTAACAATAAAATGATAAGATTAATGCTGAAGGTAGGCATCCAGAGTTATCAGTCCTGCGAGTCTGGATGTTAATAGATGGTGTGTTAATACCATGACATAATAATTTATGTCATGGTATTAACACACCGTCTATTAATACCATGACATAATAATTTATGACTAAAAAAAATATTGCATATTTCTTCATGTCCCTGACAGAAGCTGAGAAAAGTCTGCAAGCAACTAGGCAAACAATGGCAACAACTCCATCCATCCATCCATTCGCTTCCACACATCCTGTTAAGAGTCGCGGGGGGGCTGGAGCCTATCCCAGCTGTCATAGTGCGAGAGGCAGGGTACACCCTGAACAGGTTGCCAGCCTGTTGCAGGGCCAACACGGAGTGACAGACAACCTTTCACACTCACATTCACGCACTCAGTCACACCTATGGGCAATTTAGATTAGCCAATTAACCTAACCCCAGTAAGTGCATGTCTTTGGAATGTGGGAGGAAACCGGAGTACCCGGAGGAAACCCACGCAAGCACGGGGAGAACATGCAAACGCCACACAGAGAGAGGGAGAGACCTGGGCCAAGGTGGAATCGAACCCAGGCCTTCCAGATGGTATTCTAACTGTGAGGCAGCAGTGCTAACCACTGCACCACCATGCAACAACTCCTTAACTTAAAAACTCCATTTGATCAGCTATAAAAAATATTTTAAAAATATGGTGCCAAGTCACCAGAAGCACAGGAAATGAACAGGGCTCTAGCTGAATACATTTGCACCAACCAGTATTGTCCTAATCTTTATTTGAAAAAAAATTACAACTCTTAATTTTGTCTTTTTCCCCCCTGGGTATTAAAAATTGAATCAAGTATCTAGTGTTTCCTGGGTATTGTATTGACTATGAAATTCTAGAGTTGTGACCTCTAAAGAGGTTACCTATCTTCCACCACCAGTTGTAACCTATAGTCCAGCCAAGGAAGACAAGCAAACTTAATTCACCCTTTTTCTCACATCGCATGTAAGACTGGAACGGAAGCACTAATTCCATCGCCTTTGTGGTGAGGTAAAGATTAATGTTGCATCTCCTAAACAACACATAATTACCAAACTCCACTACATACTTGATAAATGAGCTTCAGAAGCTAAGTGAGCACTGCAGAACTCTCTAGTTCTATTCAGCTTTTCTCAACTCCTTAACAGTCTATCATAACTAACACAATAACACATTCTCACATTCACAGCTACAATTAATATCGAACCACAAATTACCCTGACTCACATGTCTGCACTGTACTGCACTGATAAAACTGAAGTCCTCTGAGAATAGTCTGCACACAGTCTAACTACAATACCAAGTCCTCAAGACTGTTGATTACACCACGAGGTGGATGAGAACTCCATGTTTCTACTTGAAAAATTTACTGTTTGTGAAAAAAAACAGTGTTGCACCTCAGGTCAAGCAAAGTCCTGAGGTGTTTATGAGCACCGAAGAATTCTCCACTCTCTAGAAACACTGCTTTCTGTTGTCAAGACTGGACAAGTTGGGCAAGTCAGCTAAGACAGGCAACTTCTCCTTCAGTCCTACCATCACCTTGAAAGCAAAACAAGCTTTGAGACTCTGGTGGACCCACAACATATTCTCATTTAGCAGCTCCACTGTTGTGGGATGTCATGGCTATTAATTCTATGTGAGCTTCATTAATCCACATTTTCCCATCCAGCCCCCTGTCCTTAATCATCATTTCAGCTTTTGCCAGCGTGGCCTCTGGTGGCCAAATGCAACGAGGGTCACAATGTGTTCCCTCAGCACTCAGGGGGTATATTCATGCATACACATACATAGAAAACACAGATAGTAAAACAGGTCATCCATCTCAATCACACAGTATTGGACCCATGTCATTACATCCGTCTCATTGGGGTGAGTCACAGAACCGTACACTTGCAGACAACAGCTACAGTGCAGAAACACTGATTAAAGTCATAACATTTGCCAGGTTTTGACATTCAGTAAACAGAATTCTTCTTGTATGCTGCTTCTGAGTGCTATCTGATTTGTAAGGAAGCTGAAGGTCAATAAGTAGTGAGGGGAGGCAAAAATGGAATCATGAGAGACACTTTAGAAAAGCTAGTTGTTGGAAGAAGAAAGGCCCTATCCTGTCAATTCAGTGAATGTAAAAGAACTGACGAGCAGCAAAGCTCAGTCCAGGTGGGCGATTGGTTGGAAACTGCTTATTGTTCCAGCAGATCTGAGCTGTTTGCCGTTATCTGAATACCAAATGGTTCCAATTTAGTGTGTATGTGTGAGTGTGGGTGAATGTGAGTGTGAGTGTGTGTGCGTGTGCGTGGGGGGGGGGGGGGGGGGGGGGGGGGGGGGGGGGGGGCTGGGAAGGGGCATGAATACCAAGGAGGGAGCCAACACACACAATGGAAACTGGAGAGGGCAATCTCATGGAAATCTCTGAGTGTTCCTCTCCCTACTCGCTAAAGGTTAGCTTGCTTAACTGCCTGTCTGCTGGGTGGCTGCTTGTTATTTATTCAGAGTGAGAGTCAGACACACACACACACACACACACACACACACACACACACACACACACACGAGAATGAGTTTGTACAGTGGGAAGTGTTTTCATCACTTTCAGATGGGGAAAAAAAAGAATATTACTTTCTTTCTTTGCTGTGTCGTACCTCTGTTGATTCGTTTTGATTTTTGACTCAATCTCTGACCTCCAGATACAACAAAACCTCAAAACAACCCCGCCGTTCAGATCTTCTGCTTTCCTCTCACTCACACCAGCATGAGCAAATCACTCCAGCATAAGGCTCCCACTCATATAAAAGCCATTTCATCTCTCCAATGCAGATAGCACATAAAGAGAGAAGGCGGTGGCGGAGTGGAGTGGGGTGGGATGGGATGGGCTGGGGGGGGTCTGTCTGCATCGCAGGACTGTAAGCACATAGAATAACTGTCGCACAGCCCAGCCAAAAGCCTTTAGCATTCTGACAGAGCAGATGTTAAGAGTAATGACAGTGGAGATTACCCAATAATTGTAGCAGCATAAATCATTTGAGAGAGGGTGAAAAAGAAGAAGAGAAGGGGAAAAAGGGGAGGGATGGAACAAAGGAGGATAAACCGTGACTAAAGCGAGGAACACCTTATTGTCCTCACGAAAATGTAAAAAGAAGACAATTTATGTGCGGCGCTCCTTCATTTTTCTAAATGTTTTTAAGCAGATAGCTAATCTGTAGTTGCATGAAAGAGGGTGGGCGCTTCCAGAAATGACTGCCTGCCATGTTTTGCAGTGATGGTTGGTGGTGTTGTTGGGGTGGGGTGGGGGGGGTTCTAATGGCAATTATGACAATGTGGCTGCTGGTGTTACTGTCTATGTTTGGGAGCTAATCGCTGTGACGCAAGCTGCTGCCTGAGGCCAAGAGAGAGGATAGAGGGGCCCCTCCATCTAAGAGTATGATGACATATTTCTCTCTAACATCTCGTGACAATATTGTCTCCCTCACAGTTCACCGAAGCTTGTACCGGGAGCCCTAACACCCACTACAACAAGCTCCCGTGTGTGCACATTTAAGTGTGTCCCTCTCACTCTGTTGATGCCTTGATTGTGTAATAAACTTTATTCAGTTAAGCGTGAATTATTGTTAATTGAACTAAAAAGTAATTTTCTTAATTGAAACAGAGGGGGGAGGGGCTGGCCAGACTAACGATGTAAAGGAGCGTTTTTGCTCGCTCGCTCTAACTCTCCTGCCGTCTTCAGACTTTCATCTCACGTAATTCTTTTTCCCATTACAGTTTTCACCTTGTTTCTTCTCAACCTGCAACTGCAGTAAAAAGCCTGTAATCTACTTAGCTTCATGCCCATCATCAAATCAAGGGATGCCTATGCTGAAATACTCAGGAATATACCACCGTTTGTCTTCTGCCTGTGTTATATAAAAAAAACTCATTTGCCAAAAGCCAAAAATTAAAACTGTTAGTAACTAACATGTGACTGCCAACTGTTGGTCTGATTTCCCATAATTGGAACTCATACATTGCCTGATACACATATTTTTCATATAATACTGTCTGACAATTAAGTCCATTCTAGGTAAGCTAAATGTAACAGGTTGTGCACCCTGATCATTTAACAGCGTTTATTTTATTCCTACATTTAGGTCCCAGGCTTTGTGAGTTATTATCTAATTTAAAAGTAAAATAACCCAAAATTAATAAGCAAATGCATTAAGCAAATAGGCAGGTGAACACGTAAGAGTGCAGGTGAGAGTGGCTGTGTCATAAATACATCAACAATCCTGGAATGTAATGACAACAGCCAGTAGGAAACTTTCAACACAGTGAATAATTTTATCTGTGATAGGCTGATATTTTCCAATAATTTGGACTCACTGGTAATCATTTGTTTCCTTTCATTTTTATTATTTATTTATTTATTTATTTATTTTTTATAAAATTCAGTCACTTGTTTCCTTTCAAAATGCTAGGAAAAGCAGTAACAGATCGGCATGATCACGATCACCCACTGATGCAGTGCCCACTGTAGACAACTTGAATCCTCCTGTAGGTGCAATTTCTGAAGAAAAAATAAACAATTAATCCACATTGTTTCTTCACCAAAGCTAATTGTTACTAGTGATTAATTAACTAAGTTATTTTCAGTCACACTTTCAGTCATTTTTGTCTGTATGATCAGAAATATCGTTATCGCAAATTTTCTTGAAGTATCATGATACAGTTTTGAGGCTATATCACCCAGCCCTCTGTGGGACCTCCTTTATCAGTATTATTTAAGTTTTCCTGATTTAAAATTTTCTAACAAGTAAAGAAAATTAAATCATCCCCTCTAATTGCCCATTCATAATACTCAATAATATCTACCTGGGAGAGGGAAATAGACCATAAAGAAGGCAGTGACGTTTTGGAATTCATCCAACATACCAAAGCTACTGCAGAGCTTCAGGAAACAGTCACAATCCAGTAAACACATGTGGATTTACCAGAGCAAGAGCTCCTGGTCACACGCCTAGCCAAATATTATCTCATACAGAACAATATCACCATCCTACACAGCAGTTATTGGCTGAGGGGGAGGAAGTGATGTATATTGACTTTTCATTTGTGTCTTGCTGTCTCTGCTGACAAAAGGACCAAACTACTTCCAGCTGCTAAAACTAGAGCAAACAGTCACTTTTGGCTGAACATGATTCAGCTGCATTTTGTTTCACAAATTAGTTTTTTTTCCATCAAGCACTTCTGTTTCCCAACAGCCACAATTGTGAGTCATCCACCGGTTAAAGCAGCTAAATGACACTTGCACTATTATCACAGTAATATTCCTCTAAAATGATTAGTGCATTACATGTAATATAACCAAATGAGGCCTACAAATGGCATAGCTGCTCGTGTTAATGAGATCCGTGTACACAATAAAATAAACATTATCCATCTATTCCTGCTGATCTCTCTGCATTAACACATGACCTTTGTAACATGAACATTCTTGTCTAACAATACCAGCAGTCCTCCGCTATTTGTCTGTCTATAGAGGATGGCTGAGCCATCTAGCACCTTGTCAGTCATAAAAGCAGTGGGAGGGTGGAGGAGGGGAAACTGGGGGAGGGGCTAAGAAAAGTGCCATTACCAATGTTCTGGACCCATGTGTTCCCAGGGTGAATAATTACATGTGACATGTCGTGAATAGGAAAGGACATTATCGCAGTGATCCTCCATACCCCCTCGGTGTGTTCCCTTGCGCACACATGCACACATACACACACACATTAGGGCCCCTCTGAATGATTTAGGGGGTCTGTTAATAATGCAGGGGCTCCTAGAGCTAATTAGGTAAGTAGCAGAGGGCGCCGGCTGTGACGCCTCAGCTCACTGATACAAGCTGTAAAGGAATGAAGCGCCAAAGACAGACATACTCGCACAGTTTCCACTATGCACACATCACCATCCTCTGACCCCTTTTACTGTGTGTGTATTTTTAAATGGGATAGGTACAATTTGATGATTAAGCTTCATTATTGATCTTGGCACAAAATGACAGGCTGATCCTGCAGGAACTCCACTATTCTGTGTATTTCACAGGCATAAATTATGCATTGTTTAGTTGAGCAGGGAAGGTAATACATAGCAGGTTGGTATGATGTGGCTCTGAGATATTTTGACAAGCAGTATAAGAGAGGTTGAAAGGTAACAGGGATCTGCGTGCTCCAGGAAAATCAATAGAAAGTGATTATCTTGAGAGGGAACAAATGGAGAGCCAAGGTGGGCCTTGTCACGTGTACAATCTCTCCCTCCCTCTCTCTGGCGCCATAGCTGTCAGCCCTGTAAGTGCAGTGTCAGGGTGATTAGAGAGCACTGCAGCCCAGACGGAGCACAGCCAGCCTTCAGACAAGCCCTCCAGAGACGCAGCGCCACAACAAGCCTCAGTCCAGGGTCAAGCCTACTTTGTCAAGCCTCCCTGCTTGCAAGACTTGCCCTTTCAGTGCATAACCAGGAATCATCTTGTTTGGCTGCAGTCAATGATATACAGCTGGTTTATGTTGCCTTTAAGCTAGAAGCAATTATATTTAAAGGGCTGGTTTACCCAAATTACAAAAACACAGATTTTTACAGTGGTATGTAGACATATAGATTATATATTTGCTAAAGTTTGAGATTTCTCCCTCCAGCCAGATACTTTAAAGGTTAAGTGTTTTCTACTGAGGAAATTATCAATGTGAAAACAGGTGAGTTCTGTCAGTTATACTGTCAGTTATTCTGTGAGTCAGAGCTGTATTTTCCAAGTGCAGTTTTTCAAAGCAGTATGCAAAGCAACTAAGCAGGTTTCAGCTCTGCTGTACTAGAGTTTTGAATCTCAAAACTGGGGAGATTAAAGTACAGACAATATGATTTTTGTAATTTGGATGAACTATATTGGACAAAAATTACTTAAGAGTTAGAAAACTGTCAATTCAGTTCAGTTTTATTGTTACACTCATGGACCACTTAATTAGGTACACCTTGCTAGTAGCAGGTTGGACTCCTTTTTGCCTTTAGAACTGCCACAATCCTTAATGGAATAGATTCACTAAGGTGCTGGAAAAATTTGTCACACAGTTTGAATTTCAGCAGGTTGACTTGACCATGTCTACATGCCTAAATGCACTGAGTTTCTGCTATGTGATTGGCTGATTATATATTTGCTCAAACATACCTAAAAAAGTGGCCAATGAGTATATAGTTCCAGCAAACACCAACAGTCATCTCTTTATTGCAAGGTAAATACCCTAAAATATTACCGTATCAGAGTTGATATACTAGTGAGTAGGCCTGCGCCCTTTGATTTAAATAAAGTTAGGTAAGTAAGAGTTCATTCTGCTTTGGAACTAATATTGGCACGCTCTTTTGCAAGTTAGAACACAACATAAACTCTCACCACAAAATTATGACTAAGTACAAGACCAACCTATACAATTGGCTGGCGGCCTTTTAATATTACATTAGCTAAACACACCTTACCTTCCAAGGCCCATAATTTTCATTGACAAAAACATGTAACAGGAAGTCAGTTTTTAGTTTCCAGGTGGAGCTTGAGAGGTGAAAAACGTTTGAACACATAAAATATAAACAAAAGCCCCGAGCATGATGGTTTAGTCTGACTGCTTCAGCCAGCTATTGGCTTGTTTAATATTATACAGTGGGAACTAAATAATGTCTTTGGGGAAAATGGTATGGCTAACCTTTTTTTTCCCCTCAGTAAGTAATAAGTTAGGTTGATACTGGGTACTTCTGTTGCATTTTTCATATCTTGTAAGACAAGTAATTTAACCTTGGATAATTGCAGGTTTTGATGCATTAAATAAACTTTAATTTCACGTATAGAATGATGCATGCACAAGTTGCTCCAAAATTAGGAATGTCCTTAATCCTTAAAGATTAAGGACATTTAAAACATGTTTTTTTTTTTGTTTAATTTGTTTTGTTTTGTTTTGTTTTGTTTTGTTTTGTTTTGTTTTGTTTTGTTTTGTTTTGTGGAAACTATACATTTTTGCTGTTGCAAAATTCGAGATTTCAGGAAATCACTGAGTGTCACCGTCTTAAGTACGGAAGCTTGTTTCCGCCACTATATATATAAAAAAAAAAAATTCAATCCATGAGTCAAAATTTCAGGTTATAATCTCAAAGTTTCAAATTAGATCACTCAAAATTTTGACTTACTAATGCAAATTTCTGAAAAAATAACCCAAGTTATTCAGTTGAAATGTTGAGATCATAACTCAAAGCTTTAACTTATGGGCAGCATTATTTTAGGATGGCCAAAAAAAAAAAAAAAAATGGCAGAATCAAGCTTCCATACCTCAAGCTGCACTACAAATTTTGAACATTTAAGCAGAAAGCGGTCACTGTCTCAGGTGTTGTTGTGTAACACACGTGGTGAGTTTTGTACTATCAATTAAAAACAGTGTAAAGGCCCCTATATAAGCACAAACTGTAAATTTGTTTCCAACTATTTGGATTAAATAAACAGAATCAGTGCAGAACAAAAATGAATTGTGTAACTGACAGCCACCAGTAATTTTCACACTGAAACAAAAAGCTTGTTGGCAGTAAAGAAGCATAACACTCAAAAAAAAAAAAAAAACTATTTTACAAGGGGATTATTTTGGAATCTTTGTGTCTTGAGGGGATGGTGTTTGAAGTGAGGGGAAGTCATGCAAAGATTTCCGTCATATACAATCTACATTTTTTTCAATTGTGTCTTTTTTTTTTTTCCTGAGTTCCCTGTAGCGCACACTTGTTGACAGACTGCTCATTAGTGTGACACAAACTTTCAGCACCGTCTGTGGTTTCTGGAGTTCAGCAGCTCTCTCCCGTCACACAGCAGAAGGGGAAAGCTATAGCCCGACTGTGCTCTACCTGTATGCGATAGTTGTGGCCTGAGGGTTAACGGTATCTAATCACAGTCTCAACAGGTGAGGAGTAGAGATGGTGCAGACAGCATGGCACCACATGGAATTCCTCCACTATCATCATGTAGATCAAACCACACACACAGTATCCAGGATTTAGAGTGACTGTATGCAGCTCTCTGCTTTGATACAAAATGCACTGAATAATGCACATATATTCCTGCATGTATGTATTTATATATGTTATTTTGCATCATACTGTGTTACATCACAGTGTGGAAGCATTTAGCGGCAGCGTCTTACTAACAGGATCAAATCCACAAGAATTTATAACTTGAGCGGGACAAAAACCACAGTGTTCAGGCACTTGTTCAAGTGTACTCACACATTATTGCATTAATCTTCATTTACAGTGTGATGTTCCTCAGCACACTGTTTGAAATTGTTTGACCTCAGCCTCACCTCAACCGCCCCAAACCTCATCAGGCATTAAAGCAGTCCGAGGGGGCTGAAGAAGCCAAATCTCCCCAGGGGAAGGAAAAGCAGAAGAGTGGGAGGAGACGGAGGAGGAGAAGGAGGAGGGTGGGTGTAAATGTCTCTACAAAGCCCTCTTATCCTCTTGATATCAAAGAACTGTACTGTATTCCCAGCATAAAATATTGTCAGGATGATGTGACTCATGACAAGAGAAGCTTAGAAAGACTCTCAGTCTTCTTTATTGAAAAATCTTAAGTATGCAAATATTACACAAATTAACAAATCAGCTAATCTACCCCAAAACCACACACACACACACACACACACACACTTGAAAGAAAGAAAGAAAGAAAGAAAGAAAGAAAGAAAGAAAGAAAGAAAGAAAGAAAGAAAGAAAGAAAGAAAGAAAGAAAGAAAGAAAGAAAGAAGAAAGAAAGTGATGTTTTGATATCATGCAAAGATGGTATTATCTTAGATGAGCTCAGTGTTGCACAAGTAAGTGTTGCTCTCTTCTTGCACAAACATCTAGATTGCAGCGCTCTTAAATGATGGGCAAACAATGTGAAAACTGCTTAAAATAGTGGCCAGGATGTTACAGATTCATTGCTGTAACTTTGCAGAGCAGTCATTTATTTCTGACATGTTTGAAAGGCGCAAGCGTTAGCTCTCATCTCTTTTTTTTATTTGCTTTCTAAAGAGGAAGTATTTAGGATCTAGGCCAGATGGGTACACAGCACTATTGTATGGTTGACAGAGAGATGACCTTGTTGCGTGTGTGTGTGTGTGTGTGTGTGTGTGTGTGTGTGTGTGTGTGTGTGTGTGTGTGTGTGTGTGTGTGTGTGTGTGTGTGTGTGTTTAATCAGACAGAGAGGGGGGGGATTAGAGACCAGGCACCTGGCAGGTGGAAACAGTCTGTACTCATCTGATGCCCTCCTGTCCTTTATGCACACTCTCACTCACAAACACATACACAATGTGGAACTTGCCCGTAACCACACTTTGCTGCCATAAATTGCATCTTTGTTTCAGAGTGAGAGCGTTTGCAGCTAAGCGAAATGACACTGCACCATCGAGAAATGAGTGCAGGAGGCGAATGCTTGAACACTCAAAAGAATTGTTTCATTATTAACTTTACTCTGTCGGCTGGGAGTTTCCTTATTTTAGAACTGCAGTGAATTATAAGTTGGGTAAAGTTTTATGTGGGTCAGTGGCTCCTAATCTCACAGTTGGGACTTCCACAACAAGTTGCAAGATGAATGTAATGCGCTCAATAGTGTTATTATAATCACATTATACCGACAAAGTAATTTAGCTAAATTCAGCAATCACACTACAGTCACTATTTCAGTTATTTCAGTACTTGAATCATGTAAGTTCTTCAATATCTGCAAGATATGGGTGGATAAGAAAAATTATAAACGTGCCTACTTACCTTAAGAAGCTTTACCCTTATGTGGAAAATGTTTAGGAAAAACTCCAGTTAAGCAGTTTTGCAAGGTAAATTAGTCTGACAAATATGAAGCTCCAAAATCAGCTTCATCCTGACTCCTGTCAGCCTTCCCTAAAGAGTACTAAGCACCCCATCTGTTAGGGCCTGCTCAAAGATAGTAGCACAAGTGGAGTAGTCAGTGTTACGTTAAAAAACAAACACAGTAATTACCCTCATTGAGATCTGGCAGATTCCTTTAGATTAATAGTAGCCTGCATGAAATACTAGAGAGTTTATATCAGAGGAGAGCAAAGAGGGTTAGAAAAAGTCCAAAGGAGGAGCAGAAAGGAGGGGAGTGATTAAAAAATGCTAAAAAGAAAATAAAAAAAGAAGAAGAAAAGAAAAAGAAAGAAATCGGCATCACGAATAAAAACCAATCACAAATAAAAACAAAGAATAGTGGCTGCTAAAGTTCAAAGAAATATTTTATAGAAGCGGTAAGGAAGATAATGAAAGAAATTCGGGAGGAAGAATAGTAAGGAAGGTGTGTGACTGCAGTGCCGTGTGAAAGTCAGTGATTGAGGAGGGCATTTTTTTTTTTTGACTGCAGCACGAGTAAATGGCTCTGCAGGCGCCTGTCACTCCAAGGGCCAGCATGGGATGATCAGCGATGATGACAGGGGCAGAGACCTATGTCAAGATGCCGAACCCAACTGTCAATCCAGCCGCTCTGCCCTGTGGGATGACAAGAATGGGCCTTAATATCCCTAAAGTGAGCCAGAGAGGAGACGAGGAGGAGGAGGCATGATGGACAGGCAGGAGAGAGGAATTAGACAGGGAAAAATAAGAGACAACATGAGAGAGACATGAAATCAGAAAGAAATACATTGAGGATGTACTTATTTATTTATTATTTCAGAAGTGGAATGATCTCATTTTAACCGTATACATTTAGGGAAACTAATCCCAACAGGTGGTTGTCTAACTTGGTGACATCTGCACTGCTCTGCATCAAGCAGCAAAAACTGCAGCTATTCGTTTTTCACTATGGAAGCATTTATCCTGGGAAATGAAAAGGGAAAGGATGTCCCTCTCCTTAGTAGGCAATATGACACTGTGTGAACTTGTCATTTGACAGCCAGAATGAGTCATCTCCCAGCTATCTTGGACTGTAACCCCACAGGCCTCCTGGGATGTCCGAGGAATGACCAGAGAACCAGTGCATTAAAACACAATGGAATAAGAGAGTATCCCACAGTCGTATTCGCTGGAACTTTGGCAAGCTGTTTTCAATTAGTGCTTGCTGATTCTCAGTGTTGGTCTACCACATCATTTAAAGTAAATGCAGTTATAACTTAAAACCACTATGTTTGGCTTGGCCACGAGGAGGTTCATGCTCCTCTTCTTTCTCCTGTCAGTGGTAGTCTTCTAACATGCTGTGAACACTTTTGTTGCGCTGCATATATCCTTCAGTGGTACTGAAAGTGTGATTCAAAACTGAAAGGAAGACAGATCACTCGACGCCAAAAGATTTGTAAATTTCGACATTTATTTTTGCCTTCAAAACTGCTTTAACTCTTCATGGCACAGATTCAACAAGGTGCTGGAAACATTCCTCAAAGATTTCGGTCCATGTTGACATGATAGCATCACACAGTTGCTGCAGATTTGTTGGCTGCACATCCATGATGTGAATCTCCTGTTTCACCGCATCCCAGAGGTGCTCTATTGGATTGAGATCTGGTGACTGTGGAGGTCATTTGAGTACAATGAACTCATTGTCAAGTTCAAGAAACCAGTTTGAGATGATCTAAGCTTTGCAATATGGTGCATTATCCTGCTGGAAGGAGCGATAAGAAGATGGGTACACTGCGGTCATAAAGGGATGAACATGGTCAGCAACAATACTCAGGTAGGCTGTAGTGGGGTTTGTATGTGGCCCAAAGTATGTAAAGGAAAATATCCAGTGTGGCCTTTTGCTGCTGTAGCCCATCTTCTTCAAGGTTTGACATGTCATGTTGTTGAGATGCTATCAAGCTGCTCCTGTTTTATCCGAGTCCATCCATGAATTCTGCTGTTTTAATTACACACAGCAGACAATTCTCAGACACTGGCAGCACATAAGGAGGAGGACTGGGTTTAAATTATTTCTAGTTTTAGATTAATTTGGATCTACTTATCCATGACATGCACTTCTCCTAGATTTGCACTTTGCAGTTGTAACCACATGTAATATGTTGTCATCATATGCTGAAGTGACCTGAAAAGAAATGGTATTCAGAACCCGGCTGCTTGCATGGAGGAGTGGGATCAGAGATGGCAAAGATGTCACATAACTATAGGATTAGCGCATTTTGATATGCAACTCATTTTCAGGGCTTCATTTTGATTTCCCTATCACAGTGCTGTAGCAGTGAGTGTTCACATTTAGCTATCCAAAAACTAGTCAGGCTGGTTCACAATCCAAAAGGGTACTTTGGCCAAAACCTTTGATCTGGAGATCAGAGTCTGAAACTTGTACTTTATGCCAGAAATATTTGTATCGCTACAAAGTGTGTAAGAGGGTTTGTATGTGAAGACACGGTAGAGACACACACACACACATACGCACGCACACACACGCACGCACACAGACACACACACACATAAAGGTAGAAAGTAAAAGACAGTCAGAGACAGCTTTCACGGGTGAAAGTGAATCAAGAGAAAAAGGCAACGATCTTTCAGGGACTGAGATGTACAGCATCCCTGAGGTGATCAGAGCCATGACCTGACACTCCGATGTCCCGGCATGCTCGGCAGATGTGGGTCAACTGACATCTGTTTCTCACTGCAGCCTGGGCTCAGCTCAGCTCGGCCTGACCCAACCCTGCTGCCATATTCATCCTAATAACCACTCCCATAATCACCAGGGATTATTCTAATATTAGTGAGCGCACACACAGACTCTCTCTCTCAGACACACACACACACACACACACACACACACACACACACACACACACACACACACACACACACACAGTGACTGCTCTGATTAAGGTATAGTGCTCCATATGGTTTTTCTGAGGGTTTTGGGGGGGAGGATTTGTATGTTTTTAGCCTTTCAATGAAAAGCCTTGAAAAAGCCAGCTTAGTGGGGACTAAAGAGAGTCCCTGCATAAATAATATTGGAAAATAGCCTGGGATATGGGGTGGGGTCAGGCTGGGGTGAGATGTGCTCCACCAGCAGAGGTGCTCTGACAATGAAAATACATCATGAGGCTACTGCAGCCTTGAAGTTAGGCTCTGAGGAGAGACAGCGGTGCGCTATTCGGTCTCCATAAAGGAGGGATTATGAACCACTGACAGGATGTGTGAATCAAGATGGCACACTCACCACACAACAGGACTAGAAAGAGACACTGCAGGGGGCTGTCAAGACAGAGCTAGAGTGAGCTGGGAGGATTACCATATAACGATGAAAGATGATGAAGACTGATGAATAGATCGTTGGCGTTTTAGCTATGGGGGAGGGAGGACAGCGTGCTCCCGTGAGGTATTTCAAGGATGGATGCCAGAGCTTAGGATTTTCACTGCAAATAAATGCACAGATTAGTTTCAGTTTTACTTCTGTGTTTCTTTAATGTGAGCAATTTTTTATTTTTTTTTTAATTTGCCTTGTACTATTACAAATGCGTTGCGTGCATTCCTGTGTTACACGTCTTTGTTGTGTGTGAAATAATCTTTCTCCCCTCTTTTCGAGCCTCTCATTTTTTTCTAAGAGGTCTATTTGTGGAAGTCATGGCCTGCTGGTGTTTATGACTCTCCCTGGGCCCGTACTGCTGGTGTTTTTTTCCCGCACAAACACACACACGCACACACACAGTGAGCCCTTACTGCTGACACTCAACTTCATTCTTTGCTGCAGTTGCATCTGTTGTCACCATGGAGACCTTGTTTACGACTTAACCCCCCCTTGCTCACAAACACACACACACTCAGTGTAACAGAGAAATAGACAGGCTGCGTCTCCCTCTGTGTTTGATTTGGTGTTATAGGACCCATCGGATCACAGCCCCCAGCAAGCCCAGGCCCATATGCATAAACACACACACACACAGCAGTTGGCCTGGATGGTTGCAGCAGGCCCATGCTAAACACAGCGCCATAAGCAGCACACTACCTAATCACCTCCAGGCTGGTCTGGATAATGACATTTGTTAAGGCTTTGACTAAACCTGTGTGAGTCAGAAGGCCAGTCTGGCTACCTCTGCTCTCACACATCACTGATATAAAATGAGAAGCTAACAAATAGCCACACAAATTATGCAAATCAAAGCAGCAGAAGCATGTTGGTGAAGAGGCTTAACTTAACTTGAATGTGCAAAGTGTCGGGTGTGTTCATAGATACATGCCTGTATGAGAGTGTAGAGGCCATCCTGCTTAGCAGGCGGCATCATGCAGGCAGGTTTTTCATGAGATGGGGGAATCTGTTATGCAACATGTGAGAGCCTGCTAATCTTGCTGAACAGCCTGCTCCTCCTGGCCACCTCTCGGCCCGTACACACACAAGCGTGCAATCGCTCACACACACACCTTCTGGCCATCTTTCTAGCCATGCATGGCTACACACCCAGGTGGCCTTAATGGGTTTAAGAGCAGTCTAAGATCCTCCTGCACTTGTGCCCAGACCTGAAACCTCCTGTCGCTGCATGTGACTGCACAGAAAGACGCGTGAGAAGTCAAGAGGCCAAAAAGCAAACAAAATATATTATTGCAGTAGCATATTTAAAGTTCAGGGGAATGCACCTTAAAAGAAATGCCAGACTTTACCCTCAGTCAGGCATAATAAATGGTGACTTGTGAGGGCAATGACAAAGGTATTTAATTGTCATAGTATTTAAAAGGTTATCACATCAGTGACATTTGGCACATGGAGGTTGGCAAATTAGTTTTTTTATGTCTGTAGCTCGACCTCTAAAGTAAAGGTCAAAAGGTAGCCCATTGGGCTAAAGTGGCTCTACTCACTAAACTAACTCAGCATTAGCAGCATTACTCAACTTGCTGGCATATGTTGACAGGTTCCCAGCCGGCTGGCTAAATCTGCACCAGACGCACACATGCACTCACCTATCAGCCATGACTACACAGCCAGAGGTCCTGTCTAAGATCACCTCCAGGGGGGTAGGCATCCTGCTGTAATTCCCTGATCTCACATGTGCTGCTGCACGGGGCTCCTCTGATGAGCAGTAAAGTAGAGCAAGGCCTGAGCTTGTTATTATTCATTTAGATTGGCAGAGAAATCATTCCAAGTTCAGCTTATTAATCAGTTGCTTATCATTGTTCTGCAATGCCAAGCTTCTTTCCAATTAGTTCACCCTTTGAACATGTGAATCAAACTAAACTCAGTTGTACTGAAAAGTCACCAGAGTGATAGAAGTGTGAGAATATTAACCAGTAGCTCAAACTTGCAAGGCACAATCAACAGTGAGAGAGCTTTTAAAAGTCACTTCTTATCAGTAGCAGTTCTGGCTTATTTCATCCGTGCCCACAGCATTTCTTGCCATTTGGCCCCTGCTCCACATTTATGACAGCTTTGATGTGCTGCAAGGCTCCAGGCCCTCTCAGCATCCACAACTGCAGCGCAGTGGTACAATAAATACTTTGATAACAGCACAATCTGTAACTTAGGCAAAAACAAATAACACAGCGGTCCTTACAAGACTTCTTTTGTCAGGGTTTGGTTCTGGATTCATGAACCGAACAAAACAATTGGTTCCAGATTGAGGCGGGCTTCTGTTCTCCCCAGGGGGATGGTTTAAATATATCAGAGCAGAGAGAAGGAGGAATAACAGTGGAAATGGTGAGAAAGCAATTGAGAGAGGAGGAATGAGAGAAATGGAAAAGAATTCAACCATGGGCAGTGTGGGAACAATTAAAGGGGATGGATGGGAAGATGCATTAATGGATGGTACATAAAATGTACGCAATGAAATCAATCAAAATAGAAAAAAAATAAGTAATAGCAGAAAGAATTTAGACAGCTCGTTTATGGACTTACATGAAGAAGATGTAACGTGGTAAAAAGTGAAAACAGATGTCAGTAATGAACAATATTAATGCAGGATGTTCACAGTTGAAATATATGGACAAAAGTATTGGGCCACCTTCCTGTTACAGCTACAGGAGATGCCCATCTATGGAGGTCCATGCCATGAAGCTCCTGCTGCACAGGTTTTGTGCTGATGTTAATGCCAGAGGAGGTTTGGAGCTGCAGTTTTGGATTCAGCAGGGTCGCTGGTGACTTTTACACACTCGACACTCGGCAGCATTCTCTGTAACTTTGGGGCTGACTTGCTGTAAATGCATCCACTTTGCAAGAATACCACTTACTGATCACGGAATATGTTTCACAAAGTGACTTGTTGCTACAGTGGCATCTTGTTACAATACCATGTACAAATTCAGTGAGCTTTGTTTGTAAAGGTAGACTGCATGGCTAGGTGCTTCATTTTATACACTTGTGGCCATGTGGCTGAAAACACCTGACTTCCTAGATTAAGCGGTGTTGCTCAGTTCTTTTGTCCATGTTGTGTATGTCATGTGTAAATGTTTTTGTTTTTTTGTTTTCATTGTTACACTTGGTAACCCTGTTACTTTGTCTCAGTAATAAAGGAACTGATGAATATCATAGTTTTGTTGTTGTTGTTGTTGTTGTTGTTTAGCTCCATAAGTACGCTCCAAGCCCAAGATTGGATTTGACCGATTTAAGTGTACATAGTTGATTGGAACACATGAATGAAAACTGATATAAACATTACCATTGCTATATGAACTGCATCACCCAGCTATTACGTCACTTCAGTATTAGGCGTATGTTCTCAGCTCCAGCATGTTCCTGACTTTGTAGAGTGTTAGCCTTGAGCTTTAGTTCAGTAGTTTAGCAGTAGTTCACCACTATCTTTGGAAATGGTCACTCTTGCACCAAAGGGAGGCACACAGGTGAATTTCATTGTGCGAGTCTATCATGTGGCAGTTGTTTAATCAAAGTGAAAATTAAAGCCAAAGTTTTTACATAAGGAATTCCTTTTCAGTCAGAGAAAAAGCCCCTGCCTGCAGACTGTACTGACCTCTTAGCAACCCTTGGCAACACAGCTTACCATGATTGCATAAAACTGTCCTTTGCACTATTTCTGAACTGCTTCATCTATATGCTAGCTGGGTGCTGGAGGGTGAGTGTTGGTGCATAATAGGGTTCTGTAGGGGGTACTTTCCCTTCCAGATGTATGCCTGTATTGGGCCTACTGCAGTTACAAAAGGATCAACAAGGATTCCCTATTATCCAGCTCCACACCCACTCTCATCATTTAACAAAGCTGTGGCATAGTAGTGTCAAATATGACAGGGGAAGAAGAGATGGCATTTTCTTGATGTTAATTATAAGACTCTCAGTGCTCTCGCTCTCTCATACGCACATACACAGAATTTCTCTAACAAGCGCATGCTTCATTCTTGAGAGGACGTAGCAAAAAGGACCTGGCAAGGGTTTGGCTAAGGTCCAGCTGCTTTCACACACATGCAAACACATATACACACACTTAGTTCCCATCTTGGGTGATTACATAGCCTTTCAAACTCATTTACACATGCACGCAGTCAAGCTGAAAACTAATTTGTCCCAACATACGCAAATACAAGCGCACACTCATGCCCTGACACACACATTCAACCCCAAAGCATAAACATAATACAAACAGAGCCAAACAAAAAGGTGGAACATTGGAAAAAAAGGAAAAAAATAAAACACGCACACACACATGCATGCACACGTACGCACCGTAACTATGCCTAATCTCAATTTCAGATGCTGAAAAGTGTGAAAAGTGACAATAATTTGACATGACAACCATGAATTGTAATATCAGACAAAAAGAATCTGATCCCATGAAAAGATTCAGATCACACTGAATGATGAAAGAGGAAGTTTCCTGCTGTTCCATCCCTCCCTCCTCCCAGACTCAATACTGCAGCCTCAGTCATCAGGTGAAGCAGTACCTGTTTGGTCAGCTAATTACTCATCATCAAAGCTTTCACAGGTGTGGTTATGGATTTGCAAGTGTGTGTGTGTGTGTGTGTGTGTGTGTGTGTTCCTACAGATGCAAACAGAAGGTAGGGATACACTCGGCAGGAAGGAGGCTGGTGTTGACTGAGCATCCATGCAGGGTGCAGAGGGAATGAAGACAAACTGCTGCTGTGACGTACAGATAAAAGTTTGTGTGCGTGTGTGTGTGTGTGTGTGTGTGTGTGTGTGTGTGTGTGTGTGTGTGTGTGTGTGTGTGTGTGTGTGTGTGTGTGTGTGTGTGTGTGTGTGTGGAGGACAGGAGAAAGACAGTTCTCCAGTTGTTGTGTCCCAGAGATGCATCCTCAGGTCATCTGACACCTCTTCCTGTTTGGACATAAGGCCCCTGAGGACACACACACACACACATACACACGCAGCTGTGGATGATACAAAACTAGCTCCCTCTCTCTGCATCCACATGGATACACACACACACACACACAAACACAAAGACACCCACACCACAGTGTCGCCTGTAAGATCCCATATATCAGCCTTGTTGGTGACACATTCGGCTTTTCATGTGTGACCAGCAGCTCGAGGTCACATGACGGATCTTACAGCAGCTGTGAGGGAGCACACAGAGGAGCATCTGTGTGTACACATGGGGTGTGTATATGTATGAATACATGTGTGCATGTTCTTGTCAGCTTAGTCAGAGCTAAACAAGTTTCCTCTGACATCACCTTGTCATTTCTGTGAAACTGCATTAACAACAGAAAGACTGTGGCATAAGGAAAGAATGCAACAAATGAGCATAAAACCGCAGCTGCATCTCTGAGCAGGGAAGGTCAGCTGTCACACAGTATAGAAAAAAAACCCTTCTTTAAAATGTCATATTTTCTCTACCATCTTCAGTTTGTTTTAGTGTCTGTCGTGACAATGTGCAAGTGAATTTGCATTAAGAAACCTATTGTATACGATATGTAGCATACATTTTACAGCCATAAGTAGATGCACTCCTGCCCACATACTTTTGGTCTTCATGGTTCATGTCAAGGTCATTAGTTTAAATAAAACATGATACCACAATATACTGTGATACTTAAGACATCTCTGTGCTTTCAAGTTTGGGGAAATCCAATTTCTGTTTCAACTTTACAACTAATTGCCCGTGATTTCCCATGTACTCTTGAAGTCTATAATGGGGAAAAGTAGCCAAAAAAAACAGAAAAGTAGTTTTGTATTTAGCATTGAGCCATGAGAGAAGTATCAATCTAATCATTAAGAAAGAAATTGCATTAAGTATTTGTTCAGTATTTTTCACAATATCATACTATCATTAAGGGCTTTGATTACACACCCTCATCAAACATCTTGGGTCTACAAAGGTCAACAAGCTCTGGATTAAACTCCTGCAGCCTGGTCGGGAACTTTGTCAGGAAACCTTAATAAAAATGGAAGCCGTTAAAGAAGTAATGTAATCTATTGGGCAACCTCTTGAAAAAATCCTTGCTGTTTCCTTGTTATTGCTTTAGATTATTCCTCTTTAAATATACTGTGGTTGAGAAATGATTAAATTTCATTGGACTCCAAGGTACTTTGCTCACCTAAATAACTTTATGTAGGAACATTTTTCAGTAACTATGCACTCTGTAGGCTTAAAAGTATATAATTCACATGTTTATTTATGGGGTGTGATTCCAGATTTGACACTTGAGTTTTATCTATTGTGACATCACACTGGCTACCCATATGGCCATTTTAAGAAAATAGCATGAAAATAACATTTTAATTGGGACATTTTCACTCTGATCTGATGGGAGCAATTTTACATTTAAAAAAATGCCTAGTGCAGCTTTACACTGTAAAAAAAAACCTGGGAGAAAAAATGGTAATATTCTTGCAGCTGGGGCACCAGAAGAATACATTAAAATAATGTAAATTCACCATCACATGAAAATACAGAAATTTTTCATAATTTAAATTTGGAAGGTTTCTGTATTTTTACAGGATGGTAAATTAAAATACAGTTATTTTTACATATTTTTTTATGTGAAAGAAAATTCATTTTCTTCATTTTATTTTACATTATACATTTTTATTGATATTTCACATATTTAAAATAACAGAAAAATGTATGTAAAATTTATGAGGAAAATTCTGTTAAATTATTTTTTTTTTTTTGTTTTTTACAACGTAGAAATACACATGACCCAATGCCTGTTAAGATTTACAAGAGTATTTCCGCCCATGTTCTTGTGTCAGCAAGCTTTGGTGGAGTTTTAGCCTTGGGCACTTTATAGCATGGCAGAGCATTTTATCCCAGCCACACAAGCTCTGATAAGGGAGAAGACATGGTGCATTAGTGTAGCATCCTAGCTACCAATGCTAGTAATTCCTGCTTCAATATGAGTGAACCTGAGGAATATGGGTGGAATATCTTAGCCAGCCATGCCTTGATATGGGACTTGACATATGTGGAAGATAGAGGAAGAGTAGAGACTTTTCTCATCTCTGGGCAGCAGGATTAGAATGTTTACCCACTAATGTGTTTAGCTACACTAGGGCAAGAAATACACACAAAATCGTGCATACTCTTCACATATTGTACAGACTCCACATGCAAACATAAATGCAGGAACAAACATGTGCTGTGTGTGCCTAATTTCACATATATACACAAAAACACTCTCACACATGTATAGATCCAGTACATTCAGCTGGTCTGGCCTTGTTTTGTGTATTTGTGGGTGCTGAGGTCTGCACCCATCTGCTCTTGTGTGTGTGTAATCTGCCTCAGACAGGCTACAGTGCTTAGAGGGGCCAGACTGCAAACACTGCACTGGGATGAGACACCTGCCACAGGGCTAAGACCAGAGCCCTGACGCACAAACACACACACAGATGGAGAGGCCACGGTTACCAGGGACAAAGCTGTCCACAGTCATTCAATTACTGCCCAAGCACTGTAACATTCAGGTGCTTTGTGTTGTTTCAAAACATCATTTTTATTGCAAACTGTGGTTTTTATCCTGCAGTCTGTGGATTTTCCGTCCCTGTGTTGCAACCATCAGCCCTAATTGGTTGGTATTAATCGGAGGCACATTTGACAGTTCCACAACTACAGTATTCATAATGCTCCTGTTGAGGAGGGAAAAATCTGTACTTATCCTCATCTTGAAGTCTAGCTTTGAGCATCTGCTGTCAGAGTGTCACGTCTGAATTTAGCAAATGCCCAGGCACGAGGTGGCTGCGTTCTAAACGCCCAATGCTCAAAGGAGTGTCTGTCGTGCCGCGGCTCGGCGTGCCAAATCAGAGCTGGCTAGGAGCTCCCTATAGGCGAACAGATGGCCATTACTATCATTTATAACTTATTAGTGCCTATAATCCTACCTGCGTCAAACACGCCCCAACGCTTAGGACTGGCTCTCTTTTTTGCCTCATTTAAAACAGTTTTATGTGCCAGAAAAGTCCTTGTCACGATTTTCTCTATCTTTTCAATCTTTCTGTATTTATAATCTACAAACTGCACGGCTGACACATGTACAGAAATATTATAATATATGGCTATCTTTTGTTTAAAATCAACAGTCAACAGATTGCCCCATGATGGTGCAGAGCTGGAAACTGACAGTACTGAATGGAAATGCAGTCACAACATGTGGTGTGCAGTAATTTTCACCAACTGTAAAGGCTTACAGTGATATTTATTTTCATAACAATGCACCGTTCTCGCCTATATGCTGCAATCATTGCACTAATATGCAGCTCTCCATTTGAAGGCATATGTTGTGAGTCGATGTTATGGATGTCTATAGACACACTCGTTTCTGTGCACTGATGAATTAGCAGGCATTCAACTTTAACACAGCGCTTATAGTGCTGAAAAATTGCATTCTAGCAGATAGCTGCATCCTAACAAAGTCCTTCCTCCTACTTTGTCAGTCTCTCAGTCTGGCTCCACCGAGGCAATCATCAGTGATGCCTCACATTCACCACCCAAGCAGGTGTGGGCATTGACGTTTCTACTGTGAACAGGCTGCATCTGTCATGTGGCAAAGAAGAAATAGCTCCAATCAATGTCCCCCTCGGACACACACGCACACACAGATACACATTTACACACACACACACACAGATACGCACACACACATGCGCTACTTGCGCACACCCCAGGCACCACTGTTCTCCAGCAAACAAGGATATGTGGAACAATCATTGTAAACCACCCCAGCCAGCAGTGAGGCCGATCGATGAGACCGTCTCGTATAGAAAGTCAACACGCCCCGTGCTTCGTCCCTGGACTTCAAAATAGTCGCAACCCGGAAAGGCCAGAGAAATGCCGAAACCTTTGACTCAGTGTCACACCTCCCATCTGTCGCCATTTTGAGTCAGACACTTTGTTGCAGCCATTTTGTGTCCCAGCCATTTAGCACTCTATTGAGCTTCAGCTGGGGATGCCAAATGGCACGTGTGAACCCCCCCCTCCACCCCCCTCCATCATTTGTGACCGTTTGGATGACAGACAAATAGATGGGCAGACACGCAGGCAGACAGAGAGACAGAAGGAAGGCAGATGACTGGCTTTGATGAGCTTTATGGGGATGTGTGCGGAAAGACAGACAGATGAATGTGTGTCGGCAAACAGACAGACAGATAGACAGACAGAAGGTATGCATACATGTGTGTTTGTGCGTGTGTGTGCACGTTGTGTGTGAGCGGATGTCAGACCAGGTTGTGTGTTCCTGCAGTGGCAGAGATGAGAGGGAGAGAACAGGAAGCTGCTCTCCTGGAGACAGATGGACTGCCATGCTGTGGACACACACGCACACACAGTCGCACAAACTCACACACACTCAGAGTGACACACAACAGTACAGCCAACAAGAGAACATATCAGAGCACGACTGCTGAAAACAGAAAAACACACCAACATGCTAGCCTAAACAGGCATCACGGACACAGATGACGCACATTTGAGATAAAACGGATGAAAGAGGCAAACTACATAAATTCACTTAACAATAAATCAGCAGAATTAGCTGCATCCATTCTCTATTTATGTGGGCAAGAACTTCTCCAAGGAACTGAGCCTGGGTTGACTGGCTCATTGCAAGTTTCTTTGCAAAAAAATCCCAACTAAACGCACCAAAATCTACAATGAATGCAGTGAGATGCTCATTGACAAACATCCATGACACACCCGAGCTCATAACAGGTGTTAATCCTGCGAGCTTCAGGTATGTGGTGACAACCTTCTCACACCCAACTTGAGAGCTCTGGCGGATCTAGGCTATGCCAGCTTGTCACACAGGATGTGTTGTGTGTACAGACACATGTATACACACACACACACACACACATTCTGCTTCTTCTCTTCACTTTTTCCTGTCTCTCTCTTGAACAGCGACACACAGGAAAAGGAAGGAACAAGAGAGTGAGGGAGTGAAGATGAGAGAGCGTCTTCACAGACATCGACTCCAGCGGCGACAACAGCAGTATCACACCGTGTGTTTGGGTGTTTCTGCAAGTGTGTGTGTGTGGGAGAGAGAGAGCATCTGTGAATGTGTGTGTGGGTATGGGTGGGTGTGTGTGTACCCAGGCGCGTGTGTTAGGTGTGTTTCACAGGATTGCCAACACATCTCCTCGCAGCGAGAGCCCTATAGGAACAGAGACATCTGTGGAGTGAAAGGACGCCAGCTTGCATGGTCGTCTCTGGAGAAAGGAAAAGATAGAGGAGAGGAGAGGAGAGGAGAGGAGAGGAGAGGAGAGGAGAGGAGAGGAGAGGAGAGGAGAGGAGAGGAGAGGAGAGGAGAGGAGAGGAGAGGAGAGGAGAGGAGAGGAGAGGAGAGGAGAGGAGAGGAGAGGAGAGGAGAGGAGAGGAGAGTCAACAGGAGCTCCAAACCTTGTCTATCAGCTAATAATTAAAGGAGAAACACTAAGATGAAATTGTCCCTTAATCATCAATCCTCAAGTAAAGTAAGTGAACAACTCAACTTTAAATCTGCACCTACTTAGCCTGATACCAAATCTTTCAAGGTAAAAGCGCAAAATCTAATTAAAACCAACTTAAAGTCATGTTTTTCAGTTTCCTTCAGCGCTGATAATGAGTGAGCTGATGTAACATCATGTGACATTTTTGGTGATTCAACTGCCCTACAAAGTAAGAGGTGCTGTATTATGCTTTCAGAATAAAATGTTTTTTTTCTAAATTGCTTACAAATACCTTCAGTGAATACCAGCAGGTCTGCAAATAAATACTGGAGAAACTGGCCTTCTTCTGTGATTCATCCATAACCCTGCAGCCAGGGATCTCCACTGCAAATGGAGTTGATGACAATACAAGCAAATGTCCTCCTTGTGTGTACAAGCAAGAGCACTCAAGCAGATGTGCACTGCAGACCTTGGGAGTATGAGCCAGGGAACAGGACACAGGTGCACCTGCTCTCTGCTCTCAATGAAAGGTCAGCCAGATTCAGAGAAGGATGCAGCCTTCCAGTGTTTGTGAGCCAGTGACAAAGAAAATACAGAGCGAGTGAGCTAGAATGACACAAGAATAATCACATCAATGGTAAAGTCAAGGTAAGGTTTAAAAAAAAAGTATTAAACTTTACTACTTGCAGAATTAGAGATACAAACTATTCCCTGTGGCTCTTTTTTCTACTTTCACCACCATCTTTTTTTTTTTCTAAACAGCCATGATTGCCACACGTGGCTCTGCGTCGATTGCCAAAGTGCATTTCCAGCGATCTGAGCAGGTATACAGGAGAAAACATGTGCAGCCGGACCGGTGCCAGAAGAGACAGAAGGTCCGCAATGATGTTTCACTACATAGATTATGCAGATACCGCGGTCAGAATGAGGAACAGACAGAGCGAGGGAAACAGAGAGAGAAGAGAACATGAGAAACAGAGAGAGAAAGAGAGAGAGAGACGGAGAGTAGGCGACAAACAAATACAGAGAAAGAGAGGACAGTGATGGCAGCGAACACAGAAAAACGGAGCAAGTGTAAGCATGAGAGGGGGAACATGAGAGACAGAGAGAGGGAAGTGAAGCAGGGAGGGGTTGTGTGTGCAGGCTACAGCTGGCAGAGGGATTCCCAGAGCCAACTGCCAGTGTAGTGGAGCTCCTTAACAACTTCACAGGCCTCTCAGAAAGGAGCTTTAAAGTGGCCACATGGCCTGGCCAGCACAGCAGAGCAGAGCAGCAGGCTTTACTTGGGCTATGTGCACACACACATTGGTGCACAAGCATTCACACACATACACACACACACACACACACACACACACACACACAAGCTCAAACAAGACTCAGCCCGCCAGCTGCTGACAGGGACAAGAGTGTCCAGAGCGATAAATCTGCGAGTGTGTGTGTGTGTGTGTGTGTGTGTGTGTGTGTGTGTGTGTGTGTGTGTGTGTGTGTGTGTGTGTGTGTGTGTGTGTGTGTGTTTGTGTGTGTGTGTGTGTGTGTGTGTGTGTGAGGGAGAGGGAGGGAGGGAGGGGGTTAAGCAAGAAATAGCAGGAGAGCAAAAAGCCTTTTCTAGCTTCGGGTACTACACAGAAGTCATCCTATAGTTTTAAGTCATATTTTAAATATAAATATGAGGTTAGCCTCATGTTCTGATATCCTAATCATAGAGGCTACATCAGTTTTTGCCTCACTCGCACCTGCAAGCCTTTTCATCTTTTACTGAGATGCCTCTTTGCACAAAACAGAAAAATATGTTCCCACGACCGCTGTCCTCATCCTCCTCCGTGCTTGTAGTACTGCAGGGGTGAAAACGTGGTACACGCTGATCAGCAAAGCAGCTTTGCCTTTCACTGTTTGATTCCTCCGATAACAGTAAGCACTAGCTCATCGCGAAATGTTCTCAACAAGTTAAGCCTCCTAATTTCAAAATCGTTCCCTGATCCTTTAAACGCTTGGTGCAAAGTAGAAATTGGTTCTTTTATCGCTCTCTTTATGTGCACGATTATCATTATCCCTCTTTTGAGCTGAACTTTGAGGAAGGGATGGATGAGGTTTGGGGGGAAAAGAGGAGGAGGAGGCCAGTGGATGAGATGCCATCACACAGCCTAACTATGTGTGTGGTGAGATGGATATCTCCCTCTCTTGCTCTCTCTCTTTCACACATCTACTAGATGTTTGCCTGTCTGGAGCATCAGAGTTTATTTTCCAGGGGTTGTTCAGTGACAAAGGTTTTTCAGTCAGGATCGTGGTCTTCCCTTTTTTTTCCCACCATCACTATGCTAGACCACCACTACACTAATGGTGGGGCATTAGCATTTCAAGGAGCCTCCATTAAGGAGGGCAAGAAAAGCTGCTCTCGGCAGGGGGAAATCCATTTTGTCCCAGGCTCCAACATCTGCTGCAGCCGTCCCAGCCAGAAGGACGCTCGGATAAAGCCCGAAGAGCCCTCTGATTTACTGTAATGACAGACAGACAGATAGACAGGCAGAACGGATGACCATATGCGGAAGAGAGGGAGAAAAAGGAAAAGATAAAAACAACTTCTGTCTTACTGTCTGTCATTTTCTGGTGCTTTCTGTGTGCATGTGTAATGGTGGTAGGGAAGAGTGGGGGGTCATGGGAAAGGAAAGTTGCCAGACTGAAGCTCTCTGGGTAAAATCCGTTTTGCCCAAAGTAGCGTGCAGAATAAAACTGACAAAGTAAACAAAATCTTAGAGATAGTATCATAGTATCATGTACATATGTATTATGATAACAGTTTAAAAGAAGCGGTAAGAGGACATCTGTAGTCTTAATTAGAGAAGCTCGCAGGCCAGTTGTCATCTGACCCCACATAATGGCTGAAAGACCTGAACCAGAAAGAGAAGACAAGTCAAGAGAGTGGCAGAGGGACAGAGAGACAGAGGGACACGGGGCCTTGATCCCTACCCCATCTGTCCTGTTTCTCGCAGCTCCCTCTGCCTTCTTCATCCCGCCCTCCCTCTGTAGTGGTCTCCTGTTTGCGTTGGTCTAAACCTACTAAGTCCTTCACCAAGCTAAAGCCCGAACAGCACGGAGGTGAGCTGAATCACGCGCCAGCCAGCTGGGAGTCAAAGCTTTTAGCAGCTACACAGAAAGCAGAAAATAGGAAAAACACCAGCGGAAGCATGAGGCCAAAGCAGGAGAAGAATGTGGGTTTTTTTTTTTTTTTTTTTTAATCTTTACAATAACTCATGTAATATAATGACAATGTGCCCTTCTAATGACAGAGCATATTGCAATTACATGACTTTTTCCCCACCCAAATAGAGCGTCTGTGATGTCATGGCGCCACAGTGCAGATATTTTCGTCCGTCTGCACTGAGCGTGCTTGATAATGGCACATTCTCTGAGATGAACACCGCAGCATTAGTGGGAGACAGTTAACAACCTCTGGGCTGTTGTGACACAACACACCACCGCTATGATGGATACTCACTGTTGCCATGCACAAAAATAAGAAACTTGCTCCAGCTGATAAATGCTGTTTTGTTTTTGTTTCTGTTGTTGTTGTTTGTTATCTTTTTTTTTTTTTTACAGCAGCACATCTGACTGTGTCTGGCAGGATAATAGCGCAAGTTCATCTGTCTCTGTTTTGTACCATCTTCTAGGAGTATAGACACAGATACAAAGTGTCTGCTGGAGTTTAAACAGATGGAGGGCCTCTACTGGGAAGTAGTTTCTCACCGTGAAAAAAGGGGGGAAATGAAGCAAAAAATGTCTTAACAAGGCATTTATTCTTATATTCAGTCTTAAAATATTTATTGTTCCATCTCTAAATGTTTAATATAGACATAAAACAGTACTATTAGGGGGAGAATATGGTTTCCAAAGCATTTTCTCTTCAGGAGTGGTGAATATCTTGATTTTTTTTTTAAATATTGGAAACAAATGAAATGGTCTGTTAATTAGCGTTTGGAAAATAGTGGTCATTCATTGTGTAGAAGACACAATTTTCACATTCTCAGTAGATTTAATGGCTTAATTTTTTTTATATTTTTCACATTGCAAACACACACACACACACACACACACACACACACACACACACACACACACACACACACACACACACACACGGACAAGCTGGGCTAAAGAGGCCTGTTGACGAGAAGTATGGTGATGATGTCATCAAGCCAAGCCTGTGTCTCACATCATCAGCTGACCCGGTGATGTCGCCTGTGGTGAGCACCTGGCTGCTTTCACCACAAGAGAGCCATTACATGTCAGAAGGTTGTTTAGAGCGTGCAGTCATTCTGCACAAACACACACGCTCACACACACACACAGATACAGTACATAGAGCCAGCAGCTGGTATGCAACTCCAACTGGACAAAACAATAAAACTTGGAACTCCACAGCTCACTGGATGGTACAGAAACCTGGTGAATTTGGAAAGAGCGCTTTCTGTTTGTCTGTCTGTCTTTGTTTCAGCCTCTCTCTCTCTGTCTTTATCTCTCTCGTTCTCTTACTTTGGTGCCACCCAGCCTTGACGCCATAGCTTTTATGCAACACCAGCCTGACTGATGCCTTCTACTCTGTGTGGTCCAGACGTAAGCCATCCAGGCCACTTGGTTGACTGTGTTTGTGCATGTGTGTGTGTGTGTGTGGGGGGGCTTACTTCTCTCTCTCTCTCTCTCTCTCTCTCTCTCTCTCTCTCTCACACACACACACACACACACACACACACACACTTCATCTCTTGCTCTGTCTCCACAGGTCTGGTTCTGAGCTCCATCACTCCTAACAATTATCTTTGGCTCACAGATCAGGCACCTCAGAGTCTGGGGCTGTTACAGACGAAGCACATGCCGGCTTAGAGATGTGTTTACAAGAACTGGGGGGTAAAGTGTGTGTGTGTGTGTGTGTGTGTGTGTGTGTGTGTGTGTGTGTGTGTGTGTGTGTGTGTGTGTGTGTGTGTGTCTGTATGACAGAAAAAAGAAAGGAAATGTACGAGATGTTAGAGCAGAAGGCTAGCGTATAGTGTGCTACAGTCAGCAAGACTCTAAAAGGAACGTTTGTAGTGCTCTTCCCACAACCGGATCATGTCCAGTGTGTGCACACACACACTTACACACATACACACACACACACAGACACACACATGCACATACACATGCGCAGAGCCAGATGGACAGCAGTGCTAAGGCTTAGTTTAATGACAAAAGGACCCTCAATCTGGACATGGATTTATCACTCACTTTAAAGTCCATCTGCGAGAAGTTTGGACTGAAAACACAACTGCTCAATCTCACTGCTTTCCCCAGCTTGTGTTCGAGCAACTTAGCAACTCTCTCTCTTTTAGCCCACACTCGCACACTTCCCCACACAATGTGTCCCATACCTCTCCTGTATCTGTAACAAATCTGAATGATAAATGTTTGAAGAGAGGGGCGGCTGAACTACTTAGATTCTCGGGCCCGTGGCCATATCATGCAGGCATGCAACCACAGGCCTTTATTTCCTGGGTTTAGTGGTGTCCAGGGGCCTGGCAGCATGTGGGGTGGTGTGAGGGGAAGCTGAGAGGCAGATAGACAAGAAGAGTGACAGCACGGAGATAGACTAGCTACCTATTTATAGCCTGGGCCATCTGCAGAGCTCCCTCTTGTCTTTGGTCATCCTGTTCACAAAGGCTTGGAGGCAGATTCCAGCAGCCCAGCGCCCAGCCGCTCCATTCACTATTCATTCCAGAGCCGGCAGCACCATATGGATCCGGCCCCACTGCTGGGCCCTGGCCGGCCTGTTTCTCCCTCTCTATCTCTCTCTCTTCAGATTGACATGGTAATGAAGCCTGGGTGGCTTGCAAAGCGCTCTCCTTTCTTTTTTCCCCTCTTTCTTCCAGTGTCTTTCCCCTCTCTTCTCTCAAAGACGCCGGGCTTGAGCATGACCGGACACCCCCTCCTCTTTCCCTCCTGTTCTCTTCCTATTACTCTCCCTCCTCCTCCTTTTGCAGCACTCGCCTTCTGTCCTTCTTTACAAGCAGCCCAGACACTCTCCTCCCTGTACCCACTCTCAGACATTTAAATGATCTCATTTGATTCCCTCACACCTGTGAGGAGCTAATGTGACCTTAAGTGGCCAAGATGTTCTCTTGCCAGTTTCGCAGTACACATGCTGATCTCCATCTCTGTCAAGACTGATACACTACATTTAAATGCTGAAACAGAAGTGAGTCAAAATGTCATTTTTAAATCGCCAGTGTCACATGTCAGCAGGAACACTGGATACTCCCAGACACCACATCCTCTTTTTTTCAGCTCACATCCCCTTTCCAGCTTGACCATCTCACTTTAATGAGGCATAAAAGGCGATAAAGTGGAAATGGAATCAGAGAAGGGGATTCCGCACAAGGAAACTGTTAATGATGCTACAAAGCGCAGTTCCTTGGGGGAAGTAAGAGGACTGTGAAACTAAACCCAAACAGAGCTTCTGTAAAGCTTTTGTTGCCCCACTTGGTGCTGCGTCATTGGGCCAGTAGGAAACTTGAAAGGTTTTAAATGTAAATATCTGAGGCTATACGTACAGCATGCATTCTGAACAACCTGCCATCACATCTCTGAAAACCTTTCTCAGAGGCTTCATCTTGCAAACATTAACTACGATCACAAGGCATTCATCTGCCTTTCCCTTAATGAAAGAACAGCGCCCAAAGGTGAAGAGTCAAAGTATGACTCGGTTATCAGTTGTAAACCATTTACAGCATCCTGACTCAACTCTGACCTTCTGTACTTCTTGTTTTTTAAAAGTAAATCCACAGCTTTTCCTTTCTCTATGGTACTATGATCCAGCACAGTTTTGTTTCCAAGTGGCCACTAATTGGTGTGTTTACAATCTAATAATCTGACTGCTACTTTTGGCTCTTATTACTGACTGATAGAAGAGCTACAGAAGAAGAGCCTAACATAAGCAAAAAAAAAAAAAAAACATTTAGCAGCTGTTTCATTAAAAGATTTTTTTAAAAAGAGGAACTGTAACTGTGGTAGATAAAACTTTTGCTTGAATCCTACTTCTTTGGCCAGAGTGTTTCCCTATAATTGCAGAGGGCGCATGAAAAATAACAGTGACCATGTGTATTTATTGCAGTAATATTTTTAGAAGATGGATAACGTTAAAAGTACATTAGCAGTCCAAGGTATCGTTCCCGCTGTAGCATGGCAGTCACCTTGGGATCTGTGGAGCCTGAGGCCTAGGCCAGCCTAGTTAACCATGCATGCTGTGCTGGGCCTAACCTAATTAGGTGCCATCCCAATGTCAACACTGCTGCGTTCAGAGCATGATAAAAGACAAGCCTTCTCTTCCTCTACTCAAACTGTGAAAGGGCTACAAAGAGCCGGGTAGGAGAGACCCCACCATCTGCAAGCTCTGTGTGTGTATTTGTGTATGCATGACTTTGTGTGATACTCGCATGCTGTCATTTTGCTTTAAAACACTTGCTGGGAAATACGGGAAATCAAACAGTTACAGGTTCTCTGACCAATTTCTTTATCTTATTGTGAAACTGGTGCAGACTGATGAATGCTTAAATCAAATTTAAAGCTTTTTCCTGTGATAAATCTTTAAATAATCAGTACATCCACCAACAAGTGGTGCTTTATACGTACATCTTCGTACATCTGCAGCTCTTTCATCTGCAATTTCATGCCATGTCATTTCTTTGTGAAGTTTGTGAATCCACTTTCACTTCAGTCTAGGTGCACTCTGATTTCAATGCCTTTGTTCGTTGCCTTTTTTTTTTTTATTATTTTCCACCACATCCTCAGCATCATTAAAGCAAAGACAGATTTTGCACTGAAATCCCAATTAGGGTCGATCAAATATGGCTCCTCGAGCACAGAGGCGCACACACACACAAACTCAATGTTGCCTTTTTAATGTGTCGTCAAACCAGCCACTAATTCCATTTATACGGATAAAACACTCTCACAAATAGATTACCTGCTACATACGATCCTCTCTTTCACTGTGAAATTGTGGCACAGAGCCACATCCTCCCACTGCTTCTTAGTCCATTAAAATACAGATGAGAGCATTTTACAGCCTGGGCCAACAGCAACGCCTCCCAGCTAATCCACCAACAAACACAAACATCAGATGAATTATCTGTAATGGAGAGGACTCTGTTCTGGCACAGCTGACGGAGAAATGAAACAAAACACGAGTTTATTTTGGTAAATATTTGGATTTCATTTTGATTCTGCTTTTCATGTACGTAATTAGCTGGCAAATATAGATCTGTATAGAAACCTTTGCTTTTCTGTGGAGGGTGTCGCTGTCTTTAGGTGTGCTTCCAGCAGTTCTTTTCAGAGCCGCTTCATGCCTCTCCATTCTGCAAACTATATACAAGAGGAAAGTTTCTTTGCTCTCAGCATTTGAAGAGTTTGTTAACTTCAGCTTCTAAAAATGCACTTTAAGAGGAGAAATCCGCTTTCTGAATCCTCCATCCATCCATCTATCCGTGGCCAGCAGCACACTTGACAGTTTCACTGGCTCAGGAGCCAAGCAAACAATGCTGCTCTGACAAGCGAATCTCTGCCGTGTCGGAATCTCATCTACTTAAAGCACTATTTATTCAGCACACATCCTTTTAATGCTGAATCTTGGCAACGGCGCATGAAATCCAGCACCTTAATTCCATTAGCTTGTTACTCCAATAAGTCCCAATAATCTAAACCTAACTGCAACACATACACAAACTCTGGAAATACACAAGCCATAGCTGCTCCCTCTGGGGCATTTTTAATAACAGTGATAGCCTTTAAAGGTTGATTCATTCTGCTGAGATAAAAAGTAAATGGCCACATTAACCTGTTGGCTGGGACTAACTGTACTGGGGCTTGTCATATAGAGGAAGTAAAAACTAGTGGCAATGTGAAACACAGCAGGTTTTTTGAGGATTTAATGTAATTACATCACGAAGACATAAAGATGCCACAGCTTTAAAAAGTTCTAATTCAAACGCTTTTTCTCTGCTGCTTTTTTTTTTTTTTTTTTTTGGGTAGTTTCCCACCATCCTGAATGAAACGCCTTATGCTCGATCATAGTCTACACACTGGGATGAAGCTATTGTTGATAAGAGACTGAAACTTCTCTTCAAATGGGGCTTAGCAAGCGTCATTCAAAGACTTTGCTCTTCATTTCAAAAGTGACTCAGCTTTTGTTAGTCAAAGAGTAAAGAGGGTCCTTTAAGACCCAGATTGCCCTTGGTGGGAAAGAACTGATAAAATGGTGAAAGTGAAAGATAGAGAAAAGAAACCGACAATAAAAAAAAAAGGCAAGGAGAACACCAGCGTCGCGAGACAGATAATCTAAGAGGAAAGAGAATGAGAAAGTGATGGGGATTTTAGGAGTACACCAAAAGAGAAAGGCATGAGAAAGTCTGCTGGTAGGTCTGATCCTATGTGAGCCGATGAGATGGGTGACGGGTGAGGAGGGGTGAGAGATAAGAGCCAAAGAGGATTAGGGCTGTGAGAACCTTTGTTGTTGTGATCAGTTAAAAGCACTGGCTCTCAATGATCCACCTGACCACTTCAGGGTGCTTACAGCAGCAAATCTGCATGTGAGGCATGACAAGACAACGTCAGCAGACCACTGAAACACAGCGACCCCACAACCACATGTTCACAGCCATGCAGACAGATGTTTAATTGAGTTGATTGCTGCTTTCTTTAAGCACCTCTGCAAATCTTAAAACAAAGTGATGGATATCAGTATGAACTGAGAAAACAAGCACGATTGTTAGATTATTATGTGAATCCAAAATGTGTCCAAGACCTTTCACTATTCACCGCTTATTTTTCCCACTATGTAGTATTTATGCCATTTTGGTGCATTGTCTATAACATGATTCACACTGTTTCATTAAAGTATGCGTATACAGCTGTGCTCAGAAGTTTACATACACACATCATGGGAATGAATGTGATGGTAATTTTGGGCTTTGAAATGTTCTTATTCCAGGGTGGAATGATTGTACAGCATACGTCTTTAATGACTAAAAAAATTATACAAACAGGCTCAAATATATACATACCCTCACTTAAATCTTTTCATAAGTGGTGCTGAAGGTTCTGCAATGTATTTTAACTTGACAAGACCAAGGCCTGTTAACTTCTCATTAGTGATCATGATCCAGTATAACTGGTAGTTTCTCTTTGCAAGCATAGAAGGGATTTGTTTGACCGCACTCAATGGATTGACCAACACTCAAAACAATGGGAAAGTCCAAGGAACTCAGTGAAGATCTAAGAAGGAGAAGTGTAGATTTACACAAATTGGGAAGGTCTCTTGGATCCATTTATAAACACCTGCAGATTCCAAGATCATCCGTTCAAACAATTGTACATAAATATAAGTTATTCAGATGTGTCACCACTTTGCTAAGGTCTGTAAGACCTAAACAGTCACCCTCAAAGAACATTGGTTAGGATGTTCTAGAACAACCCAGGAACCACCAAGGCTTAAGCCTGCCACGAACTGGAAACTGCTGGAACACCAGCGTCACCGCCCACAGTGAAGCCAGTTTTACATCATCATGGATTGAGGGGGGTGCTGACCAAGAAAGAAGCCCCTGCTCCAAAATCGACACCTTCAAGCTCGACTGAAATTTGCAGCTGCCCACATGGACAAGCCAAAAGACTTCTGGAGAAGTTTTATGGTCAGATGAGACAAAGACTGAACTATTTGGCCACAATGACAAGAGGTAAGTATGAAGTAGTAAAGGTGAGGCTTTCAAACTGAAGAACTCTGTATCAACTGTCGAGCATGGTGGTGGCAGCATCATGCTCTGGGGCTGTTTTTACTGCCAGTCGTAATGGTACATTAGACAAAATGAAAGGAGGACTACCTCCAAATTGTTCAAATTGTTCCAATCAACAATTAGACAGTTAAAACTTGGATATAATTGGGTGTTCCAATGATTCCCAAACACACATCAAAACTGGTTTTGGAATGGATAAAGGAGGTTAACATTAAGCTTCTGGAATGGTATTCTCAAAGCCCCAACCTCAAACCTATTAAAAAGAAATGTAGTTAAATATCCAGCCAGAATTATGTCAGAAGCTTGCTTATCACTATTTTTTGAGACAAAAGTTACCATTTTTAGATAGAGTATTGATGGAGTGCTGCATTACCAACCATTGCAAACAAGCTTAGTAGGAGTGTGCATCCATAGACAATATAACTATACAGACACCTGCTAATTAATGCTAAACAACACGCAGACTTTCTGGACGGATTTTTATTACAATTACCCTCACAGTAAGCCTTTTTATTATTTAATAGAGAATTTCATAAATATGTTTTAGAAGGGACCGCCACCACCAACACTGTTGAGACAGGGTCAAGTGGCCACTGGAGGTACTGCAGTTTTTAGAACTTTCTCATGACTTCAGTTTCAGCCCTGTATGAAAATACTGGGCTGAAAGAAGCTGAAAAGCTGCCGTTAGCTGTGGAGGTGAAGGATTATCTGTTGGGTGGCACTACAAGTAACTTTTTTCACACAGTGTATAACACAAATTTTGGCTGCCTGCGTTTTTCCCAAGGGGTTGCCACAGTGGATAGATCCACATATTTAATTTGGCACAGATCTTATGCCAGATGCCCCTCCTGATGCAACCCTCCCATTTACCCAGGCTTGTGACCCCCTGAGGCTCGGTTTGTGTCTGCTCCCACTCGCAAATCATCATCAATCAAATCAAATCAGTATGTTTGGCAAATGTGTTAACCACTACACTATTGAGCCACTACATTCCGTATAATTTAATATTCTGTTGTAGCTTTAAGACTTATGACTTTTAAGCCAACAAAATGCATAGAAGAATTAACATAACTTTACCACTATGGAGACCATTCCAGCTGGCATGGGGTGAGCAGTGGGATGCACGTCATACAGGTCACCAGTCCATCGCAGGGCAAACACAGAGACACAGACAACCATTCACTTTCACATTTGTACATACGGCCAAATTTAGAATCCCCAATCCACCCAGCGTGCATGTCTTTGGATTGTGGAAGGAAGCCAGAGTATTCCTAAAATCCCTATGAGTTTTCCAACACACATCTAAGTATGAAAACACTTGCTGCTCACAGTCTACTGTGAATACACCAAATGTATTTATGGTGGAATATAGGTGGTCAGTGAAGGTATGGGAGTGCGTGATGTATCTGCCAGGGCTGACCTGTTTTTACAGAAACAAGTCAGTTTCCTACATTAACTCTCTCTTCCTTCTCTGCTATATAAATAGATAAAGATTGAGTAAGAGCAAGATGACTGCGGTTAGAAGGAAGTGGGCTTTGCTGCAACTAAGAGATACAGCTGAAGGAAACAGAGTTCTGCAAAGAGAGAAGTCAGTCCAAAAATTTTTCTTCTTATATCCCTGCTCTGTTTGTGCTCTGCACAGGTCGGATGGTGTTTGCAGCAGACAAGCGTAAGGTCCTGTAACTTAAAAATATAAACCAAAAGGGATTCAGTTTTTTAGATCAAGGATAAAATACTATTTGATCTCTTCTAATATTATCTTGACCGAGCAAATTAAGGTTCTAAATATGTAATTCATGGTTAGATACTGCAGTAAAAGGATTTACATGCCCCATGCAAATCTAATATATATATATATATATAAACAATATTAGACTGCTTTTTTGTACCAACATGACCCTACATGGTTCAGTGAGTGTCTTTTAGCTTTAATCATTGTAAGATTTATTTATTTATTTTTTTTTATTATTTTTAGTTAGTTAATGGCACGCTTCCTGGCCTAAAATGTTAACAGCTGCAGCTCAGATGTAGAATCCCTTTCTCAATGGTTTGCTCCAGTGAATTTTTTTTTGTTTTGTTTTGTTTTTAGACTTGTTTCAAATAACCCTTTAAACTTTAACGGCTCTCTCTGTTACCATATGCACACAGCATGCGCATTGCTTCAACGTGTTTCCAAAGATTTGAAGACTTGCTTTTGCAATCTGTAAAGAAAGAAATGGGGAGAAAAAAGATCTTGAACTCTTGAACTCAAGTCTGCTGAGCAAAATGATATGATACAATTGAAATCTGTTAAAAATGGACTTTGTGATGAGATTGCTTTTGTTCCCAGAAAGTATTGCAAAACACCAGTGATAGTTTTACTGAAATTGGGTGTCACGGATGAAAATAAGGGACTACTTATGCAAGAGTAAAGTTTAGTGAAGCAAAACACAATGTCAGAGTGACCTGTTCGACACATATCAACCACAAGACGAGCACGCACGATCGCATTACCACAGAATCCAAGAAGTCTGAGGGCTAGGTGGTATCAGAACCTAGTTTCAGGTCTCATATACATTCTCAATTCCCCTCAGAATAGAGGAACCTGACAAACTGCACCCTGGGATTGAAACAGCCCCAACTCCATCAGCCCACTCTCTCTTAGAAAGACAAACACAACCTCGCCCCCCTCTACAGTGACATTACACTGTTCCTTCACCTGTCACATCCTAACAGTAACTGTCTCTAGCGGTCATTAATGCCAAATGTTAATGTTGATAAAAAAATTAATAAATTTGCTCCATGCATCCCTCTCTGACAGATAAGAAGTCCCAACTTCTAATTTATACGCACACACCACCTCACCGCTCTTCTCCCAGCTGCATTTAAAAAAAAAAAAAAATCAAATTTCCACAATCATCTTTTAGCAGTATGTTCTACTAGAGCCCACACTGTCATACTCCCTGTGTGAAAGTGAAGATATGCAGATATCTGATTACGGGGGTGCAGACTGCTAGCTGCAGTGACAGCTGTACCGCAGTGATAGGTGGGCGACACAGCAATGTTAGCTTGTGATTGTATGCCAACGGGCAATATTGCCCAAAAGTTAAACTGCAGCCAACTTTTTCACACTGCCAACTGGTTGGTGGTTGTTTTGCTGTCCAAAGGATCCGAGCGGTTCAGCAGAAAATAAGTGGATTTCTAACTTTACATGACTAGTTGCTTGAATGGTTTAAATTACAGATGCAGGTTATAGCATAATACATGTTATATCTCTGTGGCTCAGCTGTACACCTCCATCCTCCGCTTCCTGTCTCATCTCCTGCAGCCAGCTGTGTGTTGGGGAGAAGCAGAAGCCTCCCAAGCCTCCCTGGAGGCTTGGGAGTGGCCACTCCACAGCCAGCCTGGAAGGCACTTGGACAGCCATGATGCCTTTGTCTCCCAGACCAATCTGGCCACTTCATTTCTTCCATTCACCCATCACTCCCAAGCGCATCATGCCTGCCTGTGATGCGGCCGCAGCCTCTCACGTTACAGTAAAGTCAGGCCTCGATGGCCGTTGCTCAGAGAGAGTCCCATCTGGACCACAGGACAGGCTAAAGATGGGCAGGAGGATAGCAACTGGCTGGAGTATATAATCAGTTCCCAGTTAAATCAGTGCAACAGTTTCTTTATATATACAAAGAAAATCTCAGTTGGCTCAATATTTCAGATAATCAAGTTACAAATGTGGGCTGACTGCTTAACAAGGTTCACATAACGTTTTAGTTCATTTACTGTATCGAGCGCTAAAACAAGAAGTCCAGTAAATTCAAAAGAATATTAATCAACAGCTCTTTTGATAATGAGTAGATTTGTGTCTGTTTTTGAGCAAAAATTACCCCCCAAAAATGTCTCAAACCAAGAATGAAGATAGCACCTTTGCCTGAATAAATCATTTTGCAGGCTACTACACTTTCATGATTGATTAACAGATTAACTGAAAAGATAATGTGCAGATTACTTGATGATAAGTGTAATCCCAGCTGTAGTCTGCACTTGTAAATGCAGACATTTACCGTTACTACTAGGGGCATCTTAGGGGCTGATCATGGTTCACCCCACCACATCAGTGTGTTTGGGGGTGTGGGCCTATTTTAGCAAACCCCGCCCTGCAGAACAGACGCTGCTAAGAGTCACTGCACCACTATTTGATGTGTACACTCCACCACGCGACAGGCGCGTGGCAACCCTGAAGAAGACTGTAGAAGAAGGGGAGACTGCGCGGTACTGAGGGACGGTGCAGAGCAAAATGCTGTTTGCGGTACTCGGCTGTTGTCACGTCGGAGGACTCGGAACTGCAAAAGAAGCGGAATTCAGTGTTGAGAATAAAAAAGCACGCGGTTTGTACACTCAAAAACCCAAATTTGGGAAATTAAGAATTTGAATAACCTGGAAAAAAAAATTAAGTAATTAAAATCATCGGTGTTTTGTCCTCTGCGTTTTTATCACTCCATCACACGGTTTTGGTCGATAATATGAGGATGATATTATTACAATTTATCACAGGAGGTTTAGCTGTTGCGCTGTTTAAGTTATTATTATTATTGTTGCTATTATTATTATTGTTATTATAAAGACCGCAGACCAATCGCCATTCTGGTCAACTTTTAGGGGAGGATATTCTAATATCCTCCGCTGTGATTGCACTAAAGGTCCCACGTAAAGGTCATTTCCATGCGTTTCACGTGAATGGCACGAGGAAAAGAGTGGTGCATCATTTACAGCCCGCTTCGTCTTTACGCGGAGCGTTAAGTGCGGAGAGAAGGATCAACAAGTTCACCGGAGTACAGCCTGCGTGACGCCGGGCTGCAGAGCGCACTCCAGCCCGGCTGAATCTCCGCCTCGTTTGCTGAACTCTATCTCCTGATCCTTCCCGTGAAATTTGAAAAAAAAAAAAAAAAAAAAACTTGAGAAACGTTTTGCAGCTCTGCTTGAGCCTGAGGCAGTCTAAAAGTTTGTTTGCTCTCGAGCTTTTGTGTAATTTTCTCGCCCTGCATTTTGCAACTTATGATGAACTTTGACACTGAGGTCGGATACACAGCAACATCTGGTTTCATTGGCCGGATAGTAGAAAGGACACGGATGGCTTGAAGTTGAAGTATTACTGGTTAAGTTTTCCAATAAAAAAAAAAAAGAATCTGAACAGACTTTGACATAGCCCTGAAGTTAGTTTCTTCGAAACTCCATAACACCCAGTTTGATACCGAGGGGGAGGGGGGGCATATCCATCCATCCATTCTCTTCATCTGTCATAGTGCATAAAATAAGTGTTATCTGCTGCATCAGTGGATCATTATGAGTGATTCATCTGGTATAAGGTGAAGATTATTCGAGCTATTTTATATTCACTTAGGTTGGCTATAATCGTCTTACTAGTGACTATACATGTCAGGTAAATATAGCCTAATGGAGTAAAAGTATGCCTACAGTAGTTCCCTCTGGAAATGGTTGTAGTGGAGGAGAAGCAGCAGAGGTTGCATCAAATAAAATGGACCTATAAGCTTTTCCTCCATTAGTGAATAAATGTAGGCTGCTTAGTCACACCAGAGGCATTATAAGACAGCCACATGGCACTCGAAGAATCTTGAATTGAAATCTATGGGTGAGACTATTTTGGGGCAAGCAAACTTTTTAAGCGTTTTTTAATCAGATTTGACTGGTGACTCGTGCATTCGTGACCTGATGACTATTGAATTTAAATTTGGGCTATTTTAAATAATGCTTCAAAGTGCCAAGATGTGTTTCAACATGGCTGCTGAGTTGCCAGGCTTTGGATACATTCCCTGGTGGTAAGGTTTTATTTGTTTTGGGGGTTTTTTTAAGACTTTGTAATGAGATAATCCTCAAAGCACCTCCACCAAAGCAAACTGCTCCAGAGACCCAAACCCGTCCCTGGTGTTAACGCTTCCCTGATTCGGGCCCCGACTCGATCAGCTGAGAAACACCTCTGACTGACATCCCCGAAACCCCGTATCTATGGAAACCGCCTCAGCGGCGCCGCGAGGGCTGGCTCGAGGGCTGCTGTGAATGGGGTGACGTCACGGCGCCGGCGCCAGAGAGTCTGCTCCAAAGACAGAGAGGGAGAAAGAGAGAGAGAGGAGAAAGGAGAAACAGGGAAGAGGAAAGGCAGGGTGAGGCTGCGGCCGCCGCTGCTGCCGCTGCCGGTGATTCGCTCGGCTTTGTACCGACGTGCTCTTGCGCCAATTCATCACCTGTCTGTCAGGCATCAGTCAGAGGCGCAGAGCGAAATGTACACAGCTGTGGGAGCGAAAGGATGAAGGGGAGAAAATGGAAAAATCCTATTGCACCAGATGTGGACGCAGACTGCGGGAGTTCCAGATTATATTAGAAATGAATAAAAAAAAAACTGGATCGTCAGACAGCTGAAGGAGAAGCTGTCCGTGAACTGAACCGCGCGCAAAACAATGGCACAGATGGTGTTTTGCTGGTTTTTGTGAAATCCTGCAGAACATTTCTGATATATTTTTCGAAAAGCATTTCAGGACTCAAAATCCTTACATATTCCCGATCATTATAGGCTAGAGCGGCTTTCTTTGCCATGGGTGAACAGCCTTCATGTGGATCCACCCCTGAAATGTTGCTCCTGTGGTCCATTAAGCTATAGAAAGTGGATTATTGTGACTTTTATGATTTCTTTCATTCCTCATTTAAATTAAATTGTCTTGTAAAATTAAAAGGTCTATGTTTCAATAAACTGGAAATACAAACGTCAAAAACTGGCCGCTTCATCTTATTTTTTTTTAAAGGTACACTGAAACGCATCACCTGGAGCAAATTTGTTCCACAATGCCAAAATCGCGCACATCACATTCAGCTGTCCCTGGGGGCAATTACTTACTTAGTGCAGTATCAAACAACCCCTCATCACCTCCAGCCGAAGAATGAAGCGTGTAATTCCTGCCAACAAATGAGTCATTCAGAAAACATTAAAGTGTCAATTGTAGTTAATCGCCTCTTCACGTTTGTAGATATAAAAGCTACATTTGCACTCTGACGTTTAAAGCACAGTGCCAAAGTGCACGGGATCGTTACTAAATGCACAACTCCAACGTGAAAGTAGTGTAAACACAAGGCCTTGGGTGATGAAAGTTTGCTAGAACTGTGGAAAAAAAAGGTCTCAAAATTAAATCGATTAATAATTTACCCTCTGATTGCGCGTAATGTCTAACACTTTTGATAACTCACAAACACTTTATTGTGGCACATTTTAGAGACTCTTGGCAGCAGTGAATAAATAGTAATCAGACATTAAGTGTGTTAATGTATTAAATTGTATATTGCTGCCAGAGAAGGCTAGATCTATAATATTTCGTGCACAGAGGCACATTTTGTCACGCGTAAAACACACAAAGAAAAGAAAAACCCTTCTGACTGGTTTGAGCAATTTTCTGGTGGTAGATGTATCAGTTTTCCACCCTTAGTTTATTGTTCAGCCTCATGCAGGAACCTGCCTTCACACCGGTCCGGGCTGGTGTGAATTAAGAATCATCAGGCGCGCCTGACATGGTCCCTATCTGCACTGCTCCACACCTTCAAAACCACAGCTGAAGGCACTGATGCAAGTAGAAAAATGAGTGCGGGCTGATTAGGAATGTAATGGTGTTCTGGGAATAAGATTAGCCGATAAACTCTTGCAAAGATGTTATTTATTGTTTCATGCTGAATTTCAAATACATATTTCTAAACGCGCTGCTCCTTGCTGCCCACTGCAAAACTATAGAATTAAATTCAAAACGTGCAGGCAGAGGTTCTGGCGTGTGCTCGGGCCTTGCCGTTGTCAACTGACATCTATGCGAATCATTAATTTTCTTGATCAGAAACAGGTAAGGGCTTAATTTTCCAAATTGCCCACCGGAGCTGCTGAAGCGCCCTCTGGGTTCCGCCTCCAACATGCGTTGCCACTGGTAACCTGGTGGAAAAGGGGTGGGGTTTGAGTGAGAAGCGCCAATAGAGGGACTCAGAGAAGTTGAGTGACATGTTAGCAGCTTCCAATCAGCCTGTTTGACCCGCCTGTGCCGCATGCCCAGCCTACTCCCTATATAAACCACACTGACAGCTAGGTAATCCAGTCTGAGCGCTGATCGTCTGGCAAAACCCAGGACTTAATAGAAGCAAGATACCCGACACAAGCAAACCCTTTCGCTCAACACTTACAAAATGAAAGCAATAAGCCCCGTGCGATCCTTCCGGAAAAACAGCGTGAATTTATCAGAGCACTCCTTGGGAATCTCTCGGAGCAAGACCCCGGTGGATGACCCGCTCAGCCTGCTGTACAACATGAACGACTGCTACTCCAAGCTGAAGGAGCTGGTGCCCAGCATCCCCCAGAACAAGAACGTCAGCAAGATGGAAATCCTGCAGCATGTCATCGACTACATCCTGGACCTGCAGATTGCGCTGGACTCCAGTGTCGCACTAACCAGCCTGCATCACCCTGCGCGGCCGGGGCAGACTCCATCCAGGACCCCTTTGACCACCCTCAACACAGATATCAGCATCTTGTCATTACAGGTAATTACACTGTAGCTGAGCGCGTATTCTAATTGAAAAGCGATAGTCCAGAGTGTTGAGAGATATTTAGTGGATTTTTATGTGTGCGCATAAGCAACGCGCCTTTGTAGCCTATGCGTAACTCGCACAAAATGGCTTGTTGGAAAGGGAAAATGGCATGTTTTTTTCTCCTTTTGTTCAGAATCAGATGAGGAAGAGATTTGACCTACATAACACTGTTGCAACGCCAGACACATCATTCGGATGCTGCGTAAAGAATTAACATTTGGTCGGTTTGTTTGTTTGTTTTCAGTCCCCGGAGTTGCCATCAGAGCTGATGACAGATGACAGCCGGACTCTGCATCGTTAAAGCGGTAAGTAGGCTGTCCTCATGTCTGCTGCTGCATTCTGTCCAGGGCTTTTAGGCTCCGCTACAGACTGTCTCCCAGTCTGCTGGAGCAGAATGGGCTTGAATTACCATTTACCCATCCATTTGTTCCCCTGCGAATGTCGTCTCACGTTGCTGTAATGGTCCCACTATGTTTTTGTGTAAGAATGCGCCGACACACTGGGGCGTCTGTTATGATAAGGGTGACTTCAAGCCAATTTTGGTTACATTTATATTGATTATTAGGCTAATATGAGATAAAAGATCACGTCACTGGCTTCTTCGGGACTTTACTGTGTCACAGATTAATCTGATCTTTTCATGTCTCATCTGCTGTGTGCAAATTCAGAGCTGGCAGATATTTAGCATTGGAGTTTCAGTGGAAGGTATTCACTCCAGGCTGCTTGGTTTACTGTATATAAGTAGCAATCGTCAGGGTTGTATTATACCCTCTTGTGTCTATAATGAAGAGCATCTGCAACAGGAAAATAATGGCTGTTTGGATTACTGCTACTACGATGTCTGCACATAATTGGTACAAGAAGTGGGTAGGCGCCAGCTGAGCGGCAATTACGCTGATTCTTCCCCAGATTGTAGGCTGAAGTTGTGCGAGAAGTGTGTGTGTGTGTGCGCGCCCTCTCCTTTCCCTCTCTGTGTGTGTACATCTGGAGCGCAGGGTTTGCTTAGTATTGGGAGTGTTTGGTTAAATGTTAAAAACTGCGGCTTCCTCCCTGGCGCCAGTCTGTCCGGATCTCTGCCCTGTTTGCATTTTCTAAACACGCCTCTCTTTCTCAATCTTTTGCAGGTGTTTGGTCAAGACGCAAAAACACACACAGGACCTGGGGAGCAGGACTTCCCCCCCACCACCACCACCACCCCCTCTCCAACCTCTGTCCTCCAGGCCTGGATTTTTTTTTTTTTTTTTTTCTTTTCTGACGCTGAAATCAAGAGACTTTTGCTTATTATGGGACAATCTTTATGTGATGTGTTTTCTGTTTGGACACTTCATTATTATTTAACTTAAGACTTTTATTTGTGGGTCCTTTCTGGAAATGGAAGGCGCGTTATATTCCCGACAGCGGGAGGAAAAACGAGATTGTCACAAGGATTACCCTCCCCATCCTCCCTCACACCCCCCCGTACCCTCTTCTCCTTGTTGAAGTCTTCGCTTTTTTTGCGGAGGTGGGAACGTAAATAGAACAGACAGCTTGGTTAGTTACTGTAAAAAGTTTAGTCTTGTCATATTTGTTGGCACATGAAGGACTGGACGTTGTTTAAAAAAAAAAAAAAAAAAAAAAAAAAAGTTAAATTGAAAAGAATGAAACCTTGTAAACTCTCATCGGGGGTTTATCTTGTATAGTTGCAGGAATTTGAAACTTCTGCAAAAGTGTAATGTTGTACTTAATTATGCTGAAACTTTTTATAAAAGTAATGTAAATTGTACCTTTTTTATACAAAATAAATCAAAAACGCCATTTGAATGTTTCTTTTGGGGAAGAACCACTCTGGGAGGGGGTCAAATGTGGTGGTTATGATTCAGAAGACATTAAACCAGTGCGTAAAATGATCTACTCGGCTATAGATCTGAGGTTCTCCATTTATGGCTCTAGGCTGGCTGTACAGAAAACCTGAGATGGTTCAAAAACGCATCCCGCAAAGTGTCCTTATCAGACCTGCAGTATGTGACCTATAATAGTGTTCAAAACACAGTGTCAACACTTCTCCGAGGCGAACACGACCTGGAGAGGCGGTTGCGTAAAAGCTTATTGAGGACGCACTGACTGCACTTTTACTTTCTCACACGCCGCGTAAGGCAAATGAGATTAATTGGTTTAGGTTGTGCGCGCCACCAGACGAGTATCCACTGTTTTAAATGGCACCGTTTTGGGAAATGGGTGAAACTAGGTCTGTGACGGGTTAGATTCCGTAAGTAGAACTTACAAGTGTAACTGCGCCCCCCCCTTTCAAAAACAGAAGTAAGCACGAGTTGTATCAAAACTTGCCAAAGGCATCTGTACTCAGACCAAACTTTGCTGGTAAACAGTTTGGATTTATTAGCGCAATTCCAGTGAAATTAGAATATAAACCAAGTCAAACGACGGTGGGATGCACTCAACACGAATCCGCGGATACAGCTGGTGATAAGCCCGGGGGAGCTTAACATCAAAAGCCCATGTTACAACCTCAAAACGCCACCCGTCGTTTTTTGGCAGTCCACTATTCTGTAGAGCAGGTATCAAAAACCCACTGAGGTAAAAGGGGAAGGGGCTGATGGGTGACCTGAGGTACCCCGCAGTAAGAACCCAACTGTCCATGTCTGCATTCACCGTGCGGCACCGTTTCTCAAATACTTCCATACAACTGAACCGCCAAATAATCTGTGGGCCTCTCATTAGACGATTTTTACCCCAAGGGCCACTTAAAAATCTCCAAGTGTTTAGAAAATTCCCTCTTATACAAACCAGGAAAAATCTATAAAAAAAACAGACGTATGAAGTCAAGCTAAGAGTCCTTTACAGTTAAATGTAGAAGCACCAGAAAAATATTTAAAGGACACTTTAGGAGTTACTGAAGCTCTGAGTCCTCCAGGCAGCGTCCATACAACCAGGCAGCAACACGTTTGTATGAAGAGTGCGCCATCTATCGGTCAATACAAATCCTGCCATTGAAGAACCCCCCCCCTCACTCGGCCACTCATTATTTCCCCTTACCACAGTATAGATAAAATATGAAAATTAAAAAGAAGCCTTTTAATGTATGTATTCTGGTTCATTTGCTGGTGATTTCCAATAATCCACTGCACAAAGAGCTGATTTAACTGCAAGAAAGAAAACAAGGCACCCCATCAGATTTCAAGATGTTTATTGATTCACAAAACCCAATACGGAACTTTGGAAATGACAAACATCGGCTCTAGAGTCTAGTTCAAAAAAGTACTTCACCTACTTTTCACACTTTGTTCTATTTGAAATGTTTTAGCACCTCACAACATGCTTTGGAGACTGAATGCTTCACCTTTCTCTAAGTAACCCATTTTTTTTACTGCAACATTCCTTCACTAAACACAGTGACTCCAAATAACAGCATAGCTTTCACGTGGGAGAGGAATCGTACTAAAAACACATGAGACAAACAATCTAGATTTGACCTAACGAACATCTTTTGGTATCATTAAATTCCAAATGTAGCCACAAACTATCAGATTTATCCTTTTCAAAATATCAAGGTGATTTTTTTTTAACCTTACAACACCACTTCCTTGACTATGTCCTTAACAGCACAACACTCATCTACACTAATTCTTTAGAACACGATACAACATCATCACTGTCAATATGCTATCAAAAAACACACTCAACATGACCCTTCTAAGTGTAACAAACACATATGGTTTCTTAGAGGACACTCTCCCTCTCGTCTCCGAGGCTGATGGTGCGCAGGTTCTGGTTGTGGTGGATGGTGGCTGCCGTGGTGTTGGCAGTGCTGCTGCCAGGGATGATGATGACATCTGGAGAGACGATGTTGGAGGAGGTGGACTCTGTGCCTGTGATGGAAGCCTGCTGCTGACGGCTGTTGTTGGTGTTAGTGTTGGTGTTGCTGTTGCTGTTGGTAGGGCTGCTTGTGTTGTTATTAAGGGTGGTGTTACTGGCGCTGCGGTTGAGGTTGCTGACCCCGCTGGATGGCCACCCATCATCTGGGCTGCTGGCCATAAGGCTGGCTTCAGATGGAGCTTCAGAGCAGATGGACATGCGGGCCACCACGGAATCCTGTAGGCCGCTCAGGCTGCTGGGTAGTGGGCCTCTCTTCTTCACCAACCCCTCCAGCTCCAGTTCAATCAGACTGGGCTTCATTGCTTCTCTATATCTGCCAGAGTCTCCTTCAGTCTCTTCCAGGGAGGGGTCTGAGGAGCTTTCACTGGAGCGCATCCCTGAATCGGACGAGTCCTTCTTATCGATGAGGATTTCGGTGAGGAAGCCAGGCTTGGCCAGCAGCCCAGTTGGCTTGGAGCTGTGGGAAGACAGAGCACCAGATCTTGCCTCTTTATGGAGGAGAGGTGTGGTGTTGTCAGCGTCTTCTGGCCCCGAGTCTTCATCGTTGGCCAGCTTGTGGTAGTATGACCCAGCTCCCTTCTTCTTGGAGCCTGGAGTCCTAGAGGATGAGCTGTGATCCAGCTTCTCATCCTCTTCACTGATGGGGTCTAGAGCATCGGTCCCTGAGGCAAAGTCTGTGGCATCAGAATTCTTGGAGTTTCTCTTGGTGAAGGACTTCCGGCTGTCTTGATCTGATCCTTCCTTGGCCTGAGAAGAGGGAAGAAGGTTCAATGAGGAGAATGTAAAAATATACAGTGTCCTCTGCTGCTGGCCTCTGAGAGACCACTGACAAAAGGATTCCTTTTTCTTCCCTTAGTGCCAAGAGAAACAAAGAATATAAGCCAATAATGATGAAATGCAAGAAGCAGTGGTCTTTGAGTCCTGCCACTCCACAGTACAGCAAAATCTAACATTTGAAAATCACAAGTTAACTACACCATACTTTCCCCCAATCATGACAGTAGGAACTTATTTGAATGAAATATTTCTGCCATCAGTGATGCGGTGACAAAAACACGAGAGTGTACTTGTGATTGTCCACCCACCCCTTTGTCCTCTGAGCTGGCAGCCTGAAGGAATTGTCCAGGGTGGGGCTGAACAGGCCTCTCTCCCCCACTGCCGGACATCTCCAGCTGGGCCATCTGAGCGATGTACTCCCTGTAGGCATCACGATACTCAGCCTGCTGCTTGTCTGTCAGCTTGCAGATGTCATTAGAGGATTCCTGGGAATTCAGGCTAGACATGCTTGAAGTGCGGTGATTTGCCACCTGAAAAGATGAGAAAAAGTTGGGTTGGGGTGTGACATTTACCCGAGTTTGTCATGTGCTGAGTGCAAAGCGCCTTATGGTTGCGGGCTGTTGACTTAAAGAGTGTACAAAAAAAAGCACAACAGCATTTACTCTGTGTAAAACTGTGTAATCATCAGACTCATAGACAATGAAATAATATGAATCTGAGAACTGAAAAAGAGAGTTTGTGGAGCGGATTTTTAATTTAAAACAAACTAAGATCATATGAAACAGCAGCAGAGCCGGCTGTCTGCGTCTGAGTCTTTGCTTGTGTCTCAGACGTTTCCTAAATTGGAAATAAAAAAAAGGTGAAAATACCAAAAGAGGGGCCCCCCCGACACCTTTCAGTCACAGTGGCACTGTGCAAGTATTTTTAATTCTGCAAAATTTCGAGTGTGCCGACAGCTTCCTCTGCTGTGCTCCTTTTTTTGTTTACAACCACATTATGTGAAACCACTGAGGTCATCAACACACTGGCTTGGTACGGCAGCCATGCGGCCATTCAGCAGTTTGGGGTGTGACCATTTCCAAGTGTGCCACACTCACAGTTACACTTAAAAGTAGCAACTTCGATGCTTAGCCGTTTCACATGTCTATGTGTTAAAACAACAAACAAACACACAGAGTAAATGTCAGGCTGATCATGTCTGCAGCTGCGATATTTCTGTAACAACCTCATGGCAGGAAGACTAACCGGCCAGTTTGAGTTGTTGCTGCGTCTCACAGGTTCCTCTAAGCCCACACCGCTGAGTTCCTCAAAGCTGAGGTTGAGGCTAAAGGCGGCCGTTTCGTGCTGGGCTCCCCCAGAGCGTCTGCTGGGCTCCCCAAGGTGCACACTGCTGCCCTGCTCGCTAGCAGCTCGGGACTCATCCTGAAGTGCCGCCTGGCTTTCAGCATGCCGTTGCTCTATGACCTTAAAAAAGTATAGGACAATATATGTGATCAACAAGTCATTAAACTTTGGCTTTCGGTGCGGGTTACATTTTAAATGTAACAAGTCTATAGGGCAGCAACAACAACAAAAACATGTGCTTGTGAGAACAGATTTGTGAGCTGTTCCTTAAGTAGAGCTACTCAGCTGTCCCCTCCTCCCTGACAATACCCTCCCTTCATCCAGATATCAGTCAGCCATCTTGAACCAGATGGCTGTGCTGGCTGCATCCTGGCAACACAACACTGGTTTTTACATGGAGCTGCAAGGCCACTGCACTCTCCAGCTGCTTCTACGCAAGCCCTGCATAGGATCTCCGGTAAAACACAACCGATCTGGGGCTCTGCTTTGGCATTAAGAACACAGACTGACATTTGATGAAGTGGAGTCAGCTACATGTGTTAGTGATTTGAGCCCCGGCTCAGCCGACTGGACCTCTGGCTGACTGACTAGCGCCCTTCTCGTAATACGGATTATAAAATCTCCTTTCCAATATCTCAGCACAACACAAGATGTCTCATTATGAGATATTGTCTGTTTTCATTTTGGAATAAACCAAAACGGAAACAAATATCAAGAGGGAACCAGCAGGATTGAGTTGACTTCAGAGTCATAGAGGGGGGCGGTTGATATTTTGTGTGGGGGGGACTAATCCTTTCACTGTCAGTCTACCTCTGACCATTTCCTTTAACTACAATTTAACCATTTTTTTAACCTTTATTTATCCAAGAAGGGAATATCTTGAGATTAAGACCCTATTTTTGAAAGAGTGTCATGGGCCCAGATAGGCAGGATTAACCTAGAGTGTTTTTGAGAGTGCGAGAAACCGGATTTCCAGGAGAAAACACGCACAGGTATGGGGAGAACATGCACACATTATTTAGTGAGTTGTAGAGTTACACTATATTAGTGCAGTAAAGGCACTTAAAAGAAGGAATTTAGTCTCACCATTCCCCTGAAGAGCTGCCAGTCACCAAAGTTCATCTCCATCTCTTTCTTCAGCTCATCTAAGTTGCAATGAGTGAGAACCCGACCGTTTATGTTGGCCTGCAATGAATAAGGAAAGAAGTGACTGGTTTGCTCACAGATTCAAAACAACTGCCTAAACACCACAATAAATTCAAATGGAGCGACAGAGCAGAGAAAACCGCACGCAGGAAAACACTGCATTCATCAGATGAACACAAGATGATGAAAAGAAAAAAATTAAGTAATCAAATGAACTTTTTTAGCTTTAAATTTGTACCTTCTTGATGGTGGAGGTGTACTGAGGCAGCATGTTGGGGTCGATTCCTTCAAGCTGTCTGAGACGCTCGCACACTGCATCTGTGCTCAAAGAGCTGAGCAAGACTGCAGGACAGCCCTACAGAATAACACACATAAACGTATAATTGGAATATATTAAGAGGGCTTTCAAGGAATTATGTTTACCAGAGCAAACTCACACATACACTCTGTTAGAGCAACTCATCATTCCTAACACAATGATTAGGGCAAACTGAGCAACAACTCCTGAGAAACAGACGTGCAAGCCTGTTAACTGCATGGCGCACAGAGGTGCAAAACCACAATCCCACACAGTAATTCTTTCTATCAGTCACACAGTGTAAGTGTAAAAGTAAACAAAACTGCCAACATTTCCAAATACGCCGTTACCTGCCCTTATTCTTTTCCTCTGTGTATATATAAGCGCAGAAAGTGTGTGCTCAACACTTAAAGGATGGAGACTGTAAGTCTGTGAGCCGACCAACACCGAAGCGGCCTCCACTGATGAGCAGCTACGTAGCTTGATGTGACTAATACCAGTTGCCTGTTGATGCAACTGGCTGTCTGTGAAGGCCTCACAGACAGCCAAAATGCCACCCGCTGGCACAGAGACCAAACAAACCTCATCCACCCTCCATCCCACTCTCCCCCTCCCCGTTCTCACTCACCCCTCTCCCTCTGGCTCTGCTTGTCTTTGAGACAAGCAAAGTTCTCCTTTCTTCCTTCGTTCTCTTTCTCCCTCCCTTCCTTCCTTCCTCTCACATTCCTTCCCACTCAGCCTCCTGCACTGACCTCCTACACCCCCCCCCCCCCCCCCCCCCCCTTCACTGTCCCTCCCCATCCTTTCCTCCCACTCCACTCAGCTATTAGCACTATTAAGACAAGGCTTCAGACTAAGCCCCCCGGCTTTGTTTCTGGTTTCGAGGGAGAGGAGAGCAGAGCTTAGCCGGACTGTGAGTGGTTGTTAGACAAAAAAAACTAAGCAGCTCTTACAACACAGTACACAATAATAGGTGCCAACTTCGAGTAATGGCTGGGATGAAGACCGGCACTAAGGGGGTTTAACTACTGTTCATGTCCGCACTCTAGAATAAAACTGTTAGTGAATCTAATAACTAATAAGTTATTAAGTTGTGTTTTGCAAAGTAATGAGTTTGTGTTTCTACAGCATGCAGCATACACTAATGTGCAGGTGTTAGAGATGAGGTAGAGCGAGGTGGATGATGGCGATGCAAGTAGCCATGAAACCAAAGGTGTACCTGCTTGAATTTGTAAGGCAGCGACTTTAAATGCTTGATTAGGAGACAAAAAGAAGCAGACGGACAAGCAGTCAGACAAAAATACACACAGACATTTATAACACTGTGAAACCAGGACTGTACCTGTGAAAAAAAGAAGGCGGGGAGGCAGAAATTTAGACAGACAAGAGAGACGGACAAGCAGAGAGACTGTAGGACACATGTCGAACTCATCATCAGGACAACAGTGCAGACATTTATCTGTCAAACAGTAGGAGAGGAGACAGCTCTCGTACAGCGGCGACACAGCCAGCCAGCCAGCCAGCCAGCGTTGTCGGCCTGGAAAAGAGGAAGCTACTGGAAGCAGAATTATTAGAGAAAAGAGATTTTGTTTTTGCTGGAGTCAGCTGGCTTTTACAGCCATAATCTTTGCAGACAGAACAGACTGCGGAGGACACGGCGACAGAAAGAAAGATCCATCAAGAGAATGAGACGTCTCTCACTCTGCAAAGAAAAAGCAGAAGTTTCGAGTTCAGGGAAGGCCTTGAATAAGGTTCCTTGATTCAGACACCGAGCGTGTCTTCTAAGAACGTGAGTGAAAGCATGAATGTCTGCGGGTGTGTCTGTGTGTGTGTGTTTGTGTGAACCCTCCCAGTGTGTGTGTGATAAGACTGTAATTACAGCTGGGCTGAGCTCAGGGCCGGGCAGAAGGATGGGGAAGAGGAAACAGAGCTCTGTGAGGGAGGAAGCGTCTTGGTAAGGAGATAAGCTCTACTAGCGCTGGGCTCATTGTCAGTATATATGTGTGTGAGAGAGTGTGTGTGTGCTGCCAGCCCCAACAGTTGCTCTGATGATAATCCCGGCAGCCAGAGGAATCCATACTCGCACTTACATCAGCTAGGCAATTACACTGGGCTAGGGCTGCTTATACATCCACACACAGGAATTACACACAAATGTACACATACACATTTGCAGATTTGTAGAAATGCAGGGACACATGAGCATGACACAAGGAGATTAAGTATGAACCAAAAAGGGAAGGAAAATGTGAAAATTTATACTGAGGAGGAAAGAGCATGAGGGAGATATGAAGAACAAAAACTGGTATTAAAATATAAGAGACTGATGAAGGTATAAAAGATTTTTTTTTTCCTTTTAAATTCAACACAAAATACAGACAGATAAGAGATAGAGGGAAGGAACATTACTCAATAATCTATATTTAAATCTTTCATACAGCTCTTCTAAATGCTTGCTGGCAGCAGCCTGATAAGTGGCTTTGTGGAGCAGAAATCTCCCGAGTAGCGTTATCATCAAATTGTTCTAATACTGGATGATTTCTTTTGAAACGTGTGAATATCTGGATGCAGAGGCTCACTTCTTTTAAGCGCAGCTCCAAGCATCCTTAATGTCAGCTAACAGGACCTCTACATCCATTTACAAGAAAAAGAAAAAAGAAATCCAATTCGCTGTTGATTTTTGGTTTTAATAACGCACACTGCCCATCACTTATGATGGGCACAAACCGAGCAATGGGCAGTGTGTTTTTTGGCTTTCATTTTTTTTTGATCCTACGCACTTGTCACCAAGACTTCCCAGTGTGAGATATCCATTTTCTAAGAAAAGTAGAGATTATAGCATGCCAAAAACCAGAATTAATTTCATTCAATGTGTTATAATTACATGTGTTATAGCTTGCACACTCCTTAGTGGGGGGTAATAATCACACCGGATGCAGCTTACTATGATTATTTAAGCGTTCTGCAGCACGCAGCAGGTGTGACCGCTTATTTTAGTTCTGGCATTTGTAAACCACTGCAACAAAATAAGTAGCCTGCCACACAAATAGACGTGCATTTTATTCATGCAACACAAGAAAACACCTGAGCTTTAAGCATCAGGTCATCAGGCAGATAATAAAGTAGCATTTTTTTTTTTTTTGCATTAACATTGTGTTTGTATTTGTGCATTATATGTGCTAATACTTCTGCTAATGTTAGTCAGGTTACCATGGTGGGGTCAATGGGGCTCGTAGGGAGGGCTTCTCTGGCATCCTCCGTAATAACATCCTGATATGGAGTGCAGAATGGAGACAAGGATTGTATAGGGAGAAGTGTTAGTGAAGGTTGGGGTTATAAAATGCAATCTACAGGGAGGACCGACTGAGTGGTAAGAAGCCACACTGTCCTGAGCCTGAAACATTCTAAGTTTAATTGCTTTGATCTATTAACTGTATATTCTGTATATATAAACTCATAAAAGACTTTTCTAGCTGCCAGGAAGCCCTGCTCAGATGACAGAAGCTTATTAACAAAGTGAACCAGAAGAGTAATAAGTGTTTAAACAATGCCAATGCACAATATTAATACTTCTTCACGGTGTGTGTTCTGCTGTGAGACGAAAGCACATGTGAAACAGATTCAGCCTGACCTCTTTACTTACAAGTGCACTGGTGTCCTGGGGTTGACCGGGTGGTTTAATGGAGGGGCGCGAGGATGAGGGGACATGGTGTGAGAAATGCCGTGGCAGGTGATACACATGATGGGGAAAATAAGGCTATGGGTGGAGAAAAAAAATAAAAAAAGGAATGTGGAGAAACAGGCAGGGAGATAAAATTAAATAAAAATCATGAAATCATATAAAAGGAGCACAAGCATGAATATACATAAGAGAAAAGGATGCTGGGGGATAAATATTAATGCTGACTTTATTTTCGTTCATGGTCATGTGGCACTGTCAAAATCTGCAATGTAGGTCAATATAATGGTACATTTTGATAATGCACAAAGGACTGGGTGGCTGAATCCAATAGCTTGCTTTCTAGTTGTTTGGAGTTGTTTCTAATATCACTGTTAAAGAGAGACCACAATAGGTGCTTTCTGACCAGAGGAGCAATTCATAGTTCTTTAAAAAAAAAAACACTTGACATTAGTGGAGATTGAAGGACTTTGACATTAGCTGCGTAAATGACAGATTGCTCTAAAAATGCAACAAAACATAGAAAAAAATGGACTGACGGTGAGGTCCAGGTTTTATTAACTGCACATGCAGCAGAGGAATTACAAAGTGAATTTAGTCACCAAATCAAAACCTAAAAAAAACTTTGCCAGTATTTCCAAACAACTACGCAGGACTTCTGCACACAGTGAAAATGATGGCGCTAAAAATCAGATCACAACAAAGTAAAAGATCAAAACAGCCAAAGTGGATTTCAGGCAGTGTGATTTACTGGAGGCTATCAGTGGCCACACACCAGATTTGAAGGTTACCATCAGCAGCACTGGGAGCTGCATGCTGTTGAAAGAAGCCTCTGTCTGAAGAAAAGAGTTATTTGTAATATTACCTAAAAGCGCATCATATTGCTTTCAACTGTGTCCTCGCTGTATCTCCTTCCCGCCTACATTTTTCCTAACTGTCCAATGGTATGTTGTTTGCGTGGGACTGCCCCAGTGGGTAGTCCTTAGACCTGTTTGGTCTGAAAGCACCTATTGTGTACCATTTTGGGGTTGTTGGCATCACTTGGCCATTTAAACACCTCATATACTCTGAGCAGTAGGTAGAGGACGTGAGTCCCGTGTCTCACCCGGTTGTAGAAAGGGTGCTGAGGGCCAGTCATTCCACTGAAATAGGCACTGTGGGGCTGAGGAGGCAGAGATCCGGTGAAGGAGCCTGCTGGGGAGCAGGCGGCAGAGGCTTGGGCGTAAACTGACTGGGGACGGGCCCCTGCCTCTTGGAGGGGCAGCGTGGGATAGGTCACTCCTCCCATGTGCATCTGCTCCCTGGCCGCACGCACATCTAAGAGAGGGTAGAGCCAGGGGAAAATGTACAATGGAGTGAGAGAGAGAGGGAAGTGTTTATCTGTGACGCTGATTATCATGTCTTGGCAATGACTATAAAGACCCTTTAGATCCACCCACACATCAATAATTTAGCTTTATTTCATAATCTCTGGAGAGTTAAGACAGTTGCGAATTCAGAGAGAAAAATACATATCAAACAGCTGACGTACACGAGAGCAAAATTCTTTGACTCTCAAAATACTGCAGGGAATACAACAGGAACATTGCTCCTGAACATGTTCTCCTTATCCCAATAAGAAGAGAGTCAAACAACTACAGACTGGAAAGAAAATTAGCGCAGATGTTACGATTACAGAGACCTTCAACTGTGAATTCCATTCTCACACTGCTTCCTATTACTCTGTTTGCTCACAAACAGCAGGCGTGTTGATATTCTCGGTTTTCCAAATTATATGCCAGCCACGTGACGTTTCTGGCACATGCAGCTCTTTGCTGTCCCCGACAAACAAATTCACCCGTGTAAACAAACAAAGCAGACCATATGAACTCATAGACATCATCCTGTAAGTACTTTGCTACAACCGTTTTCACATGAACCATTCTGACTTCGAGAGAAGTCGAGGAGGAGGTAAGTAGGGAGCTTTGGTTAAAGCTCCCAAATTAAAGTTAAATAAGCCCGAAGACAGAACAGAGTAGCTCTGTGCGGCTGGCAAGAAAGTAAGAACCAGAAACAGAAGCAGGCACCAGAATGTCTCCTGGTTATACAAGTGGCTGCTGAATGACACGCTGAGTGAGACCCAATCCAGCCTGTGAACACAATGGGGGCCTTATGATGTGAGTCAGGCTCATGGGCGGGTATCACTGACAGCACTGCCCACTGGCTGGCCACAGGACACTGGGCACCAATTACCAACTGGTCAGGAGGGAGTGCAGGGAGTTCGATGACTGGGTAGGAGCGTTGGTCACCTTCCGTTCCGCTGTGTATAAGCGTGGAGGTGCAAACGCCCACAGTTTTGAGCATGTACAAACACAAACACATGTTTCATGGATACACACACTACACACACCTTTTTTACTTACAGACTGGGCGTCTGGTTGTAGTACTGTGTCAGCTGCGCCCTCCATGACTCAAAGTTGTCTCAGTGGAACAGACTTTCTGTGTGTGCGCGAGTGTGTGTTTTCTGTGGTCTCATAACACTATGATGCAGCAGCTTCACACTAGGCGTCATCCACACTCCTGTATGGGCCGAACGGACGCTGACGCACGGTAGCGAAAGTACAGCGCCGGTCTGGCTTACAGTTTAATAGTGATGCACTATTACGTCAGTGTAACTACAGAGTGTGAAATTTGGTGCTGCACTACGGCCAAATTGGTAACAGGGAGTGAAGGCATTGTCCTGATTGTACAGTGCTGGAGTGAAAACCTGGTCGACATTTGATTGTTTGGAAACGACATGCACGCTGCGGGTTATTGAGAGCCCCTGCAGTGGGCGATTTTAGAGCAAACCCTGCTACAATGCTATGAGTAATGTCACTGTCAAATGAGCTGGCACTGTATTGGACACATTGCATAGAGGACAGTTTTCAGTGTGTCCATGCTATTGTATAACATTTAGTCAATGTTCTTTTGTCCCATCATAACAGCTAAATTGCACACGTGTCAGCTGACCCTGTCCATTTGCTAAAGATCCCCGTGAGATGTAGCTGAAAGTTTCAGAGGCAACAACAGAGTTCATGCCCTTCATGCTGCCTTTCCCCAGATCGCAACAAAATAAAACAGATTTTGACATGGTAGACTGCACTCTCCAGCACCATCATCAAAATACCAAATGAGGGAATATCTTCTGAAAGAATGTTAATCCCTGCAGGAGAGCACCGGAGACTGCCAAGGAGCACTAAAGCTGTTCTGACAGGATATTGCAACTCAAACATCTACTAACACTATGCTTTTTATGGTGGTTTTTTTTTTTTTTTCTTTTTCTTTTTCTGACATCTGTAAAATATACTGTGTGTGTGTGTGTGTACGGACCTGCTATGATCTCCCGCAGCTTGGGGTCCAAGTTGACAGTGCAGGGCAGAAACATCTCCACATCTCTGGCAGTAAGAACGGGCGTCCTGGAGGAGAGGAACACTTCAAAGCTGCGGATGTCTCCGTCGATCTCCAGCAGAGGCTCCACATCCTTTGTGGTGGGGATGTTCTTAGAGATTCTTTAGAGGAATGAAGGATTTTTGAAGAAGTTACTGAAGTGAGCATTTTGCTCGTTTAGCACAAATAACATTTATTAAGAGGGAATGCCAAGGATAACAAAAACACATGGCACACATAGCACCTCAGTGACTTCATGACATATGAGGTGTAAAATATTAATAACGCCATTGTACTACTGCATCTTGTAGTGTCCCGGAGCATTAAATATGAACCCAGAAAAGGAACTCTCCCTATGGTCAAATATTTAAATAATCTAAATAACAGCAAGTAAACAACAAAACTCCTAGAAACTATCAAAAATTACATTAAGTGTGGCAATTATCAGTGCTGAGAGACACTTTTTATATATTTCAAATGCAGGCCACTTGATGTAGTAGTTGTGACCTGTGGCCTGGTGTAGTTGTAAATTTTTATACATTCCTTCTTTACATTTTGCAGAGCAATCTAGTGGTCACACTGGGCATTGCGTACCTGAGAGTTTATTAGCTTCTTGTTCAGGTGTTTGCAGTCCTAATGCTAAAGAGGAACGCTGGGTGCTGTGGACTATGCTGCTTGTGGGTAACATCTTTAAATTCAGTACAATCCCAAACAGAAAAGAAAGGTCACAATTTGATATGTTACTCGTCTTTACTAGTGGACAGCCAAAGAGAATGAGGATGAGGACAAACTATACTGCCTTATTGACAAATATGGTACGAGTATATAACTTTATGCTAAATTCTGACTTGTGAATTCATAGCAGAAAATACAAATCATTAAATTCAGACCAAAAAAAAGAAAAGAAAAGAGGAAATAACAAGCAGTTCTGTTAAGATTGAAAAGATAAGCCAACGGTCATCATCATCATGAGAGCACAGAGATAACTGGATTTAGAAAAGGCGAGATAGTGGAAGCGGGGATGTTCGAGTACAGATAGAGTGAGGGATGTTATCTTTTCTGAGCAGAGGAGGAAACCTGAGAAGATGACAATCAGGGTAATTTAGCAAGCAGCAGACGGAAGCACGTCATGATGTGCTGCTGCAGTTAACGTGATGTTTGTTATCACAGGCCCTAAGTAAACGCCACGTTTGGAGGTTGTTTCAGTTATGTGGGATATAGTTTTACTGGCCTATATAGCAGAGCGAGAAAAAAAAAAAGTACTACATGAATAACTTCAGATTTAAACAATTTATAAACGCTTTGTGGCAACGGTACATGATGTATACGCATTAGGAATACTGAAAGCTTGTGAAGTGTAAAGTTTTATTTCAGCTAAATAATGTTAAAAGAGGCATCAAGAAATCACAGAAAGGGTAAAATGAGGCCAACGATACGAGGGATGCAAACAACAACAAGCCAGAGCAATCAGCGCATCTCGCTGATCCTATCATTCAGACATGAAAATATGAAACTTGGAGTGACTTATGACACTGGCCATTCATCATGAGAGTATGTTACTCTTATCAGATGAATGAGGAGACTCCAGTGGGGAGCAGACATTTTTCTCATCTCTGCCTCCATTTGTCATCCAAACCCTTCATCATTTTCTCAGTAGATGCTTTTCTCTCCCTACATCCTCTTTAACCTTCCCTCCTTCCAGATCAACCTCAGCTCACCCTCCTCCCATACATCACCCCGTCTGTCTAGTGGTAAGCTGTGCAGAGAATACAAGTCGAAAAGTTGGGGGGGCTGGGGGGGTTCCTGAGGACTGATTTGTTTTCGAGAGTGAACAGAGACTTTTCTTTCTGTGACTTGATTGGATGATTAGTACTGCTGCTGCAGCATGCTAGCTAAGTCAGGATGAGGTCAGAATCTGGCCAGAGCTCAACACAGCAGACTGTTAGCTAATAATCCAAACTATAAACTAACTTAATCTGGTTAGCATACTGGCCTGAAATGTCCTCCAACAGCCCATTCTAGTCAAGTTTGCATACCTAAGTGATGGGTGGTCAAAAACAAGACCTCTGAAGGTGCAGAATACTCAGTTACAAGTTATATAATTTCCATTTTTGGCTTTTAGTTGACACTCCAGAGTGCTTACAGTGAGTGAACAGGTAGGGGTCCAGTCCTCTGTTCAAGGACATTTTGACAGGACAGATGGCTGGTGATAGACGGGTCTGCTGCTGCAGAGCTAAAACCTGTGACCTTGTTACAGGTTCATGTACAAGTCTGGCAAGAAATACTGACATTTGGGTGTCTCAGAGAGACATTTTGACATGTTTAGTATTGATAATAACTGAAACACGAAAATATACGCAAACCAACCCCAAATCACATGCAAATCTTGCATTATTATTTCAACTGAATCAATCTTTTGTATCTATTTTACCACTCAACTCTCACTTATTTTCCCACTCAGGATCTTCTCTCAGAACAACCCAGGTGGCTCACAGCAACCCACTGCACCCACCCAATTGCTACTTAGAAAAGACAGTGAGGAGACAGAAAAGGGTGTTAGTAGAGAGGACAGAGCAGCACAGCTGGCTCCAGTGGACAAAGCCCTCTCAGTGTCTCTTCCATTAGAACCTTTAACGAGACCCAAAAGGTCGAGGAAGCTCCATGCTGGCACACAGATGAACCCTCTGCTGTGACCTCTGCTGTAGAGGATGAGTGGGATTCTGAAGGTGAAGGCACAGATGTTACCTGAGCGTACATGCACGCAAGCACCACCAGTGATGGTGTCAGCATCAGTGCTGTTCCAAAAAACATTTATAAGAATTCACCGCCGACACCTGGGCAGTGAGGATGGGAAAATTCAAAGGCACAGATGAAGGGTGGAGTGTGTGTTTAAGTGCATGCGCAAGTGTGTGTGTGTGTGTGTGTGTGTGTGTGTGTGTGTGTGTATACACAGTATGTGTGTGGGGCTGTTTGGTTCCTTTTCTCATGAACTGTATTAACCCATACACAGACTGAGAATCTTGTGCTTTTCCCCATTTCCAGCTGGCTTAGTGCTGTTTATTTGTGGGTCTGAAGACACAGACCAACAGGAGCCAGTGAGTCACACACACACACACACACACACACACACACACACACACACACACACACACACACACGCGGCACTTCCTTTTGCTATACAAAGAACATCCTCCAAAGACTTTCTAAGGAAACATATCTTATTATAGGACCAATTAAAATAACTCTATAATGTGTAAACAAAAAATAAATAGAAAGGACACCAATTATGAAAGTAACACTAAGACATATGCTGTAGATGTAGACACAGACAGAAATTTTTGTCTACTTCAGACTGCTTACTTCATAGATTTATTACAGGTCAAAGAGTCATATATTAGATGATAAGTTGCTAAGAATTAGAACTGAAAATAGCTCAATAACTCATTTAGCTTGTCTTATTTTCACAACCATTTGCTTTTGGTAAAACCAAGTAACTGGCTACATTGTGCATATTTTGCTGAGTTGTGTGTTTGCTAATGTACAATGTGCAATCATACAGACGCACAGACAGATGTGTCTTCTGAATACAACCAGGACTTGCTAAAAGCAAGTCAAGTACATCCATCACTGAGGTATGACCAGACAGATGGAAAGAAAAAGGGAAACCGTGAGAGAATCGGAGGCCCATTCCTGATGTTCCCAATCTGCCTAGTCAGACATGTGCATGAGAGGAAAGACTGACACCGAGTGGAAATCCGACTTCAACAAAGATCAGATCAGACCAGAGAAAACCAATCAAGGATTAGTGGAAAAAGAAAATAATTAAAAAACAAGCATAAACTGTACATAAAAATAGATGTAGCCACCACGACATCACACATTGCTATTACATTTTACTTTTCTGAAGAAAGACATGACGAGAAAGCGGCGGACCTGACTAATGTCTGATTTAGAGTTCTGCAGTTCTGCAATGTAACCTCCATAAACGGCGAACTCCCTTGCCAGCATTTGTGCTTGTTTGTGGTGCATTGTGTGTTAATCACCTTGTGGTTGTGTCCCGGTGCATTATATGCAGTGTAAGCCACAACAGAAACAAATAAAATGTTGGGACTTTTTTCCCCTTTGTGGTCGCCCCACTCTTTGTTGTGGTCATTTTTTTTTTTTTTTCCTGATGCAAACATGCCCTCACGTTTTTCCCACTTCTTTATATATTCCCTGACGTCCACTCCGACAGATTTGGCAATCTCCTTCTAGGAATTTGCTGGTTTGTGTGAATCCCTAGAAAAGCAAAAAAAGTTGCCAAAAATACCTAGGAAGCATCAACTGTACTGAACAGGCCAATCACAATAGTTGCAGGCTGCATCGACACGATGTGCAGTTAGATTTCTGGGGAGGTGCACGTCAGGTTACGGCGTTACATTGTTACATTGCAGGCTTTCAGAGGGGTTTGCGGTTATGACATAACAGTGTAGATTTTACACAGAAGTATAAATCCCTTTAAGTGAGGACCCTGCATGCTTACATTGTAGCAATTTCTCACAAGGTGGAAGCCCTGTAATCATATCCTTCTTTTTCATCCTCCTTGACTCTAACGGGGACCGTAATTTACAAAATCAACATCGTGTTGTATTCAAAAACTCTTGAAACTGGTGATCAAGACCACAAATTTACTAGGAAAGTATTTAGAGATCATAAATCAAATGTAGTAAATTGTCTTTTTTCCCCACAGACTTTAATTTTGTGTTGCAGCCTTTCAAGCGAGCAGTAACAATAATCAAGCCCTCTGCTGGCCATTAGAAAAAAATGCAAGTTTACGGCATTTCCCGTTTGGTTTCAGAACCCAGAAGCTACAGCCATCTCTTATATACTGCCTCTGGCTAACACGCTAAACGCATACAGTACCCTTTAAATGGCAAAAAACAGCTTCTATAAGACCACCTGAAACGCCAATACCTAGAACTGACTGGATTTGAGATGTTGACCATCAAACAGCTGACACAAATCACTATGAACTTAGTCATACTTAGTCATTCTTATCAAATATCAGTTGCTAAATAACAAGATGGATGTTTTGTTTGTTTGGTGTGTCCAAGAAGCCGCTATACTACTTTCAAAAAGATGAGGAATAAGCAAGACTAAGGCCACCAGGCATCTCAGCAGCCATTTTTGCAGCACAATCGGCCCATTGACAGGACCCAGCTTATAGCTGCAGTAGTACACGCGCATAGGTCCAACCACTTGCTGTGTGGCGTGGCTGCTGGGAGCTTTCTGAGCTTATCCAAATGCTAATAGGTCCCAAAGCTGACTGGGGCATAGCTTTTCTTCTCCTCTCAACCTCCCACACACTGCAGCTGATGGGAATGAGCTGAATTCATCGCGCTCTCACTTCTGTGCTCTTGCTGGGCACCGAAAATATGAATGTGCTGCTTGACTTTGTTTTATAGCTACCCACTGTGCTTATGGGTGACATTCGCACACACACCACAAAGAGGTGGTTTCTCTGCCAAACATTTCAATAAAGGGGTCTAAAGATGGAGAGATGCCTCAGAACAGACAACCGCCTGTGCACATTGTGTTTGAGAAGCTCCAGAGTTTCGATGCCAGACACTGTGCGACCAGTACAACAATGTGTGGGTGAAGAAGTTAACCGGGCCCGGGCCCGGCACATTCCTCTCCTGGTCAGAGTCATGTCAGAGCTGCTGGCAGTGTCGGCCCAGCGTGTGGATGAAAACAGCGAGGCCCTCTCTGGGAAAACAGTGGACAGGCAAGTTGGCGCGTGGATTCGCAGCATCAAGGCTGAGGGAGGTTATTGTTACAGTGGAAGCTGCCAAGACCTCCACCACCCAAAGGCAGAGGGGGAGAGCAAAAATATGTTTTCACTTTAGATGACGCCATGTTCTTTGTCTCCTTAAAAATCCAGACGCATTTCCTTGATTTAAATCAAATGCTTCAAGTACTGTGGACACCCCTGGTCTCTGCTTTTCCCTCGGTCTCTAACTTTCTCTTTTCCTTGCTTCCTTGTCTTGGCAGTGCCAACTGACAACTTGCGGCAGCGTCTGCTTTCCATATACATTTGTGGCAAAGTTAAGTCCAGTAATTGAAACTCTCTTGTACTAAGCTGGACCTGTGCATCCCAAAGCAAACCACAGAGACAAGCAGGCTAATGGGAAACACACCATGCTGATAAAAACCAAGCAGCTTTGGAGCAAGCGGCCTCTCAGTGAAACGGGCTCAGGACTCAGTGGTTCCGTGAAATGTTGATTAAACTCATGTGTAGCGCCAAAATGGAGCCTCCTTGTTCCAGACCCCAAAAACCTTAACTGAACCCTCCACTCAGAGTAACGAAGGCCTCATTCTTGACAAATATTAAAACAGTAAACCTCAACTTGGTGATTTACGCACAAGAAGACAGTTTGGAGCATCCTTGGGCCATTACACAGTTTGTTCATTGTGACAGTAATTGCACCATGAAGCTCATATCAGCACATGTGGTTGTTTGATAGCTGTAATGGCCAGTTGATAGGCCATATGATGCTGGGTTAAGTGGGGTGGACTGCTCAAGTGAAGACAAATGGGCAGCTGCAGATTATGCAGCTGGAATAAGAATGAAACTAAGATCCATACAGTGAAAAATGAATTCTCAGGCTGGATGAGTAATCCTGTTTAACGTCACCGAATGCGATACATGTATCAATAACAAGAAGAGAGATTGGAATGAGAAAAAAAGAAAGAAAGAAAGAATGTGAGAGAAAGAAAAGGAAATTGCTGTGGTAAAACAAAAGCTTCTCCACTCCGATTTGTGTCCAAGTTAGAGGCCTTGCGTGATTACTTAGAACTTTTATAAAAGCCGATTGTTTGAGAGATGACACCAGAAAAATCAGATAACCAAATTCTTGAGTTGTATAGTGGCTGGCAACAAGGTCACATGACAAATCAAAAGCTGGCGTAAAGTAAAACATAAGGTAGAAAGAAACATTTGTGAAACCTCTCATTAGAGGCAAAATCCTTAATATGCTTCTCTGGGCTTCTTTGCTATTTCAGTGTGGTTTCTACACACACATATTCTAACAGGGCCTAACCTCCATTGACCTTTGAAGGGCCAGGATGTTAATGTCAGTTAAGAGCCGGATGTGTGTGTGTGTGTGTGTGTGTGTGTGTGTGTGTGTGTGTGTGTGTGTATATATCAAGATTGCCCATGGCTCCCGCAGTGGCTGAGTGGTGAATCTCACTGTCCCCTTAAAGGTCAGCACCGACCCTCTAGTAACCCTGTGCTGCTATTTATAATCAGCCCCCACCTTCCAGCAGTTCCAGCACAAAGACAGAGAGAGAGAGAGAGAGAGAGATCAGTGATAATGCTCAACACTGCAGAAATACCAAAGTATCAGGCGGCTGTCAGCTTCTCAGCTCTCTGCTCTTTCTCGTCCATCTAAGTGTCAAATTAAATGTTAATCCAACCTTGCGGTCACTGATGGATGGCTCTACGACTGGAGCAGAGGTCAGTCAGAGGTGTAGTGGTGGGTTGGTGGGTGGGTGTGGGCTTTTATAGCATTTAAAATGATTATTTATGCTTTGTACCAAAAAGAGAAGAGAGCAGTTCTCTTGTTTCTGACCAATTAGACTAATCCTTCAACCTCGGCTTACAGGCAGAAATGAAAAGAGCTTTAAGGATTTTCTACCAAAGAATGCTGCATAACGTTCTTTCCGTCCTCACGTGGTAGCCTCCCCACCCAAATACATACACTGGCAGTCAAAAACTCCTCTTGCAGACACACACACACATACATGCACCTCCTCCTGTGTCACTGTGTCCTGTGTCACACTGGTCATAGCTGCCTTTTTTTTTCTCTCTCTCTCTCTTTTACATTTCAAGTAGCTCAGTAGGGGTTGGGTGGTGTTGGAGCTGGCTGAGGCTGATTCATGCCTTAGTCACCACCAGCAAACACCTGAGGGATGGAAGAACAACTGTGCAGGCCAAATCGACCCACACGCATACACACACACACACACACACACACTCGAGTCGAATCAGCAGAGGACCAGTTTCACTAATATAAACAGCCACGTGGGACCCAGGGGACATGCGCATGAATTTCTGTGTGTCCACCACCTGGACTATCTCACTTGGAGCAGCAGCATCACCTGAGGCTCTGACTACACCCAAGACACACTAAGACACCAATGGCAAACGTCTCATGCAGTAATCCTGCTGGTATCAGGTCTAATCCTCTGTAGTATTGACAAGCCATGTTTTACCTTCTGAGACAGAACTCTTTCTTCTCACTTTCTCATAATGCCCTTTCTTATCTTCCCCCACCCTCTGTTCTTCCTTTTCCATCTTTATCTCATACCAACGTAGTTTCTTTTTTGTCTCTGTCTGTCTTTATCTTCCCTTCAGTCCGGTGGTCTGTCAGTACACTAGCGTGCAGACTCACTGGTGGTGTCCTATCAGCAATGTAGCCAGAACTCTATTGAGACACAGGTGACTTCACATTAGCCTTTACAAATTCACACACGTTTGGAGGCCTCTTGGCAAATGGCAGCTCAGTGAGCGATCGAATTACCAGTTTTGCTCTGTATTTCACTGAAATACCTCCTGGGTACGGGGACAATGGGCTCTCTCAGAGGACGGAGAGAGGGAAGAAAACCATTTTGCGCATTTGCGTCGTGCAGCTAGATTATAGAATGTGTCGCAAATGCAACAGGAATCCATATGAATGGGCTGTATGGCAAAGAATAAAGACTTATTTTTTCCATTTGAGGGCAGAAGAAGTTCAGAAGTGTTCATTATAACAAAAGAATAGGGTCTTGCCATTTTTGCGTCCAGATTTTTAAGAGCTTATTAAAAGGACTCCACATAAAGGGAATCACCAGCGTGAGCTTTGGAATGGCGCTTTTATCCCGGCACATAATTGCAACCAAATTACAATAATTGTGCCAATTAAAGTAATCCTGAATGAACAGAGTGTCATCTTAATGTTTCAGTACTTGGGATAAGAGTCTCTCTAATTAAGAGTGAATTGGTGGGCTGCATATTCATTCAGACTGTGATTAGTGAAAAAAAAAAAAGTTTTTAAGTGTCCACTGAGTGCCTGGCTGTACATCTCTGAAAGGGTGATTGTTTGGTGGCTGAACGCTGGGTCAGGCCAACAAAACTGAAGTGAAAAGAAGATGAAGGGATGGGAGAGAAACAGTTCATTATTCACAAGTTGCAACCTGGTGATTAAAAGCATCGCGTGCACTGAAAGTTGGAGTTGAAAGTTGGACTTTTTTCTTTTTCAAACTACAAAAAAAAATAATAATATTTGTGGCTCTGTGCTTCTAAACGCAATTTTACCTGACAACAACTTCTCTGCTGTGTTCTGCTTCCTGCGCTGCGTGAATGTGTGTGAGTATGCATGTTTGTTGAACACAGCCTGCATCTCAGGGTCTGATTAATTACACCAATTCTCAGAGGAGTTGGGGGTGACATATGTTCTTGCACTGGTGTGAGAACTAGCTCTCTGTGTGTGTGTGTGTGTGTGTGTGTGTGTGTGTGTGTGTGTTTGTTTTCTATCAACCACATGCGTAAGATTTGTGAGTTGATGTGTGTGCTTGTGTAAATTGCAAAAACTTGTAGTGGCAAATGAGTTTCAGTGTGTGTGTGTGTGTGTGTGTGTGTGTGTGTGTGTGTGTGTGTGTGTGTGTGTGTGTGTGTGTGTGTGTGTGTGTGTGTGTGTGTGTGTCTATAAGTCCATGACATGAAATAGTTTGTGTGTATATATGAGTGGGTGTGTAATGAACAGAAGATTCAGGTGCAACGCCAGAAACACACTCCTGAGTGCAGCAGGGGCATCCTGGCACACACAGGGTACCAGATGTCAGAGCAATGCAGGAACCTGCTCAGTGGAACGGTGACACTTTTTTTTTTCCTAGAGCTGAAAACTGGATCTGGGTGTCCAGGAATAAACTCTCTTAGGGCCCGATTGAACCCACCCTCATAGATGATTAGATCCCCTTATGGTAACCCTACATCCAAAATGACTTCACTGTGAAACAAATCATCACTAACAAAAGAATGAAAAAAAAACAGTACAAGTCATTCAATAGTCCCTGAAGATCCTGCAGTTAAGCGTAATTCACGTCCAAAACCTAAAAGTTATTCAGTGTTACAGAAACCAAAGGAAGCAGGAACTCCTTTGGTTATGGTTCTAGCTATTTGAATGGCTGGAACCAATATTTTTTTAATTTAAAAAAATGACCACTTATCACAGTTTCTGCCAACTGACTCATCCACTGACTATTTACATTCCATGTGTCTTCATTACTTGTCTTTTCTTGGGTTTTGTGGGGGGTTTTCTTTGCTAACAAACAGAACTTTACCAGGGTCAATATTATTAGCCCCCTGAAAAACTGACCTTTTTTTTTTTTTAGATACCGATGTGCTTTAACGTTGCAATGCTCAAAGCTTGTCAAGTTAAAACTGAGGGTTATCTTCCAACTTACATACAGTATAAAAACCTCAGCAAAGGTTTGAGCTGTCACTTGAGAAAGCTTCCTGCCAAAACAAAAGAAATCAGTTTAGACTCGATGCTCACAAAGGAGAAGATGGATATACAAAGTTGTCACAGTGTTTCCATGTGTCAAGAACTGGAGCGGGAAGTATCATCAAGAAATTCAAAAAGAGCCACACAATACAGAACAAGCCTGGCAGAATTATTGTTTCAGGCTCTGGAAACAAAACTAGTGAGAGATGTGTCTAAAGACCCCCAGAACAACTGCCAAGACACTCGTGAATGACTCAGCCAAGACAAGAAGACAATCACTAGACCCACTCAAAGGAATGGACTGTGAGGTTGCAGACCAAGAAAAACTCCTTTTCTGCAGATGAGACTTCAAGCCAGACTGAAGTATGCTGAGGACAACCTTTAGAAAGACCAAACACTCTGGAGGCTCATCCTTTGGTCAGATGAGACCAAACTAGAACTCTTTGGCTTTAGAGATGCTCTTTGTGTTAGAAGAAAGAAGGGAGGTGTGTACAACCCAAAGAACACCGTCCCCACAGTGAAACACGGTGGTGGGAGTATTATGCTATAGGAATGCTTCAATGCGTCTGGAATCGGGAATCTCGTCAGATGGAAGCAATCATGAAGGAGGAAGGATATGTGAAGATTTTGAAAGAAAATCTCAAGCAGCAAAACTGGGTCTGGGTCGTGACTTTGTCTTCCAACACAACAACGACCCAAAACATGTCGCTCCTGGTGAGGAACGACCTCCAAAAAGACCAAAGTGAATTTGCTGACTTGAACGTCCTGCGTGTCAAAAATTCCTTTCACAGAACTTGGGAAATACTTTAAAAAAATGATTCACTATAAAGCAAAAAATGTGGTTGGTTTGCCTTTTATTTTGTCTGCAAAATCTTTGATGTCTTTTATTTTCTTGCAGTTTATTGGCTAAGGCTGCATTAACATTTACTCTACGTGTTTTATGATACTTTTATTTTTTTCCTTTATACAATCAATAAAAAACTCTGAAACAAACAAAAAGAAATAAATAAAATAATACTTAACAGGAGAACATGCCACATTGCCTTATCTACAGTTTGTTTCTATGTATCAATGTAAGTCTTTCTCCTGTTGTTGATGCGTATACAGTTCATTTCCCCCATTTCTCTCAGAATTGTTCCTCTTGAGTCCTTATCCTGTGAATCAGCTGCTCCATAACGTATACTCTACACATTTAAATAAATTTGATTACAAATGCAATATCATGCACATTTATTGTTTTTAATGCTCAATTAAAGACAAAGATGAGGGGGAAAAAGCCTAAATTTGTAGTTACATTTAGAAAAATCTAATCTGATCATCTACTTTAAAAGTAAAATCTGCCAGTTAAGAAGTTTGCTCGTTATTCACAAAACCTTTCCCAATAACAGATGTGTATTCAACATCCTGAACCTGCTTGTTCAGTCACTTAAAATCACTGTACAGAGTTTACATTACATAGCAAAATGGAAGGAAATAAATATCCAGCAATAACTGTAAAGCGTGAGAGGGCCAGGGTAGCTATAATCATCAAGTGTCTAATGGCAGGTAAGGGGAAAAAAAATCCTGAGAAGAGACAATAATGAGGAGGAAGCAATGATAGAACTGAAAATGACAGTCATGATGCTGCAGGGTCCAAATCTAATTTACTAATGATTAAAAAACAAACTCAAAAGAAGGATTTGGATTTGTTAATTTGACAGCTACAAATTGAAGACTTGCAGATATCGGTCTGAAGCACTTCCTTTTTTTGTTTTCTCTTCAGGTTCTGTCAGAGTACTGGACAGGCCAAAGCGCTGACTCACTCCTGGAGGTGTCATTTGTAATCTCCCCTGCAGAAGTAGTGATTCAAACATTTTACCAATGCTCCGTGTTAAGCTTGACTGCTTTGGGCCAGTATCTTCTACAGACAGTGCTATCTTTGTTCTTCACACACTTCTTTCTCTCAGCTACCTTGCATTTGCCTGGGTGGCCCTCAGTCTTAGCATTAATGATAAAAATCGCTGAGGTTATTAACCGATTACACATTCTCCATCAGATTAAGAAGGCTGTACTAGCCTGTTCCTGCAACAGGAATCAGAACTGAGCTTTTCTCTGCACGCCATGTCCTAAAATGACACTTTACAGCCCTTCGTTGATGCTTGTCACTGCAAAGCAACTTACTTTAAAAAAAAAAAAAAAAAGCATTTAGCTCTTTCGAAAGCCTGCGTGTTTGTGTGAGATAGGAGGGAAGGTAGGTAAGCATTTCTATTTATTCTTTCTTGTCTCTGAGTTCAGCTCACCCACTTCACTGAAAGGCAACTTGTGGCTTTCCATGAGAATTTATAGTTTTAACAGTGAACTTTGGGCAAAGATCAAACCTGCACTTTTGCACTAATAAAGATGAAAACAAAAAATATTGAATTCCCACCACAGTCGCATAGTTTATCCATCCTATGATTAACAATAAGCTGCATTTCTGATGCTGTGGCATACTTAGCTGTAGCCACTTTTACAAAGAGGAGAGAAGAGGAAGAGCTGCTGCCTTGTGACTGAGATGCAGGGCGACAGTTGACCTATAAGGGGCTGACTCACCCCCCACGTTCACTTCACCACTAATATATTCACTTAGTAACGCTCAGGCGATGTGCAGTTCTGCTGTGTAAAAATGGCTGAGCGCCACAACTCGCACACGTGTGCAAAATAAAACACAAAGAATAGACATCTGATCCACATCAGCAAAAAAGATGATAACTATAAAAAAAAAGGAAATGGTCAACTAGTCAAAGTGAAGCTGTGAAATAAGATATGTGAGTATGTGTGTTTTTTAACACTGCTAAAAAGAAAAGCAAATAGAAGAAGCTCAAACAGACAGGCAATCCCAGAGACCCTGAGGTTCTTAGAGGTCAGTCAAGTGCCCATCCATCGTTAAAGGGAATAAGACAGAATAACTCATCCAGAACAAAAAAAAGGGACCTAAAGAGCGTCAGATCATATGAAAGAGGAAGAAAAGACCAGAGACAGAAAAAGACACACAGACAGAGGCCTGAGTCTTATCAGCGGAAGATTGGTGCAGGAGATAAGGCCTCTAGGCAAGGCGTTGTGTTTAGCCTGTTCGAGGCTTCCTGTCATCATCATTAAGCCAGCGTCTTCGACGGCCACTGCGGAACAGAGCAGCCATTTGGAAAGACACTCAGCGAGGAGGAAGATAAAGAAAGACAGGGCCGTTGGTCAAAAACAAGATGATGGCTATATTAGGTCTAATGAGTAATCTAAGTACAACCCCATGCTGCGGTAAGGGGACTCGAATCCAGGCCTTTTGTTAGATGTAGAAACATCAGTATTTTATGGCTCTCTTATCGTAATGACAGCAAAAGTAAGGGCATTTACTTTAGGGTGTCCACTGTATGTGAACAGAGTAAACATGCACAACAAGGAAATGTAGTGATATTTTTTCCCATAAAAGAAAGAGAAACAAGATATTTAAACACCTGTATTCTGTACAGAAAAAAGAAAACATAATAAATTTTGTCCTTTAAAAAAAAAAAAAAAAAATCACAGAGCAAAAATCAAGTCTAATGAGGCAGTGGTTTGTGTTGGAGATGGGGGGATGGAGAGTTGTCGGCTGAATCTAGCTGGCTGAATAGCTGACAATAACCGTCTGTGACGCTTCCCTGCCGCAGGAGTCGTAGGCGCTAGTGTATTGTGACAGAGTGCAACCTTTAAAGGCCAGCGATTGATGCACAACAGCGCCCAAACCCAGCGACTCGGCCTCTATTGGTCTGCTCCTCTTGTCTGCGGTGAGCACGCCTAAAAGCATTCATGACCTCACAGTATACACACACACAGAGACGAGATTTTACTGCTTCTCTTGTGCAGTTTTTAAGGATTAGTGTCCCTTTGTGAATCTCGAGTCCAGGCAAAAACTCAGTCATCATTTGCCTTGAACATTATGGTCAATTACAAAATCTGCCTGACAGTTGCCCATTAGTGTGGCACAGCCTTTGGCACTAAACGTGCACAGAGACTCGAGCCTGCGTGGAAAACAAAATCCTCTACTGCCACCTGCTGGTTAGGGTCACTTACAGTGCTTCAGTAATACACAGGGAACAATAAAAATAATTCTTAACTGACTCCACAGGACTTTTCTGGCTTGAAGATGTGGTATTTTACTCAGAGAAAGATACATCCTTTGACCTAATTTTCATTTAGATAAATCAACTGATAGGTTATCATAGCTTGGTGCTTCTGTATGTTTACCTCTCATAGACGGTCTTCAGAGTGACCTGATCAGACACCCCTTCAGCTTCTTCCAAATAGAGGATGATCCACGACGTCCTGTAAGGCCACTCTTCTGTCAGGTTTATCCACGATGCCAGTCGATCCCAGTTGAAGATGATGTGATTGGCGCGTAACAGACGACCTGTCGACATCGAAGCAGAGGATAAGGGGCCACAGAAGTCGCTGGTCTACTCATTATTCCAATCTACATAATAACAAAATTTTCCTTTGGCTGCATATTTGAGTTGTATAACACATAATGGGTTTGCTCATGAGCACTAATCAGCTATAGGGGCTTGTTGTCCCAACTTCCTTTAAAACAAACTGTAAGTGGTGGTGCCAACTGTTCTGTTACTGTACCCTTGTGTAATTTATTAAAAATATAGTTATAACTTAAAGCTTACAAGCAAAATGTGCTCTTCATTAAAAGCTTAACCGAAAGAACTCTTAAAGTGTTGGTGGTTATGTAAACACAAAGCGGCTTTGTTACTAAAGAAGATCACGGTTAATTCTTCACCTGTGATAGAAACAATGTTGAGCAGCCTCCTCATGGTCTGCGGGCTGATGTCACAGAACCAGTCCTCAGTCACCAGCATCTTAGTCAGGTCGAAGGACATCTGTCTGGTGAGGGTCCTCTGCATCTGGCGACGTCGGTATGTGTCCTTAACAGACAAACACATTAGCATAAGGCTGGAAATGTTTCATGCATGGATATAACATTTTTCAGATTCATTTTACTTCACAATAAGTTACATAATACACTGCCAAAAAAAACAAGAAACAAAAACATTTTGCAGTATAATAAAAAAGGGAAAAGGAAAACAGTAAGTGTTTTGTAGCCACACGTGGCAAAGCAATACAGCCGAGGAACCATAAAGAGCCACAGATTTTTTATTTTTAATGTTCGATTTCTAAAGAGAAACAACAGCAGTTTTTGTAAACCCTCACAGATGTTTGTGAGAACGCATCCTTATCGTCCCAATACATGCATCATGGGACCAGAGGAGAGGTTTCACGGTCACCATGTGATCCAAGACCATTTTAAGAACTTGTGCTTGAATGGGCCACCGAATACATGTAGATGGAATAATATCAATATTATCAGTATTATAAGTTTACAACTAAGCCCTATAAAAGAGATCTATATACATTTTAACCATCTCTTAATGGCCATAACCTATACAGCGCTAAATCCCTGTGACCGCACAGAAGAAATCAAAGAGCCACTGTCCAATGCTGAAAAGTCACGACACACAGGCGAGCTATTGACACAGATCTACCGGAGAACATCTGTGACGATATCAGACAGCTGCAATGGTCATGAGCCAAGACAAGCCTTTTGGTTGACTTTGAAGTTTTAACACCAGTCTCATGACCTCTTTCTCAGAGAGATGAAACATATGGCCACCACTCAGTCAGAACTGAAAAGGTCTATCATGGAGACGCCCCTCTGGAGCTGACTTTCTGGTCTATATTAACTTTTGCTGTAGTTTTACAGCTTCTATGTTTAATTTTGATGAGATGTCGTAGTTTAGAAATACTGAGCAGCAATTAGCTTAATTCCAATAAATACAGTGTCACTCATAAATTGAGAAGCCACAGAATTTAAATGTGGAGCTCATTGTCAATTTTCCCTCCTGTCCCCTCATTTTAATCTCCACTTCTAGTAATAGGGCCCTCCTGCCAAGTGCTAGCTAGCGACATATAAAAAGAAAATGCTGCCCCATAATAAAGGGGCCAATATCAATAACAGAGGGTGCTAGATAAACCTGAAGTACAACCAAATGTCAAACAAACAAACAAACAAACAAGAAAGGAAGGAGGGAAGGAAGGGGGGGGGTAGCAGGAATGTCTCATAGGAGGGAGGAAGGCATCAGCGACACCAGCAGAGTCACTTAGCCTCCTGCCAGCAGACCTGGTGCCAGTGTTTTGTCACAGGGACCCACTGCTGCTAGGCCTTGTCATTAGGCTGTGGCAACACAGCAGGAAGGATAAACAGCCATTACATCAATTACACCAGGAACCTTGGCCGCACACCGAGCACCTCTCTCTTTTTGTCTGTGTGTGTCTCCTTCTGTCCTCTGGCCTCTGCACCGCCTGCCAACACCACGCCTGTACTGATCCCCCCCACCCCCACCCCCCAACCCCTTCAGGGAGGAGGCTGAAGAGAGAGCAAGGGTTTCTCAGCCAGAATATCTCACTCTAACATAATGTTTTCTGGTCAAGGAGCAGTGAACTGACTGCTTTTTCATTTTGTTGGATTAATGTGAAGAAATCAAACCTTATTATTAAGTGAATTCCTGAACAGCATGAGTTTTGTGGGAATTACTGAAATAACAACATAACTGTCTGCTTTAATAAGGTGTCCAAAGCTTCACCACAATGTGTTACTGCAGCTTTTTTGATTTGGGTATCACAGGCTGGTGCAGGAAGTAAACTGCTACTAGGTTAGGAAGAGTATGCTTGACAGTACTCGACAAACAGTGATTCAGTATATCTAATTTGGACTAATGCTACTTTGGAATTTTTAATTCTGTTTTTTATTAATGATATTCTTCCAAGTATAACTCTTATATGTTTAAACTGCATCTCCTTATGTGCTACGGCTCTTCCTTGTCTTCTTAACAAACCACAAGTTAGGAATTCAACCACTGATGTGGGTTTGTATATCGCAGCAAAATATTATAAGTAATACTGGTTAATGTACTTATATATAAACTTGACTTGAATAGCTGTTACCCTGCGGTTTAAGGTATTCTTGCTCCCAAGCTTGGCCTGGTCTTGAGCCAGGCTGTTCTGAGACATCTTCTTGTCCGTGTCTTCATGCCATCCTAGAGAAAGCCAGGAAGAGTCAAAATATCAACACACAGAAGATCAAGTATCACCAAGTATCAGATGTGAAACAGCCAGCCTATTATGCCCACTTACAAGTTTATAACTTTATTTTGTGGGTTAACTAGAGGGCTGGGTTATTATTTTCCTTTTACTGTACATTACTACAGCACCACATTTCACCATTTGACTAAAACATTTCATTTTAGCTACTGTCTCTTTAAGACCCGACTCACAAAAATTCCAATGGACTCTAAACTGGTCATCTGGCCTGGAAAATTGGCTAACTAGCATAGCTGTGTCTGAGTACTGGATCCTGCAGAAGTCTCTACTTTACATAAAGGAAAAAATTGGGTGGAGAGATGAGCATGGGCAATGGAAGACCTCATTAAACCCATTTAGCAATTTACTAGACTGCTTTCTTCACAATTACAGAGTAGGACACAGTGCCCATTAGTGTCCCATTAGGGAACGCTTACAGTAATCAACACCTAGCCCTCAATTACTGGTTATGAATTAGTCATAAAGTTTACAAATTCTGATGCCTCAGCACTGCAATTTCATAATACTATAGTGCTGACCTGTGATCACAGGTAATGTTAGCAAAATCAGCTGCACAATGTACTAACAATAAAGACTTTTCTATTGTTATGGGGACACTGCCAAAAAAAAAAAAAAAAAAGTCATCCACTGGTTATTCAGTTTCTCAGATGTTGGGGGTCCACGAAGATGTTTTAGGTCTTGCAGCCAGTAACACCCGGCAAGACATTTTAGAGTTAGCACAAGTGGCTTTAACCAGTAAAATAAAAAGTGAACTGCGAAGTAGCTCCTAATTCTCTGCGAGTGTACCAAACTAGCTTGTTTGTTTCACTGTGACATAGATATGTAGCTAAAGTAAAGCTTGACCTACAAATGAGGTGCTTCAAACTGCTCAGCGCTCTTTTGTGGGAGAGGATAAACTTTGGGCTTTGTAACTTTGCAGGTCTTTTTATACACAAAAATCTAAATAACAGAGTAAAGCAAAATATAAAAGAAAAAAAGCACTTTGAAATATGAAGTTTAAAATGTGTTGTGTCTTTTACCATCAGCAGACAGTGGCTCTCCATTGGTGGGGGCTGCCACGCTCATCGTTTTAGCTGTATTGAGACCTCTGCTGTTGAGAAATACGGGCAAGTGGACGATGTTTCTCATGTAGTCATGTCCATTGATGTTAGAGTCTCTCAGCACACTGTTGAGGTTTTGGTTGATAGCTTTGATGATAATATGGGGGTCACTGGCAAAGATGGAGATAAAAGGTCCTTTAGAAAAGAGGACCCTTACCTGGAATGAAAAAGGAAGCACAAGTTAGTGTGCAAAGGGTATTTTTCAGTACCTTTTAGTTGCATTAAACATATGTTAAATGAAGTATGAGATCAGCCTGCTCTACCACTGTTTTATTAGGTTTCTAGCACAGCAGACCCCTTTGTGGGGCTTCTTCTGTTTTAATATCAATGTGAAAAATAATTCAAGTGCATTGCAAATTTTAACATTTGGTCCAAACCTTGACCAGAATATTTTTAACAGGGCATCTATTCACCACACATATGTTTAATAAAAAAAAAAAAAATGTAATAATAACTTTTTGCAACAGTAAAGTCTTCTATAACATTTTAGATGTATTTGCAAAAGTGCATTTGTTGAACTAGAAAGACCAACTGATGCAGTGCATTAAATATTTCAACAAAAGTAATTGCACCAAGTGAACACTTAATAACTGTAAAATTAAAGCTTCTTCTGCATATTCAACGTAATGCTGACTTAATGAGTTCAGTCTTTGGGGTAAAATAAACAGATTAATCAGTCCAAGCAGGGTTAAAACGGCGATTTATATTGTCAATTTTACGTTTTTGACCTGTCAGTGATATATTTTGGCGGTTGTCGCACTTGGAGAGAGTATTCTGGGCTGGCGTTGCTAGTGGTGCGTTCAAGTACAAGAGGGAGGGCGGGAATTTTTAAAACTGTCACAGCAAATATGATTTAAATGCGTTTTTGCAGCTGGGCCAGTCAAAGGGGGTTCGCGGGCCGGATGTGGCCCCCGGGCCGCTAATTGAATAGCCCTGGTCTAATCACTCCACGACGTGACAGCTCGAGGTAGCCAGTCAGCTGTAGTACTTAAACATAATGACTCCTGTGAGAGCTGACTGTCCACAGCACATGGTGCTGGGGAATTCCACTCGGCTAACTAAGAGACATTGTCCAAGTGTCACAGGACATCAATTTGTGCTACATGCAGTAATGGTTCGTTAACCCGTAGCCAACAACCCTAAAGCTCGCCTGGGGGACGATGAACTTCCTGCCCAAAAGCAGCTGTCAGCACTATCAAGTAAAAGCGCCTTCACATGATGTCTGCATCTTTAATGTACATTATGTTAGCAAAAGCACACAGACTGAGAGAAAAATAAATACAATTAGTTAATTGATAAATGTGTTGTTTGAGTCTCCCTCAAAAGGAAGATGGTTTTGGAGTGACTGGAAGGTAATTGCAGAGATGAGAAGATTACATTAGCACACAGGAGGTTGCCATCTTCTCTGGGATTACTTCACCAAATAATAACATTTGGCTAAAGGAAATTATATTAGAGCAGCTGGGAAGAAGAATCTAAACTTGGAGGCAAGCTGAGGCAGCTGGGAACACCAAGGTGGCTGCGGTGCAACAGAGATGTGTGGTCTCTGTGTGTGCAGGTGAAAGACCCACTTTGTGTTAAGACCATGTGGCAGCTGCTCTAGAACAGCCTGTCTTATAGTTATAAATTTACTTGAATGGCAGATGTAAAAAAAAAATCTAATTATTTCATTATCTTGTTTTCAGTCAAGAGGAAGCTGCTCTAATCGTTAAACTGCCTGTACTGAAGCACATGAAAGCACACACCGTGTCCAGCATCTGCAGCACTTTGTCCTGCTCACAAGCATCAAGCCCATCGATGATAACCGCCATGCGTGTCTGATTCTGGGTGAAGCCATCGATAGTTTTGGCCATTTTTGACATTAGCTCCACTTCATGTTTCAGAACCTGGAAGACATAAAAAAAAAGCAATGACTCAAAGCAAATTCATTTTCAGTGTATGAAGGCCCCACTGGCATGACAACAGGATGTCAGAGGATTTCCATTTTCTCTCGATTATGTACAATTACTAAATTACCTTCATAAACCCTTCACTCTTGAGCCTATGCAAGTTGTTGGCAGCGCTGTGCAGGCGTTTCCTCTGGGAGTTGAGGACAGAGTCAGCCACCTGCCACCAGGTCCTCCAGTTGAGCAGCAGGGCCAGGCCAACCACACTGGCCATGGCTATCAGCACTGCATTTACTGTCAGATTCTCAGGGTCCACCTGAGGAATCAAAAGATAAAAAGCAGGACTGAAACTCTGACACATACTGGGTAAGCCCTCTTCCCCTACAGTTAAGTCTCCCGGCAGAAAATAAAGAAAATGTGCTTGCGTTTTTTTTTCCCACCCATATAACTAAAAAAACCATTTAAAAAAACATGCAAATAACCTTTTTCTTTCTCCATGACCTTAACTTACCTTAAAGATAGACAACAGTGCTACACCAGTGATCAGGCACCCTAGTGTCAATGCAAACAGCACAAACGAGGGAACGCAACATGTTTTCTTCCATTTTTGACCTACGGCATTGAAGGAGATAGTAATATTAGAGAGATGCACCGAGGGCACAAAAAGAAAACCAATTTCTGGCAGAACCTTCACAAGTATATAAATAATTAATAATTAAAACACTTGATTAGCAGAAGATCTTTTAGGATTTATTTCAGCAGCATTTCTGTTGTCTGAGTATCCATGAGTGTACAGACCTGTATTCTAGATCACTAATGAAAAAACAAACCTGCTACATCAGACTTGTGTTTGTACTGGGCTCACTGGGAGCTCTGGTCCTGAATCTACTCTGCTTCTTCTTCCTGTTCATTTACTTTCAGCATTGACTTGCAAGTCTGTTTATTTTTAATATAATTTCTTGTTTATTGATGAAGCAAGTTAGCGCCAATCCACTAATGTGACCAAACTAAATGTAGCTAGCAAAGTGGGAGACAGATGTGAGGGGAGGTGATGTCTGCATCTGTCTTGAAAGGGCTGTCTCTCTCTCTCTCTAGCACCTCCTTTCTTTATATCCCAGTCATATTTTTTGTCCACATTGACCCACAAGCCCAACAAGACTCCCACCCTTACCCAAATTCCCATCGATCTAATTTTATTGATGTGGACGTAACTGACATAAATCCAGAGCCGGTGACATCACCTTGGATCTCATCGCTCTTGAAAACCCTAAACAGCCGGGTGGCCAAGAAGCCAAACTCCCTCTCACAGGCATCTGACAGCGTGGCAATCATCTCAGCCATTGAAGTCTCTCCTCCAACACTGGACAGGCGATTATAATCTGTAAACAAGAACCTGCATAACGAGTGAGAGGGGGAGAGAATGCAGATCAGAGTGAGACTGAAGTATTTAGTTCAGTAATATCATCAGTACTGCAGACATACAGACAGTTAACCTATTGTGCTAACCTGTGTATTACATTTTTACAAGTCACATCAAGGAATCTGTGAACATCTGTTAATATTTTTTGACTACAATATGGCAAAAGACAGTAGTAAGTAAAGTGAGTGCTCTTCTGTGTCTGTGCATCATTGTCACCTGACAGGAAGGGCACGGGTGGTCTGCTCAGGAAGTTCACGAGGGTTGACAAACATCAGTTTGAGCAGCAGCTCCAGGTAACCGACATGGCGAGCAAGCCGGGTGCTGATGACCCACGCCCAGTTCCAGCTTTCCCTCTCACGACGGCTTCCAAAGTACACCAACACTAGATGCAAAACATATTGTGGTCAACAAAGTTATAAAAAAAAAAATTGCATTTTCTATCTTACTCCATTTGTTTCGTTTCTCAGACCTCAAAAGGTTTGGCTCCTAAAACAAGCTGGATCTGTAAAAAAAATTATTTCTCGTGAAAATAATGCATTAACACATTCACCTAACATATAAAACAGCCCCGGTTCAAGACCAGGAGGAGAGGAGACACAAATCCCTTGAAGTGTTGCGTCAGGAATGGCAACCAGCATTAAAATCTGCTGACTCAAACATGCGCTGTGGCGACCCCTTGTGAATATGAGAGCAGTCAAAAAAAAAACAAAAAAAAACAAACTTCTTCACACTTTAGTATTAATGCAAAATTATGATTCAAACAAAAGCTAATCTGTGAGCACTGAGCTACATCTTTAAAGCATACGACTCTTTTATTCTTTTGTTTTGTTCTTAATTATTGTTTTCACTCATTGCTCCTGTTTGTTTGCCTCAGCCATTGTTTCAATCACTGTCTGCAGTGGTTGCGTGACTAGCTTTCTAATGCCATTTGTCTCTATATTAGTACAACAACAGACCCCAAAAGCCTGAGCAGGGACAAGGCCTGCTAATTAGTTTGCCTAAAAGTCCTACATGCACTGAATCAATTGCATTTAACTTACAGTAAGTGTAACAATGTTCACATGTAGCATCTACAAAAAAGAAATCCAAATGTAATAGTGGCGCAGTTAATCGTTTTTACAAAGGGTTCATTAACATCATTCTCACTGACTCATTATTAAAAGGCTGTTAGTTAATCTTTGATTTGCAGTTTTGATTGAATGCGTTTGCACAGAATAAACTGACATAATCTCAGGGAGAGTAACAGGGGTCAAGATATTTTTTTTTCTGGTCACAACTTTTTAAAGAACGCTCTCCTACATTCTCTTTGGGTGGCAGGATGGCACAGAAACAAAGCTCAAGCTGCATTCCAGCCCTGAGCATCTGTTTTCTCCAAAATAAGTCCAAAGGGAGGCTGACCTTTTATTTTCTTCTCACTGTGGAGCAATTCAGATTAAAGCAGAGTTTTCCCACAGTTATTCAGTATCCAGTGTTCAAGCCTGTCTGTCTCCTCACCAAAAAAGATGTAGAGCAGGGCGAGGAGGCTGAGTGAGACCGCGATCGCCAGCTTTGGATTAACAGTAAAGCCCAGAACAACGGCCACTGAGCCGCAGAGTAGCAGGGTGAGGAAGACTACCAGCCATGAGAACTGGAACAATGGCTCTATCTGCTGGCCCGCAAATGTCTTCATCTCATCTGTTGAACAAACAAGCAAACAAACAAAAATGCATTTAAAAAACAAAGAAAAGGGCCAAAGAGAAACCTTCCACATTCCTTTACCATTTTAGATTTGTTATGGATGATTTTCTGATGCTGTGAGATTACATACCCTCCAGTTTCTTAAGAAGGAAAGACTTGCCGCTGCCCCACTGAGCGTACAGGCCAACACAGATAGGTGGCTGCATAGTGGGCTCACTAAGGATGTCTGCTAAAGCGCTGCTATATAGGTCATAACCCAACATGTCTCCATCTGACTCAGTGGGCGACAGGTGCTCTGAGATAGAAATGTTCAGAGAAAAAGAAACAGAGGAGATGATTAAACAAAGTTTTGTTTTGTTTTCTCCAGATTCTAAACTTAAATTCCCCCTATGCTTATATTGAAGTATGAGATGTGCCGTACTGGCTCCAAATATCTGTGTCAGGATGCTTTTCTGGTGGGTGCAATCAATGTTGTAGGGGGTTTCTCCAGCTTTGTTGGGGCGGTACAACAGGCGGCCATCTTTCGGGTTCCTCAGCAGCAGCTCGGCCAGCTTTCGGCTGCGCCCTCGGATGGCAATGTGCAGAGGCGTGTCTCCTTTCTGAGTGCAGAATTGACTTAATTACTGTTCGCTGAAAAATGAGACACTCCAAAAACAGAAGCAAGACCAAGTGTGCTTTAAACAGTACCTTGTCTACTGCAGACACCTTGGCTCCTTTATCCAGCAGCAGTTCCACGATCTCTATGTTCCTCATTTTTGTAGCTTTGATAAGAGGGGTCTCTCCCTCCTAAAACCCAGACAAGCACAACATCTCAATTAACTTCAATTAACTGATTTCACTTCAGAACTTATTCAGAACCCAACAGATGCACATCAGCTTCATATTCAACAGACTGTTTATTACACTGAATGCTTTAACATTTATAATTTAGGTGATCTCAGTAGTGAACTGATAATGTATAAATGTAATGTATAAACAGAATTTAAACAATTCTGATGGGCTTGAAAGTCAATATTTGTTATGACCAATCATCTGATCTCTCTTTCTTTCACTCAGCTTTCTTGTAATTTCTTTAAGTAGTCTTCGGGAATAGTTTTTCCGGGCTCGTGAAGGACATTCCAAAGCTCTTCTTTGGATGCTGGCTGCCTTTTGTTCTGTGCTCTGTCAAACTGATCCCACACTGCTTCAATAATGTTTAGAATGGTGAGGTCCAGGCTCTGGTCCTCTGTGAGCTCCTTGCTGGATTTATTCTCTATTCTTACTTTCAGATACTGTTCATCTTCTTTTATCCTCCACTTGTTCAGTTTCATCAATTCTTTGTCTATTTTGCACACCATGCCAAGATATGCCAAGTTTTTGAGCAATAGCTCTTTGGGAATCACCTTGTTGGTACAAAATACTATTTTATGTCTGTCAAACTGTGTTACCTTTGGTATTTTTTGTAGATTCAACTAAAGAAATGGGCAACAAATTGTTTTTGCAACAGGCTGCCAATAACAAAGTGCTCAAAGATACAATTTAAAATTGGTTCTTTGCTAAATTGCCTGTTATGTCTAGACACAACCCTTGAGTTAGGTGCCATTTTTATTTTTATAAAATGAGTGAAAAAGCAGACAATATCAGCCAAAGAAACACTTTGAAAGACCTTCAGAAAGCCTGGAGAGCTCAAGACCACCTTAAAAATTACAAGAAAGTCTTTGAAAGCAAAATATATAGAAATGAGGGGTTGCTTAAGGCTTTTGCACAGCACTGTATCAATCTAAGATTACGACTATTAATGTCACCTGTCATCTGTTTATGTATTTATTTTTTATTTATCGTTGTCGTTCGTCTTTGCTTTTGGTGAAATCCAGTTGTAAAATTGTTGCTGTTTAGAAAATGCTTTGTAAAAATGATTCTTTATTTGTATAGAAATCTTTTTTACTGTAATCTCTTAATAATGACAGAAATAACAAACAATTAATCAGCATCACACAAATAAGAAAAATGGAAAACATATTTCTATTGTTAATATTTCTATTGTTAATATTTTATTGCGACACAGCGAATGGAAATGTTTCATAATTTGTTTCAGTGTATGAAATTGTACAATACTGGTCAACATACACTGCAGTTTGCATACCTTGGTGCAGCTCTCGGTGTCAGGGTTGCACTGCAGAATGTCTCTCACCATGGTAGCGTTACCTTTCTCCACTGCCCAGTAGAGGGCAGTCTTTCCATCCTGATGATAAAAAGGAACAAGGCAAATACAGGCTTGTTTTGTACTAACAAGAAATTGCATTAAAAAAAATCCAAATAAAAGATATATGGTTTAATATGCAGAGCTGGGAATGCAGCATATTATTCTGTACAGTGCATATTATTATGCAAACTGGGTTAAGGTAGGTCAACGCAACAATAACAAATCTGTAATTCTAACCCACAGGGAAAAGTTCATTTTACTGAGAAACAACAGGGATGAGTAAACAGTACTGATCAGCAGGATGTCATTTTACACCGAGCACATGAGAGGGCCTCCTGCCTGCTTTTAAATATCAGTAAGACAGCAGGAAAGGAGTTTCTACCTGGCCCCTGGCGTCAATATCAGCGTATTTGTTCAGCAGAGCTCGGACTATCTCCACATGACCTCCTCTAACTGCTCCTATCAGCATTGTTTCCCCACTCTGAAAGAGAGGAACCAGAGAAAACCAAACAGAGAGAAATAAATTGTATTGCAGTTCCCATTGTATTTCATATCAGCCACTTACTGCTGCTGTCAAACAGCCTCACCCTGTCTGGAACATTGACGTAGGTGCCGGCGTCAAGCAGGTCCTGCACAATTTCTGTGTGTCCCTCCTTGGCAGCAATGGCGAGAGCAGTGTTGTGATCCTTGTCGGTCTTGTTAACATTTGGGTTCCTCTTCAGCAGCTCTTTGACAACCTCTGTGTAGCCCCCTTTCACGGCCACGATCAGAGCCGTCATTGAGTTCTGTGAAACCAAGGAAAAAGATTCCATTATGTTCAAATGACAAATGCGCAGTTATCAGTAAAGATCCTGCTTTTGCACATGCCTGTTTATTTCAGGAACTCTGAGAGACACTACAGGCTTATGACATTTTTGCAATCTAGCTTAAAGAGCCCAAGAACTTTTTGCAGACACCAAAGAATCTCTAAATCACAGCCTTTTAAAGTGCTCTGCCACATTAGCATCCGATTACTGATGCAGCGCGTAAAACAACCACATCACTTTGTATCAGCACAGATGCAACACGACTTGAAGGAGCACAGATGAACTGCATCACAGATGGAATCAGTTATTTTAGATTGTACATTATTGTTTTTGTGCTACTCGAGAACTAAAATAAATAATTTATATAATTAAACATTCCAGGCACATAGTAACTCGGATTATTGTCTTTGCATTACTATTAATAAAAGTGCCTTTGCAGAAACTTGTTCATCCACATCTAATGCCTTGAGCATCAATCTATCTGGACTACTGAAAGCTGTGACAAAAATCCTGCACTGAATTCAATGTCAGTATTGTCTTGTTTGTAATTATGTAAACTGCAACTGAAGTGCGGCCCAATTTACAGTTTGACTCGTTTACCACTCACACAGACAACAAACACTCCCTTTGACATAGTGTGTCCATTTTTATATGAACTCATGAACGTGTGGGATCCCTGCTGAACGCTACTGAAAGTCTGCTTACCGCCCCTTCCTGGTCCACATCAGCTCCATTGGCCAAGAGGTGCATCACGCAGTCATAGTGGCCCTTCCTGGCTGCCCAGATCAAAGGAGTGGTGCCATACTACAAATAAAATATGACAAGAGTGCAAGGGATGCTTCAATCAACAACCCAGGGACTTATTAACTGTGATAAATGAATAAGTGGAGACAGGAGAGGCACTTGGGGAACAAGAATATTGGATATAGACCAAGGCACTTCTTTTGAGCCTAGCTCTAACCGCAAAGCACATCTTATGTGTGATTTAAAAGCAAGTAAATAATGAACATCTGTCAGTATGTAGTTACCTTGTCTGAGCAGTTGACCTTGGCTCCGTGCTGCAGCAGGAGACGGACAATCTCTGCATGGCCTCGACCTGCCGCCCAGATAATGGGGTAGACGCTGTACTGTTGGGGCAGAGGACAGCCGTGTAGTCATGCTGACAGTAACTAATGATCAGTGTGAAGCCCGCGGTCATACAAATGCTTCAAGCTGTAAAATCAGATGATGGGGGGAAGCAGAGCAGCATAGTGCTTACCCTTTTGTAATTCTCAAATTTACTGACTTTTACAGCTTATTTAAAACAAGACATTTCTCGGAAAATAACAACAAACAACCCAAATCATTTCTTTATTCAGATTCTCAGATCACTTTTAGTTCTAAAATATATGTGCAAAGATTTCGGAGGACACAAATAAAGCACAATTGGCAGCGGTGTGTTGAGTCTCAGTACCTGTCCCGTGATGTTAGGGTTGGCTCCTTTTTCTAAAAGCAGCTGGGCCACATCTGTACGACCTTTATAGGCTGCCCACATGAGAGCAGTCCAACCTCCCTAAGTAGAAAACATATAGAAAATAGAGTGCAGCTTGTCAGGAGTTTAATTGCTCATGACAAGAAAACAGATCTGTATACAGAATATGTAATAGTCACATTATTTTATTTTATTTTTTAAAAAAGCAAGAAAACAGTATTGAGCTTACAGTCTAGTTCACATCTAGACAGATTTTGTGGTTGGAAAATGTGCTATTTACAGATGGTGTGACACTCTTCCCAGTAAGTGAAGCATCCCACGGTGTGGTTTATTATAATCCCACTGTGATGACTGACTGTGATCTCCCCTCTGCAGTTTAGACACACCCTGAACAGCAGTGAGTCAGTCCATGTCCTGACTCACTGCTGTATAGTTGCAGAGGTCAAGGATTTATCATCTAAATGTCTTGTACATACATGTAATGCAAAAGAAAATGTATCCTTTTATTCACAGTGATACATAATGACTGTCATTGCTCACTATGACTGTATTTTTTAGCTCCCAGGAAACAACATGTATATCATATTTCCTAAGCACGGCTGATAATCTTATTAATGTACAGAAAAGCTTTCGTAGTTTGGTTACCGCCGACTGTCTGCCTCCGTCTGGAGAAAGTAACTAAATCATATCACTCCCCCATGCCAAGACAGCCAGAGCTCAGTAAATGGGATTTTCTACTAAAGAGGGGCCATCACACAGAAAGTAATTTAATTTTAGGTCAATTTCCAAGCTAATACATTGCACCCTGTTCAACCGGCACTGGGACGGTCACATCAAACAGAAAGCATTAATATATATAAAATGAAGCCATCACAGACATCATCCGATATTTCAGTAAATTCATAAGACTGACTCTCTCTTTTTTGTTATTTAGCTATCGGCTCTTTTTTATCATTAAATCATTTTGGTTCTGAGAATACAGCACTAGAGCGTGTTCTAGCTCGATGCTATAACACAAATATACTTCTGAGATACATTTAAGGCTTTATTTGGTAATACTGATTGAAACTAAGGGGTGTCAGTGAGGACATAAACAAAACAAAAGGTTTGCGGCCCACACATGACAGGTGTTTGGAGCATGTTTCATCCACAAGGCCAGCTAGATATTTGTAGCTCAATTTTCTCTTTGTGTTTGGGCATACAATAACACTGTATGGCCTTGACATAAGCATGACAGACTGTATTATTTCAAATCGATTTTGTATATTTTTGTTACATTAAACACAAAAAAAAACCTTCAGCAACTCTCTAAATTCTCACCATGTCTCTGTGCTCAAGGTTAGCATTGTTCTCCAGCAGCTCCCTCACCACCTCGATGTGTCCCTCCTTAGCTGCTGAGATCAGCGCCGTCCAGCAGTCCTGCACACAGACACTA